>NC_135572.1:18491353-19711665 GCF_965152235.1 Eretmochelys imbricata
GGAAGCAGAAAGCCTGTGGCTGGACCTCCCCAGAAGAGTACTCCAATGGGGGTGCTCATGCTGAAATTACCTCTCCTTGGCTAGCATGACAAAGAGGGACCACACACCACCAGCCCCTAACATCATGGCATTGCCCAAGCAGTTCCCTCTGCCAGAAAATGAGCTAAAAGCAGGGATGTAGCAAGGGGACTATACCCTGAGGAGAAGAGCTTCCTAAGGCAGGGTTTTCCCAAGTGTAAGCTGGGAGTGGAGAGCAATGGGAAACCAAAGTGGCACAATTCCCTAGAGCCCTTGGGCCCACTGAGGAGATACTACAGCGATGGGGTCATGGAAGCAGACAGGGAGAAGAAAGAGTAAGAATCCTGCCCTCCCCCACACCAAAAATAACCAATGGTAAATGGGGCTTAAGCCATCCCACCCCTGCCCACTAAAGCATGACAGCAACTGGAGAATACAATGACAGAATGTCCCCCACCCTCAAAGATCCAAGAACAGGGAAAAGTGTCCCAGCAGCACTATCCACCAGAGCAGAAGCCTGAGAGAGGCCATGGAATTGTTGCTAAGGCCATGCCCTTCACCATGGTATCTGAGCCCCTAACAATGACAGAACAAACTGCTCACCCCCAAATGCGTTTTCCCTGCTATTTCACACCAGCAGGCCCAAATTCACTTCTGTTCCATGGGACACCAAATATGAACAAACCAAATTCAACCCTGGGGCAAGTGGCTCCCATTTCACTGAAGTCAGTGGGGTGGTGGCTGTTTACACCTAAGGGATGGAGTTGGCCCCTCATGTGTAAGGATGTGATTATTTTTAACCAACTTAAATATTTAGAAAAAATGAAAGTGAGCAAAAGTGTTAACTGGCTGTTGTCTCTAGATTCTGGGCCTCAGCCAGAGTCTCTGGAGTCAAGGTCTACGTAGGTTATGGTCTTCCCATCCCCTGGGTGGGAAGGAGAGTCTGGCCCACAGTCCTGTCACACTCTCAGTCATGGAATTATTCACACTTGGAGAGCTGGGCACAATGCCCTGGTAATTAATTAGCTTGTTGTGAAAAGAGAGGGGAAAAGAGAATAAATTCAGGACAGTTTTTGTGAGTTTGGCATAGACCAGTTAAGCCTTTCCCAAGTGACTTTAGGAGCACAGGATTTGGGTCTGCATTGTTTGTTTTTTTTTAAAGCTGGAAGTCAAATGAAGTGCTCTGAATACAGAGTAACTTTCTTTGCTCATTAGTTGTTGTTTTGTCTGCCGCGACGGGAACTCAAGCATTTTGGTTGCTAAGTGTCACTGTACCTCCTGTAAGGATATATGTGAGTCTCCTACTTGAAAACACTATGTAACTTCATCCATCAGCTGAGTCCCAGCAGATATCCTTATGCCACCTGCAGCGGCAGTGAACAAGGGACATTATTTAGTGTCTTTGTCCCACGGAGGAAGCACATCACTGGTCACTGTCCCCAGTGGTGTGTTACATAACAGCACAAGTGCTTTTTATACTGACACCAGTATTTACAGAGAGTGCCACCCTAAAAGTAGCGATGAGCTCAGATCCAGTCCCCCCGTTCTGCCACCCAAACTTCAGGGAACTTCCGTCTCTGAACCCGACAGTTCAGACCTGGAGCATCAACGACCTCAGGGCAAGGATGGTGCTAAAGAGTCAAGTCACGTATAAAAATGTGAGATGGTGGTCTGATACAGCCCTGTTCTCTTCTCCTCTTATTATGGGGCTAGTCACTGAAGTCTAAGGGGTTGTTATACCGGTGTAAAACTGGTGTGAGTGAGAAGAGAATCTGGACCATAGATTAGGGACAGAGCAGGTTCAATAAAGGTGGCTGCAATTTCACCCAAGTCCTAAGAGCACTATGATTGATTCTACGTGAATGATATTCAGCCCCAAAAGGCCTTTACTCGCTGCCTCCCCCCTACCGGAGCCTTTCTCCACTTCCAGAGTCTTTCACTGCAGAGGGGAAAGGCTCCAGCACTACACTGCTAAATACAGCAGTGTAGACAAAGGAGGACACACCATATTTGGCGTATGCAATCCGGTCAAGCCAAGTCACAGTGTTCTTATCAACAATGTTCGAGGCACAAAGACCTCCTGGAAGCTGAGTCATTTTGCAGTCCTGAACAATATATAGGAGGCACTGCATGGGCATGCAGAGAGCCATGTAGGGTATACATCCTCGGGTTCAGGCACGTGCCTTGCTGTACACACTGTTATTTATACCTATGCTAGCGGTGCACGCAGTGTCTGTGCCGCGCACGCCACTGTGAGCGTGGACCCACTCTAAGTCACCAGCTTTAAACCGAGCTCCTCCAGCCCCTCAGACACTCAGCAGCAACTCCAGACTCCCTCTGCTCCCCCACCTTCGACGCTCTGCAGCACTCGGCCAACCACCAGTCACAAGCACCACCCAGTTCCCACCCATCTGCACATCGCGGACACCTGCTAGCACTCACCCTTTCATGTACACTAGCTGGCCTCCAGACTCCCTCTGCTCCCCCACCTTCGACGCTCTGCAGCACTCGGCCAACCACCAGTCACAAGCACCACCCAGTTCCCACCCATCTGCACATCGCGGACACCTGCTAGCACTCACCCTTTCATGTACACTAGCTGGCCTCCAGACTCCCTCTGCTCCCCCACCTTCGACGCTCTGCAGCACTCGGCCAACCACCAGTCACAAGCACCACCCAGTTCCCACCCATCTGCACATCGCGGACACCTGCTAGCACTCACCCTTTCATGTACACTAGCTGGCCTCCAGACTCCCTCTGCTCCCCCACCTTCGACGCTCTGCAGCACTCGGCCAACCACCAGTCACAAGCACCACCCAGTTCCCACCCATCTGCACATCGCGGACACCTGCTAGCACTCACCCTTTCATGTACACTAGCTGGCCTCCAGACTCCCTCTCATCTCATCTACCTCACCGACAGAGGACAAGTTCTATGCAGCTACACATCCTGGCCTTGCCGCTGCTTGGGGCAGGAGGGTTTGGAAGTCTTCAAATAATTTACACATTCACAAAGTAACTCAGATATATATATACACACACACACACACACACACAGGTATGGGTGCTAATTTGCATATATGCAAATCTTAGATGTCAGGGCACCTAGAGCTTTATACAGGCTTATTATATTTTCATCGGAATAAAAAAAGCTAAACATAATTTAAATAAAATGTCACACATGCAGCTTAATAAAACACTGTAGCTATGGTGTTGAATGTCACCCAAGAGCTAAGAGAGGAATTTGGGGTTGAGAATTAGAGATAACTTCAAACATCTGCATTTTAAGTATTCTAAATGACTATTCCACCTCCATCCCATCTGCATTAGGAACCGATGTGGGTATGGTACTAGTTTACTCTGGGGGTGATAGCTCACCTATTCACAGCTGTTAAAAGGTCACATCCGACGGAGGGGAATGTGAGAAGATAGTGCAACTGCACTATTAACATTTTTATTATTATTTTTAATTAGTGGCAGACGAAGTGTAAAAAATTCATGTCCAAACAAAAGTCTTTTAGCACTCGGATGGCAACACAAAAGAAGGCTCAATATAAATGTGAGTTATGACCGACATTCCCATTTGGACACAAAGTGCTTTTCTCATGGCACATTTCTTTTCCTCCTTTCTCATTATATATTTTGCTTATGACTGGAGCACTTTGCCCTTTTGTCTTGGATTAGAGTGTATGGTACATACAGGATGCAGTTTATTATACACTCTCACAACCCCATGGGTCCCTCTGACTTTAAGGCCTCCGTGTTTCTGAATAGATAATAAGTTTTAACAAGTCACAGTGAATGACATGGATGTTTCATCTCTTTTCACCTCCGCCTCCACAAAGTCATTTATATGACAGATTCCCAGCTCTGAGAGGAAGGCCAGGTGACTGGCTCTCATGTAGATGCAGGTGTGTCCTGGTATTTGTAGTAAGATAAATCTCTAGTCAATTCATTTAAAAGCTAAGCTGCATAGACCTGTTTCCACAGTCTCAGGATTTTGAGGTGGCCCAGTTTTCATCACAGCCTAAGACTTTTGTGTTCTGCAAATGCTACAAAAGCACCAGAATTAAGGAAATTCTGAAACATGGGAATGAGCACAGCAGCACTCAGAGCAATGAATTCATCACCTGATAATGCAGCTGCTGCCTCCTATTCAAACCAACTGCAAAGACTCGGCTTTTACAATTACAGTGACAATTATTAGGCCGGCAAAGGAAGCTGTTGCCATCCATCCCCAACTGGAAATTTCTTTAGCTAAGGTTCAATGCACAGAATTAAAATGGTATTTGGTACTTACGAGACCTAATTGTTAAGCTTGTAAACATTCAGAGCTTTCATTTATCACATTACTGCTGTATAGAAGCGTGATCCCTGGGAATCAAAGCAGGGTCACAAGTACTGTCTATTCAGAAAGTCAACTTGTTCCAGGATTCCCGAAGGCTCCTCATTTTAGTTTTTTCACAGTTCATCAGCCTTTTGCAACTAGCAGTCAAATAGGTTGGAAAAATACTCCATACTTATGTTACATTTAGTGCCAAAGGCTCTGAATGCACCTCACAAACTATATTTTGTGTGTGTTTATACACTCCACAACATCTAGCCTCTTCACAACTTTCCAAATAATATTTAACACAGTTTTAAATATATAAAAATCCTATTGAACTACCCATATATTTTACATATATGAAACTAACCCGCTCCTTAAAAACAGCCTGAACACAAAATCAATATATTCCACCCTATTATTGTTACATGCCAGCTCCCCAAATGGCCAACAGAAAAGAGGAGCCAATATATATATGTTACTCATTGAATGTTAAATCATGCAGGCTTCAAACAACAACAAACTTCAATGTACTTGAACTGTGGGCTCTCACTATCCTTATGACATTAACAATTCCCTATATTTAATCCTGAGGGAATTCTGCACCAAAAAATTAAAAATTCTGCACCAAAAAAAAAATTCTGTGCACAATATTTTAAAATTCTGTAAATTTTATTCGTCAATAAGTAAATGTGGAGGCTCCAGCATGGCAGTGGGGAGCACAGGCCACTAGCTGCACAGAGGTGGGAGATCACCCTGTAGCCCACGCCCCAGGACAGGGACTCAGCAGTGAGACTGCACCTGACCCTGACACAGTGCAAGGGCCGGGCTTGCCCCAGAAACACCCCGGGACCCTGTCCCTTCATGCCAGGCTAGGGTTGCCAACTTTCTAATTGCACAAAACTGAACACGCTTGCCCCTCCCCCTTCCCCGCCCCTTCCACGAGGCTCTGCCCCTGTCCTGCCCCTTTCCTGAGGCCCTGTTCCCCACTCACTCCAGCTCCCCTTCCTCGGTCGCTCACTCTCCTCCACCCTCACTTGCTCATTTTCACCAAGCTGGGGCAGGGGGTTGGGGTGTGGAAGGGGATACAGCTCTTGGCTGGGTGTGGGGCCAAAAATGAGGGGTTCGGGGTGTGGGAGGAGGCTCTGGGGTGGGGCAGAGGGTTGGGGTGGGGGGGTGAGGACTTCGGCTGGGGGTGTGGGCTCTGATGTGGGGCCAGGGATGAGGGGTTTGGGGTGCATAAGGGGGCTCCGGGCTGGGTCTGAGAGGTTTGATGTGTGGGAGGGGGTTCCAAGCTCAGGGAGGGGGTTGGGGTACGGGAGGAGATGAGGGTTGCAGGCTTTGGGCAGTGCTTACCTTGGATGGCTCCCTAGCTCCTAGGTGCAGAGGCAGCCAGGTGGCTCTGAGAGCTGCCAAGCACCACCCCCACAGCTCCCATTGGCTGCAGTTCCTAGCCAATGGGATCTGCGGAGCCGGCACTCAGGCTGGGGGCAGCCCCCCTGGCCACGCCTCTGCCTAGGAGCCAAGGGACATGTTGTTGCCGCTTCCAGGGAACCTCGCAGAGCCAGATAGAGGGAGCCTGCCTTAGACCAGACTTATAACGGCCCAGTCAGCAGTACTGACCGGAGCTGCCAGGGTCCCTTTTCGATGCGGGGAAGGGTCTGGATGCATGGGGGTTGGGTGGATGGGGGAGCAAATCCCTTCCCCCGCAGTTGAGGAGCAATGGGGGCAGGAAGTGGGCCGAGGGGGGGGGGAGTGCAGAGCTTCCTGCAGATGGGGTAGGTTTCTGGGGGTGGGTCTGACCCAGTCCTGGCCTCAGCTGCTCCTCGCAGGGGAAAAGGAAGTCCTGTCCTCCCTACCCCAAGCCCAGCAGGGACTAGCAACTGAACCAGTCAGTCCAGGGACTGACACTGGCTGGGGTGTCCCCAGCCCTGCTCCCCAGTAGTGATTTACTTCTCCGCTGGCTGCTCTGGGCGCCTGAAATGACATGCTCACACTATTGGGGAAAGTCAAGTGACCGCTTTTGTGACTTCCCTTTGCTTCCCCATCAGAAAGTCATTTTTTGCAGGAAAGCAAAGAAATCTGTGGGGACGCAAATTCTGCATGTGCACAGTGGTGCAGAATTCCCCAGGAATATATATTTTAGTATCAGGTTCCCAGAACTGCCGTCCCTGTGGCACAGAACATGTCCACAGAACTTATTCTGGCGCACAGGAGAAGTGTTATTTATCTTTACAATTACCAGCATTTTACTATAACTTCTTTAAAAGAACAAGGGTGAGAGTCTAATTAATTATCTTATAATTAATGTAGAAATGACTGCCAAGGGGAAGAGCACAGAAGGGATATTGCAAGGGGAGAAGGGACAAGGGTGGCTTGAATTCTCCATATTCTAGGTTGCTGCAGCAATAGCCCTGGGATGAGGCAGCTCTAATTTAGGGCTTCCCAGAATCTCTGTAATACTCAGTGATATGGGCAGGTATATTCCCTCTTGCCCAATGGTTATAGTTATAACAGATGTTGCTTTCCAGTCAAGAGGTGGTTGCATGTCAGTGGCTGGTGAAACCCTTCATCTCCAACTGTGCACACAGAAAAGAATATGCTTGTCATTTATATAGATAAAAAAAGACACAGTAAATTGGTAATGTTTGTACGGCACCTGGGGATCGAAGGCAAGGGTTAGATTGAGCCAGTACTCAGAGTGGTACACTCTATTTCCTCTCTGGAGGACCCCAAACTTCAGAATTTGAAAAAAGTCTCTAGTGTTTAGCTAACGTTCTCCACATGACCTGCACTAGCAATGTCTGACTGAAGCACACCCAAACAACAGCACTATTTTGAGAAGGTGACCTCCCCTATATAGCACAAAGAGATTTTAACTCTGAAGCTTAATAATGTTGATTTAAACTTAAACATTGTTAACTATTTCACTGCTGAAAACTGTAAGAAAAACATTGGACTACCCAGGAATTGTGGTCAAAGGTGGAGCAGAATACCATTGTTTAAATTTCCACGGTGACCATTATGAAAGATTTCAGGGAAATGTATATTGTTATACTTCACAAAACAACATAGTTAGTTTATCATTATTGGCTCCACATGCAATTCAAAACTAGACACACAATTATACACATCACAAAAACCAACATTAAAGAAATAAGGAAATCGCAAACGAAGGTTAACAGAAAGCAATTATAACTCCGACCTTGGCTCCAAACTCACTCACTTTGATATATGGAAGCGTTTCCACTTTCCAACACGCAAACAACCTTAACTCTGCCCCTGTAAATGGAAAAAAAACTACCCACAAATACAAAGTTACTGTTATTACTGGATTGTGGTCTTTGCTAATTCACAGAGGGTGACATTCACTTGTGGGCAGAAGACAAGCACATGGCCTTGTTGTGCATTTCATCCAACGTGCTCTTGTAAGCTGCTCTTTACAGCATGTGTGAGGTTTGGCAACTTTTAGTCCTTTATCACCCCCATACAACGTAAAGGCTAAAACCTCAGCTGATATAAATGGGCATAGTTCCATTAACTTCAATCTGAAGATCTGCTTCAAGAAAACTTTTCCCCCTGTCTGTGAATCACCTCCTGTAGGTGAGCAGCACAAACGGGTTTGGGGTTTCTGGGCAATTTGATCCCAAGCATTAATTGCAGTGATGTGTAAACACCTATGTTTGCATCTGAGGAAGTGATCTTGAAAACTAATTGAGCAGACAAAAGACTTGAACTAAAAAGCCTTATATTGGCTAAATAATGCATGAAAGGGTTGACTTAGGCTCTGGGGGAAATTAAATTATTTAGCATACAGTGATACCATCACAATGAGCTAATCAAGATAATTACTACAGTCCTGACTTTTAAAAAAAAAAAATTAACAAGGCCCTGGTTTCTGAAAAAAAGACTAATAAGCTACGTCAAGATGGTAGCAATTCTTTCAGGTCAAGCTAAAGAAAACCCAACAAACTATACAGCATCCCTTCTCCCTGGCTTGAGAAGATGGACGGCGAGAGATTTTTAGCCTGATGCAGTTCCCAGACTCGTTTCCTTTCCCATCGATTATTACTGATGAAGGTTCAGCGTGAAGGTGAGTATTTAATGCAGTTGATGGGCAGAGTCACAGTGGCCTGCAGAGGGGCATAGGCCTTTTTGCTGCACCGGAGTGAGCTTCTCTCTCCAAGAAGAGAAGGGTGAAATAAAAGGCTAACCTCCTGCTATGTCCCATCCCAATGCTAAACCCAGCACCAGGCTTGCTGCATGGGGGCTTCCCTGTGGGCAGGGGGGAAGGATTAGCTTACTTACAAGGGTTCTGGAGTGGCTCTGCAGTTCCCCAGTACAGTAGTCTGCACAGCTCCTGTCCCCTTGCTGCGTGGGGAGGAACTGCCAGTCATTCTGTGCTGCAGAAGATCTCCCCCTCCCCAATCTGAGCTGGGATAGGATGGGAGCTGGATTCCATGGTGTGCTCCAGACCGACCTCCAATGCTAGATCCGCACATCCTGCCTCTGCCTCCACACACTACAGCTGCACCAACTCAGCTGTGTCTTGGGCACTTTGTGGCATAAGAGCTGTGATTTGCCCCAGTATTAGCAACAGTACAGGGAGAAAATGACCTGCAAACAAATGCATGGTGAGTGGCTGAAAGTGTCCAATAGAGCCATACCCTCTTTCACCATTCATCTTTGCACGAGTCAAAGGTAAGATGTGATCCTCCTGGCTGTCCCCAGGTTCTGACACATTCAAACTTCCCCCTGAAGCAGCACCACGTATCCACACTGGCACCTATCCACTGTTCCTTTCCACCTTCACTCAAGTATGCAGTACTGCACCTTTTCTCTTTTCTTATAGGGTGATCATTTAATGTCATCCTGTGCCAGCATTTGCTGATGGGAATAAAGGTAAAGCTTAGAAAGCGGAAATGTCCACTGGGGCCCCTGGAGTGTTATGTAACTTGCAGTTAAATTACTTTCAACTTCTAGGGTGTTTCACATCTGAGGATCTCAAAGCACTTTCCAATCATTAATGAACGTGGGATTTGTCTAAACTAGAGAAACATGCCCTGGTATAAGCACAGTGATGTACATAGACTCTGGTGCACCTTAATCTGGCAATTCAGTAGCTGAGTCGGGAACACGGATCAATCCTGATTCCCATTCCTCTGTGCCAACCTCTAGCCACCCTGATTTCCATTTAGCTACGAAAGGTTAAAAGCTCTCATGTGACTCCACTGAAATGACCAGAGGTACACCAGAGACGCATCTGGCTCAGAATAAGTTTCACAAATTCCCCGTTGAGTTGTGTAGCAAGAAATAACTGAGGACTGTCATGAATATACCAACACAGTAGCTTGCCTTTTTTCCCCCTCTTACTTAAAAATTTGCTCTTGTATTTATGTCTATGACCAAAACTATAGAGGAAGTGGAGATAAATGTGATCGCTAATGATCCTAACATTTAGTTTGCTTCATTTTCCATGGTTAGCTCTGTTGTCAAGTGCAGGGCCTCTGAGGGTTTGTCTAGGGTGACCAGATGTCCCTATTTTATAGGGACAGTCCTGATATTTGGGCCTTTTTCTTCTATAGGCACCTATTACCCCCCACTAGGGTGACCAGATGACAAGAACAAAATATCGGGACACATGGGGGGGAGGGCAGCCACAGGCTCACCCCCCCACAAGGGCCGGCTCTAGGGTTTTTGCCGCCCCAAGCCAAAAAAAAAAGCCGGAGTGCCGCTGAAGCAAAATATCGGGACAAATGGCGTCCTAACCGTACATCGGTCAGGACACGGGAAAAACAACTAAATATTGGGACTGTCCCAATTTTATCGGGATGTCTGGTCGCCCTACCCCCACCCCATCCCGATTTTTCACACTTGCTGTCTGGTCACCCTAGGTTTGTCTCCATTGCCGCTGGAGAGAGGCTTGTGCTAGAGGGGCTTGAGCGAGCACACTAAAAAGAGCAGTGTGGACACTGCGGCTCGGGCTGGAGCTTGGGCTCTCCACCATACCTGACCCCCTAGGCTAGACATAAGTGTCGATGTCTGTGGAGAGAGGAAAGAGCGCCTCGATTTAGCATAACATTGCAATGCTGTAGTGGGCTTCCACTCCTAGAGAAAAAGGAGAACTAGTTAAGCTAACCCGCTCCCCAGAGAGCAACACTGGTATGAGAGGTGGAGAGATAGGAATTGTGATTCACTGAGGAATATTGCTTTGTAGGATACAGAACCTAACTAACCTATTATCCATCAGCTGATTTAGCAGAGGCTTTATATCAGCCCCTTTCAAGGCAGGACAAGCCATACGAGGAGGCTGTGTGGCTTAGAGCTCAGGATGCAGGACACCTGGGTTCTATTCCTGGCCCCACTGCTGGCCTGCTGGGTAAGCTTAGCAAGTCACTGCCACTCTGTGCCTCAGTTTCCCCATCTTTAAAAGGGAGATAGTGATACTTACTTCCCTTTGAGATCCACTGATGAAAAGTGCTATATAAGACTTTGGTATTATTACTTAATATTACGCAAAAAAACCCATCACCCTGTAACCTGAGTCTGGAGCGTGTTAATATGAAAAGGGCCAAAATGATCCTGGGTCTAACTCAGCTAGAGACAATAGAGATCCAACTGGGGTAAATTAGGGTCAACAAAGTTTAAAAGCTTCAGTGAAGCACACGCTAATCGGGCCGACGTTTATTCTTGGTTCTTTCTCACTCTCAATCTCTGTTTCAGGCTTATCTTGCATATACATTCAATTCTATTCAGGTTTTTATACCGGGCCATTATTACGGTACCTGAGCACCTCCACGTGGCCATTTAAAAACGTGGGGAAATGGACTAATAAGCAGGTGCATCAGAGGGAACACTGTTCTTTCTCTACGGGGACACTGCTTACGTGGTGATGGAATACCAAGAGTGATCACAAAGGGGTAGGAATAAACAGAGGGAAATGTAGACTGCGTAGCAGAAAAAAATTCCCAAGTGCAAGGTGAATGTATGAGACAGCCTTTGCCAAGTCACCAACCTTTCTCCCATTACCTGCTAGAGATGCACTATCTAAACTAAACCGAACACCCTCCCCAAATCATCCCTGCCTCAGGCTGTCTTCTCTGTGTCTGTGAGTCCTTCGGGACAGGGAGTGTCCTATACAACACTGAGCACATGGCTGGCACTTAACAAAGCATATCAATAACAAAAATAGTGACATTACAATCTAATGACTGTGGAATTGTCTTCTTAGGGAAGTGGTGTCAGCCCTACATCCTGAGCCATTTAAAACTAGATTAGATTAGATTAAAACTAGAGCTCTGGCAGGGGAGTGAACAAGAGACTGTCAGATTCCTTTGCCCACTTGGAAAATATTCAAATAAGCATATTAATGCTTTCTCCCATGCTGTCCCTTAACCATCCGCAAAGTAACTCATTACTGTCCTTCAGATCCCTCCTTAAAACTCTTCTTTGCCAAGAAGCCTACAAAAAACTTAACAGTCAGACTGCTAGTGTGCTGAGATCACCACCTATCATACTGACCAATATTGTCTCACTGTGCTCCCTTTCTGTCTGTCCCCACCTGTTGTCTCTTGTCTTTGTCAGCTCTTTGGGACATGGAGTTTATTTTTGTTTTGTGTTTGTACAGCACCTAGCACATGGGGTCCTGGTCCATGACTAGGTATCACTGGGTGTTACAGACCCATGCTGGCCTGACAACCAAGGAGTTAATGCAGCAACTGCCAGCCAGCACTGACTGGCAGCCTCACAACAGGTAGGAGAAAAAGAGCTGAGAAGCAGAGGGGAGTGGGGCCTTGCAGAGGAGCAAGCAGGCTGGAGATGTAAAGTCCTGCCAGCAAGCTGGTGAGAAGCTGCCCAGAGACAACACCCCAGAGAAAGGACGACCAGATCTACAGGCTGGAGAAGCCTACAGAACCCAGGGAGGTAGGAAGGAGCTCAGGGCACAATAGAAGGAGTTGTTGAGTATTGATTCTGCCTGTCTGGTTTAAGGACCCTGAGCTGGAACCCAGAGGAGTGGGTGGGCCATAGCTCCCTACAGACCCCTTAATAGAGACTTAGGAACCAAAGAGGTTTCCAGACCCACTGATGACCAGAACAAGCTGACCCCACCAAGTACAAGGGAAAACCTGCACATCCCAGTGGGACTGAAACTAACATCCTCCATAGCCCAGAACAGGAGTAGTATAGACACTCAGCCAAGAGGGGTTGACTGTCTGCCCCGCCAGCCTGAGCTGACTCTGTGCAATGCTCCATCTGACCAAAGGGGTCATTGATGCATTAACACACCAGTGCCCACTAGGGCTCCTAGGTGTGATGTTGGATGATGATGATGATGGTGATAAGATATCTTTTCCAAACCCCAGATTGACATTTTCAAAGCTCAGTAAAATTTTCCAATATGCATCTTACCTTTCCAGTTCCAACTAAAATTAACGGGAACTGGGCATCCACATCCCTTAAGTAGCTTCGAAAATCTCAGCCTAAATCTATAGGTAAAATTCACTCAGTACAGAGAGCTCAGTCCACACTATATACCACTTACATCTTATATCAAGGGCTTACATGGGACCTGATGCTTTGCACTTGGGCCATTCTACACTGGGGTGAATTTCATCCAGTGAATTTTATTCCATTAACATTACATGGAATACAAAATGGTGCCAATGGCATATTATCCCAGCAGCACTTACTCATAAAATGTTGTCCATCCGTTTTCATTGGTCTTGGTGGCCAGAAGACCAGAGTTGCCATGGTACGTCATCATACCCACTTCATGCCCTTGTGCTGTCACGCTCTTGAGGGCGCTATTGGTGCCAATTGTCACCCAGTAGACCTGGCCGTCTGGCACTACCAGCCAGAGTGGCATCCCAGTAGAATCTCTCCGGACATTGACTAAGTTACCATTGTTATCAGTGATCAAGGTTATGTCTCCATCTCCGGTGTAGGTAAAATTGTAAAGGTAATCTCCTGTGGGTAGGCTCTGGGTATAAAGGTGTTTACCGCTGGTGTCAAACAAGTAGAGTTCCTGGTCTATAGGAGAGGACAACTCATATAAGTTCTGTGTGTTGAGGTATGGCTTGTTTTTCCGAATAAAGCGGATTCGGATGTTTCCAAGGTCAGCAACATACAACTCCCCATCTGCGCACACGGCTAGGGAGGAAGGGGCATTTAGCTTGGCATCCTTTGCGTAGCCATCATCCCCAGAGAAGCAGTCACAGTTGGCATCATTCTTGCAGTCACAGCTGCTTGGTGCACCAGCAACAAGTGAGATTTCCCCATTGGTGGTGACCTGCCTGATGCGGTTGATCTTCTTCTCGTCGGTCTCAGAGATATACAGGACCCCATTATGGGAGACGGTCAAAGCCGTGGCAGATTCCAAAGTTGCATGTATTGCCACTTTGCTGAGGAGGAAGTGATCAATGCCTGGGACCTGGCAGTGCATAGGCCTTCCGGCCACAATGCGCACTTGGTGATTTTCAGAGATCTGCAACACAACGTTATTGTCGAGAACATACAGGGAATTATCCATCGGGTTGACTGCCAGATCTGTGGGCCACTCTAGACGAACCTAACAATGGAACACAAAAAAACTGTTAAAAAGTCTATTTTTTCTATTTGCTTCACAAAATCAGCCTTATCAATCAAATCTCTAAATGCTTCCACCCATCCATCCAATATCTAGGTGCGTAGTATGTTTGGCATGTGAAATGATTAAAAAGAGAAATAAGAGAAAGGACTAAATAAATATTTATTTGTATTGTGGGAGCACATCAAGGCCCCCAAACCCCATTATGCGAGGTGATGTACAATCAGATAACCAAAAGACAGCCCCTGCTCTAAAGAGATTACAATCTAAGTGTTCCAGAAGAGGTGCCTAAATTACATGGGCAATCTACATAGGCTTGGAGACAACCTGGGTAGCTGTTTGTGCTACTAAACCTGCTGTGTTGTAACTGCATATTTTGAGTACGCAAGCTATGAACTTCTTTTTGAAAACTTAGTACAGGGCCTTGGGATCCAGGCATTGGTTCTGCAACCATGGATAAATATGAATTTTCAGTTTATTTATTTCACTGCATGAAATCAATTGCTTGCTTCACAGTGTTTTTTTCATGGCGTTAAGCATTATGAAAGACCAAGTTTAAGTAATAATAATAGTTTACATTTGTACGCCCCACCTTTGTCCCAAAATGATTTACTAACACTACAATGCTGAAAAGAGAAGTATTCTTATAACCCATTTTGTAGATGGGTAAACTGAGGCAGAGAGTGGTTAAAGGCACAGTGAGTCAGGCGTAGAGGTGAGTGTCTGGGATCCCAATTTCCTGCTCTAACAATGGAACGTATTGTCTCTCAATTGAGGATACTGTTTGATTTGCTAAGAATAATGCCAAACTTAAGAGAATTTTATCTCTACGTGGGTAACGTAGCTCTAACATGAAAATTTCAATATAATTTGGATTCCTTTTATATTCCAAGCCATTTCAGTGTTAATAAGAGCCATAGAAACACACTTTGAGATCATTTTATTTTGTTTCACATACAAAGAAGTGGTTCAACATTGAGCTGAAGGGAGCTAAATAATTTTAAGAGGGTCTCACACAACATGCGTGATTCTACAGTGGGAGGGATGGAGAGCAGGTCTGTCTGGAAGATGTTCTTGGTCATCTTAGAATTTCTCCAGGTCAGGCTTTTAAACACCTTTTGGCAAACTGTTCTTAAAAGATCTCTCATGGTTATAGTCCTAGTCGTATGAAAGTTTCTAGGGTCCAGTTCCCTGATTCCCCAGGCTGCAGCAGCACCAGCCTTGGCCCTGGTGTAAGTTTGAGTAACCCGTTAGGTTTGCTACAACATATGACAGCTGACTAAAGTCCCGAAGGGACCATATGCCAATTTAGAATTTGCAGAGCGGAGATGCTCATCCCCTTCCTGCTCCTGTTATGCCACTTACTTCCCCCTGACATACCCCATACATGGAGATAATGTTGCGCAATGACACATATCATGGCACAGACATTGCAGTTCAATGTTAGGGTGCCACTCTGCCTCTCTGATACAGCTCTTTCTGCCATCTTATCCCTGGCTGCTGTTTCTCCTTGTCCCCACCTTCTCTAGCTCTTTGGAAGGATGTGAAGGGGACCCCAGTAGCCTGAGGCCCAGAGAACTCACTCTCATTGCTGCCTTTGTATGAGATCAAGCAGAGTTAGAGGAGCTCCTGTCAGATCCACAGACAACACAAGAGCCCCACATGACTCTCGAGCCACTGGCCAAGTGTCACTGCTAGAGAGCATCGACCATATGGTCTGGTTTTGATCCTTCAGTCATGTTCAACCTCCTCCTACACTTATTTATTAAAGGGTGCCAGTTACAACACAGGTTGGTCTTGTGACTTCTAACACCCTAGCTTGTGAGGCATGAGTCTCAGTGTTAGATACAGCAAGCTGAGAGCTGTCTAGTCTCCCTCTGCTACATTCTCAAAAATCCCCATCTCTTCTTGGCTCTTAGCCTACTTTAACCCTTCCTGGAGTACAACATTATAGCTGTGGTTTTCCCTTCAATAATGCATGACTCCATACATTCCCATAGTCTTTAGAGCATTGCTCCACTGCAGCCTTGAGTTAGCATCAAGAGCAGAGTTTACTCTGAACTGATGAGGAATTTTCAGTTCCTTAAAACCCATTTCTTGTCAATGTTGGCAGCTAAATATATTTCATGCCCTCTGGTCTCGCAGTGCCTCAGGGGCCTGACAGCTGAGACTTTTCTAGTCACAATAATTGATGAAAAGATAGTTCCCGAAGTTGAGGTTTTTTTTAAAACTTGTCTGTTGTGTCTCTCTGTCTCAGAACTATCTGAGAACAGCTCCTTTCACTTTAAAGAATGGGGAGACAGGGGATGCAGATGGCATATTTTGAACCCATCTCAGAAGTGTTTAAAGAGGACATTATTATATAAAAGCTATAAGCAAGCTGAAAATATATGTTTAAAAAGCCTGGTCCACAATAAACTTCCTCTGGCTGGCACTAAGATCCTGGTAAAGAAAGGAATATGCTTGTGAGATGGGAGCCATTATGCTGCAAGATGGCCTTTAACCATCAAAATTTACCTCTGTATGAGGCACGACAGCTTTTAAACTTGTAATTTTAGCCTTTTCATGAATTGCGGACAGTGGGAACCTGCTACAAAGAAGCAAGAGTAATCTTTTCAAATTAGGGGGGGAAACATGAAGAATGGATTCCATATGGGAGCATGAAAATTATGTAGGTAGTTACAAAAGGGAAACCCCGTTGATATCAATTGTGGCTGAATAATAGTACTTAGCCCACCAGCTAGGATTTGTATTTTTGCACAATGGGGTAACATTCTTCTGGCCATCTAATAATAAATGGCAAAAAAGGTTTTAAATGACTGTACCTCCAAACTGGCACTATTTGATGGGATGGGCAGCACCCCAGAAAATTGAGTCCTGGCCAGGAACAGGTTTGCCTACTGTCCCAGCCACAAATAAAGAAATAATCAAATACAGAACTTTTGGGTATTTTGCATTTAATAAACAGGACTTAAAAGCCCAGGATGACGGTAGCTGCAACCAATTTGCAGTTTGATGCAATTCAAGATACTTGTTTTCCAGCTGATGCTAATTTTGGCACCACAGCATCCAATCACTGTTTCCCAGATGTTAATTTGATTCAGTCCTAAAACTGTGCTGTGCCATTATCTAGTGACAAAAAATCAAGCCCGCACCTCGTCGCTAGAGGAGAGCGAGTCTTAAACATCACAGAGTAAAACTGGCCTGGTCTTTTGATTTGATACAAGTTTTGGTACCTGAGAAATGTCCATGGCGGAGTCACAGCTGAGAGGCCTGGCAGATGTCAAGTCATTGGAGCCCAGCATGGTTGAGATAATCCCATTCTGGTCAATACGTCTGATCATGGTGCCATCTACAAAGTAAATCAACCCAAACTTGTCCACAGTGATGCCTGGGAAAGAGAAGAGCAGGGAAATCACAAATGAAAGGTCACCAGAGGATAACAAAATACTTTGCTGAGGCAACAAATGGTTTTTAGCACTGCTTGACATATGCCTCTTTATAAATGATGATGTCTAAGGGCTTGTGCCAACTGCCACTGGAGTGAAAGGGCACCAGTTCAGGGCTTAGGTGAATGAGGACATTGGGAGAAATTTATTTAACGGATTAAAAGTTAATTATACTTGATTTGGCCAACCAGTGGGCCAATGAAACCTGGCACTGCTCCACTGAAGTCAGCAGCAATTAAGCGCAGCAGAGAACTAGGCCCTACAATTTTGTTTAGGAATCACTGTCCATTCTTTGAACGTAGTATGGGATTTTCAATGAATTGCTGAAAGAAAAAGATTTCCAAGTGATTCTGCATCATCACTTAGAAACACTGTATATTGCTTGTTGAATCAGTGCCAAATTGTTTAAATGAAGAGATGATACTAGGGTGCTTATCAGAGAATTATGGATGAGAAATGCTGGAAAAGACCAGTCAGGTCCATCCAAGTCCCATCCGCTGGAATGAGGAGAGCTTTTCCATATATTAATCCCACAGCATTTTAACTAACCTGTTTCTGAACACATGTAGGCCACTTATTGCATTATCTCATTCCCCTTTCTCATAAGACACATTCCAAATGTCTGATTTGAATTTTTGCATCTTTAGCTTCAGACCACTGTTCCATGTTTCACCACCCTCAGGCCCCTTCTAGCATCACTTCTCAAGCACTTGCCATGTTTACACAACCTCCCTTAATTCTCTTTTTCCCAGGCTATCTGTACTCTGCATTTCTAAAGCCCCTGTCATAAGAGGCTCTCACAGGGCTTTATACTTACTAATTAGACCTCACAGCACCCTTATGAGCCAGGCATGATCATCTTCATTTTGCAGATGGGAAAAATTAGAGAGAAAGTGATTCTCACAAGGTCACACAGTGAGTCACTGGCAAAGCCAGGAACAGAAATCAAGGACCCCATTCACTTCTCTTTCATATTGGTATAAATCAAGAGTAGAAGTTAATGGAATTCTCAATCTTAGTGTTTTATACAGCTGTCCATCACTGTAATACCTGAGCCCCTTCAATATAAAATGAATGGCAATATTGAAAGTCCATAGTGGACCTCATGGAGTCTCTGGCAGGTCTCCCTCTTCAGGTTAAAACTCTGCTTGGGGAAGGGTTTTTCCATCTTTTAGATTCTATTAATTTCGTAATTTGGGTTTGGGTTTCTTTGGATAGGAGAAGGTAAGAATGACGGGAGTGTCATTCTACTGCTCAAAAGGCCTTTTTTGAAGAGGAAGGTTTTGCAGTATTTCCTAAAGACAGTCAGACTCTCGGCTCCCCTGATCTTCTCTGGGAGTATGGTTCATAACCAGATCCCCTGGCTGAGAATGCTATATCCTCAGCTTCCACGTGCTTTGTCCCAGGCTTTGTGATGTGCACTGCCCCAGAGTATACTTTGAAATTCAGTCTTTGATGTAGCTGTGGCTTGAGCTATTAATTGCTTTGAAGATTAGGACCAAAGCCTTAAACTGACATCAGAAACTGACTGGGCCTGACATTTGTGCATGGATCTGATGAGCTCATGGTGACCCAAACCATGGAGAAGGCATGCAGCCACATCTCATACCAGCTAAAGTCTGGGCATCATCTTCACATTCAACTTCAGATACAGTGAATTACAGTAATCCAGTCTGGAGGACATGAATGCATGGATCACTGTGTCCAGGTCTGTACGTATGGGACAAAGATTCATAGCGAACTGGAAGTGATGCTCATGCTACCTGGTTATACAAGCTTAGCGAGGAGTAAAACAGGACACTGAGGCTTCTCAGTACTTTGATGAAGGGGGTTGTACACCTTTCATGAAAGATGGAGACAACATCTCGGCCAGTCCTTTGAAGTGTGTCCCCTTTCCGACTAGCATCACTTTGATCTTGCTTGGGTTCAGCTTGAGCCAGCCACTTTTTATCCAGGAGTTGATTTCTTGGCCGCATTCTGATGTTTTAGCAGTGGCAGTGGTTGCATTGGGTTAGAATGAGATATCTAGTGGAATAATACTGAAATACTGTTGGCAGCTGAGCCCTTGGCATCTCACTAGCTCACCCACCAGTCTGGGACATGTACATTATGGATACTTGTGGGAATCTTCAGGTGAGGGCCTTTGGAGAGGAGGAGCAGATACCTAACGCCACCCTCTGAGTTTTGCGGCAGAAGAATGATTGAAACCACTGTAGTGCTGGGCCATCTACTCCTGCTATGTCACGTAGATGGGTTGGCAATACCTTGTTCCCCATTGTGTCAAAGGCTTCAGAGAGGTCCAGTAATATGAGCACAGAGATCTTGCCTTTCCCATGGACTTAAGGAGGTTGCCTTTTAATGCCACTAGAACAGTTTCTGTGCTGTGCCGTGGTCTGAACCCTGATTGTGAGGCAACCAGGAGGTTACATGCCATTATAGCTTGGTGGCTACTACTTTCTCAGTTATATTGCCCAGGAATGGGTGGCTGGACTTGGGATGGTACTGAGCTTTTCAAAGGGTTTAGTAGGCATGCATCTCTGAAGAAGGGTATCAACTATTTCCATTAGGAGTGGACTTAGTTGTTCTTCACTGGTTTCTATCAGCCAAGAGGGGCCTGGACCCATTTCAAAGCTTGGGGCTTTAATATTTTTCAGAGATTCTTGAGCTTCAGCATATGTGATGGGGCCAAGCTCAATCAGCGGTAGGGGTGGATAATACAATTTGGTCAGGACTGGAATTTTCTTTCCTAGTTACTTCCATATGTTTTCGGTTGAGCTTATCAGCAAAGTATGCTGACAGCTCTTCACAGCGGTCGACACTTGGGTCTGATGTCTGGGCAATTGCAGTCTGGTCTGATTAGCCAGCTACAGCAAAATCAGGCCATGTGTATATTTGCTTCCAGGGCTTGGGTCTAACCACCAACGCAATGCAACTTTATTTTGCATAGTATCTTTCCTAAAAATTGTAACCCCAAATGCTTTTGTGAGTTAAACATTATACTTGTCTAGTTAAACAGTAACAGAGGAAGAGAGAATTCAGTGGTATAGACAAAGGAAGAAAAGGGCCTGATCCTTGGTTTAGCCTGAGTTCCCTTTTCCCTGCTGGCTTAAAGCCGCCCTAAAGGAGTAGATGGGGATTCCCCTGATGTAGGGAAATCCTAATGCTGCTATTATGTCACCTGCTCCATCCTGCTCGCCATGCAGGCTGTGTACGAAGGCAGTGCAGTGCCTCTGGTGATCATGGGCCAACAGAATGGTCCCTAGTGGACTGTCCAGATAGACTGTGAGGCTGCTCTTTAGGCTGGGGGCTGTCAGGGGAGAAAGGAAGGTTGTTTAGAGCCCTCTCAGCTTCCCCTCATAGCCCCATGAACTCACCGCAGATCAAACCCAGGAGATGGGATACAGGCATTAAATCAGTGCCATCAGCCTCTCTTTGTTTGGTGTATATTCCATACCAGGTCACTTTACTTGCTCTTCTTGGAATTAAACTTTCTGATGTTCTCATAAGGAGGAGCTCCAGCCTCCTTTAGACAGATGCCTTTGAAATGGGTAATTTTCAGTGTGGAGGGAGAGAAGTAACTGATGGCTACTGTGTAGCAGGTTAAAGTGGTCAGGGCTATTCTCGGGCTTAATTTACCACCTTCAACTCTTAAAGGAATTTTCATTTTTCCTTTCTGGAAGGGAACCCTTTTGGGGAGTTAATTACAGGAAGTTCCACCTTTTGGGCAGGCTACTTACAGTAGCACAGCTGAGGCTGCTTCACTGTCAGACAAGCATGTTGTGCATGCTGAACTGAAGGCCTCGGACGTGTAAGTTGCATTGGCACAAGCCTTCTTTCGTTTACCGACAGCAACACAGTTAGAATTAAAGATGGTTGGCCTGCAAATCAAAAGCCCAGTTGTGCAGATACCTTAATCAGATGAGATTCCCATTGATGTTATCTGAGTAAGGACTACTGTACGGCACCTTAGAATTTTAAGATCCGGGCTGACAAATGTGAAATGACCCTAGTTCCTCTGGGGTGGTCCAACACCCTTTAGCAAGGAGGGCTTGCGATGCCATTGAAGTGTCATGATAATGAGTTATGCTGGTGGAACGCTGTGTCATAAGGACATTTCTTTTGTAACATCAGGTCCCCGTGGCCTGGTGACAGGACAGCACAAAGCTGCAGGGCAAACTGACACCAGAGAGTAGGAACAGCTAAAAGTAGTTACCCTACACTTGGGAACCTATTAACAAAAAATCCCAATAAGATCATATCAAATGAATGAGGCAGCTCATGGTGCACAGCTCAGTACATACGGTGCTGAAGGGAGATCCTCGTCCGAGGGCAGAGAAGATGTAAAGGAATGGGTTCTCCTCTAACCCTCAGATCCTGAATACAAGTTAGTTAGGTTCGGAAGAAACCTATACATGGAGCTTCCTTGTCTGGCTGGATAAGTGCTTGTCTTTCCTGTTATTTTTTTATTCTGCTAAAATTGATGAGCACTTAGTGAACAATGGAGATTTAGCTCATGCATTCAGTACTACACACCGACAGAAATGATCTGTCCTCAAATTAATTACTTCATTTTGCATCTCCTTTGTGGTGCTGAATGGATGGACTCTTTTTCCCCCTTCTGAAACGATCTTCATATTGTGTCAGTCTTGTCACTTGGATCTCTGTTAATTGCAGGCTTCTTGGCAATTTCACTGCCACAACATTTTTGTGACAAGATCCACTGGCGAGTGCTTAGATGGAAACAAAACACTCTGACAAGCAGGAGTTTTAATAATTTTTTTTAAAGCTTGCTTGTAGAATAAGATCAGTATTAGCAGATGATAATTAGAAAGTGATAACACTTTAATGTACAGAGTATACTGAAATTCATTAGCATCTGAAAGCTCTGCCACGCTCTGTGTCAAATGAATTGGAAGGGCCAGACCAGTGATTAACAAATACCACCGATCCTGCAACTGCCGCCCATGTTTTATCTATTGATCCGCTGTATTTCTAATATGCCCTGTTTCAGCAGAGGAGCCAAGGAGGGAATGGGCCATGGAGAGTCCAGGTGACGGTTTTGACACCTTGGGCCTGATTCTCCATCGGCTACAGCTAGCTCTGCAAGACTGTCACATTCATCTTCTTGAGTATTTTCTGGCAAGTGGGAGAGATCCCGCTGCTGAAGCTATTCATGTAAGCAAAGGCCTCTGCTTCCCTGGTAGCTGCATACAAGCTGGAAAGGGGTCCTTGCTTCTCCGCTGCAAACCAAAGATCCTGCTCCCATGCCAAGATTAATATTTTGGGTCAAGAAGTGGCTTCAGACTTAGAAAGAGTAGAGGCCTGCAGAGCTAGCTGCAGAATGAATCTTCCAAAAGCTTCCCTGGCCAGCAGCTGCCTGAACTCCTGGATACATTCAGCCAACTTGGGGCACAGAATAGTTTTCTACTCTCCTCTGCCCATCCACTCTCCTCTGCCCATCCACTCCAGAGATATAGAGAAGGTAGGGGCAAGTCTGAGGACTGCTGGTTACAAGCCTAAGAAGTCACTTTCTTGCTGCAGCTGTATTTCATAATAGTTCAAAATGAAAGCGTGTTCTCTGGTACGCTAGAATGACTGGTAGTGAGCTAGTAAATGACATTGACATTATTTTGTCAACATTAGTTTTCAGTGTTAATTTATTGAGATGCATGGGGAGCAAGTCACACTAGTCGGAGCTATTAACTCAGATGACTCTACAAATTCATGGGTGGAATTAGAGCTGGATGAAAGTGGGGACAAAATGTATATGAAAATTCACGTGACATGTTTTGGCAGTTTGTTGCTTGTGATTGCCGTTCCCACCCTCAACGCGGTTTTATTTTTCATCAGATGAAGTGAGCTGTAGCCCACGAAAGCTTATGCTCAAATAAATTTGTTAGTCTCTAAGGTGCCACAAGTACTCCTTTTCTTTTTGCGGATACAGACTAACACAGCTGCTACTCTGAAACCTGTCATTACCCTTGGAGAAAGGAAAGTATGATTTCCCCCACCTTCCAGGGGGGGAAATGGAGACCCAGAGAGCTTACCTGATTTTTGAGCCCAATGTTCAACAGCTAAGTAGTGCAGGAAATTGGATTTCAGGTCTCCTGACTCCCTGTCCCATGCTGATCTATTAGCGCATATGTTGTCCCTCTACTTCCCTTTTCACTCCATTCCCCCTTGTAAAATGGGTTGACTTCTCCTCAGCAACCCATCGACACATAGCTATGGACTTTGTAAATCCTATGCCTACTGTACATACTGTCATCCTCATGTAATGGGAGCTTCAGTGGGAGTTCTGAGTGCACCAGGAAGCCATTATCAGCCCTCTGAGTATTATAAAGGGAGCAGTTACGCTTCAGTATTTTTTGGTACAGAGCAGCATGAAGCATCCTGGGCTAATTTCCCCTGCATCCTGCCAGGAAACATAACTAGCCCATGCATAACGAAGATTCACAACTGGAGCCGACACAAAAGATCGCTAAATTGGTTCTCGTTCGTTGGATGCCATAACAATAATGTCATCTGTATGTCAAGAAAAATAATTTTCCAACCCGTGTAGCCAGGAGAGACACAGCCCTGCCGCCTCCACTGCTCCACTGTGAAAGCGACAGGCGAAAGGCCCCATGTCTTTGTCAGGAGGTTCCCCCACTCCAGAGATTCCAGCCAGGTGCACAGGCTTGGAGATGGGAGTGCTGATGGAAAACGGGGTCCCATAACCTCTCACTGTGATTGAGAGAGAAACCTGCCACACATTGACGCTAAATGTGCAGATGTAGCTGGGCAGGAGGCCCAAGTGTGATTTTTTTGTTTTTAAAGCCAACACCTCGTAAATAATTCCCGAGGTTCCTAACCAACAGGCAATAAGACATGCAACCAGAGTAGCAGAAGGGGCTCCTTGAGCATATAGCTCCTCTATAACAGCAGTATCGGTCAGTCTCTGCAGAGGATCTTCCCCCACTTTTACACATGCAGCCGTCCATCATATAGTATGAATGAAGGTATTTCCTCTACAAAAATAAAGCTGCAGGGCCGCATCCCAGTTGTTGCATTTGAATACAATCCATAGTTAAAGTGAGAACAAGTGTTTGTAACACGAGCCTGTCAACACTGAGCAAAACGAAATGAGTGTAAAGGCCACCATCCCAGTGAGATAACACATGTATGGCAAGCATATGTCCTAGTTTAGTCATTGGAAAGGTATCTGGGCCTTCTGGTCAAAATGTTTGAATAAGGTGTGAAAGCCAACAGTACCCTCTCTCCTACATATATCAGCCTCACCGCAATCTAGGCTTAAGACTGGATTTATCGAGGAGCAGTGGCTGGCTCACGGGGTCGGTAACCGCATGCAGAGCTTGTCAACTTTAGATTGCCAGTCTGAGGACTCGGCTACATAAAGAGTTGCACTGGTTTGACTAAAGGTGTGATTTTAAACCAAATTAGTTCAACCAGTGTAAATGTCTATGTAAACTCTCTTATTTTGGTTTAAGCAGGTTTATTTCGGTTTAGTTTAATTGACCAGAACAGGTTAAAACTACATTGAAATAAGACATTTTTGTATCAGAATTAGTGTCCACATAGCCTTTTGCATGGGCTTAACTATATTGGTTAAAATCATATTTGTAGTTAAACTGTTGTAACTTTCTTGTATAGACAAGCCCTGGATCACAAGGGACCAAACTGCAGTGTATAACCCTGGCTTCTACTTACCTCTGAGAGATACCTGAGGGGTCTGTCTCTATTTTATATACAGCAACACTTGCAAAGCCTTTTATGCCACTAAAGTCTCAATGAACTGAACTGAATTTAACTGAATGTAGTCCAGATGGGTAGTGACCAAAAGTTTTAATTCTCTCATGGTGTTTTGGGGGCTAAGTGGTATATGAAATGGATTGGTCCTCTCAGTACAGTTCCCTTTGGACACGTCTATAAAATCACCCCCCTCCAAATTGGCACCATTCTTAGCAGTCTCAATACAAGGCTAAGGACTGGAAGGGCCTGGGGTTGAATGATCCACTCATCCCTAGTGGTGGTCCCTCCAGCTCAGAGCTAAGACATGTTAGTGGTTTGCCCTGTTCTGTGGACAGAGGAGATCTGTTTCCAGAACTGTTGGCTTGGCACCTTTCTCAAAGCCCACTTTAAAATGCTTGTAAGAAGAGGCTGCATCTTACCCCTGGGGTTAGTGAGTGTTGCTTCGGTGCCTTTGCCCCCATCTCCACAGCGGGTTTCATCAAAGGGAAGGCACTGATCCCCAGTCCCTGCCACCACCTCCGAATTCTTGACAACATCCTTCACGACAGAGGTCGACTTGATCTTATAGATGCGTCGGCTGTTAGTGTCAGAGAGGTAGATGGAGCCAGTGATTGGGTCTGATGTCAGGTAATACTTGTGAGCTGGGCTGTGGCTGAAAAACAAACATACAGAAGTGTTATCTTCATTGGTAGATTTCAGTATTTGTTTCCCTAAGCACACCAGGCAGCATTAATAGTTTGGAGGAATAAAACGTTGAAGGGGAAGTACTGCAGCTCTGCATCCAGTGGATTTAGCTCATTATTGCATACACTCTGATAGTACTAATGCTAAGTACATCACAAGCCAATTAAAGAGAAACAATGTGGCCCAATATATAGTGAACTGGAGTGGGAGTCATTGCAGTTTGATCTTGGGTAAGTCACGTCACCCCTCTATGACTCAGTTTCTCCGTCTGTTAAATGGTCCTAATGAAAAAAACCCCTTCTTTTGTAAAGTGCTTTGAGATCTAGGGGTAAAAGGCACTATCTAAGAGCTAAGTATTATTATTCATGTAGTGTTTGATCCTGCTGTCATTGAATTCAATGGCAAAACTCTCATTTACTTAACAGAGTCCTGAGGGTCCTATTCTATGCCTGTGGAAGTAAATGGGAGTTTTGTCATTGAATTCAATGGGAGCATCGATCAAACTCTTAAAATGACTCTCAAAGAGGTTGAATGATTTGCCCAAAGTAACACTGCAGGCCAGCAGCAGAGAAGGGAATACAGCCCAGGAATCCCGACTCTAGACTGGCATCAAGCAACAGAGTCTAAATAGAGACTGTACAATAGAATTAGATGGAAACAGCAGTAGACTTGAATTTAGACATTTATTTAAGCTAAGGTCCTTGGAGAAATACAGTATAATATTATTTCTCTATTATTCAACGTAAGTGTTTGCTACCGGTAGCTATTGATTTACACTCTCTTCTGAGCCTGGGAATCAACAAAGTTAAACTAATCATACCTATAGCATGAACCCAGCTATACTTTCCTCTCGGAGTTGCAAGGTAACTGTCAGGACATGTTTGAAAATTTCTCCTCCCACATACTCCACTTTCTCTAAATTCATCGGATCCCCACTAAATTCAGTGGCAAATTTACAGGAGGTGGATTTTGCACTCAATGGGCATTAAGCCATCCTAGTGATCAGTTATTCTATGAGCAGCCAGTTGGGGATGTCTGTGTGGCAATGCTGATTCCCCCCCCCCGCCCCCACCACTTTATCAGGAATTGCTCACTACCTTCCTTTTCAAAATACTGCATGATTCTCAATTTTAAAAGCCATGCACTGGTTCTTCATTCAAATTACTTAGTGCTTTGGAAAAAAGCCTTTTTGATTTATCCTGGAAGATCCCTTGTGATTTATCCTATTAAAGTCTGAACAGATTTCATCTCCACAAATGACACTGATTTGTGCTAAATAAAATGCTCTGACCTTCAAGACAGCTCCACCTGGCAGTTCAGTCTCCATCTGTATTCCTTTCCAATGACAGCAGGCTGGTAGGGTATTATTTCATTTACCTACATGTCACTCACATTAAGCAAGTGGCTTCCACTCTGGTGAAAAAAGGTGCCCTATGGGAATCCACCATCCATTTTGATCAGGCCCTTGTGTTTTCAGCTAACTGCCTTTACAAGGCTCAGTGGAATGTCAATCAGCCTTTGAGCTGTTCATAATCTCTACTATATGAAAAGAGGTGGACAGAGGAGGACATTAATAAGAATACTTTGCAATTTTGTAATGTCATTTGCCTGGAAACCCAGGAGTGCTCACTCTCAGTCCCTGCAAAATATGACTATTGTCATTTATTATTGGACTTCATAGCCTTGCTCTGGTGGTTTGTATCCTGGTTTGTCTTAGCTGTACCTTTCTCACAAAGAGAGAGCCCCAAATAGTCCATAATCTTAACCCCCACATAGAATGAAACTAAAATCAACACCAAAGTCAATGCCAGTCCATTTTAACAATTGATCAGAGAACCAAGTAGAACAGCTCCAATTAGCAGAAAAAAAATCAAAATGCCACCACTTGCCCAAATTTCATCAGCCACTTTAGCAGCTGTCCCTTCTATGTAATATTGGTAATAGCTACTGGTAACCCAAGGATAAGAGTTACTAATCTAGGTTCTTGTTTTAGATTCCTGGAGTGAGTGAGTGTTAATTCACATATTCTAAGGACAAATTGGGCTGTCTGCTGCTAGTGTTACTCCTCTGTAAATGCCTGTTATCACAGTAGCATGGTTATAATTACTAATAAAGTGAACCTCAGAAGGGTAGGAGGTAGAGATTTATTTTAAATAAACCACTCATCAGATGGTAATCGCTTTGGGTCACTTGCAGCTGGGTCTGGATTTCAACCAGTGATCCGGCAGTGAAAGGTGCCTCAGCCAACTAATCACCCTTCGAAAGCCAGCTATTGCAAATGGCTTTATACCAAACACTGTCATTTCAGGTGCACTGCACTGGTCCACAATAGGGATCAAAAAGCATCTAGTTAATTCCTATTGGTTCAAGTCTTAGTCTATCTCTCAGTCTTATGGCTTGACCCCTTTGCACTCTCAAAACAACAGAAAGCAGCAGGCAGAGCAACAATAACTGATGGAGTGAGCTATGCTGCTAGACAAAATCAGAAGCTGTGCCTCTCCTTTGATATAATTACACTCGGGAGGGAGATTGCCTGTGGCAAGCAGGTCTCTGTTAGTAGCAGTAGGTCAGATGATTATGGTTACAGTCACCCCAGGTAACCGTCACCCTTGTGCAAAGGGCCAGCACAGGGCCTAAGATCCACTTAGAACTGGGATTAAGTGGTATTTAGAGTGAATACGCTTTGTGGTCGATACCTGCAGAGAGGTGATTTTGACCCACCAGGACCAGGGGCTGCAGTCAATAATGGCACAGACGTATGGTAGTAAAGGAGGTATCATTACACGTGACATTCAGTGGATGAGATGTTGCAGAGAGTAGCACACCTTTGGTAGCTGTCCAGGTGGAAGTTAAAGATCCTATGGCATGTTTCACAAAAGCAGAGGTTAACGCAACTATCCTGGACAACGCGCCCCATGTAAATTACACTGCAGTATAGTATCAGTTGGCCCATCATGCATAACTGAACCCCTAGGTGCTGATCCAAAGGCCACTGATGTCATTGGAAAGGCTCTCGTTGACTTAGATGGGCCTTTAAGTTGCAAGCTTCTCAGGGCAGGGATCACATCTTTATTCCTTATGTAAAGTGACATGCGCCTCCAGGAGATCATGTAACAATGTCAAGTAGGATTTTGCCTCAGTGGCCATGGCCCAAATTTCCCACCTCTACTGTTGTGCTGCGACCTACTTAGATGCATCATTCTACTCCAGAATCAGCTGTGCATCATTTTCCAGTGTGGTTGTGGATGAATACAGCTGTAAAAGCACTCTGAGATCCTTCAGGAAGAAAAGTGCAGAATAAACCACGTTATTACTAAAAAAGTTCAAAACTATTTCCCTCTGTCAGTGAGAAGATGAGAGCAGTGAGGCCATGAAATTCCAGTTACTAGTCTTTTCAATTTATTTAATGTCCCAAACAATAGGTAAACTTAAGCAGCAAATTGGACTGAACAACAACTGAAATAAGTCTGCCTGGGGCAACACAGATGAGTTCTTTCCCTCTTACCATCCTCTCTCATCTCTGAGTTATATAATGTAGCAATACAAACAAGGGGTTCTGTAATCGTCTGAGGCCTAAATCAGCTGTAGCCTCCTGATATTTATCCACCACATGGATCCTGCCACCACTGGCGATGGGCTGACAGCAGGGAGCATGAGTTGATTTTCCTTTCAGATATCTCCCCGCACATCTTCTTATTTTCAGGAGGAAACTCGGGAGCCTGCTTTGGCACTTTACTCCTCTGGGGCTATAATCTGCAGCAGCCACAATCGAGTGTACAGAACTGTAGCCAGGCTTTGGGAGATTCAATTTGGAAGACTTTGTGGCACAGCACTACAGTGTCATCTCAGTATGTCACGTGGACACCAAGGGTCAGATCCTGAACTAAAGTCATCGGAGTTGTGCCAGTTTACACCTGCTGAAGACCTGGGTCCCAAAACGCAGCCAGGGAGGTCTGGTTTCCTTATACAGCATATGCTAAAGTGATGGGTTAGGAAAACATGAGGATAGAGATCACATTCATATATCCCTAGATTCATAGTTTCCAAGATGAGACAGTACCACTGTGACCATCCAGTCTGACCTTCTGTATAACACAGGCCATAGAACTTCCCCAAACTAATTCGTAGAGCAGATCCTTTAGAAAAAACAGCCAATCTTGATTTAAAAATGGTCAGTGATGGAGAATCCACCATGACCCTCGGTAAATTGTTCCAATGGTTAATTATTCTCACCTTTCAAAATGTATGCCTTATTTCCAGTCTGAATTTGTCTAGCTTCAACTTCCAGCCACTGGATCTTTTTATACCTTTCTCTGCTAAATTAAAAGGCCCATTTTTCAATATTTGTTCCCCATGTAGATACTTATAGACTGTAATCAAGTCATCCTTTAACCTTCTTTTTGTTAAGCTAATTAGATCGAGCTCTTTGAGTCTTCTCACTACGAGGCAGCTTTTCTAATCCTTTAATCATTCCGGTGGCTCCTCTCTGAACCCTCTCCAATTTATCAACATCCTTCCTGAATTGTGGGCATCACAACTAGACAGTCTTAGAGCAGCAGTAACACCAGGGCCAAATACACAGGTAAAAAACCTCTCTGTTCTTACTTGAGATTCCCGTTTATGCATCCAAGGATCGCATTAGCTCTTTTGGCCATAGCATCACATTGGGAGCTCATGTTCAACTGATTATCTACCACAACCCCCAAATCTTTTTCAGAGTCACTGCTTCCCAGGATAGAGTCCCCCATCCTATAAGTATGACCTACATGCTTTATTCCTAGATGCACACATTTACATTTAGATGTATTAAAACTCATTTGTTTGTGCCCAGTTTACCAAGAGATTCATATTTCTCTGAAGCAGTGACCTATCCTCTTCATTATTTACCACTCCCCCAATCTTTGTTATTTGCAAATTTTATCCGTGATTATTTTATATTTTCTTTCAGGGCATTGATAAAAATGTTAAATAGCAAAGGGCCAGGATCCTTGGCCTCCAATCCCTGTGGGACCTAACTGGAAACCCACTCACTGAGATGATGATTCCCCATTTACAATCACGTTTTGAGACTCATCTGTTAGCCAGTTTTTAATCAATTTAATGTGTACCATTTTGATTTTATATCATTCTAATTTTTTAATCAAAATGTTGTGTGGAACCAACTCAAATGCCTTACAGATGTCTAAGTATATTAAGTCAGCACTATTGACTTTACCTATCTAAACTTATAATCTAATTAAAAAAAGATAAATTAGTTTGACAGGATCTATTTTCCATAAACCCATGTTGATTTGCATTCATTTCATTACCCTCCTTTAATTCTTTATTAATCAAGTCCCATATGAGCCTTTCCATTATCTTGTCCAGGATCGAAGTCAGGCTGACAGGTCTATAATTACCTGGGTCATCCCATTTATCCTTTTAAAATGCTGGCACATTATCATCTTTCTTCCAGTTTTCTGGGACTTCCCCAGTGCTCCAAGATTTATTGAAAATCAACATTAACGGTCCAGAGAGCTCCACAGCCAGCTCTTTTAAAACTCTCGGACGCACATCATCTGGACCTGCTGATTTAAACATGTCTAAGATCAGTAGCTTCTGTTAAACATCCTCCAGACAGATTAGTGGAATGGAAAGAGTGTTATCACCATAGGACGAGACTGTATCGTCTGTTTTTCCCCCAATACAGAACAGAAATATGTATTGAATACTTCCACCTTTTCTGTATTATTATTGATAATTCTAACATTTCCACCTAGTAATGGACCAATACCACTGACAGAATTCTTTTTGTCCTGAATATATTTAAAAATACTCCTTCTTACTGTCTTTAAGTCTTCTGACCCATAGCTTTCGTCTTGTGTTCCTTTGCTTCCCTTATCAATTTTCTACAGTCCCTAATTTATTATTTATATTCATTACTATCAACTTCCCCTTGCTTCCATTTGTTATACATTTTATTTTTATTTTTTATAGCTGCTTTCACTTTACCTCTAAATCAGGTGGTTGTTTTTTAACCAGCACTGCCTTTTTTCTCAGTTGTGGGATTTTCTCTTTCAGGGCCTCTAGTAAGGTGTTTTAAAATGATTCCCAGTTATCACTGAAATTTTTCAAATTAAATTCTTCCTCCCAGCTCATTTGGCTCATAATTCTATTCAGCTTTGTGAAATCACGCTATTAAGTATATATATTACTGAACATTATTCTGCTTCCACGTTATAAATGTGAACCAGTCATGATCACTTGTATCTAAGCTACACTTTATTTTTAGTTCTGTAATCAGTTCATCTTTATCTGTTAAGACAAGGTCTAATAAAAATTCCCCTGTGTTGGCTGCATTACTTTTTGAGTTAGGAAATTGTCATCTATAATGTTTAGAAATTCCAAGGATGTTTTAGTTTTAGTATTGGCAGCATGAGACCTCCAGCATATGTCTCTCAAATTGATGTTCTCGCATGATCATAAAGTTTTTTCCCTACACGTTATCAATAAGTACGTAAGGAGGTGGTCATCCTGTTTCATAGTGTAATTTGGTGGTCTGTAACAGACACCAACTAATATCCCATCTTGTGCTTTATCTGTTAGCACTCTGATCCATAAGCATTCAAGATCATTTTCTTCCAAGTTATCAGTGAGTCAAACAGGTAATGCCATTTTTCACATAGAGTGCCACTCCACCTCCTCTTTTGCCCACTTGATCCTTCCTAAATAGGTTATAACCATTGGTTTTAACATTCCAATCATGTTTACCATCAAATCAGGTTTTTACCAATTAGATTGAATTTATGCTAAAGAATGAGCAATTCCAATTCATTGTATTTATTACCTAGAATCCTAAGATTGGTGTATAGACAATTCAATAATTTCTTCTCTTTATGTCATTTGGTTCTTTCACTAATTTTGTTTTCAGCATTTCTATTTTGCTCATATCTCCCCCCTTTGTTCGTCCCCTTTTGCTTTTAGTTTAATCCCATTCTGAGTACTCTAGCCTGCCTGTCCTCAAGGAGATTGGTCCCCTTTCTCCTGCGGTGGAGGCCATCTAAAATATACAGCTCCCTCTACCCATAGAAGGTGGACCAATGTTCCATGAAACCCTACACCACTTACTTTGCCAGCGGTTCACTACTAGAATCATCTGTCTTTTTTCACTCATGGGACAGGAAAAATCTTGAAGCAGATTGCTTGGATATTCTTCTTCATCACATTGCTGAGTTCCCCGCAGTAATCTACTATCTGTGCGATATCCCATGACATGGTATCATTAGTATGGATCCTGGTCTGTTGACTTCAGAAGGCTATCCAATCTTAAAAGAGTGATGTCTAGTGTCTTGCCTCTGGGAAGGCAGCACACTGTTCTGTTGTCTGTCTGTCCTTTGCAGAATGTTCTTTTGGTTCTTCTGAGTATTGAATACCTAACAAGGATCATCTTTCTTCCTAGAATGGTTGGATGACAATTTTGCGGGAAGCTTGATTTTCTTACAGGTAGGGACAAACTGCCATCCACGTATGTGTCCTGTACACCTCTCCATTCCCTTGGATCTACCGGATCTTAAGATGTATCTTCCAAAGTATTTATGTTGAGGACCTGGTATCGATTTGAAACTTCTAGCTATGTGGAATTCCTCCGGGTCCTCTTCTCTCTGGTGGTCACAGTCTGCTCATTCTCATCTGTCTCTAGCCATGTAGAATGCCACAGTGACCTCTTGCCTCTGGTGGTTATGAACCACCAGGCCTCCTCTCTGACTTCACTGAATACCCCAATTGCGTTGGGTTTGCTTGTCCTAAATGTTCTCTCATGATACATCCTCCCTTTCCTGTGGTTCTTTAGCTTTTCTTAATATTTGGACAGGATAGTGCCAACAACGTATCAGGCACTTTACAGATAGATGAAAAGACATGGCCTTTGCCCCCAAAGAGCTTGTGCTCTAGACAGACCACATACAAATGCAAGGGGGAGGAAGGCCAGCAAGAAAAAGTAGGGTGAATGTGTAGAGCAGTGCGACACTCAGACTTATTGCTTCCATGATATTATGGACATTTATATTGTGAACACTTCCCTGTGCAAGGACTAGGGCTTGTCAGAAGAGGTGTGTTTAAGGAGGACCTTGAGGAACCCCCCCCCCCGCTTCATAATATAAGCTAACTTCTAACTATTGGGGTCAGGAAGGAAACCACCTCTGCGGACAGGTTATTCCTTAACCTACTGTGGGGTTTCTTACACCTTCCTGTGAAACATTCAGTGCTGTCCACTGTCAGTGATAGGATACTGGATTAGATGGACAATGGATCTTATCCAGTCTGGCAACATCTGTGTTCCTCGGAGGAACAGGCAGAGGTGTTGCCAAGCAGGTCAGGTGAGGGCTCCGGGCACAAGGACTATACTTTCTTCTATGTCTCTCATATTTCATCTCTCTCCTTTAACATTTGAAACAATCTCCATAACACTCGCCCTGTGCTAGTTTCTGCCTCACCCTTTCTGCTGTGCCCACATGATTGCCCTCCTTCCCGCTCTTTCCCAGGACTTCCTACTGTGGCACTGGCCACTGCTTATCGCAGACATTTGCTGTCAAATATAAAGTGCTGAATCCCCATGCAGGAGGAGTTCAGTGTTGCTGGTTTCAATAGCACTGAACACCTTTGCAGATCCCAACGGGATGAATTCTACTGCTGCTTGTGTGAGGTCTGTGTCTTTTGTACTGGGTGACACTTCATGCGTGATTAGGTGAAGGAAACTACCTGCTGCAGGAAACAGAATTTATGCTTGGCCCTGTAGCTCTTTCAGTTGGCATGTGATGCCCAAGCTTTCAAGTTGTGCTAAACAGAAAATAAAACCTCACAACAATGCCATGCATTTGGAATGCAGCACAAGCTGGAAACTTGCAGACGATCCCTGCAGGGTCTGCTCCAAAGTGCTCTCCTACCCACTGTGAATCAGACACAAAGAGGGCTGCAGAACAGACACTAAGGGTTAAATACTTCCCCATAATAATGGAAGTTCACACCTAGTGCCCCAGGCTCACAGCCATTCTAATGGGGGGCAAGTCGCAATTTTTATAACAACCATCACTGGGAATCAAACCAGGCTAAAAGTATGAGCCTCTAGAGCAGGGGTGGCCAACCTGAGCCTGAGAAGGAGTCAGAATTTACCAATGTACATTGCCAAAGAGCCACAGTAATACGTGAACAGCTCCCCATCAGCTCCCTGCTCACCGGCAGCCCCACCGATCAGCGCCTCCCCCTCCCTCCCCGCACCTCCTGATCAGCTCTTTCTTGGAGTGCAGGAGGTTCGGGGGGGGGGGGCCAGGAGCGAGGGCACGGCAGGCTCAGAGGAGGGGGTGGGAACGGGTGGAGTGGGGGCATGGCCTGTGGCAGAGCCAGGGGTTGAGCAGTGAGCACCCGCCCCCACCCCGGCACATTGGAAAGTTGGCACCTGTAGCTCCAGCCCTGGAGTCGGTGCCTGTACAAGGAGCCACATATTAACTTCTGAAGAGCCGCATGTGGCTCCGGAGCCACAGGTTGGCCACCCCGCTCCAGAGCTTTAGCTAGGCCTACCTCCCTTAGCCGGGAGGTGTATCAGAGCTGTGGTTCTCTGGGGGTCAGAACATGGAACACACACTAACCAGTGGGTTACCCAGAGCTCCTTTTAAGTTACATGGATAATTGTCTTAGTCTTGCCGTTCACTTAATTGTTTGACAAAGAGCCTTCTTCCCCCTTCCCTCCCACCTTCATCGTCTATTTTGACTGACTATGACTATTTATAGACCAAGCAGAATTGCGTTATGACCCTGACGCATGATTAATGGCTTCCAGTTTGGATGACTGATCGCCTACATCAGCTTTAATCACACTGGCTTCATTTGCTATTGAATCATCTGGAAATGGCACTTGTGGCTCACCATATAACAACATGCAACAAGACAGGCAGAAACATAAAATTCTCCACTGGTTGGCTTACCTATGTCTGAAATCTTTATTTCTGACAGACGGCAGGAAAGCAGGGAATAGAAGAAAGTATGAGGTGTTAGTGGCTGAGTTAGAAGCATTATTAGCAGATTGAAAACTTGACAGTAACTGCACCATACAATGCAATAATAAATAAAGACTTAACAGGCATGACACTGATATACTTTATATTGGATATTACTTGTCAGTGAGTTCACTTATGTACTGCTGCATATCACAAAGGAAGTATGATCTCACCAGCTCAGAGGTACTCATTTATGCAGGAGATGGGGCCAGGCACACTTCACACACAGACACACAGACACTCACTACATTTAATTATCTGTCATGGAATATAATGTCAGGATAGAAGCCTGTTTCTTTAGTAAGCTTTACAGCTTTTTCACTGTCGCTGATTGTGGTTCTTTCTATTTTACAAGGCAATATATCAGCAAAATTGTTCTGGCCAGCTTCTTTTATGTTCACTGCCTGAATCTCAGAGACACCATGGCAGAGAATTCAAGTAGGATTTTTTTTTCTTGGGCCAAGTTACATACCCCATTGTAATTAGCTGGAAGCCACATTGCAGCTGCCTCTCCTCTCCAGAAAAGAGCACTGCACTCTAATAAGAGACTGTGCCGAACAGTGGGGGTATGAATCTCAAAGGAAATGCTGCTTGAGGAGGTACTGATACAATCCATTTAGGCCAAAACAATGTCTTCCTCCCCCATAGCTTTAGTCAGCCTGCATCTGTACCCATTTTGTTTATAGCACACGAGAGTGAAGAAGTGCTTTTTTGGCCCCCGTAACCTAAGTGTTTGCACAGATAAAACAGTAATGGCTCCAGCAGGATTAACATGGGAGTAAATTAAACTTCGTGGCTCTTTGGAGAATCCAACAAGGTCACTCTTTCAAGGTTTCCAATTTGCTCTTTTGCAATCAGGGACTGTTCAACCAAACCTATACGCACAGGGTGTTTCTAACAGTGCTGAAATACAAAAAGAACTCAGGGTAGGATTTCCAAAAATGCCTAAGGAAGTGAGGCACACAACTCCCATGCAATTACCATGGGGTTTGGGCACCTATCTGCCTTAGGCTCCTTTGGAAATCACAGCCTCCACCACTAAAATAACCTTTCAGCACTGGAAGGATGCTATGCACCTTAATGTAGGCCACTATGGAATCATTCCTCAATATTTGGAGTCCCACTCCTGGTATCTTACTCAAGCTGTGGCTTGCTCAGAGAAGTGACTGTAAATATGTTATCATGGAGTTCCTTGTTTGTTGACTCTCCATAATTTCCATATTGAATGAGCTCAGGTAACATAGAAAACGCCATGTCTTCTAAGTGCCAGCCCTGGGATCTCAGTCTGGATTCTTTTCTGCTTGTACATCAGCACCCATAATAAATTAGGCCCTCAGTGGCACCCAATGAACGTCTGGGGGTTTGCACAGGTGTACTGACTAGTAAACAATTCTGTTGCTGATGTGCAAGAAAAAACAGACTCTAGCACACTCTCTTTTAGAAGCGTTGATTCCTCAGGGCGAAAAGGAGTATAACGCAATGCAACCTTGGGCACTGATCCTGCAATCAGCTGCAGTTAAGTCAATTAAGGTCCTCCCATGTGAAACTCGTTGTAGGACTGGGGCCGTATTTTTGTCAGCAGACATGGCTCTAAATACAAATCTGCTGAGTAAGTAGGGACCATTTTTACAGTCATGTCTCAGGGGAGTGAGAAGTATCACACTTTTAGGCCAAATCTTGGGAGATGGCAGGCACCTGCATCTTCTGGGAGCTATGGGTGCTCAGAGCTTCTCAGAAACTGGCTCTTACAAGTATCCTGTTAATAGTGAAAAGATTAACCTATGCCCATTTCCCTTACATCCCATTGGGATGCTGTACATTATGGATGAGTTCTTGGTAGCTGTTTGTGTGTGTTGGCAGGAGGGGTTTGGTATGTTTGGGTTTCAAAAATGCAATGAATACTTTCACCAGAAGAAAAGCAGAGAAATAAGCATTTTGGAACTGCACACCAAAAGGGAAGCATTGGGCACGTAGGCACTAAAGCTGTGGAGTGCTGTTTCAGAGTGTTAAAAATAAAATCTTATAATGTAGCATCCCACAGTCTGTGACTGGGATTTGCCAGATAACAAAATGCCATTTAAAACAAAGAAAAACTGCATGGATTTCTGTCAATAGGTTAGTCAGCATAAAAAACTGAAGCAACCTGTCTTTATCCTCATGTGTGCAATGTACTGGTTAATGAGTGCTTGGACCAAAGCATATCACTGACTAGACATCTTGACACACATATCCACGTAAAACTCCCAATACAGAATTATTCCCCAAAGGACAGTTTAATCTCCAGTCGTTACAAACATGTTGTATTAGGGCCCGATCCAAAGCCCACTGAAGTCATTGGTTAGGTTCCCATTGACTTCACTGAGTTTCAGATCAGGCTTTTAAGGCAGAGTCATTGAGCCTGATTCAGACGTCACTTACACCAGTTTAACTCTATTGACTTCCATGGAATTAATCCTGGGTAGCCAGAGCATGAGATCAGAATCAGATCCACTGCCTTCAACAAGGCAGCGTGTTTGTCATGAAATGTCTGGGAGGGAAAAATATCACAGATGAGTCAACATGAATTTTGACTCAGTCACAATATATTTTATTTCATCAAAATTTATGACGCATCTGTAGTCCGTCTCGTCCCCTCCCGATTTTCTTCCCTCCCCTCTTTTGTGCATGCTGCTTTGCAAACCTCCCTCTTCCTCCTGGAAGTTTTCTCTTCACTTTTCTGCAGGGGCGAGTGGCAGCACTTCATCTCCCTGCAGGGGAGATGACAGAATTTCTTCACCCAGCCCCTATCTTTCAGTGGAGAATTCGCTAGGGGTGTTTGTATGTTCGTCCCAAAAAACTCACCCGGAAGTCACAGACTCTGGGAGTTCCTTGGTGAGCTCACTGTTCTAGGTATGACTAACACGGCTGTTACTCTGAAACTAGGTATGAATGATCCTCTGTCCTGAGTACTCATGGAGTACTCTACATATCATCATTAGTGATGTATGTCCTTCCAAGTGTAGGTTATCCCGGAGGCTGACTGTTAATTTTTAGAATTCCCACTAGTCTCTCACCAGACTAAGGAGGACACATTAACTCAGTCTGAGTTAGCTGGTAAGAAATGCGCTAGACTATGTTGGGCCCGTGACTCAATCCTAGATGAATTCACCAGGCCGCACACCTTCTTGGTGGAAGTCGAAGTCCGTGGACTTGCACCAGAGGTGAATTTGGCCCATTCTGTTCATTTGAAAAAAAGTGTTTTGGTGTCATTTTCCCTCTGGGTACATAAAATTTCTGCAGAATCAAAGGTGAACAATTATCACGGGCTGCAAGCTGCCTGGTGTACCTGAGCTCCAGTATATTGGTGACATTCCCAGAGGGAAAGATCCTTCGGATGTAGTTGAAGTCTCCAACATAAAGGCTTCCATCAGACCCGCATGTTAGGGCAACAGGAGCCAGGAGCTTGTTCCCATCTGCAAGGCCATTACAGCTCGGACAGGAAATGCTACGCCTGCGTCCATTGCCCATAATGCTTCCTATGACAGGTGGCTGCTGAGAGACAAATTGGTTTTCCCCATTTCCTTTATGCAAGATGCCTAGAAAATGATAAGAGCAGAAAGGGAGTTAAAGACAGATGGTGAAACTGAAGCACATGGAGGGCAAGTGACTTGCTCCAGGACACAGAATGAATCAATGGCAGCAGAGGAAATAGAACCTTGACATCCCAGCTTCCAGACTCATGTTGCACTACACCACAAAGAGCTCTCTCCAGGGTTGTCTCTCGTTCTCATGGGATCCTATGAAAAATGACATGTCCAGTGCCCGTGCCAGGTTGCTGTAACATCTAGAGCACAGTGTTTCTCAGCCTTTTCAGGTTGCCGCCCCTCCCCCCCACTTACTCTAAAGATATATCAATGCTAACAATGATCAGCCTCTGTAATTTATTTGTGTGGGTGTTTCAAGGGGTTGGCAGAGATGGGTAAGAGTGAGTGGCTAGGTTGGAGACCAAGCTTTTCTTTGCTTTAGAGTGTAATAAAATGTCCAATGCCCCACAATCCTCTGATTGCTATTCGGAGCCCTCCTGGGGGTTGCGACCATGGGTTGAGAAACACTGTGACGCCACTTGTGGAGATTGGAAGGTCAAGATAATTGTCACTAGTGAGAGAGGGTATCCACTGGGTTGTCTGCTGGCAAGGGACATTCACTTAGGAAAATCTGGGTGGAGTGTTAACTGGGGTAGGTTTCATCAGCAGGGCCCAGGGGAACTGATATGTTGTTTGTGAGAAGACCAGGAACGTTTTCATTAGTGGTGCCGTCTGAACTCTCTCCATACTCACTACAATCACACAGGATAGTGCAAACTTTCCATTCTTTGGCCATGTTCTAGTCATTCTGTCCAGCTCAATGCCCCGTCTCTAAATACTCATCATGCACTAAGGAATGTAGATGTTACCGTTTCAAAGAGAGCTGAGCTCTAGCAGAGCCGCTGGCCACAGAAGTTGAGGGGTGGGAAGCCTTCTGAATCTGAGTAATTAGGTTTGCTTGAGCAGGATGGAAGTCATATTGGACAGGTTCTCCTCAGGTCCACATTCCAAGCTGCGTTCTCACCACTGGCAGCAAGGGTGATTATTATGCCATGCTTTGCTGTGTGTGATTGTATTCGGTGGGTTTACTTTCAATGGGGTCGACAAAGGATGGACCCTATCTGACCGTGTGCATACGTTGCATGTGCTTATGTAGGGTTCAGCCTTGGAACTTTTTTTTGATGGACATCATACAATTCAATACCATTCCTTACAGGTAGCCCAAAGCTGGGGCTGCACACTTCGTAAAAATATACAACAGATTTACAGCAGCTGATTCCTTTCAGATCTGCCCACACAAAAGCTGCCACTAAATGTAGGTTACAATGAATAATTTGTGAGTAGCGTGTGCATGTGTGTGTTTTCCCTTTGGCTGAATTATTAATGGTGAAAAGCAACAATGCATTGTACTGCTGCATCACCCTGCTCATGCCATTTGTTAAAGCCAACCCACCAGTCTGTATGTTGAGGGCATGGTGTTTGTCCAGGGACCATCCTCCAAGTTTGGAAGCGTCAATTTCATAACCCTGAAGGACTGCCGTCCTCTTCTCCCACAGGATCAGATCAGGACATGATTCATATTCATAGCCCACGGAAACTGGGAGCAAAGGGGAAAAAAAGAAGCCCATAGGTTAATAACCTCAGAAATGCACATTCAGCACACAGCTGAGAGCTTTAATTAGGTGATTAGGTGGGGGAAAGGCCATTTCTACAGGCAAGTGCCAATTCTATTTAAAATACCATCACATTAATGCAGTCTTAATATTCTCCTCTTTAAAGGCCACTCGGCATAAAAAAAGGTCAACACAGCAGTAGATGTTGGACAAATGTGCTAAATATTCAAAAGGCACCAACTCACAGACACAATTCAAAGCAATGGGTGACCCATGGGTTTAGCAAAAATGGTCCCAGAATTCCAAAATGATAGTATGTTGCTTCAGTTCATTACCTCATGTCCTAAGGCTGGCTGGCAGTGATGCAGTGGGCTGAGGCAGAGAAACATGGCCCAGCTTAGAAAACAAAACATAATCCAAGCAGGTCGAAATCAGTAAACTCCATTAAAGTTGACAGACAGACTGGAGATTAATTTGGGGCAGGATCACTAATACAGACAAAATGGGCGAGTGTGAGTTGGTTTTCATAATGTTCAGAGAGTCTTTAGGCCTCATTGACCTCCCTTTCATTGGTGTAAATCACGAATAACTTCATTAAAGGTAATATAGTTACATCACTGTAAAATCAATTTGAGTGAGAGGAGAATCAGGCCCATTATTTTACTGAACACCTACAAGAAGACTTCAGGTGAAACATGCTTTCCTCAAAAGCAGTAAGACCCAAAACCCAGTTCACCACTAGTACCTGAAGCAGAGCTGGGATCTTCAGTTTTACATTGCTTAGGAGACAAGGGAAAAGCAGGATGTGGAACAATTCCTGGCAGGTACAATAAGGGTCTGATCTTGCAAGGGGCCCAGTGTCTCCTGAGAAGTGCTGAGCATTGACATTAGGAATTCTGCAGGATCAGACTGGACAGGAGAAATATGCAGTACAGGGAACAGTCTTGCATTGGCAGGGGGATGAGTTGCATTGAACAATTAAAAGGCCTTTTCCGCCTCTTTCTGCAAAGATTCTGTTTTCAGCTCTTTTGACGAAAAAATATATTTATTTATGTGTACTCAGCTAGTAATGTGGCATTTTAAACCTTTGGGCGCCTTTGGAGGTTTCCTGAATAATACAAAAAAAACCCCAAACCAGACACAGGTACAAAGTGAAGGGTGTCTTGTAGGTATCTGCCAGAAATAACTTTATTATATAAGAGCATAAACCTTTTAGTGCCTCCTTTTCAGACCCTGCCTCTAATTTCACCCCCACTAATCAGGGAGGGAGGCATCTAAATTCTAGCTGCAACTAACTGTGAATGTGAGATGGGGGACAGGTTGAGGCCTTCATAAAAATCTGGCCCCCACGTCACACTAGGTAGGTAATTATTTCTCTATGAATAAGGCCCTACCAAATTCATGGCCATGAAAAATGCATCACGGACTGTGAAATCTGGTCTCCCTGGGAGGAGACCAGCGTTTCTCAAATTGGGGGTCCTGATCCAAAAGGGAGTTGCAGGGGGGTCACGGTATTGCCACCCTTTCTTCTGTACTGCCTACAGAGCTGGGTGGCTGGAAAGCGGCGGCTGTTGGCCGGGTGCCCAGCTCTGAAGGCAGCCCCCGCCTGCACCGGCGCAGAAGAAAGGGTAGCAGAACCGCAACCCCCCGACAATAACCTTGTGACCCCCACAACTCCTTTTCGGGTCAAGACCTCTACGATTACAACACCAGGAAATTTCAGATTTAAATAGCTGAAATCATTAAATTTATGATTTTTAAAATCCTATGACTGTGAAATTGACCAAAATGGACCGTGAATTGGTAGGACCCTAACTATGTGTTATCTGTACATGTTGCTCCATCCAGATCATCACCTATGCAGTGTTACAGGGTCTCATAAGCCTCAGCAGGCCACGTCAACCAGCCTCTCCCAAGGAAGCTTAGCCTCATGTATAAGTGGGAATAAGAGACTCACTCTCTCTCTGCAGACTGAGACAAAGAGCCCCCTGCTGTCCTCCTGAGAGGCATATCTCCACTCAGGCTACAGGGGAGCAAAGAGGAGTCTAGTTGTAGGGCTGTAGTTATCCCTGAATTGCTCCAAGGGCAACAAGGAGGATCAGGATCAGGATCAGGGGTGGATGTCTGTTGTTTTAAAACAACAGTGGAGACACGGGGGCAGGGGGGCTCTTCATCATGCTGTTGCCATTGCCAAGGCCTGATTTACTCCGCCTGGCTGAACTCTATTTCAGAGCTGTGAGCTAAGGACCATGGCTCCTTTAAAGATTCCGCTGGCTGACTGTCGATCAGACAGGGAGCAACCAGCTGCGGCACAGAGCAGTCACTATGCATGCTCAGTGCCCCCCCGCCCCCACTCCGATACCCTTTCTACTGCAACGATTGACAGACATGGCATTTGGCCTGGGTGGGCTCTGTGATGTCCGTGAAAAGGGGAAGGAGCTGTAGCCATACAAGTGTTACATGGGCAGCACAGAGGAAGCTTCCTCCTTCTGTACGACTTCAACTTCTTCAGCTGCAGTGTTAAGGAAAAGTTAGCACATGTGACTCCATTTTGGTTTGGGGCCCACCATTGTCTAAAAGCAAGCACATCATACACCAGGAGGAGTGATCCTTAGATACTGAATCCCTGTGAAAATCCTCCTCCTTGTCTCCAGTCTGCCTTGACTCCCAGTATCTGTTTTTTGTCAGTCTCTAACTCCCTATCTCTCGGCCTTTGATGTGAGGCCTCCCATCCTGATAATAAAAGTTACTGATGGCTTTAGGACCATGCTGTGTAATTAACATACTGGTTTAGCACGAGGAATGCACCAAGCAGGGATAGGTGGTAGATAAGAAAAGGGTTTGTTTATTGGTTAAGGTTTCCGATGCATGAGGGCAACATGCTTTGCTAAAAAGTATATAACCTTTGTATAATCTGTATTCAGGGTCCCCTCCTGGCTAGCAGGGGGGCACCACGCTTGAGCGTAATAAACTTAGTGTCTTTTGGGAACTCTGCAGTTGTGGACTTTGTTTATGTGCCTCAGCCTAGATTCGAACTGTGCATGACCTATCAGGTATAATTCGCAGCATTGGTGTGCGTGACCTATCAGGTATAATTCGCAGCATTGGTGTGCGTGTCCAACCAGGTGTAATTCACAGCATTTGTGTGCGTGTCCTACCAGTGTAATTCGCAGCATTTGTGTGCGTGTCCTCTCAGGTGTAATTCGTAACAGTTTTAGCGACCACGAAGGGACTCTAGGCTCGCCCCAACAAGCGAGACTACACTCCTCCTCTCGGACAGCTCCAGCCGGCACAGGGTGAGTTCACCTTTGAGAACTCCGAGGAGGGGGGGTGTGAGCCGTCGCTTAGGCGATAAGGTGGCACATTTGGTGTCCCTTTGGTAGCCCATTATGGGTTCTGGGCAGAGTGTAAGTAAGGGGACCCCTTTGGCTGAAATTCTCGAGAATTGGGGGAATATTTCTGGTACCCATGGGTTAGGTAAAAAAAAAAAAAAGCTGTAATCTTGTGCAAGGTTGAGTGGCCAGCACTAACAACTCAAACACCTTTTGACTGGCCACCGGATGGTTCCTTTGCTGGGGAAAAATTAACAGCGCTTAGGAAAAGGCTGGAAAACAAAGCTCCAGCCCAGATGGATTATTGGTATGTATGGAACAACTGGGCTTATGCGCATGCGAAAGGACGTCCTCTTTCCTCCTCCTTTTCTTATTCATCTCAGGGGTCTCCAGCCCCGCTCTGTGCTATGCCTGCTTCTGCCCCTCCTCCGGCTTACCCTCGGCTTTCTGACTTATGCCCGTCACCTCCTTGCTTGCCAATTAGCCGTGCTTTCTGTTCAGGTGACAAGCCTCATGGGGGGAGGACTTGGGTAGCCCTTGTAAGTGAAAATATTTAAGAAAAAAGACCAGGAGGGCTGGGGGCTAGTTAAGCAGCCTTGTTAATTTGTTATTGAAACAAAGCTGGTGCTCATGGAAAGAACAGTTCAGAGAGAAAAACAGGATCGGGCCCAAGCAGGCAGGCAACAGATAGAGAGACTGGAAAACACGTTGGAAACTTGGAGGTCATAGTGGAAAAAGAGGAGTAAATAATTACAGGAATGGAAAACGTAAATCCCGGAATAATACTTGGAATGGTAAAATCTAAGTTAATTAGGTGTCGTTTTGGGAAATAAGCAAGTGATTTAAGAAAGGAAAGTAAGAAGTTAACTCTGTAGTTGCTGGAAAGAATTAAGCAGTTGAACTTTGTGAAATACTGGAAAGAAAAAGAATTCTTGGCTTTTTTGCAGCCATTTTGGAAAAAATGGGCCCTTTTCCAAAGAAATGCAATTATACAGTGCTACTTAATTAATATCTTATTAGGCTCCAAAGGGCTACAATAGGTGGTGTCTTCCTTTTCAGGTCACTGTGTGTTTGACAGCAGGAGTTAAAAGTAAAAGGCAATCAAAAGTCTGGTAAAGTTTATTGTGCCCTTTTTAAAGTAAGAATCTTTAACCTGTGGATCCAAAAGCAAGCCGGAAAGCATCTGTTTTAATGTAAATTACCTAACTGATAAGGTAGAGGCCACTGAAACCTGGGCTGCCTATAAAACAAATACAGGAAAATATGGGTAATTCCTCTGTTTTGCCTGCAATTAACAAGGGTATTTGTATAAAAAGGAAATATTTTAAGCAATGACTGACTGCCCAAAAGGGGTATATCTGTGGGTTTTTTTTGCCTTTCAGAAAATCAGAGAAAACTGATGCCAGCTGAAAAGCAATTCAACATCTCATGAATTTACTGGCACAATAGGAATTCTGTTCTGTGTTCTATGTCCTATCTTGTGGTGTTTGTCTTGTGGCCAGAATTGCTGTGTTTAATTTTTCATAGGACAGTTTAGTTTAAAACTAAATAGAAGGGTTAAATCAAAATGCAGATACTTGTTTTATTCAACTTGGAATACAAAGTGTTTGGATAATATCAAAAAAATATGATATACTAAAGTTTAATACATTTGCTTAAGTAAAAAAAAAAATTTCATTGGCCAGATCTTTTAATTGAAAAAAATTGTTGTTAAAATTTGCACACCAACAGTCTTTGGAAGCAAGGACATGAAAGGTTAACCCACTCCCCATATTATACATGAGATCCTTCTGACTACCTCACATTTCTAGCCAGAGGGCTGGGGAGGGAGGAAAGCTACTGGACACCAGAGGTTGTACCAAGTGGACTCCTCAAAAGTGGGTGTGCTTGTCCTGGCTTGTTGCTCCAAAGCTCTGTAATAAAGTCATTTTCCTGGAAGGGTGTATGTGGCATACATTAAACAATAAGACTAAAGTGCTGTATAATGGGCAATGTACATGTGTTCCTTTTTAAACAAAGGTGTATGAGTAAAAAGTGAAAGTTTCCTTTGCAAGTTAATAAAAGCCAAGAAGGGGAAAAGAAATAAAACGGAGGACGAGCTAATTCAACGCTGCAGCTGGCAGGCTCGGTCCAAAGATAAGACACTGGCCTGCCCAAGGATACTACTCACAGCCAGGATTTGGCTAATAGCCAAGAAAGAGGGGGGCTTGAATGTGCCAAGCAGCTGTGAGATCTGCAACACACTGCCAGACATTAATGAAATGTGTTAGGTCTCTGTATTTACAGGTAAAAGAAGTCTTGCTTCAAGAATCCTGAGCAAACCTGCCATTTGTTAAAACCAGGCGACGGGGTCTAAATAAAGGTCCATCAACAAAAGACTACTCTGGCCCCATGCTGGAAAGGCCCTTATTAAGTCCTGCTAACTACCAACACTGCTGTGAAGTGCCAAGGAGTGACTGCCTGGACCCATGCTTCTTACTACAAAAAGACCCCTCCACCTTGAGATGACTTCACTGATCAGCCTGTCCCTCCTGGTTTTTTTTTTCTTTCCTCCTTTTGAACAGCAGAAAAAAAAAAACAAGGTGAAGTGCTAGTAACCTCTCCCTTCTCCACTGACAAAGCTAACCTGCATTCAGTATTTGCTAAAGAAACCAAAGCACTACAGGATGACGTGCTAGTAACCTCTCCCCTGTATAATGCAAAACCATGACTGTTCCAAGAAAAAAGAAAAAACGCCTGCTCTGCTAAAACCACCAAAATCCAAGGATTCCTGACTGCAAAAGACACTGAGAATTGGCCTTAATGGCAAAAACGGAGCATTGTACATTGGCAGGGAGGAAGTTGCGGGATGTATTCTTGGGAATGTGAAGTGAAGTGGTGGGGTGGGTTTATTCCAGAGGCTGGAACCTGTGCTTGTAGGCAAGTATAAATACCAAAAACGCCTTACAGCCACGAACATTACTCCCACGATCTGCCACCACTCCTTTGCAGGTAAAGGTTCCTGGATCCATTATAGCTACGTTAAGTTGGCGCTGGGACCCCCACCTGACCCTGACAAGCCATTGGACGAGCCACTTCACGAATGAACACCACGACCAACCCATGGACTAAACTTTCCAGCTACTGGGACCTTCACAGCCTACCAGGACTTTTTGTGTTCCTGTTTATTGGACTTGCATTGAGGGTAGTGTTTTTTGTATGATATAAAGGAGGATGCCGACATTGGTATGGTTTGCCTGTGGGGTTCCTCTCCCTATTCCCAAGTCCAGTACAAGGATGGGAGGGCAATAGCTTCTTAAATTTAACCCGCGCTATCAAACAGGGTGTAAATCGAATGCAGTGTTGGATTTGTATTCATACCCCCACATATTTTGGTCAGGGGGTCCCGTTGGTAGGAGTACCTATCCCCCTTAATCAAACACTCCAAACTAAGCTATGGGCAGACACTACATTTAACTGGAATGTTACAATCCAAATATGGTCTATTGATATGGTGGCCCAGGGTAATTCTGCTTTATGTGTGTCACGACGTAAGGGCATAGAAAATACAGTTTTTGTAGGGAATTTTGTGGGGTGCAAGAACACCACCCAAATCAGCTCTGGTGCGGGAGGCCCCTCTACCTACTCCAGGACCCCGTGGCCAGTCCCCGAGGGGTCTGGCTGGTATTGGTTATGCAATCACACAGCCTATAAGGTTCTCCCAGCAGGATGGTGTGGTACATGTACCTTAGGGGCTATAGTACCTGCCATGACAATACACCAGAACCTGACCCGGGGAGAGATCCGCAATCTAGTATGGAGGGACAGATAAAGTATTCCTTTAAACCCCCTTTCTCAACGGCCCAAAGGCTTTCACTCCTTTGTGCGTTGGTTTCTGCCATGGTTGGGAGTAAGCGAGCTGGAAAAAGCTATAGTTAACATTTCAGCTGCTTTGGAACTAATGGCAAATGCTACTGCAAATGCTCTATCTGCCCTTCAAATTGAAGTCACCCAGCTATCCCAAACTACATTGCAAAACCGCCTAGCCCTGGATTATCTCCTTGCAAATCAGGGCGGGGTTTGAGCTCTGGTCAACTCAAGCTGTTGTGTATTTGTAAATCAGCACCATAGGGTGGAAACTAACATCCACATCCTCAAGCAACAGGCAGCCCTATTCCACCACATCAGCCTTGACACCACCAGCGCCGAATTCCAGGAGGTCTGGGACTGGCTCGCCTCATGGCTACCGGATGTGGGGACTTGGGGACGGCGTATTTTGTATTTACTTTTTTTGACTGTTATTGTTTTTGCGTTATTTTTGTATGCCTACAATGCTGCAGTATCTGCTGTCAGCAGTTGCTAACCCTGCAGCGCGGTTACTCAGCCCTGATATAGCTTACTGACATACAAAAAAAAAGGGACGACTGTTAAGGAAAAGTTAGCACATGTGACTCCATTTTGGTTTGGGCCCACCACTGTCTAAAAGCAAGCACATCATACACCAGGAGGAGTGATCCTTAGATACTGAATCCCTGTGAAAATCCTCCTCCTTGTCTCCAGTCTGCCTTGACTCCCAGTATCTGTTTTTTATCTAACACCCCATCTCTTGGCCTTTGATGTGAGGCCTCCCATCCTGATAATAAAAGTTACTAATGCATGGCTTTAGGACCATGCTGTGTAATTAACATACTGGTTTAGCACGAGGAATGCACCAAGCAGGGATAGGTGGTAGATAAGAAAAGGGTTTGTTTATTGGTTAAGGTTTCCGATGCACGAGGGCAACATATTTTGCTAAAAAGTATATAACCTTTGTATAATCTGTATTCAGAGTCCCCTCCTGGCTAGCAGGGGGGCACCATGCTCGAGCGTAATAAACTTAGTGTCTTTTGGGATCTCTGCGGTTGTGGACTTTATGTGCCTCAGCCTAGATTCGAACTGCGCGTGACCTATCAGGTATAATTCGCAGCATTGGTGTGCGTGTCCAACCAGGTGTAATTCGTAGCATTTGTGTGCGTGTCCTACCAGGTGTAATTCGCAGCATTTGTGTGCATGTCCTCTCAGGTGTAATTCGCAGCATTTGTGTGCGTGTCCTCTCAGGTGTAATTTGTAACAGCAGAGCCAGCTGGTTACAAACCACGGTTGGTGCTGGGTTCAAGAGCTGGTGCAAAGAACACACAGAGCCCGATTCTCCATTGCTTCACACCTTGTGTAATTGTTTTACAGACGTAGAGGATCACACAATGTGCAGGGCAATGGAGAATCAGGTCCACAACGGTTACGCTGGGATGACATTCTGGAAAAGACAGTGAAGGGAAGAAAACATAAGAGCAGGATATTCTAGGATAAAACTGCCACTTAACAACTTCCTACATGCAAGATGGAAAGAGAGGAATGTGTTCTGAGCTTACCAAAGGCTTCTGACAGTCCGTACACTTTCTGGCTGTAGACATCCGTCTTGTCCCAGATGAAATAATAGGAGAGGTCCGGGGCAGCTGCAAACCACTTTCTAAAGAGGCGTCCTTCTACAGCAACCATAAGGTGGACTTTCATGAGGTTGAAGGGGATGGTGGGATGAGTCATGCTGATCCTTAAGACTGACTTATAGCCAGCCGTGCGGCTGCTCAGGTAGCTCAGCTTTAGTTTGCTGCCAGCAATGTTAATCTCCTCTTGCAGGGCCTGAGGAAAAATAGCCAGGTGGTGTTAAATCACCACTGAGCAGACACTAAAGGCAGCAAAGTTGCAGTTAATCAGACACTTACATCATTAGCAAAGCTCTCTGAGAAGTTTCTAAACCATTTACAAGGCATCAACTATAAAATATTCACGATGTACCGGGTTATTCGTGGAGGCCAAGGAATGTCTCTCTGGGTGATTTCTGCAGGGGGTGGGGTGGGAAAGGAGGCTTAAAAATGCTTACAATGGGATCCAAGCAGAAAAAGGCTCCAGCCATCTGTAACCAAGATGCCCTGAGCTAGGGCCGGCTCCAGCTTTTTTGCTGCCCCAAGTGGCGAAGGGAAAAAAAAAACAAAACCAAGCCTGGTTGAGCTGCCGCCGAAGTACCGCCGAAGAGGAAGAGAGGGACTGCAGGGCCCGCTGCCGAATTGCTGCTGAAGACCCGGACGTGCTGCCCCTTTCTATTGGCCACCCCAGGCACCTGCTTCCTTCGCTGGTGCCTGGAGCCGGCCCTGACCCCAGCCAATGCTCCCCTTTCTCCGCTTTGCCCCTATATCTTGCTGCGTTCTGTTGGTGGCAATCTTCATCTCCTAGACTCTTTGTGAGACACTGAGCCTTATTTGTCCCTGTATCCCTCCTCCTGCTGCTAGTTCACTCGGTTCCTGCCCATCCTCTCCCACCCTGCTCCTGTCCCCTCTCTCCCCAGCTCCAGCCTCACCTCTTGCCAATATCCCGCCATCTCTGCTCCTTTCTTCCCCTCCTGCCCTTTGTCTTCCTTCTGCTTCTATCCTTCCTCATTCCTGCCCCTGTTCTCTCCTCCTAACTCCTGCTCCTACCCCCCCTCCCTTGAGCTCTCCTCTCACCTTATTCCTTGTCCCTTTGGATTACAGGCTTCCTGCTTCCTCCTCCTCCTCCATGCTGTCTGGGCACCAGCAGGGGGAGCACTGAAAGCCCAGGAGAGAAGGTTTTCCTCCTCTCAGTCCCAGTGCCCAGTACTACTGCAGTCCCGGCCAAATGGGACAAGAAACTGCAGAAAAAGTCTTGCTCAGCCCTAGCTGCCCTGGGGATTGTGCGTGCTCAGTACCAATGGAATCTTCAGAGAATTTGGCTGCTAAACTCTCACTAATCTCTACAGAGCATACATGAACTGAGATTTTTGGGAGGGTAAAAACGTGGCTAGTTTAGGGCAGATTTTCTGGGGATGACAAAAGGCACATCCTCGAAATTAGGGTGGGCACCCTGCCAAATTTCCAGATCCTGCTCCAAATCACAAAGGTGCAAGAGCTTCTCAGTGAAATGGCTGTACGATTTTTTTTTTTTTTAACGTGGGCACAACGGTGTATTTCCCCCCAGCCTTGTTCTTGGAAAAGGCCGAACCATTTAACTGGAACTTCCCTCCAAAAAACCAATCTCAGACAGATAGCCGGCATAGCAAATGTATTAGCAACTGAAAACAGAGTCTTGTCACGGAAAGTGTTGGGCAATGTGAACTACAGGCTTTGCTGCCTACAACAATACTTCTAGCACTTGCACAGCACCTGGGATATTCAAGGATCTGAAAAAATGCTTTATAAATAAAAACCAGTCTTCGGAAGATCCCTACCCATTTTATTGATAGGGAAAGTGAAAGACAGAGGAGTTGAAAGGATTTGCTAAAGGTACACAGTCAATGGCAGAGCCAAGAATAGACCACAGGAGTCTGAAATTCTTTTCAGTGCACTGCTCTAACCACTCGACTTGACCCCTGTTTGTTAGAGCTTTACACAGCCTCAGTTGTGCTGGAATGCCCCTCGCATATGGGCTTTAGTTATAAATAACCACCAATCTGGGAAATGAAGCTCCTAAGAGCGGCTGTTTTGGGCTATTATCGAAGACCTAATACTTTTTCAAGTGATAACTCACAACCTCTGAGCACAGCAGCACTTGACAAACTTATGCATCACGGAAGTTAAAGTACTGTTGCACCACGTCCATAAATATTTACTTTATCTAATGCAGCCTTTTCAATTTACATACCTATGCACTTACGAGGGTGAAAAATGGCAGATCTGGGAAAACCCAGGAATTTTAAGATAGATTTTGCAAGTTTAGCAACAAGCTATGCTGGCAGCAGGCTCAGTCAGAGACCAGCTGAGCAGCAGTACAAAGAAGATGGTCCCTTTCATCCAATCTGTCTTCACATACAACCCCATAGGAAAATACCAGCTAGAAATAATTGCCACCGAGGTATTGTTTTGCAGTGTCTGGTTCAATTCGGTGTATGAAATGTTTACTTCTCTCTGCCACAATTGACTTCTCTCTGTCCCTATTGACTACCATTTCAGACAAGGAGTCAACTGAGTAGTAAATACACATCAAACAAATGCCAAGAATATATTTAAAAGGATCCTGCCTCAAGAGGTGGTTCAAATCTTAAGGATCACAAGATCTTCCAAAATGGTTGCATATTGTGCTTTGCTGCATTTCATGAGCAATACTGTCCTGGTGATGCATACCCACAGAAAAATGGCATTCCAGGCATCCTGCTTCCTCCATCACACACCTACTTCACTGAGCGAGGAAATTATTACTCTGTCCAATTTCTTCAGCATGACACACATAATACTCTGACCCAAAAACTGATGAGAAACAAAGACATCTGAATAGTGTCAATATGCCTTTTGGATGACAGATTAAAGTAAGGTCCTGACTGCTTGGGAATTAGCCCTGATGTCCCAGCAGAAATTTAACTTAAGAAATTACCATTCTGGTTACCTAAATTCCCCTTTCAGTTGCACGACTCTGTTATTCTGTTCTGTTCATTTAAATAGCTGCAACACTGTACTCCAGAGATTGCTGCATTTCTGAGAAAGAGCCCTGGCATTTCAGACCACTGAGTACTTTGGAATCCTCTGTAAATGTATTATGACTCTGCTTTGCAATATAATAAGCATTCCTATATCCCTCAAGGAATAAATGTGATTATGTCCATTGTATCTAACATTTCTCTATTGAAAAGTGTGTCTAATAGAATGCAATGGTAGAATTTCAAGCACTTTTCCACTGGGGAGTTTTTATACTATATGTTACACAATGTGGGATTATGCAGATGAAGGCAAAATTCGTATTGAGTTCAATGGGGCCAGGATTTCACCCCAACAATATTTTCTTCAGGTTTGAAGGTTGAAAGTTATGTTCCCAAACTTTGGGAAAGTTCAATTCCAAAATTCTGCCCCAAAGCAGAACAGTAGCATTAAGCATTTTAGCAGTGGGTGCTGAAATGTACCCTGAAGGTCTGTTACATCCTAAAATGTGTCCCAAGGCCACCCTGTTCCTGTAGATGGGAGGTGAGGACAAAGCAGAGCCAGTGCAGTTTTTGCTGCTGGTGAATAAGCACTTCATTATCTATCGGTCAGAGATTAACAAAACCAAGCATTATGGCCTTGCGTCTATTTTTGATTTTAAAAAGTATGTAAATGTATTGTGTAAATTAGGCAAGGACTCTAGGCTTCTGGAAAGCTGTGAAGCCCAAATCAGTGTCACAAAATGTTTTAACAAGTACAGAAACAGAATAGGATGCACACTCCTGGATGCGCATAGCTCCACATGCACTGCTCCACTTGACTGCCTGGAGCAAATGTTTCACTTTAGAAAGAAAATTCATACCTGAATTTCTGGAACAATGGGGCCTTTCTCCGAACAGGAACTTGCAAATGCTGTCAGGGGGGACGGGGAGACCACGGGGTTGGGACGGGCAAAGTTGCTGAGATCACAGCTTGGAATCTCATTCTCTTCATGCCTCATGACTATGGTTTCCATTACAAAAAAGCGATCCCAGGGCAGCCAGAGCGTGTGTTCCTGAGTGATGAAGGGAGCCCGCTCAAAGTGTAAGATAATGGAAATCCCACCATTAGTGACGAGATCAAAGCTGTTTTTAAGAGACAAAGCAGAAATAAAAATAAAACAAATGATACTTGGCATGTCTAGAGCCTTCCAAACAGGAACCTCACTGTGCAAATATTAAAGGATTAACCCTCACAAAACCCCCGTGAGCTAGAAGTATTATCACTCCTATTTTACAGATGGAAAAACTGAGGCACAATGAGGTTAAATGACTTGGACAAAGTCATACTGTAAGTAAGTGGCAAAGACAAGAATAGAACCCCTGGGTCTTGACATTCAGTCAAGAAATATAGTTATTAAAGCACACTATCTTCTTTTGAAAAGACAAAGTTTATGTTTGTGATTGTTTCCTGAGTTACTGGACCTCAAAGGTTTTATTTACTATTTCTAAAAACATGTTTACGATCCAATATCAGTCACAGATTGCATGGACTTGCACATTTAAATAAACTATCTGGAAAGCAGTTTCTCCTTCACTTACCTGCCCAGACTTCAGGTCTGGGTTATGTTTTCCCTGCAGCCACTGCTGATCTCACTAACATACTGTTTTATGTATTAGCGACAGCCTCACCCACTAGGGCAGGGAGAACATGGATCAACAAAGAAATCATTTTGGGACAGGTGAGTGGATGGAGAAGGAGCTGATTTTACAATAACTGGGTTTAAAATGTAATGGTCTGATTTTCAGAGGAGCTAGAGCCCACGGCTCCCACGAAGGGGAGCTCAACACCTCTGAAAATCAGACCCTGCATGGATTTGGAATTTTTATCCCTAAATATGGACCCTGTGCTGTACAAACACAGAAAAAAAAAAGATGGTCCTTGCTCCAAAAAGCTCATAATCCAAACTGCCCTTGCTTTGCTTCTTTGTAATTTATAGCGAAGGCATGGAAGTGTTTCGGTTTGATTTTTTCCCTTGCTTGTTTTTTACATTAGAACTTCACATCTGAAACAGAAGATTTATGGAAGATTTATGAAATGTTGTAGAAGTAATGACACAATGACATCACAAGAGCTAAGAAAGTGAAAGTAGAGTAATTGAAATGGAAAGGGGTTTTAGTAAGACTTTAAAGCCATTGGGGTTTTTGTTTCTTTGTTTCAACATCTATTTAACTTCAATGTCTAAATAACATTTTGGATAAAGGAAGTCTTTGTTAGATAACACCCGTGCATCTTCAATTAAGGTGTTAGGCTCTGAGTTAAGATGATATTTAAGCATGTTCATAACTTTTAGCATGTGAATAAACCCACTGATTTCAATAGTACTACTCAAATGCTTTGAGGTAAGCATATGATTAAGTACCATCCCGAATACCTTAAGGGCTTGTCTACGCTACTGCTTAAATCAATGTAACTTACGTTGCTCAGGGGTGTGAACCCCCCCGCAAGTGACATAAAGCGACTTAAAGCGGTGTCTACACTTTGCTATGTTGGCGGAAGACACTCTTCCACCGACACTGCTTCTGCCTCTCATTGAGGTGTAGTAATTGCATCGATGGGAGACAGCGCGTCTTCACTAGACGTGCTACATCAGCACAGATGCATCGGTGCAGCTGTGCCGATGTAGCACGGCAGTGAAGACAAGCCCTAAAGTGCCCTGAGACCCCCAATAAATCCTCAGGCAAAACCAAGAAAGTCCAGATTTGGTGCAGGTGATATTTCTAAAGAGAGAGAGAGAAAAAAAAAAAAGCAGGAAAACCCCTTTTTTTAATTAATTAAAAAACTTTCCAACCTTCTTCACAGATCACAGAGAAGCAAAAAAGAGCTCAGTGACATTTTAAAAAAACTCTTAGCAGGTCACCGTAACAATTCGTTTTTCCATCCACGATCATCATTTGGATGTCTCTTAAACGCTGCTTAGTGAATGTAGTTATGAAAAAAAAGTTATTCAAGTACACAGGGCATGGGGAGAGCATTTTAAAACCTCCAGACTTGTAAGGTGTTTATTCTGTACCTCAAGTGGGGGCGTCAACTTACCAGACCTATGTAACTTGGCTTTTAAAAGCCTAATGGGTAACTCATGCCCTGGCTTGCCAGCTAGTTGAACAGCATTTGTGCTTTGATGAGGACATTTTTAACAGTCAATTAGCATTTGGCAAGCCCTTCTACTAGAAGGGAAAAGCTCACTTCACACAAGGCTGAGCACTAAAGAGGGCGAAAGAAGGAAGGGATAAATGTAAAAAAAATTATGTTCAACAACTGTTAGAAAACTAGGAATGGTTTATTTATAGAAACGCCTCTGCTTCTGTCATTGGTGAGCGGAGCTGCTAGGAGCCCTGGGCTCTAATGAGCTTTGGTCAGGCATGTTAGCCTGCAGGGAAAAAAAGCTTGCTTCTCCTGTGGACGCGAAACCCAAGCCAGAAGGGAAGGCATCGATCTAATGTCAGACTCAAGCAGCTGTGAAAACACAGAGGCTTGCATTGTACGGCAAGAGACACAGTCACTCATCAGCTACTGTTTCTTGAGTTACGTGGCTTAGCCTTGAAGGGTATGAATATAGAGCATTTTGGAGCCTGTGGCAGCAAACCTCTCAGCTTGGGATGATAGAGTTGGGTAGCGGGGCTCGCACTAGTGTTCTAAAAATAGCTGTGTAGACAGCGATTTTAAGTTGCAGCTCAGGCTCTGATGCTTGGGAAGGGAGGCGGGCTGGAAGGCTTGCTCCCACAGGCTCCAAAATGCTATGTAGACATACCCCAAGTTGCCTAGATTAAAAAAAAAACCCACAGCAGTGAAATAAAAATTAGTATAATCAAAATTCTCTTCAGGATGAGAGCCCTAAATAACGCTTTCAGGTGGGCTGCTGATCTCAGGAATGGGGGGGTGCGACACAGAGGCTCCCTGGCAAAGTGTCCCCTGATCTTTGCAAACAAGTCTCACCTCAGACCCAACAAACTCACTGCACCTAACACATGCGTTGTGGGATACTTATCCATAAAGAGAAAAGGAGTACTTGTGGCACCTTAGAGACTAACCAATTTATTTGAGCATAAGCTTTCGTGAGCTACAGCTCACTTCATCGGATGCATACTGTATGCATACAGTATGCATCCGATGATCACGAAAGCTTATGCTCAAATAAATTGGTTAGTCTCTAAGGTGCCACAAGACTCCTTTTCTTTTTGCGAATACAGACTAACACGGCTGTTACTCTGAAACTTATCCATAAAGAGTAGCATGTACGGTATCTACAGAACACTTGTAACTGGTCAAAATGCATAATCTTTGCGAAATGTATGTGCAGGTGAATTTAAAGCACAATGTAATTATGCTGAAAGTATACTTTATGGACTTGGAGTAAAAGTTAATCATCAGGGGACAAAATATCTCAGCGATGGCCCATCCTAGCAGGAGGGAGTTGTTACCCCGCCTTGGTTAGCCAGCGATGTAATGCAAGGCTCAATTGTCTAGCCTTGCTCCACCCCAAGCCTTTCAATGGAAAACCATCAGAGACAACTGCAAACAATTAAAACCACTTGCAAATAAAAAAGGAACATTACAACAGCCAGAGAATCCCACCAAGCCACAGGACCTCCTTTTCGAGCTCCTCCTAGCACTGGCCAAAATGGCTATCTACAACACCAGGGAGAGGAGGTTGGCTGATGGGGTTTCCTGCGACTGCGGGGCCTATTTCCGATCCTCCGTCTGCTCACGCATCTGGGCAGAGTTCCTCTGGGTGGCGTCCGCTGGCTCCCTTGACACCTTCGAGGAGGAGAGAGTGCTGTCCAGGGTTCTCTGCTCGGTGTCCCCAACAGGTTCCCTTCGTTTAGCCCTGTGACCTCACTCCTGTCTCTGTTATATCTTTAGTTGTCCCCAGTAATTAATTGACATCCTGGACTTTGTGGATCCTCCCCTTAGGCTGCGGGAGGTCCCTTAGCAGTGGGCTTCTGCCTTCCCACTTCCAGGATCCCAGCAGGACCAGACTCCTACACCCAACCGGTCTGGGTTTGTCACAATATATGTACACACACACAAAACAATAAAATATTATCTACATGGTTGTCAATTGAAATTTTTTCCCTGTTGACCTTATCTGGATGTACTGTACACCAGTCACAAGCTCATGACCTGTAGCTATTAACAGTGGCTTTGGTTTTTCAAAGCTGTCAACTTCTGACCATCTGGATACTTGACAGTTCATGCATGTTTCATACTGGAAAGGCAACTTAGAAAAAAAAAAGACAAAAGACTGTTTCAGTATAGCACAGAGTGGAGAAAGGCACTCTGTATCCTTTCACCTTGGGGAGCAGAAATGTTCCCATGAAAAATTTGGTCCTGGTTCCTATGAAGCCAGCCAGCTCTGCAACAGACTGAACTTTTTTTTTTTTTTTTGGGGGGGGTGGGCACCTCTTGCTAGAGGCAGAGGATAACAAGGTGACTCACAGTCCTGGGTGCCCCGAGAACTGTCACAATGGGTTTTCTTCCATTTGCAAAAAGTCATATTACCTACGTGGACTTATTGTTTTGGTTATCTTAGAAAGACACCCAAGGGACAGTCCAGTCCAGGATGTCCTCTGTTTATCCCCAGAACAGGCTCAGCAGAGACAGCTGCAGTGCACTAAGATCATCCAACACATTTCACAAACATCTATAAGATGGTCACAATTGCTTGTCACTACCCACTACCAGTGTGATCCAGCAATCTAGTGGTGAAAAGATTTATTTTAAAATATATTTTATAATCCATTACCAGGTCCTGAGCCCTCCAGCCCTTCTGTTAGCTCTGTGTCACAGAAAAGTCAGATATACAATAGTACATTCTGACAAGAGTTGGTTTATCCTTATGCCTTGGGATCTGAAAGTTTCATGATAAATAGTTTGAGAACACATATGGACCTTTAATTTGGTCTCATTTTCTGGGGTTATTTAATGCAGCCTAAACTTGGATGAAATCCTGGATCCATTGAAAACAATGAGAACTTTGCCACTGACTTCAGTGGGGACAGGATTTCACCCCTGGAGTCTACAGTTGACTGGTGTGACAACAGGATGAAACCCACTTCTAGTAAACCAGAATATAGTGAAACTATTTACAGTGAAGTAGAATTCAAGTCCTAATTTGTTACAGTTCATTGCAATTTGAAAATTGGAATTCCAGTTATAATGAAATTCATTTTAGGCCTTGTCTATACAAGAAAGTTGCACTGATTTAATTAGATCAGTTTAGAAACCAATTTAGTTGAATAGGCCCAATTCCCTTGTGTGAACCTTCTTATTCTGAGACCACAAGGGGGTTGCAGTGATTTAACGAAATTGGATTCTAAACTGATTCAGTCAAATTGGCCCAAATTGCTTGTGTAGACAATGTCTCAGGCTAAAATTGTTCTGTTGAAAAGATTATTAGAAGAGGGTCCTGCTGTTGTAACATATTGAAGTATAGAACAGCAATTGTAATAGCAATAATGCTTTCCATTTGGAAAGCACGTCACATGTAGTATTTCATCCACAAATACCCCAGCGAGGCAGGAAGAAAGTGTTACCTTCATTTTACAGGCAGGTTAACTGTGGCATAGGAAGATTAAGGGATGTGTCTAAAAGCTACACACTAGATCAGCAGCAGAGCTGTGACTAAAGCTCAGGATTTCTTGACTCCCACCTTGCACTCCCACCTTTAGACTCTGGTACCTCCAATATTTCAAGTGATTTTATAAATAGCTCTCATATCATATCAGTGAATAATTAACTAATTTTTGGTTCTTTAAAGGAAGAATGTTTTCATCTACTCATACATTACCTCCCTCCAGTGCCCGCAGATGTAGTGTTGTGCCTGATCATGCAAGAAAATAGATGAGTGCATGTCAAAGACAATATTTTGGGGCCAATTATAGTCTCATTCTCATGTTTCAAGATCCTCAACAATGTAATCAGACTATTTGTTGAATATCATGTCCTGAAATGTTGTTAGCACAAAGCACCAGACCTGAATGACAGCACCACATAAGCAGAACATAATGAGGGGAAATCATAAGGAAGTATGCCTGACTGCAAGAGCTGTCTAACTCCACTCGTTCTGGGACTGGGGGGCTCCAGCAGTTACTGATAGGAATGCTGGCCTGGTCCTGGGACTTATTTTGATTATATACTCTATGTTCAGGCACTGCTGATCGCCACCTTTTTATTACTTTAACTGAATCTAGTACTTGTGATGGGTGCTGGATTTACAGCCCTTGGCAGTGAGCTCCTGGGAGCAGTTCTATCCGATGCCAGCTGGCAAGGTTTCCCCAGGGAACATTAGCTAACTGGAAATTGGTGGAGCACACTGGCACATTGGCCGCACCTCTCCCTGCCCCGCTACACTGAGGGTGGGAAGGATGTGGTGTAAGAGCCAGTAAGTCTAGCTTAACACGAGCTGAGAACTCCCCTCCAACAGGGCCATTCTCTGCTGGTGAGTAAGATGCCAGAGTGGTGCAAAGGGTCTGGATGGCGGCAGAGAGTGTGGTTGTGAGTGAACACAGGATTGAAGCGCTGTTTCACCTATCCTTCCTAGGGGTAGTCCCTGTAGAAAATTATTGAAGCACAGCCTGGCGTAGTATGGAAGAAGCTTGCTCCGCTGTGCTGCCCGTACTGTACCTGCTCTGTAGGGGGTAGAAGTGATGCCTGTCCAGGCCCTGTGCAATGCTAGGCTCATTATTTGCTTATAAGCCCCCATGATGGATCAGGGCCGCATAGCATTAACACACTGCACAAATACAGAACAAAGGGATGGGCCCTGCCCTAAAGAGCTTAAAGTCACGCATCTGAAGAAGTGGGTTTTTTACCCACAAAAGCTTATGCCCAAATAAATCTGTTAGTCTTTAAGGTGCCACCAGACTCCTTGTTGTTTTTATAGTCTAAGTGGAAGACTATAGACAGTAGACAGCAGGTGGAGACCAACAGACAGAGCACAAGGAAGTAATGAGCTGATGCTGGTCAGCATGAAAAACAGGGAGTTCCAGCACATCAGCTGCCTACCTATGGTCAAGTTTTTTGTAGGCATTATTATTTTTACTTGGGTTGGCTTTGTGTCAGCCCTTTACACTGCAGTGCATTTGACCGCTAGGGCCCGATTCTGATCTCACTTGCCAATCAGGAGGTTATGAGGCAGGTATATGGCTCCACTACAGCGTCTACCATGCCACAGCTGGGCTGCTACACCTGTGTGCTGCTGTCATGCTGTTGTGCAGATGCTTCCTGAATCAACGGAAGTGGTTTTTCCACCCATCCGAGAGGCGGCAGCTTGGTCGCTGGAATTCTTCTCTCGACCTCACTATGTCCACGGTGGGGTTACGTGGACATCACTAAGTTGAACAGGGCATGACGTTGTTCACAGTCCTGAGCGATGTAGCTAGGCTGCCCTAAATTTTAGGTGTAGACCAAGCCTGAGATTAATGGAGTTACATTACAGTGTAAATGTGAGAGATTCTGTATCTTTCTCAATAGTCTCTAAACCACAAGACTCGTGAAAGTACCAGCTTCTCTTGTAAGTTATGCTCATTTAACTGAGATAATCCATTTTCCATGGAAACGTACCTATTACTCAGATTCTACTGTTGTATTTTCCAGTAGATGGAACATTCATGAGAACACATCTTGAAAAGTTTCAGTGGTTCAGCAGGCACCAAGTCCCAGGGGAACAAGTCAAGACTACATAACACACACATCTCTAGCAAGTGTTCATCTCCTTGATTATCACCCCACTGGCTAGTCTAGCCAGGTCAATCCAAATCCTTAATGCTAGTGTCAGACTGGAGAGCTGTTAAAATCAGCAAAGCCAGGTCATCCTCGCCAAAGTGCTCGTGTTAATCACCATTAGCTAGAATATGTGCAGCTCCATCAGTCAGAAACTTACTCCTTATATTTAGCTTTTGTCTTTAAAAGAGAGCCAGTTAGTACTGAGAGACAAAAGACTGCCCAATTCAGTGATTTTGTTACAGTTCAGTGGAACTGTTCAAATTTTAACCACTTGCTGCTAGCAATACTGTATCTTACAGGTTTAATTATTTTTGCCCAATAATGTCTATATAAAGCAATGAAGAATATGCAGTTTGGGGCAGGAACCATAATTTCTTTATATGCATGGGCAACACCTAGCACAACTGAGCCCCAGTGCTTCTATGCACTTCTGTAATAATATCAGTATCAATATTAACAATAACACTAGTCTCTTCAGGCTGCCCCAGACGTGACTGTGTCTTTGCTAGGAGAGTCTCTCTCCAGTGCTGGCTGCCCTGTTTGCAGCTCTAGATACTTACATATTGTAAAATGTATAGCAGAAACCGTACCTGCCATCTTGCCTGCTGATTGTGTATCCAAAAAGAGGATTGTTGGCAAAACTGATGTTCACTCCAACTAGAGGGGTTCCATCTGATGTTATCACCTGACCTCGAATCACACACGCATGGCTGCATGAAGGAAAGAAATGATAGGAAATGGTGAATCATGTCAAAGATGCGGGAGTGATCCCCGACTTACCCTGCTGTGAATGCCTGCACACAGGGATACCTAATACGATAAGCAATAAAATTCAGTAGGCCAAATCATGCCCCCAGATGGAGGCACATAACTCTTGCTGACTTGGGTGTTGTGCACACACATCTGAGGGCAGAATTTGGCTTCACCTTTTTTCTACTCTTGTAATATTCAACCACTGGCAAATATACTGTTCTCTGCTATCTTCTCCTGTAGGGCACACGATATACTGACATGGCTGTAGCCCATTCAGCTTCATAGTGCCTTGACAATACTGGTCTGATTAAGGTCAAAACATGTTTTAGAACAGAGGAGGATGGAAATGTACTAAATACTGCATGGGCAGGTTTATGGCAATTAAGTCCTCTGATGATCAAAGAGATGTGCTGGCCTTGATGAGTCAGGTCTTCCATAGTCCATAAGGAAGTGTTACTGCTTTGGAGAAAATACGATGACAAATTTGCAAGGATCAGATGAATTCCCTACAGAATGTTTCAGCAATTGAGCATGCAAAAACAGAACTGCCGATTGTTTGTAGATTACACCTACTCCATTCTACTCTGCACTTTTATGACACCTTTCCCCCAAGGATCTCTAAGTGCTTTACAACACCGATTAATTCTGTGAGGTTCGTATTTTACAGATAGGAAACATGAATTCTGTTGGTTTTCAGTTACTCAGGATCGCTCAGCAAATCTATGTCAAAGCCGAAGATAGAACACATAAGTCTCTATTCCAAAGTCTCTGTTCAAAGCCCTAGATTGTACATCTTACCATACAGCTATGCAAGGAGCTTCCAAAAAAGACAACAATCTTGTGTATCTGATAGTGTCTGATCTCAGTGTCTATCTCAAGGTACTTATTTTTCTGAGTGATAACAATAAATTGTGGTATCTTTGTGCTGGCATAATATGACGTGTTATTTTTGCAGGCAATGTCATGCTAGCCAGCAGAGACTGGAAGCCAATGTTCCTACTGCTTTAGACCCAGATCCCCTGCTGGTGTAAATCACCAGAGCTCAATTTATAATCTATCTATTTGTCATAAGAGAATTCAATGGAGCCACACGGATTTACAGTTGCTGAAGATCTGGCCCTCAATGCGTAGAAAAGCACTTACACAATCTCTTATTACCATGGAAAACCACAGAGTCCACAAGTTATTGCCTAAGGGGTGCATAAACAAGGCAAAGATTGTATGGCACAGCGAGAACCAATATGTGTATCAAATAAGGATTTCACTGGATATTTATTCCACGACACAGAAGATAGACTTTTTAGTTGTCATGCCATCCAGTTATAGCAGAACTCTCCACTGATTAAAGTAGGGATTTTTGTGTATATGCTGATGGAAGGGTATGGCTCAAAACTTGGCATTTAGGTACACAGAAACAAAAGCTTCTGAAGGTTCAGTTCTAGTATCTACTCACTTGATTCCTATGTCCCCTTTGGTCAGTCCCAGAAAAAACAGGATAAAATGCACCTGATTTTCTATTTCACTGATATTAGTTTTACTCTGGTGTATATCCAATGACTTCAACGGAATTACTCCTGATTCACACAGATGTGGAAGGAAAAGCAGTCCCATCAGTAAAACAATAATAATTTCTGTATTCCTTTGCACCTTCCATCCAAGGATCAAAAAGCACTGTATTAACAATTCAGCTCTGTGACATCCGAGGACACTGGGTAAATGACCATCACTGTTTGACAGATGGGGAAACAAAGACACAGAGGACCACATTCACCCTATTGTAACCCCGCTGAAGTTGACAGAACACCACGAGGAAAGTATTTGGCTCAAAGTAGTAACGTTTGTGGACAGCCAGAGGCAGTACCCATAACTTCCATTCTGAGGCCTCTATATTACCCACAAGACCATTCTTCTCATCTTCTTCAGTGAGAGCTGAAGGAGAGTCTGGAATGGTCACCAAGTCCTTGAGCCTTCTGATCATCCTTACATTTTTGTGGAAGGATAAGCATTACTGTGGACTCCTCTTCCGAAGCCCAAGAAATTCTTGCTATTGGGAACAATGGACTCGGCAGGCTGAATTACCATTACCTATTCAAACCAACACCAAAAGCATTACTGATGACTGCTTGCTCATTTTAAAGTGGTTAAGCAGAAATACAAATAAAGCACATTTTCATGAGATAATGGAGAAGGGTTGCTACCTTCTTCCACTGCCTCCCCACAAACTACAAGCAAAGAGGAAAAAAAGAGACTAAATGTTGTAGATGCCTTAACTGGTGCCCTAGACAAAAAACTAACAATTTTGTAACTCTCCCAGAGCCTAAGCAGATGAAAGCCTATGAGTAAAGTTAGCCAACACACTGGACTAGATCCTCAGCTGGTGTAAAAAGAGCTTTGCTGCTTTGCACCAGCTGAGGATCTGGACCATAGCTTTCATGAGTTCATGGGCACTTAGGTCTGCAGGGATAAAGAACAGCCACACAGTTACAGGCACAATAAAAATATGCAAAAGAACTCACTCTAACGGGGAAACTCTAACAAACACATCTGCACTTCTAGCTTCCATCGAATGACCTCCCCCCCAACAACTCTTCAAATTGTCACGCTCAGCTTCTTTGCTCCATCTCCATTTATTTACTTACCGATTTGGACGAAGACAGCCCATCTTAGGAGACAAGTAACTCTCAGAAAAGCCTATCTGGCCCCCAGGAATCCCCTTGAGGGCTATAACAAGTCCTTTACTCCCAGAGGGTAGTCCTTCCCAGATTATAGTCACAAAAAGAAGCTGGGGCAGTGTGTACAAATATCTGAACTTAATTGAAGTGGGATGGGGATGAGAAAGATACTGAATCCCAGACTTTGCCTGATCAGATCCTCAGATTTTCTACTTTCCCAGCTGATAAAATTTGCCCCATTTGGGAAAAACAATTAACGCTGTGCTTTGTAAGCAGCTGGCCTCTCCAGTGTCATTGTGTCCTTTCTGGAGGCGAAATTGACTACCCACAATGCACTCAGCCCCCCCAGGAACCTGGTTAATGCTAATTTAGTCAGCCATTTCCTTCAGAAGACCTTGGTCTAAATGCAATTACGGTGCAAACACGTTAAGTGGTACCACAAAGACTCTCAGCCCTGCTTGGAAGGTCTCCCAATATATTTACATAAAATTATCTCTCATGTTAATAGGGAAGATTTATTCCATCAGTCTAGTTTGGCCAGCACTGAAGATGTTTTCTGCAGTTGAGCAAAACTGAATGTCTCTTTGCTGTAGACTTGTCTTTCCAATGAATTATTAACATACTTCATCTACTGGCTGAACTATATTTTTTCAAGACTGCATTTACATGTGGCTGTGCAGATCCCTTGTTTTACAATAACCAGTTCTCCAGTCTGTTTTTTTAATTAGCCTTTCCCAACCCCTCTGGTCTTTTATTTTTCTATAGAGGTTTCCCTATAATTAGGGAACACTAAATCATTGCTGAATTGCTACCATGTGGCTTGCTAGATGGCGAGTCTGAGACAAAGTAATTTTAGACCATTGCTTTGTGAAGTAATTTGTAATCACTAGAAGATTAAGTTAATGTCCACCTGTCCCCCTGGGAATGATCTAGGGCCCAGTACCATCAAAAGTAGAGACACATTCACTCTCCCCTTCCACAGGTATAGAGAAAGTCCTGTTTTCTTTAGTAAGACCTGTGTTTACATGCGGGGGAGGAAAAAAATCCAAGTATGCCAACAGTTATAAAATACTAGAAATCAAAGGAAAAATCCCAAGTAGGTCATTTAATCCATCTTCATGCCAGGAAAGATTGCTCCCTACAGTAGGTTTCCTAGCTCTTTGGTTTAATGTTAAACATCTCAGGCAGTGGGCTTTCCAAAGCATTATTATTAATAATTATTTGTTTAGTGCTGGGAACATGCTTGGCATTGTACAGTAGACAAAATAAAGGCATTCCTTTTCCTGAAGGACTTCCCTTGGGAAATTATCCCAATAGTCTAACATGGTCTAATCTGATGCTTGTTGAAATTGATGGAAATACTCTCACTGATTTAAAAAAGGCATTGGATGAGGCTCATATATTTCACTGTTAGGAATTATTTTCTGGTGTTCGTGCTAATTTTTCCATTTCTTAGTGTTACGCCATTACTCCTACTTATGACCCATTCTATCACAACCCTAGCTCCTTTTTTCTTGGAAGCTGAAAGGCTTCAAATACATTTGGATGATTCACATGTTCTCCACACCCCCTTAGTCATTCTTTGGTCATGTTATTTGTATTAAATATTTTTAATCTCCACTCAGAATTCCCCACGTCCCTATATTTGTTATTGTTACTTTTCTATAAGTTACTTCCAACTTTGTTTGACATCTTTTTGGTACCGAGGTGCCCAGAACTGAACATTCTGTTCCAGATGGGGCTTCATCAGAGCTCCACAAAGTGAATCGAGAGGAAGGATATTTCTGTTGTTAAAGCCCTCATGTCAAAATCAGGAGATTTAGCTTCTATTCCTGGTTCTGCCACAGACTTCCAGTGTGACCTTGGGCAAGTCACATAGTCTCTCTGTGCCTCAGCTACCTATCTGTAAAATGGGAATAATAGCACTGCTCTATCTTACCGGGACATTGTGAGGATAAATGGAGTAATGTTCTATTGTCTTGGACATAGGTGCTTATACCGCTATGGTATTGTGGTACTGGTTTGTGATGTGCTCAGATACCCTGGTGATGAGCGCCAGAGAAAAATCCTACTAGTAAAGCAAGTTATTACAGATGTGGTCTTGGGTCACTTGCTTCTATCGTCCTTTTGCTCATTTATAGCGCAGGATGCAGTATAACGTACAGTCCCACTCTGCCCCGGAAGCTAGTGCCAATGACAGTGCCAACCTAGCGCAGTTCCTGGACCCTTGTCTCCCAGCTACGAGGGAGAAGACTCCTTACACTCTCTTCCTGCACAGGGTGAGCCACAACCTGGCTCCTCCTGTTTAGTTTAGCAGTGGGGAAAGTCGACAGCTGACAACTACTTAACAAACCTCTGGATGTCGCTTGAATCATGAAGTTTGGTAAGAAAATGGAAATAGAAGGGTTCTTGAGACGTTAAACAAGAAAGACTTAAAAAAAACTCAAGGAAAATTAAAATTAAAAAGTAGCCATCCAGAAAGGCTCCCACACAGCTATGTATAACACAAGTGAGTTCCTGAAAGAGTTTGGCATATGTCAGACAGCTGGGATTCAAAACAAATTAATTAGGCTAGGCAGAGAACCTTGCCAATAAATGGAGCACCAGAATGCCAGTGTCAGGCTGAGGACCACCTAAACATGTTGATATCCGATCAACTGTGCAGTCAGAGATTTGCTGAAGTGGCACTGACAGACAGAGTCTGCGACAGCTTCTGCAGCTCCACTTCCTGAGGAGCCAATGGAGTGGGAGACACAGGCGAAAAGGAACGTCAGGCAAAAAACAAAAACGACCCAACTCAGCAAAGGGAAGTCAAATCTAGTCTGTCTGCAGGATCTAACCTCGACTGGTTCTCTTTTTTTAGCCTATGCCTCTAGGCTAGCTGTACATGCCCCATCACTTGAGCGTCAGGAAAGCGTGTTGTTCTTTTATGGGTTTGTTTTTTAATTGTTAATATTTTGCAGAAATGCTCTACATTTTGTCACTCATTCTTCAAAAATATACAGTCCCAAATAATGCAGGCAATTAATCAAAATGTTATATTCAAAGCCCATTACTTAAACTGGTTAAGGAAAACTGGAGAAAAAACCAACAGTATAATGCTGGCATAGTTTTAGGAAAACAGATAATGAAGCTGGTATCTGAGGCATCTCCATAAAGCTTTTATTCACCAAGATGTACAATAACAGCTCTAGATTCACAGTGTACCCTATTTGGGTTTTTACACCAAGCCCATCACCATGGTATCTGAGCATCTCTCTACCTTGTTTTTTATAGAATCAGAAATGTACGGCTGGAAGGGACGGTGAGAGGCCATATAATCAGGCCCCCTGTGCTGAGGGAGGACCAAATAAACTTAGACTACTCCTCACAGGTATCTGTCTAACCTGTTCTTAGAAACCTCCAATGGGATTCCACAACCTCCCTTGGAAGCCTATTCCAGAGCTTAACTACCCTTATAGTTGGAACAATTTTCCTATTATCTAACCTAATCTTCCTTGCTGAAGATTAGGCCAGTTACTTCAGTCCCACCTTCTTGTCCTACCCACAGATCAGGTGAATTACTTCTTGTCCTACCATCAGAGGAGTACTCCTGCTGAGGCATCACCAGTGACAAGTAGAGCAGGACAATTACCTCCCTTGCCTTACATACGACACTCCTGTTGATATGCCCCAGAGTGATGATAGCCGTTTCTGCAACTGCATCACTTTGCGGACTCATATTCAATTTGTGATCCTTCAAATCCTGTGCAGCAGCACTACCACTTAACCAGTTACTTCCAATTTTGTAGTTATGCATTAGATTTTTCCTTTCCAAGTGAAGTACTTTGCACTTACCTTTACTGAATTTCATCTTGTTGATTTCAGACCAATTCTCCAATTTATCAAGGTCATTCTGAATTCTAATTCTGTCCTTCACGCAGCTGGGTGTCATCCACAAATGTTATAAGCATACTCTCCACTTCATTATCCAAGTCATGAATCAAAATATTGAATACTGTTGGTCCCAGGACAGACCCCTGCAGGACTCCACTAATTACATCCCCTCTTTGACCATGAAATATTGATAACTACTCTTGGAGTACAGACTTTCAACTAGTTTTGCATCCACTTTATAATAATTTAATCTAGACCACATTTCCCTAGTTTGCTTATGAGCATGTCATGTGGGACTATGTGTCAAAAGCCTTCCTAAAATCAAGATATATGACATATACAGCTTCCCCGCATGCACTAGGCCAGTAACCCTGTCAAAGAAGGAAATTAGGTTGGTTTGGCATGATCTGTTCTTGACAAATCCATGATAGCTATTACTTGTCACCCTCTTATCCTCCAGATGCTTATAAATTGATTGTTTAATAATTTGTTCCAGTATCTTTCCAGGTATCAAAGTTAGGCTGACTGGTTTATAATTTTCCAGGTCCTCTTTGCTTTCCCTCTTTTAAAGATAGTACATGTCTGCCATTCTTTAGTCCTCTGGGACCTCACCCACCCTCCAAGAGTTCTCACAGATAATCACAAACGGTTCTGAGATTGCTTCAGCTAGTTCCTGAAGTACTCTAGGATGAATGTGATGAGGCCCTGTCAACTTGAATACATCTGACTTATCTAAATATTCTTTAACTTGGTCTTTCCCTATTTTGGCTTGTGTTCCTTCCTACTGTTAATATTAATTGTGTTAAGTATCTAGTTACAATTCACCTTACTGCCTTTTATGTCCCTGGCTAGGTGTAATTCATTTTGTGTTTTGCTTTTCTGTATTTGTCCTTACATGATTGTGCTATTCTTTTCTATTCATCCTTAGCAATTTATCCATGTTTCCCCTTTTTGTATGATTCCTTTTTAATTTTTAGGTCATTAAAGAGCTCCTAGTGTAGCCACATTGGCCTGTTACTTATTCTTCCCTTCTTTCCTTTGCATTGGGATAGTTTGCTGTTGCACTTTAATATTGTCTCTTTGAGAAGATACCAGCTCTCCTGAACTCCTTTTGTATTTACCTCTGGTGTGTAGGTTTAGTTCCCTGGCTAGCAAGTGCCCAGCTTTTCAAGCCCTGCGTTATGTATTTCTGCCATCATTCTGCTCAATGCAGACTTACACCGTAGAATTTATAGGACTAGTTATTAGTCATTCTCAGTTGACAAAGATCTTCTCCAACACCACTGGCCACCATTCTACTGGCAATATTGCCAGTAAGCTATTCATATCTGTAATTCTCCAAAATTGAAAAGGCACCTTCGGTGCATGCCAGTTTAGTAACAAAATAACATTTATGTGAGGTAACAGCTGTACACTTTCCACTTGTAAAAACCCCATGATCACAAAACCACCTCCACAGAACAACTCCACTTAGACTCCTTTGATGTCAGGATTTTGTTCTAAACTGCCTTGTTGGTTATAGAATCCCTATCAGATTGGTCCTATTTATCAAATCCAGGCTCGCTTTCTTCCTTCTGGAAGCACACCCTCCTCTCTGATCTGCCAAACGATTTGGCTGCTGTTGGAAGGAGAAGCTTCTGCTGCTCCTCCTGCCATCTATAATATCTTGGATCGCTGTGCCTCATCAAATCACCATTTCCAGGGAAAAATGACTTTTCAGATGAGATTGGTAATGAGAAGAAGAGCAGATGAGGCAGCAGGATATAGGAAAGATATCCCACAATACAGGAAATTAAGAGAAGACTGTTACACTAGCAGTGACTTGTGTAATTAGATAATATTTAACTCCTACTATGCTACTCTACCCTGAAAAAGTACTTTTGGACACAGTTTGCATAGAAAGTGCTACACAAAATAAAGTTATGTTATGTTATGATGTAAAGTCTAAGGGGAATTCGTTGCTTTCGGTAATGCCTTAGATCAAAAAGATTTAAAAGCTGATTCTCCTCTCATTTACACCAGTGCACCTCTAAGAGGAGTTGCTCCTGATTTACACTTGTGTAAGTGGAAAGATAATCAGGGGTTTAGGTTCTTAGCCCTGCAGAGGGTTTTAGTAGCTCTTATGGTGCAAGCTATTTTTGCATATAATGATGAGTTAGATTAATTTCATACCCTACAAAAATGTGGTTCTACAAGCCATTATTTCTATGAGAAGTAACAACTTCATAGTGCAGTAAATCTAAAAAATGAATGATATGCTTATTCTTATGCCACGTCTCATGAGGCTTGTGAAATCAAATTGTGGAAGAATTTGCTTACCTGATCTCACAGATATTATAATTAGTATTACTAATAGTTATTAGTAAGCTCTTAGAACGCTCTGGCAAGGTGCTCAATGCTGTACAAGACACAAACTAAAGGCAGTTCCTGCTCACAGTCTGCACAAGACAGACACAGTGATAGAAGGACTCAATGGGGCACACAGAAGGAAGAACACATTGTTTAAACATTAATGATGTAATTAGCTCACTTCTTGTGGGCACTGCAGAAAAAAGATTATTAAACTGTCTACAGGCTGTTTGCTAGCATTGTAATGATACAATTTTGAGTTGTGGGACTTATGAAGAGAGTAGATCAAGAAAATATATAGATTTTTCAGGGGGGAGGGTGTTGTATTATAGTGATTTATTTATTTAGGAAGTTTTAGCAGGTTTAAAAATCATTGCCATGTAAATGTCACAAACAAAATGACAATCCTTACAACAGTTAGCATGGTTTCTTTTTGTTCCACGAGACATTATGGGGCCTGAGAATAATCAAATCTTTTTATTAGCCAAGAATTACCATAATAGAGAGGGAGCCTCTTTAAACCATCCAGAAGATGTTTCTGGCAATTTTATTAAATTGAATGGAACTACTGACTCTATTCATATTTATCAAATCAGGCACATCTATTAAACACTAATATTAAAAAAATTGGACAGGTGAGTGGAGATTTTTTCAGGCCAATATAGTCTGAGTATTGAATAAATGGTAACCCGATATTTATTTGTCCTACGCTTATTTTGCTGGGTATGTAATTGATCCATTAATTTTTCCATGACAAGCAGCTCCCATATTTTTTTTAACTTGTCCTCTAGTTTTGAACTAGTTTTCTTTCCCCACTGAAAGGCTATCAGTAGTTTACCAGTGACTAGCAGATGAGATCTTAATTCTTCAGATCTTTGAATATAACCAATTCCATTAGGAAACCCCAGGAGAATACTCAAAGGATCATTGGTAATAAGTATCCAATACTTTGTAATCTTTGGTTGCAAATTGTATCCCAATACTGACTGGATATGTCCATCATATCACAGGATTTGTTTTTGATGACTCCATGCACATTGAATTCAATTAAGGAATCTGCAAATGGGCAATGATCATGGTATGGATCATTTTATCAAAGTTATGGAAAGAAACTTACAAAAGGATTGGAACTTCAGCCCTGTTTTCATGTACATGAATCCTTCTACTATCTGTATATTTTTGCAGTAGCTTATGGCATAGAATTAGTTATATTGACATTTAAAAATCACAATGGCATGAAATGTCACCATACTCTACATTTTTAAGTCAAAAGGAAGGCTGAAGTCAAAGGCACATACTGTTATTGTCCTCTGGAGAGGAGAGAGGATTTTTTAAAAGTACGCTCTATCTTTGCTTAAGAGGAATATTACCAAAGTAAAAGAAGCTATTTTGAGCCTTCTGACCTCTTCTTTGTTCTTTTCAGTTTCAGAAAACATGATCTTTAGTTATTAAAGAGGCCACTTAAGCAGAAAGCAATAAAAGAAGGTGACAAGGAGATGGTGTAAAAACCTCTTGTATTTTCCTAAAACATAAAAATGTCTCCTTAATCTCAAGGCTAGGGATAGGAAACTATATTATTATTATTATATTATATTATAATAATATGTAACATATTAGACACACCATGACCCTTGTGATAGACCCAGGCCAGTTGTGTACAACAGAGTAGTAGAAGGCAGATATACTGGCCACTGGATTAGCAGTTTTCTGTTCCCTGACTGACCAGAGCAGGGGCTGCTCCAGGCTAATGAGAACACCTGACTCCAATTAACCTGCAAAGAGTCAGGTGAGACCACTAAGTTAATGTGAACACCTGACTCTAATTAAGGGCCCTTCTGATACTATAAAAGGGCTCACTCCAGTCAGGCTGAGGAGTGCCAGGGGGCCAGAGGAGAGGAAGTGCGGCTGAAGGGCTGAGTAATGAAGACACCCTCAAGCGGGAGAGCTTTGGGGAAGTGGCCCAGGGAAATGTAGAAACTCTGGCAGGCAGTGAAAGGTCGGCTGCCAACAGCTGCTGCCATTAGGGTCCCTGGGCTGGAACCCGGAGTGGAGGGTGGGACCGGGTTCCCGCCCCCCAACCCACCACTACAGAAACACCTCCTGGGAGGGGAAAACAGGCCCCTGTCAGGACAGGAGGCTAAACTGTTTTGGTATAAGGCTGTAAGAGCAATAGAGACTGGGAATTCTCTCACCAACCTCCTTGCTGGCTTATGATGAAAAGGGCTCAGTAGACTGCAACCCTGGCCCTAGAGAGAGAAGGCCTACCTGGAGGGTTGCAGTGAGCCTCTGAAGCTAGCATAAACCGCCTGGAAGCGTGGGACTCAGGGGGACAAGGTTGGAGCTCTGCCACACCCTCCATTAAGCACACTGAATAGATCTATATCAAGGTTTATTCAAACCCATTAATGATAATGATGCAGTTCAAATAGATAAGGTATTCTTCTTCAAACCCTGTCCTAAACTGTCTATAGCAGGGATCACCAATCTTTGGCACGCGGCCCATCAGGGAAATCCGCTGGCGGGCCGGGCCGGTTTGTTACCTGCAGCGTCCGTAGGTTTGGCCAATTGCAGCTTCTACTGGCTGCGGTTCACCGTTCCAGGACAATGGGGGTTGCGGGAAGTGGCGTGGGCTGAGGGATGTGCTGGCCGCCGCTTCCCGCAGCCCCTATTGGCCTGGAATGGTGAACCGGAGCCAGTGGGAGCTGTGATTGGCCGAACCTGCAGATGCTGCAGGTAAGCAAACCGTCCTGGCCCGCCAGCAGTTTTCCCTGATGGGCCATGTGCCGATCCCTGGTTTACACAGAGTTTCTATGCTCTGTTAACAGCTTCTGTGTTTCACCCAAGAGGTGGCTGTATTTCATTAGTTCCATCACATGTATGGTATTCTACTACAGACCAACATACACAGCTCTGAGAAGTGACGGGCCTCCTGGAGCCAATCCAAAGCCATGTGTTGGATCAGCTGACATCAGGGATTATCAGCAGAACCTCACAATCCTCTCTGTTGCATCCGTTTCCTGCAGATGGTAAAATTGACCTCAGGCAGAAGCCAGCTTGTGGATGCATCACTGCATCATCACTTTGTTTTGTGTCCACATCAAGCTCTTCCAGAGGCAAAGAGGCCTAACTACAATATTTCAATTAAAGCCAGAACAACAGAAGGTAGTGTGGAGATGTCATTACTACACAAGATTGTGAACTTGGGGACTGCATTGATCACTTTAATTTCAGGCTCCTATATCAGGCTTTATCCTGAGTGCTATAAAAGATGTATTTTTTACCACACGGTAACAAACCCCTGGAAGCGATTCCATAGCGAAAACACGGTGAAGGCAAGGCACCTTAGTTTTACCACCAGGTAAAGTAGGTAAAGTAAATCCCTACCTCAGGCTAACTTTGCCTAGTTACCTCATAGTAAAACTAAAGTGCCTGGTCTTCGCTATGCTTTTACCTCAGAATAGCTTCCCTGTGTTAAGTTACACCCCTCCATCCCCCAAATACACCTTTTTTAACAGTGAAGACAAGGCCTACATGTTTGTTTGGGCAGCTGACTATCACCCGACATAGAAAGACACCGAGAAGGCAAACAAATGCCCCCTTCCAAGGGTATTATGAAAGCACCATGCAGATCTGCATTTTAAATCCCTGAGAACTGAGCTGAAAGGCTTAAACTACGAGATTTGGATGGCACTAAGTCCCCAACCCTTCCACATTCTGTTGCCTTCTGGCCAGGATCAGCTGACTGGCTTTAGCTCTAGATAATGTATGAGACAGGGTTTGATTCTGCAAAGTAAAAAAAATAAAAAAATAAAAAACATACACTATATTTTATAAAATACCAAACTGTTCTATTTATGTAGTACCTTCCACCTCAAGAACTCAACATGCTTTTATAACCATTTACTAACTTTGCCTCAAACACTCCTCTAGGGTAGGTACATGTTGTTATCCCCATTGAATAGATGGGGAAACTGAGGCATAGAGAGGTGATGTGATTAGCCTCAGGTTATATCAGGAATCAGTAGCAGAGCTGGCCATAAAATTACGGTGAGTTCATGGAAAATTAATTATACTGACAGCACAGTATCATGGCTTTACATGATAGCTGTGCCATAATCCATCAGGGGGTCAAAAGCAGCTACTCTTTCAAAACACTCTGAGATCTTTTAAAACACACTATAGAAGAAAGTCTGTTCTATGCCTGGCTTCCGGAGGTAGCTTAGTCCTATGCTGACACTTGACATAAGAGACTCCGCGGGCCATGAATTTAGACTACTGTCTGACACTGTCCCTCAAGAGAGAACAAGGATATCAGGTGTCCCACTTGAAAGTCAACAACTTGACATCAGTGCATCTTGCACTGCTCCTTATGGTGATGGACAACTAAGAACGGCTTAAAGATACAAAGCAAACAGCAAAAGTAAGTGGTTTTGAAATCAATACAAGAATGATCAAGTGGCAGAAGAGTACTTGTTATCTGTTCATCAAAACGATGCAAAAAGACATTCTGTGCATTCTGAATTTAATTTAGCTACTTGCTTTATCATCATAAACACTCATTTCAATATAGGCAGTGGTTTTTTTGTTTTTTTTTTTACCCAGACATGAACACTATATAATTGCTGGTATTTTGGAGGAGACACGGTCTTTACCTTTATCCATCAAGGTAATTTATCACTGTCCTTTTTTCTCTCCCCCTTTTGCGGTGATGAGGTGGCTTGTCAGCTCAGCTTGTTCTTAAAAAGCTAGAGTGTAATTCAATAATAAATTCACTCAAAGGCTAGCGGTCATGAGATATTCGTTTATTTGTACTCCATTAGATGATCTGCACTGCTGTTCTAGCTAAGCCAAGTCTTTAAAGCCCAGGGGATGTATTGTATAGATATTCTGTCATATATTTCATTCTGCTGCCACTTCTGCACAGGCCATGTAGGAAATGCAAACGTACTGTGCTGATACGGTTCCACCAGGGATAATAAACACCTCCCTTCCAACAACAGCATTACATACAAACTCAAGCAATAAATAGACAGTGAGGGCTAGATTGTGGCTTTAGAAGCTGCTGCCGTGTTAGTGGGAGGGCCACAGAGGGGCATCACACCAGCCACAGGGGCTGGAGGCATTCTCCCCATGGAGGGCAAAAGCAGGCGGGCAGAATGCCTTCTCCTGGGCGCTGAAGGCATGGAGTGCACACAGAAACAGCAACTGCAGCACACTCTTAAAGGCCGCTGAGGACACCCCCACCCTCAGCTTTGACCCACTCCCCACCCTGCTCCTGTTGGGATGCCCACTGCTGCCAATTCCCCCTGCTCTGCACTCCAGGGGTGCTAACCTCCCCCATGCAGGATCCGAGTACCTCCTACACTGAAATGGGAGTTACCTGGATAGTGCAGAAGGTAAAACAGGGGCCAGAATTCTGATCACCTCCAGTGCAGCAGACAGACTCGCTGCACCCTCTCCCCACCCATCCCCATTGTGCGGGCAGGGTATGGCCGTGAAAGGGAAAAAGGAAATGGCTACATATGTCACCGCTTAGGAACAAATGCTACCACCCTGGCTCACGCTAAGCATTACTTTCCTCTGCAAGCAGTCTCATGGATAGCAGCAAGATTATTATCTGCCAATCTCACACTGGACACAAGCCGCGGGGAAGATTCAACAACAAGAATCTGTGTTCTGTTTTCTGAATGTTAATGATAAATGGTGTGCACATGCATGTCCCTCTATCAGCCCTGTGGAGTGGATCCCAGAACACTTTACTGACCACACACATTTTCTCTGGGTAGGAATTACTGATAGTGCAGTGCTCAAGAGTTGCCACCTCTGGGGTGACAAGCGATAGCTTTAAACAGCACACAGCAACAGCATCCAAAACTTCAGGATAGCGAGTATCCAGTTAGTCCAGAATATCCCCCCTCTCCTGGAAAAAGTGCCATGGGATCCTAAATGACCACAAGGGCTCAAGACCCGAGTTTTACATCTCATCAGAATAACAGCATCTCCAGCAGCTCAGTTTCACAAGTGTCCCTGATACCATGATGGGGCACTGGCCTGGCACTTGCTCAGAAGAAAAAGTACCCACCTACTGAGCCACTAACATCACTTTCTGCAGCACATGGATTTTCCTTAGCGAGCTCCTATGCTAAGCTCAAGGCTGTTTAATGTGCGAGATGTGATATCACAGCTGGAAATGGCATGTCTGCAGGCCATATTTATTGATAATCACCCACTGTTGATATTTAAAGAATAGCAAAATGTCATAAATAACTGATGTAATTGCAGAGCTCTTCATGCTGAAAGTAGATTAAACAGGAAGGCCAATTTACCAGTTCCAATGTTATAAACGAAAAATAATCAGTTATGAAACCTGTCCCACTAATTTTAATCTTTGCATTCCCTGTTCTAGCAAAGGAAGAGCTTTACGTGCCAGGGATGTATGAAACCTCAGCCTTTTGGGTGGCAGATGTCTCTTTTGAGCTCAGATCTTTCAATTGTAGGATATTTAAATACTTCAAGATGAAATCCACTCCTGAGCAGAGAAGAGAGCCAGCACAAAGCCTATGAACCATTTAAGCCCTGTTTTTAAGGAATTAAGTGGCACTTAAGCAGTAACATAGATCTTGTACTGGGACACAGAAGTGAATTTCGCTCTCGTCATACCAGTACACTATTGGGCAGCTTCACCCATTATATGAATGGGCGACATGAGTAATTCCTGGAATATCTACTTGTTACTGAAAACAGAGTAGGCTCTTAAAGAACACAAACAAATTGCATTGTAATATATGGACGGTAGAATCCGACAGTTCTTCAGTTGTCATTGGGAAAGCTCATTAAACAGAGACACGATGTTGGATCTACATATAACAAATCTTCCTGTCCTTAAAAATGTTGTTATACATGATCTGATGTCAGATTCCCCTATAATAAGGCTCCTGATTGACAGCTCAGGCTTGAGAAATGCTACCCCAAAAATATCATCTTGAAAATGAAATTTCTAGTATAAATTTATTCCATGTTCTGGTACATGCTTTTTATTGCAATAACTAAGAATCCTGGTATCTGACAGTCGAGAATCTGTTAAACTAACACTTAGGCAAGAGTCTGCACTATTTAGTATCCAGCTATAAAATTTACAGTCTTGTGAAGACTGATAAATATAACATTGTTTGCTACATAATGATTGCTTGGCTTTAATCCAGAGCCCTGTAGGTAGCCTTCTTGGGTTTGGCAGAGAGTCAAATCATGGACATCAGCATATCAAGCTGACTCACTGACACTGATGTACTTTTAAGAGGCTCATGTCTGAGGTCAGCTTCCAGGACCATTGTAGAGAGTCACAGAGTGTGGTGAGCATGGGGTACCGAGGCCAATATCCTTTTGTCAGCTGATCCATGGAATAACCTTGGATCAGCTTCAACAGAGCCTATGGTGGCTGTGGAAATTGCAAGTATTGAATTGGCCCTATGAGCATGCCAAGTTAGGTGTTTACAATTCCAACGCATTTCCATGGCACAGCTATTTTCTCTGGGAAAGCTGAACATAAGGGATAATTAATCAGATTGAATTTAAATTCTGACACTGCCAAGTTTGATCAGCGATGTCTAGAAACCTTCCCATAGCTCAGCATGATAACTTCTGAAAGACAGAACTCAACACATAGTGAATGATCACTGAATTATCAAGAATTCAGCAAGGTACTTAAGCATGTGCTTTACTGTAAGCACAAGTCGTCCCAGGACTTCAACAGAACTATTCAGGTGCTTAAAATTAGGCATTCACTTTGCTGATTTGGGGCATGAACTGCAGATTCTTGCTGTTCCCTACTTCTCATGATGATGAATGTCTCAGCATTAAAAAACTTCAACCTGCTTTCTGCTTTACTTTTTACATGAGAAATATCAGGCCTTCTCTAAGCTGCAGGACCTTTTCAAGCTCTTTGGAGGCCTTTAATAGACAGATGTAACATGAGGCTGTAACTCTAGAATCATAGAATATCAGGGTTGGAAGGGACCTCAGGAGGTCATCTAGTCCAAACCCCTGTTCAAAAGCAGGACCCATACCCAATTAAATCATCCCAGCCAGGGCTTTGTCAAGCCTGATCTTAAAAACTTCTAAGGAAGGAGATTCCACCACCTCCCTAGGCAACGCATTCCAGTGTTTCACCACCCTCCTAGTGAAAAAGTTTTTCCTAATATCCAACCTAAACCTCCCCCACTGCAACTTGAGACCATTACTCCTTGTCCTGTCCTCTTCCACCACTGAGAATAGTCTAGAACCATCCTCTCTGGAACTACCACTCAGGTAGTTGAAAGCAGCTATCAAATCCCCCCTCATTCTTCTCTTCTGCAGACTAAACAATCCCAGTTCCCTCAGCCTCTCCTCATAACTCATGTGTTCCAGACCCCTAATCATTTTTGTTGCCCTTCGCTGGACTCTCTCCAATTTATCCACATCCTTCTTGTAGTGTGGGGCCCAAAACTGGACACAGTACTCCAGATGAGGCCTCGCCAATGTCGAATAGAGGGGGACGATCACGTCCCTCGATCTGCTCGCTATGCCCCTACTAATACATCCCAAAATGCCATTGGCCTTCTTGGCAACAAGGGCACACTGCTGGCTCATATCCAGCTTCTCGTCCACTGTCACCCCTAGGTCCTTTTCTGCAGAACTGCTGCCTAGCCATTCGATCCCTAGTCTGTAGCTGTGCATTGGGTTCTTCCGTCCTAAGTGCAGGACCCTGCACTTATCCTTATTGAACCTCATCAGATTTCTTTTGGCCCAATCCTCCAATTTGTCTAGGTCCCTCTGTATCCTATCCCTGCCCTCCAGCGTATCTACCACTCCTCCCAGTTTAGCATCATCCGCAAATTTGCTGAGAGTGCAATCCACACCATCCTCCAGATCATTTATGAAGATATTGAACAAAACCGGCCCCAGGACCGACCCCTGGGGCACTCCACTTGACACCGGCTGCCAACTAGACATGGAGCCATTGATCACTGCCCGTTGAGCCCGACAATCTAACCAACTTTCTACCCACCTTATAGTGCATTCATCCAGCCCATACTTCCTTAACTTGCTGACAAGAATACTGTGGGAGACCGTGTCAAAAGCTTTGCTAAAGTCAAGATACAATACATCCACTGCTTTCCCTTCATCCACAGAACCAGTAATCTCATCATAGAAGGTGATTAGATTAGTCAGGCATGACCTTCCCTTGGTGAATCCATGCTGACTGTTCCTGATCACTTTCCTCTCATGTAAGTGCTTCAGGATTGATTCTTTGAGGATCTGCTCCATGATTTTTCCGGGGACTGAAGTGAGGCTTACTGGCCTGTAGTTCCCAGGATCCTCCTTCTTCCCTTTTTAAAAGATTGGCACTACATTAGCCTTTTTCCAGTCATCCGGGACTTCCCCCGTTCGCCACGAGTTTTCAAAGATAATGGCCAATGGCTCTGCAATCACAGCCGCCAGTTCCTTTAGCATTCTCGGATGCAACTCATCCGGCCCTAGTTACAGCTCCTCCTCTCTGTAACTGAGATGGGAGGGGATGCTGAGTCTGTCAACTTGGGATTGCCGTTTTCAGGTCACTGTTGCAGAGCACTCTTGGAAAACTACATTCGTTTGAACAAGGGAAGTCAAACCATGGACCAAACTGGATTAGTGGCACTCATTCACTGGCTGCTTTGTGAAAAAAGCAACTTGGGCCATTTGCACAGGAAAGAAGTGTCTTAGTGCACCACTGTGGCAGAGCACGCGGAAGCTTAAGTGACTGCAAAGGAACCTTGGTGCTAGAGAGCACATTCCGAGTGGGAAAACCACTTTCACCCAAGGTGGGGCATGGGCATGTAGTCTAAATGGAACACACTTCTGAATTAATTCTGAGGCCAACTGTGCGCTGTCTCACAGAATCCACAAGTGGATTCTGACCCATGGAATACACCCTGGGGATAAATGTAAGATGGGAGATAAAAAGGTTTCCTAAAAACGGCTAACTAATAAAGACATAGAATGAACGAGGTAAATTAATTCCACTACTCTACAAAGATTAGCGGAGCCAACAGAGTCTTACCATTACAAGAAAGAGTATAATGAAAAGCTGAATACAGAGGGTATGGACAGAGAAAAATAGCTCTGTCCCTTTAATTTCTCAATCTGTGTGTGCCTTACCCCTGGGAGGACAGTCAGCAGCTTTATATTAGTTATGAAATTCTTCAGATATCTATTTTCCATAGGCAGGCATGTGGGATGTTAGTAATGACATAGTGTTGGTCTCCTGCATCTTTCTGCTGTTCTTTATTAGTATTTCATTGCACACAATTCCCCATTCCACCTCTGACTGGGAACACAGAACTTGGGCTTTAATTCTTGTTTAAAATCCCCCCAAACACTTACCCTCCATCAAATGGATTCTCTCCCGCGATGATGTGAGTGCTGTCCTTGCCAATCAGGAACTTGATTCGATCATAGAAAGAGTGCAAGTTCTGTTGGGATGTGGGGGTTTGAGTCTCCTGTATGATATCCAGGGGGTCAGGTGAGCCCAGGCACAGTGGGTTAACATGGCACAAAGGCTGCAAGCAGCAATCTGGGTCCATACAGTCCACCAAGCCATCTGCAGAAAGGAAAGGGAGATTTGAGAGCAGCAGTGACAAGGCGCATGAGACACATCCAAGTGGCCAGATCCCCTGCTTGTGGACCTCTGTGAAGTTCTGCTGATTTCAATGAAGTGACACAGATTTACACCAGCTCAGAGTATGGCTTGTTGTTTTAAAAGCTATTTGAATAGAAAAGATGAAGTTCAAGATAACAGATTCTTTTAAAGAAGGAGAACTGAAAATCTCCGGGGATTGATAATAGGATACAGAATTTTTCACCTTGCTCTTGGTCACCCCATCACATTCAGACTCAGCTGGTAGTGAGTGAAGGTTGTTACCCTCTGACGGCTGTTCTTGGCTTATGTGAAATGAGTTTGGTGCCTCAGGCCTGTTCCCTAGAGACAGGAATCTAAACCCTAAACTCTATCCCCGCACCTGGTGCCATCAGTTCCATTCTCAGCAGAAACACTCAGGGCTAAGCAGGCACTGAGGCCCAGGTCCGTAACTGGTGCAAGTCACCATAGCTCCACTGAAGTCAGTGGAGCCACCTGCTAAAGCTCCATGCTGGAAAGCTAAACCACAGCTTGACACTTAAAGGAGCGGTCCCTGCAAGATTCAGTGGTGGGGAAAGGGATAAAGCGGGCCTGCGAGGGAAAGTGTGCTCCGCGTCTGCTTGTGCTGTACCTATTCTCTAGATCAACTGAAGGCTTCACACTCCCTGGCTGTCAGTCCTGTACCTTTCACCAGCACTCAATTTGCGATAAAAATAGCACTAGCAGTCACATGCACGAGGAAAGCCTATTAAGCATATTTTACTAGAATTAAGTATTGTTGTTTGCCAAGCAACCATATGTGTAAACAGAAGCATCGATTTCCACAGGACTCTTCCTCTCTTCCCCAATACATTCTGTGATGCCACAGTTCATCACAAACATCTTGGTAATAAACAACGACAGGGAAGGAAATGCAAAGAAAAAGCATGATGGCTCTGTGGGGGTTTGGTGAAGCATTACGTTCAAAAATAAAAGTAGTTAGCATGCACTTGAGATGGATTCTTAAATCAGATTAAGGGACTAGACATTTGGGGCTTGGTTAATGGAATATGGAGCCCTTCACTTCTAAGTAATCAGTTCAAATAAGGCAGTTTGATAGGGAAGGAAAACTGCTACCATATGATGGCTGCTCAGAGGCTTATGTGAAATGTACGGTACTGTCAGTCCAACCCCTACAAGCGATCCGTATCAGACAAACCACCCTCAATAGCTAGTATCCTATTTGCAGTCTAAGAACAGAGGCAAAAACTGAATGTGCGTGAACAGTAAAACTGTCCCTCAGGTGGCAGGACAGAATATTTTCAATTTCTAAGAAATTATTGCAAAATAAACCAAATCAGCTTGCCTTTACTACACACTGGGTGTCATGGTCTGAGACCAGTTGCACGGACATAAATCAGGAGACATCCCCCTGACTTAAAGCAATTATTCCGAATCCACACCGGTGTAACTAGGAACAGAATCTGGCTGATTTTGTGTGTGTGTGTGAGTAAGTGAGAGAGACAGAGAGAGAGATTTTAAAAAGTGGTCAGCATTGGCTAATTGCCATTGATGTTAATGGGAGCACATTTAGGCCACCGCTGAGTGCTTCTGAAAATCCAATCTATTATCTCTCTTCCTGTCGGTACTTCTATCTCTCTCTATAACTCCTTCCAAATTGCCATGACAATGCACCAGCTCACGCACAAAATCTGCCCATCTGCCTTGTCTCATGATGACTGATGATAATGACAAAAGTACTAATTATATTTTACTTGCCCATCTAAAGAAGCAGATGATTGGGCTAGCAGGATTTTGCAAGGTTGAATCTAAGTTGGAATCTGAGACACAGTTTAAAAAATAAAGAACTGTGTAACTCTAATATGCCTATCTACATCTAGCAGGTTTTTTTTTAAAACCCACCCCATTACTGTAGAGAATACAGCTTCAAGTGAGATGACACCTTGTCATTTGCTCCCACACATTAATAATGTTTTCTAAGGCTGCAGACACTGTAGTGAGAGGCTGGCAAACCTGCTGTACCATACCTTTTCATTACCCTGTCTTTATTTCAGACATGAGAGCTGCAGTTTGGGATTTGAAATTGTAAGATGGCAAGGAATTTCTGTCTTCATGAGATGCAGGAATACTGGGAACCAGGCTACCAGGAACCAGATTAGCCTTTCTCCTAATACTTTTCAGTCCTATGTTTTCCGAGTTGGCTATAACTACACCAATGGACCTTGTCATTGACATCTTATAGCCCTTAAGTTCCCTGCGAGTTGAACGCAGATTTAGCTACTCAACTCTCATTGGCTTTAATGGAAGCTATAGTGCTAAACTTCTTTCACCTTCGAAAATGTAGGGGCTGCTTGTGTCTGAGACATCCCAAAGACCTGCAAGCGTTAAACTAAACCCGATAACAGATAACGATGTTCAGCCACCCATCCACATATCTTTTTCATTTGTTTTTTACTGTAAAATCAGTTATCAATGTGGTGTCTTTCAGTGAACGGTAAGAAGAAATAAATGATGTTGCATACAGCTGTGTCTCCTCACATCCTGTGAGCTCTTACTTTCCTTGTCAAAGTCGTAAGAATAAAGTGACATTTATGAAGAGCCCTCCCCACAAAGCAAGTTGCTCAGGGAGCTACACAGATGCATAAAAACAAATTAAAATGCAATAAAAGCCATGCTCCGATAATCCAAAAGAGATGAAAACAAGTGAAGGGGCCCAGTGTGAAAAGAGAGGCAAAGAGAATGGGGGAAGAAGATATTGACAAGGCCAGATGGGTCCTACTCCAAAACACCTTCGAGACATACAATGGCAGGAGGTGTTTTTTTAAAGGTGGGATGATGGACTGAGACAGAAATGAGTACTGCACACTACAGTCTAGTGCAGAAAAGGCACGCTGACCTGAGAGGTATGACAGAATTCCTAACAGGGTGGATGGTATAAGAGCATAACTATCCATCAGGGGGAGGCTCAAGGAAGAGGTCTCAAATATGAGCCAAGGGTGCTAATTTAAAGTCAATCCACTGACGTAGGGGCAGGGTATACAGTGGCCATAATATGCCCAGGTTGCACAGATCAGTGAGTGAGTTTGTTGCTGGATCCTGAATGTGGAGGGAATTACAGTAATCAAACCATGAGGCATGTGTTGTTGTCGAAAGGTTTCCATCAGGTAATTAAAGTTGTAGCCTGTGGAGACTGTGACACCAACATTTTTCTACCACATCCACTACATGGTGCATCCCCTTCAAAAGTAACCACAAGATTCCTCACCTGACTCTCTACTTTCAATGAATCCCTTCAACTAGTGGGGGACATGAAGGAGGAACTAGATTGCCAGAGGGACAGTCTGCTCAGCAGCATGACTTCTGCTTTCCTGGCACCAGGAAAAAGGCCGCTCCAAAGCATCCTGCTGGCGCTATTCTGAGACTTTAAGGCAGAAGAGACCGTGACAATCATCTAGCCCGGTTGTTCTGAATAACACAGGCCAGATAATTTCACTCAGTGATTCCTGCATTAAGCCCAATTAATTTGCGGTTGAGCTACAATACATCTTTTAGAAAGCCATCCAGGATTGTTTTAAAGACTTCAAATGATGGAGGATCTACCTCGCTGGGAAGCTGTTCCAAATGGGGGCAGGGACCATCTTTTTATTCCGTCTTTATGTAGCGCCTAGCACTATGACTGGGGCCTCAATACAAGTAATAATAATAATAACAATCAACTTCTCGATTAAACACGTGTGCCTTATTTCCAGTTTGAGTTTGTCTAGCTTCAACTTCCAGCCATGCTGGTTTTAGCTATTCAGTGCAAACTTTCATCCAAGGGAGAAATGGGACTTACAAATAAAGATACACAGGACCCTGCATTAATTAGGCCACCACGCTACTCCTGTCCAGCAATGAGAAAGGTGACAAAGAAGGGAGTGCTCCCCTCGGTGCCTCACCATCATGCTGGGGTGAACTTAAACCCATGTGTCCGCATACACCCCTTTCTCCATTTCACCCCACTGATTCTTTATCCTGTGTGAGAGTGAGGGAGCACACACAAAAAGGGGCATGGACTGTGCAGAGCAAGATTTCTCAAAATGACAAGTGATTTTGGGTGCTTCAGTGATGTGTACTTTCTAAAAGTGAGGCCCCTTTAAGGTGTCACAAACTGGGCACCCATAAATCGAGGTGCCCAAAATCAGTAGTCACTTTTGAAGATCTAGGTCACCATGTTCAATGCGGATGACTATGCTAACCCTGTGCCTTATTTGCATCCCTGGGACAGCTTCCAGGTTAGCTGAAGCACAGCCACCTTGCTTTCCCGACTGCTCACCATGCGAAGACTTACAGAAACAAGGCCACAAGTAATTTCCTTTTAAAAAATGTTTTGGGTGGTTTATAATAACAACATGGAGTTCCAAGTCTGGACACTGACCTCCTTGATGGCTAGCTGGATGGAGCACTTGACAGGGGAGAATCCTGGATTTTGATGACCTGCCTTTCCCTTCTAAGCATTCTGGAAGGGTTAGGCTGTTGAGCAAACAGAGATGCTTTGTGGCTATACAGCATCGCCTGTGAGCTTCCTGTCTGGACTCTAATTTCTCTCAAAGCCCTCTTTGCTGAGATGGGATTAAGAGCCAGAGGCACAAAGCTAGTCATTAGCTTCTAGGAAATGATCTGCCTGGTGGGCATTATTGCTTACAAGGAGAGGAAAAGTTTTCAATTTATTTCTCAACGTTGATGAAATAAGTGTGAGGTATTTTTTCCCCAGTACTAAAACTACATGTCACATTCACACCCACAAGTGTATCGCAGGAGAATTCATTTCAAGCAACAATGGGACTCCTCTTCTTGAATTCTTTCGGTCACCTCAGTGTTTGCTGCCTGCAAAGTGCTCCCAGGAGCAGCAGGATCTGCTTCCCCTTTCAAGACTCATGCAGCCTAGTGATTCGTTTCCAAGACTCTCCGCTTCAGCATTCAATGCCAGGATCAGAGTTTTATACAGAGGTAAAGGGCTGGTTTCAAGAGACTGCTTCTGCAGTAAACAAGATCATCTGAGAGCTAATAAAATTTCAAATTAGCTGTGACTTTTCATGGCCCCAGAATTGTGTTGGGTGATTTAATGGGCAGCATCTTAGCTCGCCAGGATTGAATAATGGAGCATTTCTACAGAGTTATGGATGCTGCAACAAAAATCCGTCATGCTAACATCAACAAGCAGAATGCAAATAACCTTCAGCTAGAGGTGTTATTATGTGTTTAAGCAAACTATGATGGGTGCTGCATGTGGAATACTGTGATGGAACATACGGGCCACGGGAAAGGATAGAACAGTACCTACACAGACTGAATGTTCTGGAGCATGACTCCTCTAATACTAGCCAGAAACCATGAAAACAGAGTCTTTCATGTTGAAAGAGGGTACAAGTTCCTGATGAACCCTGATATTGGAAGCATACACGGGATAAATTCAAGGTTCCATCCTGCTCCCACTGAAGACAATGGAAATTTTGCCGCAGACCTTCAATAGGAACAGTGCCTAAGAAAAACCTTTTGTAACATATGAAGCAACAAAAATCTGTTAGCCTTTCTAATGCAGTAAGGAGCATTTCCTTTGCCTGTACAAGAGTAAGAGGCACTCCTATCTTTCCGTCATTCCATAGAATGACAGCTTGATATTATCTGTCGCAATGATAATTATTTGCCCTGTAATGTTTTCAGATTTATTACGTGGAGAGCAAAGAGATGGAGATTTTAACAGATGCACATCTGCGGCCAGAGTAAACACAGCTGATTATTCTTGCTGCTTCATAGCTTCATAGATTTTATGACCAGAAGGGACCATTGTGATCATGTAGTCTGACCTCTGGCACAGCACAAGCCAAAGAAATTTACCCCTTGCAGAGGGCCAGCACAAAGCTTACACCTATGGGACTTAAGCAGCCAATAAGCTTTGTGCTGGAGCTCTGTGCAGAGCTGAATTTCACCTACAAGCACTAGTCAGTGTACACATTGCAGCATCTGGACCTACACTAGAATGATCTTGCAAAAATGGTGAGGAGTCAAAGGAAAACTCAACACAAATGTAACAGAACGATGGACAGGGGGCCATTCCTTCCTGAGCAACCATCTCATCTTAGTATTGTAACCTTTGTTCTTCCCCTCCCTCCCCATCTGCCCTATTTTTACTTTGTCTGTTTATGTACTAAGTTAGAGTCCAAACTCTTTGAGAACAGGACTATGTCTTTACTTCCTTCTTTGAAATGCCCAGTACACATGTATGGGCTCAAAAAATAATCAATCATTATTTGTATTATAGCATAAGAACATAAGAACGGCCATATTGGGTCAGACCAAAGGTCCATCTAGCCCAGTATCCTGTCTTCTGACAGTGGCCAATGCCAGGTGCCCCAGTGGGAATGAACAGAACAGAGTAATCATCAAGTGTTCCATGCCCTGTTGCCTATTCCCAGCTTCTGGAAAACAGAGGCTAGGGACATCATCAGCATCTAGAATCTATGAAACAGCAAGAATAATAAGTTGTGTTAACTCCCTCCAGACATACCTCTTTCAGAGGATCAGAGCCCCACTGTGGTAGGTGCTGTACAGGCAAGTTATAAAAAGGACAAGCTCACACTCTTGCTTATCACAGCACATGAATGAGACAATGAAGTGGGATGGAAGGGGGAGGAGGGTTAACAGTAAATATGTGTTACTCGGGTTTCTTTAACTGCCTATAATACGAAGATAATAATGGTAGTCACACTATCTAGCTATCCTTATCCTCTGATTTCCTCTTTACGGTGGAAGTGGTGGTGGTGGTGAAGTCATGTGAACATGGGATCTCTCCATTTCTTCTACTGAGGATTGTCGAGAGAAGGTGCACCCCTTCCTTTGCCTCGTTCTGCACCACTACAGTGTCATTATGCCTTCTTTCTGAGGTAAAGACAAGTGCTGTTCTATGAATCTACCAGCAAGAGGCATTTTGGTAAGGCCCAGCCATCAGATGTGAATTGAGACAACCAAGGTCACTCCTAGATCACCAATTCCCTGGCTTGAACACAGAGGCTATGGAGATGGCTCAGTGACATCCATTTCTGAGTGTCCTGATGTATGGCTCCACATCACGCTCACACATTCAGCAAGATGACTGCCTAGCACAAATACTGCACAACAACTGCTGTCCCACCAGAGAGTCACAGGAGAAATGAACTCCCTGAAAATGTGAACTAGTGATGCTGGTCTCTTACTGGAGGGAAGGGTGACTAACAGCCCTCCTCAAAGACAAAGAAAGAAAAGCCAATAATTTATAAGAAATCACTGTGTAACAGCTGTTAGATCTTTTCAGGGAAAGCTTGCCGTTTCCTCCTCTCTTTAGAAGTTTGTGGTTCTTCCAAGATGACCCTGTTGTCTGATTGGATGTGTTCGTGACGATAAATGTTAATTTATGATGGCTGTTTTCCCAGGTGCATTCAGATCTTAATATTTCCCTTAGCCTTTGTAAATTTAGCTAGCACATTACTGTATCATTTTTTATGCGATCAGGGAATTGGAAAGTTCCCCTACCATGTCCAGGAGACAATATTCTTGTGCTATAAAAGCCTTGCATGCATTAAGTAAATGTTCTAAACAGCATGCAGGAAACAAAAAATCTGAAATCACTAAGCACTGCAAAGCACCCATCATTTTGTCCGCAGCCAACAAATTTGTTTTGGGATTCCATCAGTTTCTTTACACTCTTTCTTTTACAATCCTGCCATTATTTTCCCTTCTGGCCCTACATACTGCAAAAGCACGCTTCGTTCTCATACCAGCTTGCCAAAGAGAACACTTTCATCCTCAAAGAAAAGCAGGGAGGATGGTGAAAAAAGGTGCCAGATTCCTCCTGGAGGAAGAGTGTAAAGCACCTCAGTTCCCTTCTTCTGATCATTACATACTCTTCAGTCTGCCAAGGGGCTTCCACACCCTCTGAAGGTGGCAAACAGAGTGATCAGCGGAGGAAGCTGGCCTAGCTCTGAAGTCAGTGGACTGTGGTGAACTCAATACAACAATGTATATTGCTGAGACCCTGGCCCTAGAATTTACATCCGAGGAGGGCAGAGTGCTGGTGCACCAACTCTGGTATCTTGTGCCAGCAATGGCTCATTCCAGATGCCTCAGAGAAAGGCGAAAATGCAAAATGCAACAGCTCAATTGTTTGGTGCTCCGCAGTTTAAAAAAGGAGAGAATCTTATTCTGCTAGACGGGGTTGGAGGAAAGGGAGACAGAATTGTGTCTTCAGGCTGCGAGCTCTTGGGCAAGAACTAGTTGAGTATGGAATTGCACTTGGAAAGGCAAAGAGGAGGTCCTGTGTACTTTGGAACTCTGCATTCTTACTTGGCTACATTGCGCTAGGGTCTCATGAATAAGACATAAACTGAGGAAAGAGGAATTGCTGCAGAAGAGAGAGAATCATATGGTGCCTTTTTCACTTCTCCAGAGAAAAATACCATGCTGATATGGCAGCCCCACTGACATGGAGAAGGCATTTGAGAAAAGAAGGTCGGCAGGCTGCTTGTGTGTGCTAATTAGCCTGGGATGGGCCAGGGTTACTTTAGATGAAGAAGGATATTTTTAAAATATCCTGCAGATACCATAATCGCTACGGAGATCTGTTTAAATTGAGATCCCACACTAGTGTGCTTGGGACTTATGCAGGAGGCTCAGACACACTTATCTCTCTCATTCATATGAAGATTGAGACATAGTATTATAAATAAGGTGTTATAGTTACAGAATGTTCTTCGTCCCCCTTCTGAATTTTAAGTGTGCTACACTGGAATCACTTTGTCCACCATTCTTTGGATGAGAACAAAATAGCTATTTAACACCCCACAGCCAGGCTGCATAATACTTTAAAACAAAGAAAAATTCTGTATGCAACTGAAACTGTGAGGGGAATGCCCGTAGGAAGATATAATTATTGAAGTAGAAATTAGGAAAGGAGAATGGGGAATAACAGCTCCTTGCCAAAAGTATTATGGGATCTTTAATGACCATAAATGGTCAGGACCTTGATTTTGCCTCCTTCTTAACTGCATCAAATTGTCCCTTACTGGGAAATTGGTTAAATATTGACTCAAAAGACAGCCACTTTCCAAATAACTAGCACCTCTACTTGCAGAGCCTAGAATACTCCCTTCCCAGGTACTGACCTAGCTTCCTCAGATAAATTCAGGACCGTGATGAACCCCTCAACCCTAAGTTAACATGTGAATTGGACATAAACTTTGGCAAAAAGGAGATATCTAGCTTAATATTGATAGTTCTCCTAAGAACTCAGGGCACTGGAAGATGCTTAAGACAATAAAATTGCTCCACTAGCCAAACATTTCTAAAGCTCCAGCTGTTAATACAGAGTGATTCGTACAGGGGGAAAGCTTCCCCGAAATAGAGTGCTGATGCAGGTTTGCTCATATGCAGCATGTCTGTGAGTTGGGTAGGATATTCCCCCAGACTCAATCTCTGACAGAGGTGATTTCTGGTAGGAAATCTATTTTCCAGGAAGGAAATGGTCCCTATATTCTCCCTTAAGGCTCAAGGTTTTACAAGGGCCTTTAAATCTACTCCCAGGTCCTATCAAGGGGCAATTATCCTTGGCTACTTAGGGCAATTATCCAGGTCTGCAGTGTTATAAGCATGCGGCTATTTGCACGTGGGCTGAAGCAGAGCTGCCAGCGTCAGCACTCCTGAAATGGAGTGGTTATGTAACACAGAACAATGGCAAGAGAGTCACTCTAGGATCTTCCTCTCTGTGCACATTTTTAGAAAACTTCTGCAGTTTGCTGTAATAAATTTTGTGACTCCTTGGGTGCAGCCTACACAACCCTTGTAACCTTAACTGTGCTGGATTGTTAAAGGTAGGGTAACCAGACAGCAAGTGTGAAAAATCGGGATGGGGGTGGGGGTAATAGGAGCCTATATAAGAAAAAGACCCAAAAAAACAGGACTGTCTCTATAAAATTGGAACATCTCACCACCCTAGTTAAAGGTGAATCACTTTCTGCTGTTTTCCCTGTAATGACCCTGGAATAAATACCAGCTCTGGTGTAAAACCCGGTGCGATGACAATCCAGTCTAAATTTTACATTAGTGTAACTGAAAGCAGGATTAGACCCACTATGTTAAAACAGTACTGCCAGGCCAGCCCAATGACACATTTTTCTTGGGATTTTTCCTGGCAATATCATTTTTCTAAATGGGACAAAGATTCTCTTTCACTGAGCACATCTCTTACTCCTGCCATAGCTTGCCACTGCTTCTCTTGGGCCAAACAGCCTTCCCCTTTACTGAAGAGTTTCTGTTACCTGTCTCCCATGGAGTCTGACTTCCCCAGGACCTGAACACATTCTTTTTAACTCCAGCTCCCATTACAGTAAGGAATTTCCAGTGGCAGCGTTCTGCACGGTATCATTGCGTTAGAACCAGCTGAATGGTGAACTCGGGCAGAGTGAAACACCACTTACTGTGAACAGGAGTCAAAGCCCCAAATTGTTTCAATGCAAATCACAATTCTCGTATGAGAAACTTGTATACAGAAACTCTTCTGGGAACAAAGGGCCAGATTTAAAAAAACCCAAAACATTTAGATGCCTAATTTCCATTGATTTTGATGGGAGTTAGGCACAAAATACCTTCAAAAATATGGCCCAAACTGACTCTTGGTTTAGACACATGCACAGATGAATATTTAAAGGCTAGACTGAAATTAGCCCTGTACTGGCGTGTGAGGAAAGGTGAAAATAAACCACTTTATTTACCCCAAGAGAACATAAGAACAGCCATCCTGGGTCAGACCAATGGTCCATGTAGGCCAGTATCCTGTCCTCTGACAGTGGCCAATACCAGGTGCTTCAGAGGGAATAAACAGAACAGGCAATTATTGAGCGATCCATCCTCTGTTAACTACTCCCAATTTCTGGCAATTAGAGGCTAGAGATGTCCTGAGCATGGGATTGCATCCCAGCGTGGTTAATAGCCATAGATAGATCTATCCTCCAGAAACTTATCTAATTCTTTTTTGAACCCTGTTATAGTTTTGGCCTTTACAACATCCCCTGGCAATGAGTTCCACAGGTTGACTGTGTGTTGTATGAAAAAATACTTCCTGTTGTTTGTTTGAAACCTGCTGCCTATTAATTTCATTGGGTGACCCGGGTTTTTGTGTTATGTGAAGGAGTAAATAACATCTCCTTATTTGCGTTCTCCACACCATTCATGTTATTATAGACCTCTATCTTATCCCCCCTTAGTCACCTCTTTTCCAGGCCGAAAAGTCCCAGTCTTTTTAATCTCTCCTCATATGGAATTTATTTGATACTCCTAATAATTTTTGTTGTCCTTCTTTGTACCCTTTCCAATTCTAATATATCTTTTTTGAGATGGGGCAACCAAATCTGCATGCAGTATTCAGGGTGTGAGTGTACCATGGATTCATATAGTGGCATTATGATATTGTCTGTCTTATCCATCCCTGTCCTAATGGTTCCTAACATTCTGTTCGCTTTTTGACTGCCGCTGCACGTTGAGTGGATGTTTTCAGAGAACTATCCACCAATGACTCCAGAATCTCTTTCTTGAGAGATAACAGCTAATTTAGATCCCATCATTTTATATGTATAGTTGGGATTATGTTTTCCAATGTGCATTACTTTGCATTTATTAACACTGAATTCCATCTGCCATTTTGTTTCCCAGTCACTGAATTTTGTGACCTCCCTTTGTAACTCTTCGCAGTTTGCTTTGTGCTTTGGACTTAACTATCTCAAGTAGTTTTTTACAGTCTGCAAATTTTGCCATCTTACTGTTTTACCCCTTTTTCCAGATCATTTATGAGCACTAATGCTATCCTTCCTGTAGGAGACAGGGCTCTGGCACCCCATGCCAGCACATTGTGCTCCCTGAAAGGGTGAAACAGGGGCCAGTGTGGCCCATGCTCCCTCAGTGCTTTTGGGGGTCAGTGTGACTGCCTGAGACACAATTCCCCTGGGAGATCTCGCAGGGGTGGTGTAGGTCTCACTGCTGCTAATAGGGACTGCAGAGCAACAAGCCTTTAGTGTGAGGGACTGAACACCTTTTCCCAGTTATCTTGCTGTACAGAGTAGAAACTGATTTTTCAAGTAACAGGTTTAAAGACCACGGGTGAGATCTATCACTCTGGCTACTTTGCACCATCCCAACAATGCAGCAGGAAAGCTGGCAGATTTAGCCCCGAGGATCCCCCTGCATGGAGCCACTGTCGTAGTGCCTATGCCACCCTCCCTCGGGCTCTTGGTACAGGAGGTATCTTCAAGCTAGTGATCTCCAGCTGTCCCATCCGATGAAGTGAGCTCTAGCTCACGAAAGCTTATGCGCCAATAAATTGGTTAGTCTCTAAGGTGCCACAAGTCCTCCTTTTCTTTTTGCAGATAAGGGACGGCACTTATCACAGGATAAACACAGCACTCACCTTTTGCTTCTCCAGGCTACATCTGTTGCCTTGTTGGCTGACAAGGTAATCAACAGTTCCTTTGAAATGAATAACCCAATGAGTCACCACATAAGAAGTGAACACCTCAGACCATGGAATCTCAGACTACATTCCCACAGAGCCAGAGTCTGATCACGCTCTTTTTGATGTTATGTTTATGGGCTCCATTTGCTCTGGCCTGGATTACCTCCGAGATTTTTTGGCCCTCTCTCCAAGAAACGACAATTTTTTTCCACAGAAGCTAGGATTATGCTTGGATATATTTACCATATTTTTACACATATGGTGTGGCTAACTTTATTGGTGCCTTGTGTCAGCTGTAAATAGAAAGAACTAATACAGTAGTATTTGGTTTCATCAGAGGGAATAAGCGGCCTTTGTTCTACAGCTTGTACTCTTTGTATGGGGCTCTGTGTCTCCCCTCCCCCCCATCTTTCTAAGGGGACAATTTGGTCCATTTACCATGCCAGATGTACAAAGGCATTTTAAATATTCGATCAGAAGCCCGGTCCCTGTGAAGTCGATAATCACAGGGTTGGCCTTTTTTAAAAAAAAAGCTGTACTGTTCTTGTTAATACGATAAAACAAGACACGTGCAAAACGCAGTCTGCATTTCACAGTCTGGGTCCTGGCCCGGACTGTGGTTAACAGAGCTTTTTGCTGAGTGACAACAAAACAAATTATGCAGTCTCCCTTATGCCTCAAATTTAATATCTCATCTCCAGCCCTCTAATTCAAACCTTCACATTGTTCCAGAGTTTCCTTTGTAATGAGATAACTCTGAACATTAACTTTGCATTACGCTGAGCTATTATTCTCATGCCTGACTCATTATGTATGGAACTGGAATCAATAAAACGTGGACTGAGAGGGACTGGGTGGCTTGGGGGGCATGCGGATCAGCTAGTTAAGCCTCTAGGTTGGTTCTTCACATCCATCCCAGGTGAGTAAGGACCCTTGGTGGCAGTCTCAGGAGAGAGGCCATGTTTCAAACAGACGGGGAAACTCACCCCTCTGTGTCATGGCTCAGTCACAAAGGTGGAGATGGGGTGGAGGGAAGCCTGCACTGCCACTGACTGGGCTGTGCCTATTCTGAGAATAAACAAACCTCAGACCCTTGCACCCAATTCATTCAATTTAAATTCATATAAAATATGGCAGAATTAGTCTGGCAAAGTTCACTATCCATTCTCCATCAGCTGACAAGAACAAGGATCTTTTGCACCCTAGAGTCCTCCCAGCTGGCTCTGGGCCTTGCTAAGAGAAGCAGTGTAAGGCTCCGTGAAGCCTGATAAATCACATACACTCTCGTCCTACCTCCATCGTTGTCTTTTCCATCGCCGCATGCTGTCTCCATGGAAGTATCACAGCCCGCTCCTCTCCAGCCCAGCTGGCAGACACAGTGCCAGCCATTCATGTCCAGAGTGCATCTGCCATTGCCATGACACAGTCCAGGGCACCCCTCTGCAAGGCAAACAGTCACACATTCTAATGCACTGGAAGTTGTTAGGAGGACTAGGGACATAGGAAGACGACTGGGAAACGGGGCTGGGGAACCTCTTAAAACAGCTTTTTTCCTTTGCCTTCTACTTATCTCTTCTTTCCCATTGATAAGGTTTCCTGCCTCTTTTGCCATCCAGAATCAATGGGGACAGTAGAATAGGAGAAGGGCATTACATTCATTGTACAAGTACTTCCAGCTTTGGTGACTACAACTCACGGCTCATAGATTCATAAACATTAGATTCATAGATATTATAGGCACCCCACCTCTACTGCAAAGATGGATTTCTGGGGTGGGGATGCAGTCTGCTTTCCTGATTCTTTAGCAGCGCATGCAGCAATCCACCCTACACTTTGGGTTGCTTTGCAAGAGCAGGACTTGGAGTAACCCAAATCCATGGCAGGTTAGAGTTCTCAGCACCGCCTGGGAGGCAGTGGGCTCTGGAAGGTACAGCAGAGCAAGGAAAGAACCTAGGTCTCCTGAGCCCCACTTTAGTGTCCTCTCCAATGGGCCACTCTGCTTCTACATATGTATGCATATATATATATATATATATGTACATATCTGTCTGTGAAGAGAGACTACACGATGGTGAGATTTACTATGAAGAGTTTATCGACATGACTTTGGGATGACTGCATTGTTCCCAAGAGGCAGGGCCATGAGTGAGTTATGTAAGTCATCCCATACAAGTGCTGGTAGAGCATTCCTACCACACCACACCCTCATGTACTCTGCACAGGTTCCAGAAGCACCATTTCAGTTTGTAATATCTGTTTAATAGAGATTTAAACACTTTTACTGACACTATTTTTTCTATCCATCTGCTTTCAAAGGCAGTGAATGGGTCCAACTTTGCATGGGTCCAACTGAACAAGCATCAGAGGGAGCCAGGAAAACCTCTTTAAAAATGACCTTTTTACATTTACACACACACACACACACATAGTATGTCACACCTCTAAAGCATGTGTGTGTGTATGTGTGTATGTTATTATAGCCAGAACTGGCAGCTCTGCCTACAGTCAAGGCTGCTTGACATGTCCCATTATGTAGCCCTGTCTTCAGCAGCTTGTAACTTTACCAAACTTTAGACATTTGAGCTGAAATTTTCCATGCTCAATGTCTGTGCTCAATGTCTGTCTCAGACTGATTTTTTTTTAAAGTTTCAGCTAAAAAGGTTCAGCAATTTCCAAGGACAAGATTAGCAGCAAAATATGTCATTTGTCCATGTAAATATGGAGTGGAAATCTATCAACTGCATGAAAAAACTTGTACAGATACAGACAGACATCATCTTCCTTTCCAAATGCAAACAGATGGACATCGTACCAAAAAGACTGAAGGTAAAAAATCCATTACAATCTACATACCACACAGACTATGCTGACAGCTTGTGCCACATGCTCTCAAAGAAACTGCGGAATCACCTGTTCAACATCCTCTACAGCAAACAGGGAAAGATTAAGAATGAGCTCTCAAAAATGGATACTCTCATAAAAAACCAACCTTCCACACAAACTTCCTCATGCCTGGACTTTACTAAAACTAGACAAGCCATTTACAACACACACTTTGCTTCTCTACAAAAGAAAAAGGACACTAAACTTTCTAAACTACTACATGCCACAAGGGGCCACAGCAATGGTTCCCTCAACCCACCCAGCAATATTGTTAACCTATCCAACTATACTCTCAGCCCAGCAGAAGCAGCTGTCCCATCTCGGGGCCTCTCCTTCTGCCCCTCCACCCCCACGAACATGATACAGTTCTGTGGTGACCTAGAATCCTATTTTCGACGTCTCCGACTCAAGGAATATTTCCAACATACCTCTGAACAACATACTAATCCACAGAGACCTCCCTACCAACACTACAAAAAGAAGAATTCTAGGTGGACTCCTCCTGAAGGTCGAAACAGCAGACTGGACTTCTACACAGAGTGCTTCCGCCAACGTGCATGGGCTGAAATTGTGGAAAAGCAGTATCCCTTGCCCCATAACCTCAGCCGTGCGGAACACAATGCCATCCGCAGCCTCAGAAACAACTCTGACATCATAATCAAAAAGGCTGACAAAGGAGGTGCTGTTGTCATCATGAATAGGTCGGAATATGAACAAGAGGCTGCTCGGCAGCTCTCCAACACCACTTTCTACAAGCCATTACCCTCTGATCCCACTGAGAGTTACCAAAAGAAACTACAGCATTTGCTCAAGAAACTCCCTGAAAAAGCACAAGATCATATCCGCACAGACACACCCCTGGAACCCTGACCTGGGATATTCTATCTACTACCCAAGATCCATAAACCTGGAAATCCTGGGCACCCCATCATCTCAGGTATTGGCACCCTGACAGCAGGATTGTCTGGCTATGTAGACTCCCTCCTCACGCCCTACGCTACCAGCACTCCCAGCTACCTTCGAGACACCACTGACTTCCTGAGGAAACTACAATCCATCAGTGATCTTCCTAATAACACCATCCTGGCCACTATGGATGTAGAAGCCCTCTGCACCAACATTCCACACAAAGTTGGACTACAAGCCATCAAGAACACTATCCCCGATAATGTCACGGCTAACCTGGTGGCTGAACTTTGTGACTTTGTCCTTACTCATAACTATTTTACATTTGGGGACAATGTATATCTTCAAATCAGCGGCACTGCTATGGGTATCCGCATGGCCCCACAGCCAACATTTTTATGGCTGACTTAGAACAACGCTTCCTCAGCTCTCGTCCCCTAATGCCCCTACTCTACTTGCGCTATATTGACGACATCTTCATCATCTGGACCCATGGAAAAGAAGCCCTTGAGGAATTCCACCATGATTTCAACAATTTCCATCCCACCATCAACCTCAGCCTGGTCCAGTCCACACAAGAGATCCACTTCCTGGACACTACAGTGCTAATAAACGATGGTCACATAAACATCACCCTATACCGGAAACCTACTGACCGCTATTCCTACCTACATGCCTCCAGCTTTCACCCTGACCACACCACACACTTGTCTACAGCCAAGCTCTGCGATACAACCGCATTTGCTCCAACCCCTCAGACAGAGACAAACACCTACAAGATCTCTATCAAGCATTCTTACAACTACAATACCCACCTGCGGAAGTGAAGAAACAGATTGATAGAGCCAGAAGAGTTCCCAGAAGTCACCTACTACAGGACAGGCCTAACAAAGAAAAAACAGAACGCCACTAGCCGTCACCTTCAGCCCCCAACTAAAACCCCTCCAACGCATTATTAAGGATCTACAACCTATCCTGAAGGATGACCCAACACTCTCACAAATCTTGGGAGACAGGCCAGTCCTTGCCTACAGACAGCCCCCCAACCTGAAGCAAATACTCACCAACAACCACATACCACACAACAGAACCACTAACCCAGGAACCTATCCTTGCAACAAAGCCTGTTGCCAACTGTGCCCACATATCTATTCAGGGGACACCATCACAGAGCCTAATCACATCAGCCACACTATCAGAGGCTCGTTCACCTGCACATCCACCAATGTGATATATGCCATCATGTGCCAGCAATGCCCCTCTGCCATGTACATTGGTCAAACTAGACAGTCTCTACGTAAAAGAATAAATGGACACAAATCAGATGTCAAGAATTATAACATTCATAAACCAGTTGGAGAACACTTCAATCTCTCTGGTCACGCGATACAGACATGAAAGTTGCAATTCTTCAACAAAAAAACTTCAAATCCAGACTCCAGCGAGAAACTGTTGAATTGGAATTCATTTGCAAATTGGATACAATTATCTTAGGCTTGAATAGAGACTGGGAGTGGCTAAGTCATTATGCAAGGTAACCTATTTCCCCTTGTTTTTTCCTAAACCCCACCCCCCCAGACGTTCTTGTTAATCCCTGGATTTGTGCTGGAAATGGCCCACCTTGATTATCACACACATTGTAAGGAGAGTGGTCACTTTAGATAAGCTATTACCAGCAGGAGAGTGGATTTGTCTGTGTGTGTGGGGGGGTGTGTGTGAGAAAACCTGGATTTGTGCTGGAAATGGCCCAACTTGATTATCATACACATTGTAAGGAGAGTGATCACTTTAGATAAGCTATTACCAGCAGGAGAGTGGGATGGGGGGAGGTATTTTTTCATGCTTTGTGTGTATAAAAAGATCTTCTACACTTTCCACAGTATGCATCCGATGAATTGAGCTGTAGCTCACGAAAGCTTATGCTCAAATAAATTGGTTAGTCTCTAAGGTGCCACAAGTACTCCATTTCTTTTTGACAAACTCTAGTGTCCCCATGTCTTGGAGCACTGACTTGAAATTTGGCAGGGGGTCATCCTGGTGTCAGAGCTGTGGATTTTGCTGTCACCATGAAAATCTGCTCAAATTTGTCCAAGTTATAAGGCTCTAACCAAAAAATTCCACATTCTGCACATGCTCAGTAAAGTCCGGCAGCTAAATTTTCCAGAGATGCTGCCTCACTGAGTATGCTCCATCCCCCTCACAGGTACTATGTGTCAACTGGACTCCACATGTTGCATCCCCCCACAGCAACTGCACATGCTCCATCCTAAGGGTGGAGAACAAGAATTTCCCTGCAGAAGGGGAGGGACCAGCGCCAGAGGATTGTGTGTGTGTGTGTGTAACATTTCATAGAAAACTCCATGAGGAAATTAATAATTCTGTATTCAGTGCAGGGCTTGGATCCTGCACAGTAAACAACAAATGGGCCCACACACTGAACGGTGAGGATAAAAAGAAATAGTGAATAACTGCTCATTCAGCTAGCACAGTCTGTCCTGTGCACGGAACGAGGCAGGGGTCCTGAAGAAAAAATATGTGATCATGTAATTAAACCTTAATTCTGTCATTTCCTCACTTTTGGGAGCTTGACTTTGCAACTTTAACATTCTTTTAACCATCTTTTGGATGAAATTTCCAATATGTTTATATATATAAAACCTATTTTACCTCAACCTGAACGGATTTTCATGACTCCCACTGAACCTTGTCCAGTTGAATCCAAGGAAACTATGACAAGTGGCTTGGAAAGAAGATGGATAGAAAAACTCGCCCCAGTAAAGTGTGTGTGTATGATATACACAATGTCAGTACTCTAACTTAGTGCTTCTCAAGCTATCTGATGTGGGGGACAGGCATTTTTTTTCCCCAATGTGCGCGCAGACTGGGAGCCGATGGCTCGCGGACCGGTGCCACCACTTTGAGTAGCACGTTCCAACGTATAGTATCTTGGGCCCTTCCAGGGCCAGGAGCCAGTGCTATATGTTCCATTGGGAAGCTGTGAATCTCCATTTCCCAGTGGGATAAAGCTCCTCTTCCTAGCCCCTGCCAAGCTGTAAGATTTCAGACACTAAGGTTGTGATGTTTTAACATACTGAAATGGGGGTGGAGGACTCAATCCTCTCCATCCTGGGACACTGGCTGGGAGGGGAAATTTAGGGGTAAAGAAAGAAACATTTGTCTGTCAGGTTGGCTTAAAAAAAATCTCAACTGGGGCTGCTTGCTGGGACTCAGAAGTCTGGAATGTTGGACTAGCACCTAGAGGAGAGAGATTGGTGGGCAGAGGGCAGGCAAAGTGCATGATACATCCTATTTATTACGTGTCTCTGTAGTGTATGACGTGGCTACGCTCACCATGCCATGGATATGAGTACACACAGTATTATGCACCTTTCCATAAAACCTATGTACTAAAGCCACAAGATAATCCGGTGTTTGAGAAGCACTTCTGACTATCAGCAGGGCTGGAATATACATGCTCTGTACATTCCCCTCAGATCCAGGCCACCGTGTTTCGCAAGCTCTGCGGTTTTTGATGGTTGGTGCTTTTGCCTGCTAGTTTTTATTAACTGAAATTTGGACGGGAGAGGGAATTTAAAATCTGAATGGGGTTTTAGAAAAAAAAAAACTTTTAAGGACCTATTTCTGCTGTCCCTAAATCTGTGGAGATCTCACAGAGTCAATGGGAGCTTTACCTGAGTAGGTAGTGCAAGACTGGGTCCTATGTGGGTTTCTAATTGAAACACTTGCGGATGTTGCTATAAAAACTGGTCTTAAGAGAAAAGGGGAGGCAGCTTTGCCCATCCATGGGGACTTCAAGCATATGATGCAAAAAGCAGCTTCGACCATGAGTACGCTGGAAAAAAAGGGCCTTGTTTCAACTAGACAAAAATGAATGTCATACTATCACAGGGACGTTCACCAGAACTAGCAAGAGATTACCCTGCCATTTTACGATTGGTAGCCAGAATAACACCCTGTTAATGATCTGAAAAATTAAGGCCCCCTAATTAGTCTCAATTATAAACTAAGTGTAGTTGGTACTTCCTTCAAGTTAAGCCTCATTGCCATATAAAATTTGGCTTAAGGGATAAGACTTACTCAGGTTTGATCTTCAAGTAGCGCTAGGAGAATTAATTTATTCTCTTCTTTGTCTTTCCTCTATCAGGCTATGAAAAAAGGCACTGATGCACCTCCTGATGTGTCTCACCAGACCTAGTGGAGTTCTGAATCCAGGTGGCCACAGCTGGATGCAACTCCGAGGAATGCAACCAGTGGTTGCAAACAAGAACAATAACTTTAAAGTTATCTAGAAAAGTTCTGTGTGCTCCAAGGGAAAGCAAGGCATTAACAGATCTTTCCATACAATGGGAACACAGTAAAATGTTTTAAAACCACTCAACCAATGGGCCAGCAGAGTAATGCTCCTAAGAGAGGGATGAAGGAGCCCAAAATCAGATGGTTCCTAGTATATTAAGGCTTAATCTTGCTTGTCTCACTCATGTAAATACACCCATACTAATTGGGCAAGTAGGATTTGGCAAGTGACTGCACCAGGAGCTGTGAATTCAGCACTTATCAAACTTGGGTGCATAGAGTTATGCACCAAAATAAGTGAAATGATTTTCAGAAGACCTGAACCCTCAACAAAATTCACTGACTTCAAAGGGAGATGTGGATGCGCAGCACCTTTTAATTTCAGACCATTTATTTAGGGGCCTTATTACAGATTTAGGTGATTAACTTTTCAGATGAGAGTTATTCACCACTAACCAGGTATGAATTATCCTGAGTTATATTATCTGTTCCAGTGGCATTTAGGATAGGGAAACTCTCTCAAACAAGGAGAAACTTCCAAACAGAATGAATTTTTAAGGAAGACCACTATAAGTTTTGAAAAAGCGACTTTAGTCTGGAGGGCCCAATGCCAGTGATAAGATGAACTGATTTCAGTACAGCCCTTTGTTAGTGAAGAACTTCTTGGTTTTACCCACGTTGAAGTTTGCTCCTGAAATTTGCTCTCCCCCTTTGAAACAAGAAGAGGCCTATTCTAGAGCCTTGACTGACTCACTGGTTTACATTAAAACAGTAGGAAAGCCAGCAGTCAATCCTACTCAACCTCAAAAAGCCAGGACTGCTGGGGAGGGATTTCAACCAGAAACATGTTAATAATTAAGAAAGCCAAAATGGCATGAGAAATGTAATTCTGAAAATTGCACACCGAGCATTTAGCCAAGTAAAAATCATGTACGTTGAAAGATTCAGCTATTGCTAATCCTTCTAAAGGAGGGAATGCGATGTAAATGGCAAGTGAATGGTTTATTCATAATATGTTGCTTAACCCATTACCCACTGCAAAATTCAGTAAGTACAATGTGACTTTATTCCTGGCAATTAGAATCAGTCAAAAGGCTGTCCAGAGCAAGAGGGTATATTTGTAGAAGACATTTTAAAAAATGGGACAGTGTGCGGGGCTACTCATTACCTCTGGTCCCTGAATCTCAAGGAGAGAGGCTCTGCAAGATGATTTTTCATCTTCTGTTTCCCCTGGGTGCTTATCTGTTACCTTTTGATCCAATCCTCTCCAGTGCAAATGGAGATGAAAGGAAGAAATCCGGAGAGTTTTTGTAATGCAAAGCACTGACATGTACAACATTAGCAAGAGGTTCTGATCACACCGCCTGGTGCTGACCTATATATTCTTTTAAGAATGCCAACACTGTTACTCCATAAAGAAAGACAAAGAGCCATGTTCCTTAATCTTAATAAAGACCCCTCCCTTTTTTTTAGTTTAAAGCAAGTCAAGAGTGTTTCATTGACCCTGTGCAATTAGAGAAAATTAACTGCCACTGAACAGATAGTCAATCTAAAGCCATAGATTCAAGAAAAGACACTGCTCATCGGTGCTGCTCTCTCACGAAAGGACTAATTAGTTGTTGAAACCATTGACATTTCCTTATCATTAAGACATGGCTGGCCACTCAGAGACTTTCCCTATTTGTGGTTCTACTTGAACATGCACTTTAATAACAAATGAAGCAGGAAACAGATGCCAGATCATAAATTCACCTGGAGAAGTGCAGCTGTCAGGACCACCATGTTTTTTGTCACACAGTGAAAGCCTACAGACAAACCCTTCCTTTTAACCATTCACTGGACCAATATTTTGGCATGTTTGTCTTTCTCCATGAACCTCCAATGGTTGGTTACCATTTCTGATTGCTCACAACCATAAAGGATTTTGAAGTCTAAAGTTAGTGGTAGAAAAAGCTTTCCTTGAGCTGTTTTTTTTTTAAAATGGGAAACTGACTGTTCTGTGTGGTATCAGCAGCCACCTAGAAGGACATTTGTGTCCAACACAATCACATTTATTGTCCGTTTGTTATACTTATCTGGGAAATGTTCATTGTTTCGGCATCTTATATAGTTACTGCACATTTTGGGACTGCAGTCAATATTTCTAATTAAAAGTCAATTTGGCCACTACAGCTACAATTTCATAAATTAAATCAGATAATGAATTGTGGCTCTGAGATAGGAACAACTAACTGTTTTGAATTTGATGTGAAAAACAATTGCACTGGTTTCCTGACAGCGTAACTCCGTTTCCTTCTGATTGACACCAAGATGAGATCAGAATCAGGCTCCAGACTTGTTTTACCAATACAAACAGGCATGTAGGGCCAGATATTCAGTTAGGGTAAATCAATACAATTCCATGAACTTCAATGGAATTTTACTGATTTACACAACTGGAGGAGTTGGCCCAAAGACCATAGCATTTTCATATAAAGAAAAATATCTCCCCTTAAGCACCCCCGGGAACATTTCTCACCTAGCGATCAAAATCTAGAAACTTCATACAGAAAACACACTCACCTGCTTGTTACCATATGGATCATATACATTTAATAAAACAAACGCTGCGTAGGGCACCTGCTGTATTGACAGACATGTTTTTTTTCCTCCTGACTGATTACCTGGCTGGGTGGGGTGGGGGATGAGAGATGTTGTGGAGGGGAGGGAGAGAGGAAGGGAACACTGATATAATGTTAACACGAGATCACAGCATCTACAAAGGATGACGCTCCAGACACATTTCCTACCGAAATGACCGGAACGTTCACCCTTCCAGGTATTAACAAAAGATTTGTGACAATGAGTAAAAGATGCAACCTCAAGACAGCATGTTCACGGTGCATTTTTTAAAAAAAACACAAAGACAACAGGAAAAAAGAGGAAGGAAGACCATACCTTTCACTACCTTATCCAGATAGTGAGCTTGGGAGATAAAAGACAGGACATTTAAGGTAGGATTGAATAAGTGCAGTACAGCTTATTATGAGATTGTGCAGGTGCAAAGAAAGGCACAGGAAAGTTTGCTATGATATTAAAAGAAAAAAACTTTTATTGTGTGGAGAGGAGAAAGAAAAGGTGGAACAAAACTATTCTCAATCAAAGAACTGAGGAAGGCTGTGTTCAATCATCCATTTAGTCTGGTTGCAGGGATTCAATAAGCTGAGCAAGAGAAACAGGAAGGTAAAAATAAATGGCAGAACATTGTAAGGTTCTGATCGCTTGCAACAACCCACCTCTGCGATAGGATAAACAGCATCTTTCTAAAATTCTTCCACCTTGCCTAACAGTATCACATTTTCTTAAGAAAGATGTCTTGTTCCCCTGTGGAACTATTGGAATTGGAAAGTCTTTTACTTTTGGATCTCCTTAATGGTAACATATTGCATTTATACAGTCCAAGATCTCAAATTGCTTTCGAAAATTAAACTAACCTCACAACAGCTCTGCAAGGAAGGTAAATATTAATACACCCATTGTAAGGAAAGATAAAGTGAAGTACAGAGACGTTGTGGAGGCACACAGGGCAGTCGTGTGCCCAGTTCTCACTGTAAGTCAAAAGAAGTCGAGTGCCTTTGAAAATGGCTACCTAATCGGTCTGCCCAAGGTCACAGAAGAAGTCAGTGGCAGAGGCAAAAATAGAACCCAGAAGTCATGCCTTGCAGCTCTCTGCTCTAGCCAGCAGACCACACTACTTCTCTTAACATCATTTGATCTCTGTTAAAAAAGATGCTTGAGGGAATTTTCTGCTTTTCTCTCTTTTGCTCCCTCTCTCAAACATTTTGCTCCCACAACTGTTGTTAAGTAAGAGCTGTTTCATGTTATTTCTCCAGTTCCAGCACTATTCCTAAGCTCCCTGTGATCTTGCTCTCAGAGGAGTCCTTGCACCCTAAGGGGGAGTTTCTCATTTCAGATCGGTTCATGGAGACCACCCAAGCAGAGGGTCACAAACCTTTAGCAGAATTTCTTTCCCCCACCCTTTGAATCTAGAGTCCTGTGAGTCTAATGGGTTAGTTGAAGCACAAGCCCACTTTTGTACTGAGCTAAGAGGGCCTTAATTCCCAGAGTTAGACACCAATGGACTGTTGTTCACAAATCACTCCCACATAGAAGGACTGAATACATGCAGCACAGCTTTGCTACAAGCCCGGATGGCTGCAGAAGTCCAGGAATGGGCGATTCTGGTTTAAAAATTCAGAGCAGCCCAACATACAAAACCTCGGCCAAAGTTTTGCTTCACAGCTGAAATTTTCAGATGTGAAAATGTTTACAGAGGAAAAAAATTGAGGGAGTTGCCAGGCCAGCTATATCAATTATTTGCAGATGTTACCTTTTAACTTAGATGGTTTGAAGAACAATGCAGCCTCATATGAGTATATCCTGTATGTGGCCCCAAACTTATGCCACACTAGTAGATTCAGATATAAATATTTCTCCCTATTGTTCCCATGTACATGTTGTGCCATTGGATCACTTGTGGGCATTCCTTTGGAAAGGTGCAAAGGAAATCTGTACAACGGGCATGCAGAATGAGCTTAGGAAATAAAAGGGTTTTGGAGCAATGGGTGCTCTAATATACTATGTGGCCTGCTCCTGTTCTACCTCTCACCCGAGTAAATCAGGTACAGCTTCAATGAAGTCACTGGAGTTAAAATGGTCTAACATAAACGTAAGTGAGAGGGCAGAATGCAGCCCTTATGTGCTTAGCAAGTGGTGATAACATGAGTTTATGCCATAGTGATACTGACAAAGGCTGTGTCAGCCCTTGAAGCTGCCCCGTGTTTGGCATCCAATACCAATTACAATTCCCCGCCTCATCTGGGGCCAGCCTGTGTTTAAAGCTGATGCAGAAAGCGTGTTGGAATGAGGCATCAAACACACTTGTGCAGTGGGTGCTGACCATGGTTTGATCCTCTCCACGGAAAACACCAAACTGTGTTCAGTTGTGAGACTGGTTGTCATACACAGCTCAGTTTCTACTGGAGATAGGGCCAAATACTCTAGCATGCTCAGACATCTGAACACCTACAGTTCTGGTCTGACAGTAGATTAGAACTTTTACCCCAAAGAGAAGAGAATCCTGGCTTAATGTGTCTTGTTTGGATTCCAGCTGGTCAAGTAGAAACTGAGAGGCACTGATTACAGCCCAGACTGTTCAGAGTGCGTGTGATTGTTTATGCAAAAGCACTGGGGCTGCATTGTGTACGTTCCTTAGTTCTTGTTTTAAGAATTCAGAGTACATAAATTAAGCAATTCTGCAGGATTTAAAGATTCCTGCAGTTAAATAATCAACTTTATGTTCCACCCTCTTGCCTCAATGAAGGAAAGTTGCTGAATTAGGATGATGAACACAAGCTTCTGCATCAATTTCCTGGTTGGGAATTAACTGAGGTTACGCTAATGAAATCTCAAAACGTGAGCAATCAAGCTACTATACTTGGTAATGTAACTCTTTGTATGAGCAAACAAAATTAATCCACTGAGATCACAGTTCCCTGGTAGCATGAGAAAGTGCTTCCTACTTATTCCTTCCCAGTAAATGAGAAAATAAAAGGAGTTCTTACTCTCATATGTGCTCAACAGGAAATGGAAGGAGAAACTTCCTTTACTTGTATCATCCATTTCTACCACTGTTACCTGCACACATGGCAATATTATTAAAGAATTACTTCAGCAATGGGGTTTTATGCTTCTCATTGCTAACGCAGGCTGGGCAACGACATAGACATATAAGGGATTACTGTCAACAGAACAAGTTGCCATGCAGGGAAATTACACAAGGACAACGGGAATGCTTACCACACACTTAATGTAATTCCAAGTCAATGTCCTTTCATCTGTGCCAATATTACTAGCTTATTACTCCTTCACACGCCATTCAGTTTCCTTGGATATTTATGACTTTGTCAAATCTCCTTTACATTCTATGCAATTACCAATGAATATTCTGTAGGAAATATGGTTTACAGCTTCAGAGGCATGAGTCTATGTACAAATTTGTTGTTAAACCACAGTGTCTGGGGGGAAGGAGGAGGGGAAAGGAAACTGAATTACTTCTGCACTCAAAATAAGGGATGGTTCCTAAAGCCCAGACAGCACTGCAATGGGAATGTAGTACTGTATGAAAGTACAGTGGGTGCCATTGAAATCTCGATGCTTGCTGCATTGCAGTGTTTGCCTTTGCCATGATAATGTAGACTCCCTATTCCAAGAATGAGGAGTGCTGCAAACAATACGGTCACTTTAATTAGTGTGAAAGGTAAAACCTGTTTGAAAGCAATCTTGGTCTGTCAGCTGCAGACTAAAATATCACACACTTTCTTTGTATTACTACGAAGAAATTTATATTTTGTTTTTGCATCAGCATTAATAGAATAAGATCCACTGTATGAACTGGGTACTCTTGTGTATGAATACAGCCCAAATTAAATTGTCCTCTGGATTTAGGACATTTCCCTAAATGTAAGTATTTTCCCCAAGGATAATGATGAATTTTTTTTGCTATCCATCACCTCAAAGTCTACAGTTTGGTGAACACAGTGTTGTAAATAGAACTATGAAACAATATTACGTAACCACAGTTCCCCAATTAACACATGGTTGCTTTCCTTTCAGTTTAAAGTCATTTGTGAGAGGGATTTTCACCCACTGTTAATGGGAAGAGCTGAAAGCTGTTAGGCATGTGGAAGAGAAAACAGAATGTAATTTCTAATGAGTCGTGGGGAGTTTTTGAGTGCCAGACATTTTTCTTTAGGAATGTCTGTGAAAACCATAATGTGGTAGAGGGACATTAGCCAGAACTGAGCCACAAACATGGTTTGTTGCATTATCCTATTGCTGGAATTAAAATATTTGTGATTATGCTTCAGTTATTAACTATCTTTGCATGTGTGAATGGTGCCCAGGCTGATAACTTGGATGCTTAGCTATGTTGACAAATGAATGTAAGAATAACTGATAAAAAACAGAGGGCCAAATTCTGCACTTGGTGACACTAGTGTAAATCTGGAATGACTCCTTGGGCATCAGCTGAGCTATGCCAGATCCACTCTGGTGTCACTGAGACCCATTAGTGAATCTAAGTGTAGGCTGGATACTACTAATGTTAGCAGTTGTGTGACTTGGACAGGTTGTGTAGGCAACTCCACTGAACTGGGATCAAATGGGCAAAGTTGTGATACTCAGAAGAAAAGGCAAGGTGCAGCAGGGAGTAAACTTAACTCAGATGAAGAGGCAGCGTAAATTTTATTAATGAGCATACAGATGTCTTAAGGCAGGGACAGTGCCACTTTCTATAATGTTAAGCAGATTGATGGTACCTTATAAATAATAGTGATCTGTGCACCACAAGTTCAGCGCTTAAGGTAACTGCCAGGTGCATTAGATGTACGAAGATGGTGAGAAAGAAAAGTGAGATGCCTAGAGAGACAGCAAGGCAGAGAGAGAATTAGCAAGACAGCTTTGAAAATCAGCGAGAAATTTTCTGAATATAATTCTCCGTGTCACTGTGCAAATAATGGCGTGAGTCAGGGTAAAAGAAACTTAAAATAGGCTGCATGTTTCTGAATAAGCTGATATCACAGTACAGAGGAGTCTTGGAGGTCAACGAAAAGACCTTTTACAAGAGTCAATTTTTGAAGCATCTAGGTAAGGTTTGACAGCTTGTGTCTGACAGATCAAACACTATATATGTATATTTCACTTCTGATAGTAAAATATATATATCTAACCGGGTCATCACCAAATGAAAGGACATTTTGTCTTGTTCCCAGATGAAAATGTATGATGTCAGAACTTGAAATCCAAGAACAAAGGTGCTCATGCTACACTAAATCACATAGATTCAATTAAGCATGCTTCTTTTCTCCCCCATCCTCTCCCTGTTCCTCAATTATTCTTTTAAAATTATTTTCCCCCTACCAATAGTGCAGTGCTCTCCATTCCAGCCCGGGCTGCATTCACACTTGCCATCCCGACATGTCCCATGCTCATTGCAGCGTGGGTGACACGCCCGCTGATCACAGGCTGCGCCCATCCATCCCTCCTCGCAGCGGCAGGTGCCTCCGACACAGATGCCGTGCCCTCCGCAATCCGCTGCACAAATCTCTGTGGGAGAGGAGAAAAGAGAGAGGGTGGGGTCGGGGGAGAAATCCAGAATGTTATTGTTAACAAAGCAGCCACACTTCACTACCTCGCCTTACGGGGAATGAAAGGAATTCCTGCCGCTCATAACACTAATCCTTTCTGACAATAAGAATCTAATAAGTAGATTAGAAAAAAGAGACGGACATGGATTGCAGAGGTCTGCTGCGATTGATCCTCCTCTTTGCTTTCAAATTCTATCACACTCCTCAAGCTTTTGTGCTGACCACATCCAAAGGGAAAGGCTCTTCCAACAAACGGAACAAAAGTCAAATTTAATTAAAAACTGGTTAAGTGTGAAAACAATGCACTGATAAATCACCAATGATAAAGTTAAGTACTGGCAAAGTTTATTTGCAGCTTGTTATCCCATGATGCAGGAGCTGAGATTCATTAAATCACCTCTTTTAGTTTTGGTTAACGTTAATAAAGAACATTTTTATTAGGTTTTCTCTGTGGGTGAAGCCAGGACTCTGTTTTACTGCTCCCTCATTAAAAATCCTCTTCCGGGCACTGAGGGGCCTATACTCTTATCTGATGAGATTTACGGTCTGCTGCTTGCGGGGCTGCTATGTGTCCTCAACTCTCCCTGATGTCACTGGAAGCTGAGGATGCTCAATACCTTGGCACTCCTCTCCTGGCAGGATCAGACCCTGCAGGCCTTATCTGTAGATGTGCTAGGTGCCCACAGATCTCTGGTGAGACTGTGGGGTGCTTGGCATCGTTGAAAATCTGGCCCTAAAATCCTAAAACCTGGCCCTTTCATCTACATCTTATTTTATTATTGGTCTGGAGAAAAAGGGCTGGAGGGGACCAGATATCCATGACACAGATGGTAAGTGCCTATTTCTGCTGTTATCATTGGACACTGGCTCACAGGAAAACAAACCCCAAAGTGGCGTTACGCAGCAAATGAAATGACATGCCTCCATTGCTGCTTCACTGGACTCCAGACTGGTTAGCTGACTTCTTCCCTTCGATCTGTGTAACACAAACCTAATGACACTCTCCCCCTTTCAAGCCACATGTGAGTTCAAACACCTTGACTTCTTCTCAGACTAATGACTCCCTCTACTCCCTGGCAGTTCCGCACAGCACATATGAACGGGGTCGAATCTGCCCAGCAGTTCAGTGTTTAATCCCCCTTAGCTGCCGTCCGTTTCTAGGGACACGACTCTCTCTGCTATAACCCTCACGGGGGGTGGGGGGGGAGAGGAAGGAGGGCATAGGGAGAGGGGACAGGAACATTTTTCCTTTCAGTGCGCACGTGCAGAGCTGGACAGAATTCTAGCCAAGTACTCGACAGGCAGGGCAGTGGCGAATGCACCAGCTAGCAGGCCACAGCTGAGTGGGGAAGGATCAGCTTGCTTGGGGTGTTAAGAGGCCCCCGCAGCCCTAAGCATGTATGCTGCTAGCAGGCACGAGGAACTGTGCATGACACTCTTATGTTAAGGTGCAGTAAGGTGCTCTACGGAGCACATTTCCCTCCCACTCCTCACGCCATCCTGTTATGTCCCACCAGCGTGGCTAAGGAGCCCAGGATGGCTTCAGTCTCTTCCCTTTTGTGTGTCTCAGTATATTAGGGGCAGGATTTGGTCCTAGAAGTTTGTGGGTGAAGAAGGGGTTGGTATCAGATGAAACATTTGCTTCAGGTCACTGACTGCACATAAAAAATTCAGGACTACTCAGCCTGCATTAACATCACACCTGACTGAAATTCACCCTTATATAAGCTTGCCTTAGTCTTTTTCTAATTAATATGGCCAGTGACAGGGATCTTCAGATATACAGAGACTTTGAGGTGCTTCTGCTATGCTTGGTGGGGTTGCTGAGTTCATTCTGATTTGGAGAGGGAGATTTGGTGTGTCCATAAAGCCAGTCAGCAGGGGTTTTACGACCTTACAATTAAATGGACCCTTTCCTTCAAGGCACTCAAAGCTCTTTACAGAGAGTAATTACTGTAAGAAATAATAATACTTAGTCCTTGTAGAACACACCTCATTCACAAAGTGCCTTACAAACTTTCTAGCTGCTTGCCACATACTACAATTTATGTGTTTGCAATTGTAAGAACATAAGTATATAAGAACAACCATACTGGGTTAGACCAATGGTCCATCAAGCCCACTATTCTGTCTTCTGAAAGCGGCCAGTGCCAGATGCTTCAGAGGAAATGAACAGAGCAGAGCAATTTATCAAGTGATCCACCTTGGATTTCCAATTTTGGTTGGATGTATTCCTGAAGATTTCATCACGTGACATAATTTTTAATTAAATATTAAATCTTTAATTCCTGGAGACTCCAGGCCAATCCTAGAGGGTTGGAAACTCACGATCCATCCCTTCTCCTCCAGCCAATTCCCTTCATTTCTGTCCTTGAACTCTTTCTGCTGAATCATGCAGCATTCAATTTCTAATAATGTACTTGGACTACCATTTTCAGAAGCACTGAAGTGACTCATGACCTTAAGTGCCATTTTCAAAAGTGACTTAGGGACAGATTTTCAGAAGTATTTAGGAGCCTAACGATGCAGGTAGGTGGCTAGTGGTGCTTAGGTGCTTTTGAAAACCCCACCAGGAGCCTATCTGTATCTGTAGGTGCCTAAATACCTTTAAAATCTGGCCCTCAGGAGTCAATGGAACACAGGCTCCAAAGTGCCAAAGGCCCAGATTTTTAAAGGTTTGTAGGTTCCTGAGTCACTTGTGTTTTTGAAAGTTTTACCCTTTGTTTCTGGAATTAACAAATTGATTCTCTCAACTCTCATGTGGGATTGTGAGTTTTGTCACGCCACAGTGCACACTGAGAAAACGAGGCACAGACCAGTTAAGTGATGCCCCTCAGATCAGTAGGATAGCTGGGAACAGAACGCAGCAATCCTTATTTCCTGCCCGCTGCTCTAATCAGCAGACTACACAGTCACGGAACTAGGCCTATTGGGGTATCATGTGATTGCATTCGATGTTCAAATTAATTCATGTAGGAGTCAAGCTGAGCACCTGCACTGAAAAAAGTTGGCTCTCTTTGGCTGACCTGTGAGACGATAAGTCTGGGAGAAAATAAAGTAAACAGAGTAAAAACTAAACACTTTATGGCAAAGACCCCGTAACCAGAGGAGAAGAAATGCCTTGAGATTGAAGAAGTTCAAGACTTTTTGCATTTAAGTCCAGGGCTCCGTGTGCTGCCCCCACCATGAGCACCAGGCAATGGAACCTAGGGGTGGGAGGAGCAGTGCCTGCGGGCGAGAGCAGCGCGCAGAGCCGCCCGGCCCCCCAAACTAGGAGCCGGATCTGCTCACCGCTTCAGGGGCTCAGTGTGAAGCCAAGTCAGGCAGGAAACCTACCTTAGCCCCACTGTGCCACTGACTGGGAGGCACTCGAGGTAAGCCCATGCCCTAACCCCCTGCCCCAGCCCTGAGTCCCCTGCCCCCCTCCTGTACCCCAAACCTCTCATCCCTGTCCCCACCCCAGAGCCCACAACCCCAGCCAGAGCTCTCACCCCCCCTTACCCCAGCCCCCTGTCCCAGCCCAGAGCTCCCTCCCATACCCTGAACCCCTCACCCCAGCCCCACAAAAGAGCCCACACCTCCACCCCAGAGCCCATACCTCCTCCTGTACCCCAACCCCCTGCCTCAACCCGTAGCACGATCCTGCCCTCCAAATTCCTCGGCCTCAGCCCCAGCCTGGAGCCCCCTCCTGCACCCCAAACCCTTCATCCCCGGCCCCACCCCAGAGCCTGCACCCCCATTCCAGAGCCGGTACCCCCTCCCAGATTCTGAATCCCTCTGCCCCACCCCCTAGCCTGGAGCCCACTCCTGCACCCCAAACCCCTCATCCCCAGTCCCACCCCAGAGCCCGCACCCCGAACCGGAGCCCTCACCCCCTTCCGCACCCCAAATCCCTGCCCTAGCCTGGAGCCCCTTCCTGCACCCTGAACCCCTCATTTCTGGCCCCACCCTGGAGCCCACACCCCCAGTTAGAGCCTCCCCCCACCCCAACCCTCTGCGCTAGCCCAGGGAAAGTGAGTGAAGGTGGAGGAGAGTGAGCCACCGAGGGAGGGGGAATGTAGTGAGCAGGGGGCGGGGCCTCAGGGAAGCGGGGGGCTAGGGTGTTTGGTTTTGTGCAGTTAGAAAATTGGCAACCCTATCTGTACCTAGGCTCCCAATCTGTAAAAGGGGGACAACAGCATCTCCCTATCTCATAGGTGTTGTGAGGATAAAATCCATTAACAGGTTCAGAGACTCATAGACTTTAAGGCCAGAAGGGACCATCATGATCCTCTAGTCTAGCTTCCTTCACATTGCACCGACAGAACCTCACCCACCCTCTCCTGTTATAGGCCCATAACCTCTGGCTGAGTTACCAAAGCCCTCAAACCTTGATCTAAAGACTTCAAGTTACAGAGAATCCACCTTTACTCTAGTTCAAACTAGCAACTGACCCGTGCCCCATGCTGCAGAGGAAGGTTAGGTGCTTAAATATTATGGTAATAGAAGGCCAGTTAAGTACCCAGAGAGAGAGAGAGAGAATGAGAATGAGATATTCAGCATCTTATAGGATTGAGTCTTTTGTTACTGCAATGAGCTATATAAACATCCGCACAATAATACTTTGCACATATATTGAGCCTGCCATCCAAGCATCTCAAAACACTTTAACAAATGTTAGTGGGTTACAGTCTGATGACATTCCTTTGTGGGGTAAGTAGGCATCACCTTCCTTTTCACAGACAAGGAAAATTGAGACAAAGAGAAGCTAAATGACTTGCACATGGACATACAAGAAATCAGTGGCAGAGATGGAAAGAGAACCCAGATCTCCTGACATCCTATCCTGTACTCTACCTACAAGACTGGGAGAAAGGAACCCTTAGCAGGTCATATTTCTACAGAAAGGCTGAGAAGAAATGAAAGTGGGGACAAAAGGAGGCTATTATGAATCCATCTTGAGAAACTGATAAGAGTTATTTAAACGTGTGAAACTAGGGTAATGAAGTGGCACTACGCAAAGGGTAAATTCAGGTAAGTGTTAGGAAAAGCTCCCAAAGGTGAATCTCTGTGGAATAAGTCTTCTGTGAAAACGGGTGGAAGCCCCATTGCTTGGGACATTGAAATCTCAACTGGAACATCCACTAGCACTGTAGAGGACAACTCTGCAGTGGCAGGGGCTTGCACTAGATGATCTGAAACTGTGATTCTGAACCTTTTCTACACCAGAACCTCCTTCTCCACAGCAGAAACCCTCCAATCTAGCTGGGATCTAGTCAGAGCTTCCTCCCTTTTAGCAACATGGCAAGGACAGGGTGGCTGTGACCTTCAGGTAGAGAACCCATGATCTAATAGACCTTCTCCACCTCTAGTGTAAAAAAGCCAAATCCTCAAATGGTGTTGACCGCAATGGAATTTTTCTAGGTGAGAATTTGTCCCTACATATCTAAGATTCTAGTCCCAAAGAGCCCTAAACAAAGAATCTCAGCTGACAATCTATATCAATACCTGTGGAAAAAAAAGTAGTCACATTAATGTGTAATTTAATGATTCTTGACAAGGAAAGCCAGGCATTTGCCAATCTAAATCTTCCATTTAACAGCCAGTTTAAAAATAGCTGTGAACTGTACAATTTAAATAGCCTTACAGCACACAGCTTACCACACATCAACTAGCCCTTTATAACCTGATCTTCTTGTGCTCACAGGTGTCTAATGGATGATTAAATAGCCAGAGTAGCTTTTATTTTTATGGTAGGCCTCAGAGACATGATCAAAGGGGATTTGAGATTAGGTTTTCTTTTAAATGCAGGTCTTTGCAGGCAACTTGAAACAGGCAAGGCTGATTTACTGAAGAGGGCAGGTGAATTGTTACTTTATCATTTGGACCGAGCGATAGAATTTGCCATCTCCATTTTTAATCGGAGACACATTTTTTTTCAAGTTTCCCAATTCTGTTGTTAAAATTAGAGTGTGATTAGTTAACATGTGAGTCATGTGAGTGAATCAGTAGAAGAAAAGCTTTTAATTCTCCTGTTACTGTATCCATAGGCTCTGGCCAGCTGCATTATGCTGCTCCTGCCTATTTAAGCTTAGCTAGAACACTCCACTTGAGTATAAAAGCCCTGCCTGTTAACAACTATTTTCACACCAGCTGTCCCCAAAAGGTGGCTAAATATTTCCTTTCATCTTTAATCTCTTTTACTGTTTGTACAAATAGCTTAGCTATTCCGCAGCCTATTCCTAGGTGCATTGTATATTCCTACATCCTTTCCATACTGTTTTTCTTTCTTTGCTGTCACGGACGCCTGCAGTCCCTTGCAGGAATTCAAATGAGCTTGTGGACAAACTGCTGGCCAAATTCTGAGCTTGAATGGGGCTCCTATCGGCTCCAAACAGTCCATGCATGTCGGAGAGGAAAATCTGACCCATCTCTACCTGTGCCCCAGGAAAGTCCTGATGTCCCTTCCCTATGGAACAGAATAACAGAAAAAAAACAAGGTGGTGGCTGGCTCCCAAGGCCTGGCTCAGTGCTGGGTAGAAAGCAAAGGTGCTGTCCAAAGAACTGCGGAATACCCTCCAAACCTCTACAGCAGCAGGGGGAATCAAGAAATGGAAAATCTAGAGCTTCAGCCAGTTCTCCAACTGACCAGTGTGGGGCTTGTAGGTCACTAACACTACGCCTTGCTCCCCACCCTCACTACTGAACCAGCTACACTAATTAGCATGAACCAGCTGATCAGCAGAAGTCAAGTTTATTTCATGGAATCACAGAATCCTAGGACTGGAAGGGTCATCTAGTCCAGTCCCTGGCACTCATGGCAGGACAAAGTATTATCTAGACCATCCCTGACAGGTGTTTGTCCAACCTGCTCTTAAAAATCTCCAATGATGGAGATTCCACAACCTCTCTAGGCAATGTATTCCAGTGCTTAAGTACCCTGACAGTTAGGAAGCTTTTTCTAATGTCCAACCGAAACCTCCCTTGCTGCAATTTAAGCCCATTGCTTCTTGTCCTATCTTCATAGTTTAATGAAAACAATTTTTCTCCCTCCTCCTTGTAACAACCTTTTATGTACTTGAAAACGGTTATCATGTCCCCTCTCAATCTTCTCTTCTCCAGACTAAACAGAACCAATTTTTTCAATCTTCCCTCAGAGGTCATGTTTTCTAGACCTTTAATCATTTTGTTGCTCTTCTCTGGACTTGCTCCAATTTGTCCACATCTTTCCTGTAATGTGGTGCCCAGAATTGGACACAATTCTCCAACTAAGGCCTAATAGCGCAGAGTACAGAGGAAGAATTACTTCTTGTGTCTTGCTTACAACACTCCTGCACATCTCAGAATGATGTTTGCTTTATTTGCTACAATGTTACACTGTTGACTCACATTTAGCTTGTGATCCACTATAACCCCAGATCCCTTTCCGCAGTACTCCTTCCTAGGCAATCATTTCCCATTTTGTATGTATGCAACTGACTATGCCTTCCTAAGTGGAATTCTTTGCATTTGTCCTTATTGAATTTCATCCTATTTTCTTCAGACCATTTCTCCAGTTTGTCCAGATCATTTTGAATTTTAATCCTATCCTCCAAAGCACTTGCAATCCCTCCCAGCTTGGTATCGTCTGCAAACTTTATCAGTGTATTCTCTATGCGATTATCTAAATCATTGACGAAGATATTGAACAGAATTGGACATAGAACTGATCCCTGCGGGACTCCACCTGACATAACCCTTCCAGGCTTGACCGTGAACCATTGATAACTACTCTCTGGGAACAGGTTTCCAACCATTTATACACCCACCTTCTAGGCTGCATTTCCCTAGTTTCTTTATGAGAAGGTCAAGCAACATTAGGGGACTGAGTTCATTTAATTTTACATTGTGAGGGCATTTGGTGATTTCTGTGACCACGCAGAACCTTTTGAATGGATTTTGGGGTAGTCTATATCCAAGGAGCTATCGAGTGCATTAGTAGGTGTGAGAATGGGCTGTGGTTCAGCCATGATATTCCTGGGGGCTCCCAGGCAGCGCACAAGTGTGTCAGCTACACCACCCTGGAGGAGGATCCAACCTCTCTTTGACCAGCTCTGGTTTTCACTGAGGTGAGATGGGGGAAAGGGAGCTTTGACTCTGTCCTCACCTCATTCCAATGGGATTCTGGCTATTTCTTGTGCAGGATGCAAGGACGAAAGTACATGATTCTTGTATCCCCCTCCATTTATGCACATCCTCATAGAGGCTGACCACAGTGTTTCCCTTAGAAAGTAAATAGCTTGGTTCCCTGACTATGATGCACCCGAAGAAAGAAAACCCCACCATGCACCTCGCTACCTGCGGAATGCTTCCTTCATGGACTCCCAGATCTTAATGTCAGAATGACCCCTTTTAATTGATACTGCATACACAATAGCCTTCACCGCAGCATATGGTATAATCCTGTGTTTCAAAACAGAATCAGGTGGGAGGTAAAGAATAATTGCGCCAATTTTTACTTAATTTGTCACAAATCGGTTTCTACATGTTTAAAAAAATTAAGTGCCTAATATGCACATGGCAGAATTTTAAACATTTCCAGCGTAGTGAGGAGCAGTACAGATGAAGAAAAAAAATGTTCAGTATTCATGTGAAGCAGAATCAGAGATTTAGCCACTTCTGACCTACCTGCTAAATCCTTTAATAAGTATGGATTTAGTGCTAAAATATAAGATCAGGTGAAATTGCCCAGAGCTTCTTGAAAACTGGGGCAGTTCCACTGACCTTCAACATATTAATAGAAAATTTAATAATTAAAACCTGTCTTAACTGGGATTTTTTGGTTTCAAGTTGGCTCGTCTCAGGCAATTTCCAGCGCTGTAGAGATTTTTTTCAGAAATGAAGCATGGAGTGGAGATAGTGCACAGTACTAAATGCTACACTTGGTGAAGGGAGCAGCGCTGTATAAACAGCCCGTGATCATTTTACAGAGCCAGGAATGGAAAAAGGTAGGAGTGGGATGTACCAGGGTCGGGGTAGGGGAACAGAGGGAATCAGGCTTCATAATTAACAGTATTTGGACATCAATGCATTATCCAAGGTGTTCCTTTGTGTCAAGAAACTCCCATGATTTGATTGTGACCTATAGTGAAAGCAGGATTTTGGAAGGCATAAAGCTAATTAGCCTTTTGAACGGTGCTACCTTTTAACTCATTTAAAAAAGACTTTAAAAACCTTTCGAACCATTTTGCAAAGCAGAATCCAATAGAAGAACTTTAGAAGCCCTTTCCTTGCCATTGAATTACCAAATTTGTAATGTAAAGCCTTTAAAAAGCCCCCCACCCCACTAATGACTAGATAATGGTTACGTGATTTATGTTAATATCATTAATTGAAGGTCACATGACTTTTTGATTAGTGCTGATGTACTACAACACACTCAGCGTTACTGGCTGTGGTCCTAAAAGAGGCCCTCCCTGCATTCTTTTGCTTACCACAGCATTAGTCTTAATCAGCCTGCATTCAGCTTGAACTGACAGGAGAGAATGTGCAGTGTGATATAAAGCAAGGCCCATTGGTAAGCACAATCTGCACTATTCCAGGTCGTCTGAAGCATTGTCTCTTACAACAATACACTGACACACTTCTTGCACTTCCATAGCACTTTCCATCTGAGGATCCCTGAGCCCTTTTTGCATTTCAATGAACTAAACCTCACAGCACACCTGTGAGATAGACTTATTTCCGTCCATTTTACAGATGGGGAAACTGAGGCACATTAAGGTTAAGTGACTTTCTCAGGATCACACAAGAAAACTATGGTCCATAGGCACTGACTTCTGCTAGCGCCAGTGGGTGCTTGACCCCGCTCTGCCCCCGGCCCCGCCCTGACTCCACCCCAGCCCTGCCCCGTTTTGCCCCTGCCCTGCCCCCATTCCAACCCCTTCCCCAAAGTCCCTGCCCCCTCCCTGCCCCTATTCCAACTCATTCCCCAAATCCATGCCCCGGCCCTGCCTCCTCCCTTGAGCCTACCACATTCCCGCTCCTCCCCCGTCCCTCCCAGAGCTTGCTACACAGCCAAACAGCTGTTTGGAGGCGGCAAGCGCTGGAAGGTAGGTGGAGGAGCAGGGACGTGGTGCGCTCAGGGGAGGAGGCGGAGGCGGAGGAGGAGGTGAGGTGGGGGGTGGGGGCAGAGAGGGAAGCTTGGCTGCTGGTGGGTGCAGAGCACCCACTAATTTTTCCCCATGGGTGCTCCAGTCCCAGAGCACCCACTGAGTTGGCATCTATGGGGTAGAGCCATTAATAGGACCCACAGCTCCTGGCTCCCACTCCTGACTTTAACACCAAGACCATCTTACTGTCCTTCACAGGAGGAAGGCTGGCCTTGTGATTAAGATGCTGGAATGCGACTCAGGAGATCTGGGTTCAACTCTAAGTTCTTCCATAGACTTTCTATGTGATCTTGAACAAGTCACTTCATCTCTCTGTGCCTCATTTCTCCACCTGCCTAATGGGTTGGGGGTGGGGTGAGGATAGTAATTCCTTCAACTGTTTACTGAGATTAGAAACTCTTTGGTGCAGGGACGGTCTCTTACTGGGTGGACAGGCAGCAAATAGCACAATGGAACCCTGCTTGGGCCTCTTGGTGCTACAGTAATACAAACAGTGATCATGATTCCCATGAAGAGAAAAGACAGTAGACTTAATGGATGAATGCTGTAAGCCAGTCTAGTAAATTCTATGTAACTATATAACGTGCAGTACTACCAACTGAGACATTAGGAGGGTCATAAAAACAAATCACATTTCCAAGAGCAATTTTAACATGCTGTATATATGCTCCCAAACATTTGTAACATTTATAAGATTCTCTATACCCTAATTTCATCCTGAGGGGCTGACCACCACATGGTCTACAGATTCTCCCAAATGGCTGTGATTTACTTCTTTCCCATTGTCAATCTTTTCTAAATTTATTATTCTGAACATTATTTTAAATGGTCACTTACTGTCGGATAGCTGGGCATGAAATGCCACGTCTCCGAGGATTTTATTCCTGGGGTTAACTTTCGTTAAATAAAACTAAATATCCCAACCTGCAGGATTTTGTTTGAGCCTTTGATGTTTAATTGGATCTTAGCCTTTTCTGGGATGTGGGTTAAAGCTTCCCAGAGCAGGAACAATTCCTACTGCATAAATGAGGCTCCTAACAGGGATTCTTTTCTGGGCTAAATTTAATTTCCTCTCCCTGTCCACAAGCATAAAACGACTTTGATAGCAGTAAAGCATTTTGCTCACCCTTTCTGTCATTAGTAAGAATTACATTTTGCTCCCTTCCAAATTTCAGTTCAATTCGGTTTTGTTTCATAAATAAAATTGAACAAACTATGCTCCGATGCAACTGCTAGAATCAACTGTAATTTCATTGCTCAGATCTCAGTATTGTTGTGTGATCAGGCACAACTTAGTTTGCGAGCGTATTTTTTGCAGGTAAGCTTCTTCTCTGCAATTTGGAACTTTTAATATTATTTTTATCATTCTTTTTGCTTTGTTAAATAAATACATACTGCAAATTTAGCTTTGGTGAAAGGTGCCAGATCAATACACCTACACCTATACACAGACTAGCTCCCTGAGTCCTTTATTTACCCACACAGCTGGTATACACCAACAGCAGCACTGAAAGCTTCCCCTCCTCCTTTCCCCATGCTGCTAATATTCCTCAACCCTGACCTAGAAAAATCACCTTTATGGGAAAAGAGAGTACTACATTCTCCAAGGCCCATTCAAATGTTGACCTCTCTGCTAATGCTGCTAAAAGGATACCAATTAGTGCCAACTTTGATGGTGGTTTTTACAGTGTGGACATCAATCTACTGATAACCGGTCAGTGCACACTATAATCGCTTCAAACAGATCACGAAACAGTAGTTAGATAGTAATGATTTTCAGTCACTGATACCCTGGTGTCCATTGAACCATACCCCATTATCAATCCTGAGTCTTCCAGTTCTTCCTTTTTGCTTCCTTTAAAGCTGCATGACATCTTATCAAGCCCTTCTGCAATCTCCATAGTAACATATTGTCTCTTAAGCAGAACGCTTGCTTCCCTGGCTTTACCGGCAGTGTGCTGTATTCTCCTTGCTGACTGTCTGATCCTGCACCTGTGCCTGACATGAACAATAAAGTTCCCTGTCATCAGTGATGAAGGATCAGACACCAAATTTCTATGCAATGTCCATAGGCATCCATGGGAGTTCCCCCGGTACAGGAAGAAAAGTATTCTCCCTCCTGAAAAACTAATCAGATTTAAAGTATATTTTTATACAGTCACTTGTTTTCTGATTAATAAAAATGTGCTTATTCAACAAGCTCTAAGTGCACATATAAAATGAAATAATAGTGTATCTATATAGTATTAATCTACATGGAGTTTTAACCAAGGAATTTCATCCAGAGATTTTAAAGGCCAGAAGGGACTGTTCTGGTCATCTAGTCTGACCTCCTGCATAACACAGGCCTAGAGAATCCCGCCTAGTGATTCATGCATTCAGGCCAACCAATTGGAACCCAGCTCCACCTGCCCTGGGGGCCTGAAGTCTCAACAGAAGGACTAGTTGGGAATTCTCTAATGGAAGGTTTGTCTGTCACAAAGTGCCATTCATGGAACTTAAAATGTTTTGGTGAAACAGTTTGATTTTGATGAAGTTACAGTGGTACATTGGGTAGGCTGCCAAGGAGGCAGGAAGGTAAGCTGGTGGGAAACCGGACTGATGGGAAGCCGAGAGCCTAGAAGCCCTGGCTCTCAAGCTACCAGGCTCCTCTGCAGCTTACCTGGCAGCAGAGAAGAGCAAAGTGCCAGTGGTTGCAGGCCCCTGGCTTATCTTCAGTCTGCCAGGCAGTCTGAAGGAGAGCCAGAAGCCTGGAAGCCCTGGGAGCTGTGGCTTTCAGCTCCTCCACAGCTTGTCAAGAGGTCTGAGGGGGAACCTGGGAGAGCAAGCTCCCAAGATGCTAGGCTCATGGCTCCTTCGCAACTCGGACTTCCAGGGTCAATGGCAGCCCACCAGGTGGCGTTCCCCAAGGCTTTCAGGGTCTGTGGCTCTGGGGTAGCCACCAGGCAGACTGCCCGGAAGCTTCACTCCCTTTCACTGAGAATTTTAAAGTGTTTGGTTTGGGCTCCAAATCAGAACAAATCCAAATGTCAAATGTCCAAATGTCAAAATCCTCTGAGATGCAGAATTACCTTTCTCCACCCTGCTCTAGTCAGCAGCCTCATGCTCTAGTGACCACTGAGGGAGAGAATTAGAGGAGCTGTCCTCTGACAGAAGTCAGCAATTGTCCAAAAAGAGCTCAAGAAACTTCTGCTTGATGTAACTGACCTGACCGTAGAATCATAGGACTGGAAGGGATCTTGAGATGTCATCTAGTCTAGTCCCCTGCACTCACGGCAGGACTATATTATCTAGACCAGAGGTTCTCAAACTGTGGTCCATGGACCACCAGTGGTCCGGGAGCTCCATTCAGGTGGTCCGTGGATAGTTTTCTCTAAGATGTGCGCCTGGGCGGCAGCACACAAGAGAATGAAGGGCCACCCACCTAATTAGGTGTCTGGACCCTGGAGAAGACACACATGCAAGGTGAGGTGGGCCTTGGGGGAATAGGGGGTAGATGGGAGGGGGCAGTAGGGTGAGAAGAGGGGGTGGGAGGAATTTAGGATGTGCAGGGCTGCAATGGCCAGAGAAAAAGGAGACTTTCCCCAGCTCCAGGGCTGCGTTTGCTGGGGAGAGACGGCCCTCCTTCTCAGCCTCAGCTCCGTGGCTGCTGTGGCGTGGGAGAGAGGGCACATCCATTGCATTAGAAAGGTAAGTCTACTGATACTAAAATATGAGTTGTGTGCTTTTATGTGTAGAAAAAAAATGTTAATTATTATTAACTTTTTTTTTAATATAGTGCTTTTATCCAAAGCGCTTTACAATAGTTAGCTAATGGTACAAACAACGTTTGAAAAGATCATTAAGTGGTCCGCCGAGACTCTCAGCAATTTTCAAGTGGGCCATGCAAAAAAAAGTTTGAAAACCACTGATCTAGACCATCTACCACTTGATGTCTAATTTGCCTTTGCTGAGTAAAGTGAGTGAGGTGCTGGAGGCAGGGCGACCAGTCATTCCGATATTATCGGGACCATCCTGATATTTGGGGCTTTGTCTTATACAGGCAACAATTTCCCCTCTCCCAGTCCTGGTTTTGTCACACTTGCTATCTGATCACCCCCACTGGAGAAGAACTGTCTCAAACTGCTCTTGAACACATCCCAATTGGATTTGAGAACAGGGTAGATCACAGAGATAGTGCTGGCTGCATCCACATACTCAGTCTGCCAGATGTCTCAGCAGCGCCCTAGACAAGAGAGAGTATCAAGCAATAGTGGTCAAATCTGACTCCTGACACCAAGTCACTGGTTTGCCGTTCATGCTGCTCAGGGTGGGCTTTCAGTTGTAAGCAAGTGACCTATTTGAGTTTTAAAAGACAGGAAAATCTGCTGCCTTTTTGAGAACCTCTCAGGCTGCAGGTTAAGGGCCAATTATGACCATTCAATATTGCGGATAGAGGGTGCAGGAAGCCCTGTGTTTCTTCTCCTCTGAAGAGCACTCACAAAGGACACTACCACAATTTGGTTGACTGTGCTGATTGACCTTTTCATAGCTATAGCCAGGGCCGCTGGTCCATATGATGCACAATATTCACCATTCCCCAGAGCAGCTTTGGCTCATCAGTGGCATAAGTTAGCCTCAGCTTGGGGGAGGAAGTGCCAGTCAGAGCCAAATATAACTTGGCTGCGCTGAACCTGCTTTGTTCTCTCAGATGGAGATTTTGCTTCTATGCAGATAGTTAAACAGGGAGGTTCAGAGCTACACGAATCAGCATGTCTTGATTATGTAGGGCCTAATTCTGAAATCCTGACTGCTGCAAAACACCCACTGAAAGCAATGGGAGGAAGATCTTCGGGTTAGGCTTATAGTACTGGTTCTGCATCAGAACAGACTCTGCCAGTATCTTTCAGGGCCCATCTCTGAAGCCCTTTTGCCAAGCAAAGTCCTATTGCCTTCTATGAGAGTTTTACAGACAGGAGGGCTGCAAGAGTAGTGAGATGAACAAGTTACAAGTTGAAGGGGGATCATTTAAAGCAGTTTCTGAAAATGCAGCAGTGCCTGAAATCTTCTTTTTAAGTCATTCAGATCTGAAACGAATGGAAGTTTATCAATTTCAGAGGCTATCATTCAGGATTTTTTTCTTTTGCTTTAGCCAATGTATCTTTGAGCCAAAAAGAGGCAAAAAGGCAAACCAGAGCCCTCCTGGGCACTGCATGAATAGCTCTGCACTACAGTGATGTGTAGGCCTATTTTATGCGACAGCTGATGTAACATCCGTCTCATACAGATACATTCTCGCTCCTTAATGAAGGGAATGATGGTTTAAAGGTGGAATTACGCAAGCATTTTGTAGAGACGGATTTTTATTTTGGTGGCTTTGGGCATAATGTGAGTTTAACATGAGGTTTTGTTTTGTAAGGTTGACACCACTGAGCCTGGGGGAATTAATTTTTTTCTCACATGTTGTGTTAATCCTGGTGCTGTTTGACCAATGAGATATGACACTGTCTGATAAAATAATTAGAGCTGCTGATATTCCAAGAAAAGCATGCATGTGTGTATGTGTGTGTATACATAAAATATCTGTCTGTAATAATCCCCGGCAGTCTCTGATGGAAAAAGCCATTAGGAAAAACAAAGAGACATTTTATTTGCTTTTCTTCTTTTAAACTTACTCTTTCCTATTCTCCATTTCTCCTAATTGGACTACATAAAATACATGTACACCTCTACCCTGATATAACATGAATTCGGATATAACGCGGTAAAGCAGTGCTCTGGAGGGTGGGGCTGCGTGACCCTGCGGATCAGCGCGTCAGCGTGTCTGGCTCCGACACGCTGCCCTGAGCGGCATGATAAGGGTGCCGGGCTGGAGCCGAGGGGTTGGATAAGGGGCAGAGGGTCTCGGTGGGTGGTCAGGGGATGGGGGGGGGACGGGGGGGAGGGGTTTGGATGGTTTGGAGGTTCTGGGAGCGGGGCGGTCAGGGGACGGGGGCGTTGGATAGGGCGTGGAAGTCCCGGGGGGCCTGTCAGGGGGCAGGGGTGTGGATAGGGGTCAGGGCAGTCAGGGGACAGGGAGTGGGAGGGGTGGGAAGTGACTATTAATAACGGAAATGCTCAAGGCCAAAGCAAGTTCGATATAAAGCGGTTTCACCTATAACGCGGTAAGATTTTTTGGCTCCCGAGGACCACGTTATATCGGGGTAGAGGTGTATTTCAATGAACCAAACAAGTCAGAGGTGGGAGAAAAACAATTAGCCCACTGCCCAAAAGGTCGTTGAATCGGTAACTTGTATGATTCAACTATAATAAATGAAACCAATCAATATTTTAATAATACCTTCACCTTACATAGACTCTTAAATCCAATAATCTCAGGGTGCTTGTAAAAGGACAAAGAAAGAACACTGAAAGCAACGGGTGTCTTTCCATTGCCTTCAATGGGCTCTGCATCAGCTTTTAAGTCCCTAGCCTGCCCTCAAGAGAGAATCATCATCATCATTACTCCCATAACCGCATTTGTCGTTGATAAGCAATCAACCAATTATCTCCACCCCTGACGATTGTGCGTCAGTGCCTGAGTCTCTATGAAGTCCATTCCTGTCCACACTTTTATGTTATCAATCCATCTCTTCTTCACCAGAGAATACAGGTTCTGAATTGGCATCTGAACTTACCCCTTTATCTCCTACACTTGTCTATTGTTTCCCTCCAGGACATCTTATGACCTAACTCCTCAGGTCGGTCGTGTCTCTGTCTGTCTCCTCTCTTCCCCGACCACCCTTCCCTTTTGTCCCAGGACTGCAGGTTTCTAGTAGGCTGGGTCAGTAAAAAGCTCTGCCACCTGTTACAAACTTTTAGTAACTAAGCCTTGCAACATTTTTACCTCAATTTTTCAGAAGATGAAACTGAAGTACAGTGAGGTCAAGCTGTATCTCCCAAATAACATTGTTAGGCAGTGGCAGAGGTAGGAATGGAATGGAAGAGCCCCAGCTCCCATTTCCTTGCTCTGACCACACAACTTCATGACCATTGATTTTATGTCCCCCCCATCAATTCTGGATTGCCATAGACACAGCATAATTTTTCTTACTGCTTTGCCCAGTCCAGATGTAACAGTCTCAAGTAATTGTGACAGACGCCAACTCCGTATTCAAGTCAATGGGTCAATTATGTTCTAGTTACTGAAATTGAGTCCATTGACTGTATGCGAGTCGATGTGTAGCAGTCATTGTCAACTACGTCAACTCTACATGAGTAAATAAATGGACCAGAGAGCATCATTTTTATTGGTGCTTTTTACAGTCTAGTTTTAGATGTCTCAAGTGAAGCCCACAGATGTTAGCTAGAGAACAGGAAACAATGTGCAAATCACTGCGTTACACATTTTACAGAGAAAGATTGAACGAACTGGAGGAGCTAAGAAAGACAGAGAGGTACATAGATAAGACTTTCAGGGACACAGCATAGTGGTCCCACCACCAGTCTGACAGCCTTTGTGCCATTGAGGAGGATGAAAGTCTCAGGGAAGGAGAATATCAAGCTGGAGCAGAGAGAAATGATTGCCATAGTTAGGTCCCTCCTTCTAGATGATGTCATGGTATCCTTTCACACTACGGTTATCCCTCTAGCAGAGGGGACCCCTATTATTAGGAAAAGGCAGGTAAAAGTAATGGGGAATTCAATTTTTAGAAATATAGATAGTTGTGTTTGTGATAACCTGGAGAACCTCCTGGGGAATTGCCTGCTGGGTGACCTCTCAGGATATCTAGATAGACTTATGTACTGGGGAGGAGACTGTGATCATGGTACATGTAGGTATGAATGACATAGGGAAAGGTAGGTGAGGTCCTGGAGGCCAAATTTATGGTGCTAGGTAAGAGATTAAAGTCCAGGACCTTCTTGTTAACATTTTTGAAATGCTTCCAAGCTCCTTACACAGGGCCACTTAGAGAGGCAGAAATACAGGGGCTCAGTACATGGATGAGATGATGTTGTTCAGCAGCGGGATTTAGATTTATAATGAACTGAGGAATCTTTGGGGGAGGAAGAGCCTGTACAGAAAGGATAGGCTCCAACTGAACCAAAAGGGAACCAGATTGTTGGCATGTAAAATTAAAAAGGTTATAGGGGAGCTTTTAAATTAAGGGCTCAGGGAAAGCCAATGGGTGGCAGAGGAGCACATGGTTCAGACAGAGACCTCCCTTATGGGACGATTTATTAAACGGAAAACTCTATATCCCAGTAAAGAGATGAAGACAGAAGTTGATAAAACACAGGTAGGAACTGAAGAGAAACAAACAAACGAACGAGTCCCATTCAACTACATTGCATGAAGACAGCTAAACAGTATTTTATAAGTGCTTGTATACAAATGCTAGAAGTCTAAATATTAAGATTCTGGGAAGGTGCTACCCACAAAATACACGATACATAAGATAGTATAGTATCTCTCACCCTTTTCATTTTATAACATGTAATGAATTCCATCAAGAAGCAGAACAGATTTCTCAGGGAAAACTGGATCTGAATAAATATCAAAAGATTTACAAGAAGCGTGGAAGCCATATTATGTAGACCCTCCATAACTTGGAGCTGACTTTCAAGCAACTGCCACCATGTTTCCCTGTTCTGCTGAATCCTGATTATCCAAACATATTTGATGATGTCTAAATAGCTTAGAAAACTGGGAGTGAGTCCATTGCATGTCAAATTCAATTTTGTGATAAAACATCAGCTTATAGGTGCCTCCCCCATCTCTCCCTTCCCCGGCTAGACAACAAAGAGGTTAAGAGACCTTGCTCTATGAAACTGCATTAGCTGCCAGGCTTGGAGAAGGGCCCTTGGCTGGGGCTCATTAAGAAGTGTAGAGAGTTGGTGAGGCCCTGATACGTGGTTTCTAAATTTTCCCTTCTGCAGCGAGCTGTTTAGCTGAACCCTGCTGCAAAGGGACCCCTTTATGTTTGTTTATGCTATCCTGCTGAGAAGGAAGGGGTTGTCTGGGTTTGTTTTCCTTCTCCTTTTGACCCTATCAAAAGGGAATCCCTGTGTTTACCTCCCTTCCTAGGAGAAACAGAACTACTGATTTGCAATCCTCCTGCGGAGGGAAATGAACTGCCTGCTTGCCTGGGAAGAAAGAGATCCCAGAATGACTGTCCCCAGTACAAAAAGAGAAAAGGACTGGTTTAAGATGTGTTTTGCAATTTTCCCCCTCTAAAAGGTTAATGGCCTGAGTGTGGCAGTTGCCTTTCCAAAGAGTGCTCCTGTAGCTGGCACAGACTTCAGAAGATATGGCACTAAACAAGCCATTAAGGTCCTTGTTCTTCCCATAACATATAGGACAGGGCAGAATTTGCAAACTGTACTGCACTATTTATATACGCCAGCAAAAACAAACTCCAAACTACCATTAAATATACAACAGAGCAACACAAATCATTTGACAATATTGCTGACTCGTGTAGAACTAAGCATCTCATCATGCTTTCCTTGTGGCCCAAGACTTCCACAGAAGTCAGATTGAGTCTACCTATTTAATCCTAGAGAGTCATTGATTTTAAGGCCAGAAGGGACCAATAAATCTAGTCTGACCTTCTGCATAATACAGGCCATAGAAGTGCACCCAGTTACTCCTGTGTTGAGTGCAATAACCGGTGTTTGACTAAAGTGTCTCTTCCAGAAAGAAATCTGGTCTTAATCTGAAGACTTCAAGAGATGGAGAATCCACCATTTCCTTTGGTAGTTTGTTCCACTGGTTAATCACCCTCTCTGTTTTCACCCCATGTTCCTCAGTGTGGTGCCTCAGAAAAAAACGCTATCCTTAGGAATTAGCAGTCTCTGCAGCCAAAGTCCTTTGGATCTCATTGGGTCCTAACCACATGCTTAACTGCCTTGCTGAATAGGGATTTGATTTAACACGTTTCAGTGTTTTGCTGCGTTGGGGTTTTATACTAGTGTGACTGACCACAGAATACAGCCCCTAGTCTGTATATTTTTTCTGGTTTTTTTGTTTCTATATTATAGAACTATAAAAAATATTTAACCAAAGAAACAAAGAAGAATTTGAGCCATCTTCTTGGTTATGGCCATGTGCTGTTACATATACTAATACTCCTTCACACTACATTTTAATCTCACACTCATTCGGTGAGTAAATCTGTCCTTCAGAATTCAGGCATCAATCCACTAGAGAGGTCCAGGTTATAAATGGGTGTTTATAAATGACTTTAGCTGTGAGGCAATGCACAATACCTTTAATGTTACATGTGGTTCCATGAAGAATGAAGCCTTGGAGTGATGTTGCTGAAGTTTCTCCTGTATAACCTCTGCCAGAGAAAATTTACCCTACAAGGATTTATGAATGTGGCATAAGCAAAGGTTTATATATGATCTTATGGGTGGTCATATGTAACCAAAGGAGGGGTGTGTGCATGTTTGCATGTAGAAGCAAAAATTTTCCATACTCATCCTCAAAATCTTAAAACCGCTATGTAATCTCAGAGGAAGAATTCAGTTGTGAATCATGTTGCAGAACTGCTGAAAGCTTTCCTCTCCCCTCCCCCTTACATATGTTTCAGTATAAGAAATCAAAGATGTCAATGCTGGGGGAAAAAAAAAGAGTAAATCACCCAGTCTGTCCTCATGCCAGTGCAAGATTGTTCCCTACACTACATATGCAGGAGCTTTGGCTAATCTAGTTTTAAATGTCACAGGTGAACGGACTTCCACATCTTTCTTTGGGAGAATATTCTTCAACCGAGTCGATTTCACTTGTAAGTGGATTTTCTTGCTATTCAGTCTAGATGTCAGTTTTTTAAATTATGTCCCATGACTCCTGGTTATACCCTCATTAACCACCTTAAATAGTTCCTCCCCAGCCTTGGAGTTTACACTCTTGAAATACTTGTAGACAGTCAACATGGTCGTACTCTCCACACACTTCAGTAATCCCTTAGCTAAACTATTCTTATTTATTCAACTTGTCATATTTACTCCCACATCAATCCTTTTAGTTCTCTTAAGAGTTTTTTTTTGTTGCTCTGCTACAAATTCATTTAAGTTGCTTGACAATACTGCTCAGAACTATACTCTGTATTTGTGGTTCAGTTCCTCAACAGCTGCATAGGGTAAAGAAACCACTGCAGATGTGGTCTGCAGCTGTCTTCTTTATACTTCTTATTTGTGAACACAGAATACAGAACAAAGGCCAAGCAGACTGTTGCTCCAGAGTTCCAGACTAACGTGCATATGGTATTTCCAGGGTGCCATTTAGTGACTGGGTTATTCTTAAAAGAAGGGAGAAAAAGCCTGTGTAACTTTTTCTTGAGTCTCTATTTCAGATACCTACTGCTCGTTTCCAAGAAGCTTCCTGTTTAGCTGAGGAATGAGAAGTCTAAGCTCCAATTTGTTAATAAACCTGGAGATGTCACATAAAAAATGCTTTCTCTGGTAGGTGTTTGCACCTTTCAAATACTTGCAGTCATTTATGTCCCTTCTTGCATGATCTTTTACAAGTGCCTACAGTTCTTCATATTAAGGCTTATTCTCTAGTTCACAGCCTACGACATACTTCGGCTACATCTACACTACAGCCGGGATCAATGCTTTCAGATCGACCCACTGGTGGTCGATTTTGCGGATCTAGTGAAAACCTGCCAAATTGACAGCAGATCGCTCTCCAGTTGACCCCTGTACTCTACCCCCGATGAGAAGAATAAGGTAAGTCGACGGGAGAGTTTCTCCCATCAACCCTCTGTGGTGCAGACCCCGCGGTAACTCGACCTAAGGTACGTTAGGAGTTATTCACATAGCTCGAGTTGCGTAGTGTGGGTCAATTTACCACATAGTGTAGACATAGGCTTCATGCAAACACTAGAGGGAGAACAGACACGAAGTAGAACTGCTATCTTTAATGGTTCTGTTGTCTTTTCACTGTTATATGATTGTGAGATTACTAAGTATTCTTCAGTCAAAACCCAAACACTACAAAGTTTGGAGGCTACAAAGTTTTATCAAGAATTAACACCACAACAGGCAGCTATATGCAACCTGTAAACTAAATTCATAGCAATATAATGAACAATAGCATGCCTAGGAAGCTTTAATGGGGCTATTACTATAAATTCACCAATAAAAGCAGAATTATTTGTGTGGCCGAGCGATAGCAGTTATGCTTCCAGTCATGCCCTACATGTGTTTAACCCAGAAATTCGCAGTGCATGTTTGTAGACCCAACTGCTAATATTTTATAATTTTTTTTTTTAAAAAAGTCACTGCTGCAGTTACCGATTGAGCAATCGTGTCCGGTCCAGTTAGGATCGCAGCTGCAGAGCCCGGTATCAGGCAGAAAGGTCCCATGTCCGGAGCACTGGTCCAAACAGGTAGCTCTTGGTGTCTCGCAATTCGTTCCTCCCCAGCCAACGGAACAGTGACATTCTCCCCGTACGCACACTCCTCGCCCAGAACAAGTGGGATCCATGCAGTCCACTACATTGAGGGGGAAAGCAGAGATAGAAAGTTCCAGAATGACCCATTTTGATATTTATAGTTTACAATGCAGTAGCATCTTGAGGCTGTGCAGTCAAATGAGACAAGGACAGCTCCTGGCCCAGGAAGCACTCAACTACTTTGCACTTCAGAAATTTCTGCACAAGAAAGAGGATGGGATTCTGGAAAGGACAAAACGAAAACGAAAACAAAGGAATGTTACATGGTGAAATCCATTCTTATGCTCATACTAATAAAGCATGTCTAGTACCAACTGGAGGCAATCAATTACATTTATAATAATAAAATAATACAGACTTTGCAACTATATAGCATCTTACTTTATTGTATTATAATCATAGGAATAATAATAATTATGAATACATTCAAGGATCTCAAAGCACTTTATGGACATTAATTAAGCCTTACAACACCCTTGTGAATTAGGCACTATCCCCATTTTACAATGGGGAGACTGAGAATAAGTAACTTGTGCAGACCATTACAGAGCTTGGAATATGAATCCACATGTCCACCCTCCCTGTCTACACAACAGATACTCCCTCCACTCACCTCCATGAAAGGTGAGATCAAGTGGGCTATCCGCTCAACCCCAAGATGGAAATCATTTCTGTTTCACTTATGTACTATAATATGTGGTTACAACACTCTTGTCTGACACAGTGGTTACAATATTTATTCCAAATATTTATCTATTTCTATAAAATGGACAATGCCCCTCCCCCACCATTTCTAATGCAAGTCATGAATGGCTAGATGCTCAGAAGCGGCAGTGATCAGCATGGGCTAGTAGACAGAAAGGTTAACCTTTGTGTTTAGGAGCCACTAATAATAAGATAGAACATTCATACTGTTCTGTTAGCATCAGTATAATGCCACATTAACACTAAAAGGACTTTTTCAATGTTGTTTTCTGGTATAGGGTAATTTTCAGAAACTATATTAAAATCCATTCCACTGAAAGGGATTTCCAATTTAACTGGGATTTCTCTCAAGATATCAATGTAGCCCAATGGCAGTGACAGTGAATGGCAAGAACAGCATCTTAGTTGAGACAGTATTAACATAATTTCTGTTTAATGGGAATGCATTTGAATGGTGCCATTAAGTTGATGTTACTCAATCAGATATTACATTGTTGTGGAATTCTCAGCTTTGGGCTTCTAAGAGAAATTTCGAAATAAAGATTAAGACCCTGATTTAATAAAACACATAAGCGTTTGCTTAACTTGAAGCCTGAGCTTAAGTCCTGTGAACTTCAGTGGGATTTAAGCTCATGCTTCAAGTTAAGCACATGCTTACTTACTTTGCTGAACAAGGATATAAAAGAAGAAAGAGAGATGAAATGTTATTGACCATCTTTTTATTTCTGTTCTTTTATTTAATCAAATATTTAATTTAGTCTTTTTGAATGTTAGTTTTAATAAGGTCAGTCTCTTAATAGAGTTGACAGACAATCCATTTGGGCGTCCTACTTAAGAAGATCCTATTGCACAAGACTTCTATGCCACAAAAGTGCCTCTTAAATTAAGTGGTGCAAAGAGGCCTTCTATTGACTGACTGCTCCTGGGTGAATTTCATCCACCAACTAAAACATGCAAAACCACAAGGAATGGAGGAACTGATCATTTATTTATATAAAAGCACATAGGGCAAGTGAGAGGAAGAAATGTCCCTTCAAAATATTCCCATCTCTTGAAACTGTCGGTGGCAGTGCCCTGCGGATCAATGAAAAAGTGTCAGGCTAAGTTACAAGGGCAGAGTTGCCCAACTACTGGCTCTAATACAGCAGAACACAACGTGGTCACAGCAGATACTGACAGTTTGAGGTTGTTTTCTTTCCTTTAGGGTTAATGAGAATTCCAACCACCTGCTTAAGATCCAGACACCTTGAAAGGAAACACACCAGCCCATTAAGCTACTCTGATCAAATTCCCTGGATTCACAAAGCCTTCTGACTCTGACAAGCAATGGCTCAGCAATTACTATCCTGAGGCATGCGAGGGTATTTTCTGTTTCATAGGTTCCTGGCCCTCTGCTTATAGCTGAAACAACCTTTCAGAATCACAAGATGCTGGAAAGGATGAGCCTATAAATCTCTTCCACTATTAGTGAGCTGGGAGCTAGGGTTCCAATTTTAGCTTGAGACCCTTGGAGCCCTGGCCCTGTTCTTGCTCAGCAGTAATAAGTACAAAAGAGACTAGGAAACAGACTAACAGAATCCTAGGTTCTCAGCAGATGGTTTGAACACAGAGAACAAAGATCACAGGCTAACTGACAAGAGGCTACCTCCAAGCAATTAATCATTCCCTGTGAAGGTCGATTGGGAAAAAAGGTAAGTTTTAAATGAGGCTCCATCACAGAAGGCCAGCACTCTGCTTCCTCAGCTCTAACACACAAGATTATAGAGGGGGAATGTGTGTGTGTCAGAACCCCCCATTTATCAAAATCCCAAGACCATTTTTCATGTTGAAATGAGCCCTTTCAAAAGATGTCACAAACAATGGAAACTTTAATCTTGCCCTCAGTAGCCATCTCTCTTTAAGCGTTCTACACTGTGGCAAGGACCCTGGGACAGGAATAGGGACTTATGCTCTCTGCTTTTCTTGCTTTGGTGGTTTGAGGATAATGGTACTTTTTTCAGGGAGTTCTGCTTGATAAACTTCACCACTTAGCTCAGGAAGAGAGGGAGGGTGGGGAAAGAGGGTACAAAGATAAACACAGAAAACCCACAAACAGTTGAGTTTTGCATATATATTTGTTTTACAGGTTGGAAAACAGCCTGAATTGTCTAATTCCTGTTTAGAAAGTGTCCCATTTATAGCTTAAACCTTTTTCATAACCTTTGCCAGTGAGATAAATCAAGCAGCAAGTAATTTATTTATTTAGTACCCAAAAAGTAACTTCTCATTTTTCATTGCTTAAATTTGTTCGTCCCCTGCTTTAAGACCTGTTGGCTTGGCCTATGCCTTATAAAATATGGGGCAATAAAACTTTAGAAGAGTGAAGAGAACAACCTATGTAAGATTGTTAACTGATGTTTTATACATATTGCTGAACTTCTACGGGGGTGGGGGGTGGAAAATAGGAAGAAGAAACACTAGTAAGAAAACTCACTATAAACAAGGAATAAGGATTGAAGCGACACCAAAGAAACTGAGAAATAATAAAAGGAATCAATACCAGATGTCCTTTCATGAAAGAGAAATAAAAAAATAAACACAATTTAAAAAAATGTATATAATTAGATTTAAAAAATCCTACAGTTTTCCTACATGGCATATTGCTAGGTTCATTTCCCCCGCTCCTCTTTGTGGCATAATACAAATTATATTTTGCATATGAAAAACAAATGTATAATAGAAAAATACTAAAACCTCATAAGAAAAATCATGTTCTCTTTGTTCCTCGTTCTTTTTCATGTTTCCACCTAATGGGACTTCGATACTGTCCCCTGCCACAGTGATAATATAAAACAACTGAACTGGGTTTATTCCACCGCTTCAAACGTGGCTGGGAAAAGGAGGTTCATATTAGGAAAAAAAACAGATCTTGCTCTGTGTTCCGTACATTAAACCTCGCTGACATCAATAGGGTTACTCATGCATTTAACTGAGGGCAGAATCTGACTCTGACTCTTAAATAGTTTTCATTTTTCCACTTTTGTTTAGATATCAGTGATGATTTAATAATGAAGAGATACAGTGACCCACTTAGTAAATCTTTTCAGTAATAATATCTTGAGTTTTCTCTGCTTCCCAGATCTATTACACTGTTAGCATTTTTTAGCCAAGGTAAGTTTTCTCAAGAGATGGCTTAGTAGCCTGGAATTTACACCATCACTGTATCCAACTAATTGTCACTGAGACACAAGCCATCTAATGCCAGAAGTTCAACCCAGAATTCATTTTATGCTTCTAAGAAGTGCCATTTGGGTACCAGAATCCAGCTCAGGTTATTCTCATTGCCATTGTATAAAAAGTAACCAGCTGAGGGGATTCTTTAGCTCATACTCACTGTAGCAAATTGCAGGTAAATTATGGAGTGACATTCACTCTTGTCCAAAGGTCATGTCTGAAGCCTATGCACCATTTAAGGGGTTGGATTGGCATTTGTGGAAAGATGAATTAAACCCAGAATGAACTGTCTTTGGGGTTTTCTGCATTAAATTTTCAGAAGTGCTACACACTTACAACTTCAAATGAAGTCACAGTGGGAGCTATGACACCTCTGAAAATCAGGCCCTTCTGGAGATCTCTAAAACTGGCTGATTGGGATAATTTGCAAATATGGAAACAATTGTCCATTTTTTGTTTTCTTTGTTTGTGTTTGTAAAGAACTGTTGCATTAAGAGGTGGTTTATGAACTGGGGAAGATGAACATTTATCTTGTTCATGTTCCATGATGGCAGATAGGATGATTACCTGCACAAACGAATTAAAGTGCTTATCAGCACCATACTTGGGAGTCACAAAAATAACTGTAAATGGAAACAATGTTTCAGGGCTAATGGGAAGTGAAAGAAATTTATGGCAGATCCACTGAAATCATATCTGGTTCTGAAGTTGAGCTTAAATTCATGTCCTGAACACATCTACGCTTTTAAACTTGAAAGGAAGCAGGGCCTCCCACATACTCCATCGCTTTATATATGTAAGCAACCACGATCACTTGGCATAGCATGCCAGAAAAATACCCTCTTAAAGTTATTATATGTTTAGATGTGTAAATGGAAATGATGCTTTAATAAGAACATTTGAACGTGTGATCAGGTGTTCTGACCCTTCAACCAGGTCGGTCTATCTGAAACATTTGATGGCTTTTCACCCAATTACTGCACAAATATCACAGATTACCACAAGCTATTACAACATAAGAGTTTAGTGTTCCATCCATCTGTTATATTTCTAAGGTGCCTATTACTGTGGTATCTAAGTGCCAGAACTATTCAGTACCGTTTTTACATATGTAATTATAGATCAGCAATCAATGCAAAAAAGGCTAATTGACTGTAACTTGCAAATACCTTCTTCGCAGCTCTCCCCCTTGTACCCTGGATTGCAGATACAGGTCCCCATGATGCATGTGCCATGATTATTGCAGGATACATCAATGCACTGGTTTGTTGGAACATCACATTCTGCCCCTTTCCAACCACTGTGGCATAAACATCGCCCTTTCATGTACTGACCATTTCCACTGCACAGTACTGGACAAGATGCTGAGGGAAATGGAAAAGAAACAGCATTAAAACATATTGTACCTATGTTATATGTGGGTGAGGAAAGAGGGGTCCAACTATACCCCTCTTTCCTTCCACTAAGGATAGCTCAAGGACCTATTCTCTTCTTCATATATACTCTCCCTCTGGGGTATCTCAACTCTGCCTTTAACACCAAGGGCAACACTTTTATATGGATCACACTCAGCTCTACATTGCCCCTGATTCACTCTCTGATCAGTTTCCCATCTGTCTGTCTGCCTGGAATCTCTTTGCTCTTGGTTCCCTCAGACCTTTGTGCTGTATAATTCCTGATTTTATGGTCTTCAAGTTCTTTGCTGAGATGCAACCAGAATTCTGCAGCCGATTATTCTCCCACTTCAGTTCACGATAGCGCATCGCCCGGTCCCCAGCCACCTTTTATGGCCATCAGCTGCACTAGTTTTTCCATCTCCAAATAAAATTCAAAACTGTCCTCTCGTTTTTCAAAATGCTTCTCTCTGAATATACGTCCTGCTCCTTTGGTGCTCACGAACTCCACAGCTCCAGTCTTGGGCTCCCCTATGCTCCTCAACATGACTCTCCTTTACTGCCATGTCTAACTGGAAATGAGATGCTTCCTCTCTTCAATACCATCTCAAAACCTAGAGAGACAAGGTGGGTGAGGTAATATCTTTTATTTGACCAACTTCTGTTGGTGCGAGAGACCAGCTTTTGAGCTGCACAGAACTCTTCTTCAGGTCTGGGAAAAGGTACTAAGAGCTAAATACTGTACAAGATCGCACAGATAGTTTAGTATAACACTGCACATCTCAAAACCTATTCTCTTTAGCCGGGCCCCCTTTGCCACAGTACTGCATCATTCCATTTTCTCTTCACTGAATAAAATTAGGCTGCAAGGACACGTGTATATCCCGGTTTTCTTTTGCCCACGTCATCCTAGATGAGAGCAGCTGGATAAGCATTAGCTTTCACGTCTGTTACTCACCAACGCATTTTCTGAACATTTTAGTGAAGAACACTATATAGAAATTGTATACAATACTGCCGTCTGTATTGTAACCCACCTGCGCTAGACTTGTGCTGAATACAATGCCCCTACTTTACATTATTCCTGCATTTCAGTGCACACAGGAAGAGATATTCATTGTAGCTAAAGAAATCATCTCACTATCTGTTGCTATCCTCTCAGGATAGTATCACAATGCTTCTCCAGTGTTGCTTTCATGCCTCTCATTACAGGCAAGCCAATCTGAGTGTGTGAAAGCATCATGACAGCAGTGGCCCAATATAGTAAGTTACCACCACTGACATTGTATTAAACCTGCTTGATCTGCAATGGAAGATATTTTCCTGATTAAAATACAAGAGATTTACAAGGGAAAGGACCTTGGAAATGCTTCCTTGCTACTAAACAGTGTTTTATTTGCCTGAAATAAGGTACACTGAGAGTATGTGTCAAGTGCATCATTTGCAAGGTGATATCTATGTGCACAGCACAAGGCGTAAATTGGGTAAGATGTATTAGGTGCTACACACTGCCCAGAACAAAAGAAGCTCTGTAATTTAACTTTTTAGCTGACCTGACTGAAGGTTTCCATTCACCTGTCTAAAATTTAAAACCCTGAATAATGGAACCTATTTCAAGGTACAGGGAGAAGACAGAGCCACGGTTTTCCGGAACAAGGACAAAGAATAATCCCCTTTAACCTGTGAGACTACACAGGTGCTGAGAAGGATTTACATGTATTCTGACAAGACAGTTGATCACTCAGTACAAGATCAGATAAATTGCAGGCCACATGTGAGAAGGCTAGAGCGCTAAAGAGCCCTGTGTGAGAACACGTCCAGGATTGTCTCTAAACAGCTGCTGAGAATGACAAGGCAACAGTGATTGCAAAGTCTCCTTTGTTGCATCCCACAATTATAGGGAAAGCAGGGATTTTTGGAATTCTTTAATCCCTTCCCTTCGTACCTCATTTTAAAAACCATGTATTTTAGCTGGATCGTTATAGATGTGGAATCTTTATAATTCAGATTCTAGCCAAACACACAGTGTTAAGGATGCTCCTCTTTAAATTATGGTAATTCCCTTGAACAAATACGATTGCAATGACCCAAACACACACCACTCATTGTAAAGCACAGCACTAGAGAATATCACTGCAAAATACTTTATTCGTTTGCATGGATTTTTACAAAATAAAAGAGCCCCTGTCCCTTGCTCTAGGAGACCCTGGGATCAATCCAACATTCTAGCTCAGCAATATAAATCGACAAGCCTTGTCTCCCTCATGTGGCTAAAACTAGCCACCCAGGAAAAAGTTAATAATGACCCCTTGGTTCAGCCCCTCATCCCCACTTCCAGCTGCTATAAGGCCTCATTGTGTTCCTTCCCACAAAAGATGAGCCTTGCAGCATGCAATAACAGACCCCACAATTTCAGGCCAAGCTGAAAAGCAAATTCCAAAACTGAATTAAACACATGGAACTACAGCCTGAGCATCTTTACTGATCTCCACAGCAGCACACAGACAGAGGTAGTCTCTCAGGTAGGTGGGTCCCCAAGCCATTGAGTGATTTGCAGGCCAAAACGAACACCTTAAACTCCAGCTGGAAACCAACAGGCAGCCAAGCAGATCCCAGAGCACTGGTATCATGACTCACAGCAAGATGCTCCCACTTAATAAGTGCCGCAGGAACACCACTGGCTGAAAATCCAACAGACAACACATTTTAACGTGGTGCAACTCACCACTGCAGTGCCCCCTGCTGGCTGTCCTGGGGATTAGCTCTGCTAGCCAGTGTGCCCTCTTCTGGTGGAGTCTTGCCACCATCACTTCTGCTCCAGGAATCCAGGTCACTCCCAGGATCACGGCACCCTTTTCATGACCCAGCCCTCCAGCTATGCCACACTCTGTGCTCCCCTCTTCTGGAAGATCTGCAGTCTGCTGTTCAGCCACTTCTCTCAGTGGCAACTGTGACCTAATGTCTGGTCACTTCCTCAGTGGCAATGCAGGGGGACCCTGGCCCGCCCACTACTCTGGGCCCCGGACCAGGGTCCCTGTAGATGGCCACCACCTGCTGTGTCCCCTACAGCTCCTCAGTAGATCTTCCTGGGCCACTTACTGCCGGCCCCAGGACCCTCTTTGCCTTTGCCCCAGAGCCTCAGCCTGCAAATCCCTGCAGCCCGCCAGGAGCTGCCTTTATCTTCCTGGGCCTCTGCCTGCTCTGCCCAGGGTGCTTGCTGCCTTCAGCCTGCAAGGCAGCCAGTCCACCTCCCTCCTCAAGCTCCAGGGAGTGACTGAAGCTGCTCTGCTCTGCAACCCTTCTTATATGGGCCAACCTGGCCCTGATTGGCTGCTCCCCACAGCCCTTCTCTGATTGGCTGCTTCCTGCGCAGCCTCCCAAGGGCTCTATTAACCCCTTAGAGCCAGTGTGGGGCAGGCACCCCATCACACATATGCACAAATAGCAGCAGTCCCTCCAGATATTCCTTTCCACGTGGAGGCAGACAGTGTGATCTGGATCTACTGGGTTTTAGCCACAGCATTTTTTGACAATAAGAAGGACTCAAAACAACCAGATTAATTAAGATGTCCACCCCTCTAAGAACATCTGCTGATGGAGACTTTGCAGATGCCATGGTGGAGGTTTAGAGACTCCAGTGATGTTTCTAGCCCTTGTGGTTAAGAAGCTAATGTGAACCAACTGTAACTTATACACTGACATCTACCTGTGTCTGCAGGCAGCCTGAAGCAAGAGTTCTAAGAGGTGTGAATTGTCCCATTCATTTTACTGGATTGTGAACTCTGAAACCCACTGGGCCCAACTAGCTGAGCAGAGAACTCTGTGTGTGCATAGAAGTGAAGGGACCCTTGTAGTCATCCTTCCCCCTGGGCTGTGAGGAGGTGATATGAACAGGAGTCTCACACAGAGCCCTGTGCTCCTTTGGGTGCAGGTTTGCTCACTCTCTTTTGGGAACGCCTCTCACCAACCTTAAGACAGGGAGCACTGGCGTAGGGGCGAAGGTGGGTTCCTTGTGTGAGCAGTGCCTGTGTCAACCCCCTAAAACAGGGGTGGGGCCACATGTGGTCTCACATTCCTAGTGCCAGGGGTTGCCTTAATCTACCCTTGTCTGTCTTCCCCCACACTTTTGGTTGCTGCAGGTCATCTATGGTAAGCCAGGGAGACCTCTGAGGCCAAAGGCAGGGATGAGGGTGCTTAAGGACCACCTTCTTGATGGTGGAGGACAAAGGATCGTTATAAAGTCCTGCTAATCCACAGATAAAGTGGACTGTTGGAGAAAAATAGTACAGCCTTTCTAAGCCACCTTTTCTCAACACATTCCCAAAGAGAGAGCTCCTGGTGAGTCATTATCCTCATTGTTTGCTCGCATGCAGCTACGGGGTGGAGGAGTGGGGGGCTCAGAGGTTTGTGTCACTAAGGTTACCACAAGCATGGCAAGTAATAAACAAACAAACCCACAAAGCCAATCATTTTCCACTCTACTGCACCATCACAATCTGCAGCAGGTTTACTTATGAAGAACAGAACCATGAGTGTACACCTCCACCATGCTGTGAGAATTGTAACCGGAGGCAATGACATGTATAGAAGTTACTGAAACAGATACAAATGCCTACCTCTGCTGCAGTCGGGACCCAGAAAGCCGAGGAAGCAATGGCAGGTCCCAGAAACACAGTCTCCATTCCCGTAGCAGTTACTGGGACAATTATCCACTGATTCTAGAAGATGAAAAGAGAATTGAGATACTTTCTTTAGGCAAGAGAAATCCTCTGTCTTCGACAGAGCCCATCAGCAGGACAGATAATTTAAAGTGTGTACACAATAGCACAGACTGTGGACAGGGAAACGCTCGTCTGAGCCAGATTCTTGAAGCTATGTTGATTTACACCTGCTGAGGTTCTGACCCTAACACTGTAGCCCTGCGTTTTTTATAATTAAATGGTCTGATTCGGAGACTGATGATCAACTACAACTCCCATGACTTCAGCTGGAATTATGGTTGCTCAGCTCCTCTCCAGGCTCAAAGTCCGGATCAGGCTCAAAGTCTGGTAAGATACAACAACAAAATAACAGTTCTGCATTATTTAATACTATAAAAAATATGGATCGGCAAACCCATTAAAACAAGTCAAAACTTCACCCAGAGTCTGAACAATTCCTGGTAACTGGTTTCCTCTATTATTTATTTTTCTATGCACTTCCTATTTATGATTTGACTGGAGACATGAAATACCAGAAACCTCCTGACAGAACTTGCTCTCTTGCAAGATCTCCAGACCAATTTTGCAGATTTAAGAACCTTTGAATTTGGACGTATTTATGTGAAAAGAACAGAGTTGATCTGAAACTGGAATTTCCCCTAGACTAAGCGCACTACACATGCAAATTTGGAAGTTGGAGATCATAAAGGCCTACAGGATCATCTTGTCAATCTCCCTGCTTCCCATAGTACATTTTCTAGTGTGTTGTGTAAGGTGCTATTTAAAGTCCCACACAATGGGACTACCACTATTTCCCTTGGGAGACAATTCCAAGCCTGATATGGTTTCAAGTTAACTCCATAAATTCCCTGACTGTGACAAAACATTAGATCGTCATCTTCCAAGAAAAGTTAATAGGCGAGGAAAATCATGTCTAGTGCTTTCTGTTTTGTTACAATGCCAGCTCAGAGCATAGAGTATACAGTTTGTATTTAATAAAAAGAAGCACATGGCTTATTAAACCTTATTTTTCAATGGCAAAAGAAATGAAAACCACTCTTCTCTGAACTAAAGTGTGTGTAAAGGTAGTATAGTTTTGTGTGTCCTGCTTGGAAAGATGATGACAACATATCACGGTTCATCCCAACTACTATTTCAGATTTCCTCAAAGTGAAATGCATGTTATACTGTATTATAATTGGGTTCAGTTATATAGGTTGGGAATGGTGGAGCACTGACAATAACTCTGCACTCTCAGGTGCTTAATTCATAGGGCCTTGTGGTAGCAAACCTAGTTGTAAACTTCCTGTTCTTCTAATCAGCTGAAACATCTGGAGCCAAGAGTGGCATTAGTTTCTGAACTAGACAGAAAGGAAGCCTATTTCTGATTGGCTCTGCCCTGATTGATAGGGACGCCTGAAGGTCACAGTAATGGACAAGGTGTAATTTAATCATCCATAGAGTGCGATCGCAGTTTTAAATAAAAACTGAGTTTCAAGCATTTGTGTTTTAGGACTCCACCTATAGTTCCAGTAAGTCCTGAGCTTTATTGTACAGGTAAAGAAAGACTTATCACTTCTCTGACACTGAGGTTCTCATGCTAAGCAGACATCCACTTTATGGTGTATGGAAATAAGACCACAGTTTTTAGTTAACACTCTCGGTCTGATTCACCACGCTGTTAATCCAGGGGAGTAATGCAGGCACTCAGGACCTTTATCAGTTTTGACATTGCTGCAGCCTTCACCGATAGACTTACATATCTATCCTGACCCCAATTAAAATTTCAATTTAGCCTATGAATAGTTGCTTTTCATAACTTTATTTATGATGCTTGTTCATATAGGTGTGATTCCATTCCATTGCCACAGCAAAAGATCCTTGTCAGGGATTTTTGTAAACTTTCTAAACTACTACATGCCACAAGGGGCCACAGCAATGGTTCCCTCAACCCACCCAGCAATATTGTTAACCTATCCAGCTATACTCTTAGCCCAGCAAAAGCAGCTGTCCTATCTCAGGGCCTCTCCTTCTGCCCCTCCACCCCCACGAACATGATACAGTTCTGTGGTGACCTAGAATCCTATTTTCGACGTCTCCGACTCAAGGAATACTTCCAACATACCTCTGAACAACATACTAATCCAAAGAGACCTCCCTACCAACACTACAAAAACAAGGATTCTAAGAGGACTCCTCCTGAAGGTCGAAACAGCAGACTGGACTTCTACACAGAGTGCTTCCGCCGACGTGCATGGGCTGAAATTGTGGAAAAGCAGCATCACTTGCCCCATAACCTCAGCCGTGCGGAACACAATGCCATCCACAGCCTCAGAAACAACTCTGACATCATAATCAAAAAGGCTGACAAAGGAGGTGCTGTTGTCATCATGATAGGTTGGAATATGAACAAGAGGCTGCTCGGCAGCTCTCCAACACCACTTTCTACAAGCCATTACCCTCTGATCCCATTGAGAGTTACCAAAAGAAACTACATTTGCTCAAGAAACTCCCTGAAAAAGCACAAGATCAAATCCGCACAGACACACCCCTGGAACCCCGACCTGGGATATTCTATCTACTACCCAAGATCCATAAACCTGGAAATCCTGGGAGCCCTATCATCTCAGGCATTGGCACCCTGACAGCAGGATTGTCTGGCTATGTAGACTCCCTCCTCACGCCCTACGCTACCAGCACTCCCAACTACCTTCGAGACACCACTGACTTCCTGAGGAAACTACAATCCATCGGTGATCTCCCTGATAACACCATCCTGGCCACTATGGATGGAGAAGCCCTCTACACCAACATTCCACACAAAGATGGACTACAAGCCGTCAAGAACACTATCCCCGATAATGTCACGGCTAACCTGGTGGCTGAACTTTGTGACTTTGTCCTTACCCATAACTATTTCACATTTGGGGACAATGTATACCTTCAGATCAGCGGCACTGCTATGGATACCCGCATGGCCCCACAGTATGCCAACATTTTTATGGCTGACTTAGAACAACGCTTCCTCAGCTCTCGTCCCCTAATGCCCCTACTCTACTTGCGCTATATTGATGACATCTTCAACATCTGGACCCATGGAAAAGAAGCCCTTGAGGAATTCCACCATGATTTCAACAATTTCCATCCCACCATCAACCTCAGCCTGGTCCAGTCCACACAAGAGATCCACTTCCTGGACACTACAGTGCTAATAAACGATGGTCACATAAACATCACCCTATACCGGAAACCTACTGACCGCTATTCCTACCTGCATGCCTCCAGCTTTCACCCTGACCACACCACACACTTGTCTACAGCCAAGCTCTGCGATACAACCGCATTTGCTCCAACCCCTCAGACAGAGACAAACACCTACAAGAGCTCTATCAAGCATTCTTACAACTACAATAACCACCTGCGGAAGTGAAGAAACAGACTGATAGAGCCAGAAGAGTTCCCAGAAGTCACCTACTATAGGACAGGCCTAACAAAGAAAATAACAGAAAGCCACTAGCCGTCACCTTCAGCCCCCAACTAAAACCCCTCCAACGCATTATTAAGGATCTACAACCTATCCTGAAGGATGACCCAACACTCTCACAAATCTTGGGAGACAGGCCAGTCCTTGCCTACAGACAGCCCCCCAACCTGAAGCAAATACTCACCACCAACCACATACCACACAACAGAACCACTAACCCAGGAACCTATCCTTGCAACAAAGCCCATTGCCAACTGTGCCCACATATCTATTCAGGGGACACCATCACAGGGCCTAATCACATCAGCCACACTATCAGAGGCTCGTTCACCTGCACATCCACCAATGTGATATATGCCATCATGTGCCAGCAATGCCCCTCTGCCATGTACATTGGTCAAACTGGACAGTCTCTACGTAAAAGAATAAATGGACACAAATCAGATGTCAAGAATTATAACATTCATAAACCAGTCGGAGAACACTTCAATCTCTCTGGTCACGCGATTACAGACATGAAAGTTGTGATATTACAACAAAAAAACTTCAAATCCAGACTCCAGCGAGAGACTGCTGAATTGGAATTCATTTGCAAATTGGATACAATTAACTTAGGCTTGAATAGAACCTGGGAGTGGCTAAGTCATTATGCAAGGTAACCTATTTCCCCTTGTTTTTTCCTACCCCCCCCCGACGTTCTTGTTAAACCCTGGATTTGTGCTGGAAATGGCCCACCTTGATTATCATACACATTGTAAGGAGAGTGATCACTTTAGATAACCTATTACCAACAGGAGAGTGGGTTTGTGGGGCGGGGGGGGAGAGAAAACCTGGATTTGTGCTGGAAATGGCCCAACTTGATTATCATACACATTGTAAGGAGAGTGATCACTTTAGATAAGCTATTACCAGCAGGAGAGTGGGGTGGGAGGAGGTATTTTTTCATGCTTTATGTGTATAAAAAGATCTTCTACACTTTCCACAGTATGCATCCGATGAAGTGAGCTGTAGCTCACGAAAGCTTTTGCTCAAATAAATTGGTTAGTCTCTAAGGTGCCACAAGTACTCCTTTTCTGTTTTCAGTAAAATTTTCTTTGAACAGAGGTTGACTGATTTTTACATATTTTATATACATATAAGGGTCTGATAGAGAGATCTTAGCTTACCATTATGGCCTCAATTCTGTAAGCTTCATTCATGCTGAGCAGTATTTACACATGCATTTTCCTTGAAGGTAATGGGAAACAGGGATACTCATTTAAGTATTATTCAGCATGATACAAGTCTCAGTGTTAATAAAACACCCACGGAATAAGGAAATTTCCCATTCTTTTCAAGTTATGATTTTCAATGACTGAACAGAGAAGTTGCAGAGGAGGAGGAGATGGGTCCTTACAACTGTGAGGGGGCATGGAGTCTTTTGCATGTAAGAAAACAATCAATACAAACAACGAAGAGCACAGTCAGCATCTAAAGCACAATGCACCATTAGGCTTAGAACCCACGACCTTTGCTCCAAAACCACAGGCACCTACCACTTTACCCATTAATTAAAGAACAATCTCCATTAGTTACAGTAGTATTTAGAGTTTCTATTCTCTCTGTGAGTGACACTAATGGGCAGCATGTAGTATTCACGTACAATTGTAAAGACCTGGCATTCCACATAACAGAGGGCAGGGAAACACATACATAATGACCCACGTATTAGATACAACCTTTCCCTCTCATGTACACTCAAAGGGGTATCATGATTTCCCACCTTCCAATTTCCCAGAATGCTACTCTGCAAGCATGACCTCACCACAAGTTACATCCTGACCATATTCCTGAAATTCTGCTCCAGTTTTCAAAGGGACAGGACACAGTCCTCACAACTGCACTCAAAGCCAGACAATAATTCAACACTTAGGAGAAAATTCACAATAGCAAATACTCTGTAGAGTACCCCCTCGGTTTTTAATTATGTGTTGACTACCCCATTCCACTAATAAGAAGCTAGGTCCTTGAAATCACTTTGTCACGGTTAAATGCTATCTGAGGTGTTAAATTTTTCTAATGAGTCTGAGAGTGACACTTACTATAATGCCCTCATTTTTATGCACATTAGCTTTTCTGCATCATTGTCTTGAAGTAACCTCTTCCAGGGAGACAGAAAGGCCTGGAGAAGACTAAAAAATTGTTCCCTCAGTGGCTGGTGCCATGTAATTGTGGCTTGGCAGCCAAGAATATGAACCTGGCTGGTATAACACAGGGCTATTACGGTCCCTACATTCTTCCAAAAGCTCTTTGACAATTGAGACCAACTTCTTGGCAACAAGAAAGATCCATGCTACACGATCATCTTGTTTGCCCGAATCAGGGTAGGAAAGGAAACTGCTTCCACATAGCTCAAAAAGTATTTTCAAACAGTAGGTGCTAAATGGACATGATCTTCCTTCACTATCTCTGGTGAGACCAAACAAACACTGTGACTGGGGGGCTGAGCCAGCAGAAGTCTAAGAGCTGCTGCCCAGCAGTGGGATATTCACCGTTCATTTCATTTCTATGCATTCCAGAATGTGGACCTACTCAGGTTCTCCAGAACTCTCCTAAACTGGGTGCTCTTTTTAATTTGGAGGCAACAACAAAAATCACATCTACCTAAAGCTCCTAAGAAATCCTGCAGTTGCATCACAAGGCTGGATCTGGTTTCAGGGGTTAGAAGTCTACATGAAAAATCTAGTAGCCTAAAGTAAAGTTTTACTAAGTTCAGTCCGTGAGGGATTGTCTTAATGTTTGCAGGAGCCATAGCTCCTGAAGGACTGAACAGGGCAGCATGTCAGCCACCCTCTGCATCTCTTTCTGATTCCAATGCCAGAGGAGATTGGCTCACCATGTGAGTTGCCAAGTGAGAACAAGACCACAGAGCATCTAAACGCTCATGCCTAAAGCCAGCCTGCTGACACCATGGAAACATAAGAAGTGTGTGTCCTGAGCCACGGCACCAGCTCAAATCCTGTTAGTGTGACAATCGTACAGCTTCCACATACATATTGTTCTACCCATAGCCTGGAAAATAAAAACGAGGTGAAGTAAGATTGTTTTAAGAAAATATGGGAAAAAACAAAACCACACGGAAATATGGAAAATAAAACAACTAAGTTTGCACACATGTGGCAAAAGAGAGGACTTGGCTAAAACTTCAGTGGTTGCTATGATCAATTACATTAGTAAACTCCATAAATCACCAAAGCCAGTTGCACTGGGCAAGTGTTTAAAAGCACTCTTCTCCCTTAAGTATGCCCATATACCATAATATTAGTTAGGGGTATGTTTGAGTTCCAGTATCCATCCTAACCCTTATTTTTCAGCTTTGTCATAACTATACACATATCCCTAGGTATGTACAATATTATACTTGACACTCTAACTCAGTGGTTCTCAACCTTTCCAGATTACTGTACCCCTTTCAGGAGTCTGATTTGTCTTGCACACCCCAAATTTTACCTCACTTAAAAACTACTTGCTTACAAAATCAGACATAAAAATACAAAATTGCCACAGCACACTGTTACTGAAAAATTGCTGACTTTCTCATTTTTACCATATCATTACAAAATAAATTGATTGGAATATATTGTACTTACATTTCAGTGTGACACTTGAGCCAGTTTTTCACTCAGGAACCTTGTCAGAAGCCCGAGCCCCACCACTTGGGGCTGAAGCCCAAGCCCCACCACTCAGGGCTGAAGTATGTAACTTAGCCTGGTGGGGGCCTCTTTGGCGTGGCGTCCCGGGCAATTGCCCTGCTTGCTACCCCCTAACGCCAGCCCTGCACTTGCAACCCCCTTAAACCTGTCCCATGATCCCCCTGGGGATCACAACCCCCAGGTTGAGAAACACTGATCTAGGTGAGTTGAGTACCCCCGGAAGACATCTGTGTACCCCCAGGGGTACATGTGCCCCTGGTTGAGAACCACTGCTCTAATTAATTCTATGCAACCTTGTTGAAGATTGTAGCAATGCTCTCCTTAAAGGGTGTCCAAGTTCAATGTGATACCCTGGCCACATTTTTAAAAATATATGTATTTATTGTTTTTAGCCTGTCTCCCATATCTTCCTGGTGATTCCCCAACATTTTACTACACCAGCTAGTGAGGACCAAGATTACCAACTGCAGGCTCAGCCAAGCCGTGCATAACCCCAACCTATGATTTTGCTATAATGGCCAAAGAGAACTTTGAAAACATTGTTTCCTTGCCTCCTTCCAAAACCAAATGGCAGCATGAGTGACTTTGAGAAAGCCAGCAGATCCTACCCGGCCGGGGCAAATCAGCAAAACTTAAACGGCTTGCCTTGGAATGGAGACCACAAGAACTCAAATGTGGAAGCATGCTGAATCATCCTAATTAAATCTTCAAAATCTAATTAGCCGCTGAAAAACAAGTTATTTCCTGAATAAACATTGTAAACATTCAGATCTCCTCTGAGATGAGAAATAAATGACATAATGAGACTCACTCCCTGTAGTTCCGCATTGTTGGGAAACAACAGAAGCAACAGCGTCTCTGAGACATGAGCTACCCTCACCCCACAATACACACTAGTCAAACCCACCTCGCTCAGGGGGAGGGGAAGGATTTGCAAAAGTGTCTCAGATCTATAAAAGCAAGAGGTGGAAAATATCTATTAGATAAGAACACACCTGTTCCAGAGATAAACTGCTCCCCTACTGCACACTTTCAGCATCTTCTGCAGTATAGTTTTAATTGTTTCAATTTATAAGAAGCCAGATCCCCATCTGGGGTACATCAGCATAACTCCATTGGTCACTCTGATGTATATCAGCTGAGGATCTGGCCCTGGTTTTTTGATCAGGTCTCATATGAGACTCTGTCAGTCTGAGCGAGCTCACAATTAGGAAGTTACTGGAAATTCAAACTAAATTTTTCATTGTATAACTTCATCCTATTACTTGTCTTTCCAGTGCAGCCTCTCTTCATTAAACGAGAAAATCTAGATGCCATTTTGCTGTCCGTACCAATAATAAGACTTTGTTCTATACGTGTCTTTCATCCAAAGACCTCAAAGGGTTTTAGTAAAGGTCAGTCCATTATTATTTCCATTTTACAGATGAGAAAACTGAGGCACAGACCAGTTATACTAATTATACAAACATTACAAAGTAACACAGTGACAGAAGCAGGAACTGAGCTGATGTTTTCTAGCTCCCAGGCTGGTGGTCTGTTCAGTGGATCACTTTGCTTCTGACAAAGAGATGTGCAAAGGCCAAATGTATTGTGGTGAGCTCTATAACATCTATCACTCTGGCCTACAATTACCTATGTGAATTACCTTTATTCGGATGAAATACAATAAATACATTAAAGAGCTGGACAAATTGCTCGACTCTGGATAGATTTTTCTTTCAGACAATTACCGTGCTCGTTGGTCAGCAGTATTGCTACTTTAACTGTATATCTTTCTTATTTATTTATTCAGCTTAATAACTTGGGTCTATATCTTTGGGCCAGAGGCCAAGGCAGACATCTAGCTGACACCAAATCCTATTAGAGGCTGCAGTAACGCAATTATATGTTAAAGTTAAATATTTTATAGCTACGATAGCCACCAAGCATCATCGCTCCCTAGGCAGTTAGAGGGAATTATCTACGGGCAAAGAAAAACTAGTTATCCAGCAGGCAATGGAAAGTAGTAGCTTTCGTAGGAGTTAATAAGTACCAGGGCTGTTTTCTAACTACTGATTAAATTCCACTCAATGCAGATACTCCAGCAATTTCTTTTGGTAACATCCCCAGACTGCGTTTTTGAGCTGGGGCTGTAAAGCATTTGCTATATCTAGTAATAACACTTTGCACTAAGTTAACACCTTTAATCTTATCAACAAAAAACATGATTTAATGAATCAAACCTGGTGCCAACTCCTGTGAAGTAGATACAGTGAGTAATGTCAAACTTTTGTACAGCTGGGTAAATTAAGGCACAGTGAGTATGCCTACGTGGTAGCTGCCCACCCGTGGTAGCATAGTACTCCAGCCATGGAGCACCCACAGGAAAAAATTAGTGGGTGCTTAGCACCTACCAGCAGCCAAGCTCCCCTCTCTTCTCCACTCCCCAGCACCTCTCACTTGCCGGCTGCCCTGTCGATCAACTGCTCCCCCTCCCTCCCAGCGCCTCTGGCCTGCTGCAGAACGCAGTATGTAGGAAGTGCTGGGAGGGATGGGGGAGGAGCAAGGACGGGGCATGCTCGGGGAGGGGGCAGAACTGGGCAGGAAGAGGCAGGACTGGCAGGAAGAAGTGGGGCTGGGGTTTGGGGGAACGGGTGGAGTGGGGGCGGGAAGAGGTGGGGCAGGGGTGGTGCTCGGGGGAAGGGGTAGAGTGGGGGCAGGGCCTGGGGCTGAGCAGGGGTTGAGCACACCCAGGGAAAGTTGGAAGCCGGCGCCTGTGTGGGGTAGACCGACTTGTGCTAGGAGGGTTCAAACTAGCACAGTAAAGACAGCAGTGTGACACTGGGGTACCTGAAGGGACTTAGGCTAGCCACCCGAGCTTGAACCCAGGCTGTTGGCAGTGGAGAATCCACCACGACACTTGGTAAAACGTCCCAGCGGTTAACCACCCTCACTGTTAAAAATGTACAACTTATTGCCACTTGGATTTATCTTCGTTTAGCTTCCAGCCACTGGATTGTCTTATACCTTTCTCTGCTGGACTGAAGAGTCCAGGATGAGCCTGAGCTTGGGTGTCTAGCTCAAGCCCCTGACGGTCCCACAATGTCCGTACTGCTATTTTTAGGGTGCTAGCTTGGGCCCTGAAAGTGTCAATGTGTCTACCTGCATTGAGCAGCTCACGCCCAGCTGCAGTGTAGACATATCCAGGGAGGTTAAATGACTAGCCTACGGACACACAGCAAGCCAGCACAAGACTAGGAATCCTGATTCCCTGTCCTATGCTCTAACTAGTTGTCCACACTGCCTCTCCAGAAGAAGTGGGCTCAAAGATGTTTGCTCTCCTCCGAGGTTTCCAGCAGCATTAGCATGTCAACCTGAATTAGCATGTCAACCTGCTCACTTTCAGAGAAAAAGATGTTCACTTAACCCTTGCTTGGGCTGGCTGACCCATTAAGCAGTGGCCCTGGATGCTTAAGAAGACTGCCAGACAAAAACCAACAAACCAGGGGCAGAGACAGCATTTACAGAAAACCATACCAAAGCACAGAACTTGCAGGAAAACCCATCTCGGCTCATGTTTTAAATCCCCTTTCCTATGTTAAAGTGATTTTTAAGCTTGGCCTGTCTATCCTATTCCTGTTGAACAATCTTGCTACAAACAGGAATGCTTTCATTAAACAAGCCAACCAACCAACCAACCAGCTGTACGTGATCCAAGGGTTACCGCAGATGGATTTTTACAAGTTAAGTAAATAAACTCAGTTATGCCCAGGCAGGAAGCCATTAGGACTGACTCTCCACAAGCCCCACCCCCTCTCTAGTAATTTAAACCTGAGTAAAGGGAGCAGCAAACATGTCCATTCTGATCTGGTTGTGTTTTACCTCCCCTTTGCACCAGTGTGAATGACTGCACATGGGGAAGGGCAGCAGGGAGTCATGCCTGCGGGCCCAATTCGTCGCTGCCCCTTGAACACTTTTATGCCAGTGATGCCAAGGCATAAGACCCTCCCCACTCTCCAGTGTAGTAACACTGACATAGAGGGTCTCCACAGCCCTCCTCTGCTGCTGGAGGCCCTGGCACAGCACTGTGCTGTGTGTGTTTGTGTGGTCATTTTTATGTTTCAGCAACCCCGTGTTGCTGCTGTGGTCCCAGCCAGCCCCAGCAAGCCACCTTCTCTCTGTCCTTGCTCTGGCCCAGGGGAATATTCACACCAATATTCTCACTGCAATAACTGTCCTCAGCCACAGTAAGTCTCATCACTGCTTTCCCTGTTTAACAGGTACTATAACAGCCCTTGGGAAGTAAAAGACAGTAAAAACTGAAGAAGATTCTGACCCTCAGTGAACACAACCCATAATTTCATCTGTCCAGCACATTGGGAGCTCCTGGGGGTTCATTTGCTTTCTAAGGAAACAATGCTATTCAATTAAATTCATTCTGCAGGGCAGGTGGAATTATAAATCGAAAGGACTGTCAGCTGCTACAGTAATTCTGATAATAATGCTAACACAGGATTATGGAGGAGAGAGGAGATAAAAAAGGTTTCAGACATCTAGAAATTTCAAACTTGATACTATGGGTAAATAAAAGACCCCACAACTAAAGCAAATGCAGACATGCTGGATCCAATATTCTCTTGCTCCTCCTTTTCCTTCCCAATTTGAAGTCTGAAAGGATTGGTTCTTTCCTCTCTGCACCTGCAGAAATTTCAATTCTTCTGCTTCATCTGTATTTTAGAATCCTTTTACTTTTCTAGTTCAAATCATCCACACCTGGCAGCTGGGAATGTGAATGTCTTGACAGCATCATGGAAACTCAGTCATTATTTCTGAGTGATCGTTCTCAGTTTCCTCATCTGCAGGACGCCTAGTTTGATGCTGATTCTGCTAATGCCACATGACGGTTTGCCAGATTTTGATATTTTTCTGAAGGTTGGGAGGTCTGATTTAATTAAAGATCCATGTATGTAACCCCTTTTTACTCTCAAATCCCACTGGAGGTCTAATCTCCACATGCAGGTATCAGGAAGCCAAAGTAGGAAAAGGGCATTGGGAAGACATGCCTTTAAACAGCTTCCCCAGAAAGTCAGTGTGAAGTACCATAATCACACCATCCAGTTTCATTTTTATCTCCCTAAACTCCTCCTCTGCTGAAACCAATGAAACAAATTTTTAATGACAGGTACCCCATACTTCCATCAGCCTATTGACAGCACATTCCTGCTCAATGCAGCAGTGACTCTGCTGTCTGGATTGTTTCAAGTGCAGAATGGTGAAGCACACAAAATTTGGAGTCTGGAATCAGTTTGGATAAACATCCAAAAGCTTGGGCTGCTTATCCAGACTATCTGGACCGAAGTGGACAGCACATCATGTGAGATTTCAGCACTTCTGCTTCTAGTCCTGGCTTGAAATACTTTCTAGTTACTTATAGGGCCTCATCACCATACCCACTTAGTGCAAGAGCTACCTTCTTCACAGTATTTCAGCACATCTATTTCCAAAACCAAGCTGGAAAAGCTGCACAAACAGCCTTTCGTGGCATGTTTTTAGAACTTCTGGTTCTAGTCCCAGCTGGAATCTGGAAATGGGATGGGGGAAGCCTAATCATTTCAGAAGCTTAAAGGAGGTTTGATCTGAGTCTAGTTTTGGAAATAGGGGAAGGTTTGGTTTGGTTTGGTTTGGTTTGGGAGAATGCTCATCTCTCCTGTTCATCCCTCACCTTTCACTCTCCTTTTTACGAGAAATCCTGCCAGCGAGGAATGCTTGATAGATGAAGGTCACTGTTTGCTTGGAAGCACAATGGGTGGGATTTCAAAAGCACTGAGCGTTGGCCTAATTCTGCTCCCACTGAAGTCAATGGTAATTCGGCTCTAATTGAAGTCAACGGTCAAACTCCCATTGACTTGACCTGGACCAGAGTTAGTGCAGCATTGCACGATTTTGGAAAATCTCTCCCTATGTGCCTCTGCTGTTGAGGGATGCACAACAAACACAATTTCTACTCTGATACCTTAAGAGACGCATGAACACTGAAGAAAGTCACAGAAGAGACAGCGAATTATAGTTCCTAAGGAATTACCTGGGATCATTTCAAAATCTCTGAGCTATCTCAGACACTCTTAACTACTCATTTATCACACATGTCATAAACTAGCTGGAGGAAGTTTCAGCAAAATGGAGCTCCTGGGGCGTAATAAAGCCTACTTACTTGAATACAGTTCCCACACTACTTAGGTGAGAGGGAATCTTTAAATTGCAGGTCCTATGCATAATGAGGGTACTTTTCACCTCTGCAACTAACATGTAAGACAATGGTGCTCTTGACCAAACTGGGGTGTATGTACACTCTAGGGGGTTACGGGTTCCACTGATCAACTCTTCCTTCTCCCTCCCAGCGCCTCCTGCATGCTGGGGAACAGCTTATCCCCGGCATGCAGGAGGTGCTGGGAGGGAGGGGAAGGAGAGGGGACGGGGCGCACTCACGGGACGGGGCAGAATCATGTTCGGGGCTGCCGGTCCCATTGATCAACTCCTCCCCCTTCCTCCCAGTGCCTCCTGCATGCTCGGGAACAGCTGTTCAGTGGCATGCAGGAGGCTCTGGGAGGGAGGGGAGGAGCAGGGATGCGGCGTGCTTGAGGGAGGGGGCAGAAAGAGGAGGGGCAGGGGTGGAGCAGGGACGGGAAGATGTGGGGCGTGGGTGAGGCTTTGGGGGAAGGGGTGGAGTAGGGGCGGGGCCTGGGGCTGAGCAGGAGGCTTGGGGGTCTGCAAAAAATTTTAAATCAAAATGGGGGTCCTTGGGTTGCTAAAGTTTGAGAACCGCTGTTCTAGACCATATCTTGGGAATGTTTCTTTTCCTTCCTTTCTTTTTGCAAATGGTGTATTTCAAAATCTGAATTATGGTCCAATAAATGAAATTCTCATATCCCTGATTTGCCTAGGGGATTGCAAGCATAAATCTACTGAAATTTTTTTGTCCCTTCTCACTCATATAAATTGTTGCAAACTAATATAGGAAACAACAATTATTCAGGCTTAAGGTTTAAACTAGCAAATGGGAAGATCAGTATGTTACATTTTCTTTGCTTGTAGCTTGGGGCAAGGCTAAAGCTGGCTTTGAGTCTCATTTGAAATGACACTGTGAATGTGTGTATGTATTCTAGGAAAAACACACACACACACACACGACCTCAAATGTGGACTTATTCAGTTAAATAACTGTCTTTAAATCTAGCAGTGCTACCATTTTAGGTACATTAAAAATAAATTCATTTTCACTTTACACAGACTTGGGCTAATAAATTATGGATGCAGTACCCAGAATGGCAAACATTTAATGGGTTACATTTTTAGAGTGGGGTGACGGGGGATGGGTGTCTGAATTCCTAGTTGTTTCTGGCTCTCCAGGTGGCTTGCTGTGTGACCTGGGACAAATCATTTCACCTCCCTGTGCCTCAGTTTACCCATCTATAAAATGGGTTCAACACCACTTACTGTATGTACTTTGCAGAGCGTGCTGTAGGGATTAATTAAAGAAAGGAGTCACAGGTTCACTATGTATGAATTTGTGCATGCAGAAAAGTGGTCATTGTTAAAACATCACCATGGGCCAATGGTTACCACACAGTGGGGGTAGGGAGAGGGGCGGGGAGCAGGCTGGTGACCATTTCCCCCTCTACAAAGAACAAGAGAAATCTCTGGTAACTGTCGGGAGAAGTTGACCCTCTGTTGGCTTCTACCCGACGGATGTGCTCAATTACCTGCTCATGCATCCAAGCACATATTTTATGGGTACCCTTTAAGCACAGACGTTTGAAAATTAAGCACTAAGAAGCCCGTTGTTCCAACACAAAGACGGCTTTCCTTCTGTTTGCCAAAATATACAAGCAACTCTTAGAACCCGTATTTTTGCTCTTTACTGCTAGAGCATAAATGCAATTAATAGTCAAGCAGCACTGTAATATGACACAGGAATAAAACAAGCTGTGCTTACATTAGCCCGCAGCCTGGGACATACAGACAGAGCTATATACAAAAGTGCAAAAACTAAAACCATATGTCCTGGAGTTTCCTTGATTTGCAAATTTCTCCAGAAGGCTTCAGATAACACTAGAAGCCTTGTCATTAAGGCAGAATTCCACTGTTCTAAGAAACATAACAAAACTAAAAAAGTAACTTTAGAATTAAATAAACCTTTTCTTGACCCTAAAGCTGAGGTAATTACCCCAATCAATAAACCTTTTGTACAAACTCTATCAGATCAAGAGAACTTGTCTGCTGCAAACAGCACATTGACAAGCAGTGGGTGACAGAGTGAGTTCAAGGATACCAGTCTACGTTAGTACAGATGTAGACAGAGCTCATTTAAAAAAAAACACCTCTTTTTTTTCTTTTGCAAACTACTAATCAAAAATAGAGAGAACATTCCTTGTGCATTAACCAACATTTATTTTTCATTCCTGCAGTGTCTTCTGAAATTACAAGGGCTATTCTGAAGAGGAATTCATGCCAAAAAAATTGTCCTGAGAGCTGATGCTGAATTAATTATTCCATCTGTGGCTTACTGCTAATCCAGCTTTACACAGAGTGGGACAATCCCAGAAGTTACTTTGAAACGTAGCCTTTCCACTCATAGAATCAAGGAAGAGACGCATCGTATGCAGAAACAGAGGCTGTGAAAATTGTTAGTGCCACATGTCTGACCTTTATAGTTTCTTACTACTTAATTATCTTTGAGATGTGCCACAGATTTCCCCTTTATTTGAGGTGCCATAAATTTTAGACTCAAAGGTCCTGCAAATAACCATTATGCATACCATCAGAGTTCGGAGGGAGGGTTGTTATGCAAGAATTCTTTTGGACACTTACAAAGAGGAAAAAAAAGGTCATCCTATGTAAGACCTAGATTTGGTCTGACTGGTCTCATTTCAGGTTTTTGGAAGCACCTTGGGCCCCAGCTGTTTAAGAAAGCCCCATTTAGCAGACAGAATGGCGCACCGTCGGAACAGGTGTTAGACAAGAGTGCAGCCAGCCTACTTCAATTTGCATGGTACAGCTACAATGCAGCACATGTCCTATGACAACTCTGGCAGAAATAATAACAAAACAGTGTGGGATCTGCTTTCCGTGTTGTTTGTCTGGCAGTGACACTAGCCAAATGGCAGGATGGGAATTGGCCACTGACTGAAGCTGAAAAGGACTTAAAAACCTGGAGAAGTATTAAGTCTGCTGGAAATCACAGGCAACACAGGGGCAACTAGAGAGATGGGCTTTGATACTGGGAGATGCTGAGCATCCTCAGTTCACTTCAATGGGAAATCAGAATGCTCAGCAGTCACAGAATCTTAGAACTGGAAGGGACCTCAAGAGGTCATCTAGTCCAGTCCCCTGCACTCAAGGCAGGACTAAGTATTATCTAGACCATCCCTGACAGGTGTTTGTCCAACTTGCTCTTAAACATCCCCAATGATAGAGATTCCACTACCTTCCTAGGCAATTTATTCCAGTGCTTAACCACCCTGACAGTTAGGAAGTTTTTGGAAGCCTTGCAGGACTGGGGCACAAGTGATGGGATTTAGGGAGTTATGGAGGCTTTGGTACACTCACAGGAGGTACTCAGATGCTACACTGAGGAAGGCCATATAATTACCTGGATAGACACATAGTCACTTATTTACTGAGGGTGAGATACAAGAACCTCACTGAGGATTTCAACTAAGGAAATGTAATCCAGTGTGAAAAACACAAGCCCCTCCCCACATTCCCTCCCCACCAAACTCCATTTCTAGATCCAAACCAAAGTTTTTTTTTTAAAGGATTTACATTTTAATTCCACAACCCGCCCCCCCACAACTGCTTTTGACCCATCAGGGGTAACTGGAAGTGCTGTAAAGGTGTGGGAAAGTATTTTCTTGCAAGGCTTAAAGCTGAATTTTGCAGAGATAAGAGATCTGGGTAATTCTTGGATAAGCAGCTGACCTGAAACCTGGATTGTGAACCTTTTGAAATTGATCCATTACAGTTTAAAACACAGTTATAATACCTAGATAGATAACAATATGCACAAAGGGGCTAAGCCCCATTTAGGTTAGGAGGGTTGGTAATGGGACAGAAAGCTTCTAGTTCCAGAGTTTTTACTCAACCTGGTTTAGAAATGACCAAAAGCGGGTACCATCAGGGGCTGCTCAGTGGTCTGTGTAAATGACAGTTGTCAATCCAATTCTTCATTAACAATTATTTACATCACAGAAACCACCACTCTAGTTGGCACCAGTTGCGATGTTTCAAAGACAGCAAAGACTGAACAGGTGCCGAGAGCAAGTTGCCTTCTCTGCTCTAGACGTGGGATAAATTTTTCAGAAGTGCCTCAGGGTACATCTACACAGCTGGCGGCAACAAGCCTCCCAGGCCAGGCTGACAGACACAGGGTAGAAAGGCTCGTGCTAGCACTCTGAAATAGTGGTGTAGCCAGTGCTTTGAAGTTGAGAGTCGGGCAAGTCGGAGCTTGAGTTCTGAAGCTGACTCCCCATCCCCAGGCTTCAGAGCCTGAGCTCCAGCCTAGGCTGCAATTTCAAAGTACTAAGTGATTTATGAAACTAAGGCTTGGTCTATACTTGGTCTATACACAATAAGGTCAACATACGGCAGCTTATGTCAATCTGTTTATGTCTGTGTACACATTACAGCCTTGCTCCCACCGATGTAAGTGCCCTACTATGCTGACATAACTCCATCTCCATAAGAGGCATGTGTCTGTTGTCAGTGTAGTGTGTAGGGTGACGCAGTGTCCATGTAGCACTGTGTTACTCACATGTCATTCTTGTCAATTTCACTGCTCCAGCATTGACAACTAAATTGGCAAGAAAGCCGGGCTGTCATTGGGGCATGTGGAAGGCTCCAGCAAGAGCCTGGCTGCCCCTGAGCTCCCCACTCCCAGCCAGGCTGCCGCCTGGAGGCTCCTGGCTCCCCATGGGGACCTCTGGTACAACATGGAGGCTCCCCTTGAACCCTGGTACATCCCAGAGGCTCTTTGCACCCTGTGGGGAGCCCAGCAACTGCACTCCCACAAGCTGCTCAGACTCTGGGCATGGAGCTCACAGCCAAGAGCCTGGGTGGGTCAGGGAGCTGAGAGCCCAGGGGGCAGCTGGGTTCCCGGTGATGGGGAGCAGAGAGCCTGGGGGGCAGTCAGGCTCCAGACAGGGAGCTGTATATGGAGCTGAGAGCCCAGGGTCTCAGCCCCCACACTGCCCCTCTTTGGTTGGTGGAAGTGCTCCTGGTGAGGAGAAGAAGAAGGGTAGTTTGGACATGTACCATCGCAGTAACTCGACCTAACATAGGTTGATTTACGTTTCTAGTGAGGACATGCCCTAAGACCTATTTTCAAAAGAGACTTAGGCACCTACAAGCCTAAGTGCCATTGACTTTCAATTAGATTTAGGCTTAAGTGCCTAAGTCAATTTTGAAAATGGGACTTAGATGCTTCTGAAAATGTTTCTGGTAATTGCTTTAGTTTAAGACATAGTGGTGGGGTAGCAGAGACTCTTGCAATACTGCTGCCTATTATGAACCTGTTAGTAACAGGATAAATGTAAGATTTCAGTGTGCACGGCTGTCAATCTTTCATGAGCACTGAATTCACATAAAAAATCCTCAACAAATGGATGACTCTGGGTCTGTGCAAAGAGTAACAGGATGCCATGTGGGTGGAAGTAACAAAGGTGTTGAGTGGTAACCCAGGATAAAGATTCTGTGATTTCACAGAAGGGGGATTGATCACAGGGTAGCAAGAAAATGAAAAAGAGGGCTTTTTTGTCTTTTAACTGAACAGAGCTCCTAACTATAATCTGACAGGGCTTTAAAACTCTGTGAGAAACCTGTGTGGGAAGTATCTGAACCGAACAGGAGGAATCTGGAGTACCAGGAAGAAGGCACTGAAGGCTTGAGGCTAATCAAAAAATGGCATCTAATGGAGTGGCTGTCAGCAAGGGCATGCAAGGGGAATCGCACAGCTAAAGGCAAAACCTATTTGCAGACCATGCGAAGTACCACTAATAGTTTAGCAAAAGTAAAGTTGTGACTTTCCTCACCCATCATTTTTCTTTAATTTCAAATTTTTTTCTGTACAGGTTGAGCAGACGGAAATGTCTCTGAGCCTAGGAAGTGAAGGATTCTTAGCTAAGTGCCCGGACACCAGCCCCATGAGGCAGAAATGCTCACAATTCTTGCTGTGACTCAGGAAAAGGGACACTTATTTTTGACCATGCAAACAAAAGGGAAAAGGAACCTCTCTTAATAGCTGGGCCCATCCTGGCAACGTGAGGTGGATGAAACCAGTCAATGTCCTTAGACTCGAGGGCCCTTAACTTTAAGCATGCACTAAAGTGCTTTGCTGGAGGAGAGCCTCAGCCAAACTCAGAAAGGAGGATCAGATGGTGTAAGCTAGATCCTCATCTACCCAGGCTCCCTTAAACCTACTTACACCTACTCTCTCGATGTGTAAGGGAGTCTAAGTTAGTGTAACTCAGAATTTGAGGAGCTGGAAGAAGGGGTGAGTTAAACCAGATGCCATCCTATTTTGGCTTGTAACTTCTTTTGGCTTCTCAACATGTACATTTAGACTCTCTCAGACACCAACAGAGAGAGAGGGTGTGAGAACCTCTAATAGATTCCCAGTTTCTGTAAGTGGCTAAGTCGGTGGAACATAGGCACTGTCTGTACAGAAAGCAAGTGTGAGTTACAGACACTCCCACTAGACTTTCTTGGGAGCAACCTAAATACTGGAATCTGTGCAGAGAAATTTTCAGACAGGGTTAAGTCAGAACTCTTCATATCACTTCTTGCGACACCTCCTGCACCCAGGACAAGTCATGCACCCTCTCTCTCCTAGTCTACACTCATTACTATTGTGAAGTATTCCTATGTCAACCTCCTGGCTGACAATGCCTCTACACCTTCTTGCATTTGAACTCTTGTCCCAGGGAATGTACTGGGCTTGGTTATATGTTAGGCTCCTGCAGGAAGGAGCCTGCCTTTTGATATGTACTGTAGAGTGCTGTGCACACTAATTGGGCTCTATAAATACAACCTCTAGGTCTCTTTGTACTTTGATGGAGAAAAGCACTCACTGGCAGTTTTCTTTATGGGCAGTGGAGGGGGAAGGAGGAATGACAGTACTTTTCTTAATCTTAAATCGTGTCTCTTGCTGAAGCTAAAAGCTAGCTAAAAAACCCCCATCTCATAATGGGTGTTCTGCATGCACTTCCTCTTGCTTGCTGGGATATGACGTTTCACCGGTAAACAGACAACCTCTCCTCCCACATGCTCGCTCTCTCTCTCTCTCTCTCTAGCGCACAGCTGAAAGCTTTCTTCCCTTTGATTTTTCCATGGCCCTACACAGCCCAGCCTGCTACAGCTCAGCAGGAACAGCTGCTGACAGGCTCCCTCTCTGACTTCATAGATGTTGCTTTCAGGCTCTCAGATGTTTCTTGCCTCCACTGAACAGATTTTTGGCCAACATCTCTGTCTCAGATGTGCTGACTCCAGCTCTCCCTTAGCCTCCTGTTTTATTCCACTTATAGCAGATTGCTCTGACTAAATCACTGCTGCCAGGCAGAGGTGAATCCACAAGGCGCTTTTCAGAGAAGTGTTTCTATTAAAAATTTCAGAATGTGCTGCCAATGTAATTTACAAGAGGGTTAATTCATTGCTGAGAGACACTGATTCTCCATTCCTTTATGATGTTTTGTGCTGTAATTTAGTGGAACGAAATGAAAAAAGGTTATTAAAAGCTGAAAACTATGCCACAATAATCTCCCCCCCCCCCCCGAATTGCCATTATTTAGGATCAGCATGAGTTTTGATGGGAGTTATAATGCCGCATTCTCCCACGGTTTACATGTGATGCCAGGATGCATATACAGGAAAAGATGTTGATAAAGTCCAGTCCTTTCGGCTGTGATGTTTCTATGGTAGGCAAATCTACCTCCTTATAGGAAACAGGAGAAGACGAAAGTGCTATCAAAGCAAATTACAATGCTACTGAGTGAGTGGATTTCCTTCTAGCTTTGCAGGATTCCAAAACTCTAACTAGGCACAGGCTGGTGCTTTACTAAATTAAATGTGCCATCGAGCTGAGAACACAGATTGCTTGCCTTTTGCTCCTGTTTTCCCATGAATAATGGAGAGTATGATCAGTCCAGACAGGTAGTGTACAATAATTATCGTCAGTGTTGCAATATGGAGAAACTGACCTATGCTGACTGATTTTATTGACAGTTTGGTCAGTTGGAAAGCAGGAGATGAACTTAGCAGAATCCGTCCAAAACGTTTGTTTCTGGAACATGTACCATGCTCAAACAGGACTCTAACTGAAATTATGGAAGTTTTATCCAAGAAAAAGTTGCAGGATTTGGCCCTCTGCGGTTGTTATTAACTGTTACCCATTATTGTGAACAATTAGCAGGTTTATAGCACTTTTCATTTTCAGTCAGTTCATTCTCACAGCACCTCTGTGGATCAGATAAATAGTATTATCCCCATTTTACAGATTAGGAAACTGAAGCACAGAGGGATTAAACAACATACACAAGCCTGAAAGGAGTCAGTGTCAGCACTCGGGTTAAAATAGAGAGTCATGGCTCCCAGTCCTGTACTCAGACTGCTAGACCCTGCCTCTTCCTTGATAATGCTTATAAATTCAAAATGCTTCTTCCCTGTATTTATTATTTCTTTGGATTTCTGCAATAATCAGAGTTTTTCCATGTGTAATTCTGACAAAAATAAAATCAAACGACAGCCATCAGAGCTCAACACCACCCAAACACAAACCTCCCACCCCTGTACATAAATGTAACCTGCCCATCACATATGACTTGATATATTTAAATGGCACTGGAATTTTACACCTGGGTTCATAAACCTGGAATGTCAGGTTGCTGCATCCTCTTTGCTATGGTGTCAACAGAAATTGCAACACAAGACGCTACAGTTTTTATGGACTTAAAGGGTAGCAACCGTGTCTTGTCAGAGCTCATGAATACACTGAAAAGGGTCTGAGATTCTCCTATACATAGTGTCCTATTTAATGATTTCACAGGAAACCTCCAGCAGATATTTTTAAAGGCTGCTGTTGAAAATGAACATATAAGCAAGGGACTGACCACTTCTGGCCATTAAAGTTCTCACAGTACTTTTTGTAAGGTGTTAGCTTAGCTGTGGTGTCCTGGCCAAATTCCTGTCAGGCAGTCACATCATGCTTATCTAAAATTCAGACTCTAGACTCATCTGGCATAGTAGTTTTCACATCCTGTCCCAAAGTGGGTCATTTGTGTCCTTTCTATGTACTGTGGCTTTGCATTATTATATGGCAGCTGGTGGGTGAAATGATTCCTCAGACAGCGGAAAATCCTGCCTGCACCATCTTATTAGAGCTGGTCTATTTGGTGCATTGGTCTGCACCAGGGGGTGTAAATTCTAGTGTGCATGAGTGTGTCACACACTAAGTGGCCCATATGGACCCTGCTGGCGCATACTGGAAGTGTGCGTTAATTTAGTCCCATTTCAAACAATACTATGTAACCTGCTTTAGTGCATGCCAGCAGGGTCCACACAGGTCAGTTAGTGTAGAACACACTAGTGTGCCCTAGAATGTACACCTTTCTAGTGCAGACCAGGGCACCATGTAGACAAGCTGGTAGAAGCAGGGCAGAGCTGGAAGTGCAAAGCCTTGAGCCTTCCTGCCAGCAATGGGCAGAATACTTCAAGGTGGATGGGGGAATATAGTGGGTGGCACCTTACAGGTGGTCTAAAACAAGATCACAGCCTGCGCCACCTGCTATGTGGCTGACCACAATGCATGCTTGGGTGATGTCATAAATATAAAGGGAAGGGTAAACCCCTTTGAAATCCCTCCTGGCCAGGGGAAAGCTCCTCTCCCCTGTAAAGGGTTAAGAAGCTAAAGGTAACCTCGCTGGCACCTGACCAAAATGACCAATGAGGAGACAAGATACTTTCAAAAGCTGGGAGGAGGGAGAGAAACAAAGGGTCTGTGTCTGTCTGTATGCTGGTCTTGGCCGGGGATAGACCAGGAATGGAGTCTTAGAACTTTTAGTAAGTAATCTAGCTAGGTATGTGTTAGATTATGATTTCTTTAAATGGCTGAGAAAAGAATTGTGCTGAATAGACTAACTATTTCTGTCTGTGTATCTCTTTTGTAACTTAAGGTTTTGCCTAGAGGGGTTCTCTATGTTTTTTTAATCTAATTACCCTGTAAGATATCTACCATTCTGATTTTACAGGGGGGATTTCTTTATTTCTATTTACTTCTATTTTTTATTAAAAGTCTTCTTGTAAAAAACTGAATGCTTTTTCATTGTTCTCAGATCCAAGGGTTTGGGTCTGTGGTCACCTATGCAAATTGGTGAGGCTTTTTATCCAACATTTCCCCGGAAAGGGGGGGTGCAAGTGTTGGGAGGATTGTTCATTGTTCTAAAGATCCAAGGGTCTGGGTCTGTAGTCACCTAGGCAAACTGGTGAGGCTTTTTACCAAACCTTGTCCAGGAAGTGGGGTGCAGGGTTTTGGGAAGTATTTTGGGGGGAAAGACGCGTCCAAACAGCTCTTCCCCAGTAACCAGTATTAGTTTGGTGGTGGTAGCGGCCAGTCCAAGGACAACGGGGGAAATATTTTGTACCTTGGGGAAGTTTTTGACCTAAGCTGGTAAAGATAAGCTTTGGAGGTTTTTCATGCAGGTCCCCACATCTGTACCCTAGAGTTCAGAGTGGGGGAGGAACCTTGACAGGTGAGCTTAACCACAGAGGACCAGGCCACCCTGAAGCTGCAGAGCACTTAAAGGAGCCTTACCCCGTCCTTCAGCCCAGTGCTGACAGGTGTACTAGCACTGTTATCTTGCCCTTCTACAGTGTGAGCGTAGTGATGTGAGGAGAAGAGTCTGATTCCAGCTTGTACTTTGCAATCAGTTTGAAAAGTACAGTGATTATGTTTTAAAATTCTCTTCCATTGTGAGAGCTATTACTGGTTGAGTGGCATAGGCCATCTGCAGGGGAATCTCTCAAACTGAAGGTAGAATCCTTCAGAACAGAAGAAACTTTTTAAAATGGAACCCACTATATGAAAAGCACTTGGGGATCCTTTTGGATGAGAGTGTCGGATAAAGGTAAAATTTGTTTCAGTTACAATAATTTGCTAAAGTAAACTAAGCAAACTAACAAAACCACATTGTGGAGTAAATCTTCCATTTAATAAGTTAAAGAGCAATTATTTCTGGTGTTGCTTAATTGTGAACAGCCTTGAATACATTGAATTCTGACACTGAAGGTCTGTTTATGTTCTAAGTTTTCATTTTAACACAATATTACAGTAGCAGTGTATTAAATAAACTTGAGAAGTAAAACTATATATTGGAGCCTTAATGATTTTGCTTTAATAAGACCTAAACTTTTAATTAACCTGCCAAGACAAATTGCAACCCATAGCTCTCAGGTAACTACTGCAGACAGCTGAGACTCAATGCCAATGCCTCTTTGGGGAGAGGAATTAATGGCAACACTGGAATGAGCCTGCTTTATGCAGTAAAGAAAAAAGGTCCATTAAACAATCATTGTGGGTAGAAGAAAGCTAAGTGCTGATTTTATGGAGGAGTCTTTGAATTACAACAAAATGGATATGGGGATATGAACCTGCTCAGGAGGTCAGTCAAATATAAAATTAAACATGAAGGAGTCAGAAATAGGTTCTGGTAAAGGATTGATTGCAAACAGAGGGATATAGACCTGGGACAGGTCATACAGTGTGAAATGTATATGCTGGAAGAAGAATCCTGGGGTGCTGTGAGAAGAGGTGGTGGTTACTCAGTGCCTGGTGCTAACTGATTGCTTTACTGATGGAGAGCCTGGGTGAGTTCTGGATACCCAATTCCCATCCATTTGAATATTTCAGCCTCTTTCTTTTAGATGAGGCATAAAACAGGTTCATACAATGGGCTATCCCCTCCCATAGTGCTTTTTGCAAGAGACGGGGTATTAAATTTCATGTCTTTGCCCAACTCCAATTTAAGTAATTATGTGATACCCACAGTTTCAATCAGATATGGTATTCCTCACTTCCTGTCCCAAACTGCTGCTTGATGCTGCTATGTGCTGTTGAACAGCTGCCCAATTCCACCAGAAAATAAAATAAAGGACCAATAGAAATAGAATCAAAGTTTCCAAATAGAAGGATCAGGGAGGAGGGGCCATCTCTGTAATCAATAACTCTGGCTTCATCTGCAGTGGCAGGCAGCTTGTCTAAAACATAATTTTTAAATAGGGCTTTAATACAGTTATGCCCCATCCAGGCCATCATGGATATGTTAATCCTTACAGTATTTAGCATTAACATTGTGTGCAGTTTTGTTCCCAAGAGAACAACCATTGCCCAAATATCCTCACTTACGCTAAATAGTACTTTACTCTGTGAGTGGTCTCATTAAAATCAATGAGATGGTCCATGAGTAAGATGCTACTCAGTGTGAGTAAGGGTATGAGAAACTGGCCCTAAGGTACATAGATTATGTAAAACAATATAGTAAATCCTTACCGATGGCAGTGGTAAGAAAAGAAACCACCTCGGACTCTTTGCCATCATTGTAGAAGGCCAGATGCCATATTCCTGTATCCAAATACTGGATAAACCCCGTCTCATGACTGGACATTGGCACAAAGCCTCTAGGTTGCCGCTGAGGTCCTTCCAGACTCCTCACCTCCTGGGTAAGTAGCCGTCTCCCATCGAGGAGCTCAACAAAGTCAAACTGAAACACAAAGGAAAGATGTTCATTGTATATTTCAGGATTCCAGAAAATGATCACGCTCCCTGGTCCAGATCTGTCTCAGGATGGGCAGAAGAGCTTTGCATTAAACATATGACACCCACACTTATGGATCATCATACAAGATATTTCCTCTGGTAAGTCATGACATGTTCCAATTCAACCTATAAGGAGATGCCTGGAATTGTGTCTGTTCACAGTAGTTTGCTGGATCTCCACCCATTCTTCTCCTCTTGTTTCTCTCACAGCTCCTCACATACCTGCAGGAGCTCTTCTAATGCCTCCAACACACTGTGGCCACATTTTTTAAAATTCATAAAACCTTAAAACCAATAAAAAAAATGCAAAAAAAAAAATTGTGATTCCCACCTCATTACAAGGACCATCTCTTGCACATGTAAAGCTAAATTCTGATGTTGTTGAATCAGCCATTGTTTTCAACTTGGCCCATACTGTACAAATGCAATTTTTAAAAATACTTTATATGACATTAACTTTAATTTCTTACTATATACAGACAATGAAGTCTAAATGAATTTAATATGGTAACAATAATTTTTAATCTCCTGACTTTTGTGAGTATAGAACCTTAACCATAAAGTTAGTTTTTTGCATTTTTTTCCCCCCTTGCTTCACTCTTTACATAGACGTTGGGCAAAATCCTGGTCCTACTGAAGTCAACGGGAGCTTTTCCACTGATTTCAGTGGGGCCAAGATTTCACTCCTTATTTCTTAGCATTTCTTAGCAAAACATGCTTTCCAAGTTTGTCAAATCCAAACAATGTAGGTTATCTATAACTTGTATTAACTACTAAAATAAAAAGACCCATCATTTTTTCATGACTCTCAGAAAATAATCTTCAAATTATACTGCAAAATCACTTTAGGATAGGAAATTTCAGCATAAAAAATAAGTTTCATGGGCAAATCAGAAGCACCTGATAATAGGCACTAATAATGAAAGTCGGCTTCATGCCAATAAACACAGACCATGCGTAATATGGGTGTATACAAGCACTTTGGGACACATGCAACCAGCACTTGTGCAAATAAAATTGCATATTTGGCGTATAACATTATCTGTCTATGGCTCCAACCTGGGAAATCATCCTTATTCAGGATCTGAATTGGTGCTTAATGTTGGTGAACGCATATTTTGCAGTTGTCACGTAGGCATCTATTTTTGAATATTTGAACCTCAGTATCTTCCATGAACCCACAGAATTCTTGAGATAGGTAACTGAAATAAAAAGAGGGGCCATCTACCTTTTCAAGGTACAAGACAGAAGCACATAAATTCTAACGTAAGTGTTGGTTCCTTGAAATGCGTTCCTGTTACCTGGGTATGTGAAGGAGGAAGGCCTTTCCTGCCATAAATCCCAACCAGAGCGGCCTTTCCTAAAGACACATTGAATTTCAGATGCACTGGATGGTCAATGAACACTTGAGATCTCCAAAAGATACCAGGAGGAATCTTCTGTGTGGCTCGTCGTCCAACATCAATTTCTCCAGAGTCTATAAAACTGTCCTCCGGAAAGAAACTACGGGGCTTTCCTGCTGAGACATAGGAACAAAAAATCCCCTTGGATTAGCCTAGCCTCCCATAAGTAATCTGATCAAACTGGTATCTCTGACATTGATCTACCAATGTGCTGACTTTTTCAGAATACATTATGCATCAAGTCTTTATGACTATGAAAGAAAAATGGATAGGATTACTCCTGGCTACGCTCCATCTTTCTAATGAAAACATGTATCTTGGAAGAGCAACATGGATTCCCAAATGGCCCTCTGCTTAAATCATAACAACAGAGCTTGTTAAATTACATGTTAATGTTAAAAATAAATCTTACATCACATCACATCGTTAATTTAAGTTATTTATGGAGAAAGTAATTATTATATTATCAAAAAATGTAGTGATTGTGAGTTTCCCATGCACCATGGAGTCAGATGACTATGTCAAGAACATCTGTTTAAGTGAGGGTGAATTAGGCAGGGGGAAAACTAAAAGTAAAATTCACTGCTAAATTAATGGTTGGCAATTGTGGGGATGCTTGGGATGGCATCCCCAATATGAAACACCTAAATGAAGGAGGGACATTCAGCAAAGGTAGGGGACCATAATATGCTGCACTTCTACAGTGACTCCCATTTAAGAACTCAAAGGTGTTTTTATTAGATTTCAAAACAACTCTGTGAAGTGGGTTATGATTATTATCCCTGTTTTACAGATGGGAAAATTGAGACACAACGATTAAGGCATCATTTCTGAAAGAGTCTACTGAGTTTGGGTGCCTACCTTGAAACACTTTGGGCTGATATCCAGAGGTGCCAAGAACCTACACTTCCAAATGAAGTCAACAGGGTGCTCGGCACCTCTAGATAACAGGCCCTAGGCATCTCAAGTTGGGCAGCCATACACTTAAGCTCTCAGAATTATGGGCACTTTGGAAAATGGGGACCCAAGGGAAGCACAGTTAATTAGGGTCAGAGAGGGAAATAAAACCCCAGGACTGCTGACTCCCAGGCCTTTGCTTTAATCACTGGCCCACGCTGCTTCGCCTGAAATTACAGCAAAACAGGAAAAGAGATAGAGATGAAAAATGTCATCGCTTAGGAGGCTGCCTTTATTTTATAATTAAACACACTTGCATTTGAAAAGTATGTGTTACCATCACCTCCCAGATTTCAGCTTTTATAGGAACAATTAGGAGCCAAGAGAACACCATGTGGACCATCATAGGCTGTCTTTATTACCCTTAGATATTCAAATCAACCTACTATTTCATCTCTTTGCTATTAAAACCCATTACTGTATGTTTCACAGATTCAAATGATTCTAACAAAATGAGAAAGAATCTTTCAGGAATATGAAGTCATTGGTAACAAAATCACGTTTGTAGGAACTTTTTTTTTTTTTTTTTTTTTAAATAATATACTCTGCATTTGGGGAATAAGAAACTACAATGTCCTCCTACCCATTACGAATTCTCATCAAATACCCTCACAATGCACATTTAATGCTGAATTGGTGGTTGATAGGGCAATTAAATAAAATATTTTGCTGTTTTAAATAATAAAAATCCATTTAAATGTTAAATTTCTCCATATATCATCATCCTAATGTAAACTCCACAGCAGAAGCATCAGGTTCAAACTGTAAAAATGTCATCTTAATTAAAAATAGATAAAAAAGTTAAAATTCATGTTAACATTAAAAAGCACCCAATGCTGTTTCTATCTTTATTATGGAGATGAGTTTGCATTTAATTTTTTAATCCAGGAAAGCTATTAAGCACATGCTTAAGTTTCAGTCCCAATGAAACTACTCCTGCTTAAAGTTAAGCATGTACTTAAGGCTTTGTTAGATTGGAACCTTATGGAACACGTATGCCTCATTATCATTATTATTTTTCAGAAACACTGTTACATAAAGTTCATTAATAAAAGTCTGATTTTGAAAGGAATAAAATCACATTCACAGAAACATGGATCTGCTATTGTTATCAACACCTAATTTAGTTTTGTCCTTTTTGCACTCAAAGGAACAAGGAAAAGTCTAGACTCCTTATTTATCCGTGTTTTAAAATCAAGATTAACAGAGGCATTTTGGGGGAATAGGAAATTATAATTAAACCATTTGCAACACTGCAAATAGCATAGAATAATACAACTGAGATCAAATTAGTTTAATTCCATGAGTTTTATTTTGTAAATTGGATTATTAGAATTTGCGTGAATCCTAAAAGTCATTTTTCAGGATACTGTCAGTCTTAAGACAGACAGTTTGTGTGTGTAAGGCTCTCTTTCAAAACTTCCTATTCTATCGGCATGGGATGCAAAGAGAGCTACGAGAAGCTAGAAAAAGATACAAAGACTTCATTTGTTCTGGTCCACATCAAAGGTACATTTCTGGATTATTACTGATGTGTTTGATACACACATGGAATTCAAAATGGAAAGTCAAAGCACATGGTGTTCTTTCTGACTGGTCATTAATGAAGATCTTATATCAACAAATGAGGCAGGGTGAGTTTAAAATACTAAATGCTGCTGTGCAGTAGATACCTCAGAAGAAATGAATTCCTTGTAGTAGAGTGAGCGGTGCTTGCTCAAATGAAGAAAAGAAAAAAAAAAAGTTCTGTGTTTGAGGCAAAAATGGCCATTCCACAAAAATAATTGTGAAGATTTCAGATACATGTCTTTTCTTGACTGTCAGTTATATATATGAAAATATCTGATGTACTTTTTTTCTGGAGCTAGTCAAAGCAGCTGCTTCATGTCCCCACTGGGTGAGATTTACCCCAGTGCAAGAGTTCAGAGCAAGATTTTCTGCACAGGAGTAAATGTCGCCCATTGACATCAACAGGAGTTGTCAATGGCGCCAAACAGAATAGGATCAGGGCCTGAGAACTGGCTATCCAGAAAGAAACTCAAATAAGAATGCAATTTCAGTACAATTTCTAATCCGAAACTTTATCTAACTAACTTGAAGCAAAATTAATTTCAGATCTGAATTCCTAATTGTGCTGCGAATTACTTTGCTCTTCCAACACATTACCTTGCACATGCAACACTTTAGTTTCCAAAGCAACTATTCATAATTTATTCAGTTATCAAAATGAACTGTTTCATTTTTGAGCCCAACTGAGTTTGATTATAGTTCTGATACAGGCTTTGATTCAGTAAAGCACCCTGATCCATCAAAGCCCTTAAGCACATGCTGAAACGTCACTGAGTTCAATGGCACTTAAGCAGAAGCTTATATTTGCTGAACAGGGATGGACTTAAGCACATGCTAAAGTGCTTTGCTGGACTGGAGACAGACTGGAGCTGGTAACTGCCTACAGCTAGCAATACCAAATTCATTTCAGCACCAAGGAAACGTTAGCCCCAACCAGCCAATTCCACCATAGGAAAGGTAGTCTCTTTGAGGATACTTTTCAGTCAATTTTCATAATTCCAATGATATACCTTCTTATTTAGAAAAGCTGTTGTGTAATATTGCTAGCACAGACTGGTAACTACCATGTTACCACCCTGCACAGGTAGCTGCATTTCAGTGGTGGACATTGTCACCCCTGTAGAGACACATCCAAGGTCTTCATTTAATTTTTAATCAGGAGCAGATCACGCCCACAGGTTCCCCAAGACATGCAAGAAGATCACGCTGACGCTCTGCACAGCTCTCTACCTACAGTAGTCCTCAGAGACCCCCCCTCTAAGTAAACCTCCCCTGTGCAGAGAGGGTTTGGCAGAAAAGCCGACAGACTGTGAGAGCATATACATACGCATGTATGTATACACAGAGAGAGAGAGATCCACACTCCTATTCAGACAAAACTCCTTTTGATTTCAGAGGGGGTTTTGCTGAGAAGGACTGAGAAAACTCAGGAAAGACCTTTGATTTGGCCCCTTGATTATTAAAGATATATCATTTTAATTTTGATCTTTGAATAGGGAAGGCAGAGATCAAATGCAGTGTATAGGGATTTGAACATAGCAATTTAAACAGAAGACAAAAGAAAAATAAATTTTATCGTGAGGACTTTTTGAATGCAGAAATATTCAGTAGTTCACTACATTGTCTAGCAAGCTTTGTCCAGGGTCCTACAGTTCTGGATTAATTGATTTACACTGTAATAATTTCATTTGACACTGACCAGTCATTAGTAACTTTGTTGCTTTAAGGCATATGTAACTCTGGCCTTTGTTTGCATTCAGAAAGACAGATAATCCCATTAAGTAAAATTTCTGTAATTAACAGATGCCAAATAAGCTTACTTATATAAGGCCTGATCCCAAGCCCACTGAAATCAGTGGAAAGACTTCCATCAATTTCACTGGGCTTTGGATCAGGCCCACATTCCTTGCCTGCCCTCTCCTCCCCCCTCCACCCCCCCCCCCCCGCAACTACAACTCCACCAATTCTACTGGAATGAGAGATTTTTGATCTCATGGTCACTTAAATTTGAAGAAAAGACGGTGCAGCATAAAGAGCTTTATTAAATTCAAAGCTGAATTCCTCATTTCTTCATCTCCCCTACATGAATCTTAGAGTGATGAAAACCCTGTGCTTTGCAGACCCCATAGGTATTTCTGGCACTGATGCCTCCACTGAAAACACAAAGTTGCAAAACCCTTGCTTGCTTGTGGAATAGTGTAGTGTTTTTTAAATTAGACCCTGATTCTGCATAGTTCTGAGCAGGCTCAGGGCCTCTAACTTCAGTTGGACTTGAAGGCTGTCAGCACCATGCAGACTTTGCAGGATTAGGCCCTTCATTTGGCTGTCCTTGAGGGTACATGGCCATCTTCACAATGCCAAAGCTTGCAATGCCAACAACTTTTAATGACTATTTTGGTACCCACAACAATGCCAACTAGTAACCAAAAGAAATACTAGGGTAAGCACTGTTGTATTGCTGTAGAGAAAGCACAGTGATAATCTTCAAGGCATCACTTTAGCTCTTAAGACGTGAACATGGTTTCTCAGGAATATAGCCCATAGACGACATGAAGCAGGGCTTTTGTGGTGGAATACTGTACCCATACGAGATGTGGTGCCCATATCCCCTCCTTGAGAATGGCCTCATAGGTTTGCTGAGGACATACACCTTATCTTCATGTTAATGGACATTAAAAGGATGTGACATCTGGAAACATAACTGACAACTACTAGCTCTAGACATGAAAGACTGGAAAAGCACCAGATTATGGTGCTGCAAGAAAGGCGGTATGGGGGTGATGGAGTATGACACTGGATGGCTGGAGTTTAAAGGCAGACACAGAGGACTCACAACATGGAAACACACCAACCATACCTTCACTGGATCCTTTGCCTTTCCTGTCAGGTAACTCTAACCCTGTGCCCCCCGAGGGATATAAGGAGACGTCCGTTGGCACTGGCCAACTGCTGGCTGTGTCTTCCGTGATCTCATACATCTGCCCTTCCATCGGCTGCAGGTGCCAGTTTAGGCCAAACAGGTGCATGGCTGTAGTGAGCAATGAGAAAAGTCATCTTTTTCTGCTGGGGAGAGCTTCATAACTGTAGGGGCACTTGGTAGACTCTCACCCTACTGCTTTATACTAATCACTGCTAAAAAGAAAAGCATGGGATTTATGTTATTGGACAGCCCACACTGGTTCTGCAATACCATCAAGAACATGACAATTTCTTTGGCCTGGGTCCCCTCTCACACTAGTTTCACACTAGTCTAGCACTGTTGACTTCAGTGGAATTGCTCCTGATTTATGCCAGTGTGAGAAGAGAATTGGACCCCAGGTCTCAGAATACACCTGAAGTTGGGATGAAAATTCAGTGAGCAGTTTTAGGGACAACACTTAAGAAGAAGTGAATGTTATATTTACTTATGCACCAATAAATCCAGAGAAACTGAGCCTTTGCTGTGCATTGTTGTATTCACAAGCTATTCTCCAGGCCCTTAATAATTTTTTTATTCAGTCCTTATACAGGGAGAGACGGTGGGAATTTTGACTGAGTAAGTGGTTTAGAGGTCTGCCACATATAATTCATTCTGTTATTGTTACGGTATTAGTTGTATGTGGATTGAGTGCAAATTCATGTGACCGAGCTCTCGCTGGTACAATTCCAGCTTTCTGCTAATCATCCTGGGGGTTTAAAAGTGAGTAACACCAACTGGATTTGCATGAGTCCAGGACTCAGCTTGTTGTAGGTTTCTGGGATTGCACAAGGCCATCCAGTGTATGACTCTGTTCCACAAAATTACAGAAAGGCGAGGAAAGTTAAGGAACATGACAGAACACTTAAAAAGCAAACACGTGTATGGAGAGAGGCATGCTTATGCAATTAAGACACGCCCCCTGAAAACGTGAAGGGAAACAATGTGGCTTCCTGTATCATTCCTTTCTTCCTCAACATAAACATTTCATATTTAATCACCATCCAGTTTACCTTCAGGCACTCAACGACAAAATGATTCGATATTCAATGCACTTGTAATGACATTTTCCTATTAAGGGAGCAACTCCTATTTCACAAAATAGTTTCTATACAGTGATATTAACTATACTATACAGTGATATTAACATCAGAGCTATTTAACGTAAACAAAGAGGATGAGAACAGGACATTCTCACTGCCTATAGATATCATTTTATTTACAAAAATATATGCTCAAGTTTGTCAAACATCCCAATGATGAGTGCTGGGTTTATAAAGTCTTTACATTGGAAAGGATCCATTTCAAGTGGATTGAAAAGGCATCTGAACAGCTCTTTTGAAACAAGTAGTTTGGACATACATAGCAAAATTATCACTTTCTTGTATTTCATAATCAAGTAGGACATCTTCTAGCATGAACAGGAGTGTCACACACTAACAGATAATGGAAGATAACTAAGCTGAGTGAAATTAGGATTCCCACTTTATCATGTAAACAGGGACTGGATTTGTTATCAAAACCCTAATGAATCTATTAAGAAAGAAAAACTCATGTAAACTCCCTATCAGAAAGGAGAGACTCAGGGCTGTGTTCAAAACCAGGACATTTTTATGCAGGCACACATGCAACTTTACTAACAGGAAAGCTGCAGATATAGCTGTTGATTCAAACAGGAAACTTAGCACAGACTGGCATGTGGTTTTGATTTAAAGGGGGAACATGCGTTTCTCCAGAAATGCTACATAAGGATACGGTAAAAAAATCAAGGAGCCCAAGTATGGATGACAAGAACTTTCAGAGAGCCTTAGATATCAATCTGCTTATCCATTATGTATTTATGTACTTCCATGGCCCCCACCATCATAGTATCTGAGCACCTCACAATTATTAATGGATTTTATCCTCACAACATTGTATCAGATAGGAAAATATTATCCTCCTTTCATAGATGAGGAATTGAGGCACAGTGCAGATGAAGTGATTTGCCCAAGTTCACAGAGGTCATATGTGGCTGAGTGAGGAACTGAACGGAGATCTAAGTACAAGACTAGTGCTCTCTCCAGCAGACCATCCTTCCTGTCTTATACCATGTGTATTGCCACAGTATTTGAATTCCTACTAATTAAGATACACTTAAGGTTCATTATTTCCTTCTCTCTCGCGGTCCCCCAGTAGGAATTCATTTATTATGGATAATAATTGTGAGAAAGCTAAGCTGAAGAAGTGAGCATTGTTTTGGGCACATTGAAAAGATTATGGAAGCAGAATACCTTGTTCTACAAACATGAGCGACTGACTGGAAGCCAGGAACTGCTGAGGCTTCCTTGCACACTGATTTTGTGTGTGTCCCTGAGCAAGGCAGCAGGTTATTTAATGCCCTATAGACACACAAACTTTAAGGACAGAGGAGACCATCATGATCATCTAGTCTGACCTCCTGCACATTGCAGGCCACAGAACCTCACCCACCCACTCTTTAACAGACCTGCTAAACTCTGGCTGAGTTACTGAGGTCCTCAAATCATGAATTAAAGACTTCAAGTGACAGAGAACGATGTGCCATACAGTAGAATACACTAGGGAGCCTCACTCAAGAGAAGAATCCACCATTTACACTGGTTTAAACCTGAAAGTGACCCATGCCCCATGATGCAGAGGAGGACGAAAATCCCCCAGGGAATGGATCACTTGATGCTTACCTGTTCTGTTCATTCCCTCTGGGGCACCGGGCATTGTCCACTGTCAGAAGACAGAATACTGGGCTGGATGGACCTTTGGTCTTACCCAGTATGGCCATTCTTATATTCTTATGTCTCTGCCAATCTGACCGGGGGAAAATTCCTTCCCAACCCCAAATACTGCAATCCATTAGACCCTGAAAACGTGGGCAAGACCGATGAGCCTGACACCTGGAAAGAATTCTCTAGTTTCCCCATCTATGAAAGGGAGCTATTAATGTTCACCTGCCTCACATAGATGGTACGAAGCTTAGTTCATGCATGTTCGTAAAGTACGGTACTTTTAGGTCCTTGGCTGGAAAGTCTTTTAGAAATGAAGAGTTATCATAGAGGCCTTCATTAAAAAGTCAGCTTTTGCTATTAGTTAACACAGATTTTCCCTCAAATAAAATAGGAAATATCACCAACCATAAGACTCTACTTGAAACTGACACAGAAAATTTGCGTTTGCTTTAGAAACTGGATCTGATTCAAGTTCTTTCTCATGAAATCATAATATCTCACCATGTGATTATGTGATTATTATTACTATTTTACAAATTCCAAAACTTTATGATGTTGGAAGCTGGAGGAAGATTCTGCCTCTCATTTGCTCTCCCATAAAGGCCACCTTCTTGCTGAAATGTCAAGTAATAACAGCAATGGATGTTTTAGGTTTGTAAATCTCAGTGGGATATTTATAACTGTTGATGCACACTGTTGTTTAAATGTTTTGAGAGCAGCACAAAGAAAGGAAATTCAATCTTGTTGTTCACTAAATTGATGCAAAGGCCTTGTGGGTAAAAAACAGGGTAAAGAATAGGGTCTTGAAACCATGGACAACAGACACAATCATACACTTTGAAATGTTAATGGTTCCTAAACGCAAAGTGAAGCCATAAAAGAAGCTGAGACTCCTGATGTTCTTCGTCTCCAGGTCAATCTGAACCCATGGCTGACATTTTCTCTGGCTTTTTTCTGCTCAGCAAGATGCGAGACGTGGCTCTCACAGTGAACGTTCCATCTTGACAATTTCCCTCTCCCCCCAAATGGGATGTTCAATAAATGCTCTAATACTGAAGGTTCCTGGATATTAAAAGAGCACAGTGCAATTAACAGTCATTAAAATGTACCATTCAGTGCACTACCATGTAGCTTCCACTGCCTAGGAAGCCAGGTGGCATGTGCTTTTGAGAAGCTTTGGTTACATTTTGCATAGTTAAAAAAACTCTTCTGTTTTTTCTCGGAATTGAAATACTAGTGGGGAGGGGGGAATACAGTGTATGTGCTCACTGGACCAGCTCAACCCCAATGCATAGATCAAGACACACCAGGGAGGCAGATGGCCCATTATGCTTGAGTTTTAAAATGAAATCCTCTACTTTTAAATGAAGTAAGTGCTGGTGAAAGTTGCCTGGTTGCTGAAATCCACTGACCAGGTAACAGCACACAGACAGTGGCAGCGCAAACTTCCTTATCACCATGCCCGCAGCAAGCCTCAACCCTGTTCTGAAGGGATGCCTCTAGGTGGCAAGGAGTTCAGTCTCCATGGCCCTTTCAAGCCTTGGCTACTCTGCTGACTGTGCCAGGAAGAGTGCCAATTAATGCCAAAATGCAGCGGTGATGTGTCTGTGGGCTCGTAGGCACTAGCGTCACACTCATTTAAGAGAGGCCAGTAGCATGAATCTTCAGCTGGTGTCCTTTTATTTCTCATAGTTGAAAAATGCTACCTTTCAAATGAAGTACAATGTTGGTGGAACTGACGATGCTGGCTCATAATTTTTGTTCTATACAATAGCATCCCTTTTCTGCATGGCATTATTCCTATGACATTGCTCTTCTCTATGGCTGTGAGCTTCATTGTCTGTTCTTGTAAAGCCCAAGAAAGTGGTAAAGGGGTTCAAAGTTTGCTTTTAAGAGACACAGTCTTATGGATATGTTTTCATTACGGCCATTGTCACAGCAAAACAAAGCAGGCAAAAAATCATGCTCAGCAGAGCAGAACAAAGAGAACCTGGAATAACATTTAAGATAAAAAAAAGACAAAGAAGGATAGCAATTTACAGGGTCAACAAAATGGACATCTCTTGGGAAAGGTTGATGGAGTGAGGGAGTTAGCAGAAAGAGGCAGATGATTGTGATAGATTACAGGGAGAAGACAAGACAAGACATGTTTAGTGAAGCGTAAGAGACCCCCAGAAACCACAGAAGTCAGCAGAACAGTGAAAACCACACTGCTGCCCTTTATTAGATTGTTGACTTGCCCAAGCTGGCAAGGTAAGTGTAATAAATAACCAAACCAATCAATTACGATGTCTGAAATTAAGGCCCAATTGCAAGGCTATGGCTGAAGACATCAGCTGCTTTCCATTGTGTTTAAAGGGGGACTTGCAAAATGCATTTACACTATAGGCTCACAAACTCGTGCTACTTCCTGCACTGTTCTCTGAGAGTCAGACCCCTGAAGCCATGCCTCCCCGTTTGGTCATTCCTTACTCAGAGAAAACTCCCACCAAAGCCAATAAATGCATAAAAAAATTACAACTCTTTCAGGATTTGACCCTGAATGATTAAAAAAGCGTTTCTCAGAATATACAGAGGATCAATGGGAACAATGAATAAATACTAATAATGATAATAGGAGGCGGAACAGTGGCCTCGATTTTCAAAGGAGTGTAAGAGTGTTAGGCACCCAACTCCCACTGAAATCCAGTGGGATTTGGATGCCTAATTCCCATAGCCCCCTTGAAAATCCCAGCCAAATGCTCTGCATTTGTATTCTGCCTTACATTTCACTTTGCCTGAGCCAAATATATAGGAATGATAGAGTAGGTTAGGTTGGCGGGGGAGTGGCATTATATATGAAAGAAAGCATAGATTCAAAATCTTAAATGAATCCAACTGTACCATCGAATCTCCATGGATAGAAATTCCATGCTTGAATAATAAGAGTAAAGCAGTAGGAATATGCTACTGACCACCTGATCAGGATGGTGACAATGTGAAATGCCTAGAGAGATTAGAGAAGCTGTTAAAACAGAAAACCCAAGAATAATGGAGATTTCAACTATCCCTATATTAACTGGGTACATGTCACCTCGGGACACGATGCAGAGATAAAAATTTATGAACACCACAAATGGCTACTTCTTGGAACAGTTAGTTATGCAACCCACAAGAGAAGAGCCAATTCTTGATTTAGTCCTAAGTAGAGCACATACTGTGGGGCCATGCGGGTACCCATAGCAGTGCCGCTGATTTGAAGGTATACATTGTCCCCAAATGTGAAATAGTTATGGGTGAGGACAAAGTCACAAAGTTCAGCCACCAGGTTAGCCGTGACATTATCGGGGATAGTGTTCCTGATGGCTTGTAGTCCATCTTTGTGTGGAATGTTGTGTAGAGGGCTTCTGCATCCATAGTGGCCAGGATGGTGTTTTCAGGAAGATCACCAATGGACTGTAGTTTCCTCAGGAAGTCAGTGGTGTCTCGAAGATAGCTGGGAGTGATGGTAGCGTAGGGCCTGAGGAGGGAGTCTACATAGCCAGACAATCCTGCTGTCAGGGTGCCAATGCCTGAGATGGTGACATGCCTGCAAGCTGCAAGGAAACTATTTATAACACCATAATAGAGGCTCAAACTAAATGTATACCCCAAATTAAAAATAAAACAGTAAGTAAAAACAAAACCATGGGTAAAGTGCAGAGTGAAAGAAGCAGTTAGAGACAAAAAGGCATCCTTTAAAAGTTAGAAGTAAAATCCTACTGAGGAAAACAGAAAAGAGCATAAACTCTGGCATGTCAAGTGTAAAAGTATAATTAGGCAGGCCCAAAATGAATTTGAAGAGCCACTAGCAAAAGACAATAAAAACTAACAGCAAAAAAAAAAAAAGTATATCAGAAGCAGGTGGCCTACCAATGAGTGGGACAACTGGACGATTGAGGTGCACTCAAGTAAAGAGCACTCAAGGAAGAGAAGGCTTTTGCAAGAAGCTAAATGAAATCTTTGCATCCGTCTTCACAGCTGAGGATGTGAGGGAGATTCCCACATCTGAGCTATTCTTTTTAGGTGGCAAATTTGAGGAACTGTCTCAGATTCTGGGCTCAACAGAAGATGTTTTGGAACAAATTGATGAATTAAACAGTAATAAGTCACCAGGACCAGATAGTATTCACCCAAGAGTTCTGAAGGAACTCAAACATGAAACTGCAGAACTACTAACCTTGATATGTAACCAATCGCTTAAATCAGTCTGTGTACCAGACGACTGGAGGATAGCTAATGTAATGCCATTTAAAAAAAAAAAAGGCTCCAGAGGCGATCCTGGCTATTACAGGCCAGTAAGCCTAACTGCAGTACCAGGCAAACTGGTTGAAACTATAGTAAAGAAAAGAATCATCGGATACATAGATGAACATGATTTGTTTGGGAAGAGTCAACACGGCCTCCGTAAAGAAAAATCATGCCACACCAATCTATTATAATTTTTTGAGAGAGTCATTAAACATGTGGACAAGGGCGATCCACTGGTTATAGTGTATTTGGACTTTCAGAAAGCCTTTGACAAAGGCTCTTAGGCAAAATATGCAGTGTTTGTCAGTCCCAGCGGTGAGTGAGGTAATATCTGAACTGAGGAAGAGCTCTGTGTAGCTTGAAAGCTTTTCTCTCTCACAAACAGAAGCTGATCCAATAAAAGATATTACTTCACTCACCTTGTCTCCCTTGAGCAAAGTAGGCAGACAGAGAATAAGAGGGAAGGTCCTCTCAAGGAGGAGTAACTGGTTAAAAAAGAGGAAACAAGCACAGCAATTCCTTTGGCTTCTATGGAGCACCTCTCGGGCTTAATAATAGCTCAGCAAAAGCACATGAGAAAGGAGCACTTTTCGAAAGCTAGTACTCTCTTCCCCCCAGGAGCAGCCCATGGGGAGGGAGTAGAGAAGAACAGGAAGAAAAGGAACAGGAAATCAGGACAAAAACAATGAGTAAAGAGGAAACAGAATGAAGAAACAGAGCAAGAAAGGGAACAAGGGAATATATATACATAAACATACGCACATATATATATGTGTGCGTGTGTGTGTATATAGACACACACACATATTGTGACAAAGCTCTGTCCTTGTCTCCACAGGTCCCACGTTTCCTGGTGGATTTCGCTACCCTCAGAGGCTCACTGTGACCCTCCACGTAGCCTTTCTCTCTCTAGAGGCAAGGGTCACAGCTTACTGAGCCATTTCATCATAAGCCAGCAAGGGAGGTGAGGAGACACAACCTTCCCTTGCACAGTCTCTCGTCTCCCAGTCTCAGTGATTAATAGGGGAAGGGAGGGGGAAGCCCAGGCCCACCCTCTACCCTGGGCTCCAGCCCAGGGACCCTAATAGTAGCAGCTATGGAAGCTGACTTTTTGGAAATAGGAAACGTACAATTCCCTGGGCCACTTCCCCAAAGCAGCCCCCACTCAATATCTCCTTCACCTTTACCTCAGGGCCTCCTTCCTTGAGCCTGATATGGATTTATACTGCTTAGTTCCTCCAACAGCACGGCTTCCTCCTGCAGATCCTGACACGCATGCCTCACTGACTAACTGGGAGGCTTTTAACTAATTCCAGCCAGCCCTTGACTGGCTTCAGGTGTCCCAATCAACCTAGCTATCTCCACTGCTTTCTAGAAGGATCTTAATTGACCCCAGGTGTCTTGATTAACCTGGAGCAACTGCCATTTGGTTACCATGGTACCAGAGATTTGTTTAGCCTGGAGCTAACATACCTGTTCCTCACTACTTTACTGTAGCCATCTGGCCTTGCCCTGTCACTATATAAATACACAGAGAGAGAGAGAGAGAGAGAGAGAGAGAGAGGATGAGACTAGAGAGAGAGGATGAGACTATTAAGAGACGGAACATGTTAGAAAAGAGTACGGGAGGGAATCAGCAAGAGAAGTGACAGGCAACAGACAGGAAAAAATTTGCGGCTCAAACATGGAATGGGAAGGCTTTTAGAACAATCTCTGTATCCATCCTTCACTCTTCTTCTGTCTTCCATTTCTCTCTCTCCCTCTTCTTCTCCAGAGGTGAACTGGATGTAGCCTCTTCTAATGTACTCCTCAAACTCTCTGGCCTTTGGGCCAAAACATCATGCTGGCCCTTTGTTGCAACTACACCTTTCAAGTGAGAACTGGTATTTTCTTTTAAAGTTCAAATACTCTGGATTCCACCAGTAAATTACTCAGGGCTCATTTTTACTCAAGTAAATGTATTGCTTTCGCTCCTATCTCTGGGATAAACTTGACTGTAATTATCTAAATAACTGTCTCTCTCTACACTGAAATTATATGATTTTTGAAGAAGTGGAAGAATTGACTGCTGCAGAATTAATCATACTTTTCTGACATTCAATGTTGTTATGAAAAGGAGTTTTTCAACGTGAAATAATCACCCAGTTTGTCAATCTTTCAATAAATCATGGAAAAGGCCCATAAGATTAAGGGGAATAAAAGCAGCAAAATAGACATTAAAGGAAGCAAGCAAACAAACACATCTCTCCTGAGTGCTTGTTGACACTTTACTCAGGGGAAATGCTACTTTGCTCTGAGGGGTGTGCTGACAACATGCCAGAAGATCAAGAACCAAGTGACTCTCATGGCACTGCCTGTATCAGTAAGGAGTAAGGGTGGCAACTGCAAGACTAGGCCCTGTAGAAAATGCAGCACATCATGGCTCCTCACATTGTTTATATAAAGATAAACGCATGGTGAGGTCAATACCCAGGATGTGATGCCTCCATGTCATTCCAGCACAATACAACACACATGTACATGGCATGGCTTGGCTTTCTGCTCCATACCAGCGACAAAGACAATAACACATCCCTGTATGTTTTGTTCTACCCGGAACTGAACTGAATACAACACAGCACAGGTGTCGACTCCATTGGTGCTCCGGGGATGGAGCACCCACAGAAAAAAATAGTGGGTGCTCAGCACCCACTGGCAGCTCTGAGGATTAACTCCTCTCCCTCCCTCCCAGCACCTCCTGCCTGTCGTGATCAGCTGTTCAGTGGCATGCAGGAGGTGCTGGGGGGAGGAGGGGAGGAGTGAGGACAGGGCACGCTTGGGGGAGGGAGAAGAATGGGGCAGGGGCAGAACGAAAAAGAGGTGGGGTGGGACTTGGAGGAAGGGGTGGAGTGGGGGAGGGGTCTGGGGTGGAGTGGGGGTTGACTCATAAAGATGGCACTTATGCAACACAGGTACCAAATTAAAAATGTGAGCAGCTACTGGGCAGGGATAACCTTAACTTATGCAGGACCAGAAGCAAGAGTTGGGCTCCAAGCTACCGTTTCAACAAGAAATCAGAGCAGAATTTTTGGATCTTCTCTGGAAACATCTCCAGATGTTGTTTTCACAAAACACAACCCACCCCCCAAGAGGTCATTTGCACAGATTGTGACCAAGGAATATATCTGACACACTGGTCACATTTTGACCACTTAACTTTTTTATTTAAACAAGATGTGTCTTTCCTGTGTGTTGCAGCTACACCAGAGACTTCCAAGGTGCAAGTAAACGGTCTGCAAATAGTAACAATTCCTTCTTAGCAGAATATTTTATATTTTCATTTAGTTGTCAATTGCTCTTGAAAGCAACAACAGAGCTTCCAGATGAAGCACCCTTTGAAAGCTTCAAGGAAGTGACTAGAAAGACATATTATAAAATGAAGTGGTTAAACTCAATGTTTGTTCAACACAAAGAGTCAGCACTTCCTATTCAAGGTCTCCCTAATTACCCCAGGATCAAAGAATTTCAAGTGATTGCCTGTTCATTCGAAGTGCTAATAGATGATCACTGCCCCCACCAGCTTTATAGTGGCACACTCACAGGCTTGTCATTTCCTGCACGGAGGGGCAAGATGCATTTTAAACGCTTAGTATATTTATATTCATTTCCTCAGGAGGCTCTTTTCAAGTGTCAACCTATGAAAAAAAATGAACGATTTATATGTAAAGGTGTCCTGGCTTATCAAAGAAGCTGTCTGCTTATGTATAAAATATCGTTTCCTCCCTGCACTTGCGCCAATGAGAAAGCAGAAGAGGAAGTCAAAAGATGAACCTCAGCAACATATAGCTGCTGTTAGGCAGCTTCCTGCACTTGTGCAGCTTATTCCAGTCCCACAGATGCTAGTAAATTTGGTGCTATACATGCTCAGGCCTTTCTCAGTAAAATAATATTTCTCCTTCCAGATTCCCTTTATGACAGAGGCCATATTAATATATATATTACTGAAATTTCTTCACCATCAAAGTCAATTATAATATGGTCCCACCGTACCTCTAAATGGTGTTTTAATTTGTGTATAGAATATTAGCAATAGAAATTTCCCATTGGAGCATTCACTTCAATTAGAGAAATGAGCACAGACAGGAGGCTTTGCAACTACTAAAATCCTGGGTTAGCCTGTTACACACAATATAATTTTACATATACCGTTTCATTAGGCACCTATAATTGCTGAACCCTAATTGAAGGAATGTGATTCACCAAGTTAAATCAGCTACAGTTCAGCACTTGTTATTTATTATTTGTATTTTGGTAGCATCTGTGAGCCCCAGTCACGGTTGTGATAGATGCAGTGCAATTACAGCACAAAAAGCTGGTCCCTCTGATCCAGCAAAGGACTTTAAGCACATGTTTAATTTTAACGTCAGTAGTTCCACTGACTTCAACAGAACTACTCTTGTGCTTAAATGAATAAGGACCACATGCTCAATAACTCACATACTGAGCCCTAAAACCCAGTCCTCTCTGCCATAGAATCATAGAAGATCAGGGTTGGAAGGAACCTCAGGAGGTCATCTAGTCCAACCCCCTGCTCAAAGCAGGACCAAACCCCACTAAACCAGCCCAGCCAGGGCTGTGTCAAGTCAGACCTTAAAAATCTCTGAGGATGGAGATTCCACCACCTCCCTAGGTAACCCATTCCAGTGCTTCACCACCCTCCTAGTGAAATAGTTTTTCCTAATATCCAATCTAGACCTCCCCCACTGCAACTTGAGATCATTACTTCTTGTTCTGTCATCTGCCACCACTGAGAACAGCTGAACTCCATCCTCTTTGGATCCCCCCTTCAGGTAGTTGAAGGCTGCTATCAAATCCCCCCTCACTCTTCTCTTCTGCAGACTAAATAAGCCCAGTTCCCTCAGCCTCTCCTCATAAGTCATGTGTCCCAGCCCCCTAATCATTTTCATTGCCCTTTGCTGGACTCTCTCCAATTTTTCCACATCCTTTCTTTAGTGGGGGGCCTAAAACTGGACACAATACTCCAGATGTGGCCTCACTAGTGCCGAGTAGAGGGGAGTAATCACTTCCCTTGATCTGCTGGCAATGTTTCTACTAATGCAGCCCAATATGCCGTTAGCCTTCTTGGCAACAAGGACACACTGCTGACTCATATCCAGCTTCTCATCCACTGAAATCCCCAGGTCCTTTTCTGCAGAACTGCCGCTTAGCCAGTCGGTTCCCAGCCTGTAGCAGAGCATGGGATTCTTCCATCCTAAATGCAGGACTCTGAACTTGTCCTTGCTGAACCTCATCAGATTTCTTTTGGCCCAATCCTCCCATTTGGCTAGGTCACTCTGGACCCTATCCCTACCCGGCAGCATATCTATCTCTCTCCCCAGTTTAGTGTCAGCCGTGAACTTTCCATCCCATCATCCAGATCATTAATGAAGATGTTGAACAAAAACAGCCCTAGGACCGACCCCTGGGGCACTCCACTTGATACTGGCTGCCAAGTAGACACTGAGCCGTTGATCACTACCCATTGAGCTCAACGATCTAGCTAGCTTTCTATCCACCTTATAGTCCATTCATCCAATCCATACCTTTTTAACTTGCTGGCAAGAATACTGTGGGAGAATGTATCAAAAGCTTTGCTAAAGTCAAGATATATCATGTCCACTGCTTTCCCCATATCCACATCATAGAAGGCAATCAGGTTGGTCAGGCTCGACTTCCCTTGTTGAATCCATGTTGACTGTTTCTGATCACCTTCCTCTCCTTCAAGTGCTTCAAAATGGATTCCTTGAGGACCTCCTCCATGATTTTTCCAGGGACTAAGGTGAGGCTGACTGGTCTGTAGTTCCCCAGATTCTCCTTCTTCCCTTTTTAAAAGATGGGCATTATATTTGCCTTTTTCCAATCATCCCGGACCTCCCTGATTGCCACGAGTTTCAAAGATAATGGCCAATGGCTCAGCAATCACATCAGCCAAGTCCCTCAGCACCCTCAATGCATTAGATCCAGACCCATGGACTTGTGCATGTCCAGCTTTTCTAAATAGTCCTTAACCTGTTCTTTCACCACTGGGGGCTGCTCACCTCCTCCCCATAGTGTACTACCCAGTGCCGCAGTCTGTGAGCTCTGTGAAGACTGAGGTAAAAAAAGCATTGAGTACGTCAGCTTTTTCCATATCAACTGTCACTAGGTTGCCCCCCCCATTCAATAAGGGTGCCACACTTTTCCTGACCATCTTCTTGTTGCTAACATACCCGTAGAAACCCTTCTTGTTACCCTTCACATCCCTTGCTAGCTGCAACTCCAATTGTGCTTTGGCCTTTCTGCTTACACCTCTGCATGCTTGAACAATATTTTTATACTCCTCCCTAGTCATCTGTCCAAGTTTCTACTTCTTGTAAGCTTCCTTTTTGTGTTTAAGCTCACAGAAGATTTCTCTGTTAAGCCAAGCTGGTCGCTTGCCATATTTGCTATTCTTTCTGCACAACGGGATGATTTGTTCCTGTGCCCTCAATAAGGCTTCTTTAAACATATCCAGCTGTCCTGGACTCTTTTCCCCCTCATATTAGCCTCCCAGGTGATCCTGCCCATCGGTTCCCTGAAGGAGTGAAAGTCTACTTTTCTGAAGTCCAAGGTTCATATTCTGCTGCTCTCCTTCCTTCCTTTTGTCAGGATCCTGAACTCGACCATTTCATGGTCACTGCTGCCGCGGTTGCCACCCACTTCTACTTCCCCTACCAATTCTTCCCAGTTTGTGGTCAGCAGGTCCAGAGGACCAAGGCCCCTATTTGGTTCCTCCATCACTTGCACCAGGAAGTTGTCCCCAACACTCTCCAAAAACTTCCTAGATTTTCTGTACACTGATGTATTGCTCTCTCAGCAGATGTCAGGGTGATTGAAGTCCCCCATGAGAACCAAGGCCTGTGATCTGGAAACATCTGTTAGTTGTCCGAAGAAAGGCTCCTGGTCTGGTGGTCTATAGCAGACGCCCACCACGTCATCACCCTTGTTGCTCTCGCCTCTAAACTTAACCCAAAGACTCTCAGCAGGCTTTTCTCCAGTTTCATACTGGAGCTCTGAGCAATCATATTGCTCTCTTACATACAGTGCAACTCCTTCACCTTCTCCCCTGCCTGTCCTTCCTGAACAGTTTATACCCATCCATAACAGTGCTCCAGTCTTGTGAGTTACCCCATCAAGTCTCTGTGATTCCAGTCACATCATAGTTCCTTGACTGTGCCAGGACTTCTAATTCTTCCTGCTTGTTTCCTAGGCTTCTTGCGTTCGTGTACAGGCACCTATGATAACTAGCCGATTGCCCTACTTTCTCAATATGAATCAGGAGGCCTCCCCTGTTGCACCCTCTTCCTTGTGTTTCCTCCCAGTATCCCACTTCCCCCTGGCCTTATCATTAAGCACATGGAAGTGAAGGTTTCATTATGTAGATGTTTTAAGGGGGCACTTCATTGTTTTAAGGAGACTTAGGAGATGAAGGTGCACTTTATTTTACCTTCTTATCTCTCTCCAAACAAACTTGAAAAAACAAGCTATTAATGATGAAAGTTAATTTGGGCAGAAAACCCCACTTTCTCTGTACAAAAGCCTGGCAAATGGATATGAATGTACTATCTGGGAAAGCTGATTAAATGGATGACACAGCACAATTAATGACACTGGAATTTCCCCACCTCCCTAGAGACCCTGGGCAGAATCCAACACAGGACACAAGGGAGCTATAAATCTTAAGTGAATGGTACAGCTCAGTGCTAAAAGCTCTCTCAATAACAAAATTTAACACACCTGCCAACCTGTTAATTCCAGCCTCAGGACTAATCCAGCAGACAGAAAAAGGCAAAAACCGGTCAAATGCAACCCACAGCATTCTATAATGAGGCCCACAGCCACCTTTTTAGTTAATTACATCCCCAAAACAATGTTAAGAGAATGCAAAGGTTGCAAAGTCATGAATGTAAAAAGTAGGAAATGTCAGAATTAAGGTTGCCTGTGCAACTTTAATTTGGCTCCCTTGTGCATATGTATCATGATAACTGTCTTTAATGACATGATCCCATATTATTTTTCCCACAAGAATCCTGATAGGAGGAGCAATTGCAAGGAAAGCCTGCTCAGCCCCTGCATTTCCAGGTTGGAGCATACTCAGGCACTCTGTGGAGATGCCACATGTGCAGTCCATTCATAAATGGAGCATGTTTAGTTGCTTTGTGGCAATTGTGCACGCACAGTCTGATCAGCATCAGGAGTTGTGAGGGGATGGAGCATGCTAACTGCAGGTGGAATCCTCCAAGATTTTAGCTACCAGACTCGAACAAGTCTCTACTGACTATGTGTGAACTGAGATTTTTCAGAGGCTTATTATTTTGCCAAATTTGGGCCAGTTTTCAGGGAGATGGCGAAAGGCTCATTGCTACCTGTACCACTTACAAGCAGGTGTGACTTACGGACATCTAGGGTATGTCTACATTGCAGCTGGAAGAGAGCCTCCCAGCCTAAGCAGAGAGTCTCATGCTAGTTCAGGCCAACCTAGCATATAAAAACAGCACTGTGGACATTGCAGCTCTGGTGGAGACTGGGGCTAGCCACGCAAGCTCAGATACAAGGCGTCAGGTGAGCTCGAGAGCCTTAGCTGCTGCCTGAACTGCCATGTCCACACTGCTATTTTTAACACACTAGCCACAGCTAAGCTACTGTGAGCCTGTCTACCCAGGCTTAGAGCCTCACTCCCAGGTATAGTGTAGACATACTGTTATAGACCTGATTCCACTGCCGTGAACCTTATGTCATTATCTACACCTGTGAAGGGTGGGTGTAAAATGCTAGCAAATCAGAATGGCTGCATTTCACACAGGTGAATGACTATTCCTGCTTAAATAATTATGTTTGAGGCCATCTGGGCTACCCATTTGATCCCATCTACTCTGCAACATAACTGTGCAGAGGAACCAGTTACAATGGGGATGTCCTGGGATGAGGTCCATGCTGGCCTTCTCCACACTAGCCTCGTTTCCTCATTACTAATACTGGTTCAGCTCCCTGAGTGTTAGCAGTGAAATGAGCACTAGATAAATAAAGTGTTGATTCAATTTTTTACCGCTGGTAATCTAACACTGCTTATGTGTTTTACTTGGCAGTAAAATGTCAGGAGCCACATAAAGACTTTTCTACACTACCATGCCAGGCGTATTTCTCTAATATTTCCAGCCATTGCTAAGAATGGTTCTGCTGCACCTTCTGGTAGAAGCAGTGTAAGCAATAGTGGGAAATTTTTGAGACATAACCTTAGTATGGGCAAGTGCATTATTCTTCCTGGCACTCTTTTAAAATAAATAAATAAATAAAGTAAGTGTCCCTTTACACTGGATATTGGAACCATCCATGCTACAACTGTCTGAGGTGGAGTATGCACCCTGCTCCAGCTGTATTATGTACTACCATGTTTAAAACATGTTTCCATGCATTGTTCCCACCCTCTCTTTAGATTGGGTTGTAATTAGCATGTTTCTGATCACAATGTGGGTGGGCTCTAGTACAGGGCACAACAAAGTCAAGCAAAGAGGTATGTCAGAAAGGCTGGTAATTGGGGGAGGGGCTGTTAATTTTTAACTTGAAGACCATGGGCCCGTTCCCAAAATAAATCAATTCTGCTACCCAATCATTCAGGGTCAGATTCTGCTATCCTTAGGTTGCCTCATGCCTTACTGCACAAGCCTTTCAATAAAGTATAACTGTGTTTGTTAGTTGCTGCAGGTCACCCCACCCTGGGTCTATACATTAGTTCTGGTCAACTCTCATGCCCCTGTTCAGCAGCTATCCCTTACCCTCTTCCTGGAGCTGGGGTTATGGTTCAAATGATCACTCTCTCAAAACAGGAATCCCCTATTCTCCTCCTACTTCAAACAGTCACTTTGTGTCTCCTTAAGGCAGGAACCACAGCCCTCCTCATGGAGCTAGTAACTAAGACAGTTATTACCTCTATTCCTAGGCCAGGAGTTCCCACCTCTCCTCCTTGGATCTAAGCTGTAATTTTGCCAACTGTAGGGCCTTTGCCAGCTGTAGGACCTCAGCCTGCTTCTCTTTCAGGTGGCTCTTTTCCTCCAATTAGTCCTCATGCTCAGAGGGTTCAACAGGCAGTCTTCTCCTGCTACGAAGGAGGGGGTAGCATATATGCTGGTTCTTTAAAGCTCATCTCAATTGGTTGGGTGAGATGGGAGTATTGCCCTGCCCCCTCTGCAAGGCTCCTGGCCTCACGCACTTAAAGATCAGTGGTGGGATTTCCTCCTCAAACACCACTTATTCGTGGGATCGCTTCCTCTCTCTACCAATATCTTCTGTGTCCTGGTATTTACATCAGATCTTTCAAAAATTTAAAGTGTCATGCCACTTTCCAGGGGTGGGCTGACTTCAAAGCACTATACTACCCATCACAAAGCCCAAAAGAAATTTATACCAAACCCTGCACATAAGGTTTTGAAGATATTTTCTAATTTATAGTAGAAAAGGAAGGCAGCGGGGGGGATGGGGGAAGAGATAATCACTGAACTCTAATTCAGGAGTATTTTTCAGTGTCACTGACATCCTTATCTGAGCCTATTATTATGACTAGTTACCCCCGCACCAATGCATAGTGTTTAAAAACAGTGAAAGAAAATCCATTATGGGAAATGTTTCTTTATCTCTCTTCTTAACTGTAATTAAATTACATTATACCCCAGTAATTAGTATGAAATAAAAACACAGACTTGAAGAGAACTCCTTCCAGGAGACATTAAGACCTGTAACATTTGTTCCTCTTCAGCGTTCGTGTGCAAAGGTCAGTCTGAGCTGTGAAATGAAGAGTACGCCGGCACCTCTGTGTCACTTGTCATAAAGGCTGTGGCAACACTTGCAGTGTCAAATGTGTATTTTTCGGGGGGGGAAGGTAGTACAACTATAAAAACTCACTACAAGTAAACTTTACTGACCAAATCTGAGAGTCCATTTCCTTTCTTTTACTACAAGAGGAGGAAATTACATTCAGGTAACCCCTTTTATTAAACAATCCTAAACCCAGGGGTGGATTAAGCATGCAAAGGGCTGACTTTCATGTGGTGACACTGATATGTAGTTACATCGACTTTTAAGGCCTAAAAGGACCATCATGATCATCTAGTATGATGGCCTGCACATTGCAGGCCACAGAACCTCACCCACCCGCTCCTGAAGTACAGCCATAAACTCTGGCTGAGTTTCACAATGCCACGGGGCAAATACCAAACTCAGTGGGATCTTTATGGATGTGTAGCCCAGGTCTTGATCAGCCAGAGACTTGACTGTTTTGAGCTATTTCTAAACAGAAGCCATTCTCTCTACTATGTCTATGCACAGAATTTCTTACTGCCTGTATAACAGGGGCAGGGGGTGGAGGGAGGGGTGGCATTTTCACATCTTCGTGTTATGTAGGTATATATTTTCTAATTCGATCATTAGCAATGGGTCTCTCTGTTATAGCTAAGAATTAGCAAGGGCCCATTGCATTCACAAAAATAATTGCTTGCACACACACATACTCATTAAGCAAAAACAAGTCATTTCACAAGGCTCTAGCTACTGCTGCTATTGGGACAAATTGTGATCTCTGTTATATTGGTGAAAACTGCACTATGCATGGTTTTTCACTCTCTAAGTGTGATGAGAGCCTCATAATGATGTCATGTGTCATAATAATAAAAAGCTACAGAGGCTAAACATAGAAAACCCTTTTGCCATTCTCTACCACCTGGTCTGGGCTAACTAAACCCTACTCCGCTTCAAAATGCTCGGGCTGTCTGCAGACATAGGGTCTGATTCTCCACTGCCTTGCACCTTGACTAGTCATTTACACATGTATGGATTGATTTTAAAATGCTATGAAATGAGAATCATCCATGCACTCACATTGTTGGCAGCATTTTGCATTCACTTTGCTCAGGTATAAATGACGACACAAAGGGCAAGGCTGCGGAGAAGCAGGTCCATTGTTTTTTAACTGTATCATCTGAATTCTGAGCAGGTCCTGAAAAACGAGTGGCAGTAATAATATGGGAAAGAGCACTTACAGTGGTCGTCTTAATTTGGCTCCCATAAACTAGCCTTCTTACATTTGTTTTTAGAAGACTGATGAAAAATACCACTCTGAACCGCCTCCTCCTATTTTCTGCAATCAACTATGTGCTTTTAAAAACAGGTCATCGATCAAGGGCCAGATTCAGACCTGATGTAAGTAGTTGCAAATCCATGTTGTTGCAACAGTTTATGCAGGGTCTGAATTTGGCCAGAAACATAGATGCTTCCTCTAAAGCGTGGAGGCAGTAGCTTTTAGGTCTGTCATGAGATGACAAAGTTGCTAAGTAGGACTTTTACAGATACTATGTTGATGAGGGCCATATAATAAGTAAATAAACAGATGGATTGATCAGAAGTCTAAATGCTTGAGACAGAGGTAGTATGTTAATTAATCAGGAGGTAGCTGAAAGTAGGGTTGATTTTAAAATGGCTGCTGTGTCATGCATGGGAAACTAGACCAGCACCCTACAGTCCCAATACTGGGGAATGGCAAAGGTGATTTAGTGCCATCTTTTCCCTCAAGACACCAAGTGCATCTGACCAAGCTGGAGGATCTGGACCATATTCTTATTATATTAAAACTGTAGAGTGTCTCTCTTTCACATAAACCTGGTATTGACCTGATTACGTTCAATATGAGCAAGCAGAGGATAGTCCCTAACACTATCATATATATCTGGTGTTTCAAAAGGACTAATTTCCCAAAGCTGCAGAAAATTATGAGCAAAATTGATTGGGCGGAAAAATTTAGACCCAAAAATATGAATGAAAATTGAGAGTTCTTTAAGAAGAGTTTATTAAATGGTCAAAAAGCCACAATTCTCCAATCAAGAAACAAGACAACTTTGGCTAAAAGCCCATCCTGGCTCAGTGGCAAAGTGAAAGCAGAAATTAGAAATAAAAAAAATTGAAAAAAGGGGGAAATAGTTACGAATAAACAAAAATCAGAAGTTATGACAAGCAGAAAATTGATAAGGGAAGCTAAAGATAGTAAAGGAAAAATCCATGGCTGGCTGGGCTAAGGACAATAAGGAGCTTTTTTAGTATACTAGGAACAAAAGAAATACTACTAATAGAATAGACCACTATTAGATGTAGAAGGTAAAATTGTTAATAATTATTTAGAAAAGGCAAAAGTATTCTATAAATATTCCTATTCTGTATTTGAAAACAAGCAGGATGATGCACTCATATCACATGAGGATGACAAAGTACTTTTCAGTCTATTAATAACTAAAGAGGATGTTATACAAGTTCTACTGGGAACAGACCTTTTTAAATCAGCAGTACCGGATAGATTTGGTTGTGACTTGATTATAGTGTATAAGTACCTTTGAGAGGAGAAAACACTGGGTACTAAAGTGCTCTTTAATCTAGCTGAGAAAGGCATACCAAGAACCAATGGCTGGAAGCTAAAGCCAGACAAATGTAAATTAGAAATTCAGCACACGTTTTTAACGGTGAGGGTGATTAACCACTGGACCAAGCTACTGGGGAAGTGATGGATTCTCCATCTCTTGATATCTTCAAATCAAGGCTGGATGTCTTCCTGGGTGCTTTAGTCAAACACAACTTATTGGACTCAATACGGGGGTAACTGGGTGAAATTCTATGGTCTATGATATACAGGAGATCAGACTAGTTTATGTAATGGTTCCTTGTGGCCTTAAATTCTGTGAAAAGCCCATTGTAGATGGGTCCATTGAAGAAGATGGGAGTCCTTCCACTGATTTCAGTAAGCACTGGATCAGGCTCAATGAGATGTGCTTAATCAGCATTCTTCCCAATGTACTTCTGAAGGACAGGTGACAGTTTCTGCAAGTAGGAATTCAATGACCTGGTTTCAGAACTTGCTGCCCTTGCATATTACACCTCCATTTTCAGAGTGTGTTTTATAAAATGTATTGCTTTTTAGTATCTGGTAAGCAGTTCAACATGCTCGCATGAAGAGTCCCACAAAAATGTGACCACATGAACACTGTCAGTTTCCAGTGCAATGATTTGGGAACGTATGTGGCTTTCATGAACATGGAAAAAGCCAAGATTTTATCCTTTTAAAACTCCGGAATCTGAGCTATAAAATGAGCATACATTATAATTATGAAAGTTCAAAGCACTTTTTAGGTTTTATACTTGAAGCCATTTGGCTTCTTGGACAACACTTCCATTGTTAGATTAATTTTAAAATATTTTTATATTATTTGTTGTCTTGAGCTGCTGCTAAAACAGGAGATAACGTCTATTTCTTTTTAAGCCATATTTTCTGACAAAGAGAGATTTTTTCTTTTAACAGTTTACATACAACCATATAGTTCCATGACTCCAACGCTGTTCATGTCAGGTTACAGATACTGGTTAGGGCTGAAATAAAGTGAACCATCTATACCAGTGTGACTACATTTAGTTCCCCAACACCCATCTGAATGAACTGAACTCCACAAAAGTAGCTCAAAAGTCAGATCTTGTATCTTTAATACCTTTATTTTAAAGCTGCTGTTCTCCAACTCGTTTTTGAATTTTATAATTCTTGACGTCTGATTTGTCTGATTTATTCTTTTACGTAGAGACTGTTCAGTTTGGCCAATGTACGTGGCAGAGGGGCATTGCTGGCACATGATGGCATATATCACATTGGTGGATGTGCAGGTAAACGAGCCTCTGATGGTGTGGCTGATGTGATTAGGCCCTATCATGGTGTCCCTTGAATAGCTATGTGGACACAGTTGGCAACGGGCTTTGTTGCAAGGATAGGTTCCTTGGTTAGTGTTTTTGTTGTGTGTTGTGTGGTTGCTGGTGAGTATTTGCTTCAGGCTGGGGGGCTGTCTATAAGCAAGGACTGGCCTGTCTCCCAAGATCTGTGAGAGTGATGGGTCATCCTTCAGGATAGGTTGGCCAGTCTCTACGTAAAAGAATAAATGGACACAAATCAGATGTCAAGAATTATAACATTCAAAAACCAGTCGGAGAACACTTCAATCTCTCTGGTCACTCGATTAAGGGCCTAAAAGTGGCAATTCTTCAATAAAAAAACTTCAGAAACAGACTCCAATGAGAGACCGCTGAATTGGAATTAATTTGCAAACTGGATACAATTAATTTAGGCTTGAATAAAGACTGGGAGTGGATGTGTAATTACACAAAGTAAAACTATTTCCCCTTGTTTATTTCCCCTCCTACTGTTCTTGTAAAGTGCTGGAAATGGCCCACCTTGATTATCACTACAAAAGGTCCCCCCCGCCCCGCGCTCTCCTGCTGGTAATAGCTCACCTTTCCTGATCACTCTTGTTACAGTCTGTATGGTAACACCCATTGTTTCATGTTCTCTGTGTATATAAAATCTCCCCACTATATTTTCCACTGAATGCATCCGATGAAGTGAGCTGCAGCTCACGAAAGCTTATGCTCTAATAAATTTGTGAGTCTCTAAGGTGCCACAAGTCCTCCTTTTTCTTTTTACTAAAGCACCAGCAAAGGAAGATAAAGTGTGAAGGGAATGACTGACAAGGACTTGCCCTGGCAAATTTTTGTCCTTTGCTTGTTTCTTCTCCCTAATGATTGCTGCCTTTCTTACAAGTACAGTCCTAAAGTGCAGCCTCCTCTGCGCTCTCTGAGATAGTGATGTACTGATCTGCACTTTAGAGAGCCTTATGTATTTTATATAACTTTAGGGGGAAGCTGATAAAGTGACTTAAACATTAAATGCCTTGCATAATGACAGAGCAGCAGCCGTGTTAGAGTGTATCCGCAAGAAGAAAAGGAGGACTTGTGGCACCTTAGAGACTAACCAATTTATTTGAGCATAAGCTTTCGTGAGCTACAGCTCACTTCATCGGGTACATTCAGTGGATCCACCGTAGCTCACGACCTGCCACAAGTCTTCCTTTTCTTTAAACATTAAAGTGATTCACCCTAGAACTGCCCAGTGAAAACATCCATTGCCAGATCCCTGCAGGCAGCTTGCTCTTGCTCAGTTCTACTCAACTTGTATCTTGTACACATTACACATAGCAGTTGCCCTAAGTGTTATTCCTTAATAAGAGCGGAGTATGAAGGTGGCTAGCCCACAGGAAGAAAGGGCTCAGAGTTTCCCCACCACTGTAGGACAAAAAACATAAGGGGTTCCTCTAGATTGTCTTGATAAAGCATTTTTCAAGGGTCAGTCAATAGCTCCATTTTGATGGCATCTTTCCATTTAGTTGGAGTTCTTTTCATGCCTCTGGTTCCCAGAGGTAATTCACATGGGTAAAATGTGAATCTCAGGGGTGAGATTATCAACAAGATCACTTAACACCAGACTGAAGGGTCAGCATCCAGTTGATATATTATGCTTTCAGTCAGACCACTTTCCAGAATCAGAACAGTTTTTGTTTGTCGACTTTCCTAGGGCCCAATCCAGATCCTGCTGCAATCTACGGGGACTTTGCTATTGATTTTTATGGGACCAGACAGCATGGGTAGGATACTCTGGACTGATTTCAATCTCAGTTGCACCAGTTTTACTGTAAATGAAGCTGATCCTGTTTAATACTGGTGTATGTCAGAGAAGAAGCAGGCCATCATTCTCATACTGATAATACAGGAGGTTATGAATTACAATACTTTTAAAAAAAGGATGCATCCGATGAAGTGAGCTGTAGCTCACGAAAGCTTATGCTCAAATAAATTTCTTAGTCTCGAAGGTGCCACAAGTACTCCTTTTCTTTTTGTGAATACAGACTAACACAGCTGCTATTCTGAAATACTTTTAAAAATATCTATTGTCATTTGTCTCTGGGAGGTGCTCAGATGATTTGGTGATGGGCACCTGTATAAAAAACTGAAAAGACAGACAGAAAACACATTTCATTTAGACTATAAGCTCTTTGATGCAGTGACTGTCATTCATTTTATGTCTGTACAACTTTTAGCACAATGGGGCCCAACCTGATTGTGCTCTTTAGGCACTATAAGTAGGCTTGGCAGAATTCAATCAATGTTTTTTATAACTTCAATGGATAATATTGTTGTTTATTTATAAGCATTTTTTAGATTTAAAATTTCACAATTGTGCAAAACTATGGATTTTAAGCATTTTTAACCATTATTTTTAACTATTTAAATTTTCACATTTGCAGGAAATTTGGGGGAGGGGTGGGAGAAGAGCCCACAAAAAGACAACTATTTAATGACAGTAGATGCTGAGATTCAAGAGTTAAAGCTTTCTAAACTGTTAAAACAAAATCATCAACATCGCACGTCAAAATACACAGAGTAAGTATCCTTAAATAACAAATCATATCTTTTTTTACTATTCATTTGCTAATCCATTTATAAACAAGCTTAATTCCAAAGTTTAAATCACTGGATTCTGACTCTAATAAGTTTTCAAGCAGCATTTTTCTCACTTGGTTTATCTGTAGATTTCTATTATTATCAATGAAAATATTTTTTCAATGTGTGTGTACAATAAAGTCAACATTTACTGCAATTTACCAATAAAAATCTAATCTAGGTCTAAATATAGGTGTTATACCATAATAGTGGGTGAATAATAATAATACTTGCTCTTTTATTGCACCTTTCACCACTAGGTCTCAGTGTTTTGCACATATTCATTAATTAAGTCTCACACTACCCATGAAATAATTTCAGGACACAAATGTAAATTGAATTGTGATGCCAAGTCCCCTGCTCTAAAAAACAGATCACAATGTATAAAGGCTTTGCCAGAAAGGATCCTTTGGTGTGTTGTTTGTGTCTTTCTTAGCTGAGATTAGATGGAAATAAGGAATGGAAAGGGTCCTGTAAACTAAAAGAAGACAAACAAAACCCTTAATCCTGGATTAGGAAAGAAAAGTGAAAAAAGAAAATGAAGGAAATGTATTGGTAGGACAAAATATTGGCCTATATTTTAGGGTGAGTGAAAGAAAGCCTTAATATCTCAGTATAAACATAGGCTAAATAAAGCCAGCACAAGCTGAAGAATGAAGCATTAGTGACTTTCCTATTGATCTCAGGCGGTGCCCAGACACCATGGTAATTGCTGCCTCAGAAATGCATAGCTAGATACTTAGAAACTTCGGAACGCTGAGTTGAACTAGAGTTAGTACACAGTGTCAAAGGATCAAAGATAAACGGAGCCCAAGCTAGCTTTTGGGACAATCTTTAAACAACAGAAAGAAAGCTGCTTTATAAACACATCACACTGCTGGAACCGTTTTACTGTTGAAGCCTTTTGCAGGTCGTGAGCAATGCAGCTCTAAGTGAAAAAGTGGCTTGTAAGGAGTTTAAATAAATGGAGAGCTGAAATAGCAGAGAGAGATCTGACTCCAATCAAATGAGTGGCTGTTTTGGCTCTGTAATACATTTTCCATCCGTATCTTTAATTTGAATCAAATGCACATCTCTTTTGCTGTTTGTGAAATGCAACCGCAGCACATGCTTAAAATGCAGGAAAATAGCAAGTGCTTTACTACATCAAATTATACATCCATCTGGCTTGGTAACTGGATCAGGAAGATACTTCTTCTGTTTCAGATGAAAGCAACTACTCTTCATCCCTAATTCACTTAGAAGCCAATACCATTCCTAGTATCTAGCTAAGCAGCTGGTGGACATGAGAGAGCTGGATAATCTAACAAGTCTTTTCAATTTCTAATGCCTATGATCTCTAAGGGGACAGAATTCTTCCTCCCAAGATGTGGAGTGATAGCAAAGCTTCTCCACAGAGCTGTCCCAGAAACCCTTGTTCCTACCACATATTAGGGTTGCCAACCCTCCTGGATTGGCTGGGAGTCTACCACAATTGGCCTCGATCTCCTGGGGGCTATTGAAAGCAATCCAGGAGATTTTAATAGGCTGCTAAAAGTCTGGTGGGTGGTGCAGCAGGGCTAAGGCAGGCTCCCTACCTGCCCTGGCTCCACGCAGCTCCTGGAAGCGGACAGCATGTTTGGCTCCTAGGTGCAGGGATGGCCAGGAGGTCTCCATGCACTGCCTCTGCCTCAAGCACTGCTTCTGCAGCGCCCATTGGCCAGGGAACCCCTTGGCCCCAGCCTGGAGCCCCTTCCTGCAACCCCAACCTGCTCATCCCCAGCCCCACCCCCTTCCACATCCCAACCCCATGCCCCAGACCAGAATGCCCTCCCACACCCTGAACACCTCATTTCTGGCCCACCCTGGAGCCCACATCCCCAGCTGGAACCCTCACCCCCTCCCGCACCCCAATCCCCTGCCCTAGCCTGCTGAAAGTGAGTGAAGGTGGGGAGAGCGAGCTACGGAGGGAGGGGGGATGGAGTGAGCAGGGGCGGGGTCTTGGAGGAAGGGCGGACAGGGGCATGGCCTCAGGGAAGGCAGCGGGACAAGGGTGTGCAGGTTTGTGCAATTAGGAAGTTGGCAATCCTACCACATATGCAGACTCAATGGGCAGCATATCTGCACAGCAGGAGATCCATCTACTCCACCCTGCCCCTAAAAGCCTCTAGATATGGAGCTCTTACAGAGCAGTGCCCTGTGGCTTGCGGGGTCCCCAAATTCTATTCAGTTACTGCACAGTGGAACCAGACTTGTTCCAGTGCAAGCAAAGCCCTCCAAGCCTGCAGAAAAAGAGGCAGGATTTGGAGTTTGGCCACTTGTACCTTTTTGTACATGGGAGAAAAAAATTCTTTCCTGACTCCCCCAACCAGCTACACAGTTTAATACTCTGGACCACAGGATTTGGTCATCCTTGTTACTGCCATACCTTGTATAATTGAAAATAGTACAAACTCTCCCCAAATGAAAATTTCTGTTAAAATTACAGCCACAACATGTATTTCCATGACCTCCAGGAACAGCAAATTTGCAGATTAGTTACAGGCTGCCTAACGAAGTCTTTCCTTTTAGTGGCTCTGATTTCACTGCTCTTGCAGTTTTCATGTTGCAGCCTTGACCTAATACAGTTTTCTCTTTGGTGTATGCACCTTACAAGACCAGCCTCTGATGTGTCTTCAGGATTTGTCTATAAGGCTCTTCCTTTGCGTTAGCTGTCAGTGCATGCAGTGCACTGCTATTGGTGTGCATTGTTGCAATTGACTTAGTGTAGTCTCAATGAATATTTGAAAAGATAGTAGAAAGTGAATTTAAAGCTGGTTAATTCCAATGAAAAATAGCTTCTGATGCTTAATAGGTTTTTTTCTATTTTGTTTGCCGTTATCTCTGAAAACCAGTGATTCACTCCTGCAAAAGCTTCAGCTAGATCACAATGTTTACACATGGTGCCAGTCATTAAGTTTATATGGACTCTTGCTTCTTTCCTGATTGCCCCCCACCCCCAGATCTTTGAAATGAAAGAACAGCAAGATAAATAAGCCACAGACTATTAAAGAGCATAAACTCTTTGGAAATACACCTGCTGCTCTATGGCTTTTCAGTCTTAAATAGATGACATAGTGGATGCTACAGATGTGTTTTAAAAGATGCAACTGTCTCCTGCAAAGAGTTTCAAAAAGGTCCAAATGGCTCTTTGTTTTCATGCTGATGGATCTATCCATCCCTCCATCCCAGACCTAAGCAAGAGTTCTGTGTAAGCCTGAAAGCTTGTCTCTTTCACCAACAGAAGTTGGTCCAATTAAAGATATTATCTCACGCACCTTGTCTCTCTAATATCTGTGTGTCTGTTTTGTATTGCTGCACATCACCATTGTATCTGAGCACCTGTCACGTAAAACATATTGGCAATAGCAAAGTCCCTAATGGAGTTCATGAAGTCTCTGGCTCTAGTTTTTTTGTTTTTGTTTTAATTTGAATGGAGGACTGTGCTGTGAATGGCATTCAGGTGCACTACCTTTCCCAGTGGACTGGAGCATTAGTACCAACTGCTAGGTGGATGAAAGAGAATTAAACTCCAAACCACTGCCATGGGCCCTGATCCAAAGCTTGCTCACTTTAATGGGAGACTTTCCATTGACTGCAACTTCTTTTGGATTGGGCCAATGGTCATAAAAGAGAATTTCCATAATTACTTTAACTATCAAGAGCCAGTGGCAACTGGCCAAGTTATCAACATTCACTAGACATAATAAGGGCTATATTTTGCCACACTTACGCATGTTCAACAATACCTTAACAATTCAAACAGTCTCAAGGAAATCAATAGGAGTGAGCTACTACTCAGCATGAATACAAAACTACATACATATCAGTGATCTAACAATAAATAAGCACTTATTTTGTAAACAGACCAGAAAATAAAAAAATGCATTGTTATTAAAAACGTCATAATTTTGATCAGGATACAACCCATCTTGTCAGAAGTTGGTCGAAGTAAATTTTTTTTTGGTAGGTGATACAATTCTTATCTGCAACTTGACAGGATGTAGAAAATAATTACAAATGAAAAGGTTATTCATAATTTTTATATGAGTTAATTAGTAAATCCAATCAGAGTCTCTCATTACAGTAATTAATAATTGATTATACTTCAAATTAAACACATTTTTTCATCAAAATCTAATTAAATAACTGCTTTTTTGCCTGCTGATTAAATCAGTGGGCCTGGCAGTGACACTCTTTGTTAAATATGTTTATGCTGTACTGAACTGATGCATTTTATTTTTAATAATTGATAGTTCCTTTAGAAATTAGCAATAATGACCCATAATTACGACTTCAACCTGATCAGCATTCCTGGCACCTTGCCAGTCACACACAGTGCTTGGCAGATACCACAGGACTCATCCAAATGGGAAAAAAGGGATCTAAAGCATAACCCATGGACATAATTTTTAACCATATTAACTATGAATTAAATCAGGACTCTCCTCTTTTCAAAACTGCTGGAAAAGTTTTCTGAACAGGAGACCATTAAGGGGCAAGCCAGCCTTCCTGACCTGTCTGTAACACAGAAAAAGTATATACACATCCACAGTCATAATTAATGGACACCAAAGTTTTAAGTGAGCTATGAAGAGATACCTCTGACACAGAGAGATAATGTCCAATGGAACCCTGTTCAGTGCATAAGGAGAATGCTAGATAAATGAGACAGACAGGCTCAAACATAAGTAGCAAATGATGAAAACTGACTGTACATTCCATCAAACTGTTACTGATTTAATGCTGGTTAATTAATCATTTCTGCTCCTATTATAGCAGGCACAAAAGTGACTGAAGTATAATACGAGTCAGCAGTGGAAAAGATTGAGTCATTAGAGCAGCACACATAAAGGGAACATGGTGAAACTGAACATTGGTTGTAACTGTAGTAATAATTATACACGTATGAAATGAAAGAGAAAAATCTTTCAATCCAGGTAACGATTTGCTAGCTCTAATCGCAATATTTTACAGATCATTAGCCTACAGGAAGTTACAGTGAAATCCAAGACAACAGCTTGTTTGTGCCACACAGAACAGGCACTTTCACCTCTGGCTACACAACAGTTTGTATCATTGCCTTTTTAAAAGAGGAGTCTAGCAAAGAACCTATATAAACTAATACCAGGTTTATCAGCGAAGAAGGAAGAGAAATGAAAGGTAATACCAGGCAAAATTCAAACAAAAATGCCATTGCACAGCTGCAACAGGACAGCAAATTTTCCATATCTTCTGTATTTCAAAGTTAATTTATTCCACTAACCCTCAAAATGTCCTGTTGAGCCAAAGCCCCTGAACTATTTCCTCAGTCTACTAAAACTCCCAGACTGTTCCTCTTATTCATGCAAGTAGTTCCATTGATTTCAATAAAATTACTCGCGTGAGTAAGACAAGCAACATTTAGCTCCAAGCCAAGTGGAGATTTTGCCGGAGTAAGAACAGGACCAACATTTCAGGATTTGGAGTCTGACTCAGCTCCCACTGACTTTGATGGGAGCATAATCGGGACCCCGGTCTCATTACTATGCTTTATTGTAGGTGGGCTTGTCTCATTCTAGCTGATTCCAACACTTGCTCCAGCAAAAAAGGAACAATTCAAACTCTTTACATACAGCATATGGAATAGGTTCTATTAAACTTTGGTGGTACTATTAAATGAAGTGAGCCCAACATTGCAACACCCATCAAAGTCAATGGGCTTACACAGGTTTCAGGGCTTGTCAGGCAGAGAGTTAGTGCACAGCAAGCTGGCATGTAAATCCACAGTGCACCAGCCGGCTGCGCTCTAATGGTCCATATGGACCCGGCCACTGAACACTAAAAGTTCCCTAATGCACACTGATTTGCTGCTATTTGAGACTGGAATATGTCAAAGCACACTAGAAACTTTTAGTGAGCAGTTGCATTGTCCATGCAGCCAGTTAGCGCATGGCAGACTAGTGTACTGTAGATTTACACCTCAGCTTACCACACACTAACTCTCCATCTAGACAAGCCCCAAGAGGTCTTACTTGTTAGTTACTATGGGTGTAACCAACTTGGTCTTGCAGTTCCCAAATGTTAGCAACACTGGTGCTGAGGGTAGAGGATAAAAAGGCTGAAAAGTGAAATATGCTTACCGATAAAATAAGCAAGCAGGATCACCAGCGTGACTGAGATGATAATGGCACTCAGAGCAGCACATTTCCAGTTACAGTACTTATAGGGTTTCTTCAGATTAAAGGCAGGCCTAGAGAAGGTACTTCTGGGAAGGGGTCTAGGGGGAGGTGAGTACACAGTGCTGGATGTCAGGGGATATCCCGGCGATGTTGTACAGAAGAGGGGAGAGGTGCCTCCGGGTTTAAACAGGAAGTGCCTGAGGGAAGAAAGACAAAGAGTAGGTGACTCTTCACAAAAATAAAAGCAGAGGCAGAATTCAAAGCTTAGGGACGGTGGCTGCTTCCTGAGTGAAGAAAGCAGCTTCACACAATGATTTGTAAATACACAGATGCCATGCACAGAAGAGAAGAATAAAGAACAGACAAGTCACACAGAGTAAAAGAAAAACGTCACAGCGCCAACAATACTGCAGAGAACACTTTGACAGAAAGAGACATCTCCACGGGAAAGCTCACATTACAGTGAAATGAGAGATCCCAAGCACTGCTAGGACAGATCAGTTCACACAGGCAGGACTGAGGGCCTGATCCTGTTCCCACTGAAACTTTCAATTGAATTATAATGGGAGCAAGTTGGAGGTGGAGGAGAACATGAAAATGTACCCAAATATACTGATTGCTGCAGGAGAACTTTGTTTTGTTTTCGTTTTTTGGGGTTTTTTTGCTGTGTGGAGATGGGGAAAAGGGAGATCAGGTCGTTTCACAGTGCCAAAATGTCACAGTGTTCCCAGTTTTCCATCCCAACATTTTGACAGCAGCCATATTTTAGCCTACTTGTTTTTTGTGTGGCTTGGGAGACAGCAATGTAAGGACCTTGAGCAAGTCTCACTAAAGTCAGAGGGAAGAATCCCATTGATTTCTATGGGAGTTAGGACAAACTGTAAATGAAGACTACAATTTTCAGGAAAAGCTCTTGAGAACTTTAAGGCACCCGAATCCCTCTTTTCCTGGATTTTCTTCAGGAGTGAAGGGAAAGGAAGGAGAAACAGTGGTAGCTTGGGTGGTAGGCCTGATTCTCCTCTCTCTAGGCCAGTGTAAATCAGGAGTAACTCCACTACTGTGGGATCAGAATCAGGTCCAATGCAACTAGTATTTTTAGTCATGATTTTATCGGCCAGATCCTGAGCAGTGATAAATCAGTACCGCCCCACTGAAGTCGATGGGGTTATGCTGGTTTATGCCAGTTGAGCATGTGGCCCAAGGTTTCCATCTCAAAGACACACATGTAATAATAGGGAAAAACTCTCACATGCAGAAACATTGCTGTGAAGAAAAGTCATGGAACGATTTGTGCAGTATAAAGTGATGTGGATTTTCTTTTAAAACAACGTTTATGCTACTTCTGGCAAACCCATTAACTGTACAAAATAATGGTTGCTAGAGCATGACTCATTATTTCCACTATTCGTCTATGTTAAAACTTTAATTCTTGCAGCAGTGTCTCCACTATTAATTCATTTCTTTACTATATTTTGCTACAGCTTTATTTGGTCCCCACGGAAGCTGCATCTGCAGTGTACAAATATAACAAGCAGTATTGCAGCTGATGATGATTTGTTAGGCAATGAACCTGGAAAATATCAGTTTAACATTTGCAGTATTGTTCAGCCAGCCTCATAGTAGTTTAATGTCTTCACTGAAATCCTAGTAATCTTTGTTTATAAAAGACTGTAAATTGCTACAGATACATCTTATTAATGAAATGATTTTCAAAATGGCAAAGAAAGCCAATGAGATGCTATGGATCATCAGCATATTAATGAGGCTGCCATTAATATGTACAGGATGCTGTGCTCCAAGCTCAGGAACTTCATTTTTTAAAGCCATGTTAGAAGAGGCAAAAAATGGCATTGCCCTTAAAACGCCACTGAAGTGACCAAATGCTTTCATGCAAAGATCATAATGACTGTACAGGAAACAGGAAGACCACATACGTGTCACATACCCATCATTGTAAGCACCGTCATGTCGGGAGGAGGTGAGAATGTCCATCTCAATGAGGTTGTCCTGCAATGTCTCTAGGAATGTCTGCTTTGCTATGTTTCTACATACATATGGAAACATGAATGAAGCCAGTGAGTCATGCATCTATGAAGCGTGATCTTATAAACCACAATGGTTATAGTGCAGTTGTGCATGGAATTAGAATGATGGACCATATATTTATATGTATAGGATATTACACATATACATATACAGCATTTAAGAATGTTCACTTCTAAGTATGCGTATACACACATATATATGAACTGACACACATCCCTGTGTGCATATATATATATAAAGTTAGGTTTTTTATGTCTATGTACATTCTTTATTATTTTGCTGACAGTGCAAAAAATATGTATGAAACTTTTTGATCTGCTGGATTCAAAAGACCAAATCTTAATTTAGTAAAGCTGTACTCCAATAATGAGTCTGCATCAGTGTCTGTTTAGGTGCGAAGACTGAATTCACTGCCCAAATACTGTCAATACCATGGTTCCATCTTGAGATTTTGTCATGGTTATTTTTAGTAAAAGTCATAGACAGGTCACGGGCAATGAACAAAAATTCAAAGAAGCCGTGACCTGTCTGCTGTGGCTCCATGGTTTCCCCCCACCACCATTGTGGCTGGGAGCTATGGGGTTCTCCCTTTGCCCACAGCAGCTGGGAGCTGCATGGTGACCATATTTCCCAAAGAGAAAATGGTACATCCCAACCGCTCGCCCGCGGCATCCTACTCCCTCCCCAACCCCGTGTGAGGCTGTCACCCATCGCTGGAACCCTGAGAAGGGCCCCCTCAGGAGTCTGTCACCTGTTGCTGGAAATCTGCAGGGGCCCCCCTGTTGCTTGTCGCTGCTGTCGCCTGTCTCTGGAACCCTGCCAGGGCCCCACTGGCTGACAGCTCCAGAGTCCTGAAGCCCCAGGGGCTGAAGAAGAGAATGTCACGGAGGTCTCTGGAAAATCACAGATTCCGTGACTTCCATGACCTCTGTGACATAAATGTAGCCTTAATCATCACATATCTCCATCCAAAACTTAACCAGATGGATGATTTAGTTGGTGTTTGTCCTGCTTTGAGCAGGGGATTGGACTAGATGACCTCCTGAGGTCTCTTCCAACCCTAATATTCTATGATTCTCTGTTTTGTTTAAATCCTTACTTTGCACTTTGAATTGGGTAATTAACAACTGAATTAATCTAATCTTCTTACTTATTTTAGTGAGGCAATGTTAGTCTGATATATAGAAGTTGAGATATCTGGGTTTTCTTTCATGTGCACGTTTTAAATAAACATTCTCTCAATTACTGAGTGGCAGAAAGTTGAATAAGTTATCTGTAATTCTCATAATGGATTGATGGTAATGGATAGCTTAAACAAATGGCACGTTAGTCTGAAATACCCCGGTTTGGGTTTTGAAAAGTCTTGCCCCTTCCCAGTTTTGTTTGTACATATATGGAGATCAGCCAAATCCAGAGCCATATATCCTAAATTACTTCATACTTTTGGTTGGGGGGATGGGGAGTGACCGAGAGACAACCACTCAACTTCAAATGTTTTATAATTACATTTGGAACATCTATAGCACCATCAAGGATCTCAAAGCTCTTTACAAACACTTAAGTCTCAGTTGACAGAAAATGAGGCACAGACAGGGGAAGGTGCCCAAGGTCCCACAGTCGGTCAGAGGCAGAGCTGGGAACCAGAACCGAGACCTCCTGGCCTGCAATCCTGTGCCACAAGACCAGACACAAGAACATCCTTTTCATCTTTTGCAAAATCAAATCCATCCCTGATTTTGCCATTCTCTATTTTCAAACTTCAAAAGTAAATCTAAGTCTGTATCTTGAAACTTCAGTAAATTCCCAAGCCAAGACTAAAGAAGAGAAACTCATCAGCATTGTGACACTTTATCACTTATGCAGGATTAAGGGTTTACAGGATATGAGAGGCGTGTGGTGAACTCTATCACAGAAGCTGTATTCAGGTAACAGGCTATACCAAGGGAAACTTCAGTACTGCCGCATTATGTAAACCTCCCTCTATGAAGTGTCCTTAACCTTAGTTTTCATCTCTCCTTCTCGCTAATGCCAGCACTTGTTTAGTTCAAGCTCCTGCCTTTGTTGGCTATGGGCTGCACTGACAGCACAGATCTGCAGTTGATCCCAGTGACAGGAATGTGATTCATATTCATAGCTTTCAAGTAAAGTGGATCAACATGCTTAAGCTGAGACATAGCACTGGAAATATCAACCCATCTCAAAGTATTTACTGCTTCCTCTCCTTCCTCAAGAATGCAGGAAAAGTTGGGTGTTTCACTCAATGTAATAAGGAAGCTACACACTCGCACATAGAGCCTTTAATGGATAAAAGGCAACGTACCTAACAACACAGTAATCAGAAAAGGTTCATGAATAATTAAAATTTGTGTAAAACTGGTGGTTCCATGTATTTCAGTTGTGAATTGTCAATAAAATGGAAGAGAACACTGGGTTATGTGATCTTCTAATGCATGTCAGGAACAGAGCAGTCACACACTGGGCTACACTGGCAATTATTATGCAACTGGACTCTTCCTTTACTATGGGCCAGATTCTACCCACTTACTTAATCTGAGTAGGGGTTTACTCTGGGTAGATATGCTAATTCTGGAGTAAAATCCTGAGTCAACATGAGTCAGGGAGGTATAATCTGGTACTCGGTGCTTACAGCGTGAAATTCTCTGGGACTAGTATTGCCCTGAAGCTACAGCTGTGCCAAGCAAATGGCTATCTCAGCTGGCATTTATTTGCTCACTGCAAGGTCACATTTACCAGAACAGAAAGGAGAGGTCAGAAAAAAAAGGGAGGAATAAAGAGCAGAGAAAGCGTGGGGAGAAATGACTCACCTGTAAGATCTCACTGCTGAGCAAAGATGTTTTCATACAATAAATTGCTTTTAAAGCAGCAAAGGCTGGAGAAGTGGAGAAAAGAGAGGCAGAAAGAGAACTACAGGAAAAGGGGAGAGGAGTGAGGAAAAAGAAATGAAGAAAAAGAGGGAAAGAGGAGATGTGAAGAGGGGCTCCTCTTCCAGCAACATATGAAATTCTGATGGGTATAGTATTTGTAAGATTTAAGCACCTATACTTTGCATTTATGTTAGCTTTTGCATTAAACTCAACCTGTCCCCACCCAACCCTCCACTCTGAACATCCCTAGATAAGGTCATTAAAAAGCTGAACCCAGATCTGAATTCTGCAAATAGTCCCAATGTTATTAAAAATCAAAACCAAACACCTTCAAATTTGGGATGGGAGAGGTTTGCAATCCAGTGTTTTATACACATTTTCTAGCTTGTGCTGGTCTCTGTTTAAAAGATATAGCTTTCTCTTTATGTTATCTCTCTGTGCTGGCTAGTGTGGAATTACAAAAATGGATATTCAACAGAAATACAGTTCCATTTTTGACATGAGATTATCACAATACCATATTTCTATACTTCAAAGGTCTTAATTCTTGGATTAATTGCTCTGGGATGGAATCTATTTTTTAAATGTTGAACTTTTTGTGGTTTACTTATTTATTATTCCACCAGTTGCTGATCTTTTTGATCCCTAAGTAGCTAGATTTTTGCAGTGGGAAGGAACTACACAGTTACTGTACATAGTAGGGAAGAATTCTGCTCTCAAGTCTGAAGGACAAACCTGAACAATGGTGTCTGGTCTCTGAGAACTCTCACCGAAGTAAAGGGAAGATCTGTGGATGTCGGAGATGAGCCACACGTTACTAATCCTCGATGCAGTGCAGTCTCTATTTATTATGTTGTTACTAGTTCTACAACATATCTATTATCCAAATAGTTTGTTTAGTGGGGGAACAATAATATCTTGATGATGACCAACTGAATTACTAATTTGTTATGCAGCATCAGCTCACAGAATCATTTACCTGTTTATAAAGGCAATATAATGCCCTTCCAGCTGACCTTTCAGAAGTTACATAACTGTGCAACAAATAATCTGTTTTCTATACAATGTCAATGTACAGTGTGATGACATCTAGGATAAAGTAACAATGACAGTAGTTTGTGAAGCAAGTGAAAGCCCTAACCTACATACAAAGACTTCTTCTTGTGAGTAAATTCTAGATGACCAGCCTGGCTAGGAGCAATCATATGAATTCCTCAATATGTCTATGACAGTTAAGTAATATGCAAATAAAACACACTGCTTCACACTTGGAGAGACATTCACCAGATCTATTATGGTGGAGCAGTATTGACGCTATAGTTAAGGATGTGTCAGAGTTTTCAGTTTAACACGGGGTATAGTCTGGGCTCTAGATACCTAACAGACCACTTCTCTTTCTCTCCATGTATCACTGTAATTGTTAAGATTTCTGATGCTCGCTCTCTCTCTCTCATGGTCCATGGATTTGGACATCTAGGAGCGGGATGTTTTCACGGGAGGGCCTTTAACTCTGAGGTTACACCACTGATCCCACAAAGCCAGGTTATTATTTATTTTGGGTATGGCAGTAGGTGCCCAGAGACCCCAAGTAGATTTGGTGACCCCATTGTGCTAGTCACTGTACATCCACAAAAGAAGACAAGACCTCTCCTCCAAAGGCCTTACAATCTAAATTAAGACAAGATGCAACAAGGAAGTGTAACAAATAGCAAGAGGGAAGGGGCAGAGGAAAGCCATTATAATAACATGGTTACATAGGCTAACAATGTGCATAACTGGACTGCTGTAAATCAACTGAAAGGTGTTTTCCCCCACCTTTTCCTTTTTTTAAAATGAGTACAGTCTGCTAGACCTGAACACTGTTCGATTTAGCCATCATTTTTTGCTCAGTTTCTTCTAGGAGTTAGGGTCTTAGTTATATATTATGTACTCAAATCCTGAGACAATATGGAAGGAGCATGTTTAAAAATAGGTTAGGCCCCCATAGATCCCTGATAGCTAAGGACCTGATCCTGGAGTAACCTCACTGAAATCAAAGGGACTACTCATAGAAGGGCTGCAGAATTGGGCACAGAATAAGCTATGATGTACATTTCCTTAATAAAGAAACAACAGGTAAAGTTCACTGCCTGAGTGTATATGCACCAGAGTTGGTACCCTAATAAAATTATTGCAACCGTGGCCAAGTCACATTTACAGTACTAACATGTAATTTTGTCCTAATCTTTTAGGGCCAGCTTCTTAGTTGGGTCTTAATCAGTCAGTCCCTGAGAAATCAATTAGACTGAAATGCCATAAAAATGTTAAATTGGGACATAATTTGCAGTTCAGAGGTGCCTGCGAACACGGCTCTTACCCAGATTGTCAAGGTTCCTCCCCCATTCTGAACTCTAGGGTACAGATGTGGGGACCTGCATGAAAAACCTCCTAAGCTTATCTTTACCAGCTTAGGTCAAAACTTCCCCAAGGTACAAAATATTCCACCCGTTGTCCTTGGATTGGCCGCTACCACCACCAAACTAATACTGGTTACTGGGGAAGAGCTGTTTGGACACGTCTTTCCCCCCAAAATACTTCCCAAAACCTTGCACCCCACTTCCTGGACAAGGTTTGGTAAAAAGCCTCACCAATTTGCCTAGGTGACTACAGACCCAGACCCTTGGATCTTAAGAACAATGAACAATCCTCCCAACACTTGCACCCCCCCTTTCCGGGGAAATGTTCGATAAAAAGCCTCACCAATTTGCATAGGTGACCACAGACCCAAACCCTTGGATCTGAGAACAATGAAAAAGCATTCAGTTTTCTTACAAGAAGACTTTTAATAAAAATAGAAGTAAATAGAAATAAAGAAATCCCCCCTGTAAAATCAGGATGGTAGATATCTTACAGGGTAATTAGATTCAAAAACATAGAGAACCCCTCTAGGCAAAACCTTAAGTTACAAAAAAGATACACTGACAGAAATAGTTATTCTATTCAGCACAATTCTTTTCTCAGCCATTTAAAGAAATCATAATCTAACACATACCTAGCTAGATTACTTACTAAAAGTTTTAAGACTCCATTCCTGGTCTATCCCCGGCAGAAACCAGTATATAGACAGACCCACAGACTCTTCGTTTCTCTCCCTCCTCCCAGCTTTTGAAAGTATCTTGTCTCCTCATTGGTCATTTTGGTCAGGTGCCAGCGAGGTTACCTTTAGCTTCTTAACCCTTTACAGGTAAGAGGAGCTTTCCCCTGGCCAGGAGGGATTTCAAAGGGGTTTACCCTTCCCTTTATATTTATGACACAGATAGATCAAAATATGCACCTGCTTTTAAAAACAATGTTCTCAGCAGTGCTGCTTTGGTGACTCAACTGAGCAGATTCTGCCCTAGAGTGGATGCATACACCTCCCATTGATCTCAATGAGAGTCCATGAATGCAATGGACTGACAAATTTGGCCCTTAGCTCGGTTTTGGGATCTAGTAAATGTTGTTTTCTGTCTGGAATCTATCCTGGTGGTTTGTTCATCCCAACTGAGGCAGTTAAGTGAATTTATATGCCCCAGTTTAGCTCCAGAAGACACGTCCTCAGGCCTAGGGAGGGGAAGAAACAGATATCAAGGTTGGGACCAAAGAGGGGCTCCAGTGGATCTCTCCTTGGGCAAAGGGAATGGTAGAATGCAATCTCTGGAGAACAAGGAGGTAATTCTGTAAACTGAACAGGAGTAGAGGCATCTGTCATCAGGGGAAGTCTTGAGTCAAAACTGCTGAGGAGGCCCAGGTGTGAGGAAGTGGGGTTGAGGAACTATAATGAGCCCCAGCTTAGAAGCAAACAGATATGGTGGGGAGGGCAGAGAATTGGTTAATTGGAAAAATTGTGTGCATGTTTGTTTGTGATAGACAGTGTGTGTTAGGGCACGTCTACACAGTGAGATAGTGTGCAGCAAGCTGGGGTGTAAACAAAGCACACTAACTGGCCATGTGGACCCTGCTACTACACACTAAAAGTTCCCTATGGCACTTTGATCTACTCTCCTTTGAAATAAAAGTCGACCAAAGAACACTACGGAACTTTCACTGTGTGGTATCAGGGCCCACACAACCAATTAGTGTGCAGCAGGCTAGCATGTTGTGGATTTATACTGCAGCTTGCCATGCACTAACTCACTGTCTAGACAAGCCCTTAGTGTGAGTGCAGGCACATATTCAGGATTCATTGTATGTGGGTGTGTCTATGCGAGAAAGATTGGGTGTGCTCAGGTGTGTGTGTTTTCACTTTTTCTCACCGGTGTCTCTCTTCCCACTGTGAGCACAAGCAGTGGGAAAGGGGCAAGAGAGCTGGCAGCCTCATCTCTTATTCAGAAGCTGCAGCAGCAAAATATCAAGAGCAGGTGAGAGGAAGGTCTAATCAGCCTGGTATTAAATAATGCCAGCGAGCATCCTTTTCATTATCCAAGTAGTTACGGGTGTGTAGCATATCCTGCAGGGGAATACGACAGGGAGCATGAACAACCATCAGGGGATACTATTATTAATTCAGTCATATCCAGAATGTCCAGCAAAATCACAGAGAGTCAAAAGGTATGGATCAACCTAAGACTATGTGGGGTCCAATGGTAAGTGTCTATATGCATTATAGACAGATCTGACCCTCATTTTAGCGTTCTTGTTACTCTGTGAAGAAGCCCTTCTTAAACTGAATTCATAAAGGTTTATGTTTGTGGTTCTTCAAGCAAAGAGTGGGTAATTTTACACATTATCCATTGTGTGTACTTTCTTAGGACAAGGTAGGAGCACATCTGTTACCAGGTACCACACAGATCTACAGACTATTTCTAATTTATAGAAAGTTTATTTCTTCATATATATGAAACTTCAATATTGTCTAGATGTAAATCCAAATAAGACCACCTGCCATCACTTCCACGAAACTTGGTGCTTTCATTCTTAGACCTTTGAGAGATTTGCTGAAATCTTAGTCAATTTTCTGAGGAAAAAACATTTTAAACGGAGCAAGTTCCTCAGGATAAATAAGGACGATACTGAGACATACAATTATCCAGTACCAGAAAGGCAGGAGATACATGGAAAAGAACACGAGAAGTTAATGGAAGCAATATTAACTGACTCATGTGCCACCATTCAGTGTTCCGTACTGCTTCAAGCAATACTGGAGGATAGTAAAATGCAGCAACATATTCCCCCCTTTCTGATTAGGTCTAACAAGATCAACCTTTCCTGCATTATATATTACAATAATTATCTGCTGGATGAGGCACAGCTAGAAGGCTAAATCTTTTCAATATATTGACTGATTTCAGTTTCATAAATAGGATATTGATTTATCCCACCACATAAGAAGAAAATACATTAAGAATAAACATTTTTAATCTATGATTCTGGTTTTAATTTTAAATGGGGGAAAAAAACTTATAAGCCACTGTTAATACCAATGATATTTTTAGTATATGGAAGCAGAGCAATTTCCTCTTCTCTTAGTCCAAATAAAAGACAGGAGGAATAATACATACAACTTGGAATGGATAAATTAAACATCAGTTCACAAACTGAACCGATGGCTAAACAGACATATTTTTCCATGTATACTGTGTTGTTCTAGCCATGTTGGTCCCATGATATTAGAGTGGGTGAGGTAATCTCATCTATTCGACCTACTTCTGTTGGTGACACACATAAGCTTTTGAACTTACACAGACCTGAAGAAGAGCTCTGTATAAGCATGGAAGTTTATCTCTCACCACCAGAAGTTGGTCCAAAAAATATTACCTCACCCACCTTGTCTCTCTACTATTTTTCTATGGCATACACTAAGCTGAATATAGAATACTGCAAATAACTAAAAAAAAACCCCTACCTAGTCTCCAGTGGGATGTTGCTGTTGAGTAACCAGTTGTCCTGAGCATGGGCTGGCTCTTGGGTGCTGGCAGGGTGCTCTCCAGAAAGAGAGTGGTCAGTAGGAGCAGGGCTGGGGTTGCTACGTGGCGTGAAGTTCCCTCTGTTTAGGGAGTTGATTGAGGCTGCTTGATGCTGATTTGGCGTGTGAGCGTGTGGTAGTGGAGGTGGAGGAGTTCGAAGTCTTGAATGGTTCTGAAGACCTGGAGGGTGATCTAAAACATAAGTAAGTATTTGTAAGGTTTAGGACTCCAGCCAATGTTCATTCGCACAAGCAGTTCAAAGAAGTATGAAGACTAAGGGTATGTCTACCCAACAATTAAACACCCGTGGCTGGCCGGGGTCGGCTGATTCAGGCTCGCAGGGCTTTGGCTGTGGGGCTGTAAATTGCTGTGTAGATGTCTGACCTTGGCTGGAGCCCAAGCTTTGCCTGCCCCCACCCCGGTCGCTGTGTCTCAGAGCTTGGGCTCCTGCCAAGCCTGAACGTCTACACAGCTCCGTGAGCCCGCAGTCATGCCGTGGGTCTTTTATTCCAGGGTATACATACCGTTGAAGACCACAGACACGAAATCAAACTCAAAAGACAAACATGGTCCTGATCAATAACTTCTAATGAAACATACAATACTTGTATAAAGTGAACAGCAGAACATACATTTCATACAAGAATGTTATAAAGGCTTAGAACACTGCAAGAGGTCTGTTCCTATCATCGAATTAGTTCTGACTCACAACTGCAGGTGTAATTGCCATCTTTGTAGTGATGCTGATTTATGATACAGCATGCAAAATATAACCAGCCTAGGTAAATAAAGCAAGGTAAATACACTTTTCATTGAAGTTTGTTCTCACTGCTTTGCCTGAATTCTCTAACCGGACCAGAAGATAGGGGTAAAAGATAGTAGAGTTCATTCTGGATTTCAAGAAAGGCATAAGACTGTATCAATACACAATTTACAAATGTAGACAGCATAAAAGGAGGGAGAACTACTGAAACGGAGTACAAAAAGGCTTGGGGCATAGATATAGAAGGTGTCAGTGAAATGAAACAGTTAAGGATGAGGATAGGAAAGAAGGATGGTACTGGGGCCGTGTTAAGGTTACTTTGTTTAAAATTCCAGACATTGTCATGTGCTAGTGAACAAAATCTGGTGAGGATGAGATTAGGAAAGGAGGGAAGCGAGAGCAAATGTTCCAGAAAAGAACAAACACATGAAGAAAGATTAGAACAGATAAGGATTTTGGGTATAAAATAACTGGTAGATAATTTATTTTGCCCATCTTTTCTGGGAAATTAAGAAAAAAGTAAAAACTGCTAATGGATCCTGTGGGAGATGGATAGTTCAGGGTACTTGGTAATGAGATACAGAATGCTTAACCTCTACATCACTGGTTTCAACAGGTTAACGAGTGCAAGTCATCAACATATCATAATTGTATGGTGGCCTATGAGAAATGAGATGGTCATCTTAGCTCAGATCTTGCTAGCCAGGTATCCATATCACGCAAAAATACCAAAAATGTCATTAATTCATGGTCTCGGAGAGTTCAAGGACTGAATAGCCATGGAAACCTGGACATGGTACTTCTAGGTTGTCACTGAAGCCCAGGGCAAGGCAATGAAGAGGAGAACTCTTGCTCAGTAACAGACACTAGGCTCTTTACAGCAGGGACCTTTTCTTGTGTTCTGTGTTTAAAATAATAATGGCCATACTGGATCAGACCAGTGATCCCTTTAGCCCAGCACCCGGTGTTCTAGCAGTGGCCAATGCCAGGTACTTCAGAGGGAATGAACAGAAGAGGCAATGTTTGAGTGATCATTTGTATAGTGGCTAGCACAATGGGGTCCTATTCCACAACTGGAGCTCCTAGGCATTATATAACATGAATAAAAAAATAATAATAAGTCTGATAGATGAAGTTCTCATCTCATTTGTACACTGAATTTGTTGAGTCTCTTCCAGTCTGGGTTAACAGGCTGCTCCTTTTCACCATTTCAGTACTGACAGATGAATATTTCCAATGGCTGGATTTTGGCTATAACGCTGCTCCCTCCTATAGTAATCACTTGACATTGAAGACTTATTAGACACTAGTAAAGTGTCTACCAAATTTGCAGTTAACCCCTGTCTAATAATACAATCATTCAATGGAATCATAGAATCATAGAACATCGGGGTTGGAAGGGACCTCAGGAGGTCATCTAGTCCAACCCCCTGCTCAAAGCAGGACCAATCCCCAACTAAATCATCCCAGCCAGGGCTTTGTCAAGCCTGACCTTAAAAACTTCTAAGGAAGGAGATTCCACCACCTCCCTAGGTAACGCATTCCAGCGCTTCACCACCCTCCTAGTGAAAAAGTTTTTCCTAATATCCAACCTAAACCACCCCCACTGCAACTTGAGACCATTACTCCTTGTTCTGTCATCTGCTACCACTGAGAACAGTCTAGAGCCAACCTCTTTCGAACCCCCTTTCAGGTAGTTGAAAGCAGCTATCAAATCCCCCCTCATTCTTCTCTTCCGCAGATTAAACAATCCCAGTTCCCTCAGCCTCTCCTCATAAGTCATGTGCTCCAGCCCGCTAATCATTTTTGTTGCCCTCCGCTGGACGCTTTCCAATTTTCTCACATCCAAAACTGGACACAGTACTCCAGATTAGGCCTCACCAATGCCGAATAGAGGGGAACAATCACGTCCCTCAATCTGCTGGCAATGCCCCTACTTATACATCCCAAAATGCCATTGGCCTTCTTGGCAACAAGGGCACACTGGTGACTCATATCCAGCTTCTCGTTCACTGTAACCCCTAGGTCCTTTTCTGCAGAACTGCTGCCTAGCCATTCGGTCCCTAGTCTGTAGCGGTGCATGGGATTCTTCCATCCGAAGTGCAGGACTCTGCACTTGTCCTTGTTGAACCTCATCAGATTTCTTTTGGCCCAATCTTCTAATTTGTCTAGGGCCCTCTGTATCCTATCCCTACCCTCCAGCATATCTACTTCTCCTCCCAGTTTAGTGGATAAACCTTCTGATAGAATATTTCACGGGTCCTGAGGTGAGAGGTTTAGGGTAGATGGAAGGGAACAGGGGACCTTAGAGACAGGCATAACGGCTGTGAGTAGAAAGTCCTACATAGTCGTTCCAAGAGCTATAGGGATGAGCTCCAGCTTCTCTAGCTAAGTTTTGTAAAGGACTTTGGGAACAAGAGGGACCATTTCTATACAAGGTTCTCGGATTGAGAGGCCATTAATTGCCCAAGCTTTGGGTTCCTAGTACCTAACAGGTCTTCAAAGGAGTATTGGCCAGATTCATAATGAGCACCCACATTTGGCGTGCCCAGGAATGGCAGATCAGAATGAACAAAGTCTCATTGCATTATGACAGGTTTCAGAGTAACAGCTGTGTTAGTCTGTATTCACAAAAAGAAAAGGAGTACTTGTGGCACCTTAGAGACTAACCAATTTATTTGAGCATAAGCTTTCGTGAGCTACAGATCACTTCATCGGATGCATACCGTGGAAAGTGTAGAAGATCTTTTTATACACACAAAGCATGAAAAAATACCTCCCCCCACCCCACTCTCCTGCTGGTAATAGCTTATCTAAAGTGATCACTCTCCTTACAATGTGTATGATAATCAAGGTGGGCCATTTCCAGCACAAATCCAGGGTTTAACAAGAACGTCGGGGGGGGGGGTAGGAAAAAACAAGTGGAAATAGGTTACCTTGCATAATGACTTAGCCACTCCCAGTCTCTATTCAAGCCTAAGTTAATTATATCCAATTTGCAAATGAATTCCAATTCAACGGTCTCTCGCTGGAGTCTGGATTTGAAGTTTTTTTGTTGTAATATCGCAACTTTCATGTCTGTAATCGCGTGACCAGAGAGAGTGAAGTGTTCTCCGATTGGTTTATGAATGTTATAATTCTTGACATCTGATTTGTGTCCATTTATTCTTTTACGTAGAGACTGTCCAGTTTGACCAATGTACATGGCAGAGGGGCATTGCTGGCACATGACGGCATATATCACATTGGTGGATGTGCAGGTGAACGAGCCTCTGATAGTGTGGCTGATGTTATTAGGCCCTGTGATGGTGTCCCCTGAATAGGTATGTGGGCACAGTTGGCAACGGGCTTTGTTGCAAGGACAGGTTCCTGGGTTAGTGGTTCTGTTGCATGGTATGTGGTTGGTGGTGAGTATTCGCTTCAGGTTGGGGGGCTGTCTGCAGGCAAGGACTGGCCTGTCTCCCAAGATTTGTGAGAGTGTTGGGTCATCCTTCAGGATAGGCTGTAGATCCTTAATAATGCGTTGGAGGGGTTTTAGTTGGGGGCTGATGGTGACGGCTAGTGGCGTTCTGTTATTTTCTTTGTTAGGCCTGTCCTGTAGTAGGTGACTTCTGGGAACTCTTCTGGCTCTATCAATCTGTTTCTTCACTTCCGCAGGTGGGTATTGTAGTTGTAGTTGCGATATTACAACAAAAAAACTTCAAATCCAGACTCCAGCGAGAGACTGTTGAATTGGAATTCATTTGCAAATTGGATACAATTAACTTAGGCTTGAATAGAGACTGGGAGTGGCTAAGTCATTATGCAAGGTAACCTATTTCCCCTTGTTTTTTCTTACCCCCCCCCCCCGACGTTCTTGTTAAACCCTGGATTTGTGCTGGAAATGGCCCACCTTGACTATCATACACATTGTAAGGAGAGTGATCACTTTAGATAAGCTATTACCAGCAGGAGAGTGGGGTGGGGGGAGGTATTTTTTCATGCTTTGTGTGTATAAAAAGATCTTCTACACTTTCCACAGTATGCATCTGATGAAGTGAGCTGTAGCTCACGAAAGCTTATGCTCAAATAAATTGGTTAGTCTCTAAGGTGCCACAAGTACTCCTTTTCTCATTGCATTATCACTCCCTGAAAGGGAGATCCTTGTAGCTGAGTCTTGAAACTCTCACTATTCCCCAAGCCCAGTTCATGTCTGCAATCATAATCTTTCATTCATTGATTTCCCTCATATTCTAGCATTCCAACCCATGCAGCTGTATTGACAGAACAGCTGTCTCATATATAAGGCCCTAGCTGAATCAGGGGATGACTATCAAATGATTTCGGCTGAGTTGCGGATAAGACATGGAAAATCACGTAAAAGTAATCATGGACCTTTATTAATTATGGTAATTTGGAAAAGCCAGAGAAGACATATTTGTTTAAGAAAAATTTACTGGAACAATATAAACATTCAAGTATTATGTTATGACTGCTAATTTTTTTGATAACCAGACATTTTGCTGCAACTATATTACAGTCATTAATGCGCAGGCCTGAGAGCCAGAGCCCCGGCTGCCCACGGGGCTGAGAACCGGAACCCCAGCTGCCCGCGGGACTGATAGCCAGAGCCCCAGCCGCACGTGGGCCTGAGAGCCGGAGCTCCGGCCGCACACGGGCCTGAAAGCCGGAGCCCCAGCCGCCCGCGGGGCTGAGAGCCGGAGCCCCGGCCGCCCGCGGGGCTGAGAGCCGGAGCCCCGGCCACCCGCGGGGCTGGGAGCCGGAGCCCCGGCCACCCGCGGGGCTGGGAGCCGGAGCCCCGGCCACCCGCGGGGCTGGGAGCCGGAGCCCCGGCCACCCGCGGGGCTGGGAGCCGGAGCCCCGGCCACCCGCGGGGCTGGGAGCCGGAGCCCCGGCCACCCGCGGGGCTGAGAGCCGGAGCCCCGGCCACCCGCGGGGCTGAGAGCCGGAGCCCCGGCTGCCCACGCGGCTGAGAGCCGGAGCCCCGGCTGCCCACGGGGTTGACAGCAGGCACCCCAGATTCCTGCAGGTCTGACAGCCCAAGCCCTGCCATCCACAGGGCCGACAGCTGCCCGGGGCTGACAGCCCAAGCCCTGCCACTGTCAGCTCAGATAAATGAGTTTCTACTGTACTAATGGGGAAAAAAGTGTGTTGCAAACCTCAGAATGTATGCAAAATTGTGGACTGTGCAAAGTAAGCTAAGTAAAATAAAAATTGCAGTGGAAACCTAATATTGTGGGTTCCGCAGTATCGCAAATTAAGCAGAGCCTTACTAATATATATGCTTTTTGTTTTCATTGAAATGTCTTTATCATTCCAGCTCTTGCAGAGTTTTTTGAATGCAGAAGGAGCTAGTCCAATTCTTCTTTTTATGCCATCTTCACAATTCCCATTCTTTGATACTAGTCCTTCAAGATGCACACATTTTTCCACTTCTAGTTCTTTGAGTTTGACCTTTATCTCTTTCTCTTGTCTTCCAGTTGCCATTATTTCTGTCTTTTCTGTGCTGATCTTCAATCCAAATTTTCAGCTTTCCCAGTCTACCTTGTCAAAGTTATAATACTCTGTAAATCTCCTTGGTTGAATTCTTACTACTAATTATGAACAACTTTACCAATGTGCCAGGGAGTTTAAGCTGGCCTAACATATATACGGATAAGTCAGATGCAAGAGTAAGTTAAAGTAGTTGCCCCTATTTTAACTTATACGTTCTTCCAGATCCTCAGCGTGTAAAAGTTAAGCCAACTTGTGTTCCTAACACATGGGTAGAGTGGGTATAAATAGGTCTGGGGAGTTTGAGTGTAAGGGAATCTGACTTATCCTTAAACTCACCCAAATATGGTAACTCCACAACTAGATCTTCAGCCAGGGCCTGGCTGTCCCATATGACTCTCCGCATCATGAGGAATTTTTCTAGGAAAGAGAAGGTCCATGGTCCTGGCCTGTTTGCCATCCAGATATAAAAGAAGGAGGGACTGAAGAAGAACAGATGCAAACCAGACCTGAATCAGGTCCTGTAGTACCATGCAGACTGGACCATCAGAGCATGCTGTGAGCCTGGTAGATCTTGGGGAATCCCACTTATTTACAGTGCTGGGAATGGGTTGGCTGTAAAGGGCGCCAGAAAAACTGCGTCTCTGATTTAGACAACCCAGAGACAGCCTAGCAACTTTTCTCCCACTCCTTCCTCTTGGGAAGAGGCAGCCTCCTTTTTATCTGCAGCAGAAGAACATGTCCAATTTACTGAGAGGTAGAAGGAAGACAGGAATGCATGCAAGGTGCATGCCAACAGATGCAGTCTTGGGAGCCAAAAATCCAGCCAGCAGGAGAATCCATTTACTTAAGAATACAAGGTGACAAGGAACAGCCTATTAGTCCCAGACTGGGGGAGAGAAACATAAATAGAGGACTTCTGTTTCTAGGGCTCTCAATCTAGCACCTTTCAGAAGAACTTTCCAAACAAGGGTCAACATACCAAGGGATTCCAAGTCCAGTTATTCCAGTTTTCATTACAAATGATGGCTGGCATTTATGGAAAGGTGCAGGAGGCAGAGGAGGGCAAACAGGTGAATCCTGGTATGAACAATGTGTCTTTTGTAAGGTTCCTCTGGTATTGGCTGACTCTTTCTATTGGAGACATTAATTTAAGACTCTGAGTCAGAGCCTATTTCTAAAAAGCTGCTATGTAAATTCCAATTTACACCCTTTTATTGCAGACACATCGCAGATGCTATTATGGATAATGCCTTTGAACCAAGTAAAAATGTGACATTTTTGTTCTCTATTTGCATACCCTCTGTGATTTCTTTGCTAAGTAAAGACAGCACATTTGTCTAACTCTTGTCTGTGTGATTTTTCACGGGATTTTATAGCTTACGTTCCTTTTTCTGACAGTCAGGTACCTTTTCCCCCCAGAAAAGTCTTAATTTTATTCATATACAAATTCTGAACACTTATGTCATGTCTGAGCATTACTGAATTCGATATACCTTGACTAGGATCACAGCTTATTTCTCTTGCCTTACAATCTTTTTTTCTCTTCTCAAATTGGAGACATTAACAAAAAATATATCTGTAGAAAAAATAGGCTGTGAAATCCTGGTAATGAAAATCACCGCAGGTGAGGAAGACTTTTGGATGAGACACAAAATCAAGGGTCTGACCACCTGTGATCATTAAAGATCCCCTGCATTTGGTAGGGTATGAGAGTCCTGACCGAATTCCCATGTAAGAAACTAGGGCTGGTCTACACTAAAAAGTTAGGTTGGCTTGACTAAATCACCCTGTGTGATGTAACTAAGCTGACTTAAGCCCCTGTTTAGACACTGCTAGGTCAACGGAAGAATTCTTCCATCAGTCTAGCTACCACCTCTCAGAGAGGTGGATTTACTACAGTGACAAAAGAACCCCTTTCATCGCTGTAGTAAGTGCTGCAGTTGTGCTGCTGTAGCATTTCTAGTGTAGACAGACCTTAAAATTGCCACTGTCCTTTCAAATGAACATGGTAATCTTCACTTCCTGTCCTAAACTCTTGTGTAATACTACTTGTGTGTTAAACAGCTGTCATCTTTTACCCCCTCAGCAGCAGGACTTTAGTTCTGGGTGCAATGATTCGCATATATCATGTATGTGTATATAATATTTGGGGTCCTATTTACATGCTCACTGATTAATACAGGCTTAAGCCGATATTAACTGTTTTGCAGAGTCAGGGACAGGAAAAGCTGTCCCAAGCAGTATAGCCAAGTGCTGCCACTGGATATTAGGGGTTCACAGCCTTTGAATGGATAGTTCTAACCTCTCAAGGACTGCAAGGGATCCACCAGGTTTGAGGGCACCCTTCCCGTGCAGGTGTAAGGTGGCCAATACTGAGCCCACCAGTGAGACAATTTGGGTGAAACTCTGAAGAATTCCAAGTAAACAGAGCCCCATTTGGTGGCTTTCAACAGTAGAAGGGACAATCCCGCCCTTTATGTGCAGTCAGTATGCTGATGAAAATCATACTTAGAATTATAGAATCATTGAATATCAGGGTTGGAAGGGACCTCAGGAGGTCATCTAGTCCAACCCCCTGCTCAAAGCAGGACCAATCCCCAACTAAATCATCCCAGCCAGGGCTTTGTCAAGCCTGACCTTAAAAACTTCTAAGGAAGGAGATTCCACCACCTCCCTAGGTAACGCAGTCCAGTGTTTTACCACCCTCCTAGTCAAAAAATTTTTCCTAATATCCAACCTAAACCTCCCCCACTGCAACTTGAGACCATTACTCCTCGTTCTGTCGTTGAGACCATTACTCCTCGTTCTGCTACCACTGAGAACAGTCTAGTGCTTCTGCCTTAAAGGGATGGCAAGAAATATTTGTCAATAGTTTCACCATATATGCTTTTCACACATTTAGATGCAGGGTGCCAGTCAGAATGACAAAGTTCAGTACTCCTACAAGACAGGCTGGCAGTGTGGAGATCTAAGCTGCTGGGGACTTAATGAAGTCCCCAGTGAGCCTCATTTTCACTAATGGATCTCTAAAGTGTGTCATACATGAAATATGATGGTATTTAATTGTAATAAAACATTAAAAACCTGATTGCTAAAAATGTCAATAGAAATCAAGTTGCTGTTGTAGATTTTTTTTAACATTAAAATGTCATTGACTACCACTGGCTTGGTAACCACAGATAAAACAGAACAGAGAGATAACTCAGCTAATGGAGCTTGTAGAGTAAGATAATTTAGAGAGACTTGATAGAGCTCTGAATGAGAGGGATCCAATAAATGTGTACCATAAAAAACCCAATGAGGAGCTAACACAGGAGAATCTGAATAGCAGATTTGAAACTCTAAGTCCCTTTTGTATTAAAAAAAATCTTTATTTTACAATACAGTTCTACTTTGAAAAGAGACTATACTAAAAAGGCATCTTCTTACACTTTAGACTGGCTTTGTAATTGTGTTCAAAAACTTGAGAGACAAAAATGTTTTCACCATTTTTCTCCTGTTTGTCCTGCAGAACCAACACTTCTAGAAGAGAGAGAGATGAGGGGTATAGCGACGAGGGAACAATGGGGGTGTCACACACCTCCCATTAAACATTTGTTGACACATCAATGACTATACTGATATACAGAGAAATCCTCCAATCACAAAGGGAAACAAAATAAAAATTAACTGTATTGTACATTTCAGAATTTTCTAGGGTTCTGTATTTGTTGGGCTTTGTAGAATCATTGTCCCGCTAACAAGAATCAGGACCTTTTTTGATTGTGCCCTGCTGCTCTGTATGTAATATGTCCCAGCTGAGACACTGGCTGCCCCCAATGATGCACAGAAACTTTCCAATCAAGGAAGAAAAAATGAAACTTTTCTGTGCTATCAAAGGTATTGCAGGGGGCTGGGACAGGGGGAGGGAAGCAATTGTATGACTTAGAACTTTATACAGATATATTTCAGTATTGCCAACTCTCAAGGTTTCATGATTCTTATGATATTTGGTGTTTTTCTTACAGTCCCAGCTCCAGGAGTCAGGTGACCAGATGAAAATCTCAGCTTTCTTTTTTTAAAAAAATTAAGTTTCTACCCTCATGATTGCATAGAAAAGCCTGAAAACATGAACCGAAAGGCTCATAAAATCAGAAGACAAATAAGAACCCAGGAGGCCCAGCCTCATGTCTCATCATCCTCCCCTACGTGTTGAACCTGCACTCTCAATTGCTGGATTCTCTGTTGACTTCTACACTGCTCACACCAGTCTCTTCTTATGCTCCTTACCAGTCCATCAACATCCATGACTGCTCCTCTGCTCTAAGTCCCCTGCTTCTGCCCTTTCTCCCCTCTCCTCCACTATCTCAGTCATTGACTCTCTCCAATTCACACTCCTCCTCTCTTGTCCCTCTCTCGCTTTGCAGGCTCTGCCCAACCAACCCCCAGTGTCGGCCCTTCCCCTTCATCCACAACACAGTTAGCAGGCCCTTCCCCTTCTGTTCATTTGCTGCAGCCCTCTGGTGCCTTTCACCATGTGGTAAGATGGGAGCTCTTTGGGGCAGGAACCATCTTATTTAATTACTTGTGTGTGCAACACCTAGCGCCGGGGGGCCTGATCCCTAATGGGAACCCCTAGGCATTACTGTAATATAAATAACCATAAAATATTATTTTTAACGCTTTTGCCATTTGTGGGGGGCTGGTTAGATGCAGTTTCCCTATCACACAGGCAGCAGCACAGAGGCTGCGGCTGCAAACGTGAAATTTAACCTGCTTGCCTAAGACTCAGGCTGCTCTTGGCTGAGAGCCAGAAAATGGGAGTGGCTTGGAGCCAGAGGGGGAGGCAAAGAGGCAGCCTGATCAATGGGTGTCACATCAGCTGCTGTGCGCAGCCAGGATGAACTGCAGCCCAACTCTTTTGCTTGCCCAAAGCCCAACTGAATGTGTGACACTTGGAATGCATGAGGGGAGGGCTGCATGCATGAGTGCCACACCCGACATGGGACCCAGGGCAGGTCTGCCTCAGGACTAGTGCAGTGACCAAGTTGTTACTCCACTGCCACTCTGCCATCTGGCAGTGGATTCCTTCCCCCAGAGAAACCACCTATAGCAGTGGTTCTCAAACTGTGGGTTGGGACCCCCTTTGAATGGGGTCACCAGAGCTTGGTTAGACTTGCTGGGGCCCAGGGCTGAAGCCCGAGCACCACTACCCCAAGCTGAAGCCAAAGCTCGAGGGCTTCAGCGCTGGGTGGCGGGGCTCAGGTTGCAGGCCCCCTGCCTGGATCTGAAACCCTTGAGCTACAGCTTTGGCCCCCCTGCCCAGAGTGGTGAGGCTCAGGCTTTGGCCCCACAACCCAGGGCAGTGGGGCTTGGGCGGGCTCAGGCTTTGGTCCCCTATTCTGGGGTCATAAAGTAATTTTTGTTGTCAGAAGGGGGTCACAATGCAATGAAGTTTGAGAACCCCTGACCTATAGCAATCTGCTCAAATGAGGCACTCAGCTACCCCGATGATGGGCACCATACAAAAAGATAGATTAGATAGCTACAAAGAACCTGGCCACTCAGGCATGGCTCAAGGGGAAAGATTAGCCAGTGATGAATGTTGTTCTTCTGTGGTTCCCTCATTGTTACCTGAGAACTGCAAATCAGTGATATAACTTCAGGGTCCCCTAAAGTTTTGAGAAACTAAGACCCAGATCCTCAAAGTATGTAGGCTCGTTACTTCCACTGATTTCCTTTCAGGATTTGGGCCTAAACCTCTCATTAAAAACCAGATACAGCAAATGCTACCTAAAAGCATACTCTTTCCCCCAATCAACATATGTTTTTACACAGTGTAATAAAATACATATTTTGTGTTAGCAGCATTTGTGCTATTAGCTGTCACAATGCTAGTCTACAAAGTAATACCCTTCTGAAATTTCATAGATGAAATCAGATGAACTGACTTAAGCCTCTACTACACGGGTCGGCAACCTTTCAGAAGTGGTGTGCCGAGTCTTCATTTATTCACTCTAATTTAAGGTTTCGCGTGCCAGTAATACATTTTCACATTTTTAGAAGGTCTCTTTCTATAAGTCTTTAATATATAACTAAACTATTGTTGTATGCAAAGTAAATAAGGTTTTTACAATGTTAAAGAAGCTTCATTTAAAATTAAATTACAATGCAGAGCTCCCCGGACTGGTGGCCAGAACCGGGGCACTGTGAGTGCCACCGAAAATCAGCTCACATGCTGCTTAGGTTACCTACCCCTGCTCTATTAAGTAGCGGATCAAAAAGGGAGTTTACCTTAATGTTAGCAACTTTCTTGTTTTACAAGTCAAGTAATGAAATGGTAAGTAGCTAGCATCTCATCAAGGGAGGTCGCCAGAGACCTACTGCTCTGAATGTGTAGTTAAATCCTCTACATTTTCAAATACACACCCTTAAGAAGTTCATTCTGTTTCTGGAGATATTACCAGTTGCAGGAGTATTCCCCAGTTAACTTCAAAGGGCTTCAGATCAGAATTTTTACCAATAACACTTTTCAGTCCTGTGTCTCACTCACCATGTTTTACTATGGGCTTAAACATGCAACAAAGCACACTGGCATTTTGTGCAGGATAAACCTCTACAAATTAACTTTCTGTGCCCACTAATATTATAAAACGTAGCCTTTTACAAAATGATCAATTTGTCCTTCCCAAAAACCCCAAGCATCTGAAAGCAGGTGCAAATTAAGTATGTTGTGATACACTACAAAAATAACAAACAAATACATACAATAATGAAAGGTGAACTAGATTTGTACAAAAAGAAAAGGAGTACTTGTGGCATTTGTACAGTTCAACATGTTCATCTAAATAGGCAACTTGGAGACCAAGTTGGTGCCATGGGATCTTCAAACAGCTGTTGCTTGGAAGACCAAATGCCAGAAAAGTTGTTAAAATGTAACAAATACCGTAAATTTTCTGCATGAAACTACCTACTAGTGTCCCTGTGAATGCTGCCAACCAGCACTTACTATCATTTTGGACACTGTTGGCAAAACTACACATACCAGATTCAGCAGACAATAGATGGAACAAACTTTCTGACTACTGAAGGCTGAACCTGATCTCCAGCAGCACGCCATTTGCAAAATCATAATTATTTCCCACTTTCTCTTCTTCCAGACAGAAGGTTCTGGTGGCAACCACTGGCAAATAAAAGAGGATGGATTAAATAACCTAGAGTGGACAATATGACTAAAACAGAGAAACAATATGAACCACTATAATGTCATTGATTGACAAGACGAGTCTCTAGTACAACAAACTCAGGGCTTTATCAACTAAGAGCGCCTCATTCTGAAATGTTCCATGCTAGTTCTAAATAGATGTAATTTCATTGGCTTCAATGGACATAATTCTGATTTACACACATGTAAGTGACACTGGAATCAGGCCCATGTTGATGTTCTATGTGCAAGTTTAAAACTAGCTTTAGTTTTTACTTAGCTTCAGGGAGGAACAATCTGCAGCTTTTGTGTTTACAGAAAACAGTTTCTGTACAATGCCAAGTTCAGTCCAACTATCTTCCCTATGTATTTCTCTACTCAAATGTGTATGTTACAATCTATTCTCTTATGTGGCAAAGTGCCTTTTGTAAAAGAAAAATATTGATTTTTTGGGTTTCAATCAATATTTTTTTTCAATGTTGTGCTGTCGGGCTTCTGCTCTCAACATATTCACAGGGAGTTTGGATGATTTTTTGTCCATGAGTAAGTGTGACTGATTATGTCACATACTGTACAAATAGTGTCCTTAAAGGCTATTTGAAACCAATGATATTCAGATTGCAAGCTAGTGATGCTCATCACACAAGTTAATAAAAGTGCACCACAGGCCATTTTAAAAAAAGACAGAGGCTTATTTATTATTATTCCTTAGATTCTAAGGACAGAAGGGACCATTTTGATCATCTAGTCTAACATCATGCGTAAGACAGGCCAAGAACTTCTCCAAAATAACTCCTAGAGCAGGTCTTTTAGAAAACACCCAATCTTGATTTAAAAATTGTCAGTGATGGAGAAACCACCATGACCCTTTTGTAAATTGTACCAATGATTAATTACTCTCACTGTTAAAAATTTACAACTTATTTCTAGTCTGAATTTGCCTAGTTTCAACTTTTCGTCCCTGGATAGTATTATCTCTTTCTTTGCCAGACAGAAGAGCACATTATTAAATATTTTTCCCATGTAGGTATTTACTGACTGTAATAATACAATCCTAGAAATGTAGGACTGAAAGGGCCCCTGCACTCAAGGCAGGAAAGTATTATCTAGATTCTCTAGACCAATGGTGGGCAACCTGCGGCCCGTCAGGGTAATCCACTGGCGGGCTGCGAGACAGTTTGTTTACATTGACCGTCCTGGCCGTGGTTCGCTGTTCCCGGCCAATGGGAGTTGCGGGAAGCTTATGCATCCACCTTATAGTAGCTCTATCTAGGTTGTATTTTCCTTGTTTGTTTATGAAGTCATGCAAGACAGTATCAAAAGCCTTATTAAAGTTAAGATATATCACATCTACCACTTCCCCCGTATCCAGAAGTCTTGCTACGCTGTCAAAAAAAGCTATTACGTTGGTTTGAAATGATTTGTTCTTGGCAAAACAATGCTAACTGTTACTTATCACCTTATTATCACTTTCACCCAAGCTGCCTTCTACTTTCAAATTCTCAACTAGTTCCTCCCTATTTGTCAACATCAAATCTAGAACAGCCTCTCCCTTAGTAGCTTTCTCCACTTTCTGAAATAAAAAATTGCCTCCATCCAATACATTCCAAGAACTTCAACCCTTAATGTTCTCTGTTTTAGTAACTACTTTTAGTAACTAAGTTGTTACTTTATTGAACCAACTTTTGTTGGTGGAAGGCACAAGCTTTCAAACTACACAGGTCTGGGGAAAGAAATCAGAGTATCTGAGCTAAATACAAGTTGGGACAGATAATTTGCATAAGGGGTAACACATTTTGTAGGAGGTCACTTGAGACAGAGTGGGCAATAAGGATTAGATTGTTATGCAAGAGGGGTTTGAAATGGGCCATTAGCAGGCAGGTGTGTACTACAGATTGGTGTAATGACCCATGAAACCAGTATTGCTGTTAAATCCATGTTTTTTAGTGTCTGGTAGCATTATGAATTTCAGTTCCCAGGCTTGTCTTTTGAAGGTGTTGTGCAGGTTTTCCTCTGAGGACAAGTATTGAAAGATCATGTATGGAGTAACCACTTTGTGAAAAGTATTGGCCCCTGTGTGATATGGTGTTTTTGTTTTTTTATCCTTTTTCTGTGAGAGTTCATTTAAGAGCATAGCGATTTGTCTCGTTTCACCCACCCAGTTGTTACTGGGGCATTTAATGCACTGGATGAGGTACACCACATGTTGTGATAGGTATTTGTAGGACCCAGGAATCTTGAAAGGTGTGTTGAGGGGGTATTCATCAGTATAGCAGTAGAGATATGTCTGCAGGTAATGCGTCTGTTGTTCTGGCAGAGTCTGATGCCACTTTGAGTTGGTGTGTTCTGGTTTGTGAGGAGCTTGCTTCTGATAAGCAGCTTGGTGGGGTTGGGAGAGGGTCTTTCATACAGCAACATGTGAAGCGAAATAGGAAAATGTAACTGTAAAAGCACACAAATGCCATGAGATTTAAGGGGAAGTGTAGTGTAGTCCTTGAATATATTTGTAACTTTTTTTTTAACGGAGTCAGTTTCAAGTCAACTGTGGCAAGGATAATTGAATTACATCCCCCTCTCCCCTTAGCTTTTCTTTCTTTCTAGTCTGTTGAGACTCTTCCACCCCCAGACACCAAAGGAAAACATTCATCTTCCCTCCCCCAAAAGTTAAAGAAGTTAGTATGAATGGTTTTAAACAACACCCCTTCATCATGTTAAGGTTGCATTCAAATAATTTTTGGGGGAAAAAGGAAATGTTAATGATATAACAATAGATGGTCCATACACAATATGTTGCTAAATACTGTTAATTCTGTATTAAGATACGTACGCATACATGTCAAGACAATGTCTTATTACAAATGATCCAAAATATCAATAAATAAAATCTAAAAGGTTGACTGAGGCCTTGACTACATTAGAAAAGGTTTGCAGATATAGCTATACCTGCAAATCCTCCTGGGGGAGACACAGCTTATATTGGCAACAGTCCTTTTGCCAGTATAACTGTGTCTACAACAGCGTTCCCTCTAATTTTTTTCCTCCATGTTTGGAATGAATTTTGTTATGTGCACCATATTGAGATAATGTGCAAATGTGCGCCCCCAGTAGAATCCAAAAACCTAGATATAATACATATTTTTAAAAAGTTACCATAGGGATAATTATTCCAGCTAGGACAGGTAAGGCATTTTAGCACTCACTACTCAAAGAATTAAATTTAAGCATAAGAGAGAAATAAAAATTATGAAATGCATAGACCAGTCAAAAAACGAAAATAACACTCTGAAAGAAGTATCAAGAAGTAACAACAACAACAATACAAGTATGTGTTGGGAGGTGAGTGTGACAGAGAGTGTGTGTGTGACAGAGACACACACGGTGTGTGTGAGTGTGACAGAGACACACACCGTGTGTGACAGAGACGCGCATTGCCCCTTTAAGTGCGCTGACTGCACTTTAAGAACGCTGTACTTTTAAGGAGATCAGGAAGTTCAGACATAGCAGCAGCTGCCAGCAAGCTCCCTCCGTCCTGAGCCCTGTTGTGTTTCCCCCCATGCCGCTTTGTGGAGATGGGGTAAAGGGATGAAGGGAGGGGGACACCCCTGAAATCAGCAGCCCTCTCCTCTTCCTCCCCTGCACTCTGCACAGCAAGCAGGAGACTTCCAGGAGCAGCTCCTAGGCAGAGGACAGGAGCAGCACATGGCAGTGGGGGCGGGACACCTGAACTGCACAGCACTTGATAGTCTGCTGGGCAGCCACCCAGCCGCGCAGCTTACAGGGAACTTAGGTCTACACTAGAGATTCTGCCAGCATAGCTATGTTGGCGAGAGTGATGATTTGTTCACACCACTAACTAACACAGCTAATCTGGCAAAATGTGCAGTGTAGGCCAGGTCTGTGTCCCTTTAACAACAAGACAATTTTTCCTCCCCTAAAAATATGCAAAACAATAGTCTACATACTGATATATCCATTAACAGTCTCATCTAATTCTGTGGCCCTCTTGTGACCTGGCAGTACTAAAATAAAATTGTATGGGCAGATCCTCAGCAGGTGTAAATTGTCATCACTCCATCAATGGCGCTTTGACGCCAGTTAAGGATCTGCCCAGCATTGTATAATGTGTACAGCAGCACAGGGATCAATTCACTACATAAAACAAAAAGATCCAGGGAGAGATCCTCAGGTCATACAATTTGGGCAACAGCTCAACTGAAGTCAACTGAGCTATACCAATGTGTGCCAGCTGAATGTTTAGACTCAAATACTTATGATGAAGGATTTACGTGCTCCAGAAATATTTAAGGAAACTACTGTATTCATTATTTAAATAATACATGTGGAATAGTGGGGCTGAATTTCGCCCTCCGAGGTGCACAGAATTCAATTAAGCCAGTGAGTCACAGTACACACATCTAAGTGCAGAATTCCACCACACACTTTTAATTTGTCTGTATCCGGGGCTTGTGAATGAAGCAGTCTCTGGAATACACAATTCCATATTTCACCGGAAAGTGCTTACATAATGTGACATGATGTGCGGTAGCACAATACTGATGAGCACTAACTCTTTTAATTATTTACTCTTGAGAAAGAAAGGGGAAAATATCACATCAACAGCAAGAGAAATAAACTATTTAAGGTCCTTGCTAGAAACCAGGGAATCTCTCAGAACTTTGTGCCAAATTCTGCACACACTTGATTCCCACCCAAGCTGAGTGGAGTCACAGGCCCACAGCTCAGGACAGAATTTGGCCCATTTGGCTTTCCAGCTCATCAGTTTTCCTTTGCATTTTGTTGTCACCTCCTCTTTATCTCTCTTTTTTTATTTTGCTGCCCATAAAAGTTTAAACAAAGCCATTTTTGTTAAATATCTGTAAAGGCCGACATAAAGTAGTGGCAATTCTGTCTGACAGCTGCGACTCTGATGTGAAGTCTGTCACAGTGATTAATACCTAGCTCCCCCGCCCCATCCACCAAATACACAAAAGCCTGACTGATTTCCTTTGCAGAAAACCATGGGTGCAGTTAAGTGTAAAATTTCTCTGCACAGGTGGAAAACCTTATTCCCTTTGACACATGAATCTGATTTGTGAGCACTGGGCTCTGTGACCTTTCCCTTTAGGTTCTATCTGACATTCTCAGATCCATGAATGACAGAAGGCTGTGCTTCAAATAATTCTGAAACAGATATAAAAACGTTTATATTTTTATTAACACTTGAAGAAGCCACTAAAAGAAAATCAAAACTATGAATCTGTCAAGATACCCCACAGTAATATTGTGCTTTGCTGAAAAGAATGCCATGATGGAAGGTCAGCATAGTTTATTTGGTCTATCTGTCGATTTATATGGTCCCCATTACCACAACATCTGAGTGCCAACTAACTAAAATCCTTCCATCCAGGATATAAAATATTTATGATATTTATTCTCATCCATCGTGTTCTTGCATTTGTTTCCACTTCTTGTAATATAACATGTGATTATTTCTGGCATATCATGAATATACACCAATAAACTATAAATATACACACACACTCACTTAGCTGTATTCTGGGATCATAAGGATATTTACACACATGCTCTGACGGCTAAAGGTTTTACTCTTTTCCTTCTGAATATGTGCTTGTATACCTAGCTATCTCATTACAGACAGACAGACATAAATATGTACATGAAATGTTTTTCAAAATCTGTATTGACTAATGAACAGAGGAAATAGTTAATATTTCTTAATCTTTCCTAACTTTCATTTCCTTAATCCTCTGCAAACTCTATGTACTGGCATCATATTGAAAGGAACTTAAATTTTAGGGAACTGACTGATTTAAAAATAAATCTAGTTTTTGACAGAGCACCTGTTACAGACTGTCCTGACAATATTTTAAATGTGCCTTTAAAATAAAACAAGAATTTTTCAGCTCTTTTGTCGATGTTTATCAGGGTCTTTACAACAAGGAAGAAACTGAGGGAAAATGAAACTGGCTTTACAGAATGTGCTGCCAAGTTAACAAAGAAAACTGGGGGGAAAATAGGAAAAAAATAATTTTTTCTTCTGTTTTTCAGAGTAAACTTAGATGCAATGTAATGTTTGAAGTTGATGCTTTGAAAGGTATGTAATGGGCATAATCCTACAAGCTATCACATGCAGAACCACTCACTGGATCAATGGTAGCTCTGAACCTACGGAGGGGGAGATTTTCAGAGGCACACCTGGCAATTAGGTGCTAACTCCCAGTGAAAGTCAATGGGAGCTGGGCACGTAGCTGCCATCTGCAAGTTTGAAAATCTCACCATGGGAATTTTGAGTCCTGTATTTTAATAGTGCTCATGCAGGCTCCTGGAGCAAATTTAGATTGTTCAATATAGTCATGTATTCTGCGACACTCTCATATTACACTTTGGCATGAAACATGAGGCTAAAAGGGTCAGACAGATTGCCATGAAAGGTGAACTTTCTCAGGTTCATATTGTTACTTTGTGTAAAAGCTCTTGACATTTGCCAATATAATTTAGGAGCTTTCTTAAATGTGGAAATATGTTAATAGTTTTCTAAGTATTTTGTAAAGCAAAATGTTGATTTTGAACAGTTTACAAACTAAGGCCCTGATCTTGTAAAGACACACATACATACTTAATATTATGTGCATGAGTAACTTCAATGGGACTAATTAGATGCATAATGGTAAAACCATATGCAAGTATTTGCAGGATTGTGGACTAAAAAAATAGCCATTGAGAGAAGGGGACACTGAATTCTGTGACCCCCGTATGCATTTTAACTCAATATGAAAATTCAGTTCCCAACACTGGTAGCTATTTGTTGTGCAAAGCAATTTACTTTCATATCGGAAACGTGCTATAAAATTGACACCTCCTCTAACTTCCTTTAACAATATAAATCAAGTTCAGTACTAAACCCCATTAAAATATTGCCTCCCTTTTTTAGAAACAATCTTATTAAACTACTTTACTATTTGCCACAGGCACCAAATGGCACCACTCAGGGAAAGTGACAAAAATTTGCTTTGATTACAGAGATGTTAATAAAGATATATTTTATTATCTGTAACTCAAGAAGTGCATGTGCAGGTTTCTTTCTTTTTTCTTTAAAATGACTGAAACACGATGCGGAATAGGCCCATAATAAACCCAGCCTATAAATTTAGCAATAGGATGAATAAACTGACTGGAGGGTTTTTTAAACCTAACGTAATACATGCAATTCAGTCTGTTGTAAGGGAATTTTTTTGAACATTCATTTAGAAAGTGGAGGTACAATAATTGAATAAAGTAACTTAAATTAATCGTGACTGGAATTTTGTATGTATAGAGGTTGAACTTCATGGCATATATAGAAATATTACTGTAGAAACTAAATTACTTACTTTTATCCCAAAGGATCCTAAAGCACTTTGTACATTTACCAAAGTGATCTACAAAACCTTAGAAAGGAATCACTTAACCCATCACTGAAATTCAGTCACCTCTGTAGTAGACGTGACAGCTGTTGAATTGGGCCTAACATCTGGGGTGAAATCTTGGCTCCATTGAAGGCAATAACAAAACCCCCATGGACTTCAATGAGGTCAGAATTTCAGCCCTCATGTTTTGTAAAAAGTACCAGGGGAATTTTAATATCAACACGTAGCTGGGACTTTGTTTTACTTTTAATACATATTACATGATTACCTCCCCAGCCTTCCCCTTTCCTTTAATTTCAATGATCAAGACAATGTGGGGATGGATCTGTGTATAAGTTTATTAATCAAACAGCCTATGTCTTATCTATATAACCTCTTGGAAAAGATTGCATAGAAACTCTTAGGGCAATATACTGCCTGTGAGCTGTAGCAGAACTCCTCTACTATCAATACTGACCTTGATCTGCAATGCAACCTGCCTGACATCAGTGGTAGTTATGTACACAGAGTAGGGGGCAGAATATGGTTCTTAATGATCAGTTTAGAAACAGTTTAGAAACTGTGGATGCATTGAGAATAGTCAGTATTTGATTCTGTATTACAGTAAACCAAACGGTTTGGGTTTATAGATGTGATGTGTGAGGAGAGGTCAGCCGCAGTCTGACACGAGCATCGAATCGAAAAAACACAAAGGTTTCACTTCACCTAACCAGAGAAAAGAAAAGAAAATGTGAGCCAGAGAAGGGTTGGCTGGGATGGAAGGGCCATTCATATGGCGATCAGAAAGTCTAAGTCACACAATGAATTACACCTAGCATGGGACATGAAAGGCAAGAAGAAGAGGTTTTTAAAATTAGGGCTGTCAAGCGATTAAAAAAATTAATAGTGATTAATTGCGCAATTTAAAAAATTAATCGTGATTAATCGCGCTGTTAATCAAAATTTTTTTTGAGTTAATCAAGTGAGTTAACTATGATTAATCAACAGCCCATTTAAAATACATTAGGAGCAAGAGAAAGACTAAGGAAAGTGTAGGTCCTCTATTTACCAGAGAAGGAGAGCAAATAACTGATTACATCAAGAAGGCTGTGGTATTTAATCACTGTTTTGCTTCACTCTGCCCTAAAAAAGGTTAATGGTGATCGGATACTTAACATAATTAATATTAACAACAAGGGGAAGGAACACAAGCCAAAATAGGGAAAGAATAGGTTAAAGAATATTTAGGTAAGTTAGAAGTATTCAAGTCAGCAGGGCATGATGAAGTTCATCTTAGGGTACTTAAGAACTAGCTGAAGCAATTTTGGAACCATTACCAATGATCTTCAGTAACTCATGAGGTCCCAGAGGACTGAAGAGGGTGAACATAGTCCTTAGCTTTAAAAAAGAGAACAAAGAGGATACAGGATATTACTGATCTGTCAGAGTAACTTCAATACCTTGAAAGATACCGGAGCAAATGATTTAATAATTAATTTATAAGCACCTAGAGGATAATAGGGTTATAAAGAATACTCAGCATGGATTTGTCAAGAACAAATCATGCCAAACCAACCTAATGTCTTTCTTTGACAGGTTTACTGGCCTAGTGAATATGGGGGGCACAGTAAACATAATCTATCTTGATTTTAGCAAAGCTTTTGACACAGTCCCATATGACATGCTCATAAGCAAACTAGGGAAATATGAGCTAGATGAAATTGCTATAAGGTGGGTGGCACAACTGGTTCAAAGACTGCACTCAAAGAGCAGTTGGTTTGCTGTCAAACTGGGGGGATGTATCTAGTGGGGTTCCACAGGAGTCAGTCCTGGGTCCAGTACTATTCAGTATGTTCATAAATGACTTGGATAATGGAGTGGAAAGTATGTGTGACGGATTGGATCACAGAAACCCCCTGGGAGCTGCCACGTGATGTGCCAAGACTACTTCTGCTCCTGCTTTCCTGTCTTGTCAGCTTAGGACTTCAGTGCCCTGCCTGATTTGAGCCAGACCTGCTCAGCTGCTGCAAACCCAGACCCAAGTCTGAACCACGTCCCCTAACAGCTGTAGGCTTAACTGAAAGCAGCTTACAGAAGTGTGCCTGTCTTTAACACTCAGATGCTCAACTCCCAATGGGGTCCAAACCCTACATAAATCTGTTTTACCCTGTATAAAGCTTATACAGGGTAAACTCATAAATTGTTCACCCTCTATAACCGTGGTCTCCAAAGTGGGGTGTGCAACACCATCTGTGGGGGTGCACGGCAGGAGGAGCGCCGCCGAAGGAGCGCCGCCGGCATGGTGGCAGCAGCGCTCCTGGACCTTTGATTCATCGGCAGCACGCCGGCAGCCACTCGGCTCTCCCCGCTCCGTCTTCGGCGCCACGCCGGCAGCCACTCGGCTCTCCCCGCTCCGTCTTCGGCGGCATGCCGGCGCCCGCTCGGCTCTCCCCGCTCCGTCTTCGGCGGCACGCCGGCAGCCACTCGGCTCTCCCCGCTCCGTCTTCGGCGGCACGCCGGCGCCCGCTCGGCTCTCCCCGCTCCGTCTTCGGCGGCACGCCGGCGCCCGCTCGGCTCTCCCCGCTCCGTCTTCGGCGGCACGCCGGCGCCCGCTCGGCTCTCCCCGCTCCGTCTTCGGCGGCACGCCGGCGCCCGCTCGGCTCTCCCCGCTCCGTCTTCGGCGGCACGCCGGCAGCCACTCGGCTCTCCCCGCTCCGTCTTCGGCGGCACGCCGGCGCCCGCTCGGCTCTCCCCGCTCCGTCTTCGGCAGCAGGCCGGCAGCCACTCGGCTCTCCCCGCTCTGTCTTCGGCGGCACGCCGGCGCCCGCTCGGCTCTCCCCGCTCCGTCTTCGGCGGCACGCCAGCGCCCGCTCGGCTCTCCCCACTCCGTCTTCGGCAGCACGCCGGCAGCCACTCAGCTCTCCCCGCTCCGTCTTCGGCGGCACGCCAGCGGCCGCTCGGCTCTCCCCGCTCCGTCTTCGGTGGCACGCCAGCGGCCGCTCGGCTCTCCCCGCTCTGTCTTCAGGTATGTTGGCAACAAGAAGAAAGCCAAGGAAAGTGTGGGCCCCTTACTGAATGAGGGAGGCAACCTAGTGACAGAGGATGTGGAAAAAGCTAATGTACTCAATGCTTTTTTTGCCTCTGTTTTCACTAACAAGGTCAGCTCCCAGACTGCTGCGCTGGGCATCACAAAATGGGGAAGAGATGGCCAGCCCTCTGTGGAGATAGAGGTGGTTAGGGACTATTTAGAAAAGCTGGACGTGCACAAGTCCATGGGGCCGGACGAGTTGCATCCGAGAGTGCTGAAGGAATTGGCGGCTGTGATTGCAGAGCCATTGGCCATTATCTTTGAAAACTCGTGGCGAACCGGGGAAGTCCAGGATGACTGGAAAAAGGCTAATGTAGTGCCAATCTTTAAAAAAGGGAAGAAGGAGGATCCTGGGAACTACAGGCCAGTCAGCCTCACCTCAGTCCCTAGAAAAATCATGGAGCAGGTCCTCAAAGAATCAATCCTGAAGTACTTGCATGAGAGGAAAGTGATCAGGAACAGCCAGCATGGATTCACCAAGGGAAGGTCATGCCTGACTAATCTAATCGCCTTTTATCATGAGATTACTGGTTCTGTGGATGAAGGGAAAGCAGTGGATGTATTGTTTCTTGACTTCAGCAAAGCTTTAGACACGGTCTCCCACAGTATTCTTGTCAGCAAGTTAAGGAAGTATGGGCTGGATGAATGCACTATAAGGTGGGTAGAAAGCTGGCTAGATTGTCGGGCTCAACGGGTAGTGATCAATGGCTCCATGTCTAGTTGGCAGCCGGTGTCAAGTGGAGTGCCCCAGGTGTCGGTCCTGGGGCCGGTTTTGTTCAATATCTTCATAAATGATCTGGAGGATGGTGTGCATTGCACTCTCAGCAAATTTGCGGACGATACTAAACTGGGAGGAGTGGTAGATACGCTGGAGGGGAGGGATAGGATACAGAAGGACCTAGACAAATTGGAGGATTGGGCCAAAAGAAATCTGATGAGGTTCAATAAGGATAAGTGCAGGGTCCTGCACTTAGGATGGAAGAATCCAATGTACCGCTACAGACTAGGGACCGAATGGCTAGGCAGCAGTTCTGCGGAAAAGGACCTAGGGGTGACAGTGGACGAGAAGCTGGATATGAGTCAGCAGTGTGCCCTTGTTGCCAAGAAGGCCAATGGCATTTTGGGATGTATAAGTAGGGGCATAGCGAGCAGATCGAGGGACGTGATCCTCCCCCTCTATTCGACATTGGTGAGGCCTCATCTGGAGTACTGTGTCCAGTTTTGGGCCCCACACTACAAGAAGGATGTGGATAAATTGGAGAGAGTCCAGCGAAGGGCAACAAAAATGATTAGGGGTCTAGAACACATGACTTATGAGGAGAGGCTGAGGGAGCTGGGATTGTTTAGCCTGCAGAAGAGAAGAATGAGGGGGGATTTGATAGCTGCTTTCAACTACCTGAAAGGGGGTTCCAAAGAGGATGGCTCTAGACTGTTCTCAATGGTAGCAGATGACAGAACGAGGAGTAATGGTCTCAAGTTGCAGTGGGGGAGGTTTAGATTGGATATTAGGAAAAACTTTCTCACTAAGAGGGTGGTGAAACACTGGAATGTGTTGCCTAGGGAGGTGGTGGAATCTCCTTCCTTGGAAGTTTTTAAGGTCAGGCTTGACAAAGCCCTGGCTGGGATGATTTAACTGGGAATTGGTCCTGCTTCGAGCAGGGGGTTGGACTAGATGACCTTCAGGGGTCCCTTCCAACCCTGATATTCTATGATTCTATGATTCTATGATTCAGCGGCACGCTGGCGGCCACTCTTTTTTTTTTTTTCTTCTTTCTTCCCCAGAGCTGGCCCTGGGGGTGCGCAGTTCAAAAAGTTTGGAGACCACTGCTCTATAACACTGATAGAGAGATATGCACAGCTGTTTGCCCCCCCCCACACGTATTAATACATACTCTGGGTTAATTAATAAGTAAAAAGGGATTTTATTAAGTACAGAAAGTAGGATTTAAGAGGTTCCAAGTAGTAACAGACAGAACAAAGTGAATTACCAAGCAAAATAAAATAAAACACGCCAGTCTAAGTCTAGTACAGTAATTAAAACTGAATACAGACAAAAATCTCACCCTTAAAGATGTTTCAATAAGTTTCTTTCACAGACTGGGAGCTGGACATCTTCCTAGTTTGGGCACAATCCTTTCCCCTGGTACAGCCCTTGTTCCAGCTCAGGTGGTAGGTAGGGGATTCCTTATGACGGCTGCCCTCCTTGTTCTGTTCCACCCACCTATAAACCTCTACCCCGATATAATGCGGTCCGATATAACGTGAATTCGGACATAATGCGGTAAAGCAGAGCTCTGGGGAGCGGGGCTGCTTTACTTCGTTATATCTGAATTTGTGTTACCGCAAGCAGTTCCTCTGTGCCCTCCGCTTACCTGCTGCGGCCCTCCTGCCCCAGCTCACCTCCGCTCTGCCTCCTCCCACAAGCGCGCCACCACTCTGCTTCTCGCCCCTTCCTCCATCCCAGGCTTGCCGCACCAAACAGCTGATTCGCACCAAGCCTGGGAGGGAGAGAGGGAGGGGAGAGAAGCGGAGCGGTGGCGGCATGCTCAGGGGAAGAGGCAGAGGCAGAGTGCAGGTGAGCTGGAGCGGGGGGGTGTGGGTGTGGGGAGGGCCGCAGCAAGTAACTGGGTGTGGGGGGGAGGGTGCAGAGGAACCACTCCCCGCCCCAGCTCACCTCCGCTCTGCCTCCGCCTCCTCACCTGAGCGCGCTGCCGCCGCTCTGCTTCTCCCCCCTTCCTTCCAGGCTTCCTGCGCCAAACAGCTGATTGACACGGCAAGCCTGCAAGGAAGAGGGGGAGAAGCGGAGCGGCGGCGGTGTGCTCAGGGGAGGAGGCAGAGGCGAGCTGGGGTGCGGAACAGTTCCTCTCCCTACCCCGATATAATGCGGGGGCTCACCTTTAGGATGGTAAGATATTTTTTGGTTCCCGAGGACCGCGTTGTATCGGGGTAGAGGTGTATATCTTTTGCATAAGGCAGGAATCCTTTGTCCCTCTGGGTTCCCACCCCTCCTTCTCAGTGGAAAAGCACCAGGTTAAAGATGGATTCCACTTCAGGTGACATGATCACGTGTCCTGTGAGACCCCAAGCCTTCATTCCTCCCAGACTGACTCACGGGAAGGCCTGCCTGCAAACAGAGCCATCCACAGTCAATTGTCCCGGTTGATGGGAGCCATGAAGATTCCAAACCACCATTAATGGCCCACACTTTGCATAATTACAATAGGCCCTCAGAGTTATATTTCATATTTCTAGTTTCAGATACAAGAGTGATACATTTATACAAATAGGATGACCACACTCAGTAGATTATAAGCTTTGTTGATACCTTACAAGAGACCTTTTGCATGAAGCATATTTTAGTTACATTATATTCACACTCATACTTCTATAAAATACTTTTATAAAATCATATAGAGTGCGTCACAGTATGAGTATAAAATATATAGATGACCCCAAGCTGGGAGGGGTTGCAAGCACTTTTGAGGACAGGATAAGAATTCAAAACAACCTTGACAAATTAAAAAACTGGTCTGAAATCAACAAGATGAAATTCAATAAAGACAAGTGTAAAGTACTTCACTTAGGAAGGAAAAATGAAATGCAAAATGGGGAATAACTGGCTAAATGGTAGTATCGCTGAAAAGGATCTGGGGGTTCTAGTGAATAACAAATTGAATATGAGTCAACAACGTTATGCAGTTGTGAAAAAGGCTAATATCATTCTGGGATGTATTAAGAGGGTGTCATATGTAAGACATAGGAGGTAACTGTCCCACTCCACTCAACACTGGTGAGGCCTCAGCTGGAGTACTGTGTCCAGTTCTGGACACCATATTTTAGGAAAGATGTGGACAAACTGGAGAGAGTGCAGAAGAGAGCAACAAACAGGATAAAAGATTAGAAAACCTGCCGAATGCAGAATGGTTAAAAAAAACTGGGCATCTTTAGTCTTGAGAAAAGACTGAGGAAGGAGCTCATAACAGTCTTCAAATATGAAAGGGCTGTTATAAAGAGGATGGGGATCAATCGTTCTCCATCTCCACTGAAGATATGACTAGAAATAATGGGCTTAATCAGCAGCAAGGGAGGTTTAGGTTAGATATTGGGGGAAAGCTTTCTAACTATAAGGGTAGTTAAGTTCTTGAATAGAATTCCAAAGGAGGTTGTGGAATCCCCATCACTGGGAGATTTTAAGAACAGATTGGACAAACACCTGTCAGTGATGGTCTAGGTTTACTTGGTCCTGCCTCGGCACAAGGGGCTGGATTTGACCCTCTAGTCTTGGTCTCTTCCAGATCTACATTTCTATTATTCTATGGAAATTGGGGTTCCACTATTCAGTCTTTTCTCTGATATAGTTAAAATTTAATCTGGCTCTTCTCCAATCTCTATTCCATCTGCTAGGTTTGGGTCTAACCCCTGCCCTCCACCCAATGCAAGCCCATTTCCATTTCTGGGCACTGGAAGAAGAAACTGGAATCTATCCTGAACTTTTCTCCCTATCCTATCTACTCTCTTTGGAAAAGTGGGGCACACAGTCCTGCGCCCCTTTTCAGGTAGCTCATGGGGCACCAGCTGACTGATCCTTTAGATAAATCCACAGATCCCCCCCGCCTCCTTCCAATCCAGTTGATATCTTCTGGGGTGGCAGTTGGCCTGACCTCACAAACGTGGGACATCCGGGAGTTGCACAGCCTGCTCCCTATAACCTACAGTAGGGACACCGGAACTACAAATTCCAGAAACTATTGTGCAAGGTTGTGCTAGGTGCCTACCTGAGGAGTTAAGTTATAATTCACCTATTTGTGAGGTAAAATTTTTAAAACGTTATGTTGGATTTCTTTTGAGATCCTGGCCTTTCAGCAGAGACAAAGAATACTTTGCTATTATATAGCAACTTTCACCCTAAACTCTCCAAGTACTTCACAACCATTAATTAGTTAAGAGCATCGGATAACAGGACTATGCCATGTTAAAATTATTGTGATTATAATTAAAGGTAATGAAATGACTAGGGAACCTGCACTCAAATTATACATTAGAATAATGCACTCTGAACTAACACAACACATTTGAATGCAGGGACTTAATGAACACTGGTTTCTGCAATGCATGTCTGCAGACCAATACTGGCTATACCTGTTTGTTATCAGCCTTTCTATGGTACAAACAGTAACTCACACCAGGCAAATAAAGCCAAATCCAGCAAATCAGCATATGCTTAACTTTAAATAATTGAAGTCAATGGAACTACTCACATGCTTGAAGTTAAACTTGTGCTTAAGTGCTTTGCTGGATCGGGGGCCTAAGTGTGAGAATCTCTCTGCATTTCACTTCCATTGGCCAAACTCTCAAGATTACATGATTATATTGACGGGACTAAAATAAAAGCTGACAATTAAATAAAATCAGAAGATCACACGGCTTTGGTTCCAACTGAGCGATGCTCAGCAGGTTCCAGCTGCTGCTATTTGACTAATAAAACAAGCTTCTAGCCACTTCATGGATATTGGAGCGCACATGGTTTTTCTTTTATACTAGAGCAGAGGTCATGACCTATGGTCTTGGTTGACTTCCCTAATGTTCTCCACTGGAACATGAGTGGAAAAAGAGCTTCTTTGTAAATGAGCACTGACATTTAAAGAGCTAAACTTAGCAATATCCTGCAGAACAGGACTGTTTTTACCAAATACCTTGGGCCATATTCTGATCTCAGTGACACCACTGTGAATCTGGAGTAACTATATTGACTCAGAAGCACATTGGTGTCACTGAGTTGAGAATATGCCATATGCCTGCTTTTTTGCCATTTCACAACAATCATGAATCAAATTTCACCAACTCAAGTACCGCTTTGCATTTTGCAATCCTCTCCTATCTACGTTTAAAGTCAAATTTTCTCCTTGGCTATTAAAAAATGACTTACCTTACAGTCACGGGAGATCTTCAAGATGTTTTGTCCATGTATATTCCACTTTTGAGGCACATGCATTTGAGAGTTGAAACTTTCTCTGCTGGGGCACACATGCACCCTGAATAATCTTATGCTCCAATACCATGGGCATAAAGGGTGATTTGAGCCAAACTGCTACTGAGTTCCTTCGCCACTGCAGAATCCTGGTATTATAGGACTCAGAGTTGCAGGGAAGGAGGTGGGTTGTGGAATATATATATGGACAACACACCTCAAAGAACTCCGGTTACTGTAGGGTAAGCATCTCTTCTTTCTTCCTCAAGTGCTTATCTATATGTCATTTGGTGACTCACAAGCAGTAACCTAATGTAAGGATATGGGTGCTCAGAGTCTGCTTAAACAAAGATTGCACCCCCACTCTACCAAAAGAAGCTGCCTGGGCCTTAGTGGAATGAGCCCTAATCTGAGCTGAAGGCTCTAAACTAGCGAAGTAGTAACAAACCCTAATACACCCTAAACCCATTTGGATAGAATCAGAGATAGTTGCTGGACCTTTCATTCTATCAGCAAATGCTATAAATAGGCCCTACAAAATTCATGACCATGAAAAACATGTCACGGACCGTGAAATCTGGTCTTTAGTGTGCTTTCCCCCTATATTATACAGATTTCATGGGGGAGACCAGCATTTCTCAAATTGGGGGTCCTGACCCAAAAGGGAGTTGTGTGTGGGGGGTCAAATGGTTATTTTAGGGGGGGTCGCGGTATTGCCACCCTTCTGCCTTCAGAGATGGACGGCCGGAGAGTGGCAGCTGTTGGCCGGGCATCCAGCTCTGAAGGCAGCGCCCCGCCAGCAGCAGTGCAGAAGTAAGGGTGGCAACACCATACCATTCCACCGTTACTTCTGCATTCTGCCTGCAGAGCTGGACAGCCTGAGAGTGGCAGCTGCTGACGGAGGGCCCAGCTCTGCAGGCAGCAGCGCAGAAGTAAGGGTGGCAGTACCATACCATGCCATCCTTACTTCTGCACTGCTGCTGGCAGCAGCTCTCTGCCTCCAGACCCAAGCTCCCGGCCAGCAGCCGCCCCTCTCCACCTGCCCAGCTCTGAAGGCAGTGCTGCCACCATCAGCAGCGCAGAAGTAAGGGTAGCAGTACTACAACCCCCCCTACAATAACCTTTTGACCACCCCACAACTCCTTTTTGAGTCAGTACCTCTACGATTACAACACCATGAAATTTCAGATTTAAATAGCTGAAATAATGAAATTTACGATTTTAAAAATCTGATGACCGTGAAATTGACCAAAATGAACTGTGAATCTGGTAAGGTACTAGCTATAAATAGTCTTGGGGGAAATTCTAAAGATTTGGTCCTTTGCAAATAAAAGTAGAAGGCCCTGGAAGCACCTAAAGTATGTGGACTAGCTTCTCCCTGCTTCGTGTGTGGTTTAGGGAAAAAAACCCCTCATAAATGAATCCTTTGGTTCAAATGGAAAAATGTCATCACCTTAGGAAGGAATTCATATGAGGTCTGAGTGATACCTTTATCCTCATGAAATTTTGCAGAGGGAGGGCAGCTATGAGAGTTTGCGTTTCCCTGACCTTTTGGATGAAGTGTTTGCCACTGAAAAGGATGTTTTCACAGACAATGCAACAGCAATCAGGTGGATAGGGGTTCTCATGAGGGTAAGGTGGGCATAAAGCCTTCCAGGACTACATTAAGGACTCAAGGAGGAGGAGATTCCCTGGTAAAAAAACATGTATAAGGCCTTTAAGATATGTAATTATAGTGGGGCGGTGAAAAGCCTGTGCAGCTTTCAAAAGGGGGGGAGGGGATATGCGGAAATGGCTGCCAGGTGCACTCTAACAGACCTAACAGACAGTCCCGAGCTCTTTCAAGAGAGCTCTTCCCAAGACAGTAGGGAACCACGAGGCAACAGGCTGTAACTGAGGTTGCTCACACTAAATCCTAAATCTTTCTACTTTGCAGTGTAAGTTAGTCTGGTGGAATCATTTCTGCTGTGGATCAAAATGTTCTAGACATCTGAGGAACATGATTTCGCTATGTCTGATGCCCAGACCGCAGCCAAGCTGTGAGACAGAGGGAGGCTGGATCAGATGAAAGATATCCCATTTATCTTGAGATTAAGTCTGGTAGAAGAGGTAAGAATTTTGGTGGACGAATTGATAAGAACATCCATTCTGGGTCCCAGAACTGCCTCAGTAGGTGGTCACTAACGTGATGATTTTGGCAGCATCTTGTCTGATCTTTCTGAACACATTTGGAATAGAGAGATTGGAGGATAAATCACCCATGAAGACCACTGAATGAGGAATGTGTCCCCCACAGATCCTGGTCAGAGACCTCTCCTAAAGCAGAAACTGAGACATTTCTTGTTCTTGGTCTGTTGCAAACAAGTCTATTGTTGGATGTCCTCACTCCTGCAAAATGCAATGGATTACAGACCACTCATGGTCTGACAAAAAATGTTTGCTCAGTCAGTCTCCTAAAACATTCTGCACATCTGGGAGATGCATTAGTACGAGACATATTTGGTGCTGAATACACCAGTTTGATAGTTGAACTGCTTCCTGATGTAAAGGAGACAGTTGGGCTTCTCCCTGCGTCTTTATGTAAAACATGGCTGTCGTGTTGCCATAGCTTGAATTGCCAGTCCTTGGGTCATTGGTAGGAATGCTGCAGAAGATTGTTGAACAGCTCTGAGCTGTAATACAGTTATGTGTAATCAAGTCTTCTTGTGGATCTGGAGACCTTGTGCCTGATGATGGACCAGATGTGCTCCCCATTACAGGAGGGACATATCCATCACTAAGTTCTTGGTTGAGAGGGGTAGAGAAAAAAGTACTCTCCTGAACACCTGATTGGGGTCTTTCCATCAATGTAATGATGCAAGAATGTTATGAGAGACTAGCAGAGGCATATTCTTGTGGTGTCTGTTTGGCATGTACACTGACTTTAACCAATCCTGCATGCCGCTTAGGTGTAGTCTTGTATACGGTGTGACAGACATATAGCAGGCCATAAGCCCGAGCAGACTTAGGTAAGTCCTGACAGTTGTATGAGGTTGGACACGGCTTCAAATCTGTCTTGGAGCAATTAAGCTCTGGCTGTTTTGGAATTTAATATTGACCCTATGAATTCTATCCTCTATGTAGGTGTCAACAGGAATTTCTGCTGTTGAGCTTTGAGCCAAAGACAAGAAAAAGCTGGAGAATCTGGTGATGGAACTCCCACTTGTGATGATTTTTCATGGATGAACCAGTCATCTAGATATGATTAAACTATTATTATGGGCAACAGCTAAAAATTACAAATACCACTGGGGTTGTAATGATACCAAATGGCAAGCCCCTATATTGATAATGGTTCTGTCTTACCTGAAATCTTGTACCTGTGTGCTGGCTGTAAAGAGATGTGGAAGTTGGCATCTTGCAGGTTGAGCACTGCATGCCAGTATTGTGAATTTAGTGATGAAATTATGAGGGCCAGGGTTACCATTCTGAATCTGAAGTGGTGGATGAAGGCATTAAGCCACTCTCAAGTCCAGAATTGGGCATCATCTTTCCTTTTTCTTCAGTACTAGGAAGCAATCAGAATAACTCCCCGACACCCTGTAAAGGAATCTCTTCTGTTGCTCCAAGAGACAAAAGTGACTCTACCTCCTGACACAACAGTCTCTTATGAGTGGGGTCCATGAAAAAGGATTGACAAGGATGAGCATAGCATGGAACAGAAAAGAATATCTAACTGAGATTCTCTGTAGAACCCATTAGTCTGATGTTATTTCATTCCTTGAAACTTGGAAAAAAGTAAAGTGTTTCCCAAATAATGGGATGGAACAGTAGAAATCCAGTAGACTGATTATGGAGCAACTCCAAAGCGATCCATCAAAATGACAGTTTTGATGGAGCCAGATAGCAGATGCTGAAGGTTTCCTTCTTAAAAACACTGCCTCTGTCTTGGAGGTGCCAAGGTTCTCTGGTGGTAAAAGGTACGCGGTGACAGTCTCTGCCTACAATAAGATTGTGGTTTTCTCTTTTTTCTTTTAGGAGCCAGTGTATGAACTTCAAAGGAACAAAGTGTCTCCCAGGAGTCCTTCAGTGAATGAAAAGCCTTGGCGGTTTTTGAGATAAACAAAACAAGTGCCTCAAAGGGAAGATCTTCCACAGTCGACTGCACCTCCCCTGGGATGCCAGAACTTTGGAGCCAGGATGCTCTCCCTTCTCATATCGATGGATGTTGCCATGGATCAAGAGGCAGTATCAGAGCCTCCAGAGCTGCCTGGAAGGACATTCTGGCTAATAAAAGTCCCTTAGAAATCAAAGATTTAAATGCCTCCCCTTTCTCCTGTGCAAGTTTGTCAATAAAGTATGAGAATTCATGGGTACTTTAAAAACTCATAGCGTGCCACCAACACCTGATCATTTGCATTTCAGAATTGCAGCTTGTCAGACAAATAATTCTAAGCTCAAATAAATTGAACTGCTTAGATTCTTTATCTCTGGGAGTCATCTTTGGCGGTTATTTGCTCCTTTCATTAGCCATCAGAATTTCTAGTGAGGCAACTACTGGGTGAGCGTATAAATACTCTGCCCTGGTGGATGATACCTGGTACCATTTATCTGCCTTTTTAGAGGCTGGAGTTACTGATGCTGTGTAGGAGAGTTGACTCACCACTGGCATTCCCCCTCGTGCCATAACAAGCTCTCCTTAGCTAGCAGCCTCTGCCAACAGAAGCTCCAGCACTGCAGTGGTCTGCCTCCTCTCATGACTCAGTCCTCCAGCCTGGTCATGTTTGGTCCCACCCAGTGGTGAGTTGGAGCCGGTTCGCACCGGTTTGCTACAACCGGTTGTTAAATTTAGAAGCCCTTTTAGAACCAGTTGTTCCGCAAGGGCACCTACTGGCAGCTCCCCGCCCCACCCCCGGCCCCAGCTCACCTCACCTCCACTCCGCCTCCTCCCCTGAACGCGCCGCCCCACTCTGCTTCTCTGCCCCCCCAGGCTTCCCGCGAATCAGCTGTTCGTGCAGGAAGCTGGGGCAGGCTGAGAAGCAAGCGGCGGCTTCACACTCAGGCCCAGGGAGGCAGAGGTGAGCTGGGGCGGGGAACACGAGGAGGGCCACCCACGCCGCAGCAGGTTACCGGTGGAGGGTGCCGCAGGGGAACTGCTCCTCGCCCCAGCTCACCTCCACCACCCTCGGCCTGAGTGGGAAGCCGCCGCTTGCTTCTCAGCCCTTCCAGGCTTCCTGCCAAACAGCTGATTCGCGGAAAGTCGGGGAAGGGGGCGGAGAAGTAGAGCGGGGCAGTGCGTTCAGCGGAGGAGGCAGAGCGGAGGTGAGGTGATCTGGGGCTGGGTACGGGGTGGGGAGCTGCTGGTGGGTGCTCTGCACCCACTAAATTTTCCCCGTGGGTGCTCCAGCCCCGGAGCACCCAGGGAGTGGGTGCCTAAGGTGCCACTTTTGATGTGATCAGTGTGGGAGCGGCTGCTCCCCCTGCTCCTCCCCAGCTATGCTCCCTTGCCCCTAGGAGCCAGAGGGACCTGCCGGATGCTTCCTAGGAGCTGGCCCAGGTAAGCAGCGACGGGACTCCCCACCTCGCCCCCTGGCACCTACTCGTGGCTCTTAGGGGTGGGCACCCACTACGGTGGCCCATGAGACCCTCCTGTCCAGTTCTGGGGGCAGTCAGGGGACAGGGGAGGGGGGTGGATGGGGCAGGGGTCCTCAAGGAATGCGGGGGGGTTGGATGGGGCAGGAGTCCTGGGGGGCAGCGGTGGGCAACGACCCCCTCGTGGGATGAGGAGGGAACCCGTTGTTAAGATTTTGGCATCTCATCACTGGTCCCACCCCTTCTAGGGTAATGGAAATTGTTGAAAACAATAGCACAACACTCTTTACATCAGGTCTTCAGCTCCGACGCTGGGTCCAGTGATCATTACGCCTCTCGTCTCAGGGCTTCCATAGTCTTTATCCCTTTTATCAAGGGTTTCACGCCACCTTCCTTGGTAGCCTGTAGGGGAGCCCAGGCCCTCCCTCTTCTCTGGGCTCCAATTCAGGTACTCTACAGAAAGCAGTTGTGGTCTGTCAAGTCAGACCCCTTGCTGCCTCCCTGGACCACTTTATACCTTGGCCTGTTTCTAAGCCTTTCCCTCAGCCCCCTCCTGGGATCACTCCTCTGCAGACTCTTCACCTCCTTCTGGACTCTGCAAAGTTTTTTACCACTCTCCTCAGATCACTGCCTCCATGGGCCTTCTTTCCATAGAGGCCAGCTCCTACTCTGGATCCTCAACCCCAGTCCACATGCAAGGCCTGTAGGTTGGCCTTCTCTGCAACCCTGCTGCCCCCTCCCATCAGGGTTAGTCCTCAGGTATAAACTCCCTCCTGAAGCTCCCCTCAACAGCTGAGCTATCTTAGCCTTTTGTGTAAACCATCTCACTCTTTCAACAGGGTTCAATCATTACCTAAGGCCATCCGATCCCCAGCCAATTAGGATCAGCTGTAAGGGCAGCTCATCCTCACAGGCCAAGCTGAGACTGACTCTCCTAAAAGGGCCAACCAGCCTGTGACACACCAGTGTTTTCCAGTATGCTTTGCTGGCTCTAAAAAGGCTTCATTGTAGGCAGTGCTAAATGACCAGGCACGGAGTTATGAAGAATGTTCAAAAGTGTATGTAAGCTCTCTTGTACTTCAAGAGAATCAGCTGTGCATCTGAGCAGAGCTTGAAAGCTCTTGTAGTTGTTTAAGAGCTACAATGTAGATGGTACCACTGCCTCATCCAAGGACAAAGACAATATAGTCTGAACCTCTATCTGGTTCCGGCTCCGGGTGTAAGGGCTCCTCCTCAGATAATACCTCAGGTGCCTCTTATTCATGGACTGCAGGCTGAGGCACCCTAGGTGCCTGGAAAGGCAGGAGGTTCTTACTTTGTAGGTGAGATGTGTGATGCCTTGTCTGGCGAAGACCCCAGGGCTTCCAATAGGCCTATGATAGATCATTGTATAGAAAAAGGCCTGTAAGCCAGGGAAAGGGGTATCAGGGCATATGGCTTCTCTTATATCCTATATATGATCTAAGCATGTCTCAGGCTCACTTTCAGACTCGTAAGGATGAAATGAGGCTGGCCTTGGTGAATATATAGGGAGTCCCTCCCTGCCGTGCTGGGAATCTGATGAAGAGAAAGGAGATTCTAAATCTAAAGGGCAGGGTTGGGATGCTAGGATACATTGGTAGCCAAGCTGTAATTGGAATCACGAAGGAAACTGATACTGCCGAGGTTAAGGTCGTCAGCATCACAGTGGGGATATTTTACTGTGTGAAGAGCCGTGTGAACAGTGCAAAAGTGTCTGGTGCCAATGCACTCGGCATTGAAGCGATCAGTATTGAAAAGATTGGTACCAAGGGACCCCCTGATGCTCTGAGCTCAGTACTAGCAGTGAATTTTGATTCCTGAGAGAGTGTCAGAGACCTGGCACTGTACTCCCTCAGATCTCCAGCGATACCCAGCTCAGGCCATGAAGTCTCTTTCATTTGGAAGCAGTAAGGGGACTTGGAACTCTTTTTACCGGGAATTCCTGTAAGATGCTCATTTTTTTAAAGTGTTTTTGCTTTTTTCAGTTCTACTTGAGTCCATAGGTAGGACAGTCTTCAAAGGTGGAACCTGGAAGCTATTGGATCCAATCTCATAGGGTCACTCATCCTGGGGAGGGTCTCCCCTTCCCAAATCAGAGGCAGATCACGTGGAACAATCTAACAAAAACCATGTAAAGTGTGCCTCTCTTGCCTACAAACACTTTTTAGAAAAGGCCTTACACACAGAGCATTTGTTGGGAGTATGACCCTCCCCAAGAGCAAAAAGATATCATTAATTGGTATTGCTACTTCACAACCCACACAATACTTAAAAGCCCAGAGTAGGGTGACCAGGTGTCCGGTTTTCAACCAAAACACCCATTCGAAAAGGGACCCTGGCGGCTCCAGTCAGCACCACCGACATGGCACTTAAAAGTCCAGTCGTCGGTGCTGTGGGGCTAAGGCGGGCTAGTACCTACCTGTCCTGGCGCTGCACTGCGCCCCACAAGCGGCCGGCAGTTCCGGCTCCTAGATGGGGGGACATCGAGGTTCCGCGTGCTGCCCCTGCCCCAAGCACCAGCTTCACACTCCCATTGGTAGGAGCTGGGGAGGATGGTGCCTGCGGGCGAGAGCAGCGCGCGCCATGGGGAGCCTCCTGGACCCCCCTGCCTCAGCGCCAGACCTGCTGGCTGCTACCAGGGCGCAGTGCGGTGCCAGGGCAGGCAGGCAACCTGCTTTAGCCATGCTGCACCGCTGACCAGGAGCCGCCCGAGGTAAGCTCACGCCCCAACCTCCTGCCCCAGCCCTGAGCCCCCCCCAACCCAGAGCCCCCTCCTGCACCCCAAATCCCTTATCCCTGGCCCCACCCCAGAGCCTGCACCCCCAGCCAGAGCCCTCACACCCCCTGCACCTCCATCTCCTTCCCCAGCCCTAATCCCCCTCCCACCCTCTGAACCCCTTGATCCCAGCCCATAGCACCCTCCTGAACCCCAAATCCCTCACCCCCATCCCAGAGCCCTGCTGCACCCCAACCCCCTGCCTCAACCCGCAGCCCCTTGCCCCAGCCAAGCCCGCTCCCACGCCCCTCATCCCCTGCTCCAGCCCAGAGCCCTCACCCCCCCTCACACCCCAACCCCCTGCCTCAACCCGCAGCCCCCTCCCACATTCCGAATCCCATGGCCCCATCCCCCAACCTGGAGCCCCCTCCTTCACCCCAAACTCCTTCATCCCCAGCTCCTCTCAGAGCCTGCACCCCCAGCTGGAGCCCTCACCCCCTCCCGCACCCCAATTCCCTGCCCCAGCCTGGAGCCCCCTCCCACACCCTGGAGCCCTAATTTCTGGCCCTGCCCTGGAGCCCCCACCCCCAGTTAGAGCCCTCACTCCCTCCTGCACCCACACCTCCTGCCCCAGCTCAGTGAAAGTGAGGGTGGGGGAGAGCAAGCCACCGAGGGAGGGGGAACATAGTGGGCGGGGCCTAGGGAACGGGCAGTGCTAGGTGTTCGGTTTTGGGTTATTAAAAAGTTGGCAACTAGCCCAGAGACTTATAAGACATCTTTAAGATCCGATACTAGGAAGAAGTTCCCAACAAGATATAAAAATGAAACTGTAATAAGGTACATAAACCACCCAAAACTTGCCAACAGGCAAACTAGCCTAAGTAAGGCCATTTCTATATGTATAGTGCCGAAGCAGCGCAGCTGCACCGATACAGCTATGCCGCTACAGTGGGTCTGGTGAAGAGGCTCTATGCCAACAGGAGAGAGCTCTCCTGTTGGCATAATAAAACCTTCTCTATGAGCAGCAGAAGCTACGTCAGCGGGAGACGCACAGGAGCACTTATGGAGATGTAACTTATGTCACTTAGGAGGGTGGTTTTTACAAACCCCTGAGCGACTTAAGTTATGCCGACATAGGCTGTAGCGTGGACATAGCCTACAATTCTTCCGAACTGATGTTAATAAGTACAACTAGCTACAAAAGTCTCTGTAAAACTGTGTCGAGATAGATACTGTGGAGTTCCATCTCGTAGCCTTGTGTGGCTGGAAGGAACCGAGTGAACGGTGCTTGGGCCCACACCGCCTTTTATGCTCTTGGCAGGGGAGCATGAGGACACTTGAGGGACCTCCCTGATACCAAAATGCACTGCTGGCCAGAAAATTCTACTCTCGAGTGCATGGAGAGCATGTGCACCAAGAGTGTAATATATATGGACAAATATTTGAAGAAGTACTTGATTCCTTTCAATTTCAGACTCCCATTTATGTTAAAAAATCGAATCAACCTAGTGCAAGTTTATGAAACAAATAACACAGCTGCTGGGGAAACTTAACCAAATGAAGGAGTCATATTTTCATCCTCTGGCTTCGACTGCTGCTTCTAATTTATGCTGCCAGATTTGTCAAGAAAAGAAAACTCTCTTGGCAATTTAGGAAGACTGCAAAGGACCATTTGACAACATACATAACACACAGATCTTCATATTTGGCACCTCGGGGATTTTAAACAAGTTCAGATTTGGATAGAATGTCCCTGAGGATTTACACCTCTACGTACATGCAATAAACTTGGTGAATTAGAAAAAACAGTAAGCTTTTCACCAGAGGCTTATTTTGGATCCCAACAAAAGAATATTAAAACTCCTGCTACCCACATGAGCCTGCATGTCTGGGTCTTTCTTGATAGCTAAAATTATCCCTGGCATATTAGAACCTGTCAATATTTTTAACTAGACAAACGACATATAATTCCTAGAGGAGTTCTAAACAACTTCATTATAGAAGCTGTGAGGTAGTCACAATACATTAGGAAGAACAAATGCAGTCTGTAGTGGTTTTTAGGTTCTCTCTATACCATTGACTTACTAGAGGAGAGTGCTGCTAATTACACTTACTTGCATTGATTTTTTTTTCCTGAGGATGGATTACCTTGTCCTCCCCTGAATCTAATGCTTTAAATTAGAATAAAACTGCCATCTGATGCAGGTTAGGAGTCACCCTTGAAAGGAAGACATCAAACATGACATTTCAAAGAACTCCTCTCTCCCTCTCTGCCCCCTTCCCACTTTAACTGTACTCCTTCCAAAACATGCTGAATAAAAGTCAGGTGGGAAGATATGATTTAGCAAACTCCACAGCAGCATAATATAAAACACAATATAGGAAACACCAGCTACATCTCTTTTGGACAGACAAGGTTCAGTGGACCAACTTTGGATGGGATTCTGATCTCATCCCATTGAAGCCGAAGGTGTTCCTGAGATCAGAATCTAGCTAAATTAATCTTATAATATTATATTCTTATGTACACACCCTCCTCCTCCCTCTCCCTTTCATGGATACTCAGACTTTAAGGCCAGAAGGGGCCAACAGACTCACCTACTGGGACTATCTGCATAACAAGGCCACAAAATTTCATCCAGAGGTTCCTGCATCAAGCCAAATAACTTGTTACAGGGCTACAACAGATCAGCCATTTCCCTTCCTTTCATTTGTATTCTCTCTCTAAACCTAGACTTTTAATCACTGCGCTATCAAAGAGCATTTGCCGGGGTACCACATCAGGCCCAATCCTGCTCCCAGGAACATCAATGGCAAAATTCTGTTTGGCACAATCCTGGCATCCAGCCCATCTCTCTGCCAATGGAGGGTTGCCCCCTACAGGATGTTTCTGGCTTTTTATCCTTCCTAATTTTCATAGCATCACTTCCCTTGTGGGTGCTTTAGTCCAGTGGATCTTGCTGTGAAGAAGAATTTCCTGATAATTACACTAGTTTCTCCTTCTCTTAACTTCATCCTATTAGCAGAAGTCCCACCTCCCTTTTCCATGCTATGTCCATTCCCTCCTTCATGTTTGTATCCTTAAATACTTCCAGACTGTTATGTACCCCCGCCCTTGTCCCCTCTTAACCAAAACACACAAAATTAGCTCTTTTAATCTTTCGTCATGTGTCAACCCCACTAGACCCCATTCCTGATTATACTGGCGTTGCTCTCAGAATCCACAGTTATATTGTATACTTACCTCAATTACGTGATTATTGATGAATTAATATTTGTAAAGTGCTATGTAAGTGCTATTATTATTGATTGACTGATTCATAAAACATCCTTTATATGTACTGGCTAATAAATTACAGCACAAACACATGTGGGATCAAAAATAGCATGAGAAATAAAAAACCTGTGAGGGTGGAAACACTGAAATAAATGGAGAGCTATGTTGATCGACACCAGCTAAGTACCAGGCCTTTTTCATCTGATCTCATATGTGCTAAGAGAATTAGAGGCAATGAAAGGCAATATGAGAAGGCATTTCATGAGCGTGGGGCCAGATGTAAAATGTCGTATACTTGATTACTTCATGGTACACAGATGACATGACAAGCAACTGATCAGATATAAAAAGTACATGGCACAAGAGGGAATGTACACCTAAACCAAGATACTGAAATACAAGGGAACCCAAGTGTGCAGAATTTTATATACATTTAGTAAGGTTGATGTATTATCCTCAGGTTGATGGGTAGCTAATGTCACTGCCAAAATAAAAGCCTAACCCGGCAAAGCCATACTCATGAGTACTCCTTGTGCACACAATAAAGTCAATGAGACTAACTGTGGGTCTAAGGTTTGAAGGCTCTCCAAAGTAAAATATGGAAGTTATTATAACAGTAACAAACAGGTAATACAATTTTACTGATAAAAGAACAAAACATGGGACAGTCCCAGCACTGAAGCTCAATGGCAGCCAACTTGGTTCCACACTGGAGTGTGCAGCTTCTTTGATTGACACCATACATCAGGGGTGGCTAACCTGAGTCTGAGAAGAAGCCAGAATTTACCAATGTACATTGCCAAAGAGCCACAGTAATATGTCAGCAGCCTCCCCCCAGCCCCCCCCCCCAGCGCCTCCTACCCACCGGTAGCCCCGCAAATCAGCGCCTCCCCCTCCCTCCCTGCACCTCCTGATCAGCTGTTTCATGGAGTGCAGGAGGTTCAGGGGAGGGGAGGAGCGAGGGCACGGCAGGCTCAGGGGAGGGGGTGGGAAGGGGTGGCGTGGGGGTAGGGCCTGTGGCAGAGCCAGGGGTTGAGCCGTGAGCATCCCTCCTGGCACATTGGAAAGTTGGCACCTGTAGCTCCCGCCCCGGCATCAGTGCCTGTACAAGGAGCCGCATATTAACTTCTGAAGAGCCGCATGTGGCTCTGGAGCCACAGGTTGGCCACCCCCGCCACAGATACCATTATAGCTACAAACCGTACTAACTCAGCACTGTGAAATCAGTGCTTTAAAAAGCTTGGGGAATTACAAGCACTTGAAACATCTTCCTCTCTAACTTATTTTCTTCATTTGCATCATCTTAGTGACATGAGTAAAACTCATGCTCTAGATTTTAATGATAGAATCATAGAATATCAGGGTTGGAAGGGACCTCAGGAGGTCATCTAGTCCAACCCCCTGCTCAAAGCAGGACCAATCCCCAACTAAATGATGGTGACCTTTGGGAGGAAGGATGTCAGTGCTATATTAAACATAAGCCAGTTACTCTATTATGCTTTTCCACTCTGTAGTCTAATGACAGGGTGACAAAAGTAATTACCAATTCTTACAGCAAAGACTCCACTCGAAGGACGTGCAAGAGTTTCTACAAAATAGGTGCTTAGATCTGTTATAACTTTATATCATCAAGCAAAAGTGAGATATGTGTTGTTGGTCACCAGCCTCAAAAACCAATGTATTTAGTCTTGGGGAAAACAGTAGATAGTGAACAAAATGCTTGCTTTGCCAAGCTTTAGTGCATGGTGCCCACATCCCTGGGTGCACTGGTCTTGTGCCTTTGGGGACAAGAAATGTCCACACATTTGCCTTTTAAAGACATTACTATGAAAGAGTTGTTCTGCTCTGAAAAGCTATTATGTAATATTGGCAATACTGTGTGCATGTTTAGGAGAGGGGTGGATGATGCCCCATATTTATTATTCTCTCACTGATTCCCACGTCAAATGTGCTCAGTTCACAAGTCCTACTGCCAACCCTGCTAACTCAGCCTGGGATGTGAAAATTAACATGGGACATGCATCAGCACCAGTAAGAATTTTTGTGATCAAGTTAATGGCAGGACAACCTACTCACTCCAGGTGTATCTGTATGAATGTAAATAATTCTATTAAGAATGTCAAAGATAGATAGAATCCAGATGCTCCAACGTGACATTCCCTTCCTGCCTTTTCTCTGTATCTTTACCCAAATCCATCTGAACTGCACCCAGGTCACAGGATGGACTCAGCTCAGTATTAGGACTGTTGGTCTGACCTCCATGGCGGAAACTCCAGGTTTGCTCTGGAGCAACTAAGAACAAAATTTTGCCCTTTATCTAGATCCCCCCTTTAAATTAAGACATGGTATTTGACTTTCATAAAAAGCTTCAATAAAGATGGACCCTCTCAAATACCAGTGTTTTCAGTGATTAGAAAAGTATCTTCCAACTGGCTCTAAATATTTTAATCAATTTCGAATCCAACACTCCAAGTTTCTAATGATAGTGACATAATTATTTTTAATATCCACTGAAAGACATTTTAAAAGGTAGACTCTTGAGCAACAGTGCTCTTTACAAAAATTAATGCCGTTTGCACACTGGGGAAAGAGCAGCTGAGAAGGAATTTGACAAGTGCCACTGGAAGGTATTTTTCATAGACGTTAAGTATATACAGTCCTGTAGAGTTTGGATTTTGTTTTAACATCTTTCTATTATTCAGTGTCAATACATAGACTAATTCTCTGTTATGGCTGTAATTTTCACTGTGGAGCTACTTCCCATCCTGTACCATATTTTACAGTAACCAGAGCACAGTTACTATCAATTTTAACCATCAGAAAAATCAGTAATGTAATGAACTCTGCAGTAGAGCTAGTTTCTGATCTGCATTGCACTTGTGTCAGTCAGAAGTAACTCCGCTGACTTCAATACTGTAATTCAGAACAGAATCTGTCCCCTAGTGTATACACATACAATTGTTCTGTGTTGGAGAGAATCAGGACTCCTCAACCCTATGTTGCTAATACTTTTACTGCTAGTATTTCCCTACCTCACAGGGGTGTTTGTGAGGATAAATACATTCAAAATTGTGAGGTGCTGAGAAACTACAGTGATGGAGGCCATATAAGAACAAACAGGACAGAGAGATAAACAGAGATTCTCCATTTGTTCAAGTAGCAGTGGGATCTGCTTTTTCAGTTTCTGTTAAATGCATAATGTATGCAGCACCGTTCCTCAGCTGAACAAAAATTCTTGGAGCCCTGAAGGGTGTCCCTGTCCCCTGGATTTGTGCAGTATTCCTTGCTGAACTCCATTTTCCACAAGCCCACGGAGCATTGAAGATTTGCCAGCCAGATTTCCCCAAGGCCTGGCTGCCAAGCGCATTGCCAAAGCTCAGCAATACTGTAATAAATACTAATAAAAAGTAAACAACAGTCTGCATTGGTTTAACAAGGCTCTTTTATAATTAGGAGCAGTAAATCATAATTAAGCAATAAATAAATCAACACATAAGTAGAACGCTTTTTTCCTTTGAAGGGTTGCATTATTTTCAGTTTAGATCTCTTCCCCCAATTTCTGAAAATCTCTTACACCATCTCCATCTGTAAGATTTTGGGAAGGTTAAACAACAATTTAATTAAAGAACCTATAATTATGTCTTGTATTAAATGTATCTGTATATTATTTATTATGTTTACAGCACACAAAAGTAGGCAAGGGATTTTATAGACAATGGACCGGGTTCTCCTCTCACACCAATCTCAACCTGTTTGACTGAAATAGGGTTACTCCAGATTTTTCACTGGTGTAAGTCAGAGGACAATCAGGCTTCAGCCCCCATAAGAGTTTACAGACTAATTCTATGCATGGCACAACAAGTGAGGGTTACTCAGAGGAAGTTGTGAGGATGACAACCAGAGTGACGTTAACACCATCACATAGTCTCTAAGCACAAAGCTTAATGAGACTATTTCATTTCTATATTTATAAATGTATTGACCTAGTGTGGGTGGCTTAACCTGCTTCCAGTAAGCAAGATGGTAGAAGTGAGTGTTTAGGAAGGATTCAAAGGAAGTAGCTTGGCAAACAATACTGGGTGGGTATTTCATGCACGGGGGCAGCCTGAAAGTAGGCACAGACAGGAGTGGGAGGAGAAGAAGGTGGCATTGTCCCTGGCATCACAACCAGAGTGGAGGGAGCAACAAAGAATATGGCAAGGGACACGGGCCTGAGCAGCTCTCTAGGTTAGAACAGTGTAGGGCCTGGAAAGTGAAAACAATACATTTGAACTTCATACCATAACCTAGGACAGTGGGGAGCCAGCTGAGCGATTAAAGGGGTGGTAAGTGGTGAAGAATATAGCAGTGGCATTTTTAAATAACAGCAGTAGAAGTAATTAGAAGTAGCATTTTGGACAGACCAAGGGGAGTTATCTGGGGATTAAGATGACTAGGTAGGATGAAGCTGCTGTAAGAAAGAAACAGAAAAAGGTGATGCAGAGGACAGAGTAATGTAGATTATAAAGGCTAAATGTTGCCTTTGGTCACCTGCACTAAAAAGCTCACACTGAAGTCAATGGGAGCTACGCACCTATAACCACTGGCAACCTTCAACTCTGAAATTGGTGACACTAGATATTTTCATTTTTGAAAGAGGAACAATTTACTTTCTAGGGGAGGAAAGCAGGAAAGTACTTCGAGCAGGAATGTGAGTCCTTCTGCACTGCACTCTGTACTCACTTGCCATATTGATCCTGGGGAAGTCACTCAACCTCTGTCTACCCAGTTTATTCATCTGTAAATAGACAGCATAGGTAGAAATTTTTTGTCGAGTGCTTTGAGAGCCTCAGATGGAACTCACTCTGGCCATGATCCAAACTGCAGTGAATGAACTTCAGTGGATCAGGCCATATGGAAATCCAAACTGTGAATATTAATTATAGAATCATAGAATCATAGAATCATAGAATATCAGGGTTGGAAGGGACCCCTGAAGGTCATCTAGTCCAACCCCCTGCTCGAAGCAGGACCAATTCCCAGTTAAATCATCCCAGCCAGGGCTTTGTCAAGCCTGACCTTAAAAACTTCCAAGGAAGGAGATTCCACCACCTCCCTAGGCAACGCATTCCAGTGTTTCACCACCCTCTTAGTGAAAAAGTTTTTCCTAATATCCAATCTAAAACTCACCCACTGCAACTTGAGGCCATTACTCCTCGTTCTGTCATCTGCTACCATTGAGAACAGTCTAGAGCCATCCTCTTTGGAACCCCCTTTCAGGTAGTTGAAAGCAGCTATCAAATCCCCCCTCATTCTTCTCTTCTGCAGGCTAAACAATCCCAGCTCCCTCAGCCTCTCCTCATAAGTCATGTGTTCTAGACCCCTAATCATTTTTGCTGCCCTTCGCTGGACTCTCTCCAATTTATCCACATCCTTCTTGTAGTGTGGGGCCCAAAACTGGACACAGTACTCCAGATGAGGCCTCACCAATGTCGAATAGAGGGGGACGATCACGTCCCTCGATCTGCTCGCTATGCCCCTACTTATACATCCCAAAATGCCATTGGCCTTCTTGGCAACAAGGGCACACTGCTGACTCATATCCAGCTTCTCGTCCACTGTCACCCCTAGGTCCTTTTCTGCAGAACTGCTGCCTAGCCATTTGGTCCCTAGTCTGTAGCGGTGCATTGGATTCTTCCGTCCTACGTGCAGGACCCTGCACTTATCCTTATTGAACCTCATCAGATTTCTTTTGGCCCAATCCTCCAATTTGTCTAGGTCCTTCTGTATCCTATCCCTCCCCTCCAGCGTATCTACCACTCCTCCCAGTTTAGTATCGTCCGCAAATTTGCTGAGAGTGCAATCCACACCATCCTCCAGATCATTTATGAAGATATTGAACAAAACCGGCCCCAGGACTGACCCCTGGGGCACTCCACTTGACACCGGCTGTGTAGCAAACGCTGATTTAAATATTGCCTTATTGAACTGTGCTCATCAGTGTATATTATATTATTATTATTAATATAACAAGGCCCAGGCAAAGACAAAACATAGTAACCATGATATTTCTATATGTGATTGTCTTATTCCTCTGCTACATTGCACCAACATTGTGTGCCATTAAATTCCATCACACAAGAGAAAATGTCACATAATATATTTAGAAAGTGAAACTTATCACATGTGGGAAGTTGGCCATAATTGACATTTATACTTTGAATAGCTGTCAGGTATATCTGTTGGTTGTTAACCAGGCTCTCCTGAGGCCTTATAGCATGTTTGTGAGCAAGAATCTTATAATGCTTTGTAGTAATGTTAAGAAGAGGGAAAGTACTCGCTTATGATGAGCTTTGTAATATTTCCTAAGAGCTGATAAGTATTTTTGATCGTACACTTCACAATAATGAACGGATGTGAGAGTTAACAAAATGTGAAAGGACAAACAACAGATGTTGGATTACACAGTTAGAAATTTATAAAATGTACTGAAAAAACAGGAAATATACTACAATATTTCTAAAAGTTGGAAAAGAAAAAATAATAGAAACAAAACTGCAAACAAGTTAGGTAAAAAAATGCTATGCTATGACCCAATATAAAACCAGGCAGTATCAAGAATAGCTGTGTTCAGGTTGTAAAGTATGGTTCCACAGATATTTGTAAGGTAGGCCTTTCTGTTATGCTTAATACACTCAATCAAGATGAGTTATCTGAGGTCCCTCTAATTATTGATTAAATTCAAACCCATCAAACTTATTGATAATTAATTAACATAGATCACTGAAAGGAACTGCAGCACTGGCTACCACAATGTAATTAGAAGATGTCACTCATTTAACACTGCTCAAGTGTCCCACAGTTTTCTACATGTTAATAGCCTGAAAATTATCTGTATTGGGCCACACTTAGCTGTGACATAAGGGGTGGTAAACAGCAGGTGTAAATTGGTTAGAAAATGGATGTAAGTGGTATAGGACAGTAGTGTAACTTGCACCAGATGAGCTTTCAGAAGGCCAGATTCTCAATGTTTTGTGCAATCATTTACATCGCTGTATAATCAGTGAAAAAATGGATGCAGCATTTTCAACTCACTTTACAAAGGCGTACATTATTAGATAAGGTCAAAAGCAATAGAGAGTTAGGCTCAGAAGGTATGGAAAAATGACTGTTATTTATACCAAGTACTTCTATATTGTTATTTGATTTCAGTCCAGACCTTTCAAAGGAATTGTATCCCCTTACTGTAGGCTGCCTTTGGCTAAATTTGGCCCATTTTTGCTCTTTAATCTGCAGAATTTCTTTATGCTATATTCTGATCTCAGATCTCTTTATGCTATATTCTGATACGCCATTGTATCTGGTGTAACTCCTCTGATGAAAGCTGGATTTTATCTGGAATGACAGAGCAGATTTCTATGGGCTATTTCTATGCATTTTTTTTTAAGTGGAATTTGTTATCTGGTCACATGTAGGTGGTTACTCTTGGATTGACCTGTAGCAGTCCTATAGTTGCACCAAATCTTGTTCAAAGGAGGTCAAATAAGGTGTCCATGGAAACGTTGTAATCAGTTGGTTATGATTATGCTGTCCATATGTGTGTATCATTTTTGTATTTGAAGTTATGCATATTGGCTACGTACTTGTATATCAATGTGTTTGATTCTAAGTAGCATCAGGGAAGCATTTGGTCAGCTTCTTGAGAAAGGACTATTCTGAATAAGTGCCCAATCAAGAAACACTTAATTGACAATGGACTTTGGGAGACGCCAATCCACATCTGAGCTTTTCTGGGAACATGTAAACAATGGCATCGGCCTGCAAAAAGCTGAATCATCCATGGACATGTGACTTGCCCAGGTGGCTACAAACTCCATCTTGTTGCTGTGATTTTGCACAGAACAACAAAGGGGTTTCCGCCCACAAGAGAGAGAATATAAAAGGCTCTGGAAGCCTCTCCATTTTGTCTTCAGCTGGCTCAAGAGATGCCTAAAATAAACTGAAACCCAGGACTGTAACTACGGGGGTGTGAGTGATTGCTGGACCCAGGCCATAAACCACAACATTAGTCTGAAAAGGACTGGGCCCAGACTAGGAAGGAGTCTAGTCCGAAAGAAGCTTATTGGAATATCTCTGAGGGTGAGATTTACCTGTATTCAGTTTCCTACTGTATTAGGATTAGACTTGTGTCTTTTGTTTTATTTTGCTTGGTAACTTATTTTGTTCTGTCTGTTATTACTTGAAACCACTGAAATCCTACTTTTTATACTTAATAAAATCACTTTTGTTTATTAATTAACCCAGAGTAAGTAATTAATACCTGGGGGAGCAAACAGCTGTGCATATCTCTCTATCAGTGTTATAGAGGGCAGACAATTTATGAGTTTACCCTGTATAAGAGTAAAACAGATTTATCTGGGGTTTAGACTCCCAGAAAGACTGAATATCCTGACACAAGGAAGAAAGGAGAGCAGCAGAATACCGACCCTGGATTTCAGAAGAGCAGACTTTGACAACCTAAGGGAAATGATGGGCAGGATCCCCTGGGAGAATAACATGAGGGGGAAAGGAGTCCAGGAGAGATGGCTGTATTTTAAAGAATCCTTATTGAGGTTACAGGGACAAACCATCCCGATGTGTAGAAAGAATAATAAATATGGCAGGCGACCAGCTTGGCTTAACAGTGAAATCCTTGCTGATCTTAAACACAAAAAAGAAGCTTACAAGAAGTGGAAGATTGGACAAATGACCAGGGAAGAGTATAAAAATGTTGCTCAGGCATGCAGGAGTGAAAGCACGAAGGCCAAATCAGACCTGGAGTTGCAGCTAGCAAGAGATGTTAAGAGTTACAAGAAGGGTTTCTTCAGATATGTTAGCAACAAGAAGAAAGTCAAGGAAAGTTGGGCCCCTTACTGAACGAGGGAGGCAACCTAGTGACAGAGGATGTGGAAAAAGCTAATGTACTCAATAATTTTTTTTGCCTCTGTCTTCACGAACAAGGTCAGTTCCCAGACCACTGCACTGGGCAGCGCAGCATGGGGAGAAGGTGACCAGCCCTCTGTGGAGAAAGAAGTGGTTCGGGACTATTTAGAAAAGCTGGATGAGCACAAGTCCATGGGGCTGGATGCGCTGCATCCGAGAGTGCTAAAGGAGTTGGCGGATGTGATTGCAGAGCCATTGGCCATAGAATCATAGAATCATAGAATATCAGGGTTGGAAGGGACCTCAGGAGGTCATCTAGTCCAACCCCCTGCTCAAAAGCAGGACCAATCCCCAATTAAATCATCCCAGCCAGGGCTTTGTCAAGCCTGACCTTAGAAACTTCTAAGGAAGGAGATTCCACCACCTCCCTAGGTAACGCATTCCAGTGTTTCACCACCCTCCTAGTGAAAAAGTTTTTCCTAATATCCAACCTAAACCTCCCACACTGCAACTTGAGACCATTACTCCTTGTCCTGTCCTCTTCTACCACTGAGAATAGTCTAGAACCATCCTCTCTGGAACCACCTCTCAGGTAGTTGAAAGCAGCTATCAAATCCCCCCTCATTCTTCTCTTCTGAAGACTAAACAATCCCAGTTCCCTCAGCCTCTCCTCATAAGTCATGTGTTTCAGACCCCTAATCATTTTTGTTGCGCTTCGCTGGACTCTTTTCAATTTATCCACATCCTTCTTGTAGTGTGGGGCCCAACACTGGACACAGTACTCCAGATGAGGCCTTGCCAATGTCGAATAGAGGGGGACGATCACGTCCCTCGATCTGCTCGCTATGCCCCTACTTATACATCCCAAAATGCCATTGGCCTTCTTGGCAACAAGGGCACACTGCTGACTCATATCCAGCTTCTCGTCCACTGTCACCCCTAGGTCCTTTTCCGCAGAACTGCTGCCTAGCCATTTGGTCCCTAGTCTGTAGCTGTGCATTGGGTTCTTCAGTCCTAAGTGCAGGACCCTGCCATTATCTTTGAAAACTCATGGCGATCGGGGGAGGTCCCGGACGACTGGAAAAAGGCTAATGTAGTGCCCATCTTTTTTAAAGGGAAGGAGGAGGATCCTGGGAACTACAGACCAGTCAGCCTCACCTCAGTCCCTGGAAAAATCATGGAGCAGGTCCTCAAGGAACCAATTCTGAAGCACGTAGAGGAGAGGAAAGTGATCAGGAACAGTCGGCAGGGATTCACCAAGGTCAAGTCATGCCTGACTAATCTAATTGCCTTCTATGAAGAGATAACTGGCTCTGTGGATGAGGGGAAAGCAGTGGACGTGTTGTTCCTTGACTTTAGCAAAGCTTTTGACACGGACTCCCACAGTATTCTTGCCAGCAAGTTAAGTATGGGCTGGATGAATGGACTATAAGGTGGATAAAAAGCTGGCTAGATTGTCGGGCTCAAGGGGTACTGATCAATGGCTCCATGTCTAGTTGGCAGCCGGTATCAAGTGGAGTGCCCCAAGGGTTGGTCCTGGGGCCGGTTTTGTTCAATATCTTCATTAATGATCTGGAGGATGGTGTGGATTGCACCCTCAGCAAGTTTGCAGATGACACGAAACTGGGAGGAGAGGTAGATACGCTGGAGGGTAGGGATAGGATACAGAGGGTCCTAGACAAATTAGAGGATTGGGCCAAAAGAAATCTGATGAGGTTCAACAAGGACAAGTGCAGAGTCCTGCACTTAGGACGGAAGAATCCCATGCACCGCTACAGACTAGAGACCGAATGGCTAGGCAGCAGTTCTGCAGAAAAGGACCTAGGGGTTACAGTGAACGAGAAGCTGGGTATGAGTCAACCGTGTGCCATTGTTGCCAAGAAGGCCAATGGCATTTTGGGATGTATAAGTAGGGGCATTGCCAGCACATCGAGGGACGTGATCGTTCCCCTCTATTCGACATTGGTGAGGCCTCATCTGGAGTACTGTGTCCAGTTTTGGGCCCCACACTACAAGAAGGATGTGGAAAAATTGGAAAGCGTCCAGCGGAGGGCAACAAAAATGATTAGGGGACTGGAACACATGACTTATGAGGAGAGGCTGAGGGAACTGGGATTGTTTAGTCTGCAGAAGAGAAGAATGAGGAGGGACTTGATAGCTGCTTTCATCTACCTGAAAGGGGGTTCCAAAGAGGATGGCTCTAGACTGTTCTCAGTGGTAGCAGATGACAGAACGAGGAGTAATGGTCTCAAGTTGCAATGAGGGAGGTTTAGGTTGGATATTAGGAAAAACTTTTTCACTAGGAGGGTGGTGAAACACTGGAATGCGTTACCTAGGGAGGTGGTGGAATCTCCTTCCTTAGAAGTTTTTAAGGTCAGGCTTGACAAATCTCTGGCTGGGATGATTTAATTGGGGATTGGTCCTGCTTTGAGCAGGGGGTTGGACTAGATGACCTCCTGAGGTCCCTACCAACCCTGATATTCTATGATTCTTTGATTCTATGAATACTGGTGCTGGGAAAATCCCTGTTAACTGAGAAGTCCCTGAACTAAGTGAATCTTAGGTTCTGTGAACTGCAGGGGGGCATGGCCCAACCTCTTGCTCTGTACTGACACTGACTGGTGTGACTAGCTCAGTAAGACAGGAGTGGAGGGAAGCCTTTTCTGGCAGGGGTGTTTGTTCTCAGTGGTATCCCAGCACACCTAGTGACAGTCCTGAGGGAGTTTCTGTGACCCAACCCACCACAGCAGGAACCTTTAAATAATGTAGGATTAATTTCTTCATCTTAAATGTCATTTCCATCCACCTGACTTTCATTACTTATGCAGTATATCTGAAGAAAATAAAGGGAAACAATCCAGAACTGTGCTTTAGCTGATAATTAGAATCTTAAATTTAGGCTTGATATTTAGGCACTTGTCTGATTTTCAAAAGTGCTGAGAACTCAACAGCTCCCACTAAGGTTCAAAAAAACTTGGCCCTTGATGCATTCATCTTTTCACTAGGTTAAGCTATGGCACTATTCCAACAAGCATTTTTATCAAAAGGATTCCTAAGAACAGCAAAAAAAAAAAGTACAAAAACAGTTTGTAGCTGTTTACTGTTTTCTCACTCCTGTCAATGTCCCAAAGATACAGGTGTGAATTGTAAGAAAGAATGTTTCACTTACAGAGAGCTCCAAGTATAACAATCTTCCGCATATATGATTTGGAATTCTGTCTGCCGGGAGAGAAGGGTTAAAGCTCAACAGACATCCTACACCTTATTACCCTGTCCCTACATTTCACTTGTCTGAATCTAGCATTTGATAAAGACAAGATAAAGAGAAGTGTTCGGCCAGAAATTGTATCTCAGTCCATACAGGAAACCTTGGTCTAGCTGGTTTTTCTTACAAGAGCAAGATAAAAACAATTTCAAAAGTGCTAAGCAGGAGAATTAGCTCCTCTTCTGTCTAAACTCCTGTCCTAAAGGTTGACCTAGAGTCAAGAAATGGTTAGCATTGCAAGAACACTTGAGCTGGCATAAAAAAGAGTGACACCCAGGTTTATTTGCTTGAAAAAAAAAACATGAGTAACGTACAGAATTTACCAATTGGGGCCCAATCACACAAGAGACTGAGCGTCTCGTGGGAATATTCCAGTAAGCTACCCATCAACAAAGGTGTGATGGAACGGTCGAAGCACAAGGCTGTGAGGCAGGAGTCCAAGAGTTCTAATCCCATCCCTGATTGTGACTATCTTTAGAGCTTGTGGCAAGTTATTTAATCTCTATGTCTCCATCTTCCCTTTTGTATAACAGGGATAATAATTATTACCTAACTACATCTTTCGGGTTTTAGAATTAGTAAGATGCTTATTTGTAAAGTGTTTTGAAGAGGAATAAAGCTGTGCAAGTGCTAAAATATTATTATTATTATTACAAAAATGTGACACATTATTTGAGGTTAAGAAAATAGTATCTCTTTATCTTAAAAAGCTTTGCAGTGGATAATGAACTGAAATTGTGATTGCTTAATACAGTTGCTTGCAATTTCTTAGTCTGAGTGCTCTGTATTTATTGTTTCCATTGTACCGATATATATTGGATTAATAAGATTATACTGTATGACTGCTCTCCCCCAGGATCCTTGTGAAATGAGGCAATCATAGTGAGGGCACTTGTTTAAATAATCATTATTGTATATAAGTGCAAAATGTAGTGTTTTGAGATCCCCAGAATATGTATTTTTAACATTAACTAAATTCATAGTGCATTTACAGGAAACCTCATTACTTTGGATATTAAAAACAAGAGATATACAAAGTATTTAAAAACAGACTATAGGCAACAATCCTCAAGAGGAGCAGGATGGACTAAATTATCTTTCAGAGCAGCAGCCGTGTTAGTCTGTATCCGCAAAAAGAAAAGGAGGACTTGTGGCACCTTAGAGACTAACAAATTTATTTGAGCAGAAGCTTTCGTGAGCTACAGCTCACTTCATCGGATGCATTCAGTGGAAAATACAGTGGGGAGATTTATGTACACAGAGAACATGAAACAATGGGTATTACCATACACACTGTAACGAGAGTGATCAGGTAATGTGAAAAGAAAAGGAGTACTTGTGGCACCTTAGAGACTAACCAATTTATTTGAGCATGAGCTTTCGTGAGCTACAGCTCACTTCATCGGATGCTGTAGCTCACGAAAGCTCATGCTCAAATAAATTGGTTAGTCTCTAAGGTGCCACAAGTACTCCTTTTCTTTTTGCGAATACAGACTAACACGGCTGTTACTCTGAAACAGGTAATGTGAGCTATTACCAGCAGGAGAATGGGGGGAAAAATATCTTTTGTAGTGAAGGTTCCCCTCCCCCACCCCGGCTCTCCTGCTGGTAATAGCTCACCTTACCTGATCACTCTCCTTACAGTGTGTATGGTAACACCCATTGTTTCATGTTCTCTGTGTATATAAATCTCCCCACTGTATTTTCCACTGAATGCATCCGATGAAGTGAGCTTTAGCTCACAAAAGCTTCTGCTCAAATAAATTTGTTAGTCTCTAAGGTGCCACAAGTCCTCCTTTAAATGATCTTTTCCAACACCTATGCTTCTTTGCTATACCATTGCTGTTTTCCAAGTAAATAATATACACCGGAAAAAATAGATCTCCTCTCTCTTGTGTGTTCATAAAAAGTACGTCTTGTTCATTTAGAGATTATAGAAAGAAACCTCTCTCTAAACAGGATCCTGCAAGTCTTCTGTGCACCCAGCTCCAATTAATGGGCCATATGGTACTATTGATCCAGGCATGAGAATTCCCACTGAAATCAACGGAGGGTTCTATGTAAATATGCTGGTGGCAGGTATGGACCACTGAACATGAGTTGTGCTATCTGGGCACAGAAATGGGGGAGCTGAGGACAGTTTCAGCTCAAATTTCGAATTTCCTAGCATTTGCTGCCTCTCCTTTACCATATTTCTTTTTACAATGGAATATGCTGGCCCAGGGCCAGATTTTACAAGCTTTACTTACACTGAATAGTATTACACTGAGTTCAAAGGGAGCCACCACATAAGCACTGCTTAAAAGTTAGAGTTACAGAAACTGGTTCTCAGGATATAAATAAAGAAGTCTCACACATCCATTTCTCTGTGAACTTAGAACTATGTTTTGCTCTTGTTTTGGAAGCCTTAAAGGCTGCATATAAATCTAGACCACCCCTGTACTTCTCTGACTGCACAAGCCATTCATCTAGAGTAAATTCAGCTGTCACTTGAAGTTGAAATGGATGAAACAAAGAAACAGCAATCAAGCTATATCGGTGTGAGGCAGGTAATTACAGAATCTGTTAAATTATAGTGATTAGACACTGCTAAGGAGAAGCCCAAAGAAATCTGAAGCAACTTTTGTGCGGGGAAAAAGTTTAATTAAACAGCTGCATGCCTCTTGCAATTGATTTGATTTTTTCCCCCTTAAAAGCAAGCAGGTTAACCAGAGACAAATGGCAGATAAGGGAGTGTAAGTGGATCAAGGGGAGCCTTGGGAAATCCTCAAACAATAGGTTTGAATGTGGCATTAAATGGTTCATTTGGTGGTAAGTGATTAAATGGGAGAGGATTTCCTTTATTATGGAAATTGGTCCTCTATGCTGTTGGACCTATGCTAATGATCTGAATTGCAGAGAAAAGGATGACTGTGTTATAATGGTTTATAATACACTACTTCATGTTGGACTATAAGGAACATTTGCATGAATACAGTCATGCAAAGAATTTGAACAGCAATAGATTTTTGTTTGGAAGGAATTATTCTCATCAGTGTCAAAAGTTCACAACCCAGAAAATGGTGTCTGGCTATACATCACTTTAAAGCAAAATGTGCCATTTTTAGTCTCAACTGAGTGAAAACAAAAGCCCTCCACAGGACTCTATTTAACTGAGAAAGCTCCATTCCAAGTCTAATTAAAATTAGCTTATTGGATGGGAAAGACTACACTGCACTCATTGGGGGAACTGAAAACTTGTACTTAAACCGCTTAAATCCTTTAGAGTCTTAATTTATATTTTACAACATAAGCTATGTCAACAGTGATATTCCTTCAAAGTACAAAAGGAAGGAGCATTTGCTCAGCACAACAGTGAAAAGTATTTCAGCAAGATCCAAGGTCCTGTTTGTTTTAAAATGTATTTACAAATTCTCTAGCTATTGTGGATTAATGTAAGCCCTCATCATATTAGCATGAAACTACTCAGTGATATTCTTGTAAAATCTCCGAGAAGGGAAAAAATACTTTTTAAAATCTAATTTACACAAACATTAGAAATGCTTCAGACTTTTTAAGTGAAGAGTGGTTTAGAAGGAAAGGAACTTTCACAGGGTGGTATGGTTTAAAACATGCATTTTAAAAAGGCACACAAACACACACTTAAGAACAAGGAAGGCATCATTAAAAGGTTCTCCCTTTCTGCCTTGGTTTCATACAAGCCAGTGGAAGGATAACAAATGGTCATGGTTTCATTTTACAGTGCTGCAATGAGGATTTAAGAATCCACAGGGCCTCCTCATCTGTTGTTCCTTAAGCAAACATCTAATGTAATTTTAAATTTCACTTCATCACTGTGATAGCTGTGAGCAATCCTCTCCTGTGTGCTAACCTTCTCTCTCAGTAGGGTAAGGTCAGTGTTTTGGAACTGCCTCAAACTGCTCACTCTACATTACACAACTCTTCTGTGGCCAGAACATGAGGTGCACTTTTAGGGAAGTGTTTCATCAATCCTTTTAACTGCACTAAACTATTCCTGTTTTCAAGTAGCAGCTGAAAACCTGCATTTTGCGTATGAGAAAAGTCAGTGTGGTGAAGTTAACTATCGCCACATTGATAACAAATTAGCCTCACAGGGGCCTAATCCTGCAAGAGGTTTACGGCCACGCTGGCAAAGGTATTTAGGGGCCTAAAGATGCAGATAGGTGCCTTAGTTGCTTTTGAAAATTTTATCCAAGTGATTTGGGCTTCTAAATTCCGTTGTCAAAAGTGACTTGGCACTTGGGCCCTGATTTTTAAAAGTACGTCTGTGTGATTCTGCTCAGTGCTGCAATGCTTCACTAACTTAAGAGCCTAATACCCATTTTAAAAAGCGACATAGGTACTTAAGAGCCTAAATCTTATTGACAATTATGGTAGTTAGGCAACTAACCTACTCAGACACTTTTGACAATCTCACTAGGTGCCTATCTGCATCTATGGTCACCTAAATACCTTTTAAAATCGGGCATTTTGTGCTTCCTGAGTACCCTCTACTCCCATTTAAAGACAATGGGAATCAAGGGCAAGAACAATCACACAAGGTGCTCAGCACCTTGCAAGATGAGGCCCTGTGTAAGCCTATATGGACATATGCCGGTTAATCAAATTTGCTAGTGATGACTGAAATTACAGTGCGTTGTACAATGATTGTCCTAGTTGAATTTGCAGCTAATGGTGGAAGAACACCCCAGCTACAGGGAAAAATCCTGAGTTTAAAGAGCCACAGTTCTTCACATATCCAGAAAGCATCCTGCCATGATGCACAACACTGTGCTACCAGACACACCTGATGACATCTGATCATGACCACAAGGGCATGTTTCTGTTGAAATACAGTGAAATCACAGCAAGTGCAACCAATAACAGTGATGAATATGGTTGCTGCTGAAGAAGCCTTATATGTACCTTCTTGTGCACTGAGCCAGCACCATGCAGCGCGCCATAATCACAGCATTTCCCTTGCACTGATGTACCCCACTGTGTGAGCCATGGGATGCTGGCTTGTGAGTGTATTCCTGGGATTTGGCTCACAGTGTTAAGGCATTTCAGTTCTTTTCCAGGTCGAATGACCTTAAAGCTATTAATTAGAACCCCCAGTGCATAATTAATTTCAGGTGGCTGTACACAGCAGGAGATACCAGGATTTTCCTCTGAATATTAAGGTTTACTCAGAGTATAAATGTGGAATAAAGTTCAGAGCACTGAAAGTGACTTTTCAAGCACAATGGTTCAGCTCCCCATCAGCCATTTACACATCAGCAGGCACTGTCTACTGTTTTCAGCTACAGAGCAAATTTACTGCCACAGAATAGTTTGGAGAGAGGTAAGTGAAAGAAAGGGTTAAAAAATAAATGTATCTCATCAATTCTCTCTTTAGAAAAGCTGCCAGGACGAGGCAGGGTGGGTCCCTGGTTCTTTTTTTCGGGGTTATCTAACACCAAAGCATGTGGCCTACAGCAGCAAATCTGTAGGTCAACAAATTGTCCCCTAGGATAAGGTGCAGTCTGAAATTACAGCATGAGGTTTGCTGGAAATGGACAAGTGAAGCCCCAACCTTCTCTAGGATACCCTGGGACTCATTAAAGAAGCACATCACGACGTACAGCATGCCAGGTAAAGCAAGCCTTGGCTGTGCACTGGAAGCTCCTGCTCTCACACAAAGCCATAAAACTTTACGTTAGCTCCATTTTGGTCTAGAAGGTTCCTGGTTAAAAAGAGACAGAAATGGAAGTGAGGAAAAAAGGAGTGAGGAATGATTGTTGAAAATTCTTCATGCTTTCCATGCAACAGCTAAGGCTGACTCCACTTGAGCAGGGTTACTGAATGAAATCCAGGAGAGCTGCATTGTTTGCTTGTGTAGTTATGCAAGCTCCCCAGAGGCAGATGGCAGAGCATTTCAAAATTAACAAGAAAGAATGTCATCTCAATGCAAATAAGAGATTGCTGATATAGATTAGATGTTTTACTATTATACATACACACGTGTGTCGCACACACACACAAACACACACACACACACACACACTTCAAATATGTTTGGGAGGCAGTACTTCAGCTGACGGCAGAATGTCAGGAGAAGGCTTCCTAGTAATGAGCTCTACTAGACTGTGAAAGTCTTCTCAGAGAAGCAATGGAATCTCTCTCTCAAGTCCTGTAAAATGGGACTGGACAAACAACTTGAAATATACCATACCCTGCATTGGCACTGTGGGACAGGCCATATGACCTACTGGAGGAGGTTCCTGGTTGAAGACAACCCTAAGTTTTACCTTTGATGGAAAGCAGGATCAAACCCTGTGTGATTAAAAGCTTGATTACTAAATCCTGCCCTTCGATGTAGTCATGTGTCCTACTGACTGCAAAAGGAACTGTTCTACCAAGACCTTTCCATTTCCCTACAATAAATTCATAAAAGCTCCTATTTCATACCAAGAGCCGCATGGCTAAAAATAAATCAAACATTTCCACATAATAAGGATTTAAATCTAAATCTCAGTGCTATTTTCCACACAACCTTCGTCTGTTTATAGTTCCCTCTTTAGCTGTAAGTGGAATTGTTTGGGGTGTTGTACATGGAAGCACAAATACTTCCTACACAGTCATCACAAACAGAAGTGGTTGCCTACTACGGGGAATATGAGATTCACTAACTCATGCCCCATACGACCCACTGCAGGCTGAATTACTGATCTGATCTCAGTTTTTGTCACTTGTCAAAAAATTGAGAACAAAGAGCCCACTATACAGGGTTTGTTTTATTTTATTTTACATTACTGGAAGTAAAAGCTTAGCTGAATGCTACGAAAAGAATTTCCAGTGTGTGAGGGTAGAAACAAATACAAAAAATAAACATTTAAAAAAAATCAAATCAATGATCTTGCAAAGCAGGGACAGCTGGGATGCATAATCATGAGCATGAGAATGATTTTACTTTGTTTGACTAAAACTTTTATATCATGGGATTGCTCTCTCAGCAAAAAGCCCAGCATTAGCTTCCGCTGAAAATTTGTAAAGAGATTAAAAGTAGCCCGTGGGATAAGTGAGTAGGTTCATCGAGGCTGTCTAGAAAGGAGTAAGGGGAACCCAACAGTCAGATTCTTTTAGATTGTTAATAAAAATACTTTGCATTTTGGTGGCACTGAGGATCTAAAATTGCTTTATTACATTAACTAACTGTGCCTCACAACACCACTACAAAAAAAGAGAAACCCAGGGATCAGTTCACCCACCACTGACATGCAACCACCTCTGCAATGAAACACAGCAGCTGTTTAAGACTGCACAGAACTACTGAAAAACAGTTATGGACAGAAATTGAAAAATAATGTTACAACCAACTCCGGGACAGATTTAGGGAGGAATTACTCAAATTAGAATATACCCAGGACACCAGAGCCATTACCCCAGCTACTACAAAAAGTGACATAAGATCTTTAAGGATAGGTCTACCCAGCAAACACCTAAGGCTTGCCCAGATCAGCTGACTCAGGCTCGCGGGGCTTGGAGTGCATGGCTGTAAAACTGTTGTACATGTTTGGGCTAGGGCTTGAGCTCGAGCTCTGGGTCCCCACAAGGGGGCAGAGTCCCAGATCACAGGCTCCAGCCTGAGCCCAAACATCTGCACTGCACTTTTACAGTCCCACAGTCCAAGCTCCACAAGCCCAAGTCGAGCTGCCATGGGAAAGCCATGAGTGGTTAATTGCTGTGAAGACATAATGACCACAATCAGTCCTGACTTCGTTTTTATGTCTCATCCTTCCAAAGAGAACATCGGACATTGCTGGGGCACTGATTCAGTGCAGGCTCCTAGCAAAGTGTCACCTACTAACCTATCTACAGCAATTCAGGCCACAATGTAAGTATTATCTGAAGTTTTCCCATCAAAGTATTGGTCCAACCCAACACTTAGCTTAAGAGATCTGAGGGCATCCCAACAGAAGGTAGCATGGGGACTATCTTGCTCAGACAATTGGGTGAAACTGTGAAATCACATAACCAGCACTTGCCTAGTATGTGGGAATGTAGCCTGCAACTTGCTGAATGTGCTACAGTTTAAAAAGCAGCTAGCAATTAATGTGTTGATATTCATTAAGATCTAAATCAGGTAATGATATGAATTATACATTCCTATTAATGTATTATTCTCTTGTGCTAAGGAAACTGCCAATAACAATGTTTATAACAATACGCTCACACAAAGTATGCTGACTGGACCAGAATTTTCAATAGCTAACACCATGCTAGAAGTGGTGCACAAGCTCTGTTCTCTAGGATCAAGTGTATAGGATAATTTATCTCTAGATGACAGCCTTAATTCTCAGATAGGAACGGCAGCTATCACATTCAGCCAACTGACAAAGTACACGTGGGATAATAGGAAACTAACTTTAAACACCAAGATACAGGTTTACTAGACATGCATTTTAAGCATTTTAAGAGACCTAGATCACCCACCGCAGGCATGAGAGAAGGCAAGATACCTTCCACCTCTGCAGTCTTCACCATATTCTCAATATCAAGCGGGAAACCAATGTTCCTGACACCCAAGTGCTTGAGGAAGCAAAATTGCCAGGTCTATTCACTACTCTCAAACACAGAAATCTTCTTTGGCTCAGGCATCTGCACTGGGTGGATGATGGACATGTTCCAAATAATCTCCTGTATGGAGAACTTGCAGATGCTCAAAGGCCACTGGGCTGACCTAGGCTCAGGTTCACGGATGTTTACAACAGGGACTTGAAAACTTTCAACATCGGCACCACAAACTGGGAAGATGTAGCTAGCAACAGGCCACACTGGAGGGCTACGCTGCTCCAGGAAGTCAAAGACACTGAAGAGAGGTGGTTGAGAGAGAGGAAAGTGAAGGGAGGGAAGAGGAAAGCACAGCGCGCTTCAAGCACTAGTAGTGCACCAACTTCATCCTCTGGCTCTGCGCCTTACTCATACACCATTTGTGGCATGGAGTGTCACTCGAGCACTTGACTGTTTAGCAGTTCATGATGCTGCAGAATGACACACAGTAATTGTACTGCTTTGGTGCTTACATCATCATCTTTTGAGATAGACAGTTGCCACCAAAATTACTTTTCTAATTCATTGTCAGTGATGGATCTATTTCCTGGCTTGTAATTTGGTCACGTCTTTTCATTATTTTTATGCAGGGGAAATAGGTGGCTCTTCTGCTACATCAGTACTGGGCAAATTAGTTGAAACAATAGTAAAGAATAAAATTGTCAGACACATAGAGGAACATAAATTGTTGGGCAAAAGTCAACATGGTTTCTGTAAAGGGAGATCATGTCTTACTAATCTATTAGAGTTCTTTGAAGGGGTCAGCAAACATGGGGACAAGGGGGATCCAGTGGACATAGTGTACTTAGATTTCCAGAAAGCCTTTGACAAGGTCCCTCACCAAAGGCTCTTACATAAATTAAGTTGTCATGGGATAAGAGTGAAGATCCTTTCATGGATTGAGAACTGGTTAAAAGACAGGGAACAAAGGGTAGGAATAAATGGTACATTTTCAGAATGGAGAGGGGTAACTAGTGGTGTTCCCAAAGGGTCAGTCCTAGGACCAATCCTATTCAACTTATTCATAAATGATCTCGAGAAAGGGGTAAACAGTGAGGTGACAAAGTTTGCACACGATACTAAACTGCTCAAGATAGTTAAGACCAAAGCAGACTGTGAAGAACTTCAAAAAGTTCTCACAAAACTAAGTGATCAGGCAACAAAATGGCAAATAAAATTTAATGAGGATAAATATAAAGTAATGCACATTGGAAAAAATAACCCCAACTATACATACAGTATGATGGGGGCTAATTTAGCTACAACTAATCAGGAAAGAGATATTGGAGTCATTGTGGATAGTTCTCTAAAGATGTCCACGAGGTGCGCAGCGGCAGTCAAAAAAGAGAACAGGATGTTAGGAATCATTAAAAAAGGAATAGAGAATAAGACGGAGAATATCTTATTGCCGTTATATAAATCCATGGTACGCCCACATCTTGAATACTGCGTACAGATGTGGTCTCCTCATCTCAAAAAAGATATCCTGGCATTAGAAAAGGTTCAGAGAAGGGCAACTAAAATGATTAGGGGTTTGGAACGGGTCCCATATGAGGAGAGTTTAAAGAGGTTAGAACTTTTCAGCTTGGAAGAGAGGAGACTAAGGGGGGATATGGTAGAGGTATATAAAACCATGAGTGGTGTGGAGAAAGTGAATGAGGAAACATTATTAACTTGTTCCCATAATATACGAATTAGCGGCCACCAAATGAAATTAATGGGAATCAGGTTTAAAACAAATAAAAGGAAGATCTTCGCACAGCGCACAGTCAATCTGTGGAACTCCTTGCCTGAGGAGGTTGTGAAGGCTAGGACTATAACAGGGTTTAAAAGCGAATGGGATAAATTCATGTAGGTTAAGTCCACTAATGGCTATTAGCCAGGATGGGTAAGGAATGGTGTCCCTAGCCTCTGTTTGTCAGAGGGTGGAGATGGATTGCAGGAGAGACATCACTTGATCATTACCTGTTAGGTTCACTCCCTCTGGGGCACCTGGCATTGGCCACTGCTGGCGGACAGGATACTGAGCTGGATGGACCTTTAGCCTGACCCAGTATGGCCATTCTTATGTACCATTGCTGCGCATTTCTCAGTGTGCTTGCTACAGAGAGAACCTCTAAAGTTGGCTACGTTTAAATAATAAAATAATGGAAACTGAGAAGTTGGCACTGTATACAAACATAGGTGTTCTTCCTTGGATGTTAACATGCCTATGGCCATTCAAAGGGGATACTGAGAGATGCAGTATGTGTGCATAGGAGGCAGCAGACTCCATAGTTAGCCACAACTCCTCCTATGTGCTGCTGATTTTTAAGCAGCAATGGGAATTAGGCAACGCTGATTTCTATGAAAAAACAAATTTGCTTTAGAGCACAAACAGAGATAATTAAGGGACTTGCTCGAATGGGAAGCTGCATTAGAAAACAACTTTGCACTTTTAAGAACGCACACTGTTTCTTGTTATGCCAATTTATTTTAATTAATCAGAAAAAAACATTTGTTCAAGATATTAGCAATGCTAATGCTAGCCTGTCATTCCATTTCCCCTCTAAATGCCCAACACAGCAATTCCAAAGCAGCACACATCTGGCTTGAGGTGAGATCTCTTTCTCTAACAGGTGGCTATGATCAAACTGTACTTTGTGCAAATACAGAAGGTCAAATCCTGGTCCTGCAACTTATGTGGAGCGGAGCCCAGCTACACTGCACAAATGCAAGGCTCTCCCCATATTGGATGGAATTCACTACAGTGCAGAGAAACTATACACCATTTAATCCTTAATGGTGCACTATGTGGCCCAAGAGTCTTGTATGGGGTGAATTCATGTTTCCCAGGAGAAAGAGGAGGTATACGTTATGGCCATTAAACCACTCCACCTCTAAACCACTGGCTGGCTCACAGCTGGGGAGAGAATGAATGGGTCAAGACTGCATCTGGAAGATAGCCTGGAAATGGAGTGGGCAACATGAAGACCCTCCTGGACAACTGGCAAGAGGGCGGGAGGGGTGACATGGGTCAGCCTCTTCCTGCTCCTTGCTCCCTAACTCTCCCAGTGCCTCCAGGGCGGCAAATGCACTGTCTGGAAGTGCAGCACCCTCTGTGGCCTTGTGAGAGTAATAGGAATAACAAACAATGCTTGCCATGCCCAAAGAGGTGTACAAATGCTAACAATAATTAAAAGGCCCCTCACCCACAAATAATTCAGCGTTGCCCACCCCAAGTGTTCAGAAACAAGAGGCACCCCCCAAATCATGAGATTGACTTAAAAATCACGAGTTTTTTTTTTAAGTAATATACTTGGGGTTCTTTTGATTTGCCTTCTGCATTTTCAGTCTTTAGGGAACACCTGAGTTCTGTTTTCAAGCTTTTCCCCATAGTCAAGAGGACTAGAAACTTACTTTCTTTTTTAAACGACAGTCAAAAATTCTCATATAATCACATGACTCCAGGAGTTGGGGCATTAAGAAAAATGCCAAATATCACGAGCTAGGATTTCACTGGATGTATAGAGAAGAAATTGCTATTAATAACTATCACTAATAGTATCTTTCATTAGGGTTATTCAGTTTAATTACAACTGATCAGAAACAAATAACTTGCTAAAAAACCCACCTAGTCAGCCACAGGGGCAGTGCAACCAATAAGAGGGCAAGGAGGATGAATGCAGGATAAATGGATAGATAGCTAATAACTACAGCCAGATCTTTGGTCCAACTAAGATCCCTTCATGCTATCAGTGCAACTCAAAGAACTTAAGCCTTTCACATATAGACAGCCTCTGAAACGGCACCTATTAAGAGTTCAAATGGTATTAAAGCTTTCAGAATAAATAACAAAACAGAGCAAATCAAAGGACACGTGTAAAAAGGTGACATCAGGCATGAACTTACACCAAAGCCCGATCTAGACACAGGGCCACAATGGACACCTGCTATAACATATTAGGAGTTTGCGTGGATGTTACACGCTACAGAACAAGAGAGAGAGAACGAAGAGGTTAAGAGAAATCATTCTTCCCAAACTCACAATCTGACAGACCACAAAAGCATCAGAAGGAAAGCCAGCCCAGATATCCAACGATCTAGCAACAGTTTCCAAATTGCCTGATCCTGCATTCCTTCTGCACCCAGAACTCCCACAGAATTCAACTGGATCAGGACCTAAATCTTAGGTGTCCAATTGCTGTTTTACTTAAGAAAGGACTCCCTTATTATTATTTTTTCCATGAGACACTGGAGTTTGTAGATCTGCACAAAAAGAATAATGTTCTCTTGAATGCGATTGCCATGGTGACATCCTAGCATCCCCATCGAGCTTGGTCCTGTGCAGAAATCATGATAATGGCAATTGCTCTTTTTTTAACCTGCTCGAGGGGAAAAAACCTGCCATATTTTGCAGGAAAGAAAAGAATACATTAAACTACTAAGGACAAGGTTTCCTCTCATGTACAATCCCATTGAAGACAACGGGCATTGGAGAAGTGTAATGGAGGGGGGGAAATTTACCTCTAACCTTTACTCTCCTCCCTGAACAATTTTATTTTCTTTCCTTCACTTCTTAACCTCTTCCATCACCAGTATTAACAGCCATCTTTCTTCCCCTCTGGCGGGAAGAACACACAAACAGTTGCCGTCTTAGTCAAAGCAATGTTATTCTTTGGCTGGCTGGCATGGTTTCCAGCCCACAGAGCGGTCAACTCCTTTGGCTTCCATCCAGAAAGACGAATAAACCACTTTGGCAGTAACTACAGCTTTGTCCAGGCTGTTTCCAACTTGCTTTTTCAATTTATGGCACTTTAATGCCACAGGAAGTGCACTAGGTCAATTTGAAACTCAAATGTATTTGAAACAAAATATGTTTCTATGTTCTTAGATCTCTCCTACTATTATAACTTCTCTTCCCTCCTTTTTTATTTTTTTTTGTAAAAAGAGGTTTATTGGCCAGAAGCTTGGCTTCTGCAAAAAGCTGCATTCCACACTTGTGGGCTATGTTCTACAAATGGACAATGGTAGCAGAAATCACAGATTTCTTCCTTTTCTTTTCCTTTCTTTTCCTTTCCTTTCCTACCTTCTATTGGGAACATTTTCAATGGAGAGGCATTTTCCTGAAATTAAAAAACTCATAGCTCTGGAGATGTGCAGTTGGCCAGCATAAGGATTTAGACTTGAACAAGGTTCAGGCTGCAAAGCACAGGAAATCTCACAACATAAGACAAACTGTGGTTCAATAAGTGTGGATGCTAGCTGGATAGATTAAAACCCCAGGAATGAACGGTAAGACACCCTCTAGGCTCTATTCTCTGGAAGAATAATACCAGAGGCAGAAATCCACTTTATAAATGTGGGGGTTGAGTTTCTTCTGAAAAGAGAAGCAGATGTGAATGTAAAGCATGGGAAATTGTATTAAGCACTGAGTTTCAGTGTTCAGGTTATTATTTTCTCTTTCCTTTCCTCCCCTCATTTTTCGCTCCATTAAAATTCCACCTTAGAAATCATAGTCCAAATGAATGAACAAACATGCATTGTTCAGTATCAAAATCCATTGGAACTCATGTGGACGCTGACAATGTGGAAGTGGAACTTGAGCTGGGGTAGCCGAACCCCTTGGGCAGTTCAGTGAGGGAATGCCATAATGACAGATTAAGTACATCACTAATCCATGTGTTGTGTTCCTGCTGCACAGGTGTGTTCAGGGATTATCTTTCTGACATGCAAGTCACTTATGCCAATCTTTAAGGATCCTTTCTTTTCCTTTTGGTTCCCCAATCTATCAGAAATAAACTCCCTACAGATATTGTACTGAAAAACTTCTGAGTAAATTCTTACCATAATGCTTGGTACAGTACATCTTCCTCTGGAAGATGATAATTTACCAAACTAGCATACAAACATTCTTGATCCTTAGGACCATCTATAGCCTAGCTACTAATATTAAAACAAAGTAGAGGGAAAAATTTCACATGCTTGAAAGAGATTTCCATAGTTACCTACCTTCCAATAGCCTAAAGAGAACAACAGAAGAATTTTAGTGAGTGTCTGAAGGCCATCTCTGAAACCTGTAGATCAACACTATGCTAAACAAAGATGGAGACAGAAAGTAAAATAGCTAGAAGAGAACTCTGATCTATTCTAGGTTATTGGATACACATGTGTTTGGGGACATAGGCTTAAGTTAAGAGGTAAGAAAAATTCGAGGAGTTTCTATTGTATAGTGCAGTGTATTGTATTGTATAGTGTACATGTGTAGTGTAGTGAATATAGAAATTGATTTCCAACAGAGGGGGCGAAGTAGAGATGCGTTGGATTTGGGCAACGATTAGAGGACCATGTAGCATTTAATAACCTAAAGGGCTCGAGTCAGTTTTCTGTGTGACATTAACCACTCCCCAATTTAGAGTGTCATAGGAGAATTGTTTGTATTTTACCTCACTATAGACTCGGGGGAAGTTTTGGCATGGACTCACACTGGCATACACACTTAAGAGTTTATAGGGAAGAAATGGAAAAACTGTTCCAGATACAGCTTACAGCCTTTGGCACAATCCTAAATTCTTACTCAGTCCTTATTCCAGTGAAAATCCCATTGAAGTCAGTGCGGTTATGGATGGTCCTAAGAGACTATGAAGTCAATGGGAATACTGTCTGAGAAAGAACTGCAGGATTTGGGCCTATATAGGTACTGGCCAATGTAATTTACTTCATGTAAAGACAAAAAGGACTAGGTTTTCCTCTGCCATGAACATTGGCCAAACCAGACAGTCTCTACGCAAAAGAATAAATGGACACAAATCACACATCAAGAATTATAACATTCAAAAACCAGTAGGGGAACACTTCAATCTCCCTGGACACTCAATAACAGACTTAAAAGTAGGAATTCTTCAACAAAAAAACTTCGAAAACAGACTCCAACGAGAAACTGCAGAACTGGAATTAATTTGCAAACTGGACACCATCAAATTAGGCCTGAATGAAGACTGGGAGTGGATGGGTCACTACAAAAAGCCATTTTCCCTCTGCTGATACTCACCCCTTCTTGTCAACTGTTGGAAATGGGCCACCTTGATTACATTGGCATCGTTAGCACTACAAAAGTAATCTTCCCTCCCTTGGTATTCACCCCTTCTTGTCAACTGTTCAGAATAGGCCACTTCCACCTTAAATGAATTGGCTCGTTAGCACTGACCCCCAACTTGGTAAGGCAACTCCCATTTTTCATGTGCTATGATATATATTCTGCTTACTGTTTTTTTTCACTCCATGCATCTGATGAAGTGGGTTCTAGCCCATGAAAGCTTAGGCCCAATACATTTGTTAGTCTCTAAGGTGCCACATGGATTCCTCGTTATTACAGAGACAATTCATGCAATTGAACTAAGCTCTGAAAGAAACCCCTGCTCCCGTTGAGCCATTTTCAACTGGTGGAATCAGGCTGGGGAAATGGTCAGTTAAAAGCACGATCTGGGCTGATTCCATCAAATGCACTGTGACCCTTCTTTGTTGATACTTAAATCGGTTTTATTGAAGCAACATCTATGTGTCTCTGACTGTTCTGGGAGAGGGAATGGCCTAGTGGTTGGAAATAGGGGACTGGATTTATGGGCAGATAAATTTGATTCTTGATTCTGTCACAGAATGCCTGTGTGACCTAAGGCCTAGTCATCTACATGCTCTGTGCCTCAGTTTCCCCCTTTGTAAAGTGGGGATAATACTGATCTGATTCACAGAGGTGTCAAGAGGTTTAATCAATGTTTGCTAATTACTTAGAGATCCTAGAAGGAAAGGAGTAATAGAAATATTACTTTTATTAAAAAGCACTATGTGGAACAAGTTTCTGGAGAGATCTGTTGGTGATATAACAGATCTTACCCAACTTTGTAAAGAACTACATAAGTGCTAAGGACTGCTGATATTTTGACCTGACTGACATGAGAGAGGGAGGGGTGGTCTGGTACCTTGGAGCAAATTTTGGCTGGAAGTGATTACACTTTGAGCCCACCACTTGTTTCAAGTTTCATTTGTGCAGCGGAAGCATGACTAGTCAATACTGCAAGGATGCCTCTAATTTAGTATACAGTATGCTGATCCTAATGTCGGCTATGAGTTCTCTTACTTGCTACCTCTTTGTATTGATCCTAATAATTTTTTCTTTAAAAAATAGTATAAAATGAACAAAACAATGGAATTCCATGTTGACCCTGACCCTTCATCCTTTTTTGATCCTTCTTTCTCCAAGAACTAACATCACATATGGAACAGTATCATCCTGCACTGACCTGCAATAGTAGAAATGCATAGAAAAACAATGTAATTCAAAGAGCAATAAAAATGATCAGGCAGTACTTTATGAGGAAAGAACAAATGAAGGAAATATGTATAATTTGGATAAGCAACTACCTCGTGGAGTGGGGGCTTGGTAATTTCATACAAGAATTTGCATCCTTCAAACTTTTAGGTGAGAAATAGCTTGGATGGTACAAGTAGGAGTAACGAGATAAATCTTAAAAAATCAGATCAACTGTCATGGAAAATATCTGAGTTATATTAGGCTGTGACACAGGCCTCCAAGGGAAGTGGTAGAAGTCCTATTGTTTAAAACTAGACTTCACAAAACTCTTGCAAAATCTACTATGTGAGAAGCAATCTTGCATTGGTAGGGTGATAAGAGACTCTCTGGTGCTAAGGGAGGAGTTAAGGTCCGAAAATTACATGATCTAGATTTGCCAAGATAAGCAACTCTGTAGCCCACATCACTGTCACAACCCTCACATAGGCATGAATCACAACTAGACTAGATTAATGCAAGAGGCTTAATGCTGAATTTCTTATACAATGCTCGGTGTTCCCTCATGCTGCCACAACACCTCAACCAGATTTGCAGCTATAACTAAATCATCTGATCACACCACTTCTGTGCTGTGCTTCTTTCATTACCATCTAATGTATCAAAATCACTGATTTTGTAATTGTTAGCTTTACCTATGAAGCACTCCAAGGTCTTGGAGTACTTTATTTATTAGATATCCTATCCACCATCATAGCTGTCATGCTAATGAGACATGTGTTGTTGTTTTTTCTATTTTTTTGTTTTGTTTAAAGTAATAACTTAATATCATACAAATAAAGAAATTTCAAGTATGAAAAGTGCATTATTGCAATAATACCTTTTTGCAAGTCCAAAAATCTTGGTACAGAATAAAACTGTAAAGTGTAAAAAAGGAGTAAAACAATCAGTGCCATCTATTCATTCAAGACGTCCAACATATTAAGATGTTGCTGTGTGTGTTGCAGAGGCAGATTTACATCTGGAAGCAACGTGCATTTGAAAAGAAGCTATGGGTGTGTTCATTGTTTTGTGTTAATTTATCTTTCTAGTTTTCTTCACTTCCATGTGCAGGAATTCACAATCTCTATGAATAGTGGTGCCCTACGTCACCCATTCTGTGCTGCTGCCACTTGCATATTTCCAAATTCTTCCTCATCCTCATGTGCATGTGTTGCCACCTTATCTTTTTGAACCCTGCCACAGAACGCAATTCTCCACTTGTGTGGGAGGATCTAAAGCCTAGTTGTTTGGCTGACTGAATGATTTGTAATAATACATATAATGATACAGAGCCTAATATCACAGCAAAACACCCACTGACAGTAATAAGTAACATGCATATTAGGGACACAGGATTATATATAGCACCTATCATCTGATAATTCCACGATGCTTTACAACAGTAATGTAATAAATCTCACATTTCCTGTGAAGTAAGTGGTTGTTATTACAATACATCCATTTTAAAGATGGGGACATTGAAGCAATGAGAAGTTAAGTGATTTCCTTAAGGCTGAATGAGGAATCAGTGGCTGAGGCAGGAATAGATCCCAGGTCTATGGGACACTGGAATGACAAAACAAAGCTCAGAAGAAGCTTTCATCCTTGATATGTAAAGACATCCCTGATTTATTTGGGGATTTCTTAACTGGAGAGAGCCACATGAAGGACTTCAAGCTGTAGGTTGAGATTAATAGTGTGTCATAATACATATGGCAAATGACAGTGCAAACCACAGAAAATAATAGAAAGGAGGGGAAGATACATCCCCTGAGGCTGGGAAGTTATTGGATGTTTAGTTCTACGGAACAGATAGTTTGGAGGGAAAGCTATTCCTGGCTTCTTTCCTCTTACAAGTCAATCAGTGGCCTACAATAGCTAGCAAATTTCAGTTTATAAATAAAGTTCAAAGGCCTCAGAGTCATTTTAAAATGGAGGCTTCTGCCTTGAAAACAACTAATGGAGGAAGGTATCAAAAACTTTGAATTCCTTTCCAACTGGAGATCAATTTCACAATAAAAACATGAGGCAGCTGTGAGTGTATAGTCACCAAACTCTTCACACTATTTTACAATACTTTGCCATTCTATAGTGGCTTTTATTTGAAGGTCTCAAAGAGCTTTCTGATGACTCTGCCAGGTGCAGAGAACACTCAACCCAATGGGAGTTGAGAACACATAGCACCTCCCAGGAGGCCCTTAACCCTTTCAGGTCTAGGCTCAGATATGTTAAATAATACAGTAATATTTGGTACTTGTATAGGTACCTTTCACCCAAGAATTTGGAAACATTTACAAAAACAATAATCTAGACTCTTAAGGGCCCTGTGACTGGGAGTAAAGAGACATGGGGGTCTGATTCTCCTCTCATTCTGACTGATGTAAATCAGAGGGAGCTTCAATGATGCTAACTGAGTTACACCGCCATAAAAAGAGTGAGAAGAGAATCAAGCGCATGGATTATCTTTCATTATCTTTGAAAACTCGTGGCGAACGGGGGAAGTCCCAGATGACTGGAAAAAGGCTAATGTAGTGCCAATCTTTAAAAAAGGGAAGAAGGAGGATCCTGGGAACTACAGGCCAGTCAGCCTCACCTCAGTCCCTGGAAAAATCATGGAGCAGGTCCTCAAAGAATCAATCCTGAAGCACTTACATGAGAGGAAAGTGATCAGGAACAGTCAGCATGGATTCACCAAGGGAAGGTCATGCCTGACTAATCTAATCGCCTTCTATGATGAGATTACTGGTTCTGTGGATGAAGGGAAAGCAGTGGATGTATTGTTTCTTGACTTTAGCAAAGTTTTTGACACGGTCTCCCACAGTATTCTTGTCAGCAAGTTAAAGAAGTATGGGCTGGATGAAGGCACTATAAGGTGGGTAGAAAGCTGGCTAGATTGTCGGGCTCAACGGGTAGTGATCAATGGCTCCATGTCTAGTTGGCAGCCGGTGTGAAGTGGAGTGCCCCAGGGGTCGGTTCTGGGGCCAGTTTTGTTCAATATATTCATAAATGATCTGGAGGACGGTGTGCATTGCACTCTCAGCAAATTTGCGGATGATACTAAACTAGGAGGAGTGGTAGATATGCTGGAGGGCAGGGATAGGGTACAGAGGGACCTAGACAAATTGGAGGATTGGGCCAAAAGAAATCTGATGAGGTTCAATAAGGATAAGTGCAGGGTCCTGCACTTAGGACGGAAGAATCCAATGCACCACTACAGACTAGGGACCGAATAGCTAGGCAGCAGTTCTGAGGAAAAGGACCTAGGGGTAACAGTGGACGAGAAGCTGGATATGAGTCAGCAGTATGCCCTTGTTGCCAAGAAGGCCAATGGCATTTTGGGATGTATAAGTAGGGGCATAGCGAGCAGATCGAGGGACGTGATCGTTCCCCTCTATTCGACATTGGTGAGGCCTCATCTGGAGTACTGTGTCCAGTTTTGGGCCCCACACTACAAGAAGGATGTGGATAAATTGGAGAGAGTCCAGCGAAGGGCAACAAAAATTATTAGGGGTCTGGAACACATGACTTATGAGGAGAGGATGAGGGAACTGGGATTGTTTAGTCTGCAGAAGAGAAGAATGAGGGGGGATTTGATAGCTGCTTTCAACTACCTGAGAGGTGGTTCCAGAGATGATGGTTCTAGACTATTCTCAGTGGTAGAAGAGGACAGGACAAGGAGTAATGGTCTCAAGTTGCAGTGGGGGAGGTTTAGGTTGGATATTAGGAAAAACTTTTTCACTAGGAGGGTGGTGAAACCCTGGAATGCGTTACTTAGGGAGGTGGTAGAATCTCCTTCCTTAGAAGTTTTTAAGGTCAGGCTTGACAAAGCCCTGGCTGGGATGATTTAATTGGGGATTGGTCCTGCTTTGAGCAGGGGGTTGGACTAGATGACCTCCTGAGGTCCCTTCCAACCCTGATATTCTATGATTCTATGATTATGTTCCCAGTCCTGCAACTGACTTTCTATGTTCTCATTGTACAGATGAAGAAACCGAGGTACAGACTGTTTAAGGGAAGTGACTTTCCCAAGGTCACACAGTAAATCTTGTGGCACAGCCAGATATGGATCTCTGATGACTTGTGACTCCCAATGCTTTGCTCCAACCACTAGAGAACACTGCCTTTTCTTTATTACCCTTCTTCAGTTGTTCAGAGAAGGACCTTTCAATGAGATCTATTCTACTTTGAGCCGTGTTTCATGTTAGTCAGGAGTCTCCCAGATATCTCTTTCTCTGAGCATGACCTGATGTAGGTCAAAACACTGGTGATCCTGTGGTGAGTAAGTAACAAATTGGCCCCATACATTAATATTTCATTTTCTTTAATACCATAGCGATTAATTCCGTCTTTGGAGTGAGATTTTATTGAGCATTTAATTGTTACACGTTCAAAGAAATGAAGCAGTTTTTGAACACAGACATGCATCAAAGCCAAAACACTGCTATTTTTGTTTGTGCTCTGATGTTTTAAGCCATTAAATAGGGGTTGGTTTTTTTTCAATTTTGTAAAAATCTTTTTTTCTCCTGAGATGAGACCCTATACAGCTTGTCAAGTTTCAGCCCACAATGAATTTTTACTGCAGATATAAACCCGTGAAAGCAGGGATTTTTAATGAAAATGCTGACATAACTTTAACTACACCAATGCTGCTGTAATGCTCAGGTTACTAGGAATATCTCTGCTGCCAATTCAGTTTAACAAATCTGAATGCATATAATTTGTTCCAGTTGTGTTTCCTCTGAGTGGGACTCTGTCGTGTACACGTTTCAATCTGGCTTGTGTTAAACAAAAAAAACCCCAAAACACTCCTCTGTAAATTTACTTACACAGAGATATGGTTTTATCACAGCTACAATGCTATAAATCTACTTTAACTGTTTCACTGTGTTTCTTTACTAGTCTGGATAGATCTCATTTTACTGCTCCCCTACACTGAATGTGACAGTCATAACTTTGTTCTTATTCTATTAGTGATGTTTAGTATCAGCAGGAAAACAACCTTCTGTGCATTCACCATTCAGGTTGTTCACTCTGGACCAAACCCTCTTCTTGTTGACAACACACTGACTTCAGTGGGGTAAGGATTTGACCCTTGCTCCAACAGGGGCCTGATCCAAAGCCTCATGAAATCAACCAAAAGCCTCCCACTGACTTCAGTGGGACTGGATCAGGCCCTAGAGCATATGACTTTAGTGAACTGCCTCTTATTTTTGGCTCATACTGAAGCCAAACAACTGCCAGTTTTAAACAAGTCATCTCATTTTAAGCAGCCACTTAGGGCTCCATGTCCTATAAAAGCTCTGCAGCTCACAAGCTAGCCCTGTCCTAATCATTCTCCATTGGTAGCAGGCGTGGAACGGGAGGAAAAACTCAGCAGGACAGGCTCTATCCCCCCCCCACCCCCTTTGGTAGGGGGACGGGAGAAGGAAAGAGCTCAGGTCTGATCCTCCTCATTCCTGGCAGTTTGCGGCTCTTCTCTTGATTGAAGGAACAATGGTCTTATGGTAAAGACAAAGGGCTGGGAATCAAGAGGCTTTGGTTCTAGTGCAACTTCTTTACTGTGTATCTTTTAGCAAATCTCTCAGGCCCACATTTTCAGATGTGCCCACCAATCTGGGACGCCTTCAGTGAAGTAACTGAGCAATGGCGATGTTCAGTAACACTAGTAATCGAGTCCCAAGCGCCTCAGGTTAGATATACAACAGCTGAAGTACTCAAAATTAGTGACTCTAGTCAAAATATTTTGAATGGGATAGAGCAAAAATACTTTTTTCTACATCAACTTTGTGCGGCAAAAATTGTTTTTCGAAAATTTTCACTAAATTTTTTATCTAATATTTTATTTTATAAATGTTTATTGAAATTTTCGAAAAAAATTGCATTTAAATTTTGAAATAAAAGGTCTGGAAACAAAACTGATCATGTGACTAAGCTGACGAAAAATAATTATTAAAATATATTTCTTATTTCAAAAATGGAAAATGATAAATTAACAATTGATCGAAAACATGTTTTTCACAATAAATAAAAATTAAAACAGTAAAGAAAATCATTCAAACATTTTTGTAGGGTTTTTTGTTTTTGTTTTTTTTTAAATGAGCTCTCTTTATGATACTCTAAAAAGTGCTGGGGCTTCCTGTTCCTCACTTTCCCATCTTATAAGGTCATGAATCATGTCTACTTCACAGGGAAGCTGGGAGATTAATTTAAATATACATTTCTAAAGGGCACTATGATCCTTTGATGTAAGATGCTACATAGGAGCAAAGCCTAATTATCATTTACTTTGAATACATGTAATGCAGTGGGAAACACTGGAATATCAGGACATGCTGCCTGTGCACTCACTGTGAGGACAGAGAATGGACTCTACATTTGTGGGTCTTTCTTTGTGTGTGTGTGTGTGTGTGTGTATGGGGAGGGGGAATCTAGTTTTTACATGAAAGAAGATTTAATATAATGTGGATTTATTATGAATAATTAGATTGCAAAACATAAATTATTACTATTTACATTATTGAAGTCCTCAAAAGTTCTCTCATTCAAATCCCTCAACATTCACTACTTCTGAGAGTCTCGCAAAGTACAATTATGTTTTAAATCCTTCAATTATTCCTTTATTTTGGGTTCCCCCACTGAATACTATTTTCTTTGTAACTATCTTTTAAGCCAACAATTCTGTGAACATTTAAGCACATGGTTAAAAAGATGGATGTTTGACTTCAACGGGACATGCTTATTAAATTTAAGCACACCTGTATCTGCAAGTTCAGAGACACAAGGCCTGATTCAAAACAGACTGAAGTCAATAAGAGTCTTTCAGTTGTCTTCAGTAGGCTTTGGATCAGGTGCTAAGATTAGACATTCTGTGGCGCAGGGACTGTCTGTATATCATTAGTACAGCACCAAACACACCTTCATAAATCTAAACATATCATGAAAAATAATGATAACAATCACAGATGCATCTGAAGCTGTGATCTCCTTGGAGCAGAGAATCTGCCGTATTTCTGTTTGGAAAGTGCCTTACACATCTTGGGTGCTAAAAGAAACAAATAATAAATAAATAATATAATAATGATAATAACAGACTTTTCTGTCTTTAACTAATATGATCCTCAGGAAGGGTTCCTCAGCTGGCATAAATTGGCACAGCTCCACTGACTTCAATAAAGCAACACCACTTAGCACCAGATGAGGATCTAAGAAGCCATGAGTGAGGCTGAAATGAATTACCCCTTTAGCTCGCACGTGTGAGGGACCTGGGTAACCACTTGTGGCTGGCTAGCTGTCGCAGGGGCTAAGGAGATATGTTTGAGGGAGTGGGGGAGAGGGACTGGGGAGGTAAATTAGAGATGGAAACAAGTTTTCTGATCTTTAGCACCTCAGTTATAAACACTGCAGATAAATACACTCTATGGCCTTGTCTACATTGGCAAGTTCCTGCGCAGTAAAGCAGCTTTCTGCGGTGTAACTCCTGAGGTGTACACACTGCCAAGCCACCTAGTGCACAGAAACGGTGCAGTTGCAGCGCTGTAAAAAACCCACCCCGATGAGTGGCGTACAGTTTTCTGTATCAGGGCTGCAGCGCCATGGTGCCAGAGTAGCCATCCTGGTCGATTACAATGCTGTGATTGGCTTCCAGGAGGTGTCCCACAATGCCTGTTCTCGCCTCTCTGGTCATCGGTTGGAACACTACTGCCCTGCCCTCAGGTGACCAACCATGAGCCCCACCCATTAAATTCCTTTGGAATTTTGAAAGTCCCCTTCCTGTTTGCTCAGTGATGCGTGCAGTGGTCTCAGCGCATCTTTCCAGGTGGCCAGGCTTGCTCCACGCACCAGGCAATCCCCCGCTTAGAGCAATGCCGAGTTGCTGGACCGCATCAGCATTTGGGGAGAGGAGGCTGTCCAGTACCAGCTGCGCTCTAGCCACAGGAATTATGATACCTACGGACAGATTTCACGATGCATGACAGAAAGGGGCCGTGACCGGGACACATTGCAGTGCAGGGTCAAAGTGAAGGAGCTGCGGAACACCTACCACAAGGCACGGGAGGCAAACCGCCGCTCCAGTGCTGCTCCCACGAGCTGCTGGTTCTACAAAGAGCTGGACGTGATACTCGGTGGCAACACCACCTCCATTGCAAAGGCCACTGTGGATACTTTGGTGGCTTGTGTGCCAGTCGAGAGTGGCCCGAGCCAGGAGCAGGAAATCTTGGATGAGGACGTGGTGGGGGAGGGGGACCCAGAGGCAGAGGACAACTCGAAGGTCAGAGATGCATGCAGCCAGGAGCTCTTCTCTACCCTGGAGGAGGCTAGCCAGTCACAGCTGTCGGAACTTGGAGAAGTGCAAACAGGAGAGGAGGCCCCTGGTAAGTGGCTTTGATTCTGGGAATCGCTGAAGTGAGTTGTTGGGGGCAGAAGGGTTGCAGAAAGCAGGCTTGTGTCTGTATTATGCAAGTACCACCGCATGCTTAGTCTGAACAGTGGAACAGCGTGTTGATTGACTCCCTCACTTCTCGGGAATCTGCCTCAGAGATCTCCATGAAACTCTGATGGAGATACTGGGCAATCCGCTGCCGCAGGTTCTTTGGCAGAGCTGTTTTGTTTCTTGCCCCATTAAGGGTAACTTTCCCACGCCACTCTGCCATCACTGGGGGTGATGGGGGGGGGGAGGCCATTGCTGCACACAGGTGAGCCTCATAAGGGCCAGGGCGGAAGCCCCAGTCTCGGAAAAGACCCTCCTTTGATTCCCAGCTCATCCTCAGCGGCAAGGTGTCTTCCATAATGAATACAGCCTGTGAAAAATGTGGGGACAGTAATGATTATAAGGCCCCGCTACAGTGCTGGGTCTCCCCAAGAGCTACATGCCCAGTGTACAGTATGGTCCTGGAACACTGATTTGCCCTGCCCCTGCAGTTACTCACCATTTTGGGGGTCTTGTGGCTTATGTGTGCTTGGCTGGGGTCAGCCAGTTAGTGACAGGTATGTGAATAGTGGCTGTGTTTTAAATCACTGAATCAGTGGTCTGTGTGTTGCAAACAACACTGCTTCGTAAAATGTTTCATTTTGGCTTCACAGATATGACCTTGGGAGCCCAGCCTCCCTCTTTGTTATTGCCGGCTGAACAGGTGCGCAGAATTAGAAAGCAGCCATGAAGAACTAAAGAGGACTTCCTGCGTGATGTCATGATGCACTCCATGGCCGAAAAACAAGAATTGAAGGAGTGGCAGGACAGAGAGAAAAGGGACCAAAAGGAGAATACGGTGCACCAGAACGAAGTCACGGAGTGGCTCTTAAATGTTATTGAGTGCCAAGCGGACAGGCTCCAGGCATTACTAGCACTGCAAACTGAACAGCTCTGTGCCCACCCTCACCTGCAGCTGCTGTCACAAAACTCTTTCCCATGCGCTCTCCAGACACCACCAACATGCTCTTATCAACCTCCTGGCTCCAGACTGTACCCGCTGCATTCCACTCCTCCCCCGTCGCAGTCCAGCATTGCAGACGCTCAGTACCCACCGCACGCAACACCCATCGCTCTGCAGTTTAGCCCTGCTGAAGTACAGTACCAACTGCACTGTACTCCAGAGGACAAGGCTGCATATGATACCTGGACATACACAAATCTTTAACCATCCCAGCACCCCACCTCCTCCTGGGACCCTCCCTTCCCCCATCCCCCACAGTGCTGATGGGCTTTTTTGTTTGCCTCTCGCCTTCGGTTGTTGTTTTTTAATAAAAGAATTGTTCTGGTCTGAAAGCAATCTTTATTCCATTAACTGAAAGCAAACCGAGCCCTGCAAAGCAACAGGCAATTTTCTTAAACCTTCACAGTGCATCATCTGCACCAATCACAATCACCTCCTAGCATTAAAAGCACTGCACTCCCGAGCATAGCAACAAATATTAGTGGATTTCAGCTTCAAATTTCTGCCTCAAGGCATCCCTGATCCTTATGGCCCCGCGCTGCGCCCCTCTAATAGCCCTGTCTCTGGCTGTTCAAATTCAGCCTCCAGACGCTGAGCCTCAGCGATCCAGCTCTGAGTGAAGCTTTCACCCTTCCCTTCACAAATATTATGAAGCATACAGCATGCGGCTATAAGCATAGAAATACTATCACTGGCCAGGTCCAGCCTTCCATATAGGCAGCGCCAGCGGGCCTTTAAATGGTCAAAAGCGCAGTCAACAGTCATTCTGCACTTGCTCAGCCTGTTGTTGAACCGCTCCTCGCTGCTGTCAAGGTTCCCTGTTTATGGCTTCATAAGCCATGGCATTAAGGGGTAGGCAGGGTCTCCCAGGATGACAATGGGCATTTTGACTTCCCGTACGGTGATCTTCTGGTCCGGAAAGAAAGTTCCTGCTTGCAGCTTCCTGAACAAGCCAGTGTTCCGAAAGATGCATGCATCATGCACCCTTCCAGACCAGCCTGAAAAGCCCATGGTGATCCACAAGCATCTGGAGAACCATAGAGAAATACCCCTTCTGATTAATGTACTAGGTGGCTCGGTCTCTGGTGCCAGAATTGGAATATGCGTGCCATCTATCGTCCCTCCGCAGTTAGGGAAGCCCATTTGTGCAAAGCCATCCACAATGTCACGCACGTTGCCCAGAGTCACGGTCTTTTGAAGCAGGATACGATTAATGGCCCTTCACACTTCCATCAACACGCGTCCGACAGTCAACTTTCCAATTCTGAACTGGTTAGTGACCAATCGGTAGCACTCTGGAGTAGCCAGCTTCCACAGTGCAATCGCCACATGCTTCTTCAATGACAGGGCAGCTCTCATTCTCGTGTCCTTGTGCCACAGGGCTGGGGCGAGCTCATCAAACAATCCCATGAAGGTGGCTTTCCTCATCCGAAAGTTCTGGATCCACTGCTCATCATCCCAGACATGCATGACAATGTGATCCCACGACTTAATCCTTGTTTCCTGAGCCCAAAAGCGGCGTTCCACTGTGGTCAGCATCTCTGTGAATGCCACAAGCAATCTCATGTTGTAGCTACATCGTGTTGTGTTGCATCCGATGAAGTGAGCTGTAGCTCACGAAAGCTTATGCTCAAATAAATTGGTTAGTCTCTAAGGTGCCACAAGTACTCCTTTTCTTTTTGCAAATACAGACTAACACGGCTGTCACTCTGAAACCTGTCGTTGTAGCTACTGAGTGTGGCAAGATCAATGTCGAACTCCTCTTGCCTTTGTAATTTAAGGAATAACTCCACTGCCACTCATGACGTGTTAGTGAGAGCCAGCAGCATACTAGTCAGCAGTGCGGGATCCATTCCTGCAGACCGAAGAGGCAGAGCACGCAGTACACAAACTGTTGAAAGATGGCGCCAAATGCGAACAGAAGCACAGGGATTTCTGGGATGCAAAGCAATGCATCACGGGGCACTGGGACAGGAACCAGGATGCCCTGTGACCCCTTCTGCCTTCCCACAATTCTTAGCAGCAGAAGAGGAAGAGCTGCTCTGTGGGATAGCTGCCCAGAGTGCACCACTCCGAATACCGCTGCAAGTGCCGCAAGTGTGAACACGCTGTTGCACAGACAGCTGACAGTGTGAACACACAACAGCGGTTTCCCCTCAGCGGCACTGTAACAGCTGGCAATGTAACTCTGCCAGTGTAGACAGGAAAGGCAAGCGGCTTGGAGGGATGGGAAAACAAAGCCTTGTGGCAACATGTGAAGCCACTCCGGTCTCTATTCCCGCGGTTCAAAGTGACCAAAGGGTAGGCTTTAGGAAAGTGTTAACACTGTGAAGTGATCCAGCACCTAGCTTAGACAGAAGAATTGGAAAGGGGGAGCAAATTAATCCTAAGTAAAACTGGGGGACCTACAGGAACTGAGCCAGCTGGTGACGGGTAGAGCATTGGTTTTCTTGTAATTTTCTAAAGAGAAAGAACATTTTTGCCATTGATTTGAAGGAGGGGAGCTTGTAGGGCCTGATCCAGATCCCACTGAAGTCAATGGAAAGAGTCCCACTGATTTCAATTGTAGCTGCCCCAGCCCCTCAGTCTCTGACCCTAAAAGACTAACACATATACTTAACATTACGCTGTGAACAGTCTCATTGACTTCAGTGATTGCAAAACCTTGCTGAGGCAGGGACTATGTTGTCTATGTCTTGCACAGCACTGAATGCGCTGTTGGCATTAAAGGTATAACAACTTTGTGCCAGAGCGAATCCTACCCTTAGCTTTTCTAGGACCTTTCTAGGACTCTTCTACATTCACCTTGGGTGACATAGGCAGACGGTGTAATGTTGCTATTTGTGAAGTAATGTCCTCACGGACAGCAAATGAAACAAGACTGGTGCAAAGGAGTGGGCAGCAAGGACAAGCAGCATTGCAAACAGTGATGTATTAAAGGCTTAATATTCAGGAAGAATTCAAAAAGACATTTGGTTCCAAATTTTCAAACATGGCCTCTAAGGCCCTGATCCTGTAAATTATTGCAACAGATGGACTTCTGAGCCTTCACAGTGCCCCAGTGACTTCATTGGGGGGGGGGGTTCTCTACAGGCACACAGACCCATGTGGGGTACCTTTCAGGATCGGGGCCTAGTTCTGGATAACATCTTTAGACCTCTGCTATTCTCATTGACTTCCACTGAAGTTGTATGTGCTCTGTCCCATGATCCCTAAAGCTTAGCACCCAGACAGTGAGAGGCTCAAAATCAGAGGTGACTTTAAAAAATGTGAGCCTCCATCTTAGTTCCTGAACAGATGTAGCAGGTTATGCAGATGTTTTTTTTCTCTTGTATCTTCATCTATCCTTCCTATCTGCCTATGCTGCTTTGTATACCTCATAAAAACAAAAAACCTAAAGATATCTAAAGATGTCCAGTGGTTAGGGAATTGGAAGACTCAGGTTTAATTCCCTGCTCTGCAACAGACTTCCTGTGTGACTTCCTGGGCAAGTCACTTAGATCCAAATTTTTAAAGCTATTTAGGCATTGCTGCACTCAGCATTGTAATGTCTAACTGATTTAGGAGCCTATTTCTCATGAGATCGAGGCTCCTAAATCAGTTAGGTATTGCAATGCCGAGCACAGCAAACCCTAAATAATGTTAAAAATCTGGGCCTTAGTGTCTCTGTACCTCAGTTCCCATTATTTGTAAAGTGAGGATAACACCTCAAAGTGGTGTTGTGAAGATAAACAGATTAAAGATTGCAAGGGCCTCAGATACTATAGTTATGGGGGCCATATAAGTACCACAGATAGACAGATTTCTGACTATGGCATCTCATAATGTTCCTCTTTGCTTGTTAGGCAGCATGTCGGTGTAGTTGATTTTTCTTAAGATTGTCTTAAAGGTGAGAAACTTTGAAAACTAACTGGTGATTCTGGATGCCCAATTAGAGATACCTTAAAGGGGCCTGATTTTCAGAAAGTGCTGACCACCCAACACTATCCAAAAATCAGGACTTCTTATGGTCTCTCAAGTTGGGCACCCAAAAATTGAGGCACCCAAAATCACCAGTCACTTTGGAAAATATGGCTTAAAAGATTATAGGAATCTGGGAGTTCACATAAATAAGAAGCAAAGTGAAAAGTGATTTTGAAAATTCCTTCTGTTATTAAAATTTCTATTAATAACAGAGATACGGGGTTACTCTTTGATTTTAATTAGAAAAGATGGGTTTGCAATATATGGAGCACAAAAATAAAATGTCGAAGAAAGAAAATCTGTGGGTCTTTACCTACTACTTTAGTTCTTCAATATTAATTTGAAATTTTAGTTGAACATTTTCACAAAAATACTACTACATTAGTACCTTTTTCGATGGAGTGGAACTCAGATAAAGAATAGTCTAATGTATCCTCAAAAATACCTTTTGTTCCATGTGCATTATATTTGCAATTTACATGGGGATTTGGAACAGCAGCTCCATGGGTGTTACTTACTTTGGATGGACTCCTCTAAAGCTGAGTTTACACAGCTGTGGAAAGAAAACCTAGCAGGGATCAATTAAAAAGTGCAACACAAATCCTTAGCCAGGCATTCTCAGGCAGTCCTGCTGTTGAGACAGCCACTATACACAGAGAATGAGTGCTCTAACTATATTAAACTTAGTCCTGACCAAAATAAGCTTTTACTAATTTTCCCCATTTAGGGGACATAAAGAGCTGCCTTTGTCATTTAAAGTCTATGCTGACTAAGCCTCATAGAAACAGAACTTTAAGGAACCAAGGCAATTAAATCAATTTCGAGGGGTCAGAAGAGCCTTAGCATTTTAGACATGATGGACTTGTATGGTCTGTGCTTCTCATTCAGGTGAACTCCCAGATTATGGGCTGATAGGATGCATAATAAGTCAATGAGGCTTTCAAAGGTCACCTTTGTTTTTTGCTGATAGCAGAGTGAGGGTGACATTGTAGCAGGTCACAAATGTGCTGGATTTACCTGCACCTCTCATTACTGAACAACCCGAGTCACCAAGCAAATGAGACCCCAGACACACTGTCTCTGTGTGGGACATATTTATTACCAACCTGCAGAATTTTACACACAAAGAAGGCCCTGGGGAATGTAAAGCCTTGACAAACTGATGCAAGGAGAGGAGTATAAATAAGCAGACAGCTGAAGAGCCTAAAGTCTCACTAACTCACCAGCACATCAATAATACAATAATGTCATCAACTCACTGTAGACTCTGAACAATGCTTTTTCTGTTGTTCAGTTAATTAGTAAAAGAAGAGATTAAGGGGTTTAATCTCTCTCTCTCTCTACCTGGAGGGGGTGTCGAGACAGATAGATGGACAGATAGATAGACTATGCTCATATAAGAATTACTGAGGATGTTAGATTGGGCAGCTTTTGTCTCCAACCATCACTGTGTTACTGTGAACACTAAAGGGTCATCTACACCACTGCAAGCTTGACTATACTAGTGATTGAAGGGAGGTAGGAGGATATGAATTTTAAACAGTTTCCTGAATGAATGCACCACTGTATTTTCCCCCTGTTCTCCTTATGATGACAATTCATGAAAGATAACCTTCTCCACTGAAAAGCCCTGAAGTTTTTACCATAGCAAATGCAAGAAAGAGAAGAAAAAGGAAGGTGAGGAGGGGAGGAATTAATTCAGTGTCAAACTTTTTTCCCTTTCCATACTAGGAAACCTTCTTAAAAGCTCAACAGAAATGGGGCTAAGCTGTTACCAGATGCTGTAAACCTCTCTCACTTTTTCTTTTTTTTTTTTGGTAGATGTCTGTGAATGGCTTCACCCCCATAAATCAGACCTTCCTGCAATTATCATTCTGGCTGGATAGCAGTGGGCTGACTGGCCCTTGTTGTTTCACTGCTGGTATCCGCACTACATCAGGTTGCACTGTCCTTGATGAATTTAACATTGCTTTATCAATTAGCTTTGTCTCCCTTTTTACAAGTCATTGTCTTTAGGATGCGAAGTTGTAAAGCAAATCATTTTATTTCCTTTGCATTCCTTTACATCCTCATTCTTTTAGTGGGATCCCTTTCCTGGGTGACTCCCACTAAGGTAAGTGGGAGTTGGAAGCATTCAGTACCTAGTAGGATAGAGACCTGTTGCTGCTTTTGTATTTTGCCTTTAGGAAATTTATCAAGGCTACCTGCAGAAATTTGGATCCATAACCTATTTCTGGCCTGTGCGTGTGAAGGTAACATGCTGATGTCACTTGTCACAACTCATATTTGGGTTAAAACATGCAGGCTGAGGCTTTAGAAATTAGTTTTTAAATCTGCATTCTCATAATGAAGCCACTAAGACTGTCTCGCATCTGTACCAGTCTGAGAGTGGAAGTCCCAGTGAAACCATAAAAGCAGACCCAGTGAAAAGTTTCTCATAGTCTTGAAGTCCTCCAGGACACAATCCCCTGGCCTGTTTACAATTCAATCAAAGTAAACATTTCACAAAGCCTGAATTCCATCTGATCTCCAAACTGGTCATTTGAAAGGAAATGTTCCTGACATTGACACACAAAATTTACTCAGAAAGTTTTACAGACCCGCAGCGAAAACACTAACGTGAAGTTGTGTGACATTTCAGCCGAGCTACTGCCTCAGCCGTAATCAGCATTTCAGAGCTGGGCTCAGGTGCTGTCTCAAGTTAGGTGATTTGTTCCAACCAACACAGCAATGCTTCGTTCAGCAGAGATACAGGGACACAATCCACAGGAAACACAAGGAGTTTAAAACAACACACACAGTGGCTGTAAAACTGAAGCAGAATGTCATCAAACACAGGGTGAATTACTCTTCAAAGTCCAGGAGGCAACCCAAACCTGCATCCTACAGGCCCCCACACAACTTGTAAGACAAGCAAGCAGTAAAGTAGGTAGAGAGAATAACTCACCATTGGCAGGTACACAGAGGTTTCCAGAGCCACTTTTAACTAAGAATGAATTAGGGACAAACTCTTCCTCAGAGTCAGAGTCCTGGGTTGGCTGGGCCACACCATTGCCTAGCAACCTTCTCTGGCTCTCATTGGCTGCAGGGGGAGGGGGAGGGGAGGGGGACTGCTCAATAGGGGTTGATGAAGCGGATGAACAATGCAAAGGAGGACCTGTGAACCACAAACACAAACACAGACAGAAAAATAAAAATTTATAAGGCACACAAGGAAAATCAACAGAAAACATGCACAGTGGGGGAGGGGGGGACTTTCAAAAACAGGACATACTGCACATATTTATTAACATATCTGTGTACATATGCACTGTGTGTGAATTTACACACTGCATATGCATGTCTATATATTTATGTATATATATAGACACACAAATACATACACTTAAATATGAATATGTTGTACAGTGTGCTTCTTATAAATCCTGCCATTTCCAATCTAATGTAGAACGTGGGTCTCTAACGAAATGTACACTATCAACAAATTTAAACACCAAATTTAGGCTTTTTTTACTTTTTACTAAATTTATCACTAGATATGCTTTTGTGATTTCTTAACCATTATTCAGAACCATTCTTGGTTTGGATTTAATCATTCCCCTGTACTGTTTATAACCCAAAGAGCCCTTACTCACATGAGAAAACAGGGGCAGGAAAGACTCAAGCTGCAGTGACGTGCTACTGCATGTCAGCACGCCAATGAAACTGACTAGCAACAGGCTAGAATAAAAGTAAATCCAGACAGTATAATTTCTTGAAGTCAAGAGAGAGGCAGTATAATAAGTAGTATTTATATAGGGCCACTCCTGACTCAGGAAAAGCTCCTATTCACATCAAAAGAAGTTAGATTGGGCCCAAAGTTAGTATTTAGGCCCCAGTTCTGCAAACACACTGCAAAGAGTTTGCAGGATCTGGATCTTAATACTTAATGGATAATACAAATATTTCATACAAATTTTCAAACAAAACTGTCAAATCAAAAATCCCAAGTGACTAAAAGAAAGACTGTTATATTTATTCAAGCCTGATGTCTGAATATGTGCAGTATATCACTAAAAACAGAGGGAATATAAACACAGACATATAATAAGTTAAAATACAGGACAATGCATTTAACAATGAATTTTTTCCTTGAAACGCTTCATATGAAAGTCATAATGATAAATCTGTCACATTTTCCAAATAGTAAAAAATCATCATAAAAATGGCCCTACTGAGTCAGATCAAGAGTCCATCTAACCCACTATCCTGTCTTCTGACAGTGGCCAGTGCCAGGTGCCCCAGAGGGAATGAACAGAACAGGTAATCATCAAGTGATCTATTGCTCATTCCCAGCTTCTGGCAAACAGAGAAATCGATCATGAGAAATCCATCAAAATTACTCAGTGCTGAAAAATCAGCATGAAAACTCTGTCAAACTTTCTTAAAAAAATGTTTTTAAAAAGCTTTACTTGACCATAACAAAAACACATGCCACATCATGGTTGCACAGTATTTCTTAGTAAACATAATGTTGTTTGCAGTGGTGTTGTAGCTGTATTGAGAGGATATTAGAGAGACAAGGTAGGGGAGGTAATATCTTTTACTGGACCAACTTCTGTTGGTGAAAGAGACCAGCTTTTGAGCTACTCAGAGCTCTGCTTAGGTCTGAGAAAGGTACTCAGAGTGTCACAGCTAAATACAAGGTGAAACAGATTGTTTAGCATAAGTAAAAAGAACAGGAGTACTTGTGGCATCTGCAGTAGTTAACATATTCTAAAGGACCTTTCAATATGAAGTGACCTTTTAACACCCCTGCAGTCACAGGACCACACACGGGGGCGTTAATGGGTTACAGATTGTTGTAATACGCCATAAATCCATGATTTTTAGTGAATGGCAAAGTTATGAATTTAAGATCCCAGGCTCATCTTTTGAAACTGCTGTGCAGGTTTCCTTTGAGGACAAGGACTGGGAAGTCAGATATGGAGTGATCCTTTTGTGGAAGTGTTCGCCGACGGGTGATATGATATTCTTGTCTTTTACCCTTTTTCTGTTTGAGTTCATCCGAGAGTATAATGATTCTCTGGTCTCACCCGGGTAACACCAATATGCCTCAAAGTCTCCTCGCTGTGCCTAGGTCAGGCAGCACACGTTGCACATACCATCATACATTTTATCTAGAGCCCAATAAGACTGACCAGTAGGCATAATGATCTGAAAAGAAGTCCTAAATTCAAAATGTCTACATTTTTGTCAGTTTATGTCAGATGGTTAATGTTATATATATACACATACATATAACTTTATACTATACACACTCACACACAATATACTGTAGTTCATTAGATTTTATTTTCTCTGATACTGACATATTGGTTAGTGAAAAGAAAAACGTGGGGAAACCCCGCCCCCCCCCCATTGACAACACTGATTTTAATCGTCTGCCGCCTTACTGCTTACACACTAAACTTTCCACAGACTTCAGTGGGAGTTACACGTGCCTTAAGCGGTACATGATCAGACCTTTAATACGAAAGATTCGACTGAAATCATGCAGCAATTTGCAGGTCACTGGCATGTATTGCTGTGGGTCCTGGAAAACCCCATCTTATGCATATGGATGCAACAGAGGATTCTACAAGCTACACGATGAAGATGTGTACCAGTCATTTACACTCACAGCTGTATGACTTGTTATACAGGGCATATAAACACTTCATATTACACGTATCAACAATTATTATGTATATGAATCAAATATAATCCGACAGCCTCATCAAAAAGAATTATCTACATTTTCATGGATGGATAAAAAGCCAAAAAATAAAATTTGATCAGTAATACAAATAAATAAATAAATAATCTAATAAAATTAAAGCAAGAAGGAAATCCAAGATATAGGGGTAAATCCTGCCCACTTTCTCACCCAAGTAATCCCATTAAAGCCAATGGGATTACGTGCCTGAGTAAAGCAAGCAGGATTTGGCCCATATGCTTTCATTCTGGCTGCCAGAGCAAAATTTCTAATTGATTGGTACAAAATGAATCCGCAGCAACACTGGGTTGCTATGGAAGCTGAGCATGTAGGCCAAGTCTGTCTGCAACATGTGCTATTTCTTCCTCAAAAAATGATAAAACAGAAGGACTAGATAACCATTCATTATGCACATTCTTGCAATTTGGAAACTAACAGAAAAATAAAACCATATTCCAACTATGGGCCCCTTGGCACCAATTTATAACAATCCCATATATCCTCTTGTATTGAATAGTCAAATTATGCTCTTTGGATTTGAGGCAGGAATAATGTAATTTGAATAGATATGTATGAATGGTGTGTTACTTTCTCTGGGTCAGAGAGAGCTAGCTAACTTATTGTTACCAATGTGCCAATATTTCCGATTAAGACATTTTTGGAACAATCAGGGAAAGATATGCTAAGACCTCTAGCAGACCTAGAGATGTTATTAAGAAACACAAACTTTGGAAATGGATTAACAGAAATGTTCTATTTCCCTACTTAACTAAAAAACCCCGCAAAATGTATACACCCGCTTTATCACTAGGAGAAAAACAGCCCTAAATAGACACAACATAGTTTGAGGAAAAGATAAAACAAATAATAAGCAATACTTCAGTTTACACTATACATTTGGCCATAATCCTGCAAAACATGGTGCAAGAGTCTCCTAAGAGCAGGGTGACCAGATGTCCTCTTTTTAAAGGGACGGTCCCATATTTAAGCCCTCCTGCAGGTGTCCCGACTTTTTCTTTAAAACAGGCAAATTGTCCCATATTTTCTGTCTTCCCCTCATCAGTACTGGCAGGTCCTGCTGCAGCCAAATCCCTGCTCACCAGCCTACCAACGGTGGGTGGGTGGGGAAGTTTCCAGTGGCCGACTATGGGGATGGGTGTGCAAGGCTGGTGGTGGTGCAAAGATGCAGCACGTAGGGCCGGCTAGCCGGTCCCCCTGCTGGTCCATCAGCGCAGACCCCGCTGTGTGCTGGCTCTCGGCCAGCAAGGTGTCCCCGCCCCCCGGTCCCATTTCCAGACAGTGCTGTCTGCGCACTGCGAGCTGCGGTGGCCGGTGAGTGTGGGCAGGTGCCAGGCGGCAGCTGGTTACGTGTCGTCTCTGCTGCCACCCATCGGCCCTTTATGTGCTCCCCCTCTCGCTGTCCTCTCCCTGCTTTGCCCTCGGCGGGGCGCATCCTGCTCCCAGCGCTGTGCGGAGAACCAGCCCCTGGTCGGAGTGCTCAGCTCACCAACAGCCTGGCCGGCAGGCTCCTTCCTTCCCCCGCTGCCTCTGGCTGGGCTGGTGCCCTGGGAAAGCTGAAGACCCTCTGGCTGAGGCAATGGCCAGGAGGAGCCAAACCCTGCATGTGCCAAGACCTGCACAGCGCTAGCATGGGGAAGCCTCTCCACCCCTCAGTTAAGCTCCAGAGTGGTGTTGAGGGGAAGCAATTTCCACCCTGATCACACCCCAGCCCTGCGGGCTCCACAGCAGCTCCCCAAGGGGTTTAGAACCATCTTCACCGGCCCCCACTGCCCTGGGTCCTGCCCCCAGAAAGTGCGGGGCTGCTCCGTGACCTAGGCACCCTCCTCTGCTGAGCCACGTCTCTGGCCGGGTTTGCTGAAACCCCTGCAGTCAGTTTCTCTTGGCCCTGGTGCACAATGCATCCTTAGGGCTTAACCCCTTCCTGCCCGTGCTGTAGCCATGGGACAGGAGGCAGCTGGGTTATTTCAGTGACCAGCAATATCCTGGAGGTGTTAGCTGCCTTTCAACACTGTGTGGGCAGGAAAGGACAAGCTGCTCTCAGCCACCATGGATGGGGGTGGAGGGAGAGATGAGCTCTGCAAAGACCCAGGCCAGGTCATCCCTTCCCGCACTCCTCCTCCCCTGAGGCTAGAAGCAGCTCCAGTCCCTTCCCTTCTGCACAGTGCCAAAAGGCTGCTGCTGGCCACATTCTGGTGTGAGCCCTGGCAGAAATCTAGGGGTGGAGCATGTGACCCTGAGTGCCTCCCCCCATGCTGCTTCCGGAAGACATAGTGCCAGGTACCAGGAGAGGCGGGTCCATCCCAGGGGCCCACCCAGGCACAGAGGGCAGATTGCGCCGGGCAGGGAGTGTCGGGTCGGATCGGTTAGTCACCTTCCCTGTGTGAGAGAGGTATATGGGAGTGTGTGTGTATCACCCCTCCCCATATGAACCCTAAAGCCTTAAAGATAAGAAAGTAAATAAAAAGAATCCAACTATGCAGTATTTCTTTTTAACAGGGGCTCAGTCAATTTGATGTTAATTTGAACGTTTATACTGCACAGTTCTGATTGATTGCCATTGAACTCACTTAAATAAGACAGGTTTCAGAGTAACAGCCATGTTAGTCTGTATTTGCAAAAAGAAAAGGAGTACTTGTGGCACCTTAGAGACTAACCAATTTATTTGAGCATAAGCTTTCGTGAGCTACAGATCACTTCATCGGATGCATACTGTGGAAACTGCAGAAGACATTATATACACAGAGACCATGAAACAATACCTCCTCCCACCCCACTCTCCTGCTGGTAATAGCTTATCTAAAGTGATAATCAAGTTGGGCCATTTCCAGCACAAATCCAGGTTTTCTCACCCTCAGCCCCCCCCCCCACAAACTCACTCTCCTGCTGGTAACAGGCCATCCAAAGTGACCACTCTCTTTAAAATGTGTATGATAATCAAGGTGGGCCATTTCCAGCACAAATCCAGGTTTTCTCACCCCCCCACCCCCCTCCAAAAAAATTCATTTGCAAATTGGATACTATTAATTTAGGCTCAAATAGAGACTGGGAGTGGCTAAGTCATTATGCAAGGTAGCCTATTTCCCCTTGTTTTTTTCTAACCCCCCTCCCCCCCCCCAACGTTCTGTTTAAACTTGGATTTATGCTGGAAATGGCCCACCTTGATTATCATGCACATTGTAAGGAGAGTGGTCAGTTTGGATGAGCTATTGCCAGCAGGAGAGTGAGTTTGTTTGTGTGTGTGGGGGGGGTGAGAAAACCTGGATTTGTGCTGGAAATGGCCCACCTTGATTATCATGCACATTGTAGGGAAAGTAGTCACTTTGGATGAGCTATTACCAGCAGGAGAGTGAGTTTGTGTGTATATGGGGGTGGGGGGGTGAGAAAACCTGTATTTGTGCTGGAAATGGCCCACCTTGATTTTCATACACATTGCGAGGAGAGTGGTCACTTTGGATAAGCTATTACCAGCAGGAGAGTGAGTTTGTGTGTGTGGTTTTTGGAGGGGGGTGGGGGGGGGTGAGAAAACCTGGATTTGTGCTGGAAATGGCCCACCTTGATTATCATGCACATTGTAGGGAAAGTAGTCACTTTGGATGAGCTATTACCAGCAGGAGAGTGAGTTTGTGTGTATATGGGGGTGGGGGGGTGAGAAAACCTGTATTTGTGCTGGAAATGGCCCACCTTGATTTTCATACACATTGCGAGGAGAGTGGTCACTTTGGATAAGCTATTACCAGCAGGAGAGTGAGTTTGTGTGTGTGGTTTTTGGAGGGGGGTGGGGGGGGGGTGAGAAAACCTGGATTTGTGCTGGAAATAGCCCACTTTGATTATCATACACATTTTAAAGAGAGTGGTCACTTGGGATGGGCTATTACCAGCAGGAGAGTGAGTTTGTGTTGGGGGGGGGGCTGAGGGTGAGAAAACCTGGATTTGTGCTGGAAATGGCCCAACTTGATTATCACTTTAGATAAGCTATTACCAGCAGGAGAGTGGGGTGGGAGGAGGTATTGTTTCATGGTCTCTGTGTATATAATGTCTTCTGCAGTTTCCACAGTATGCATCCGATGAAGTGAGCTGTAGCTCACGAAAGCTCATGCTCAAATAAATTGGTTAGTCCCTAAGGTGCCACAAGTACTCCTTTCCTTTTTACTTAAATAAGAGTAATTTTACCAGGTGTCCCATATTCAGCATAGGGAAATATCATCACCCTACCTAAGAGGCAAGGTACACCTTGCATGATCAGGCCCTTAGATACTTTACCATACTGGACCTCAAGACGTTATTCAAAATGGGTTGCATTGACTCTAACATATATTGGAAGTGTGATCATAGAATATCATAGAATCATAGAATATCAGGGTTGGAAGGGACCTCAGGAGGTCATCTAGTCCAACTCCCTGCTCAAAGCAGGACCAATCCCCAACTAAATCATTCCAGCCAGGGCTTTGTCAAGCCTGACCTTAAAAATATCTAAGGAAGGAGATTCCACCACCTCCCTAGGTAACGCATTCCAGTGTTTCACCACCCTCCTAGTGAAAAAGTTTTTCCTAATATCCAACCTAAACCTCCCACACTGCAACTTGAGACCATTACTCCTTGTTCTGTCATCAGCTACCACTGAGAACAGTCTAGATCCATCCTCTTTGGAACCCCTTTTCAGGTAGTTGAAAGCAGCTATCAAATCCCCCCTCATTCTTCTCTTCTGCAGACTAAACAATCCCAGTTCCCTCAGCCTCTCCTCATAAGTCATGTGTTCCCATCCCCTAATCATTTTTGTTGCCCTCCGCTGGACGTTTTCCAATTTTTGGTGATGACGTATATAAACCCCATACTGGCCACAAAGAGTTAATGAGCTGCTCTGGGCTCAATCAGCTTGGCTCTGCTTCACCTAAAACAGCTGTCACGCTGAGTCGGGGAGGTTAGAAGGAGAGAGTGAGCTGAACTGGGGACTGACCAAGAGGAAGGACTGCACGCAGACTAGCAGCAACCATGTCATGTGAGAAGCCTGTAGGGCCAGGAGCTGACTGAAGACTGCAGTCTGCCAAGGCCACCCTGTTAGTTTGAGTTGTTAGCAGGAACTTGTTGGTGGGTGTGAAAGCAAGCTGCTGCAGCTGGGGTCTGACTGAAAGGAAAGGGGGTAAAAGCTGAGCCCAGCAGGGCCAAAGGTTCTTTTGCTTTGTGTTTATGTTGGACTTTGACTTAGGGATTCTGCTATCCTTGAAGGGGTTGACCTCTCTCAGTGACTTCGCCAGGAGGCTAAAACACATCCATAACTGAAGTGTCCGGAAGACTCTGTAGGGGAAACTGAGGCAAAGCTGCTGTAGTGCTGCGCCGTGCCATAAGGGGGCATGCAGGGATGGCACCTCTACCACAGAGGGCTTGTCAGGAAGTGGGTAACTTGGGGCTACCTCCTGATTGAGCTAGTGTGCTAGGAACAGTTCTTGTCTAAGACGGTAGGTATGTACTCAAGGTGGCTAGGCTCTCCCACTGTGGTGCTGTGCTGCTATTTCTAGCACACTCGCTCAATCAGAGCTGGTGTGGATATAGCTCCTTGAGCTAGGAGTCACAACTCCCCCTCCAAATATAGACATACCCTTAGCAAAGCAAGGGACGTGTTAAGTTTTCTTGCATAGCGAGTTATTTTTTTAAGAAGCTTCAAACTCCAGTTCAGTAAAGCATTGAAACGTGTGCTTTACTTTCAAGACCCACATACAATTATAGTTCATCCATGTTCAGAAAAACATTTAAGTCCCATTGCCTTCAATAAGGCCTAAACAAACGTCTGAAACTAAGCTTGTGTGTAACTGCTTTGCTGGAGTTGAAGTGAGCTGTAACTCACGAAAGCTTATGCTCAAATAAATTTGTTAGTCTCTAAGGTGCCACAAGTACTCCTTTTTTTTGTAAGGCAACTGTTTCAATAGGGTTTAATGTTGGTCAAAATACTCAGAAAGGTATTGTCTGCAATAAAGAAATTAAATAACATCAGATTTTTACCTTTCTATTGTCCCTTCCACAGAACCTTTCAGCTCAGGATCTCACGTTGCTTTACAAACACTGATTTCAGCCCAGTGATACTCTTGTGAGGTTGGGGGGGTATTACTGTCCCTCTTTATAGATAAGGAAACTGAGTCACAGCGTGCTTACGTCCCTTGCCCAAAGTCACACACTGAGTCAGTTGCAGAAACAGAATGCAAAACTCCTATCAGTTCCATGTTCTAAACATTTGACCAATCACATTAGGGCCTCAAACCCTGACCATTTCTCATCTTAAAAAATATTGCCTTAATTAGCACAATACAAAAATATGTAATCAGAAAAAAGTATGATCTCTTCGCTATAGAGTGAACGTCTACAAGTCTATAGTCTAACGTTTACATCCACAGGGGTGTGAATTGTCGTGTACATCAGCATGCTACACTGTAACTCCCCCATGTGGATGCTGCAGGTGCAAACTAAAAGGTACCTTGAATCTATGACCTTGTAATCATAGATTCATGGATTCCAAGGCCCAAAGAGATAATTTGTGATCATCTAGTCTGACCTCCTGAATAACACAGATCAGAGAACTTCCCCAAAATAATTCCTAGAGCACAGTCCTCTTTAAACAAATTAGGATTTGTGGATTACCTCATGCCAGTTAAAGTGCTTGGTTTATTACATAGTCCTAAAAATGAAGTTTATAACAGCTATGTGAGGGATCCTTAATTATACTGGCAATGACAAGCACCATTATAATCAAATTATAACACAGCACAAGCCTTGTCTTTAAAAAATAACGCTGGTAGCCATTCTTGATTCAAAACATGGCTGGATAAATGATACAAAATGTGTACTCCATAATCTGCATCTGCTGGATGAGTTTATTACCCTGTCAAACAAAAAGGGAATCTAAACATATGCACTTTTTTTCTTCATTACAAAGTGGTTTTGAGCAATCCTTCTTGACATCCAAGCTAAATCATACTGATCTATATTAAAAATGTATCTAGTTTTGAGCTGGAGAAATCCATGACCTGCTTACACAACGGAAATATGTTTGTACCTGTATCTACTTCTCCCCCACCCCAAAGAGTCAGTCAGTTTCCCCTCACCATTCCTAATTGACTAAAACTGATCAGCGTGAAGCAATGCAGTAAGGGTGAGACCTGTACCGTGCACTAGGCTAGGACGAGCCGTCTTGCATAGGAATCAGCAGAGCTGGCATCAGGGCATTCCAACCACTGCATTTTAAATGGGTTGCTGACATGTAGAAGAATGCAGGAGAGGCACTGCCCTGCCTCCTTAACAGAGTTAACTTGCTCTCTCTGTAGAATATAAAATACAGTAATTTGCTCCGGTTGCCTTTCAGAGCATTGGAGCCCCTGCTGCTTTGAGGAGGGGAGTGGGAGAATATCTATGCCCTTCTGGTATTTTGATTTTCAAGGTGAGGGGAACATATTATTTGAAACAGTCCCCTGATTATCACATGGAAAAATGCTTCTTTCTTAGCTTACAGAAGTCTGGCTTCCTCAGAAAGGGAGGTAGGGAGAGAGAGAAAGAAAGAATTCTCCTGAGGACTCACAGCAGTCACACCTTTCCTATGGGCAGCATATCATGCCTTTCCTATGGACAGCATAAAACACCTCTGGCAAAAAAAGCAAGCCACATCAGCTGTCTGGCAAAATATGTCAGTGAATCATATGAATAAGAAGTTGTTATTGAAATTTATTGCTGTTCTTTAACAATAGGTGGTCACAACAGCGCTAGTTCAACAGGAAATATATATCTTGCACTTAGACTTGATTTTTAAAAGTCACTTTTGAAAACTATTCTTAATCATTTCTGTTTCCTGAAGTTTCACCTGAGATTTGGGTTTTTTTTTATTTTAATAATTTTGTGTGTTGATTTACAGCTGCAGAGTAAAGGGGAGGAATAAAAGGGGCAAATGAAGATCATCTGAACAAGAAAAGTCTGGGCAGTTACTACATCACCAAAATAACGATTTAAGTACATGTGCCTTGAAAATGAAAAATAATGGTGGGCACTGCATAGAAGTCTGGAGTATTAGAAACAGGACAAATAAAAGGTTAGGGTGAAATACTGAACCTCACTTGAACTCCCACAGAGTTAGGGGACAATATGTTACCGATATCACCAGCATGGTGGATGTTGTACATAGGATTTTGTGGCCCCGAAGTACATTTTAATCTCTGCTATAAACTGCCATGATATGTTTTATGCTGTAGTTTGCCAGGGTGGTATATGCATTATGAAAAAGTCCTTCCCATGCATGAAATAGCGGAGGGATGGGCAGGAATTTGAGAACAACCCTGTTCAAGTTTGCTGAACTCAACCTGTGCCTTGCAGGTTCTTTTGGGCAGATGTTCATCCTGATGAAAACAACAACAGTGCAGTGAAAGGGCATTTCTTTCTGGGGAAGATGCTACAGTGATTTCCTTACAGAGGTGCAGCCGCAGAAGGTAGGTGGCTCAGAGGATTCCAGGTATCTGCAGGATCTGCACAGAAGCCCTGTTACGGAGTACTTGCTAGTGTAATCCCAGTAGAGCTATATCTGGCTGTGGCTTCTTCCGGAGCAAGGGGTGGGGGGCCAGACATCCATAGAACAGTGAATATGAGTCAGGGCTCTATGAACTGTTCCAGGGAAGTTTCACGGGGCTGGTGGGGAGACTACATACATCCTTCCCTGTTCCCTCACCGCCTCATGGACAGACCCCTTGTCTTTCTTGTGCAGGCTGGAACTTGAGCTGGAGCCTGTTGGGGTAACATTCCATGCCCGCTTACTCCCCGCCAGAGTGGGGTGGAGGTGGGGAGAGCCGAGGAATGGACAAAGTCTTGGTTCTTCTCTCCCGCTCCCCCTGCTCCCCAGACCAGCTAAGCCAGTGCAGTAAAACAAGCCAGAAAAAAATTACTATCCCTTGAACCAGGATGGAGCGGAGGGGAGCAGGTAGGGAATTTCTGCTCCCTAAAACTCCATTTCTCCTGTGGCCTGAGATGCTCTATGGTGGTGCAGTAATGCTCATGATGCCCTGAGTGCTTGGGAGATATTTTAGCCCTGTGTATGGCTGGAGGTTCACTGAAATGTGTGACTACAGTCTGAACCTCTCAGGGTTCTGCCACCCTAGAAACAATGGGCTAGATTTTCAGAAAATTACACAGACCATTACATGAGCGGACTGTACAGCTGAGTCATTTGTGTACCCAACAGCAGAAACGGTTGCAAGGAAGCCATGAAATGTTTTAAAAAACAAGCCCAGTGACTGAGATTGGGCAGTTACAATGAAATACAAACATGTCATCTTATTTCCAGCTACACAAGAAACTGCTTGTATGAAATAACCTTCCCATAAAGAGGGTCAATATATACAATCCAAATCACTCTTGCCTATTCATGCTCTTGCTTCTTGCTTCAGGAATATTTATGCAAATCATTTACATCTGCTAAAGTTTTATGGGACGTACAAGCCTAATTATGGATCAGCATTACAAAGGCTTGCTCAGCTTTACTCAAAACCAACTTGTAAAAGCATAATGTAATCAGTAGGAAGGATGATGAGCTGCCCATGAAATGGCCTGTCTCGATATGACACTAATGCTGTATTTGATCAGAAACACCCAATATAAAGTCTGAGGTTCTCTGCAAATGATTACATACAAATCTGCTTACAAGGACTTTTTCCCATAATTTAGAACCAAAGGTTAGACTTTGTAGAAATTGTTTTCACTAAGCCTAACACTAATAAAAAGGTTTACAGCAGCCTTGCAAAACTTTAGCCATTTGCTTGTGTGGGGCAAAGTTTTGTTTGTTTTTGACAGGTGCATATTAGATGGTTAGTCTGTTTTCTATGACACTGGGTAATAGTAAGAATCTTTTGTGGCTAGGCTGGTCAATTTCCATAGAAAACATGCAAGGCTGGTTTACGCAGATTTTTTTTGAAAACCATGCCAGTGAAGACGTACCAGTGGAACGCTGGAAACCAAACCAAAACTGCATTGCATTAGCATGAGTGCACCAGAAAGTGAAACTTACTTGATACATGGTCCAAGTCCAAAGCTCAGCCCAGGTTCATCAAAGGGCTGGTTACGTTTTATGAACCTTCCAAGTGAACCTCAGCCAATGTGGATGAAGCTTTACTGTGTTTAAAGCAAGTCTGGAAAACATGTTTGAGGCCAGATCATGTTGCCAAAAGAGAAAGAGATGTGTATTCCCTTCTCTCTGTTAGGAGGACAGCTAAGAGCTGGGAGCAAGATAAAAGGTGGTGGTTGCAGGAGGAACCTCGGACTCTTCTGGGGGAAGGATGAACGTAGATAGGATAAAAGTGTCTAGAGAATGACTGATGGTAGACAATCTCATGGAGATGCTTCCACCCTTCCTTTTTTCAGTGGCTCTTCAAACACTTTCCTACAAAATTCTTAATGGATCCCATCAGGTGTGCAGCCTTAACGTTTGCCTTCCTAGCCTGTAGCCAGAAGTGTGGTATCAAGCACATTAGATACCATGAGATTAGAGGCTAAATAGAGAGAGTTCACGGATCAATCAGAAATGAAGTGGCAGCCAAGGAGATACTTTGAAGCAATGAGCTTATATTTTTCTTTCTAGAAGGAAGTGAATCTGCCTAAATAAGTATAGTCCATGCAAAATGAGTAGAGGTCTCTGATGCCTGGAGAGCCACAGGGGAGGAGATGGGATAGTTAGAATGTGAAGAAAATCCTACCCATCTATCAGCAGGCTTGTTGGGGAGGAAATCACCTTCAGATGGGATGAATGGGCCCTTTAACAAAGAGGCTATTTTGGGTAAAGTTACAATCTTGGCTTTATATTTTGTGGTACTACACAAAGTTTCTGAGCTTATTTGTTAAGCCTTTTGTACTTATCAGGACATTCTTGATCAGATCAGATGATGTCTCCTATTACCAACTAGAGAAGAAAGTATAAATGCGTCTTAGAATTTGATTGAAGCCATTTACTTGTGAGTTTACCATCCTTTACATCCTGGCTCTTGTCCTTGACATGAGTACCCAGTAGAATATCCAGTGTTAATCTCCTTTTTCCAATACAGTTTCAAGTAGCTTCATGGAAAGCAAACACCCTCTTTTAAACTTCTTAGGAGCCATCAAGTTCAGAATCAGATAATTCTCCTTCTTTAGTTGAGAAGAGCAGGACCAAAGCATTTGACTCTCAGAGACTCTCCTTCTGCAGGCTCCCTTTGTTTGGGTTAGATCCTGAATTATCTGGGAAAGGGGAAAGCTTTCTTTTCCTAAGCCTCTTCTTTCTATAGGCTAGCACCCCATATTCTATTTCACTAGCGTATACAGTATGGGACTTAAGAGCCAGGAGATGTAGGTTCTATTCCTGGATATGCCAGTGACCTGCTGTGTGACCTTGGGAAAGACACTTTATGTCTCTGTTTCCCCTACTGACCTGTGTCTCTTTTGTGTATATAACTGTAAGATCTTTGGGGCAAGGACAGTCTCTTACTATGTGTTTGCACTGTGATCTCAGTTAGGGCCTCTAGGTGCTACCGTAATACAAATCACAACGCAGAACAGAGGGTTAGCCCCTTGTGCTTGAGAAATCGTAGCTATTTGGAAGGAGAGTTGGTCACAATGCGCTAAAGAGAGCTGGAGGCTTGGAGACTTACTGTGTCACTGGAGACAGAACAACTCATGCAGTCTGGGGTCGGAATGAAGTCCTAGCTGCGGTTCACAGCTGTGGTACTCCTCCAAAGCTGCAGAGCAGAGACACCACTCTCATCATCAGAATCTTGCTCTAAACTGGTCATCTTTAAACACGTCTCTTTGTGTTAGTATGAAAATCAAGAGAAAAACGATAGTCACGGGTTATGTGGATGGTGCTTTTCTCTGTTGGAAAAGATTCCCAGAGTGGTGCTGATGACAATGTTGTCAAATAGGTACTGGAATAATAAGACAGTTTGCCAGCAGAAGTTGTTTTCAGACCAAAAATAAAATCTCTGTTTTAATTTTAGTTTCATTCCAAACCTAGAACAAATAACTAGCAACCAACCAACCAACCAACCAACCACAAAAGCATGGATGAAATCAATACAGGAAAATATTCTCAAGCTATTAAGGGGGGATTTACAACCATGACAGAAAGGAGAAAATGTTTTCCCAAAAAATGACTGCACATCACTTAACTGGCTGTTGTAGGAAAACACACTGACTAGCAAAATGTGATACCATTATTTCACACAATTTGACAGACTACAATGATGCCCTTTAACAAAGGCTTTGTAGTAAAAGCATTAAAGCAACTAAGTAAGCGCTTTAATTTCTGCTTTCAAACAACTTTTATCCAATAGGAAGTTAATCTACATTCTTGTCAGACTATTGGTCAAATCCGCTACTCACTGGAAAACCTGACCTCTTCCCAGATATTATACAAAGCAAGGCCTGTCCTTTCCTTTTTTAGGAATAGTCATAAGGTTAAACTACCCCACCCCCCCACAAACCCGTACACACGAACATACTGTAAGAATTGCCAGACCAGAACAGACCAATGGCCCATGTAGTCTGCCATCCTTCTTTTTCCATTGGTAGCCACTGGATACATAATTCGCTCATAAAACACTTAATTATACTGTACTACACTATAGGGGAAAATTTCTTCCTAACACCACCTGGTAATCAGTTTACACAATGAAGCATGATGATTGATAGCCATTATGATTTTTTCATAGCTCGAGTAACTGCAGGTGTGATTTCTATTCTTATCCATGGTTCAGCCTTTTCTGAATCTCACTAAGCTATTTGCTTCAATAATATCCTGTGGCAGGTAGTTCCACAACCTATTTACATGTTGCATTCACTTATCCTTTTCTCCTTTTAAAAATGTATTTCTTTTAATTTTATCGAGTGCCCTTTGGTTCTCCAGAATGCAGAATCAAGATACACTGGAGATGGAAAAGACCTCTTACATCATCTTGTCCATCATGATTGTTCCCTACAATATATAGTCCAATGCTTTATCAAGTCTAATTATAATATCCCAATCAATGAGGCTGCTACAACTTCACTTGACAGATCATTCCACAGTTTAATAATCTATCTCCAACTGTCAACAGTGGTCATCATATACTCTGTACTGAACACTCTTGCACTGGCTGGTGAATGGACAGGTAACTTAGGAGGTCTTTCAATCTCTAATTTCTATCTTCTTTCTTTATTCCTTATACGTGGCATCCTTTAATCCCACATCCTTTGGTTAAATAAACTACTTTTATTAAAAACCAATTCATTGCTGTGATTTAAATAAGAGTGACAGTCAAATCCCAGTTAAATTAATGAGCTGCAGTACATTGTCTTTCTAAAGAAGCAACAACCATAATAACTTCGGTGCGTATTTCAGGAGAGGTCTGGGCACTGCAGGGAGATGTCTCTGTGGAATTCAGGAGCCGGGATTCATTGTTTGTTACCTGCAAGGTCAGGTTTGGCCTGGCAGTGTCCTGAAGAGTTTGCCGGCAAGGCAGACAAGCTGGTGTGTCAAGGAGTTGTCACACAGTTTAGGAGTAGCAAAATTCTCAGGCCTGGTCTACACTAGGGTGCGGGTCAATCCTAAGTTACATAACTTCAGCTACATGAATAACATAGCTAAAGTTGACATATTTAGGTCTACTCACCACGGTGTCTTCATTGCAGTGAGTCGACAGCTGACGCTCCCCCATTGACTCCGCCTGTGCCTCTCGCTCCGGTGGAACACCAGAGTCGATGGGAGAGTGCTCGGCGGTCGATTTATCACGTCTAGACTAGACACGATAAATCGACCCCCGCTGGATCCATCGCTGCCCATTGATCCTGCGGGTAATGTAGACAAGCCTTCACTTGCTGAGGCTCAGAGGAGCAGCACAGTAACTCACAATTCTGGGAATCCCAGCAGATTGTCATATTGGCAGGCGATTCGGGAGAAATTTAGAACTGGGAGGATGTTGGGGTTGTTCTTCAAAAAGTAACTGGGTGGCAGAAGCCGGAGTGTGACCGGTGCGCTGTCTGGTAGTGTCAGGGCAAGTGGTGACAAAACCGCGCACTACTCAGGGCTGAACCCCAGAGTGTCACGCTATGTTATAACTCTCACCAGAAGCTGACTTAGACACAATCTTGTACATATTAAACTTCTCAGAGAGGTTTTATTACAGACCTTTCCTGTCCTACATACAGAAAAATGCAGAGACAATCCATGAAAGCAATGTGCTGTCCTCTGTGCTCCTTCTGCAGCGTCCTGTCTAATGTCACTTCCTGTGAAATGACCTTTGCACTTGGGAAATACAAAGTACATGATTTGCACCTACTGGGACCTCTAAAATATGCTTTTACCAAACTATTATAGAAATGCTGGCAAAATGCATTTACCAAGCCTTTCTGAAGCATTTAATTCAGTCATCAAGATGAAATATGCAGGCTGATTGCAGAGAAATGCTAAGAAATCTACTTGAGAAATATTAAATAAGCACAGCACCTGCTGGGTATCAGCTAGGGAATTGAAAATAAGTAGGATTTCCTTTATTAGGATATCTAGCTTTACCCTTATTTAGTAGATTTATTTAGCTATTGTATCTAAGATATTAATCTCTGAGTTGCCTCTGATCTGTTTGTACTGCATATGCTGTCATTAGACCAAGAGATATGAAAGACTAACTAAAATGAACAAGAGAAGCATGTTTTGAAGCGATAACCCCTGTCCAACCATATCCCCTCTATATTTTTACACATGGTTAAATGAGTTCCACACAACACGTGTTAAGAACACCAAGGGAGAGTAAAATAAATGTAAACTATACCCATGCAGTAAAGCGCTCGGCCCCAATCTGCAAAACTGTATGCTTAAAGAGACATCTAAGTCCTAGGCTGAAATCATGGTCCCAGTGAAGTCATTGGGAGTTCTACTATTGACTTTACTGGGGCCAGGATTTCATCCCTAAACAAGTGACCTGATTTTAGAGGTGCTGAGAACCTGCAGCTCCCAATGAAGTCAAAGTGGATTGAGGTGCCAACAGATAAGTGCCTATGTTTGAAAATGTTGCAATAAATCTTTATAAACCTTGTTTTTTGCTTCCACACATATCTTAACAGGAATAGAAGCAGCTGGGAACACAAAGGGGATGGAGGAAGTGGGCTGTATTGGTATTTCCATCTGCCGCCCCACCCCAACTCCTCTGGGCACAGAAAAAACATGGCACACACATGGAGAAAACAATGACAGACAATGAGCAATCAGCAAGACAATAAGAGCAACAGAAAGTCCATCACTATTGCATCCCAGACTCAATAAAACAGTGGGGACTTCTCTGAGTACCTTTCCCCGACCTGACAAAGTGCTCTGTGTAGCTCAAAAGCTTGTTGCTTTCACCAACAGAATCTGGTCCAATAAAAGATATTATCTCACCCACCATGTCTCACAAAGCAAGTTAAGGCACTACTGGCAAGCCGTCTTGCATCTAAAGATTCCCAATTGCATCACTAATTTAAGGATATTTCAAAGGCAATTCTGGTTGGCCAAAGTGGCTGTTTGCAGAATAACCATGTGCTATATCTGTCAGGCAGCCACAAAGCTAAATATACAAAAGGCACAACTCTTCCTTTCTGTTATTCATTTATGATTTTATCATGAATCCCCTAGACCAGCAGTTCTCAACTGTGGCCCCCTGGGAGGCCATAAGCTGGTTTCAGGGGGCCGTGGATTCCCACGGCTGAAGCATAGGGCCCCTAGCCCTGGTGGGGCTAAAACCGGGCACAGAGCTACAGAGCTGAAGCCCTCAGCTACAGAGCCCCCATGGGGCTGAAGCCCCGAGCTCCCAACCCTCGCAGCCCCAGCCCCCCTCCCCAGCCCTGTGGCTGAAGTCCGGAGCCCTGGGCCCCCCACCCCCGCAGCTGAAGCCCTGAGCTCCGCTTGTGTAAAGTCCCAAAAGCCTCCCCAAACACACATCCGGTGGCTGATGCCAAGGGCCCTGAAGCCCCCTCCTGGGCCCTGGCATGTTTATAGTATGTTGGGGGGTGCCTCAGAGAGAAAAAGATTGAGAACCTTTATCCTAAACCAGTGTTCATAGAATCATAGAATATCAGGGTTGGAAGGGACCTCAGGAGGTCATCTAGTCCAACTCCCTGCTCAAAGCAGGACCAATCCCCACTTAAAATCATCCCAGCCAGGGCTTTGTCAAGCCTGACCTTAAAAACTTCTAAGGAAGGAGATTCTACCACCTCCCTAGGTAACGCATTCCAGTGTTTCACCACCCTCCTAGTGAAAAAGTTTTTCCTAATATCCAACCTAAACCTCCCCCACTGCAACTTGAGACCATTACTCCTTGTCCTGTCATCTTCTACCACTGAGAATAGTCTAGAACCATCATCTCTGGAACCACCTCTCAGGTAGTTGAAAGCAGCTATCAAATCCCCCCTCATTCTTCTCTTCTGCAGACTAAACAATCCCAGTTCCCTCAGCCTCTCCTCATAACTCATGTGTTCCAGACCCCTAATCATTTTTGTTGCCCTTCGCTGGACTCTCTCCAATTTATCCACATCCTTCTTGTAGTGTGGGGCCCAAAACTGGACACAGTACTCCAGATGAGGCCTCACCAATGTCGAATAGAGGGGAACGATCACGTCCCTCGATCTGCTCGCTATGCCCCTACTTATACATCCCAAAATGCCATTGGCCTTCTTGGCAACAAGGGCACACTGTTGACTCATATCCAGCTTCTCATCCACTGTCACCCCTAGGTCCTTTTCCGCAGAACTGCTGCCTAGCCTTTCGGTCCCTAGTCTGTAGCGGTGCATTGGATTCTTCCGTCCTAAGGGCAGGATCCTGCACTTGTCCTTGCTGAACCTCATCAGATTTCTTTTGGCCCAATCCTCCAATTTGTCTAGGTCCCTCTGTATCCTATCCCTACCTGCCACCGTATCTACCACTCCTCCTAGTTTAGTATCATCCGCAAATTTGCTGAGAGTGCAATCCACACCATCCTCCAGATCATTTATGAAGATATTGAACAAAATCAGCCTCAGGATCGACCCTTGGGGCACTCCACTTGATACCGGCTGTCATCCAGACATGGAGCCATTGATCACTACCTGTTGAGCCCGACAATCTAGCCGTGTTTCTCAACGACTGGTCTGCAGACCGGCACCGGTCCCTAAGATCTCCCTGCCACAGTTTAGGAAGGCAGCAAGCTGGTCCCTGATATCAAAAAGATTGAGAAACACTGCCCTAAACCACTCCCTGGTTCTGTGAAAGCAGTCCCTCCTTGCCGGGAATTAACTGGAGTGGAGGCCCTGGAATCCAAAAGCAATAATTCTACTATTTCAACAAAAGAAACATCTCCACTGTATTCGTAGCACTTATATCCTCTTTCCAGCCTCTAGGCACTAGGGGGCAAGATCGTCACAAACAGATTTCTCACCATTATTGCTTACTAGTGGGGAGCAACAATCTCTGGCAACAAAAAGGAAGCGAGGGCCTGACATGTCTGATATGATATGAAAAACAAACAGAAAAAAGCCAAGCCCTATGATTTTAAAAATAAATAACTGTAGCACAGACTTAATAAAGCATAAAGAAACACGAAAGGTCTCTCAATATATCCTTACAGACATATCTATATATTATGTACATATGTGATTTGCAACCTCCAGGCACCTGTATCACCAAAGTCAGTCACAGGACCATATAACACAGACCTGGAGGTGAGAGCCATTCAATTAGTTTAATCAGGGTGGCAAAGCGAGGGCTGACAAAAGGAAGAGTGGTGTGGGAGTGGAAGCTGTGGAAGTGTCATGGACAAGGTGGGGAAAACAGCAGCTCAGAGCTGTAAGCCAAGTGGAGAGCACATTTTTCTGGAAAGCAGGGAATAGAGGAAAAGAACAAGAGAAGTGAGAGTTACAGGAGTGCTCTGGATAGAGAGGGAAAGTGGCAGCTAAATGTAGGAAGAGAGCTAAGGAAGCAAGGATGATTCAAGTGACCACAGAAGTTGGATACGAAGGGGAAGCACCTGTAAATGATTTGCCTGCCCATTTATTCCATAAGGCATGTGTGTGCCTTTGTGAATTCATCATGGGGAAAACAGCTTTTGCCTGCTACAACTAAACAGCTCACTTAACTAGGGTAAAAGAGTAGCAATCTGTCCATGGATGTCCCCTCTTGGGTTAATTTAGATGGAACAGATAAGTAAATTTGTAGGCCCAATTATTGAAACTCTTCACCCAGCCCCAGCGAAGGTTTCAGTGACTTCCCTCATTGCTGTTCACAGAAGGGAGAGGGGCACAGTTTATTCAGCAGTAATAATTGTATTTGATTATCCAATAATACTAAGACCTGAAGCTGAGGCGACTATGGATTTTTCCCTAAATTTGAAAAACTGGAAGCGATTAACTTCCACAACTCTTCAGGAAGGAGGTGTATTCAAAATGTATTCAATCCTGCATGGCTTGCAGCCAGCAAGCACCAGAGTTATTGCTCGCTTCTTTTGTTAGGTCACAATAATTCAGTCCTGCCTATGCTGTGTGCAAACACCAATTGAAGAAGGGGCGGGAGGGCTGAAGGCTATTACAGCATATTCTACTGTCTGGCCTTGTTGCTGCTGCTGCTGCTCCAGTGCTGTGAAGCCATCCAGGAGATCGATCAATGTACCTTTTCCTTTAACCTATCATCCCATCCATCCTGATGGGACGGGGTAGCTGTCAAATGATGTAATGGGATAACTGGATTGGAAAAATTACTTCAAGGCCCCTCACTGGTGGAACTGGAACTATATAGTATTTTAGCATAGTATTGTTAGAATCATAAGATTTTTCCCAATCTCACTGGTCCATTAAATCCAACAGGCTCTCTCTGACAGTGGGCGATACCAATATCTATAGAGAAATTATCCATCTAGCCAACTGTGCGCTGCTGTACACGCAGGAATGAGTTCCCTCCTGATACCTGGCAGGTGATCAGCTTATGCCCTGAAGCATGAGATTTGTTGCAAACCCTCATCTAACAACTGTAAATGTTGTTAGAACATGATATGAACAATAAGTCTTCTGTGTCACCTGCTGACCAGTGCATTTAAATGGCACTGGAATCAACTCAAGGGAACTTTGTTAATGGAATCATGCATAGAATGTACACAGCACATTTCATCCAAGGATCTCAAAGTGCTTTACAAAGGAAAACATATTTCACAGATGTGGAAACTGAGGTTCAGTAAAGTAAACTGACCTGACCAAGGCCATGAAGTGAGTCATTTGCAGAACTTGAAGGAGAATCCAGAAAAACAGCACTGGCAATAATGAGTTATCAGAAAGAAAGAATAGAAAGGCAACACAACTGAAAAGAAATACCCAAAGTAATTAATCTACCCCTCAAACCATGGTTTTAATAAGAATCTGCTACCCATAGATGTATATGGTTTCACGGTCTGGTTTAATAGACCAGTATTTCCCTCAAAATGGAATAGAACCAGAGTGAACTGAACACCAATAATTGAGGCTTAACTGTTGTGCTGTAAAAATCCTATTTATAAGCCTGTAGATGCTAATTATCTGTCTTGTAAAATCAAGCAGAATTGTGCATCTGCTCCCCAAATGAACTCGCATGGAAAGTGTTAAAGCAGACACCACACTGATTAATGTCTGAGTTAGGTATCTAATAGCCAGGCATTTCCTGTCTGCCTCTTTATATATGTATTTTTAAATACAAGTCTCTCCTGAACCCTCTCAACCACCGTTTGTGCAACTGTCCTTCCGCTAAAGGCAGCAACACTGCAACAGTGAGCCTGTAGGACCATCCTGGAACCTGAATTTGTCAAGAAATCAAGCAGAACCAACTATGGATAACCAAGAGGAATGTGTACATTGATGACTAACCTTTGAGGAAAAGACTCTATCTGGTGTGGGTGATTAAAAAAAAACAGCAGCTTCCTGAAAAGACATGGAGATGGAAAAAGTACACAGTATGGCATAAAAAAAGCATTACATAATGTAATAATAGCTATCAGATAAAATCTATTGGGTAAGCCTGGAAAAGAGTTGCTACTTGTGAAACACCCAACCACAGCAACAACAAAGGTGTTGCCACTGGGTATCTTTTGGAAAAACGGTCAGAATGCAGATGCCTCATATTTAGACAGGGCATACAGATGAACTCATATTACACCTCTGACTCATAGTGCATGCACACAGGAGGGCAGAGGATGGTTGTGCAACTTTGAAGCTTTGACAGTCTTACTCCTGGGGGAATTCTGCACCACTGCGCATGTGCAGAATTCATGTTCCACACAGATTTCTTTGCTTCCCCACAGAAAAATGACTTTCTGACAGGGAAGCAAAGGGAAGCTGCAACAGCAGTCACAGACCACTCCCTTGCTACGCAGGTACATCATTTCAGGCACCCGGCGCAGTCGGCGCAGAGGTAAATCACCGCAGAGCTGGGGACACCCCAGCCAGTAGCTCCTACCACTGGAGAGGACTTTCTCTTCCACTGCAAGGAGTGGCTGCGGCTGTGTCAGACCCACCCCCAGAAACCTTCCCAAGCTGCAGGAAGCTTAGCACCCTCCCCTCCTTCCTTCCCCCGTCACTCCTTAGCTGCAGGGGGAGGGGTCACTGTATGGGGAGCTGCTCCCCCATTTGCCCAAGCCCCAGGCATCCGGACCTCCTGCCAAGCTCATCCCGTACACCCAGAACCTCCTAGCTCTCCATAACTAAACCTCATGAATTGAACCTCAGCCCATGCATCTGGAGCCCCCCGCACCCAGACGCCCTGCCTCTGGAACCCCATCCCTGCACCCAGACCACCCCACTGAGATCCTTTCACTGAAACCCCCACCCTGACGAGTCCCACCCCCCTGTACCACCCTGAGTCCCCACATCCAGACCCCCATGCCACTAACCCCCAATTAGCTGCACCCAGATCCCCACCTCACGAAGCCCCACTCCCCAGTACCCAGACCACCCTGCTGAGCCCCCCCCCACATAAACCCCTCTGCTGAGCCCCAACCACTTTCATCTGGAAGCCCCTGCAGCATCCCATTGCTCCTACACCTGGAACCCCCCAATGAGCCTCTGTGGATGCAGATCCTCCCACACTTAGCCCCCCTACTTTGCTGCCTGCACCCAGATTGTCCCACACAGAATCCTCTCACCCACACCTGGATCCCCCCACAGTGAGCCCCTCCATACTTGGATACTGCCTGGTGGAGCCTGCCAGCCCCACACCTGGTGCACCTAGCACAGCGGGGCAAGGCCCCAGGGTGTTTCTGGGGCAGGCAAAGGCCTTGTGCTGTGTCAGGGTCAGGTGCAGCCTCACTGCTGAGTCCGTGTCCCTGGGTTGGGGGGTGAGGAGGCTGCAGGGTGATCTCCCACCTTCATGCAGCCAGTGGCTTGTGCTTCCTACTGCCATGCTGTAGCCTCTGCATTTATTTATTGACAAATTAAACTTAAAGAATTTTGCAGAATTTTAAAATATTGTGCACAGAATTTTTAATTTTGGGGTGCAGAATGCCCTCAAAAGTACAATCTTAAGCAACATAAATAAGGGTGACAAGATCTGGTCCTGAGTTCTCTGGATGAGAGAGGTTTTAGACATATATATAACTATTATTTCCCTTTCCTATCTCCAGAATAGTATATTAAAATCCACTTCATTCTCCAGTGGAGATCGCACATGCCCAAACTCAACTCCAAGACACTCACCCACATCATTCTCCAGGGAAGATGGTTCTTCCCCAGTGTACCCTAAATAGCCTAAATATCAAGAGGGTAATTTATCACTAACCTGTGTGCTGTTAGCAATAAATCCTCTTTTACTATGGTCTTGAGTGACCTTTCCAAAGAAGCAGTTTAAATAAAAGAAGAAGAAGAAATTAACCAGCGTTCTATAAACAAGTAAGCTTTTGTCTTAATCTTACTGTCAGAATCGTCATGAGTCTGGGAAATACAACGTTTCAGTATATAACCAGGGAGGTGTTATGAGCAAGCCTAAAAAATGCCACCACTTTCTATCAAATCGCAGGAAGGAAAAAAAAAAACGTATGGAGCTGGTAACGGGGAACTTATGACCTCTCCAAGGCTTACCAAAGCCAGGTCATTCTCAGATAAATTGTTTGCTGTACATTTCCTTCTTGAAAAGCTTCCTGATGAAAAGAGAAGGAAGATGCCTGGCCCTCTGTAGATACGGTGTTTCTTAAATCCTTGATCAAAATCAAATATTTCCTTTCCAGGAAAGGACGTTTAAACAGACACATCTGTTGTATGGACATACACACTGTCAAAATGACATTCAGAACCTGCATCTTAAGGACAGATCCTTCTCACCGGTAGTTGTTTTATGATAGCCTGCCCTCTCTTTATCTCATAGAAAATGAATCCAACACCCGGTAGGAAACATCTTTGGGAAACAAACAATGTCTGTGAAATGTGGCCCTGTTTTTTGTTTTATTTTTGTAATTGAATTCTAGTGCCCATAAAAATCAGAAACTAAAACAGTGGGTAGAAACAGGCATAGCACAGCAAGTCTTTATACAGACTTTATTACCTATTTCTACCACTGCATCTCAGCCCTGATCTGTAACCACCTTGTGTTTGAATCTTGGGCCTCTCCTTATGTAGCAGGGACTTGTGTGGCCATGTTGAATAGTACCAAAATGCATGGTGGTTGCAGCGTGATAACTAGTTAATCTGTTTTTGCAGAGATTCAAACTGATACAGGAAAGGTGGGTGATTTTAGTTACATCATTCATGTGGTTTGAGTTGTCTTTGATGTTCTTCAGCTGATACTGCTGGCAGACAATCTGAGCAGGCTAGAGAATATAAACCCACCTAATTTAGCTGAGAATGTTAAATAAGGAATACCCTCTTTTGCAATATTTCTTTTCCTCATCTGAAAAATTCGGAGCCTATCAAAAAGAATCGTGATAACTCCTCTTTGAAATATAGAATCATAGACTATCAGGGTTGAAAGGGACCTCAGGAGGTCATCTAGTCCAACCCCCTGCTCAAAGTAGGACCAATCACCCACTGAAACATCCCAGCCAGGGCTGTGTCAAGCCTGACCTTAAAAACCTCTAAGGAAGGAGATTCCACCACCTCCCTAGGTAACCCATTCCAGTGTTTCACCACCCTCCTAGTGAAAAAGTTTTTCCTAATATCCAACCTAAACCTCCCCCACTGCAACATGAGACCATTACTCCTTGTTCTGTCATCTGCTACCACTGAGAACAGTCTAGATCCATCCTTTTCGGAACCCCCTTTCGGGTAGTTGAAAACAGCTATCAAATCCCCCTCCTCGCTCTTCTCTCCTGCAGACTAAATAAGCCCAGTTCCCTCAGCCTCTCCTGATAAGTCATGTGTTCCAGCCCCCTAATCATTTTTTTGCCCTCCACCGGATGTTTTCCAATTTTTCCACATCCTTCTTGTAGTATGGGGCCCAAAACTGGACACACTACTCTAGATGAGGCTTCATCAATGTCGAATAGAGGGGAATGATCATGTTCCTCAATCTGCTGGCAATGTTCCTACTTATAGAGCCCAAAATGCTGTTAGCCTTCTTGGCAACAAGGGCACACTGTTGACTCATATCCAGCTTCTCGTCCACTGTAACCCCTAGGTCCTTTTCTGCAGAACTGCTGCCTAGCCAATCAGTCCCTAGTCTGTAGCAGTGCATGGGATTCTTCCATCCTAAGTGCAGGACTCTACACTTGTCCTTGTTGAACCTCATTAGATTTCCTTTGGCACAATCCTCTAATTTGTCTAGGTCCCTCTGTATCCTATCCCTATCCTCCACCATATCTACCACTCCTTCCAGTTTCGTATCATCTGCAAACTTGCTGAGGGTGCAATCCATGCCATCCTTCAGATCATTAATGAAGATATTGAACAAAACTGGCCCCAGTACCGATCCTTGGGGCACTCCGCTTGATACCGGCTGCCAACTAGACATCGAGCCATTGATCACTACCCGTTGAGCCGGTCGATCTAGCCAGCTTTCTATCCACCTTATAGTCCATTCATCCAGCCCATTCTTCTAACCATCTCTTCCTCCCCATGCTCATTATATGTAATTTTAAGTCATGTCTAAGAGAGTTCCTTATCCATGTTGTTCTTAGAAATTAATCCAAGGGAATTACTAGTTTCTCTCTCTCTTTTTATTTCAGTGGTGCTCAAGGTAATGGCACCTCATCTCACTTCTAGAATGAACATAATATAATAACATAAGAATGGCCCTATGGGGTCAGACCAAAGGTCCATCTAGCCCAGTATCCTGTCTTCCGACAGTGGCCAGTGCCAGGTACCCCAGAGGGAATGAACAGAACAGGTAATCATCAAGTGATCCAGCCCCTATCGCTCATTCCCAGCTTCTGGCAAACAGAGGTTAGGGACACCATTCCTGCCCATCCTGGCTAATAGCCATAGATAGACCTATCCTCCATGAATTTATCTAGTTCTTTTTTGAACCCTGTTATGGTCTTGGCCTTCACAACATCCTCTGGCAAGGAGTTTCACAGGTTGGTTGTGCGTTGTGTGAAGAAATGCTTCCTTTTATTTGTTTTAAACCTGCTGCCTATTAATTTCATTTGGTGACCTCTAGTTCTTGTGTTATGAGAAGTAGAAATCACCACTTCCTTATCTACTTTCCCTTTACCAGTCATGACTTTACAGACCTCAATCATATCTCCCCTTAGCTGTCTCTTTTCCAAGCTGAAAAGTCCCAGTCTTATTAATCTCTCCTCATATGGAAGCCATTCCATACCCCTAATCATTTCTGTTGCCCTTTTCTGAACCTTTTCCAATTCAAATATATCTTTTTTGAGATGGGGCGCCACATCTGCACACACTATTCAAGATGTGGGCGTACCATGGATTTATATAGAGGCAATATGATATTTTCTGTCCTATTATCTATCCCTTTCTTAATTAGTCCCAGCATTCTGTTCGCTTTTTTTGACTGCCACTGCACATTGAGTGGATGTTTTCAGAGAACTATCCACAATGCCTCCAAGACCTCTCCCTTGAATGGTACCAACTAATTTAGACTCCATCATTTTATATGTATAGTTGGGATTATGCTTTCCAATGTGCATTACTTTGCATTTATCAACATTAAATTTCATCTGCCATTTTGTTGCCCAGTCACCCAGTTTTGAGAGATCCTTTTGTAGCTCCTCGCAGTCTGCCTGGGTCTTAACTATCTTTAGTAATTTTATGTCATCTGCAAATTTTGCCACCTCACTGGTTACTTTTTTTTCCAGATCATTTATGAATATGTTGAATAGGACTGGTCCCAGAACAGACTCCCGGGGGACACCACTATTTACCTCCCTCCATTCTGAAAACTGACCATTTATACCTACCTTTTGTTTCCTATCTTTTAACCAGTTACCAATCCATGAGAGCACCTTCCCTCTTATCCCGTGTCAACTTACTTTGCATAAGAGCCTTTGGTGAGGGACCTTGTCAAAGGCTTTCTGAAAATCTAAGTACACTATGTCCATTGGATTGACTTGGTCCACATGCTTGTTGACCCCCTCAAAGAATTCTAGTAGATTGGTGAGGCATGATTTTCCTTTACTAAAACCCTGTTGACTCTTCCCCAACAAATTATGTTAATCTATATGTCTGAGAATATTGTTCTTTATTATAGTTTCAACCAGTTTGCCCGATACTGAAGTCAGGTTTACAGGTCTGGAATTGCCGGGATCACCTCTGGAGCCCTTTTTAAAAATTGGCATCACATTAGCTATCCTCCAGTCATCTGGTACAGAAGCTGATTTAAATGATAGGTTACAGACTACAGTTAGTAGTTCTGTAATTTCACATTTGAGTTCCTTCAGAACTCTTGGGTGAATGACATCTGGTCCTGGTGACTTATTGAAGTTGAATTTATCAATTTGTTCTAAAACCTCCTCTAATGATACATCAATCTGGGAGAGTTCCTCAGATCTGTCACCTAAAAAGAATGGCTCAGGTTTGGGAATCTCCCTCAGATCTCAGCCATGAAGACAGATGCAAAGAATTCATTTTGTTTCTCCACAATGGAGTTTTCGTCCTTGAGTGCTCCTTTAGTGGCTCGATCATCCAGTAGCCCCACTAGTTGTTTAGCAGGCTTCCTGCTTCTTATGCACATGCCATCACCCTACTCTGGCTCACTTATCAAAATAAGATTGCAATTAATCCTTCTGGAAGAACATATTGTTCACGTAGATACTCAATGCAAGATACACAAATACACAAGACTCTTCTGGAGGCCTGAATTTTAACATGATGTTTTGTACAAGTAAGATGATGGAAGAACGCAGTGGATTGGTAATGAGATAATGAGAATTTCATTTCTGAGTCACTAGTTGAAAGCCAGCACCTGTCAACAATAACCAGAAGTTATTACCTTCTAATAGGAGTTCAACGGCCTATATGAAATGGATTCAGTAGAACAATCTAGTACCTGAGGGACTGTTGACCATATCAACAGACAAATCAAGGATTAAATAGACTGTAAGCTCTGTGAGGGCAGGAATCATGTCTTTTTCATATATCAGTAATTAGACAGATGTGGTAACTACCCTTTTGCAAGGGTTGAGACACACTTGTGAGAAAGCTCCACCATGTGTGTACCCATACTCTGAATAAATACCGGGTTCCAGGACCATCAATTCAGCACCTTCAAGCAGCACTTCATTCTCTACAAACATATGAAAAAATACTGTTATTCAAGAATATTTATATCCAGGTTTTATTTCCACAGAATGATCTCAGATGTTATGTGGAAGGATCCCTAGAAGGTGCCTTGAAGAATTAAACCCTGTACTTATTCACTCAACAGATGATGAGATGTACAGTTATCAAGCTTAAAACTGGTGCACCTTCTGGATGAATGCTTAAAGAAGAACGTTTAAATAGTTCTGATTCAATTAATATTAGTTTTTATTCAGCATCTGTAATAATAGTGCATACAAAGTGCTCAACATTTAACTGTTTGCACTGGAGTCCTTGGAATTATGGAGTCGGTGGGACAGTATCTTCAAGAAAACTTTCCTGGGTGGTTTCTTGGTTTTCTGAGTTTTCATTCACAGCAATTTCCTCAGAGAAAGCCTCAGAAGTGGCAAGATAGAATTTTCAGCACAGAAGCCTGCCACATAGGGCTGCCCAGCGGGAAGTCTTCTCAGCAGGTAGTCTCACACTTTTGCAAAGACAAATGATCTCTCCTATGTTTTCTCTAGCATAATTTTTTGGCATCAAGGAAGAAACAAAAAACAAACAAACAAAAGCTCAAAGATAGATAGATAGATATATAGATAGATAGATAGATAGATTTATGAACATTAGGTTAAACCTAGAAATATTAAACAGAAAAGGTCTAACTCCTAACCTATTCCAGAAAAATGCAGGTTTTTGCATTTTGGTTATGTCATAGAAGTTAATGGTTTAACCTTCAGCCAAACTCATCAGAATGCACAGTGCTGACCTACAGAAGTACAAGGGTCAGCTGGAGAAAATGGTTAGGAATCATCTGACAGAAAAAATGCCCTACTGGCATTGTGGGGAGATACATGAACTCCAGCTCAAGCCAAGTCTTATAGCAAAAGAGTGGTTTAAGTTCAGTGAGTTGGACAAAATTGTAGATCCTTGGAGCATGGAAGAACGGTGCTAAAGATGGAAGGCTACAAAGAAGCTACTCATTGAAGGGCTCAAGCATGAATGCTTAGCTGCTGGTTCACAGAACCACAGACATCAGTAATGGAAAAGACCTATTAGATCAGCAATGATATTTTTCTCCATTGCTTTGTTCAGTCCATTTTCAGACTGGACACAAACTTTTGAACGCTGATGCAGAATTTAATATGAACCTTGTGAAAGTTGAAGGCTGTTCAGATCTAGGGTTCTTGTTCAATCCATTATAGAAGGAGGCCCAAACTGGAAGTTCAAATTCGGATTGAAGTTGGAACCAGCACTTTTTTTCCAAGTTTATGGGGGTGGCAATGGTGGTGTTTTGGATCAGGCGCTCTGTTTCTCTCAATTCCAGTAACAGGACTCTAATCCCTTAGGTGTGCATATACATGTAGGTCCTTATTCTTTTGTAAAGTGTTTTTTGGGGAAATATAGACTAACTAAACTGAGGTGATCACAGTGCTAATTGATTGTACTCTATACCACAAGTTCCATGAAAGAAACACTAGCTTTGTCATTCTATGTTCATTAAAGCAGGTGCATACAACTCAGGTGATTATACCCAAGCAACACAATAAGTGATAAATCAGTCAAGCCTACATTATATTGCATTATGAATGAAGGGTCCAGGTCCTGTCACTAATTAAAAGCTGGGGAAAAGGGTTTTGTTGACTTCATAGTGGGGCAGGAGTGAGCCCTGAAGGAAAAGGTGATATCTTCTGAGAAGAGGAAATCACTCAAAGAAATAAAATGGAACATGCAAAGTTCACCTTCTGATACAGCTGAGCTTGTGGCCATGCGCAACACTTGTGGACTTGGTACATGACGATTATGCATGTTGATTTACACTACCTTCTAGGAGAGCATGTGTCTTAAACTGGACAGGAGAACAATGCCTACCCCAGTGCTCTCTTGTATAGAATTTCATGGCAAGTAAGTTACACAATTAGAGAGAGATTACAATAGACATCACAATAGACATTGCTATGCATGAAGAGAAGCAAGCAATTTATTCCCAATAGGGCCCATAGCTTTTTATTGCCTTTCTAAAATCCAGTGAAGCTAGCTGTCATTTTGATTCAGGAGACTGAGCTCTGATCAAAGTTTCTCTCAGCTTTTCTTCCTTTTGACGAGACCTCAATCTCTGCATGCTGGGCCACAACCTATCTTCCAACTCTATTACTTTATGTAAAATTTTGTAGACAGCAAGGAAGAAGGCAAGCCGGAGTCTTCTTGATTAACATCAGTTCAACCCACTAGAAAATGAAGAAGCAAGATAGGCGCATGAATACAATGAATGTAAAACCAGCCTAAATGCGTGCTAGCTGTGTTCTGAAAGTAAAAGAAATAAAATAAAGGGAGAAAAACATAACACATAATTCCATTACCACATTCTTCAAGTCTTCTGAGACTAAGGGGCCAAGGTGTCATTAAGGCAGCAGTAAGCATCCAGCACCCTCCTGCTAATCTAACATAAAACTGGTTGTTTTCTGAACAGAGTAATTTGTCTGGCAAATCCCCCAGCACAGGTATTCTATACTTTTCTCTTCACAGTACAAGACAGAAAGGATGGCAGGTTAACCTCTAAACCAGCTTGACTCATCTTTTGAGGAGGCTCCTTTTGGAGGGAGAAAGGTTTGGGAGAGCCACTAATTAGAAACTTATCTGACACATGAGAGATGATGTAGCTAAAAGTCACTGATAATAGAGGTGAAAAAGACCTATTAGGTCAGGTTGCCCATCCCTTCCCACCCTCAGAGCCACTGTGATTGTACCCTGTAATATATTCTCAAGTGCTTTGTTCTCTCCAGCATTAAATTACACAAGTGACTAGACTTCCAGGATGAAACACACCATACAATAATTACAGTATTTTGTGCCTGAACATTTCTACCTCAGACAGATTGCTAATCAGACTGTTAATGATTTAGCTGAGGGGGTAAGTACTGTGCTAACTTTTCATAACCTTGATCCCTGACCTGAGGGAACTTTAATCCCCTCCAGAAGTGAAACAAAATTCAGTCCATCTTTGGAAAAGAAAGAATTTAATATAGTGTTACTGAAATGTATATCAAGGGGGTTTTGTATGACAATGACTACTTTCTAACAAGGACTAAAACTTATTTTTAGTGAAGTTCACATTTTGAAGGCCATCTGCATTACAGACAAAGCTCAAATAGAAGAATAGAAGTATCTGCACAAAATCTCTGTTCTCAAGTTCTCAGCTTTTTAAAGTGCTTTTGTTTAACGTAATGCAAGCTTTAAACCATTTCTAAGAACTTACCCTACCTCCAAGGAGACATTGCTACAGGAGAGTTCCATACACATGGTAAGTACTTATATCTCAAATGGCATCAACGCCAATTAAAACAAGAGTTGGCTTGAGTCAACGGACCAGCGGTTCATTTTCAAAAGCACAAACAAGACTTAGGCATTCAACTCCCATTTATGTCTTTGAAAATCTTCCCTCAGATTCCAATCTCAATTACACTGTTCTAAACCTGGAGTAACTCCAATGAGTTCATTCGCATCCCTGTAAATCCAGAGTTCAACTCAGTGGAGTTACTGTAGACTTAAACCAGTACAAATGAAATCAGAATCTAGCCCCATGAGTCTACAATCATTGCTGGACTCACAAGGGAGCACATACTGTGATTTCCAGGCCCATTTGTTAGGATATAGATATTCAGGCCTGTCTGCAAAGGCCTGTACTTTAAGAATTTAGGTGTATTCTTATCGCTTGGCTAGTTCTAGAGGTATAAAAGAAAGAAATCACTGTCTGCTGGTGTAAGGGCCTTCTCTTACTGTGACAGTTTGTGACCCTGTACTTAGGCTCAGGCCTTTGGCTAAGCAGCAGAGGCAGCCATAAGCTGGGAAGCGAACGGTCACATCCTCACATTCCAAACTAGTCACACTGAAATAAGGTGCTATTGGGCTGTTAGGCACTATCAGGACAGGACTGTATTCCTATCACCTCCAGAGAAAGGGAAGTGCCTAGAAAATGTAAAAGGAAACTTAGTTTGATAGCATCCTGTCTGGCAAGAACTCACTTATCAATAGCTGGGATGTGAAACCCTCACTTCAGTATTGTCTTGTCATTATAGTTCCCACTTTGCTATTGTTTGTCTGTATAATCTCTGTCTGGTTCTGTGATTGTTCCTGTTTGCTGTATAATTAATTTTGCTGGGTGTAAACTAATTAAGGTGGTGGGATATAATTGGTTACATAATCATGTTACAATATGTTAGGATTGGTTAGTTAAATTTCAGGAAAATGATTGGTTAAGGTATAACTAAGCAGAACTCAAGTTTTACTATATAATCTGTAGTCAATGAGGAAGTGAGTGGGTGGGGGTGGGCGTGGGCATGGGCATGTGGGTAAGGGAGATGGGAACAGGGAATGGGGGTAAGAAAATTGGAATCATGTTTTGCTAAAGGGGGAAATGGGAACAGGGAATGGGAGTAAGGAAGCTGGAATCATGTTTTGCTAAAGGGGGAAATGGGAACAGGGACACAGGTGTAAGGCTCTGTGGTGTCAGAGCTGGGAAGGAGGATACTAAGGAAGGAAACTGGAATCATGCTTGCTGGAAGTTCACCCCAATAAACATCGAATTGTTTGCACCTTTGGACTTCGGGTATTGTTGCTCTCTGTTCATGCGAGAAGGACCAGGGAAGTAAGTGGGTGAAGAAATAAGCCCCCTAACACCATTTTGCAGAGAGAGACAAAAAGTTCTGATGAAGTTTTGATATTGTCCAAACTGACACAGACCTCCATGCCTTTTAAGAAGTTCTCCCATCACTAATATTTTTCCATTCCTGCCTAAAGTTTGCGTCTGCAGATGTACGTGCTGGTCTTCATGTAGCCTCACTCCTAGAACATGTCCAGTGCTTGCTGAACTTTTCATGAATTACCTATTAAATACGCAGGCTTCCAGGTGCGCAATGGAGCTGACATTTTTACCCTTTAGGATCAACACAATCCATATCTTTTGTAGAGAAGGATCTAAAGCACAGAAATACCTTGATTTTCAAAATACACTTGGGCAAAGGAGAGAAAATTGTCCTTATTGACCCTTCAGCTGCCACATCATCATTTTTCCCAAGTGCTTTCCCTTTTGCCATTTATTAGCATTGCTAATACCTAGCACCTAATGTTTATGCCACTAGCAGTGGTTCTGAAAGCCAAACTGAACTTTTTAATCCATTTATCTATTAATTTATCTAATTAAGGTTCACAATGACAATGCTATTTGTTTAAAAGTGTCCTCAAACTAAACCAATACAGAACACGCATGCATTCAAATCAATTTAAATGGTCTTTGGTAATGTTTTCCTTAATCAGTTGGTAAGTGTTGCATATTTGAAGGGATGCAAAATTCATTTTAACTTCATCAGAATTAAGTGATCTACATGAACCAACGGGTAAAGATGAAATAGTATCAGTTGTGTGTTTCACAAGACCCATGCAAAGACCCCGGTGAAGTTTGCAGAAAAATTGTCTTAGAATCTGGTTTCAAACTCAAGAGGAAAAAAAGTTTCAGTGAGATTTAGCAGTAAATCTTACATGGTAGCTTGGACAATATCTGTGTAGATATTCTCTGCTACAACTGTGTTATTTGCACAGTAGCAAAAGAGGCTAATGCCACATGCATGCTCTGCATGTTTATTACAGGATTTCTTGTGCTTTTTAAATATGTAAAAACTCAGTTATGATTCTTTGGAGACTGAGTGAGATGTTTTGCCTGAGTATCCATGCCTGGAGCTGTCACACATAATATCTCCAGAGGCAAGGGAGGCACACAGGGAGAAGGTCCCTTGCGATGACAATACAAGAGTCTACCCAGCAGTCCCTCTACTGTAGTCTTCCTAGAATGAAGAGGACAGAGCCATGGCTATACTTGCCCCACCCAGGAATGTCCTCTCTGGGGACTCTTAACTGGCAGCTCCTGGCAAATGGTCAACTGGACTCAAAAGTGGTCATCATGTATTCAGCTACAAAATCTGCATGCACATTTGCAGTGACTGCATGTTCAGGGTAGGTACATATGATTACACACTGATTTACAGAGCTGACTCATTGGAAGATCAAGTTTTAAGTTAATTTCCTACGGTCACAGAGGGATTCTGTAGCACAGCTGGAAAGGGAACCCAGGTCCCCAGACTCCCTCCCCCTCAAGAAATTGTACTAGCAGGGGTATAGACTGCCACACTGAAGGGAGTTGTTTCATTTGGTTATTTACAAATACTTCAGAGCATCTTTCAGACCCCACAATAATACACGTTGACGCCATGCCCTCAATTCTAAATCCCCATGGATTTATGCCATTCTGCTCAGCCTGAAAATGCATGGAGGGACCCCCATTCATTCTTGACGTTTGTGTTTGAACATGATTAAGGACAACCATGGCTGTTTTTTTCCTTCTCTGTATGAAGCATCACTTTCCTTTCAGCTGGTTATTTATAGCAAAGCATAAGATATTTTTAAGGTAAGGAAAGGCACAAGAAACCAGGCTGAAAATGCAGTTAGCTAAGGTTTCTTTAAGTAAAAATGCATGGAGAAGTCTTCTGAAAATATTTACTTCCTAAGTATTTTTTATTTTAATACTAAACTACTTGCAAAAAGAAAATGAAAAGAAATAAGCACAAGATATTTGTGCTCCAACCTGCACATAAGAAATCAATCCTCACATTAGCATAGTTTTGAAACTTCCACAGCATGTTGTCTATGTTAATTACAAAGGACAGACATGGTCTGGGGCATATAACCATTCACTTTGGCTGAAAATTGACACAAACCTTTAAAAATAAGAAGTGAAGAAATAAATGTGATGGGCTGTTTTTCCTTTGCATAAAACAAGGAGGCACTAGGGGCCTGCTCTAACTCCCACTGAAGGCAACAGGAATCCATCCACTGATTTCAGTGGGGAGTGAAAACAGGCTCTTGGCGTTATACAGGACAAGCAAGAGCCATGCCACCCAAAGAGCTGCTCTCCTTGATCAGTGGAGACGAGATCTGGTTGAGCGGGTTTGCTGGATGATGTCTTTTTGAGTGACAGACGTGGCCTGAGTAACAGATGTGTGTTCAGTACACACATCCTGTTGCCAGAGTTTCTTTCTCTCCTTCCATACCCTATTTATCTTAGCTGACATTGAGCTGTTGAATTAGGCTTAATATTGGAAATGCTTTCCGGGTTAAATATTTCTGTTTAATAATCCCAGGGGAAAGTGCTAAACCTAACTAAAGGTGCCTGCCCACAAAAGGCTCACTGGTGGGGGGCTGATCATGACAGGCACTGAGTGACTCCTGAGAGGTGCTGACTTCTGTGGGCACTAAGAACCTAAAAGGACTGGCCCCTAAGATTCTTGCATTTGTTTTATTGCTAGATGATAAACCGGGGACTTCTGGAGCTTAGTGCATGAGCCTCTACAGCATGAGCTAAAAGCCAACTAGCTGTTAGCTAAGGCCATAGAGCAGATTCATTTTATCTCTCTCTTTAAGTGATCTCGGTGCCACTACATGGGACAGAACACCACACACCAGAAGGTGTGTGGGTTACACTAACGTATGGGTTATCACAGAGGGCCGGCTAGGGAGCACCTTACTCGGTCTGGTGAACAATGGAGGAACTGCCTAAGGAACTGCTCATCAGCCTGCATGAGAGGTTTGCAATCTAGTCCCTGTTTTGTAACTATATTAAATGCTGCTTTCATTCCTAAGATTCCCCCCTCCAATCAAAAAGTGAATTCAGCATCAGCATATTTGACCTCAGTAGGAAGAAATGAGGCCCCATAAAAGGCCCCACAAGAGGAAACTAATTGATTTCTGTGTGGGTTGAGAGGGAAGGGGTCACAAAGGTACTGTGGTCAACTAATACAAAACAGAGAAGACAAGAGGCGGGTGCCAGTGTGGGACACTGAGTGCAGAAATCCCAGGTGAAAGATGCCAGGCTGCCAGCCTGGGAGATTGAAGCTCTCTATTTAGCTGCAGACCAGGGACAGCACACGGGCAGGGCAGGCTCCCCTCACAGTGCCCCACCAATTCAGCTTAATCCTGACAGGGAAGAACTACTTGTGGAGTTCATGCTCCAGATCTGCTCGATCCCTGTCCCTTTGTGGAGATAGCCAGCCACGGAGCATATTGTAGTGGTGTCTGGACTGAAAACACCAAACTGATAACTCGAACAGAAAGCCAACAAACAGCTGCCAGATGGTGGGTAAGTCTTGATCGCTTTTGACCTGGGCTGGAACTGGACCAAGGGCCACCCAGAGAGGGAAAGCTTTGTAACCCATTACCAGCAATTGGTCCTCTTACCCAAAGAGCCAATAATTTGGGCCCTCACTCAATTTCAGGATCTCTGAATGTTGTTACTTTAGAAACCGTATCTTATAAGAGAAGCCAAACACACTCTGATGTTTATTTTTTTCCCTTCCTTCCGTTACACGTTAAGGTCCAATCCTGCAATCAGACCTGAACAAACAGACCCTGACACCTGCAAGGAGCCCCGACTTTTTCAACTACGGACTCAAACAGGCCCTTCATTTCCAGCTATGGATATAACTTTGAGTACCTGTTACATCAAAGGAATACCAACTTTTCTGGGTAAAATGAATGCACAGGAATGAATTCTGCTCTCTATTATGGTAGCATAAACCAGGCTTACATCAGTGCAACAGAGCACAAAATAAAACCCACAGGCTTTTAACCATATTGGGATAGGGAATGGTCATAGATTTGTAAATCAAGTGGACCAAGGTGGCATATCTTGTATATACCAATAGTTCCCCGATAACCATTAAAATGTTACATGGGATTAAATATTTGAATTTATCCTCTATAGTGGCTGTGTTCTCAATTACAACAGAACACATTTATTAAATATCAGACTTGTATTAACATCACTCAGCAGCTGTGTATTTCTGAAAAGTTTTTAGATCACAAAAATAAAATACTGCACTATACCTAATTCAGGGTAGAGAAAGCAAAGTCGAATAGAATAGATATAACCCAAAAGAAGAAGGGTGACCTTATGGTTAGCACACAGGAGTGAGATCCAGCAGATCTGGGCTATTAATTATTACTATGACACCAGTGTCTAGACTCCGGCAAAGACTCCTGTGTGAGCTTGGACAAGTCAAACCTCTCTGTGTCCCCATCAGATCCCGCATCAGTAAAAGGGTCATAATAATACATCCCTCCCTCAAAAGGGGACTGGCAAGGATAAATTCTCCAAATTACGCACCAGTACCAACCAGTCTCTTATTTAGAGTCTATAAAACCTGACCATGCATAGAGAAGGCTGAGTCATCACCAGCCAGGTCAATGTTTTATATGCCCTCCCCCATATAGCCTTCTAGTCAAGAGAAAGTGACAGATTATTTTTCTTGTGCTGCTAATGGAGCTAAAATTAACACAGCTCTTTTGTTATCATTGGTTAACAAGATCTTAAGCTTCCATTATGCCTTATCCTGCCCAAATATCTCTGTTACACCAACGATATCAGTACAGCACTGGAAATTTGTGGTGTCTGGTCAGGGACCAGCTGCTAAGGGACCAGCAATGGGAGGGCAACATATCGGTTTGTTTTTGCAAGATCTTATACAGATAACAGCTAGCACTTTTTAAAAAAGGAAATGCCACAAGCAAAGGATTGTTAGGGTTAAATCTCTCCTTAGATATTTAAAGCACAGAGGAATTGCTGTCAAATTTGGGTCTAAAACACTATGCGTTTCAAATGGAGCTCCTTATACTTTTAATTAAAAAATACAAAAATCCAAAGGCTCACTCACCCCAATATAAATCAGGAGTAACTCCAGCTGTCAGTGCAGTTACATGACTATAAAACAGGGGTGCATGAGACCAGACTCAGGTCCTACAAAGGCAGTTATGTGTAGGGTGACCAGATGTCCCGTTTTTAAAGGGACAGTCCCGTTTTTGGGGACTTTTTCTTATATAGGCACCTATTACCCCCCATCCCCATCCCGTTTTTCACAGTTGCTACCTGGTAACCCTAGTTCTGTGTGCAAGGTTAGGTGTGTAAGCGTGAGCATGTATGGACTGGAGCCTAGAGGCAATTCCATACCCACAGTGACTACTCCAGTCAGTGACTCAGAAGTTCCAAAGAGGATGGCTCTAGACTGTTCTCAATGGTAGCAGATGACAGAACGAGGAGTAATGGTCTCAAGTTGCAGTGGGGGAGGTTTAGATTGGATATTAGGAAAAACTTTTTCACTAAGAGGGTGGTGAAACACTGGAATGCGTTACCTAGGGAGGTGGTAGAATCTCCTTCCTTAGAGGTTTTTAAGGTCAGGCTTGACAAAGCCCTGGCTGGGATGATTTAACTGGGAATTGGTCCTGCTTCGAGCAGGGGGTTGGACTAGATGACCTTCAGGGGTCCCTTCCAACCCTGATATTCTATGATTCTATGATTCTAAGTGCGTTTTAGCCTTTACTAATCACTCCATTTCTACAGAGTCTTCCAATCGGAAGGATCCCAAATCATTTTACACACGGTGTAGTAAGGGTACCAACGGAATCTGGAACTCAGCACCCAACCCACACACTGTCCTTTTCTGCCTCTGCTCATTTAATATTTCTTAGTCTAGTTCTTCCCTCCCTTCTTTCCTTCAGTGTTTTACTACCCAGGCAGCTCTTTCTCCAATTCCCCACTCAGTACTCAGCTGCGTGGCCCCAGGGTGGGGTATCCCCAACTGGTTCTGTCATGCCAGACTGCCAGTATTCCAGAGGCTAAGCCAAGTAGCATCGGAACAGACCTCAGAAGCTTGGGCCAGTAGACAGCTGTATGAACCACTACATATGAGCATCTCTCATAGCTGCCTGCGTTAAGGGCACAAAGATAAGCTGGTGATATACAAGAAATGTTACTCTGCTTTGGCTGCAACAGCCAGGGCACAAAAAGCCATACAGTTTCCACTTACCCAACTGCTCCTATTCTCTGCCCTCTTTGGACTAGTCTGGTCTTTCTCCCAAGGTTGGAAAACACTTTAAAAAGAGACCTAATACATTTGTTGGTCCCTGACCCATCTCACGGAAGAAACAGCCTGCCGGTGGTGGAAGTTTCTCAAACAGATATTAGCCATGGCTGCTTTAGCTACAGCCAAGGGTACAACATCTCCAATACGATTTTCTTGCTGAACTGTTTGAGCAATATGTTTGTCTCCACTATGCTGATCTTATTGTGCTGATGGGCTGTGAGTACAATACTCAACTTTAATTATTATTCCTGAAAACCAAGCAAAGACCAAATTGAAAAACCACAGGGTTTCAGCTTCTTTTGGCTAAGTTAGGAAATCATTCTCTCAAACAGGTGTCTCTATGAGAAGGAAATAAAATGGATTGATAAGCATCTCCTCTCACACTCCATTCACATTACAGACGGTCATCACCCAGCACTGCAAGAAGGAAACTCAGAAGTGATAGAGCCATGCTTTTTCTAAGAGGGAAAGAATCGATACTAGCTAAAAAACAAGATAGCAAATGAAATGAAATGAAAGAAAGCACTTGGGGTCAGATCTGCAGTTGGTGGAAACAGACTTCAACAGGCCGATTCACACCAGATGGCATTATAGCCCCAGATTAACAGGAAGGTGGTCAGTGTTTTACTGAATTAATCCCACTTGGTGAATTTTTGAGGTATTCACTGTTTATTTTGTTTTTAGAAGACAATTCTGGGATCTCCTACAAAGAAGGCACAATGTGTTAAACTGAAGTTCATCTCCCATTCACCTAGCTTTGTTACGTCACTTTGGAATTCCTCGTGCTCATCTCTAGTCTTGACTGTCTCAATACCTTTGTGTTATCTGCTAATGTTGCCATCTCTCCACTCACCCCTTTTATGAGTAATTAAAGAATATATTAAACACCAACAATGGCACCCCCTACTAACTTTTTCTTGTGGTTAGAATTAAGCATTTGTTCCTAATCTGTGTTCTCTGTTTCTTCGCTGCTTCTGATCCACCACAGTACTTTGCCTCCCTGCCCACATGTTTTTTGTTTCCTTGATAGCCTCTCATCAACTCCAGCAATTACATCGTCATTTTTAAAGTATTTTAAAAAAAGGTATTTATGCCACACCCTCTGTGCCCCCCAAATAAAAAAATAAAATGGGCATTTCCCCCTCTGTGATTGCTAGGCCCCTACAATTAGGACTGAAGCAGGGGTACTGTGTTATATGCTGGACTGCAAACCCATTACAGCTCTGGAGAAATCAATATGTTGTGGTTTTTAATTTCACAAAAATACCTCCCCACTACGCTGTATATAAAGTACTGTTTGTGGAAAAATGAGCTTCAATAATGAATTGCATTGATTAAGACAGAAGCACTGGATGATTCAGCAGACACTGTCATTATGGGAGTAACTGGAAAGGAACATTGCCTTATTGTACACTCAGTGTGAATATTAAAGATGTCCAGAACTTAATATCCACAGAACCCCCATCAAAAGAAATACAGACATTCATTTCAATGAGAAAGTGACTTGCTAAGTTTGAAAGATGTTTCCTAGCTGCTACACAGAAGCTGTCCCTTTTTGTTTTCAAAATTTGCTCCTTCTACAAGAACTTAGCCCCCTCTCCTTCTGTTTTGAGGATAGGGAAGAGCAGCCTTTTTAAAGTTCAGGAATCCGTGTCTCTACAGTTATTGGGAATGCAAAATGCTTGCCTGGTGGATGAATGCATTTATGCTCACGTAAACACCTTCAAAAACCTAATGCTCCAGTGTAGTGCACACCTGTGGCATATTGTGACAACATTCAGGGGTTGGATGGGGTCTGGAGGATCGGGGGGAGGATTCTTAAGAGCCGTGCCTGCTGGAGTTAAGCATTCTAGGGCATGCCTAAATATGCCAGTTACACAAAACTAGGTAAAGACAGGGGATAACCATTTTGGATGGGAGACTAGGTGGGCCTAGAGATTGGTTTATAACTAGTCACTAGGGGACTGAGCAGCTATTTAGTGTGAGGGCTTCTCTTCATTATCCACTGGATCGACAGGCAGCGATTAATCCAGTGGGGTGTGGGGGGTGCCAATTTATAGCGTCTAGTCTAGAAGTGATAAATCGACCACTGAACTCTCTCCGGTACTCCACCAGGGAGAGAGGTGCAGGCGGAGTCGACGGGAGAGCGTCAGCTGTCGACTTACCGCAGTGAAGACACCGTAGCTGAAGTTGCGTAATTCAGATCAATCCCCCCTCTTCCCCCAGCCAGTGTAGACCAGGCCTGAGATTAGTAAGTACTATATACCTCGATAAATAGAGCAGTGTGACAAAAGGAAGAGGAATGGTTAATTGCAGATTTATTTGTACACGTCTTACATGCTTTTCCTGAAAAGTTCTACAGGAGAGCTAGTTCTACAAGAGAGCATTGTGAACAACAACTTGACATTACAGAGTGCTTCCCACCAGCAGATCTCAAAGTGCGTTTAACAAGGAGATCAGTATCAGAGCCCCATTTTGAAGATGGGGAAACTATAGGCCCAAGGAGGTGAATTGACTTGCTCAAGGTCATCCAGCAGGCGGCCCATGGCAGAGGTAGGACTAGAACCCAGGTCTCTGGAATCCAGATGCCCAGTCCAGCAGACCAACAATCTGTTCTCCCTTAAACAGTCAATAATAGGAAAAACCTGGGCACATGGGACTTTGACGCGGAGGTGGCATGACCACCAGGAATAATGTGGTAAGCATTGTAGGAGGTATGTGAATGGGAGCCTGATAATATCATTGCTCATGTTCTGTCCCAAAAGAATGGGATCACCCTAAGCTACTAAGCTTTTGCCAAGTAATTCACCACTCTATGGACAGAGACTCTGCTTCTTGTTGGCTGATACAACGGAATTTCTAATACTCAGTGGTTTAACTGAACTCTTCTGGAGACACTTGATTTATCACTGATAAATCACTGATGAAATCTAAAGCTCAGTTATAAAGAGAGGGTTCAGCCAGAGCCATATAAAGGGCTTTCCCCCGGCTTACAAATAACCTAGTGAAGATACTTACTATGATAGCCCCACTCAACCTCAGCACCAGTGACTGTCTGATCCTGGCTTTCATTCTTAAGGCATAATTATTGTTTTTGGCTGCTGACTGACAAGGCCTGTACACACAAAAACGATGAAACCAATCTACCTTTATGGCCTCAGCCTTGCTTTCAATTGCTGTAACGTATTCCCTTTTCATTTCTATGCATTGCTTGGGTGACATCTGAGTGGAAATAACACATGCACGGTTTAGCCTTCATCTCTTATACGCATGATTTATGTTCCTCATACAACAGCTCTAGGAGTGATCATTCGTATTTACACTATATTCCAGCACAGCAGCTTATCAAACAAACCCCTCACACACTCCTAAAGAGAAGCAACTCCTGAACAGGAGAGTGGAGTGACAGCCATTTCAGTAGGAAGGAGTGCTAAAGCATCACTGCATGCATGCCTTGGCAGCTCACGAACATCTATGCCAAACCATTTCCATTCAGACATGTATACAGGGAATTTAAGCCTTGTCCACATGAGAAAGTTCTGCCAATGTGGTTTTCAAACAGTCTCATCAAACAAGCGTGAACTGCAAACCGCTGTATGAACGCTTTTAGGGCTTGTTAAAGCTGCTCCAGTACAACTTGAAACAGCTTTTAAACCAACATAGTTAACCAGTGAAAACCCCCGTACAGACACTCTTCTTTTGATAATAGAGGCTTATTTTGATTTAGTTAAACCTAATTGACTAGAGCTAACCTGCAGTAAGCCACTTTTAAACCAAAATAATAATCTACATGGGCATTTGAACTTGTTTAGCTAAATTGGTTTGAAAACTGATTTAAGTGCAAGTCCACTTTCCCAAGTGAACAAGGTTTTAGTGTTTGGGCATGGTGACTAGCTAACAAAGAAACTGAAGTCCTCTATTCACTCACAACTCAGGTACAGCACAGTCAACTTCCTATAATGCCCTACTGATATGCTTCAGTGCTGTTCTAGAGGGACCACCTCTAATAGCAAAATGGTGGCTAGCTACTCCTGCCCAATCAGTACTCAGCCCTTCTTCTAAGGGTACAACTTGCAGTGGTGTTTTTTGTGATGTGAACACCGGACAAATAAAGATGACTCTGAGACCTTGACACTTGTTTCACCCAGGCTAACAGGCAGATTGTAAGGACATGTAGTCATTACTAGACTATGCTGGATTTGAGCCAAGATTGTTGTAATGAAAGGTTCTACATCCCCAAAGTATTTGGTCAATTGTTTGTGTGCCCTCTACATTGAAGTCAATGGGATTGTACCGTATAACTGACAGCAGAATTGTAGAAAGAAAGAAAGAAAGAAAGAAAGAAAGAAAGAAAGAAAGAAAGAAAGAAAGAAAGAAAGAAAGAAAGAAAAACTTAATGACTTTTCTTTTTTTAAAGGAAAGCTACATGTAAAGTCCATGACATAAGAGAAACCGATTTACTGAAGCATTCTAATTTTTCACATAATCAATTTCATCTCACGGTTGCTTGTCTGTTGTTTAACTTACAAGAGCAAGATAGTTCCAGACCTTGCTTGGGGCAGCTAATGATGGTGTGTTTGTGTGGGATGAAATAGTAATTCATTTCAGACAGAGAGGTAATTCATTGCAGACACTCTTTAAGAGTCTGGGGGGAGAAAATAAAATGACAGATGATTTTACAGTAGTTAAGGATTCTTTTTAAACTGCTAACCCTGGAACTGGAAATCGCAGGGAATGGACAGATTAACACAAAGAACAGTCATTGACGCTTGGGGTTTGACAGCCATGTTTTGCTGAGCACCTACACTTATTTTTTTAAAGCAGAAAAAACAGGGGAGTGTTCAGGTTTTTGCCCCCCACCCCATATTCACAGAGTTACAACCCTTATGGAAAAACCTGAAATAAGTTAACAGGAATGAAATCAACAGGGTGCTACAGAAATAACGCTGAACAATCACAGAATTTAACACAGAAGGATATTCTTTTCTCACTCTAAGTTCTATCCAATCTTATACAAAACCTATAGAAAGGTCATCATTTTTATCCAGTTCTATATTTTTCCATAAGGGAAGTAACAGATTTTATTTATTGTTTGTTTAGCAATTACAAACTGATTGGTGCTATACAAGATGTGGAAATAATGACCATTCATGCTCAGGTGAATGTTTACCCTCTAAAAATTAGGACTAAAGACGAGAGATTTTACTCTGGGTAAGTCAAAGCTGGTGCTAACTTGGTGGGAAGGAGCTCCTCTATTTTAAAATTAGACTCAAAGTGTCCCTTTGGAGACCGTGAGCTAACACACACAGTCAAAGATAGTTAGAGACAGATAAGTACCTGTGAAACAGCATTGTGGGGTTCAGGATTTATTGGGTCTGATTCACCACTGTGGGACTCCAGTTTTTATACTGGTATAATAATAATTCCATTCAAATTTATGAAGTCACTCCACTATAAAAATGGAATAATGCAAAAGTGAATTAGGCCCACTCTCTCAATGACTTCAGATCTGATTTGCTAAGTTTACAATCAAAAGATTCCCCATCTTCCCTTGCCCCCTGTTCAGCCCTAGAGCCAACCCCGGAAACTCAAGCTAGATCTGAAAATCCAGCTGTGTTCTTTCTTCATTACCACCAAAGGTTCTGCATTCAAATGTATCAGATAATTCTGATGATGATGCAACAGGTAGAATAGAATCCAGCTCCCTCTTACAAAGCTGGTTTGGCTCTGCAGGGTTAACAGGAATAAAAGTTTGGTTTGGACAGTAAAATCAGCAGATATGAATTGAAGAGAGAAGATCTCTTGAAAAAAGGGGTGCTAGTTGTATTTTTTTTTTTACCACAATTGCACTTTAAGACGGACTATATGGGATGAGAATAGCGTGGTTGATTTATTTTTGGAGACTATTACAACAGTAAGCAGATAAATCCGCAACACTACTAAACAACCAAAGACTACTAATACATTGCACTGTATGGAGGTGTTAACATTATTTGCCTAATTAATAATAAAGTGTGACTTTGAAGTAGTTGTACTGAGAGTTCCTTATACCTGGAATACTGACAGTGCACCCAGTTCATTATTAAAAAATTGGGAACTAGGTACAAGCAGGCAATTTCCATTCCACCTGGGCATCACGTTTAGGAAAACCCACTTTTGTCCTCACAACAGTGTGAATAATACAGTGGTCAGATGTCACTGTCCTGGTTATGGCCCCTGTGCATTTTTCAACCCACAGGGTATGCTGCCTCCATCAAAGGGAAAGAGGTTTTATCACTTGCAAAGAGAGTGGAACACAGTCATTTTAGCAGAAAGGCTACAAAAGACAGGGGCAGACCTGTAAGTAGAATTCAGTGGAAGGTGTGGATGTTCAGCACACTTTGGATCTGGCTCTTTTTAGTAGGGAGACACTGTGAACTTGCAGCTATGACTCCCCTCAGAGTTAATGGGAGCAGTGAGAATAAAGCACATCCAGTAGAGGATGTGTTCCTTAGACCATAAGGACAGAGGAATTACTGCATCAGCGCAGACTAGTTGGTCCATTTCGTATGGTATCATATATCTGACAGTGGCCAATCCCAGATGTAACGCATAAAACACCCATTATAAAACGAATCATGCAAAACTCTAAGCGTGTGACAGGGAGCGAAAGTGAATTTCTTCCCATCTGCCTACTATCTTTGGGATTAATCCTACAAACACTTGAGTGGATTTACTGTTTGCCACCACATTTGCCACTGTTTGCAGTCCTGTTGACCTAACTCGGATGGCACATGGCAGTAGCAATACTCCAGGCCTGTATGCATGAGGATTTATAGCCACTGCAAACAGTATCTGATTCGCTTAGCTGTAGACACTATTCTTTTTTTCATACAAACCTCTAATGATTTGGATTAGATTACATACATGTTAGGTATTCAATTGCCTTCATTAATCATTTTCACTTCTTAACATTTTCCTCTGAGTGGATGAACAAATTCAAGAAAGCCCATCCATTAAAACAAATATTGGGGAGGTTTTGATCTGTCTAGATCCATCTCTGTTTGAGTACCTAGGAGAGCTAAATGCTAATAAGCCGTATAACATCTGTTTGCCATCAACTGCTTTGTCTGAAGATGTTTATTTTTAAAAAAGTTAATAAAAATGGCATTTGAAAACTGGTTTTGATTAGGCAGGTCAGATTGTGCAAACACTTTCTCTGAAGCCAGAATATTCAGAAAAGCTCAACTCCCAGTTAGGCACCCAGGGAAGTAACCGCATTGCTGGCAGATAAATCTAAACGTGTCACAGTGGCAGCGGCTGTTTGTCAAGCACTTTAGAAAAATCAGCCCCAATTTTGTGCTCAGTGCACTTAGAAATCCAGAGTGAAATCCTGCCCCCATTAAAGTCAATGACAAACCTCCCATTGACTTTAATGGGGCCAGGATTTCATCCTTGTCCTTGGGCTCCTTTGAAAAGTTGATCCCATCAACCTGATCAGACCCTCACTGAAATAACTGAACAACCTTCACTTACGTCAGTTCAACTGGATTAGGCCTTAAATCAGAGTTTCCTCCGAAAGCTCTAAAGGGGGGCAGCCCTAGCATGGCTTCATTGTCTACATCCCCTCAATCCAATGCATTGCTTTTACTGAGAGCCTCCTCATTCGCTTATGTCAATCTTACCCCACTTCCACAGTCCACCCTGAGAGCATCCGTTTGCTTACTCCCACCACAAAATCTACAAAATCTTGGGAGAACCCAGCTGTGTTGCTGCACTAAACATTACTTGCTGGAATTGGAACGCCTTGCTGCAACTTATTAGTCACTGAGGCAGAATTAAAGGGACACAGTCAATGGAAAAAAAATCATACTTCTGTCTGAATTTTTTTTAACCTATTCTTGTTACAATTAAGATTTAAAATGGCTACCACGGAAGGAGATTAGAGGAAAATATAATTACTGGGCCACTGACTATTCTGGGGTGGGACTCTCTGACTCTCTCCTGTTGGAGCTGTTCCACTTTGTATGAATAATTAAATATTCATTAGGCCAGAGAGAGATAGGAGCGAGAAAGAGGCAGAGCAGGAGTCCCCCACATCCAGATGACTATTTCTGTCTTCTATTTTTTCCATGATACATTTTGAAAGGTCTTGCTTTTGTTCCAACACATATCAAAACCTTAGATTTTGTCACAGAAATTTTGTTTTCCTGTCAGTCCTACTTGCCAGCACTGTATGTATAGTTGTTGTTCTGTGTAAGACTGAAAGCTTGTCTCTTTAACCAACAGAAGTTGGTTCACCAATCTTGCACTGTATGTATAATCAGTTTCACTGATTCCCCTATTCAGTCAATTTCCCCTCTGTTGTTGGTTTTTGGTTTTTTCTTTTTTGGTGGGGGGATGGGGTAGGAGATCACCATTCTCTTAGTCTGTTCCTCTGTCTTTAAAAAAAAAAAGGCCTGCTAGGGAAGGCATGGTTTTTATGTTTGCACTGTGCATAGTGGATGCTACCAGCAAAAATTGTAAAAATGATTAATTAAGGGTGGGAAAGAGGAGGATAAGCATTATTTCCCCCCCTTTTTACTGACAAGGGAACTGAGCCACAGACAGGTTAAATATCAAACTTTAGCAAGTAGCCTACCATTTGGGTGTCCAACTTACACCTGGATTTTTAGAGGAGCTGAGAATCTGCACCTAAATGGAGTTGCTAATTGGGACCCACAATTAGAAGACACTTAAAAATGTGAGTCAAAGAGACTTATCAAAGGTGACCCAGTGAGTCAGTGGAAAAGTCTGGAATAGAAGCCAGTTCTCCCAGCTCCTAACCTTACATTAAATCCTCAGGCTGCCCCATTTATGTTTAATGCACCTTCAACTGTACCCTGTACAGTGGGTAAACCAGACAGGACTTCCAGATCACAATAGGCAGAATGTTTATTTTAGATGCTCATTTCTAAACATCTCATATAATGCTGATTTCTTCCCAAAGTTTGTCTTCAAGGAGCAACAGGTTCCAGAGTATTTTACTCACGTCTCCTGACAAATAAAAGCCAGAATCCTGAAATGCTGTGATTAGTCTAAAACATGGCTTCCAGAAGTCTTATGATGGCTGTGCCAAGATTTATAGGGAAATCTAATTCTCAGATTTAAGTATAAAAACTGGGTTTAATCCATTACTGGTGCACACTTAACAACAACATTACATTTTATATACTGCCATACGTCCAACAAACATGCACCTAGAGCCTATACCATTTTATAAGCACAATATATTTGATACCTACCAGGAGCTGTAGGCAAATGCCGAGGTTTATCTACCACAAAAATGCAATCAGTATCTCCACTCATCTATTGGAATTTACAAGCAATTTCTTTTTAAAATTAGTATTTGTTGCTTAGGAACTAATTTTCATCTGCCTCTGTAGGGAGCTGGAAGAGCCACTCAGAAGCGAGCAGTTTACGATAATGCACAAAGGAAGACTCAGCTGTTGTAAGGCATTTCTTTTGCGATGTGAGTACTAAAGTAACATAAATAAATATGCATGTAGGCAAATAAAGTCCAACACAAAGTGTAACAAATGACACTAAATAAGAGAGCTGCTAAACTTGCTCAGTCTCAGGCTTCCAGTACTAAAAACACTATTATGTAAACAGATGTGGATGGAATATCTAGCGTAAAATGTTAAATAGGCTTGGACAGAAACCTCATCAAGTGGATTAAATTAGCCACAAGCTAGGGGGCGAAGATAGCTCAGTGGGCTGAGAATTAGATACAGATTTACCTTTAAAGATTTCTAGCTTGCATCCAGCTCAGTGGTTTGATCTTGCCAACCCCTATGGCATGTGAGTAAAGTAATTCACGTGACCAGACACACTGAAGTCAAGAGATTACTCATATAAGAAACTGAATTCATCCCATCTGTCTAGGTATTTGTATATTCTCCATCGTAACCCACAAACATTAATGAACTGGGACTTGACCTTCCTCCCAATGACCTCAATGGAGCAGGATCAAGCCCTTCATTTTCACAATGTCCCCTTCATACAGGGATGTATTACAGTCTCCGTTTTACAGGTGAGGAGTTGAGGCACTTATCATAGAATCATAGAAGATTAGGGTTGGAAGACACCTCAGGAGGTCATCTAGTCCAATCCCCGCTCAAAGCAGGACCAACACCAACTAAACCATCCCAGCCAGGGCTTTGTCAAGCCGGGCCTTAAAAACCTCTAAGGATGGAGATTCCACCACCTCCCCAGGTAACCCATTCCAGGCTTCACCACCCTCCTAGTGAAATAGTTTTTCCTAATATCCAACCTAGACCTCCCCCACTGCAACTTGAGACCGTTGCTTCTTGTTCTGTCATCTACCACCACTGAGAACAGCCTAGCTCCATCCCCTTTGGAACCCCCCTTGAGGTAGTTGAAGGTTGCTATCAAATCGTCCCTCACTCTTCCCTTCTGCAGACTATCTAAGCCCAGTTCCCTCAGCCTCTCCTTGTAAGTCATGTGCCCCAACCCCCTAATAATTTTCTTTGCCCTCTGCTGGACTCGCTCCAATTTTTCCACATCCTTTCTGTAGCGGAGGCCCCAAAACTGGACACAATACTCCAGATGTGGCCTCACCAGTGCTGAATAGAGGGAAATAATCACTTCCCTCGATCTGCTGGCAATGTTCCTATTAATGCAGTCCAATACGCCATTAACCTTCTTGGCAACAACACTGTTGACTCATATCCAGCTTCTTGTCCACTGAAATCCCCAGGTCCTTTTCTGCAGAACCGCTGCTTAGCCAGTCGGTCCCTGGCCTGTAGGATTCTTCCATCTTAAGTGCAGGACTCTGCACTTGTCCTTGTTGAACCTCATCAGATTTCTTTTGGCCCAGTCCTTCAATTTGTCTAGGTCACTCTGGACCTGATCCCTACCTTCCAGCATATCTACCTCTCCCCGCCAGCTTAGTGTCATCTGCAAACTTGCTGAGGATGCAATCCATTCCATCATCCACATCATTAATGAAGATGTTGAACAAAACCAGCCGCAGGACCAGCCCCTGGGGCACTCCGCTTGATATCGGCTGCCAACTAGACATCGAGTCGTTGATCACTACCCATTGTGCCCGACGATCTAGCCAGCTTTCTATCCACCTTATAGTCCATTCATCCAATCCATACTTTTTAAACTTGCTGGCAAGAATACTCTGGGAGACCATATCAAAAGCGTTGCTAAAGTCAAGATATATCACGTCCACTGCTTTCCCCATACCCACAGAGCCAGTTATGTCATCATAGAAGCCAATCAGGTTGGTCAGCCATGACTTGCCCTTGATGAATCCATGTTGACTGTTCCTGATCACCTTCCTCTCCTTCACGTGCTTCAAAATGGATTCCTTGAGGACCTGCTCCATGATTTTTCCAGGAACTGAGGTGAGTCTGTAGTTCCCTGGATTCTCCTTCTTCTTTTTAGAGATGGGCACTATATTTGCCCTTTTCCAATCATCTGGGACCTCCCCCCTATCGCCACGAGTTTTCAGAGATTATGGTCAATGGCTCTACAATCATATCAGCCAAATCCCTCAGCACCCTCAGATGCACTGCATCCAGCCCCATGGACTTGTGCATGTCCAGCTTTTCTAAATAGTCCTTAACTGTTCCTTCACCACTGAGGGCTGCTCACCTCCTCCCCATACTGCACTGCCCAGTGCAGCAGTCTGGGAGCTGATCTTGTCTGTGAAGACTGAGGCAAAAAAGCATTGAGTTCTTCAGCTTTTTCCACATCATCTGTCACTAGGTTCCCTCCCCCATTCAGTAAGGGTCCCACACTTTCCCTGAGCTTCTTCTTGTTGCTAATATACCTGTAGAAACCCTTCTTGTTACCCTTCACGTCCCTTGCTAGCTGCAACTCCCAATTTTGCTTTGGCCTTCCTGATTACACCCCAGCATGCTCGAGCAATCATTTTATACTCCTCCCTAGTCATTCTTAGAAATTCAGGATATGAACCGAAAGCCCACAGAAGCCTATGGGAGTTTTCCATTGACTTCAGTAGGTTGTGGGACTGACCCTGTGGGTATGTCTACACTGCAGTAAAAAACCCAGGATACTATGTCTCAGAGCCTGGGTCAGCTGACTTGGGCTTGCAGGGCTCAGGCAGCAGGGCTAAAAATTACAGCATAGACATGCAGACTTGGGCCCTGAGACCCACCCCACTTGCGGGGTTTCAGAGCCCAGGCTCCAGTCTGAGCGTTAATATCTACACTGCAATTTTTAGCCCTGCAGCCCGAGCCCTGCGAGCCTGAGTCATCTGACCCGAGCCAGCCACAGGTCTTTTATTGCAGTGCAGACTTATCCTAATGTGACTCGACCAAAGTCACAGAGGATGTCTAAGACAGAGCTGAGTATCAAACTCAAGGCTCTGGAGTCCTAGTCCAGTGCTGTAATCACAAGAACAGCCTCCCCTCATACAAGTGTTTAAGGCCCCACTTTAGGACAGCAACAAACAACAAGCATGCTCATGCTCACTGGGACTTAAATCACATGCTTAAGTGCTGTCCTCGTCAGGGATGCTTTTCTGAATTGGGGCCTGAGGATTGGGCGTCCGACTGGTATTAAGAATACCACCTAGTTCCTGTACAGCACTTTTCATCAGTAGATCTCAAAGTGCTGTACAAAGGAGGTCAGGATCATGAGCCCCATTTTACTGATTCAGAAACTGCGATAGAGAGGGGAACTGACTTGGCCCACTGCTACCCAGGAGCCCCGATCGAGCTGGAAATAAAATCCAGGTCTCCTGAGCACCAGTCTAGCGCTCAATCCACTAGGACACACTGTGTCCCCAGCAGCATTCTCAGGGTACCATCATCAGAACCTCGGTGAAAAAAGTTGGAAGTCTTGACCCAGGTCCTAGTGCACAGGTGTCCATGTCACAAAAACTACCACCAGAAACGGCAGTGGTAGCAGAGAATAAGGATGGTCCAGTGGCTAGGGTGCTATAGTGGTATAGTGATGTTGCACTCTACATGATTTTATGAAAGTATGCTAATGAGTGTGAATATAATGTAACTAAAATATGCTTCATGCAAAAGGTCTCTTGTAAGGTAGCTTATACAAAGCTTATATTCTACTGAGTGTGGTCATCCTATTTGTATAAATGTATCACTCTTGTATCTAAAACTACAAATATGAAATATAACTCTGAAGGCCTATTGTAATTATGCAAAGTGTGGGCCATTAATGGTGGTTTGGAATCTTGATGGCTCCCATCAACCAGGACAATTGACTGTGGATGGCTCTGTTTGCAGGCAGGCCTTCTTGTGAGTCAGTCTGGGAGGAATGAAGGTTTGGGGTCTCACAGGACATGTGATCATGTCACCTGAACTGTAATCCGTCTTTAAACTGGTGCTTTTCCATTGAGAAGGAGGGGTGGGAACCCAGAGGGACAAAGGATTCCCGCCTTATGCAAAATATATATAAGTGGGTGGAACAGAACAAAACGGGTGGCCATCATGAGAAATCCCCTAGCTACCCTCTGAGCTGGAACAAGGGCTGTACCAGGGGAAAGGATTGTGCCCAGATTGGAAGGCATCCAGTCTGTGATAGACACTTATTGAAACATCTCTGAGGGTGAGATTTTATCTGTATTCAGTTTTATTACTGTATTGGTTTAGACTTGCGTGTTTTATTTTATTTTGCTTGGTAATTCACTTTGTTCTGTCTGTTACTACTTGGAACCACTTAAATCCTACTTTCTGTATTTAATAAAATCACTTTTTACTTATTAATTAACCCAGAGTATGTATTAATACTGGGGGGGGGGCAAACAGCTGTGCATATCTCTCTATCAGTGTTATAGAGGGAACAATTTATGAATTTACCCTGTATAACCTTTATACAGGGTAAAACGGATTTATTTGTGGTTTGGACCCCACTGGGAGTTGGGCATCTGAGTGTTAAAGACAGGCACACTTCTGTAAGTTGCTTTCAGTTAAGTCTACAGCTGTTAGGAGACGTGGTTCAGACCTGGGTCTGGGTTTACAGCAGGCTAGCGGGTCTGGCTCAAACCAGGCAGGGCACTGAAGTCCTAAGCTGCCAGGGCAGGAAAGCAGGGGCAGAAGTAGTCTGCTTCGTGCTCAAATAAATTGGTTAGTCTCTAAGGTGCCACAAGTACTCCTTTTCTTTTGGCACATCAGTTGGCAATTCCCAAGGGGGTTTCTGTGATCCAACCCGTCACAGTGGGACCTGAGAGAGCTGGGTTCAATTTCTTGCTCTGTCAGAGGCTCTCCTGTGTCATCTTGGATAAATAGCTTAGCCTCTCTGTGCCTTAGTTCCTCATCAGTGAAATGGCCACAGTAGCACTGCCCTACCTCACAGGGGAGTTGTGAAGAAAAATACATTAAAAGATTGTGAGGTTCCCCACGTACAACAGTGATAGGACCATATAAGTATCTTAGATAGTAGAGAGGCTAGAACTGCTTGGGAATCGAGACTGAACTTCTTTTTCTAGAGGTATTTCCTGCCGTGATGAGTTGGGAGACAAAATGGTGGAGAAGTAAGGGAAACTTACATGGGCCCTACCAATTCAGTACCTATTTGGTGAACACAAAGTAGTTCAGCCCCCAGGGCTGTCAAACCCAGCACCTCGCATGAGAATTGCTTTCTAAAAGATGTTTAGATGTTTCATTTTTCTAAAAGATGAAACATAAAATCATAAACATTTCCCATAGGACAAGTAAAGGAGAAAACAGGACAAGGAGAATGTTAATGAAGACATCAGCCCTTTTTGGAATTTGCAGGTATTTTTTTAATCCACTTGGACAAACCCTCAGCTGGTATAAACTGGTCTAACTCTACTGATGAGGACATCAGTGCATGCCAGTTTACACCAGTTGATCTGGTCCTCTACTTTGTAAATTAATTCCCAATGGCCTAAACACATTAAAGAAAAACAAAGCAAAGCAAAAAATCCCACACAAAATCTTCAAATCTATTTAAACAGTATTTTGAGGTCTCAACAAAATTAATCAGCTTCATCTCACCTAGAAAATACAAAGCACAAACAAGGAGCGAGTCTATCCAATATGATTTTACAGGCGATGACAGAATTTGGTACCATCAAATATTCCATGGTCAATTGCCAATCACTGAGAACGATGCTGGCAAGAAAATAGACGGGGAGAGCATCCCTAATGATATACTTTATGCAACTCCAGCCTTGAAGGCTCTCCATCCTCCCTCTAGTAAAGTGAAAATCGTCCTAGGAGGTTCTGATTATCCTGCTGCAAGTTAAATGACAAAATCAGCATGAGATCCCAAGCCTGTCAGTCGTAGTGAGGTTTTGTTTTTTTGGGAGGGAGCATGGGTGGAGAGAAGGAGAGAGGAGTTATACTGGCTTAATGCACAGCTCATTGCTGTCAAATGCTTGTGTTTAGCCAGTGTGTTACATTACAGAGCAGAAATCAAATGGAAGTATTTCCGATACATGAGATTTAAACACTATGGGTACGATAAAAAACCTATGGCAGCAAGTCTCAGACATGGGCTCAATTGACATGGGCTCATGGGGCTCATGCTGCAGGGCTAAAAAATAGCAGTGTAGACATTTGAGCTTGGGCTGGAGCCCAAGCTCTGAAACCTGGCAAGAGGGGTCAGGGTCTCGGAGCCCAGGCTGAGAGACTTGCCACCGTGTGTTTTTTATTGCTGTGTAGATGTACCCGTAGAAACAAACAATGCCCTTTCTCAAGCTAAATAAATAAATACACTCTGTATACGACCCTACAAATCATAAAATGCAGCCTCACCGCACACCTCTATCTCTTGCTGGTTTTAGAGTAGCCAAGTATTAAATGACAAACAGCAGTCTCTAGGGCTGCTGTGATAAAGCTCAGAGTTTACTAAACAATCCAGTACATGTGCTTGTAATTTAGTTTTCTAAACAGTCACTTGCAAAATCCACACTAAGTCAGAACCAAATATAAAACACTAGCTAGGAGAAACAGAAAAGCATAGAAGTCTGGATCCGCATTTCAACTGTCTGGTTGTGTTCACTGCAGGAAACAATGATCCCTCCAAGGTATTGGTTACCTCCATTTACTGAAATTGTTAAAACAAACTGTCACAGACCAAAGAAAATAGTAGTTTGTTTGACTTAACTCTTCATAAAAAAGGAACGCTGTCAAGTAAGTAAAGGAATAATGAAGAAACATGGTCAAATATATTATGTTCAAACTTAATAGGAATAAAAATGTTTTCACCATTTTTAAAATTTGAATGTAAACAGTTTGGGGATTTTTTTAAAACATTAAATATTCCCGTGCAGTTTTAGAGACTCAAACACAACAACTTTGTGCTAGGGCAGGGGTTGGCAACCTTTGGCACAATTGCCCATCAGAGTAATCACTGGCGGGCCGCGAGACATTTTGTTTACGCTGACCGTCTGCAGGCACGGCCCCCCCGCAGCTCCCAGTGGCCGCGGTTCACCATTCCCAGCCAATAGGAGTTGCGGGAAGTGGAGGCCAGCATGTCCCTGATCCTGAAAGCTGCTATGCACCTCCAATTTCCATTGCTGGACCAGACCCTCATCTGGTGTAAATCGATAGAGCCCCTTTACAATCAGACCCAAAATGGGGAAAAGAAAATTAGATTTGTGAAACATTCTTTCAGTTTTCAAAATCTAGGGCACTGTAACAGGCAGAGACGTTCTCAGCTTCTTACTTAATATCCATCAGATGATGCAGTGTTGCTATCTGTTACAATTTTATTGCAAGTATTGTGGTATTTAGTTATTTTTTTAAAAAACCATTGTTTTCAGTCACTCAATAATGTCAAGATCTCAGCTTTCTTTCTTTTTCTTTTCTTTTTTTTATGTCAGCTTCAAGACCTCATGGTTGTGGAGAATAGCTGGGAAACATAACTTTAAAGGCTCAAAAACCAAAAGGCAAATAAAAAGTCCCCAAATGTTTGTTTTTAAATTCATGATTTTTAAGCCATTCTCATGATTTTTGGGACCAGAGTCCAGATCTTTGAATGCTTGGGCAATACTGATTATGGCCTTTTTAACAAAAAAGAAAGCTTCCCATAAGCACTTTCAACCTGTGGATGGCAAAATTCCTTCCTTATCTACTTCAGTAATTACAAGCTTCTGTGCTACCTCTCGTCTAAACAATAGACAAAGTAAAGCAACAATGCCCACCACTGTTTTATTGCTCTGATCCACTTCTCTCCCAACATCATGCTCCATCTCCGATAAGATGTTATCTGGCCATGCAAGGAAAGCAGTGTGTAAGATGGCAGTTAGACTGTACGGTGAAGGCTGAGAGATGTCTATTTTATCCTGCTGTTGGGTTATTCACACAGTTTTTACTTATTTTTTCATAATACTTCATGAAGTTTCCTTCCGAGGAATGAGACAGCAGTTTGTCTTTTCTGAGAGCTAAGGTCTGCTTCAGTCTCCAAAGTGTCAGCCGTGTTCTATGGGATGGAAAAATGGACTGATCATTCTCCCTAGCTCCACCTCAGAAACAGTATGGCAGGCTTTCTGATTAGAGTGACCAATTCATCTGCTATGTTTGAGGGTCAGATTCTCAGCTGGCAAAAATTGGTGCCATTTCATTGACATTAACAGAGCTACATGGATCATCTGAGGATCTGGCATGGGCCTCTTTCTCCAGTTCTCTCTGTTAAATTATTTGCTGGGTTTCTTCTCTTCCCCCTCATCCCCACTCCAACCTTTTATAAAAGCAGATTGGCCAAAACTCCTTTATTTACAATTGAAGTGGATACTGTCCTACACAACAGGACCCAGGGACCAGATGGGATTATTCATGTGATACAAAACCTTTCACCTCTAGACTGTGAGTTTGATTGCACTCCTAGTTGATAGGCAGGTATTGAGAGCTACTCACACCTGCTGGCTCTTTGGTGCTTTCCAGGTAGGATACCACATTGCTATTTTAAGGAGCCACGGTACCGATTCCACTGTCAAGGCTGAAAGACAGTTTCTATTTAAAGCTAAATTGGCAGCTTCATATAAAACTTCCATTTAAAATCCATAATATACAAAGCATCCCCTTAGCCTGAAATTCATCACAATTTATCAGAGGCCAGAGTAGAATTTAGAGGCAAGCAATTCTAATAGCATATTTTTGAGTTATATGTCTAAGTAAACAGCAGTTGGTGGTTCACTGGCCAGTATGCAAATGGTGGGATCAGTGACCAGTATCGGAAATTCAGATACGACTAGACCCAGAGAAAGTCTCTTGCCTATAACTGAAGGGTAAGCGAGGATACCAGGACAGAATTAAAGTAGTATTGGAACCTTTGTTGTAAATTTCCAGATTTCAAGTATTTAGTGGGGAGTGTTGCTTTATTCTATTACCATGAGAATTTTTTATTAAGGGCAATATATTCTCAGCTTTAACTCTGCTTTGAAGTTCTGGTCTGGGGATTCTAGTTTAGCAAGAGAAATATATTACTTCTGTGTGGAAAAGAAGTTTATTCTTCTCACACAATGAAGTTAGTTGCATATATGAAAGTGTGAAAGCTGCCCTGTATTAAGAAGACTACACACAGCTACAGCTACAGACTAGGGACCGAATGGCTAGGCAGCAGTTCTGCGGAAAAGGACCTAGGGGTGACAGTGGACGAGAAGCTGGATATGAGTAAACAGTGTGCCCTTGTTGCCAAGAAGGCCAATGGCATTTTGGGATGTATAAGTAGGGGCATAGCGAGCAGATCGAGGGACGTGATCGTCCCCCTCTATTCGACATTGGTGAGGCCTCATCTGGAGTACTGTGTCCAGTTTTGGGCCCCACACTACAAGAAGGATGTGGATAAATTGGAGAGAGCCCAGCGAAGGGCAACAAAAATGATTAGGGGTCTGGAACACATGAGTTATGAGGAGAGGCTGAGGGAACTGGGATTGTTTAGTCTGCGGAAGAGAAGAATGAGGGGGGATTTGATAGCTGCATTCAACTACCTGAGAGGTGGTTCCAGAGAGGATGGTTCTAGACTATTCTCAGTAGTGGAAGAGGACAGGACAAGGAGTAATGGTCTCAAGTTGCAGTGGGGCAGGTTTAGGTTGGATATTAGGAAAAACTTTTTCACTAGGAGGGTGGTGAAACACTGGAATGCGTTGCCTAGGGAGGTGGTGGAATCTCCTTCCTTAGAAGTTTTTAAGGTCAGGCTTGACAAAGCCCTGGCTGGGATGATTTAATGGGGGATTGGTCCTGCTTTTGAGCAGGGGGTTGGACTAGATGACCTCCTGAGGTCCCTTCCAACCCTGATATTCTATGATTCTATGAAGGGATATCAAATTTACATCTTAAAAATGTACACATTTCATAGGATACCCATCAGTCTACAGGTGCCACTAAAGCCAATGACTAAACTCCCACTGATGTCCAAATGGCACCAAAATTTGGCCCTTGAAAGAAGAAATAAAAGTTTATTTAAAGAGTCTGACTTAATTTTTGTAAGTTATGTAAGCCTTTTTATCATCAACAGGACAGGGTCCAACTTGCTCTGAAATCCTTGTTGTTCATGAATGCCTAACCTTGGCATCAATTAAAATACACAATAAAAACAAATATAGAATTAATAGTTTAATAAAAAAGGACATAAGTGCCTGGCTAATACTATTAAAAGATTATATGTGTAAAAGAATAGGCCCCAAAGTAGGTAAGATCCGATCACAGACAGCTTATTTTCTCTGTTTTCAAGTGGGTTGAAATGGCTACCCCAACCAGGATGCTGGGATAATACTTTGATCCTCTCTTTGTAACAGTGTTATGCTTTTAAGTCTCTTGAGAGGCAAACTACTCAAGAATTAAGAAAACATCATGGTGCAGTCCAGCATTTAAGAAAAAAAGAATCATATGACTACCTGCATTAATCAAAAGAAAGGCAGCATCAGCAGTAAGGGGTAAAGGAGATTAGAGAATGCCATGATAGCCATTACTGTAAACGTGGACAGGAATGCTTCAGATGATAGTAACTTTGGTGCTAATAATAGGAATGCTGGCATGTGTGTTTCATAAGGCTAGGAGAGACTGTAAAAGGTTTTGCAAAGACACACGTTTTATTCAGTAATCCCAGAATACAGCTCAAGAAATCTGGCCTCTTGGAATAAAGATGCATTAGGTGAGACGAGCTATTGAATCACGTACAAGACAAAGGAGGGCAAATTCTAACTGCATTCTTTCAAGAAATGGGTAGTGCACTGGAAAACTGATAACACAGACATGGAGGAAGCCACTATGAGTATGTCTGCTCTGTGTTTTAAAACCCATGTCAGCAAGTCTCAGAGCCAAAGTCTGCAGACCCAGGCTGTGAGACTCGCTGCTGCAGGTTTTAAAACACAGCACGGACACGCACACAAAATGTCTAAACAGACTGAGTGTTAGGTAAGTCATAGGAGAGCCTGAAAAGCTTCAGTTTTGTTCAGAAGGTGGGCTCATCCTCACAGTATCTGATCGCCTCATAAACATTAAGGGATTTATCCTCATAACACCCCTGTGAAAAAACTTCCTAACTGTCAGGGTGGTCAAGCTCTGGAATAAATCGCCTAGGGAGGTTGTGGAATCTCCATCATTGGGGATTTTTAAGAGCAGGTTTGGGGATGGTCTAGATCGGGGTGGCCAACCTGGGGCTCCGGAGCCACGTGTGGCTCTTCAGAAGTTAATAGGCGGCTCCTGGTCTAGGTACCGACTCCGGGGCTGAAGCTGCAGGCGCCAACTTTCCAATGTGCCGGGGGGGGGGGGGTGATGGGTGCTCACTGTTCAACCCCTGGCTCTGCCACAGGCCCTGCCCCCGCTCCACCCCTTCCCACCCTCTCCCCTGAGTCTGCCATGCCCTCGCTCTTCCCCCTCCCCCCCAGACCCTCCTGCACGCCACAAAACAGTTGATGGGGAGATGTGGGGAGGGAGGGGGAGGCGCTGATCAGTGGGGCTGCTGGTGGGTGGGAGGCGATGGGAATGGTGTGGTGGGGAGGGCTACTGAGGGGCTGCTGACATATTACTGCGGCTCTTTGGCAATGTACACTGGTATATTCTGGCTCCTCTTCAGGCTCAGGTTGGCCACCCTGGTCTAGATAATACTTAGTCCTGCCATAAGTGCCAGGGACTGGACTAGATGACTTCTCAAGGTATCTCCAGTTCTACAACTCTATGATTGTATGTGCCTGCATATCCATCTAAGTTCTTAGATAGCACCCGTCACCACACTATTGCACACACTTACACCCTTAAAACAATCCACATTTGCAGAAACAAACACCATAAATATTGCTTGTAGCTCCTTATGCCCTGGCTCATTAAACACCAGGTAATGACTGGATTCTTAACTGCTTTTCTCCTCAGATATATTAAAAGCTTCTTAAACAGCTGAATACAGTATTTGGATACAACAATCCCACTGAAATGCACTGTTAATGAATGATTTATTAGAGTGGCAGCAGCAGCTTTCTCTGGGATCATTTCTTAATTAACAACCACAAACTAGTTGATGCCAGTTTAAAAAAAAATGGGGAAAAAAAGTGCTTTGCCTTTTCTTTCCTCTAATGGAGCAGAAGTTTGAAGATTTCTGTTCGGTTTTCGCCTCAGGGCAACTGAAACACAACAAGCCTAAATAAAATGACAGGCAATCTGTGTTACTTTCTGTGTGCATTAACTCATTTCCCCCTCAAAAGAACCTGTTATCTGGCACCAAAGCAGGCAATCCAGGTTTGCTTTTCAATGATGGGGGCGAGGCTTGGACCTTAGAAACTGGTAGAGTACTCAGGGACGCTCTCCTGCTGGAACAGGGAAGTAGAGTTCTGAACAGTGGTGGTGCATGGGTCGTCCCTGAAACTGGAGTAGGAGAAAGAGGACTCAGGAAGAGAGATGTTGCACTGCCATGGTCCAATGGCCTCGATCATTATGTATCGAGAGCTGTAAATGCACATGGATTTGCACAGAGGGTTAAGTGGTCTACACAAAGAATGCCCCATATTTCAAACCTCAGTGTTGAAACTCAGACCAAAATCTCTAGGCGGGCACCTGAATCAGCAATATTTTAGAAACCTAAATGCGGTTCTGGGTGCCCAACCTAAGTCACTAAAGTTTGAAAATTGGGCCCTAATAATCATTTCTCTGAATCGATGAGAGCCTCAGATCCTGAACCTGCTCCCAGTGACCTCAACAGGTGTTTTGACAAACTACAAGGGGAGAAGGATTGGGTCCTCAGGAACTGACCCTACAAGGTTTTGAGCACCTATTGCTCTTCTCCCACCTACTAATGCTGTAATTCTATCAAAAAAGCAATTTCAGGTGTCTGTAAACTGACTATTATTTGTTTCTTCTGACGTGCCAGGTGCTGTACAAGCCATAAAGAACTGTTGAGCTCTGCAATTACAAGCTAAAACCACCTCTTTCTGTGTTCCTTTCATCCCTCCCACTCTTCCAGCAGCTAGTTCTCTGTTATGTGGGCATGCTGGGATCCACTTATTTAACTCCTAAATCAGACTATGGTCTGCTCCTCTGTGCCTTTAAGGAAGAGTCCTGTACTGAAGATGGTACTGCGGCACAGTGGGAGCTCTGGGAGGCATCTTTGCAGGGCTTTGATAAGAGGAAGGGGAACACAACTGCTCCATTGCCTTTGAAGGGCATGCAGCACCCATGATCCTCTACCTCCATCCATCTCACTGATTACGGTGGACAGGGCCCCATCCACTTCCATAGGCACAGTTTGATTTCTATACTTGGGTTGGGGGGGGCTGCTCCAGTAAGGCCAATGGGGCTGCATGTGGCGGGAGAGCAAATTCCACGCCTGTCTGAGCTCTGCAGTTTGGGGAGGCAATACCCCCCTGTACCACACCCAAATTATGCCCATGCCCACTTCCTGCCTAATTTGGAGAGGCAAGAGATGGCATTTGCACTTCCCTTGAGCACCATGTTATGGTGGGTCCCAGGCAGCCAGGTAAGAGAGAATGGAGCTTCCTTGTATTCTATCACCTTGTGCATCTACACAGCTCCAGGTACAGTCATGTCTTGACTAATACTATAGAAATGCCCTGGACCATCAGAACAGACTACAACTATAAATGGCCCACGGAGTGCAGACTCCATCTCTTTATCCAGACATCTGCTTATCTACTCTAACTGAGGCATTTATACTATGCTCATTTCCCCCTTACTCTCACGAGAAGCCCGTGTTCCGGAAGACTCTGGGAAGAAGAAGGGCACAGATTCATAGATTTTAAAGGCCAGAAGGGACCATTATGGATCCATATAAGAAAGCAGAAAGCAATAGTAAAGCAACATATAGAAGACAATGAAAGGTCCACAGTGCCATTCTGAGCATTGGCCACGTAGAAATGGATTAGTGCAAAGGATTCTATTTGCCACATATCAGAGCCTTGTTTCTAGTACAAAAAATCAAGTTTAAATGCATTGATTCTTGTAATGCTTTTTTATCTTATAGTAATGCTTCAGTTGACAGCAATCAGCATTCTCACAGTGCCAACTGATGGCTGGACAGAGTCCAAATTATCTTAATGGCTTAGAATATTGCCAGGGGAAATGAAACTGGCGTGACTCTAACCGGCACACAACTGCAGTTTCAGGTAATGATCCCTTCTGCTCCTCTTTTTGTGCTACACCAAAGTGACCAGGGTATGGACTGATGGGCTACAGGCAGCAAGGTTCTTTGGTTCAAGTCACAGTCTCTTTTCCCCCCACTTTCAGGGTGGCATCAACACAAAGATCAATCTATTGGTTTGTGGGGAAACGAAATAAAAACAGCTGGGGGAAGAAAAAAAAACCCAAAAAGCTTTGAACAGAGAAGAGTGACTACTGAAATTTGAACCCAATCTCTTCTCTTTGGGACTGAGGAGAAATGCTGATTGCCTCACAGACATTTAAATGAACTCTCAGAAGGAGAAATGGAAAAGCAAAGTGCAGGGATAGCAAAGAGTTTGCGTCTAAGATGTGGTAATTGCTATTAATTCTGGTGCCTTGGGTTTCGTTGTCAGTGGCAGATGAAATGACAAAGTGCATGTTCAGTTACTCTGTCATCCCCCACAATCACTTTGTCACGTTTTGCTGAAGAGGTGACCTGACTTGCCCACCCATCATTCACCATCTGCCTCACCTGTCACCTTGTGTGGTGACAGGGAAAAGCAGTTTATTTTCTCTACTCGGGATTGAATTCTGGTCTTGCTCTGTGTTGTTGGATTTTTTAAAGTGAGCAATAGAGATAGCCAAAGCGAGAATGCAGGCAGGCTCTGTGACTGCATGCAGCAGCCCGTCCTTTGCATCTTCCAGAGAACTTTACAAACAGGCTCATGAATTCAATCTCACAACAACCCTGTGAGACAATTAGTTCAGTCTTCTTGTCCACATGTTACAGACAGTGAAACCAAGATACAGATGGACTATGTGCTTTGCCACGGTCACACTGCGAATCAGTGGCAAAGCGAGGGAAAGACCCCATAATTCTTGACTCCCAGTTCCAAGTTTTAACTAGTAAATAAAATTCCCTCCTGATCCAGGCAGAGTGGGAGCTAATAAGTGATAGCTTCACAAGGCAGGTTCCTGGATGAAGGACCAATGAGGAGCTCAGAGTCTAAACCAGGAAACACTAAGGTGGGGGGGGAGAGTCTTGGTAGTGAAAAAGAGGTGAACAGAAATTAGAACTGGGTCAGAATTTTAAAATTTCCAAATCTCAAGAATGGCAAGATTGGATTTACTTTAGGGTGCTGAATCTGAGTACGAGAGATGGGCCAAAATCACTTTCTATTTTGGGAGATGAATCTTCGGATTTGAATCCAACTTTACAGTTTTGGGTCTAAGTCAGATCCAGAACTGGAAAGGGCATGCTTCCCAGTTCTGGTTCAGAGGTGGCTGAGATCTCTTCAGTTGTTCAGTTTAGTATGTGGGTGCTGGATGGGGTTGGTAGCCTGTGATATACAGGAGGTCAGACTAGATGATCTGGTGGTTCCTTCTGGCCTTAAACTCTATGACTCTTGAGCAGAAGGCAATAATCTTGTGAGAACCACTTGCAAGACTCCGGGGCCATCAAACCTGAACCAAACCCAACACCTAACCCTGATTCAGCTTCTAAACAAACTCCTTACCATAAATCTAGCCTAGATTAAGATAAGAACACTACCTCATCAGTTCACCTCTAGAAAAGAGCACTGAGACTGGAAAACAATTTTATGTTAAGCTTCAGAACAAAACAAACAAAGAAACAAAAAGCTGGGAGAAAGCTTCCCCCAGGCAAGGCTGAACAAAGCTTAGCAAATTTACCATCTTACATATCCAATAAGATGAATTTTCAATATGCATTTAGATGAAATCAACTTTGTCATTTGTCAACCTACCTAGGGAGGTTGTGGAATCTCCATCATTGGAGATTTTTAAGAGCAGGTTAGACAAACACCTCTCAGGGATGTTCTAGATAATAGTTAGTCCTGCCATGAGTGCAGGGGACTGGACTAGATGACTTCTCGAGGTCCCATCCAGTCCTATGATTCTATGAAAACAAAATCCCTTCAACTATACAGAGATATCACTTCCCCCAGTAGTGAAAGACATACACAAATAGACTGCATTCTTGTACAGCAGCATTTCTTACTGCTGTCACATTGCATACAGTTTTACGTAAAAGCCAGGGCATTTGGAATACAGTACCTGAGTACATGTGAATTGTCAGAATAACAGTGCAAATAATTCTGGGTCAGCATTTGCTCCCTGCCCCCCTCCATAGTAGCTCTCATTTTGTTTTCCACAAGCCTTCAACTTTTCAAAGCCTCTGATGTTAGGCAACTTCATAGAATTTGCTCTCAACAACTCTCAGCGTACTCTGTTGGTGATGAGATAATGAATATTTTAAACAAAACAAAAATTAACAGGCCAGAAAACACTAAATGACCAGGAAGAACCTCTGGTATGTTGGAAATTTTCTCATTTAGTGAAGGATTAGAAGCATAAAGCTAGTGTATATAAAACCACAATCCCATTCATAATAATAAAAAATATTTGGTACTTCTAAAAGGCATAGCTCTCCTGTGTTCCACACACTAGGTTTAACTTCTCCTTTATCGTTGAAATCCATGCAGAAATGCATAATTGTGGGGTTACAGAAAGCTGTTTACACTAAAGGAATGAATCCCACAGCATTATAATTTTCCTTCGTGACTAATTTTTTGGGCCCCACATTTTCAGTCATACACTTCATCCCACTTTGGGGCCTTGGCCGGCTGAGAGATATGCTATAGGGCCTTAGATCTTATAGTGCTTTCCATACTCTACCTAATACTTCACAACACCTTAGTAAGATAGGTCAGGAACACGTAGGAAACACTTCACTGTCCACCAACACTTTATGAGTAGAAAACAGCACCTGTTTAATAGCACACAACACCGCTATGTTATAGATTAGAATGGGAAGTGAAGTAAAATACATAGGCAGTTGACATTTCAGTGGAAAGTTAACCAGGAAACAATGTAACAATGTAGGGCTGTGATGGGGTCATACAACTGCAGAGACTGACACTCTCCAAGGATTATATCCCATCTACACATCCATTAAAATATTTCATGGAGCCACCCCTACTTTACCTAGTAACAAGGGATGAAAGCAACAGCGCTATTGCTCCAGCATTTTTTCAACAGAGAGATCTGACTAGAAAGCTCAGATTTAGAAGGGTGCCAGCAGTTTGAAGATCACAGACCCTGGAAATAGTAAGTGTACAGATTCTCTTATCAACTTAATCAAAACCAACTGTATGATTTCCAAGCTTGCAGATACTCCTTGCAACGAAATGGGGGGATACGGGTGCCCTGCAGAACAAACACAGGCTCCAGCGCTCTGGCTCTGAAGCTTTTAAAACTTATTTCTGCCTCTAGGAAACCTCACCCAAACAATGCAAATAATGTGGATTACTAGAGGAGTTTAGAGAAAATTTAGTTACATACCCCAAACTCAGACCATGACTGCCAAAGATTTCACTGAGATTTGAGAACCTGGGCTGAATCTGGAACAAATCTGTTCTCACAGTATCTGTGGCTTTGGGTGCAAAGCATTCGAAGTTTGGTGGTTTCATCTGGTTTCATCTCAAGGTTCAACCTCATGGATTTTGAGGTTCTGCAAACCTGCCAAACATTTTTTTTTTGTTGATCTACAAAACAAGTCTCAGTTCATGAACACTTTTTTCCTCTGTAATTTAAACCCATAGGCCAGACTCTCAGCTGGTATGAATTGAAATAGCACATGGACTTTCCAGGGATTCAATTACAGAGAGACAGGAGAGAGAGAGAGAGAGAGAGAGAGAGAGACGGGCTTGATTCTCCATTACCTTAGACCTTGTGCAGTCATTTACATTAATGCAAAGTGAGTGCAAGCAGCACTAAAATGCTGCTTTATCAGACTAGTACCTCTTGATGCCCACTTTGTATTCACTTCACACGAGTATAAATGGCTACCCAAGGGTACTCCTGGGGGAATTCTGCTCTCCTGGCCCTGCAGAATTCATGTGTCGTGCAGAATTTTTTTTTCTCAGCAGAAAATACATTCTGTCAAGAAGTGCTGCAGTTACACCTTTTGCCCTCTAGGGCTGCTGTGGCACCAGTACAGAGAACTGCCACTCCCAGACGGGAAAGCTGCAGCTGTGGATAGAGAAGAGAAGAGGCTGTGTTCCTCACAGCGCTCTGCCTGTGGGGCCAGAGGAGGAGGCATGGGATATGGGGGGATGGACAGTGGGGGGCACATCGGGCTGCTGGGGGTTCACAGACTGGGGTTCAGATAGGCTAGTGGGGGGCAGACTGGGATGGGAGCTGAATAGGAGATGGAGTTCAGGGACACATAGGGTCAGAGGGGAGGAGGTGCAGGGATACATGGAAGAGGAAGGTGGTTGAGTGGGGACACAGGGCCAGGGACAGGGGAGGGAGTGCAGGGACACACAGGGAAAATGGCGGGGTACAGGGACACATGGGGACAGGGATAGCTATGCCTGACTGAATGACAGAGGCTAGGGGTCAGCCAGGGTCTGCATGGGGAAGGCTCCCTAACACTTCCTCCTCCTCCTCCTCCCCCCAAAAAACCTTCCATACTTCTCCCCTCACAACAACCCTCCAAGTTCATACCCAGCCTCCTTCCAAGCAATTATTTCCTTCTTCCTCAGCTTCTCTATTATCCCTGACTCCCCTAAGCCTTGGCACTGCTTCTGTAGGGCATGGAAATATATTTCTGTATTGTTGTTTAAATGAATTATTACTCAGAGTTCTGTATTAATATGCCTACTAAGGAACTGATTTATCAGAAAACATTTCTTGAATCTTTTCTGTTGTCTGTATTCATACAGACATAGTCGCTGACAGGTATTTTGAAATAAATTACCAAAATAATTGAAACTAGCATGATTATATTGTGTCATTTTGACAAATAAAATATGTAGTATTTTGCAGTATTTTAAAATATTGTGTGTAGAATTTTTAATTTTTTGGTGCAGAATTCTCCCAGGAGTACCACGGTGCAAAGCAAGGGAGAATCAGATGCTATGTGCTTTTTCTAGCCTCTGCTAGGTGGTAGGGATAGAACAGTCATCAGAAAGCTAGACTGGCATAAGTAGCTGCTTTAGATACAATATTAATCCTGCGCATATTTGCTTATTAAAGGCCTGATCCTGCACCACTGAGTTGCCATTTACTTCACTGAGCGCGGGATCAAGCCCTACATTATTTTCCCTCTCCCACTCTGTTTCTTTTATCACCCCATCTCTGTATTTGTGTTTTTAACAATGCATTTTCAGCTGATTTTCTCTTCATTTTTCCCTGTCTCCTTTCCCCCAGTCTCCCCTACAGTCAATGGAACTCAAAACTAACGATGATTGAATGGGAACCACTGTACTCACATAGGTTCAAATTTAGGCCAATCTCTCATTTCAAAATGTAACTGAGCAAAATGTGGTGCTTCCAGCGGAGTGTGGCTTTGAGGTTTTGGCTTTCATCAAATCCTAAACTCAAATGGAAACTCATGGGGCACGAATGCTTGGAAACAGAAAACACTAAGTTCCGCACCCCTGGAAGGCCTCAATCCTGGAAGGTATTGAGTGGCCTCTGCTCTCACCGACTTTGGTGTTAGATGGAGGCCCTAAGCTCTTCACTGGATAGGACTCCATGGGCCTGATTCTGCAAAGCCTTTAAGCGCATGCTTAACTTTAAACACTTGCTTCAATCCTATGGACGTCAGTAGCTCAAGTGCTTCCTTGAACTGGGAACTAAGTTAGTAGCTTAGCCATGAAAAGGGATGCCGCTGAATGGGACCTGCCCTAGACAATTTGGAATATCACTAGCCTGGAACCTTGCAACTCTGCACCATGGTACAAGCAGCAGTCTCAGAGGAACATGATGACCCCCTTTATGCCAAATCTGACCAACACATGTTGCAAAGCAATCCTGGAGGGAGCCAAATAGACATTCTAGAGTGAGCTACTGCAACCTCACACAAGTTAAAGAAGAGAGCTGGTATGTTCACTCCGTAGCATGAGTAAGGTCAGACAGCTGTGAACATATGCAATCGTGTGTCTAGAAAACCAAACAAGCACACAACATTAGAATTTTGGGGGCTGTTGCCTGCGATGGTATAAGGAAGTGATCTAACTGGTTTACTGGACAACACGTGTCCCTGAGGCACTCAGCTGGGGACTGAGTCCATGTCCTAAGGAAGACCCAATATCTGTGAAACAACTTAGGCAGCACAGTAATATGTAAGATGCCTGATGTCTGACCAAACCCTGGCTAAGACTGAGGAAATGAGGGCAACCAGTTCCTAAGAGTCTAAAAGAGTTTCTTTCCAGGTCTTGGACTAGCACAGATGAGAAAAGCAGGGTGCTTCTCTGCTGAAGCAGCGTGACTTGATGGGGACACCGAAGCACCCATTGTACACACCAGCAAAGCTAAGGGTCAGACATATTGTAACTCATAGATCCAGAAACACTGCACATGTAAATGGGATCTCTGTGCACAAATAGGGGCAGTGAGAAGTCTATTTTCTTCCTACTCGTCTATGGAAATCAGACTTCTTGGGTGGCCAAAATTGTAAGACCCTAAACTTGGGAGCCTAAAACAGAGGACAGACTCAGCCCTTTGGTTGTTCTTTGATCTGTTCCCTCCTCTTCTCAACTTCCAGATCCAGCAGATACAGATCATTCAGTTAACACTTCTTTATATTGATGGCAGCACAGTTCTAGGAATAGTGCTTAGTAGCAGTGAGAGCCTAAACATTGCTTTGTTTTTTGGGGATCCTGCAGAAAGATCTCTAATGCTTATTTTAACTGCTTGATGCACAAGGCAGGAGGAAGATACATATATGTTTTTTAATTTAAGATCAAATTTTGTGCCTACCCTACCTGACAATGTCCCCTTGAAAATCTACATGTGTGCAATTTCAGTGCAATACAGACTGAGACTCTTTCATTCAGACATGAATTTCTCTTGGCGTTTCCCCTTTGAAACACTGAAGGAATACTACTTCTCAGGATTTGGATGGATCCAGAGAGGCAACATCCCTCATCATTTGGGGATGAGAAGAGAACTGTCCCATAACTCAACTGTATCTGTAGGTCTACACACTGGCTTTGGACCCTTCTCAAGCGAACTCAAGGGCATCACTGTGAAATGACGTGGGAGGCTCTTCATTTTGAACTGTGCCATCAAACTGTACAGGTGACTCAGTTGAAAAGACATCAGCCAATTGAAAATAGTTGCCAGGGGATCAGTTTAAATCACATCGGGCACGCATTGCTATTGTCAGTTTGGTGTGCGTCCGTGCTCTCTCCCCATGTGCTGTCCCATCTCTGTGCAGCTAGCTGGCTCAGCAAGCCTTGATGATACTACCCAGAAAGACTGCAGACTCCATTCAGTGGTGAAGGCACTCTCCTAGGTTTACTGTCCTCAAGACACACTACTAGCTCCCTGGAATAATGTCCACAGGTACACTAACTTATGAGTGTCCACTGGCAAGGACTCAGCTCAGTCAGCAGCTGCCCCATAGGCTGCCCCCTAGGCTGGACAAAGTTTAAGGCCAGGTACCCCAACATTTATAGACTGAGACAAACAATCTGTGATAAACAACTTACGTATCACCCTACGAATTTCATGACGTGTTTGTTACTGCCCCCCACCTTGTACCTTTCTCCTGATAGGTTTCAGAGTAGCAGCCGTGGCAGTCTGTATTTGCAAAAAGAAAAGGAGTACTTGTGGCACCTTAGAGACTAACAAATTTATTTGAGCATAAGCACTTCATCGGATAAAGTGAGCTGTAGCTCACGAAAGCTTATGCTCAAATAAATTTGTTAGTCTCTAAGGTACCACAAGTCCTCCTTTTCTTTCTCCTGATGTTTCAGCCAAACATCACTATTCATCACTTCTGTCAAACCATCTTCTCTTGTGCGAGGTTGGGGTGTACTTATGCTAGCCTGCTGGAATGTGTTTCCATATTCAGTGTATTTTAGCAATGCTAGTAGTACCTGTGCCAACCTCATGTACTGGACACTGAACTTAGAGGTAAGGCTACGATTTAGTTACAGAGGTCATGGCAGTCATGGATTCCGTGACTTTACTGGACCTCCATGTCTTCTTTGGCTTCAGCTGTCAGTGGCTGGAGCTGGAGTTGGGCCGTGCGCCCCTGCCCCACGGCTTATACCGGAGGCTGCAGCTGGGGCCGTGTGCCCCTGTCCCGTGGCTTACACCAGGGGCTGGAGCCGGGCTGTGCACCCTTGCCCCGTGGCTTGTACGGTTATTTTTAGTAAAAGTCATGGACAGGTCATGGGCTCTGTGAATTTTGCTTTATTGCCCGAGACCTATCCATGACTTTTACTAAAAATAACCATGACAAAATCTTAGCCTTACTTATAGGCATTTGCTTTAATACATGGCCTGACTTTGGTTCATGGTCTCTGGTTCAGGCTTCAAGTCTTGCACCAGGCTGAATGCTCTCTACTGCAATCGCAATTGAAAATAATGGTGCCTAAATTTATGCATGTAGGGGCCTCCAAGTTTGAGATGCAAAGATTTCGGGTATCTTTGCAAGTCTGTTCAAACTAAGTAACTTTCAACCCCCCGCCCCCTCCTTTTCACCCTTTGCTTCCCAGCTGTGCCTGTACATTCATAGATTCATAGATACTAAGGTCAGAAGGGACCATTATGATCATCTAGTCTGACCTCCTGCACAACGCAGGCCACAGAATCTCACCCACCCACTCCTGAAAAACCTCACCTATGTCTGAGCTATTGAAGTCCTCAAATCTTGGTTTAAAGACTTCAAGGAGCAGAGAATCCTCCAGCAAGTGACCCGTGCCCCATGCTACAGAGGAAGGTGAAAAACCTCCAGGGCCTCTTCCAATCTGCCCTGGAGAAAAATTCCTTCCCGACCCCAAATATGGCGATCAGCTAAACCCTGAGCATATGGGCAAGATTCATCAGCCAGATAATGCAGAAAATTCTTTCCTGGGTAACTCAGATCCCATCCCATCACAGGCCATTAGGCCTATTTACCATGAATATTTAAAGATCAGTTAATTACCAAAATCATGTTAGCCCATCATACCATCTCCTCCATAAACTTATCGAGTTTAATCTTAAAGCCAGATAGATCTTTTGCCCCCACAGCTTCCCTTGGAAGGCTATTCCAAAACTTCACTCCTCTGATGGTTAGAAACCTTCGTCTAATTTCGAATCTAAACTTCCTGGTGGCCAGTTTATATCCATTTGTTCTTGTGTCCACATTGGTACTGAGCTTAAATAATTCCTCTCCCTCTCCAGTATTTATCCCTCTGATATATTTATAGAGCGCGATTGTATCTCCCCTCAACCGTCTTTTAGTTAGGCTAAACAAGCCAAGCTCCTTGAGTCTCTTTTCATAAGACAAGTTTTCCATTCCTCGGATCATCCTACATTGGTAGACTGTCTCTGCAAGGAAGAGTTTTACGTTTCTGGTGATTGCCAAGGAAGGACTGCAATACAAGGCTGCTACGGATATTCAGATTAGGGTTGTGCTAAACACCGTACAATCATCACCACAGGTCATACAGAATCTGATCCTGCCATTGCTGAAGACACTGGGGGCATGATGAGGCTCAAAGTCAAATGTCTGACTAACTGCTCCAAGACAAAATCTATCTGAAGACCTGTCATGTCTGCCCTGGTTAAACAAAGCTGATCAGTCCCTTGTTATAAAGTCACAGGAATGTTTCCCAGTCTATCGCCACATGTGGCCGTTTTTCATTTTTCTTCTTTCGATAACAAAATACTGTGTGTGTATGCCCTCCAAGCTTTCAACTCTTCTACTTTATGCTTAGCTAGCGTCCTTCATCCGAACCTTTCAAAGGACTTCGCAAGCATTAAAGAATTAAGCTTCAAAACACCCCTTTAGTAGGTATTTAGACCCCATTTAACAATGAGTAAAGTGAGATATAGAAAAGTTGAAGCTATTTGCCCAAGACCATACAGCACATTAGCAGCAAACCTGGGAAGAGACTCCAGGAGTCCTGACTCCTAGGCTGCTACTCTCACCATTAACCACACTCCCTTCTTGTCCCTTGTGTTTGCTGGGAATCATTTGTCATATAACTTTCCCTTGCTTCCTTTTATTGCCTCACAGGTAATGTTATTGCTTTGAAACTAACGAATCATTGGTCGGTCTGAGCTCAGATACAATTAAAAGAATATTCTCCCCCCTCTTAAAATGCAGAGCATCTCTGAGATTCTTAACCATCTAGGTTTTATAACTCTGTTTTATTACTTTCCAAATATACAGTGCTCATAAAAAAGGTAATTGGGTCTTTACAATAATGCCATTTCCTAATGTTCACTGACGAAGGGGAATTATTATCATATAGCAGAATATTATGTTTTAATTGTTTTGATCCCCTACCCAGTGTCAAAAAGTTCTGAGGGCAAATGTTAGGCATAAATAGTAAGCCTCTGCTACTAAGGAAAATAGATTAGACTAATAAGCAACAGGCATCAGTGTTGAAAGCAAATAGATGTAATAGTACAGTCTGCCTGGATTGAAGTAGTACAAGAAGTACATGAAACAATGATGGTCTGGATGAAAGCCTTATTAGAAATGAAAACAGAGGTCCACATTTAGACCTTGAGCCTGCATTTCATAGTGCATGGGCAGACTGCTATGCCTGCATGGAAATCCTTAACTCACTTTAAGTACTGGAGTGAATACTACATGGCTATGAGGAGTAACCAATGCTACATGGGAACAAATATGCTCACGTGGATGGAGCACAAGTCCTGGAGTCAGAAGATGTACCACTAATGTTTTCGACAATAGAAACTGATTTTGAGATGGTCCATTTTTTAAGCGCCCAACTTCAGACACTATTGCCCTGATTTTCAGAGGTGCTGAGCGCCTAGATCTCTCTATGGGTCTTAATGTCTCTGTGCCTCAGTTCCCGATCTGTAAAATGGAGATAATAATCCTTCCTTTGTACATATTATCTATTTATATGTAAATTCTTTGGAGACGGGATTATCTTTTACCATGTGTATGTACAGTGCCTAGCCCTCGATCTTGGTTGGGAATGGTTCAAGATGCTACTATAATAAATAAATATTTTATAATAAATTTATAAACACAAAAAAACACTTTAAACGACAGCTATTCTTTGATGCATTCTTCAGACACCGGATCTGTATTGTACTGTAACAGCTGGTGCCATTTTGTATGGGGAACCTGTCGGATACAGCTTCACTAGCTGTAGTGCTGTGCAGATCTATGACACCATGGAAAGAAAAATGATGGTTTTTGCCTTGGCCGGCAGAGTAACGTCATAAAACTAGACCACAGAACAGGGGCTCAACAGAAGAGGGAGCTGGAAGGAGGTTGTGTGTTTGGGTGTGCGTGCAAGAGGAATATGAGGGAGCGGTTTTTTGCAGGCAAGTCCTGCCCCCTGGACAAAGCCCATTAGGAGAGGAAGGTGTGAATCTTCCATGACAGCTGGGATTTGTCAGTTAGAGTTCAACTGGCTTTATGACTCCCTGCCATCAGCATACATCCTTCTGAATTGCTGTGACCGTGTTTGGGCAATGACCAAAACTCTGCAAGGAAGCCCTACAATGGAGGTCTTGTTAAAATTCCTGCCCTAGACCTACAAACTGGAATGGAACACTGTACTGAGTGAAGAGGACAGAGATTTAGCTTACAACAGTAAGCAACCTAGATCTCAAAACACATTCTAAAGAAGACCACACATCAATATTCCCATAAGGGAATAGAGGGACAGAGAGATGAAGTGACTTTCCAAAAGTTACACAGCAAATCAGTGGCAGAGGTCAGAAGAGAATTCAGGTCTCCAACACAGTGTTCTTTATTACCTTTACTGTTGACATCTTTTGGTCACAATAAAGGACATTCAGGCATCAGAAATGTGGATCTAGATATCAATACTTCACCCTGTGCTCTTTAGTCTCATCCAATTTGCTCCTGAAATGAAAATCTAGCAGGAAGAGTGTTTGATGGCTGTGCATATTAATATGCACTAAAACAAGTGCCTTCATTATCATCTTCAATGCTTGCTCTTCCCTTTTACCACAGACATAGTGTGAAGGTTATTGTTAAGGTCAACCACACTCCATGTTCACTGGTTTAGTCCCAGATCCTGAGTTACTGATATTGAGCTTGTTCAGGAAATCAGCCCAGTGCAATGTACGACTAATCAATAGGCTGCCGTTCTTTCTGCATATTAAGAAAATAACCATACAGAAGTACATTTTAAAAAATAGGTTTCAGTCTTTTCCAACCTTTGAGCTAAATCTTTATGAACCTTGGGGCAGTCACTTTGATTCACTTCTACTTTCCCCTGCTCCCTAAGCTAGATTTAGTGGCCAAAGCAGGTTTCCTAATTTTTTTTCCTATATGTAAAGAAATATACACCACAAAGACATTTTGAAAGCTTTCCCAGCTGAATTTGCTGCATTTGTCAAACTGTCTTTTCAGATCGCAGGGTTCCAAGAACATGAAAAGGCTTCATGGTACCATGGTGGCAGTTCAACTGTGGCGTGTAGTGTCTGAATGCTTTTTCACAAGAGCATCTCACCAACGTACTCTATTACATACTCCTTCTGTTTAAGATTCCACTCAAGCTGCTGCTTGGTACATCACTGTCACTGTGTTACAGAACACCCAGAAATTCACCAAGACACTGCTTTCTATGCTTCTGCCTACCAATATTTCTCCCTGCAGACTCATTTGGGTATAGTATATTCTGTGTCGCTTCCTGTCCTAACATTCTGTGATATTGCTGTTTGCTGTGAAATGAAAGATAATTCAACTGCACTTTCAAAATATTATGATGACTGCTGTTAAATTTCAGAGTTGCCAGTACAAATACTGCCTTGGGGTAACACTATCCCAAAAGAATTCTACTTTTCCTTCAAAGGCTCAGACTCTGGCCAGTTTCCATTTGATTGCTCATCCGTAAGAAAAGGGAGATCCAGATTTGATGTAGTAATAATACTGCATTACAATTCTACACTGCCTTTCATCCTATAAAGTATGGACCTCTGTTATATCAAAACAAATGGATAGCTTAGTACTGAAACACCTTTCAAAGCCATTTCAGATGACATATTTTATGAATCTGCCTGCTGATAAAGAGGTACAGGATCATTGTTTATTATATACTGAAATATGTACAACTAACAAACTGTATCACCCAGAAAAAATCCATAAACATATTGTATTTTCATTTTCTGTCTATATTAGTAATAATGATGTAGGGGCAGGGCATTACTGGAACCAATGGCGAGCTGACGTTAATGGCCCTCCATTGCATCTTCATCAACTCCTCCCAGCAGGTCATCAGTCCCCACGGACACCCTTGTACCTCAATCACTACTACTTAATCAAGGCCTGGTTTACACATAGACTTTGAACCAATGTGACAGTTTGGGGGAATCTATGTACAATTTACGAACTCTGGTTACTTTTATGAAATTGCTGGGTCATTAAATGCCTCAGTGTTAAATGTCCCTGACACGTAACACCCACCCTGCAAGAAGCTACAGAACAAACCAAAGGAGGCATTAATTTTCATGACTGTACTCTAGCCAGACAGTGGGTGTGCCAAAATGGATGCCTCAGCTCAACCAAATTTATCTGCAGAGAGAGGGAAATGGAAAATACAAAGTCTGTAAACAGGAAAACAAAGGGACAATGTTAGATCAAGAATTTAATTGGGCAGGAGAGAGGAACAAAGAGGCACAGGCTTTTGGAGGGTGACGAAACTTTTTTGACTGCGGCAGCAGCCAAAGTCAAAGGAAGCTATCTGGAGGAGAGAGCAGACTCCATGTTCAAGAGAAGCCATGAAAAAAGAGGTGCAGGAGAAGGGATTTGGAATCCTGAAAGGACACAGACCCCAATCCTGAAGAACACTCCAGAGTGGCGAGGAAACAGAGGAAGGGATTTTTTTTAAGAGCTAGAACTGTCTATTTCTTGTGCTGACTAAAGTAATGAGTGATTGGTTTTCAAATATCTCTGTGTAAGGTTCTTCAACTATCATGTGTCCCTGGAGCACTGACCCGTACACCAGATTGCCCACAACACTGGGGAAAGGTTTGTTTAAGCTACTGGGGAGTCTGCAGGATATTAAAGAACTGAGTCCAGCATGCTAGGACCCAAACACAAAAGTCTGTGAGTGTCCAGAATGGGATGTGTCCTGTCCATATGGAAATAAGCTATATCAACATAATTGCATTCACACTACTAAGGACGGGTTGTACCACTTTAATCATACTGTATAGTTAAAGCAACACAACTTGTGCGTGTAGGCAAAATTTACTTTCTTTCATCTTTAACAAATTATAGAATAAACCCAGTGCAACTATCCTTACAACTGAAAATGTTTCTGTATTGCCCACAACTAAGATCAGATCCTAAACAAAATTCAGAGGCTCTCTTGGTTTGTGATCATAGGAATCAAGGTTTGGGGGAAACATAGCTTAGTGCTTACCTCTCAAGGGTCCCACATCGTGCGGGACATCTTCCATCCGGCCATGTTTTTTAAGGTTGTCCCATGGCCCCACATGGGCACCAAGGAGTCCCACATTGGCAGGGAAGGGAGGAGTAGGGGGATTGCAGCAGTTGGACCAGGAAGAGGAGAACCATACTTCCTCCCCACCCCCACACAGGTCGAGGCAGGGAAGGAGGGGAAGGTGTCCTGCTGCCGCAAGACTGGGCAAAGAGCAACCCCCTCCCTTCCCCATGCAGAAGAAGGCAGTGATGCTACCAGAGCAGGCAGAGGAGAAATCCTCCCTCCTCTGGGGGAGGAAGGATGGTACGGATGTATACATCCCTTGGGGCTGTCATGGGGGCAGGGGGTATCTGGAATAGAGGGAGGTTAGTAGAGAATCGATCCAATTATTATTATTTTGGAAATTTTCATTAAAAAAAGCTGCTGTCCCTCATTGTGCCCCTCATTCCAAGGTGTGCTGTTCCTCCCTGCCCCTCCTTCTGAGGGTCCAGGGGTTGAGAGGTGTGGCTTGTGATAATTTTAAGAGGGAATGGCTCAAATGTGTAGGCAACAGGGGAAAATCACAACAGTCAGTGAGTATTGTGTTGACCTTGTTTAGACCCTGAAAGACAGCTTAATTATTTTCTAAGGTAAGAGCTTGTCTCCACTGCCAATTTAACTTGTGAGTTGACCATAACTCCAGTCCTGTTCACTCACAAAAAAACCTAACCTCAAGCACAGTGGTGCTTTGAATTCCCGTTGGCTGGCCCAAAAGGCGGTATAGGGTAAAATTCAAGAGAGCACCACTCATCAGCTGCTCACTTGACCACTGCAGTGTGAACACAGGCTAGCACCACTTGGATGACACTAATCCTCCAATGCCATCTCACAGTTCTCCCTATGTGCCCAGAAACGACAGACATGTTCTCCCACCATTCATTGAAAGAGAATTAATAGAGCAGTTCTTTCTGCAGTGCAAAGAAACACGGAAAACGCCTCCAGAAGTCAAAGCACCTCACACGAACCAATGCAGTGCCAATGTGGTCACAGTCTCTCAAGTGTTATTTCGCAGCATGGCTGTTCTCATTCAAGCTAGGCTAACTTGAGAGAAAAAACCTGGAGCTCACTCTTCAGTGAAGACAGACTCCAAGGCTATGTCCATACAGCAACTAGACAACTGCAGCTGGTCCATGCCAGCCAACTTGGGCTTGCGGGGCTTGGGCTGTGGGGCTGTTTCACTGCTGTGTAGACTTCGGGACTCAGGCTGGAGCCCAGGCTCTAGGGCCCAGCGAGATGGGAGAGTCCCAGAGCTCAGGCTCCAACTCAAGCCCGGAAGTCTACATAGCAATGAAACAGCCCCGCAACCCCAGCCCCCTGGGCCAGCTGCAGGTGTCTAGCTGCTGTGCAGACATATCCCAAGAGTGAAATAGTTTAGTGTACTGAGTGTGTGACCTGTGCAATTATATATACATGAAAACAAATGGACCATCTTATAAAATAGTGCTCTTGCAATATTTTAATACAGATTAACAGGTGTGAGGTGTTATTTTATTTTTTAAATAAAAGATATGATTAGGTGGGGGTCATTTTTAGAGGCTAATGAACTACCCACCCTCTCTAAAGAAAGCATATATCTATGTGCATGTCAGCACAAATATTCTCTCTCCTTTATGAATGGGAGACACTTTTTAAAAGATAATTTCCTGCTTTGGGTTTCTCCATTATATCCCAGCCCCTTCTCTTCAGTTCCTGCACTCTGACATTTCCTACATAATCCAAACAGCGGGAGAGTGAAAACTGAACTATGATCCTCCGGAGTATGGATCTCCAGAACTGGCTGGAGAATTTCTTTTTAAACCAACCATTTGATTTATTCTGTGAATTTCTCCCTAAAACCTGCATGTTGTTCCCACCATGCTGACAAAGTCTTTCAGCATCTTAAACCCAACTGACCCTGACATTTCAATCATCGTCTCATGAGACGTTAGGTGAAGTACTTGACCAAGTGGACATCTTGTATGGGGCCGTTGTTTTGCTTTGTGCCTCAAGCACCAGCAGTGCTGGCTTTGTTTTTCATTAACAGAGTTACCTTAGAGTGCAGTATCTTTTCGTAACGCAGAAAAAGGCAATTGCTATACAGGTACCTTTTCACGGACTTTAATAAATCAGATTTAATGCCCACCAGAAAAATGCCTTTTTTTGATTCATGTGAATTTAGAGGGCCAGAGCCTCAGCTAGCATAAATCAGAGGAGTGCCAATAGTCCAATAGCCCAGTTGAAGGCAATGGAGCGATGCCAATAGACATCCGTGGAGGATCTCACTCAGCATCTCAAAGCCTGTGGATAGAGTAGGGGACTAGATGTCAGATCTCCTGAGATGTCTCTAGTCCCAGATTTTGCCCCTGACTGAATGTGTGACTTTGGGCAAGCCACTGATGGGCACAATTTTCAAAATTAAGTAGGCATAATTACCATGACTGCAACTGCAGACAGGAGAGTTGCATGCACAACTGAACATTTTGGTGTGTGTAGCTGTTCATTCACACACACACACTCAGCTCATTTGCACCTACCTATCTCACAGGAGCTTTGTAAGGCGTAGTCATCACAGATATTAGAGACAGAAAAGCACTGTTAAGACGTGAAGGCTATTCATCTCACAGGATCTCAAGAGCTATTAATTTGTAATAAAAAGGGTCCTGGGGCTTAATCAGTTAGGTGCTGGGGCTGAAGTAAGTTTTTTTTCTTACATTCATAACTGATGCAGCAAGCCAAGAAGTGCTGGGACTATGAACTGCCGAGCCTAGAGTGCTGGAGCTCAGCCCTGGCACAAATTAAGCACTGAATTTATCCATCTCTTGGGTAGGAAGTGGCAGCCAACTGGTACAAAGCAAACTACATAGCATTGGAGGGAGAAACAAGTTTGGACAGAGACAGCTGGGTTAGGGGTAAATCCTTGTATTACAGCACTGCTGGTGTGATGTCTGCACAAAACAGACTGGATCAAAATCTTGAGAGCCACATATAATACCATGCAAGTCAGTTTTCCTACCTTGGTAGGATGAAACGCTGAATTCACTCTGCCAGATAGTTCAGTCCACTATGAGCCTGACTCTTCCCCTCACTTGTGGCACCAACTGAGATGATTCTGTTCAGTTGTCAGACAAGATAAGACAACAATTTTTTGAGTGGAAGGGACCTAGTGTCTGAGGAGTGGGATCTTACAGATCAGTCCCTACCTGAAGAAACCAAATGGAGCTAGCCTATATGGTCATTCACACCATATCAGAGGTAAAACTTCCACCACTCAATCTAGCACTCAGTGAATCTGCTCTACAGAAGTTTGCCAGAATAAGGAGCATTACAATTTGGCTCTGTGTGAGAGAGAACTTCCTTTGGAGGATGGGGAAAGTCGGAGGGATTGTGACAAACATCATTACTGATAAGTATTTTTTTCCTTTCTGATGCAGCTCTTCAGTGTGTTTGTTATCTGTCTGCATGAAAGATCTTTTCAATACGTTACTAGTCCCGAAGAGGCAGGGAGGCTAAGAGAACCTTCCCAATAATAATAGTGGAGAAAAAAAGAGTTCTCTTTATTCCTCTAACACTTGACAAGTGTTTTCTTTCCCACTCTGCCTCAGTACTGCCCTCCAAGAACTTTGGAAGGGAAATGAGTTGGCTTGCAGATGCTTTTGTTCTCTATTTAGAGAAACAAATCTGTTTGCTGACTATAGCACAGCGAAGAAAATAAGAATATGGGTGGCCAACTTTGACCAGAGACACTGATAGGAATAAAGGAAAAGGATGGTTTGCCACCTGAGCGGTTCCTTGGGAAGAAAGACAGGTGGAGCAGGGAAGTAGGAAATGGGGCTGATGTTTTTTCAAAAAGGATTTTGAACATGCAATGAGTGTTAATAATTGTAAACTGTGTAAGGAAACTGGATGAAGCTTTCAAAGTCACACAACAGATGTTTTCCACAGCAATAAAAGCATGCTCCATCAGAGCACACCTCCAAATTGTCCTGTGTGTTTGCTGTGTCAAGGGGAGCACCATTTGGGGCTAGATTGTGCCCATAAGGCACAACACAGAGTGGGGGAGAACATGCAGGTGCCCCACCCCATGAGGAGCACCAGGAGGTCCCACCTGTCCCAAAAGCCTAACAGTCCTATGCTGGTTCTGGCACTGTTGACTCCCCCCTACCCACAGCCCCAGTCTGCTTAGATGTTTTGTTTACTAAGACTTACGGAAAACAGGCAGTACCACTGGAGATGTCTTCGGGGATGCTCCCTGCTACCTCTCCTTCACCTAGCGCACTCATGCAGGAGCAGCCATCACTTGGCCCTCAGAATGCTAACCTTGAATTTCAATACAGGGGATGAAGATGTTTAGAGGTGGTGTTAAATTCAGAGCCAGAATCACAGCTCTAACAATCAAGTCCCTGCTTTAGGTGTCTTAAAAGGTTTGTTTAGTAATGATACCAATTCCCTCCTACATATAGTTCTTCTACCCATTACACAGTAGTTCTCTTAGCATAGAATCAAACAAACCATCTGAGAAATAAGAACATCTCGTCATTAAGGGAGTCCACAGATCCTGTAGAACTTATTAAGTGGCTAGATGGATTAGAACCAACTATAGAAAAAAGCACTTTGCGTCTCAAGCATTAATAATACTAATGGCTTATGTTTATATAACATGTTTCATCCAAGATGATCTCAAAGTGCATTTACGAGCCATTATTATTTATTTGTTTGTATTACCAAAGTGCCTGGGCGCTCTAGTTAAGGATCAGGACCCCGCTGTGCTAGGTGCTGTACAAACACAGGACACAAAAATGATTCTTGCTCCAGGAGACTTTCATTCTAACTATAAGACAAGAGACAACAAATGGAGAGAGACAGATGGGGGAGCACACGAAAACAATGAGCCAATATTGGTCAGCATGATAGGCTGTGGTCTCTGCATATTTAGCAGCCTAACTATTGTTAAGTTTTTTTTGTATCATCACGGCAAAGGAGAGTTTAGAGGAGGGAATTAAAGATGGATAATGAGATAGCTCTGTAGATATTCATGAGGAGTACTTCCTAGCCATAAGAAAGCATGAAGGTGTCTGTTTGAAAACGTAACAAATGGACAGAGGAGGCTGGCCCCATGGGCTAATCGAAGTGAGCACCAACAACTCGATAGCAAATGAGATATGACAGGTAGGGGGGGACTAACTGTGAAGGGTGCTAAAAGTGAATACGAGCAGCTTGATGCAAAGCCAGTGGAGGGATTCACAATCAGGGGTGACATGGCCACAGTGACGGGCTCGGAGAATAATCTTTGCAGCAGCATTGTGAATGGACATAAGAAGGGCCAGACTGCCTTTGTCAAGACCAGAGAGAAGGATGTTGCAGTAATCAGGCCGCAGAATGATGAGAGCTTGGACAAGAGTCTTAGCTGTGAGGATGAAAAAGAAAGAATAAGAATTGGCAACATTTACACAAAGCCTGGATGTGAGGATGCAGAAAGAGATCCAAGTCAAAGCTGATGCCTGGTTGATGGGAGCAAGTGTCTGGCTGGGAGGTGATGTTGTCTACAGTAATCAAGAAATGAGGAAGTGGGGAGTCCTTGGCAGGGAGGACAATTAGGAGCTCTGTTTTAGCCAAGCTGAGCTTTAGCTGACAGCTAGACAGCCACAGAGAGATTCAGAGAGAGAGCCTGAGATTTTAGTTTGGACAGAAATAGACAGGTGTGGATGAAAGAGGCAGATGTGTGAGTCATCAGCATAGAGACTGTGACAGGGCGATTTCCTGCCATATCCTGGGGAGACTTATTGAATTAAGTCTAAGTAGCGTTGGGGTTCATTGTATTAAATGAATGGTTTATGTGTTATTGTGGGCTGGGATTGTATGTAACCTCTCAAGGGGGAGGTGAATGCAAATTCTCCATCTCTGGTGATGCAAAAACCCAGCTTTCTGAAGCTAAGCCGTGAGGAAGGGACCATTGTCTGCTGATCACCTGTTCCCGGAGTCTCACAATCAAAGGTCCAAGTGGTATAAAAGGAAAAACTAACTGATTCACGGGTATGCTAGCTCTGAGCTAAGGCTGTTATAAACTTGTAACACAAAAACCCCTTTGTGGTGTTTGAAGGACTGATTCCTATCAGAGCCCTTGTTAAGAGTTGGGGAGGACGGTGATCTCTGGTAAACTTATTAGCATGCATGTAGATTCTTATATAATTGTTTAATGTTCACTGCAATGCTTTCAACATAAAAATAAATGTGCTTGCTTAGAAAGAGCTGTGTGATAACTTGTAACTGCTGAAAATTATACTGTTTATAGCCTTCGAAGAGAAAGCAAAACACATACGCTGGCTTGTTTAGGCAGCCTTGCTGGGAATAGCACAGTGTAGGCAGGGAATTGTACAGCCTGGACAATCCCTGGTCCGGAGACAGAAATGTGAGTCTCCACCCAAGACAGTGTGAAACCTGGGTTAAAGTTCCTGGTGTAAAAGCCCTCACCCTACCTACAGTACAGATTTATATACAGATCCTGGAAGGTTCGGAGTGCTGGGCTAGAGAGAAAACAAGACCCAGCACAAGAATGACTCTATAGCCTGGTGATTAGAGCACTTACCTAGGATGGGGAAGATGCAGGATCCTGTCCACAAATCAAATGACTCTGGTTATTTATTTACAGTGTAACATCTTCAACAGGAGAGACTCAGGCCATGTCTATACTACAATCTTAAGTCGACCTATGTTAGGCCGACTTACAGCCACCGCAGGCTGATGTCCACACTACCTCCTTCTGTGGGAGCTGCACATCTTCACCAGGAGCACTTCCACTGATGGAAGAGGGGCAGTGTGGGGGGCTGAGAGGCCTGCGCAGCTCCCCGCCAGGAGCCCAGGTATCCCTGAGGCTTCTCACCCTCTGTTTCCTGCCAGGAGCGAGGCAGCAGCCACCCGGGGCTTCTTGTCTCTGGCGGGGAGATCCATGCCCAGAGTCCAGTCAACTGCCATGCTCCTGGCAGGGAGTGGGGAACCAGGACCTGGGCGGCAGCAGGACTCCCAGCAGAGAGCAGAGACATAGTTAGATTAACACAAGCTGCGCACATCCCAGGTGAGTACCCTAATCACTCGGCTAAAAGTTGTGAGGGAGGTTGTTCTCCTCCTCCTCCTCTCCAGCTGTTTTGTGTGACCTCACCTCAGGGGCCCTGCGCATTCCTGAGGTGGCCTATCTTTCCTGGTTTGTGAATCACTCTGGGGCTCAGGTGGGAGATAGGCACCCAAACACCTAGAGGGAGGCAGCAGTGTGCAAGCTCAGTGGCAGAAACATAGGTGCTGAGGGAACTTTTATTGCAAAAATGTAGGCACTGAGTGAGTTTAGGCACCTACAGGGTTCAGCAGGAGTTTGGGGCATCGCAGGGACAGGAACTTAGGCATCTAATTTCTTTTGTGCACCCAGGCCTAAGTGATTGGCTAAGCTCACACAGGACATCTGTAGCAGAACCAATAACTAAACCCCAATCTCCCGAGTCCCAGTCCAGTGCCTTAACCACAAAACTATCCTTCCTTTCTTTCACGTAAACAACATATAACATCTACACTTGCCTTCTTACTCAGTGCTAATGATAAACAGATATATGTTGCCTTAGCCACGTTTTGTCAGTGACCGAGATGTGGGCGGTCATGCCTAGTGGTTACAGCAGGCCTCCATAGCCAGGAATCAGAGCCCATGGTCAGAACCGGAGCCAGAGGCCAGGAGCGAGAGCCAACAGTCAGAGGTCAGGAATTGGGGGGGAGAGTCAGAACCAAGTTATCTGGAGTAAGGCAAGGGAGGAGCTATCTCAGCCCTGGGCAAATGCTTGGAGCAGCCACTGAACTGCTGCTGCTGCTGGGCGTAAGAACAGGTCCACTGATTCTTCCAGCCAATCAGGCGGTGTAGACAATTAGGCATCCTACTACAGGCCAGCTGTGCTTGTTAGGTTGTCCAGAGCTTGGCTCTGCTGCAGGCCCTGATTCTCAACACACTTGAAGCTGTTTTTAGAAACTCTCTACTGGGAGGACTCGATGGCTTTTTTAATAGAGGGGATTGGCAATAGAGCCTTTCAAAACTAGTCCATGTTAGTAGTGACCAAGCATTGCCTTACAAAATATGACTAATGTCTATATGACTACAGTAAACACCTAAAACTTCACAGTATTACTAGTCTTGTGTTTTTGACCAGCACTATGGATTGGAGTCAGTGTCATTATGATCTAACGGCTAATGCACAGCCTCTGTGATGGGTTTTTAGATCACAAGCTCTCACGGCAGAGGTTGTACCTTCCTATGTTTGCATAGCCACTAGCACATTGTGGCCATTACTGCGACATAAATAACAATACTAATTATTCTTATTTCAGTCCTCAGTGGCAAAACTACCACCAAGAATGGCATCCTAATAGACGTGCCAGGCCCATGAATGGGCCATGCAGTCAGAGCTGCTATCTTATGACTAGATGTGATCCTTCAGCCCAGGTTTGAGGCTTGATGTGAGGAGAGAGTGGGGAAGCCTGTGGTTTGCTGCCTGCATTTTGGATAAACAGAAGACTTCAGTCTCCAGTGGAGGGACCAGCTGACAATGGATATGGGCCCTGATCTACCCTTTCACAATGACAGGTTCTTCCTTCTCAGAGGTCAGACATGCCACCAGGATATTAAAATACTCCTCAGCATGTTTGTATTGGTACCTCTCCGTATTCCCTCAAGTGCATTGGAACCAAGAGAAGAAAGTTATTTAAGGCACAGGGAAATGGTATCAAAACTCATTATATTCAGTTTTACATATAGAATAGTTGGCAGGTTGCCAGCAATATTAATCAATTTAATTATTTTATATAAATATATTGTTTTATATTTGGTTTCTATACGTCCTCCTATGTCAGCATCCATGACTTATTACTGAGTTTGGAGGATTTTACTTTTTTCACTGGTTTCAGAGTAATAATAATAGTAATAAATAATGTGAAACCAACAAACCATCCTCTGTCATGCAGCCTATTCTTATGGCATGTTGGCTTAGTTCCTTAAAGGCAGAGAATGAAGCAAGAAGCAATACACAGCTTAGTGTGGGACAATTTTCCCATTGGGACACATTCAGAGTCGTTTTTTTTCTGGAAACTAGTTGATCAGATACTACAATTGCAAGACTCTTTGGCTTCTTCTGATCTGAATGTAGGATACGATTCAAAGCCCAATGAAATTGACCTCAATGGGCTTTGGCCTCCCAGTCCTTAATTCAGCAATGGAAAACGAGAGAGAGAGAGAGAGAGAGAGATCCAAATGTTTCCTGATTTTAAAGGGTTTTCTTTTTTTTTTTACTTATTGGACAGCTTTTTGGTTGAATGTAAAGGGAGATAATAGTTAAGTAGGAAATGGTTTTCCTGTCCCATGACAGTTTTTCAGATTTAAAAAAAAATTCTCATTCTGAATCCAGGACAAAAACATCAAAATCCTATTACTGCATTAAATCATGAAAATTTTCATGAATCAAATTTCTGAAAAAAATGCAGGTTATGTCAATCAAAATGTTTGATTTAGATAATTTCAAAATGTTTTGTTTCAGTTTTGACCATTTTAAAAATAATTTGCTTAAATTTCAAAATGAAAAATTGTTTCAAACTGGAAAAACAGAACATTTTCTTTTGAAAATGCTGAAATCCTTTTTCAAAACCTTTTTTGATTTTTTTTGAGTTGACAAGCCAACCCTTTCCTACAAAAAGATTCAGTTTCAACAAAGTCTTTTTCTGATGAAAAATTTTGCCACAAAATTCCCGACCAGCTCTAGTTATAGCTCTGCTGTCTCTGACCCAACCAATTTAGTATCCTTCCAAGATAAAAGCTGTGTTAAAGACTATTCCATATCATTAGACTAAGACAGTTCCACACATTTCCATCTTTCAAGATGTATCTACTCTCCTCCTATCTTGTGCCTAGACTCCAATACTGAGAAAGGGGAAGAAAAAACGAAAACATGAGAGTGGCACAAAGGACGCATGAGGAATTTACTTTACATGACTTCAGCAACTACAAAGTTGGATCAAAAATAACAGAGGGGGCGTGACAGCCTTTAAAGGAACCATTTTCCAGTGGATAAGATGGCATTTGGGAGGCTTATGTAATTAAAGTCTCCTTCAAGACAGAGTGCACTTTATGAGAGTATCAGCAGCCACAAGAATTGAGAGAATGGCAGCATCTCCCCTATTCATGGTCATCATCTGGGCCTCCATGACTGAGAACAGCTTCATGGACCACAAGGGGGGTATTATAGACTGCAATATGTAGGCAGTCCCAATAGACTATTAGAATTGGTAACTGCTCTTGAAATCTTTATTTCCTGGGCTAGTATCAGAGGATGTAGGAGAAGGATCCTTTGTACTTGGTCAAAATCTCACTGAAGTCAGTGACTCCCAGTGATTTCAATGACTTTTGGATCAGGCCATTTGTTTCTCCAATTCTCCTATGTTCCCTGCTACCCTATGCAATTTATCTTGTATCTGGCTTTTGGCCAGTTTTAATTTCGAGCTGAGATGTCTAGTTAATATAACGTCATTGCTAGGTGAACCAAGGGATGAATGACAGCCAGCAAGCCTCTAATCTTGCCTACATAATTCTGATTTATTCTTGTGTCTATCTACTCAAAAGGTATAGGAAAAGTATGAGAAACTATAGGGCATTTTTGTTTTGAAGAAAGATTTTTTTAGATCTTTTAGAAATCTCCCTACTCTGAGTATCACATTTTTGCCTATGCCATTTGAAAATGAGAGTAAACATATCTGAGGCACGCACTCATTTACTGAAAGTACTTTAGAATGCATTATTTAATTCTGAAAAAAACGATGATGATGCTACAATCAGAGTAATAGATTAACAACAGAGTGTATGAAGCCTAAAAGGAAATTAGTCAGCAAAACTTGGTAATAAAAAGAAAAGTCACCACTGATAATCAACAAGGGTATTAAGAAATAATTTGTAATGCTGAGATTACACAGTAATTCTGATGCTGCTAATTATACTAATGTATTGAATTGTATTTTGGGCCAGTGAACTGAGTCAACACGATTTGGGAAACAAGGAAATGGACACACACGCAAAATCTGAAAAAAAATTATCCCCCCTCAGAGATTCAGAATGATTTAGAAGGTGTGAATCAAGGATATAGCCACTGCTGGTATTTATGGACTACATCAGATGGATGGATAACAGACCACTGCAAGGAATGAGAAAAACCCACAAAAATAAGCACAATTTGACGTCGGTTGCCTTAGCTGTTGTAATGTAGCTCTAAAGAGAAAATGTTTGCAAAAAGCAGATGAGATTTTGATGTGTGTGGTTTGATCATCATGACAACTTTCTGATCTCATAAAGGAACAGAAACATGTACAGGAAACCTGGTGGTGGTAAATACGGCTGTGTAGCATATTGAACCAAAAATACTCGAATTTTCCCCAAGCTGGCATTCTGACTGTTGCCCAAAAACACTTTAGATATCTCCAAATTATCTAGGACCTGATTCAAAGCCCATTGAAGTCAACAGGAGTCTTCTCACTGACTTCAGTGGACATTGGAACACACCCCTAATGACTAAATAAAAGATGTAGTTATGAGTCTTATTTAAATACCAAGGAGTCATACACAATTTCATTATTTTCTTTCAATTCAAAGCCTAGTCTTTAACTTTTTTGTCAGTGATGTTTCCCCCTGCATTTATCAGCCTTTCTCACTAGCAAAAACTATACTGATTCCTACTTTGCCAAGCAATCTCTTGGATTAAACGAGTACAGGTTAGGGCACTGGATGGCTCACGGAACTGATAATGGAGATATCTAAACTTTTCACCTCCCAGTTTCCAGTAAAACTCAGTTTTGCAAAATTTTACTCACATATTCAAACAGAGTGAGCCATCTGTTTTGATGGGAAAGCAAAATATCATTTGTTTTTTCACCATCATCATCCTAGTAAGGCTGGGAGAGCAGAATTGCTCCTTGCCTGGCCAATTTTCATGAGAGCTTCGCAAAGTTTATTTAAATGCAACCCAACAGAGTAATGACTGAAAGAAAATGAATTTCTATCGAAAAGGTATTGGAACGTCTGCATGGAATGAATCAGTGTTCTTAATCTTGTCACCAAAGAGTAAGTGTCCATATCACTAGAACCACCATCACCACATTTGGCACTAATCAGCAATTTCACTAGTGGAGCCAAAAGCTAAATGAATGTTGAGATTCAACTACCCTTCCTGAACAGAACTGGCCCTCTAAAGGGGTGGTGTAAGAGGAATGCTGCACTACACTGATCATACTGGATCCATTCCCTGGTTAAATTCAGGACTTTGAGCTCCAATGGTGTTATTCTGGCCTCTTTGGTGAACAAATAATTCACATGCAGTTTTTTAAAGAGGAAAAAAAAATCACACTAATGTTTCGTGCATGGGTTTCTGCAATAAAGCACAATTACATAGCCATGAGTCCAGGACACAAATTATGGATCTGGATCTGAAATCCTCCCAAGTTCAAGGGTGACTGAATCTAAGATTTTTATTTGTGCCATTCTCCAAGTCAGACAGACAAAATAATTACACTGTACCTCTTCCCCAGCACATAATAATTCCTTTGTAGACTATATCATAATTGAGCAGTTGATTCTGTACAGTATCTGGCGATGTTGAACCATTCTGAGTCATCTGATGTTACTCATCCTGCCTGTGAGCTCCTTCTGGCCTCCTGATGCTGCGCCCACACTGTTCCCCAGAGGAGATGATCACAGAGAGAAACATCAGCTCCATTTTGCACATGTATGACATTAATCAGCACTGACTAGTACTGCTAATGAAGAAGAGCTCTCTCGCACTCTCTCTATCTCATGTTTAACCACGTGCGTACCTTGCTACAGAATAACACAGAGCTAAAACTAAATCCTAATAGTTAAAAAAAAAAACAACACCCACCATATTTATTTACCTGGACTTCTTTTCAACAGCCAGAAGCTGAAAAAAATGTCTGTTGCTTTTAAAATAGGATGGAATTCCCCTTTCACATAGGCCTCTTTTAAAATGTTATCAGCCAGTTGTAGCGTAATCCTGCTCAGAATGCGCTGTAGAAAACAGTAAACTCTATCCCAAGGAAGTGGTTTCCATCTAGCGGGAAGGGAATCCATACAGACACTTCACGCTTTTTCCATTGCTACCTAGCAAAACAGTGTCCCTTCATCTCATATGCCCCGATCCAGGATTGGGACTAGTCACACGTTTAACATTAACAATGAGCTGTATTAGTGCCTTTTTGGATCGGGGCCACAGATTCCACTACAGCTCTCGTACTGACCTGACTGATGAACTCAAGATCGATCCTCTGGGGTGACCCGTGGTACGCCAACACTGCCCACACCTACATTGTGAGTGTTTGAACCTGCAGGGGAGCTTGAACTGCTCAAAACCCTAGTCTTTCACAGGATGCCCAGCTCCTGGATTCAAACCAACGGAGTTATAGGACATCCTATGGAATTGAGGCAGACAGCAGTGGAAAGGCTGGTACATCACTAAGCTAGGGAGATGCTGCAGGAGACAGGGATAAGGAAGTTACTGACTTGTAAAGCCAAAGCCTTAGGCTAGGTCTTCACAGCAGAGATAACTCACGTTCTCTACCCTGTAGTAGTTAATTCCTCCCCAGGGAGAGCAGCCACACTATAAAATAACACTAGAGCTGCACTGATGAATGGGTTAACAGCACAAACTGATCGTGTTAGTACTTACCAAGTGCCTCTTCCTCAAGCTGTAGCCTATACGCCTGACAGGCCAGCCAATCTGAGTTAAAAGAACCACCACTTGAGCTAAGGGTTTTGTGCATGGACAGGTCTCAAGTTCAAGGCAACAGCCAAGTTATAACTTGAGTTAACTTTGCAGCGAAGATAAGCACTTAGTCTAGCAAATGCACTCGCCTGCCTGAAAAGACTGGAACCACCGGAGTCACGGCATCTCATGGTTTTTCATGCCTGTTGCCTGCACAGGTGGTTTTGTGACTATTTTATACATATCACATAACCAACACCATTGCAGCTGTCTTCCCACGGCCAAGAGGATGGATTCTGGAGGTAGTTACTAACCAAAGTAAGCCTTCTCCTCAAGGCCATTTCCTCAAGGCCACTGGCACTTGTGCAAACCTGCTTCTGAATGTGAAGAATCAAATATTTCATTTTGCAAAGACACTATTATGGCCTAACTATAAACCTGCCCAGAAGGCTTGAGATTTACAAACATTAGACATCAATATTGTGTATTTATTTTGGATAATTAATGAACATAAAAATTGCTGACATTAACCTGCAATGGAAAAACTGGTTTTAATGAACCCCATAAAACCTGCTATTCATGGCAGCCTCATAAAGCTCCATATTGAGTTCAGCTAAAGGCTATAGTTTTTATCAATACAGTCAACAATTAATATTGACTAATAAAGGTATCCTGTAAACTGAGTCATTGCATTATGTTGCTGTATACATCTCATGTCCTCTGAAACATTTCTCCCATAAATCTGGGGTTTCTCAAAATAGCCTGCTTGATAGTTTAGGATATAGAAGAAATATATCTATCAGTTGCCAAAGAAGAAAAACCAGCAACCTTCATATTTTCTAGACCAAACTTTTAAAGTGGCCTCAAGCAGGCTTTCATCTCTGCAACTGCAGCATTAGAGATACAAGTGAAAATGTTCCACTTTATTTGAACAAACAAGTGACGGAATGCACATAACTCAGTTGTGTTCTTTTAGGCCTGCAGATAGCCTGGTAATGGGAGTGGTCTGGTAGATATGTACATAGACATATGTGACTGTAAATCCTATCAATTTAGGGCACCAGTGCTAACGTGTAACAATTTCACATGTAAGTGATTTGGATGTGCAAAGTTGCATTTGCATCAATAGAGACCACATTATGGAAGCCTGGATCAATTTTTTAATGATGTTTTGCTGAAAAACACTCTCGGAGGCTAATGTAGTTCCTCCCCCCTTTCTGTGAAAAAGACTAAACCTTGGTGGTTTGCTTTTCTTAGTGCGCAAAAGTAAAAGAGAAAGCTGAAGGACAGGATTACAACTGCTCTGATACCATGGTGAGGGACGCAGTATAAGGACCGGACTACAAGAGAATGGAATTGGGATTTAAGGGTTTGGTTTGGTTTATGAAAAAAGACCTAACAGGGTGTCCAAAGTCAAGATCCCATAAGTCGCCCAACAGTTCCACAGGTCACTTAGCAAAACACTAGACAACACAGCCCAAGGCTGGAACTAAAACTGCTGGTTTTGCCACTCCATTGCAAAAGCTTGCCCGTCCTAATGGGTGTGACCCTGCTGAGAATGTACTTAAGGAGTAAAAAAGTACTGTAAAGATAATAAAAAAACTTATCAAACCGTTCCTTTATCCCATTAACAGAGGGTTGTTATTTTTGAGCCTTGTCTAACCTGTATCATTATCACTTAACAAAACCTTAATAGGCCTCAGCTGTAATTCTGTTGGAATTAAACAGAAAATCATGCGGGTGGCGTTCGTCTTACCCTGTCATGGTTTCCCAAGTAAAAATCATCGTAATTTGTCACTACAATACTCGTATCAAGAAGCATAAAGAGAACAAACAATGCAGTCACTTCATGTCAGCCTTCTTTGCTGAGTCCAAGCTTTAGAGGGGCTAGCAGACAGCAGCTATATTAAGACGCAGCAATTAAATTAAAGGTGCAAAGGCACAGGGCTGCGTGAACACTGGGGTCAAACCACAATTCTATAAAAATTCTCTCTCCTTCCCACATGGACTAGCAGAACTGCTGACCAAAAGGCTCCTACACCAACCAAGCCTTCAGGAGTCTCTGCAGTTTGGGAGAGAAGGCTACAAAGATTAAAAATTCATGACCTTCAGCTTTGAGTTCCCACAAAGGAAAGATCTCTAAAAATATTTCACAGTTGCTTCCATCAGAGAGCAGCCAGCCTATCTCCATAAACCAGCTACTGTCAAGGAACCAGACAGGAAGGGAGGAAAACTATCGGCCCAGAAATCTGCACAAGAGATAAGCATGGAGGGAAGAGAGATTTCAATGCTTTTTGTCTGAAACGCTCCTATGAAGAGCCAATAGGGTATTACACAGCCACTTACTGATCTCCAGTTCTGTGATGAATAAGTAGGAGCCTCTCTAGCAGTTCATTAATGAATATTTTGCACGGCAGAGCAAAAGGCCACACCCTGGAATGATTAAGAGCATTTTCCTCCCTTCTCCTGGCCGGATCAAAAATCAAGGCAGATTAAAATTGGACAATGAAGAGTGGCGTTTGTGAAGGCCTATCTGGAGTTGTCACTTACCAGTTTCAGTGTTTTCGTGTTCCGTATCGGTGAGCGTGAGGTTGGAGTTGGCTCGGCTTGAGAGACAGGAGCTGCGGCCTGACTTGGTATTGCGTCCCCAGAGCCTCACCGGGTGCTCTGGCGACATGACGACATCTGCCTCAGTGTCAGCATCTGAGCCAGCACTCATGGAGTAGCCGCAGTGAGGCAGCCCTATATCAGTCCTGTATAAAGTCCCGTGTGTGGGCATGGCGTCGTCGAGGCCCAGCTCTCGCAAAGAGAAGTTGGCTCCTAGGAGAGAACACGGAATTGTGGTTTTTAATCAAACTGGAATATTTCTTCTGTCCAGCATTTCAATGATTAGTGGATAAGCAAATGGTATAGGTTCGTAAGAACAGGTTATACAAACCTGTCAGGGATTGTCTAGCTAATAATTAGTCCTGCCTCAGCGCAAGAGTCTAGACTAGATGAGCTACTGAGATCCCTTCCAGCCCTACTTTTCTATGATTCTATAGTCAAATGCTCTCAGCACAAGAGCAGGAGACAGCAACTCCTGAGTTCTAATCCCTTACCTGACAGTGACTTGCTGCGTGGCCTTCGGCAAGCAACTTAGGCCCCAGTGTTCAAATCTTGCTTCTAATGTAGGATGTGTGAGCTGAGGCACTATGGTCTTGTTTGTCAGAGGTGGTGACAATCAACTGCAACTCCCATTGAAAACCAGGCCCGAGGTGTCTCAAGTCAGCCAGCCAGCAATTAAGACACCCAAGGTGGCCACTTTTGAAAATGAGGGCCTTCCCACTTCTACCCCAGCTTTACCATTTGAAGAATGGTGATGATATGCCTTGCCTCCCACTTCAGATATTGTGAGGATTCAGTGAGGCGTTTGAACAGTACTATGTGTATGAAAAACACTGTGAAGATATTAACTATGAGCAGTGTCACTCAAGAAGTGATGAGACTCCTGTTATTGGCCCTAACATATTACTCTGTACACCGCGGTATAATGAACAGTGGATTTTCAGTGCTAGTGAACAAAACACACGTCTCCACCATCTCACCTGTAATTTACTTTGAATAGTTATGATAACAAACACACCAGCTATTTTTCATACTCTTTCTTGTGGTTCTGGCATTTCTTGTAACTGATTTCTTTCATCTTCAGTTTCTTGGAATCTTTACTAACTCACCTGTAAATAGCTGGTTTTGTCATTTACTTTTAAAAATAAATGGCAACTAGTCCATCTTTCCCCAAGAAGAGCTGGAAAATGTTAATGGTCTTGTGGTTAAAGCACAAGACTGGGAATTGGAAGATGTGGTTTGCTTCCTGGCTGTATTACAGCCTTCCAGTGTGACATCAGGCAAGTTACTTAAACTCTCTGTGCCTCAGTTTTCCCATTGGCAAAATGGGAACAATGTTCACCGTAGTAGTACAAAGTATTGCAAAGATATAAATAAATAGTGTTCACATCCACATGCATCAGGAAACCTCATCCCCAGTGAGCGAGCCAGCAAATGAGTGAAGTAGCCAAACACAAAGCACAACAACTGCTTAGCAGCACACAGCAGAACTACAGAAAAATCCTACCCAGCATTTATACAGTGCCTTACCATGTACTTTACAAATATCAGTTAAGTTAACCCATAAGAGATAGCTGAGTATTATTATCCCATTTTACAGATAAGGATAATAACAGACAGGTTAGATGACTTTCCCAAGGTGACATAGTGATAAAATTCCTGCCTCTTTGTCCCCTGCCTTTGAGTAGTAGACAATAGTGCCTCAACCGAATTTATCCAGTTTAAAAGTAAAGCGGGGGAAAGGAGGGAAGAGGGCAGTTAAGAGAATATAATCACTCCAAACAGATTTTGACCAGAACACACCTGCACTTGGGAGAAGTAACATGGGACATTTACTGATCAGCAATGGTTAGGATTTTATTTTCCATATCCACTGATCCAGCACTGTCAAATATTCCTGGAGCATTGATTCAGCGCTGACTCAGAGGTGAGTGTGCCACCCCTTGAATCATTGAAACCACATCTTGTGGGACCTATGTTTCCTTCGGAGGTCTCACCTCCGAATGCTAACCACTCTCAACCCAGCTTAGTTTATTCACTCTGACAGAATCACAGCAGAGGTTATTGGGCTGCAAATAGATGCAATTGTTTTGCTGGCTAAAAATATAACCTGAAAATGACTCCTGAATTCACGTCTAGTTACCTGCAGAGCTTCATAATCAGTCCCAGGCAATTTGAATGGGGATTCAGTTATTAGCACTCTGTTCAGAAAGTTGTGCTGAAAAGCTGGGGAGAGCAATTAGTGGAGCAATTACTGGCTCCATTCTAATCCACATTTTTTTATTAATTTACTTTCTCTTTTTTCAGCATTCAAAGACTTTAAAAGACTTTGGCATCCTGTGAATGGCCTTATCCACACTTTGCATTTACCTGACATAATGCACCCCTGCCTTTGCTCTACAGTGTGCCACAATTTGATGGATTAAAGGAATGTTTTGGACCAGTAGGGGGCATTAGACCCAGTGTCTTGGCCAAACTCCAACTTGGGTAATTATATTCTGCCTAATTAACTTCCCTTGTATTTTCACTTGGATATGGCAGTCCTCACATCCTGTTGCTATGAACTGTTATACAGCTACCATGTTTCACCTCAGAGGTGGTTAGACTTCAGTTGTAGGCAAAGTGATTCTTGTGGAGGCCAATCCTGACCTCTCTTGACCTTAGCTGAACTCTTGGGATACGTGTGTCACGCTCTCTGGAGTGGCTCACGACTGTGAGCATCTACCTCATGGCAGTCTGTCAGAAAACAGGGCAAATACCGCAAGCTCGTGGTATGTTCTATAATTAGATTTCACCAAGCCAGTGACAAATGTGAACTCTTGGATCATTATATCAGTCTTACCATGGAGTCACGGCCAATCCCCTTAGACACTCCAGCCTATCTTGCCACCCAGACAAACTGAATTTTGTGATAATGGTCACTTAAACAAAAAAATCACAACACATCAGGTTGTTCCCAGTCCCAAGAGACCAGCCACCTACCCCGGATCAGCTGGTACTCTGGATCTTACACCAAAGACAAAACTGACAGCCAATTCTATAATACACTAACTAAAGGTTTATTAGCTATGAAAAAAGAATGAGGGTTATTGAGAGGTTAAAGCAGGTAAAAAACATGCACAGGTGAGTCACTGTTTGTAATTCCAAATGGTGGCAGCGATGTAATAAACAGCCAGTTTCCCAAAACATCTTTTCCATTTACCCAGATTATCTCTGGGGATCACTGCTTTGCTTCTGGTACACTCATCTGTAAGAGTCCAAACAGTCCGGAGATGCAGGATCTTTCCTTAAATTCACACTTATCGCTTCTTCTCACAGAAAACAAGCTGACAGTGTCACCACCCACGTGGGCTTTTCTTTTGATGATGGAGCGGGGAATGCATTTTTAGTCTTTGACCGCCAATCAACACACACAATGATCACTTCCTTTGAAATTAGCACTTTTCTGTTAAAGTTCTTCATTTGCATTCCACCAGGCTTCTTTCTCAGTGGATGGGTTATTTAGTTACAGGGGTACACACAATGTAAATGTTTGCTACTACATTATAATGGGATACAGACAACTGAAAACAATGCAAGTACCATTCCACTCGTTTCCATGAAGCTTTAACACCAAATACATTTGCATACCTTTGACAATCACTTTGATCTATACTAATACACAAGACAATTGGCCTGCGGCTCTGGCATGAGCTGGCACCTGATCTGCCAGCATCACAATGTCTACACTCCAAAAAAACAACCCTCAACAACCCTGCAAAGGTGAGTCTCAGAGCTCAGATTGTCTGACTTGGGCTCGTGGGGCTCACGTTACAGAGCTACAAATAGTGTAGACATCCCTGCTCAGGCTGAAGCCCAGGCTTTGAGACACTCCAGCTTTGCCAAGTTTCAGAGCCCAAACTTCAGCCCAAACAGAAACATCTACACTGCTCTTTTTAGCTCTGTAGTGCAAGTCCCGTGAGCCCAAGTCAGTTGACCCAGGCTTTGGGCCTTGTTGCCAGGTTTGTTTGGGTTTTTTGCAGTGTAATGTACCTTTGATGACTTCAAACTCTCTCTGGAAATAGTTTGTACACTAACTTAGAAAAGCACTATCAGAAGTTCTATAATAAATCTAAGATGGTTCTAATCATTACAGCCACCAAATTTTATTGGGGCAGAAAAACCTGTCTCATTATCTTTTATTGTCAAAAGGGGCTAAGACCAAAACCCCGTATCTAAACTCAGGTTGCAGATCCCTGTTCACATGGGAGTTCTCAGCTCCTATTTGTTTCTCCAATGATTTGAATTTGAACACATTAACCTAGAGACAGCTGTGTCTCGGGCTGGACTGTGAAACATTATGTTCAGGTGCATTTGGTTCTGCTCATTAGAGAGATACCAAATACCACTCTGGACCTTGACTTTGGATCCAGGGCTGAGTTTTGCTCCCATCCCTACTATAAAGCCACGTTAAAGCTTGTGATTTCCCTCAAGTTTCCATTTGTTGATGTTATGCAAAACTGGCCAAAACAACTAACAGCACTGTTCTAAGCTGTATTCTGGCTTTTGTGGGTTACAGCTGAGCTAGCCCAACAAAAGACCCCTTCTAGCAGGTACTCTCTCCTGCAATAACCTCTGTACAGTGAATGATCCACTAACCACAGGCAGCTGGCATTTTGTTTTTTCTCTTAATAGGGAAACACCTGCTTAATTCAGTTAGCTATGGAGCTCACAGTGGAAAGAGGGAAGGAAGGAGGGTGCACAGAAGGAGATAGAGTGATAGACCAACAAACTTGACACCAGCTCCAAATAAAAGCAGAGAAAACACCTTTCAGTGTGAGAAGAAACTAACTATGGTTCAGCTGGTTGAGGCACTATGGTTTGGAATGGTCAGAGTACATAAACTGTTTGTGAACTTCACACCTAAGTAATTAACTAAAATAGATTAAGCTTTCTGACAGAGTTGACAGGCAGGGATACTCGTGGCTCAGATGCGCCACCAAACCTTGGGAGCCAGCTCAGAGAGCACAGAACAAGCCTGTGATAAATTATTCCAGATACCACTGCTGTGCTATCATACCGGAGAACATGCACTCCCGTTCCACAGCCTCAACAGCAAGTGGACTTGAATGACTGATATAACAGATGTAACTGCATCTCCCCTCTCCACCCCACCAGCTCTGCCTTTGGTCCAGACCCCAGAGTAAGGATTAAGCCTACGCTCTACGGCTCACCAGACAGTTGAGTCCTTTTTTTTTTGCCCCCACATTGCAGATTTTAGTCCACTTATCAATGCTCACAAGTCCCCCTCCCTCCTGTAACAATCCACACTCAACAACCTCAAACACATCAATGAGCAGCTTGATTGATGCTCTCCAGCAACAGCAACTCATAAATTATGAAAAATGACTGCTACAATTAACTGAAAATCAAATTTATTTGCAATAAACAGCATGAGACACATCGATTTTCATATTCTATGCTCAGTATAGCCTTTTAAACTGGGAGAACTCAAGTCAATAAAAGGAAGATAATAAATATCTAAAACTTTTTTATTCAGGTCTGGTCTATTTTTTGCTATGCTGACTTGCGCTGTTTGCTTTCTTGGCACACTCACTCTGGGTAAAACCATTTAAATGTTGACTAGTTTATTTACTGAATTTATTTGGTCAGTTTGAAATGTTTCCCTCCTCTCTGCCTCCTCGTCCAGCTCTAGAAAAAAATCACTTTGCCTTATTTGTATCAAGCAAAAATGTCACAAGCTAATAGAGCGATGTCTTCAGCTAGTGTAAATCAGTGAAGCTCCACCAAAGTCAACAGAATTACACTGATTTAACCAACTGAAAATCCGGCCATAAAAACTATGGGCTAATTTTTATAATTAGCTAGGCCAATCATAGAGCTAAGGAGATAGGAAATTTCAAGCACAGAGGAAAAGAAAGAAAATTATTTATAAAAAAAATCGGTTACTGACCTTCCGTAAATATTGTTCTTCGAGATGCGTTGTTCATGTCCATACCACGTTAGGTGTGTATATGCTGTGTGAACCATTGCCGGAGATTTTTCCCATGGTGGTGTCCATCAGGCCCACTCTAGTGCCCTCTGGTGCCATGCACTTATGTGCCAGTACAAGCCGTGCTGCCCGCCCTGCACCCTCTCAGTTCTTTCTTGCAGGATAACTCTGACAGAGCGGCAGGAGGGTGGGTTGTGAAACAGACATCTCGAAGAACAACAGTTATGGAAGGTCAGTAACTGTTTTTTCTTCTTTGAGTGCTTGGTCATGTCCATTCCACATTAGGTGGACTCAGAGTTCATGGACATGAGTACTGCAACATTCCTTGCCCCAACCTGGTGTCATCTCGAGTCTGCTGGGTAATGGCGTAGTGGGATGAAGATATGCACCGACGACCTGGGCCAGAAATGCTGTTGAAGAGACTTGAGCTCTTGTGGAATGAGTGGTCAAGATGGCAGGTAGTGGAACATTTGTCTGCTCGTAGCATGCTTGATTACAGGGGGTTATCCAGTAGGCTTTTTATCCTCTCTGCTATTGACACAAAGAGTTGTGTGGATCTGCAAAACGATTTAGTCCTCTCGATGTAGAAGGCGAGGGCATGTCTAACATCCGATGAGTGAAGTCGCCGCTCTTCTGAATTCTGGTGTGGCTTCATGAAGAAGACTGGCAAGAAAGTGGCTTGGTTGCCATGGAAGTGCAAGACCATTTTGGCAGGAAGGGCAGAGGGGGGCACAGTTTAATCTTGTCCTTAAAGAACACCATGTACAAGGGTTCTGATGTAAGTGCCCTGAGGTCAGGGAAGCTTCTGGCTGAGGTAATTGCGATCAGGAAGGCAACCTTGCAGGAGAAAAAGAGCAGAAGACACAATGCCAGCGGCTCAAAGGGAGAGCCTGTGAGTTTGGATAGGACCAAGTTCAAATCCCACGGGGGAATCAGTTCGCGAACCTGAGGGCAAAGTCTCTCTAACCCCTTAAGAAAGTGGATTGTCATCTCATGAGAGAAAACTGACCTACCACCCTCTGGTGGGTGGAAGGCCAAAACTGCTGCTAGATGCATCTTGATAGATGTGAGGGCCAGACCTTGTTGTTTTAGGTGGAACAAGTAGTCCAGAATAGACTGAAGGGAAGATCGAGTCAGAGAAAGGCCTTGTTGGGACGACGATATTGAGAAAGCTTCCATTTGGCAAGGTAGATAGCCCTAGTGGACAGTTTCTTACTACTCAGCAAGACCTGTTGAACTTGCTGTAAACAGGCTTGCTCCTCTGGGTTCAGCAATGGAGCTTCCATGCGGTCAGGTGAAGGGAGCTGAGGTTTGGGTGGAGTAAATGGCTGTGATCTTCCGAGAGCGGTTCCAGGCAGTGTAGGAGCAGTACCGAGGGTGCTACTGATAAATCTAGCGGCATGACGAACCAGTGTTGGCATGGCCACGCCAGGGCTATAAGAATAACTCTTGCCTTCTCCCATTTGATTTTTAGAAGGACCTTGTGTACCAGAGGAACTGGAGGAAATGCATAGAATAGGAGTACTGACCATGGAAGCAGGATGACATCTGAAAGGGAGCCCAGCTTGTGCCTATGCAGCCAGCAAAACTGTTGGCATTTCCTTTTCTGCTTGGTCGCAAACAGATCTCCTTGGGGAGAGCCCCACCTTCAGAAGATGAACCTGGTGACCTCTGGGAGAAAGGAGCACTTGTGCTGAAAGAAGAAAGATCTGCTGAGGTGATCTGCCAGGATGTTCTGGGCTCCCAGAAGATGAGAAGCCTCGAGGTGGATATAGTGCTTCATCCAGAAGTCCTCTAGACAGATGGCCTCATGACACAGGGCAGAGGAGCACACTCCTCCCTGCTTGTTGATTTTGTCTGTCAGTGCTTACACTACTTTGCCTGTGAACTGGGGAAGAAACACTTGGCAAGCTAAGCTGACAGAACTGATCTCCCTGATGTTTATATGCAAGGAAAGCTCTTCCTGGGACCATAGGCCCTGTGTTCTGAGGCAATCAAGGTGGGCTCCCCAACCTAGGAGTGAAGCATCCAACACTTGGGACACTGACTGCTGGGGGGTGACAAAGGGAACGCCCACCACTGCCGACTGGGGGGCCTTACACCAGTTGAGGGAGGCAAGGATTGGGACTGGAACAGCAAGTACTGAGTCCAAGTGGTGTCTGTTTGGTGAGTACACTGAAGCTAACCACATCTGCAGGGGCCTGAGATGGTGGCCTTGAATGCCAGACCATGTAAGTGCACGCAGCCATGTGTCCCAGGAACTTGAGGAAAACCCGGGCTGTTGTGACTGGGTGGACCATGGTCTTGGATATCAGGTCCGACATTGTCTGGAATCGAGCCTCTGGAAGGAAGACTCTGACCTGGGTCAAGTCGAGCACTGCCCCAATAAACTCTATTCTCTGTACTGAATGAGAGTTGACTTTTGTTTGTTTATCAACAGGCTCAGGGCTTGGAAGGTGGATTGGACCTGATGCTGTTCTTTACTTGGGCCTCTGAGCAACTCTTGATCAGCCAGTTGTTGAGGTACGGGTAGATTTGAATGCCTCGCCTTAAGATAAAGGTTGCTACCAGCGCTATGCATTTAGTAAAAACCTGGGGGCTGCAGATAGGCCGAAAGGGAGAATGATGAATTGGTAATGAGTCTGGTTTCCTATGAACCGGAGAAATCTTCTGTGGCCAAGGAAGATGGAAAAGTGACAGTAAGCGTCCATCAAGTGGAGGGCAGCATACCAGTCCCCTGGATCCAGGAAGGGGATGATGGAGGCCAGGAGAGGAAGAGGTCTGCACTGGAGAAGGGGCTTCTTCCTCTTCTTCAGCCTCAACTACCTCCATGGGGTTCATGTCCTGTATATTGGTACCAGGTTCGGTACTGGAGTCAAAGTCCAGTGCCAAGCAGAGTGGTGCAGAGGCCCTCCTCTCGGAAGCAACCAAGTATGACTGCTGAGAAGATGAGCCCAGTACCAGGAGAATGGATTCCAGAATGGCCATTGCATAGGTCACTGTCCACCACGTACTGGTGGGGGGACCCGCACCAGGGTCGGGTGGCATGTAAGATGGCTACCAGTCTTCTTTGGATGAATGTAGAGCTCCATCTTGGACTCAGATGAAGAATCTTCCTGAGGTAACCACAGGGGAGTGGTACACCTGACTTCCGATGATTATTGTCAAGGGTCCGGGTAGAGGTGCTGGACTGGGGACGATCTCCTAGAAGAAAACAGGGGGGCTTGCCCCTGGAAGGTATTGAAGGTCCAGTTGCGGTGAAGGAACTCAGAGCACCATGCTCTCTCCTGCTCGTGCTGGTTGGAGCCAACAGTTGTCTCATCGGAGTCGGTGGTACTGGGAGCAATAATAAGTCCCTGGCCACTGCAGAGGTTTCCAGGGTTGAAGGCACCGTGATTCCGCTGGTGCCACAATGACCTTCTGGCATTGGCGGGGGGTCCTGCACTGGACTCAACATTCTGGGAGAAGTTGATGGTGCCACCATGGGACTGGGGGTGGAAGAGTGGCCCAACAAAGGTTGCACTCTACTGCTTTCCCCTTGCTTGCCTTTCTTCGGCACCAGTGAGTGCCCTCTTTTTATGTTTCTTCTCAGTACCGGACATGGAGAATGGTGCCGGGATATGCGCGGTGTCAGAAGAGCACTTTGCACTGAGATCAAAGTGCTTGATGCCGAATCTGAGTGGCTTGGCTTTGAATCCAATCTAAGAGCATCTTCCATTAGGATAACCCTCAGTCGAGCCTCTCAGTCTTTCTTTGTATGAGGCTTAAAGTCCTGACAAAGCTGACAGCGCTCCCAGACACTTCAGACAACTGCAGTGCCACAGGAGGAACAAGGTTTGAAGCCCAGGGACTGTGTGTGGGGGGAGTATGCCTGGCCCAAGGGGCAAAGGGAGTCCCTCAATGATAAAGGAGGGGTTCTAACTATCTATACTAGTATTATTTACAATATTTACACTTCAATTAAACTAAGACTAATAAACTGGGATACAGAGAAGAAACCACTGAAAAAAGCCTTGCTGAAGCAAGAGTTGTTGCTCCAGCAATCATCATGGGCGGTGTCCACGTCCAAATATAAAGGGAAGAGTAACCACCTTTCTGTATACAGTGCTATAAAATCCCTCCTGGCCAGAGGAAAACCCTTTCACCTGTAAAGGGTTAAGAAACTAAGATAACCTTGCTGGCACCTGACCCAAAATGACCAATGAGGGGACAAGATACTTTCAAATCCGGAGTGGGGGGAACAAAGGGTTTGTCTGTCTGTGTGATGCTTTTGCCGGGAACAGATCAGGAGTGCAGCCTTACAACTCCTGTTAAGTTAGTAAGTAATCTAGCTAGACATGCATTAGATTTCCTTTTGTTTAATGGCTGGTAAAATAAGCTCTGCTGGACGGAATGTATCTTCCTGTTTTTGCGTCTTTTTGTAACTTAAGGTTTTGCCTAGAGGGATTCTCTATGTTTCGAATCTGATTATCCTGTAAGGTATTTACCATCCTGATTTTACAGAGGTGATTCTTTTACCTTTTCTTTAATTAAAATTCTTCTTTTAAGAACCTGATTGCTTTTTCATTGTTCTTAAGATCCAAGGGTTTGGGTCTGTGTTCACCTGTACAAATTGGTGAGGATTCTTATCAAGCCTTCCCCAGGAAAGGGGGTATCGGGCTTGGGGGGATATTTTGGGGGAAGACGTCTCCAAGTGGGCTCTTTTCCTGTTCTTTGTTTAAAATGCTTGTTGGTGGAAGCACAGGATTCAAGGACAAGGCAAAGTTTGTACCTTGGGGAAGTTTTAACTGCAGCTGGTAAGAATAATCTTAGGGGGTCTTTCATGCAGGTCCCCATATCTGTACCCTAGAGTTCAGAGTGGGGAAGGAACCTTGATACATGATAAGAAGGAACTGAGAGGGTGCAAGGTCGGCAACACCCCTTATACTGGTGCATATGTGTGCAGCACCAAAGGGCGCTAGAGCCAGCCCGATGGATACCACTGAGGGAAAACTCTCCAGCAATGGTGCACACACACCTAACAGGGAATGAACATGAGCAAGCACGCAAAGAAGAAGGACAAAATCTGTAGGTGCAGTGTGCTCTAATGACAGGTTTCAGAGTAACAGCCGTGTTAGTCTGTATTCGCAAAAAGAAAAGGAGTACTTGTGGCACCTTAGAGACTAACCAATTTATTTGAGCATGAGCTTTCGTGAGCTACAGCTCACTTCATCAGATGTATACCGTGGAAACTGCAGCAGACTTTATATATACACAGAGAATATGAAACAATACCTCCTCCCACCCCACTGTCCTGCTGGTAATAGCTTATCTAAAGTAATCGTCAGGTTAGGCCATTTCCAGCACAAATCCAGGTTTTCTCACCCTCCACCCCCCCACACAAATTCACTCTCCTGCTGGTGATAGCCCATCCAAAGTGACAACTCTTTACACAATGTGCATGATAATGAAGTTAGGCCATTTCCTGCACAAATCCAGGTTCTCTCACTCCCTCACCCCCCTCCAAAAACCACCCCCATACACACACAGACTCACTCTCCTGCTGGTAATAGCTCGTCCAAACTGACCACTCTCCAAGTTTAAATCCAAGTTAAACCAGAACATCTGGGGGGAGGGGGGGGTAGGAAAAAACAAGAGGAAATAGGCTACCTTGCATAATGACTTAGCCACTCCCAGTCTCTATTTAAGCCTAAATTAATAGTATCCAATTTGCAAATGAATTCCAATTCAGCAGTTTCTCGCTGGAGTCTGGATTTGAAGTTTTTTTGTTTTAAGATAGCGACCTTCATGTCTGTGATTGCGTGACCAGAGAGATTGAAGTGTTCTCCGACTGGTTTATGAATGTTATAATTCTTGACATCTGATTTGTGTCCATTTATTCTTTTACGTAGAGACTGTCCAGTTTGACCAATGTACATGGCAGAGGGGCATTGCTGGCACATGATGGCATAAATCACATTGGTGGATGTGCAGGTGAACGAGCCTCTGATAGTGTGGCTGATGTTATTAGGCCCTGTGATGGTGTCCCCTGAATAGATATGTGGGCACAATTGGCAACGGGCTTTGTTGCAAGGATAAGTTCCTGGGTTAGTGGTTCTGTTGTGTGGTATGTGGTTGTTGGTGAGTATTTGCTTCAGGTTGCGGGGCTGTCTGTAGGCAAGGACTGGCCTGTCTCCCAAGATTTGTGAGAGTGTTGGGTCATCCTTTAGGATAGGTTGTAGATCCTTAATAATGCGTTGGAGGGGTTTTAGTTGGGGGCTGAAGGTGACGGCTAGTGGCGTTCTGTTATTTTCTTTGTTAGGCCTGTCCTGTAGTAGGTAACTTCTGGGAACTCTTCTGGCCCTATCAATCTGTTTCTTTACTTCCGCAGGTGGGTATTGTAGTTGTAAGAAAGCTTGACAGAGATCTTGTAGGTGTTTGTCTCTGTCTGAGGGGTTGGAGCAAATGCGGTTGTATCGCAGAGCTTGGCTGTAGACGATGGATCGTGTGGTGTGGTCAGGGTGAAAGCTGGAGGCATGCAGGTAGGAATAGCGGTCAGTAGGTTTCCGGTATAGGGTGGTGTTTATGTGACCATTGTTTATTAGCACTGTAGTGTCCAGGAAGTGGATCTCTTGTGTGGACTGGACCAGGCTGAGGTTGATGGTGGGATGGAAATTGTTGAAATCATGGTGGAATTCCTCAAGGGCTTCTTTTCCATGGGTCCAGATGATGAAGATGTCATCAATATAGCGCAAGTAGAGTAGGGGCTTTAGGGGATGAGAGCTGAGGAAGCGTTGTTCTAAATCAGCCATAAAAATGTTGGCATATTGTGGGGCCATGCGGGTACCCATAGCAGTGCCACTGATCTGAAGGTATACATTGTCCCCAAATGTAAACTTTCTAAACTACTACATGCTACAAGGGGCCACAGCAATGGTTCCCTCAACCCACCTAGCAATATTGTTAACCTATCCAACTATACTCTCAGCCCAGCAGAAGCAGCTGTTCTATCTCGGGGCCTCTCCTTCTGCCCCTCCACCCCCATGAACATGATACAGTTCTGTGGTGACCTAGAATCCTATTTTCGACGTCTCCGACTCAAGGAATATTTCCAAAATACCTCTGAACAACATACTAATCCACAGAGGTCTCCCTACCAACACTACAGAAAGAAGGATTCTAGGTGGACTCCTCCTGAAGGTCGAAACAGCAGACTGGACTTCTACATAGAGTGCTTCCGCCGACGTGCACGGGCTGAAATTGTGGAAAAGCAGCATCACTTGCCCCATAACCTCAGCCACGCGGAACGCAATGCCATCCACAGCCTCAGAAACAACTCTGACATCATAATCAAAAAGGCTGACAAAGGAGGTGCTGTTGTCATCATGAATAGGTCGGAATATGAACAAGAGGCTGCTCGGCAGCTCTCCAACACGAGTTTCTACAAGCCATTACCCTCTGATCCCACTGAGAGTTACCAAAAGCAACTACAGCATTTGCTCAAGAAACTTCCTGAAAAAGCACAAGATCAAATCCACACAGACACACCCCTGGAACCCCGACCTGGGATATTCTATCTACTACCCAAGATCCATAAACCTGGAACTCCTGGGCGCCCCATCATTTCAGGCATTGGCACCCTGACAGCAGGATTGTCTGGCTATGTAGACTCCCTCCTCAGGCCCTACGCTACCAGCACTCCCAGCTACCTTCGAGACACCACTGACTTCCTGAGGAAACTTCAATCCATCGGTGATCTTCCTGAAAATACCACCCTGGCCACTATGGATGTAGAAGCCCTCTACACCAACATTCCACACAAAGATGGACTACAAGCCGTCAGGAACACTATCCCCGATAATGTCACGGCTAACCTGGTGGCTGAACTTTGTGACTTTGTCCTTACCCATAACTATTTCACATTTGGGGACAATGTATACCTTCAGATCAGTGGCACTGCTATGGGTACCCGCATGGCCCCACAATATGCCAACATTTTTATGGTTGATTTAGAACAACGCTTCCTCAGCTCTCATCCCCTAAAGCCCCTACTCTACTTGCGCTATATTGATGACATCTTCATCATCTGGACCCATGGAAAAGAAGCCCTTGAGGAATTCCACCATGATTTCAACAATTTCCATCCCACCATCAACCTCAGCCTGGTCCAGTCCACACAAGAGATCCACTTCCTGGACACTACGGTGCTAATAAACAATGGTCACATAAACACCACCCTATACTGGAAACCTACTGACCGCTATTCCTACCTGCATGCCTCCAGCTTTCACCCTGACCACACCACACGATCCATCGTCTACAGCCAAGCTCTGCGATACAACCGCATTTGCTCCAACCCCTCAGACAGAGACAAACACCTACAAGATCTCTGTCAAGCTTTCTTACAACTACAATACCCACCTGCGGAAGTAAAGAAACAGATTGATAGGGCCAGAAGAGTTCCCAGAAGTTACCTACTACAGGACAGGCCTAACAAAGAAAATAACAGAACGCCACTAGCCGTCACCTTCAGCCCCCAACTAAAACCCCTCCAACGCATTATTAAGGATCTACAACCTATCCTAAAGGATGACCCAACACTCTCACAAATCTTGGGAGACAGGCCAGTCCTTGCCTACAGACAGCCCCGCAACCTGAAGCAAATACTCACCAACAACCACATACCACACAACAGAACCACTAACCCAGGAACTTATCCTTGCAACAAAGCCCGTTGCCAATTGTGCCCACATATCTATTCAGGGGACACCATCACAGGGCCTAATAACATCAGCCACACTATCAGAGGCTCGTTCACCTGCACATCCACCAATGTGATTTATGCCATCATGTGCCAGCAATGCCCCTCTGCCATGTACATTGGTCAAACTGGACAGTCTCTACGTAAAAGAATAAATGGACACAAATCAGATGTCAAGAATTATAACATTCATAAACCAGTCGGAGAACACTTCAATCTCTCTGGTCACGCAATCACAGACATGAAGGTCGCTATCTTAAAACAAAAAAACTTCAAATCCAGACTCCAGCGAGAAACTGCTGAATTGGAATTCATTTGCAAATTGGATACTATTAATTTAGGCTTAAATAGAGACTGGGAGTGGCTAAGTCATTATGCAAGGTAGCCTATTTCCTCCTGTTTTTTCCTACCCCCCCCTCCCCCCAGATGTTCTGGTTTAACTTGGATTTAAACTTGGAGAGTGGTCAGTTTGGACGAGCTATTACCAGCAGGAGAGTGAGTCTGTGTGTGTATGGGGGTGGTTTTTGGAGGGGGGTGAGGGAGTGAGAGAACCTGGATTTGTGCAGGAAATGGCCTAACTTCATTATCATGCACATTGTGTAAAGAGTTGTCACTTTGGATGGGCTATCACCAGCAGGAGAGTGAATTTGTGTGGGGGGGTGGAGGGTGAGAAAACCTGGATTTGTGCTGGAAATGGCCTAACCTGACGATTACTTTAGATAAGCTATTACCAGCAGGACAGTGGGGTGGGAGGAGGTATTGTTTCATATTCTCTGTGTATATATAAAGTCTGCTGCAGTTTCCACGGTATACATCCGATGAAGTGAGCTGTAGCTCACGAAAGCTCATGCTCAAATAAATTGGTTAGTCTCTAAGGTGCCACAAGTACTCCTTTTCTTTGTGCTCTAATGGTTAGAGAAGGCAAGTAGGAGTCTGGACTCCTAGGATCTGTTCCTGCCTCTGTAACCTTATGCAGGTCACTTAACATCATTTTGACTCAGTTTAGCTATATCTACCTGTAGAACAGATTTAATAACCTAACAGGTCTTTCTTTTGCCTGTAAACTTCATAGATATTTAGAGACAGAGAAGTGTTTTGAGATCCTAGCTTGGAGGACGCTATATAATTGCTAAGTATGATTTAGTTAGTTATGCCGCTTGCAAGTTCTCTGCAGAACAAAGAGCATGACTACGGGCACATGCATATAATACCAGATTTGCATGCAATATTGTGATAGTTTCACACACAAATTAGATGTTTGAAATTGTGGAGATGGCATCCACTTTTGAGAATCTGGCCCTACAAATAACGCTCCGTGTTTGTCACGGAGGTAATGGAAGTCACGGATTCCATGACTTTCCGTGACTCCATGACTTCTGCAGCCGCCGGTGCACCTGGGCCGGAAGCCGCCTGAGCAGCTTGGGCAGCCGCTGGGCCAGGCCCACCAGCCACTGCTGGGGAAGTCTCGGGCCCTCCCGCACCCTAGCAGCAGCAGTTTGGGTGTGGGGGGGCTCAGGGCTGGGGGTTGGGGTGCGAGGTGGTGCTTACCTGGGGGCGGCGGAGGTTCCCTGGAAGGGCGACAGGAACTCTCCTCTGTCAGGTCCTAGTTCCACGTGCTGCCTCTGCCTGCAGGAACCATCCCTGCAGCTCCCATTGTCCTCGGTTCCCGGCCAATGGGAGCTGCAGAACTGGGGCTTGCGGTGGAGAGGAGGCAGCATGTGGAGCTAGGGTCCCCACTTCCCAGGAGCTGGGTACAGAGCCTGCCCCAGCCCACCCACCCCCCACAGCACCCCCCAAGCACCTGCACTCCCCCTCCCCCGAGCACCCACGGTGCCCCCCCGGGCCGTGCCCCCAGCACCTGTGGCATCCCCCCCGTCCCCAGCACCTACAGCGCCCCCAGGGTTACCCTCCCGATCTGCCACCCGCCTCCCCAAGTTTTAGTCAGGGGTATATAGTAAAAGTCATGAACAGGTCACGGGCCGTGAATTTTTGTTTACTGCCCGTGACCTACCCATGACTTTTACTAGAAATACCCATGACTACAACGTAGCCTGAGTTGTAAGTAGAGCAGGGTGTACTAACAGCAGCCTATATCAATCTTTCTGTTCATCATTTGCACTACTGCATGTTCCATTTCACTTTAGCTGCCCATTTCACACTTTCCGAGATTGACAAAAAACCCTGTTTCTTCCAGCCTAAGACTGTCTGGGCTCCACTGTTGACTGTGTAGTATCTGTGTGCAACCCATGCTCACACAGTATGGCTCGTTGTCTCCCTCTAATGGCTAGAGCATGTAAAGATGTTTATGCTACTCCTTCCATGCTACTGAACCTGGTCTTTCAGTTCAGGGAATAGATGCTTATGCTCAAGAGGTCCCAGGTTCAGTCACTGCCACCACACTGTCCAGGGATGTCATTACCTATGCATACCATAGGCAGAGGCTTTCCTTCCAACAAAGCCCGTTGATCTTCCTCTAGTGTTTTCTCTCATTGCTCTGTGCAATGTCTTAAAGGCATTCTCTCTGTGCGTGTCTCAGAACGCTTTATAGCTTTGAGTTATTCCCTCACCTACCTCTGGACCTCAGCATAGAGTTGATTAACTCACACTGCTTACAGCAGCACCTGATGAAATGTACTTACCCGTTCGGCAGAATTCATCAGCCTCCTGGTGCACCATGTCTTTGACCCGATTGCTGTAGGTCAGCCTGGAGTCTTGATCGTAAGCCTTCAGCGTCTCACTGGAGCTGTAGGACTTTTGCGGTATTTTGCTGTCTTCGCTCTCTGCCGAGGAGCTAGTGTAGCGTCGCTCGGTGTCACGGCGCCTGGTCAGAGATCGGTATGGTTTTCTCTCTTTCACATCCATGGCACTTTTGTCTGCGTCTTCAACATTAAAGTAACAGTGTTTGTGTGGTGATCAGATTGGAATAATCTGAAAGAGAATATAAAAGAGAGGTGACCTGAGTTCATCCCATTAGACAGCGAAGAGTTGGGTTTTTTAGTTTCAGCTTTTTATTCAGTCTTACAATATGCAAAGGAAAGGGTATCTAATGGACCACTGGGAACTCACTTATAACAACTACTGATAAAAGGAAAGTATCAGTTATCTGTGTCCCAAACCATGCCTTGTACCTCTTGTTTATAATGGCAATAACTAAAAGAACTGCTGCTAGGTACAGCAATAAAATAAATAAACAAATAAATACTTTTTAAAAACCAACCATTTGTTCCTAGCATTAGTATGTTTCAAATGTGAACGTGGCTGAGATTTTCAAAAGTGATCAGCAATTTTGGTTGCCTCGTTTTTAGTGCAGCCCACTTCTAAACCCCTTACAGGAACCTAATTTTCAGAAAGCATTGAGCACTTAAGCTCTGAAAATTCGCTTCCGGCACACTGCCCTGCTAGTAGAAGCCTCCTGATGTACCTGCTCTGTGGACATTCTAATTCAGAGTCAAGGCTGTCAGTTTGGCCCATGTCACCAGCTCTCAGCTTACTATTACATACATAAAAATGAAACAATGTGTATTTTGTTGGTATCTAGGTAATAGTCCTCCCCCTAGTCCTCCGTCAGGTCTATTCTATAAATCCAGACCTCATCGTAAATAACAGATCTGCACTGCAAACTGAAACTTTACTTCTGAACATCCTCATGACGGTTCCCTTTTAAAGTAATCATTACTCCCTTCTGCTAGTTTGGGACACCTAAAAAAAAGGAGGCACCCATATTCTTAGTCACATTTGTATATATGGGTCTATATTTTAAGAGGGTCTTTATGGAGTATTTTAGGTTAGAGAGACTGACTAGGAGAGAAAAAGAGCAAGAAAACAAGCCACCCGAGTGCTGGGGAGTGGAAGAATGAAGTGTGAGTTTTAGAAGGAGCCCAGACAAAGATGTCTGTGGAGGCAGATGCTCCTCTTCACTTCCTTATTTGAAATGTTGTTATGGTACTGAGTGAAGTTGAGAAGCTGCAAATAGGAGAGGGTACCACTGCTTCATAGCTACGTAAGTGTGGATGTTGTTCCTCTCACTATGCCAGACAGAATATATATGCACAAGCACAAGGGGGCACGCGCACACATACAAGAGAAACTGGTATGAGAAATAAACACGAAAAATATTTTGTCAAAAGACTTAATTATTGAAGTAGATCAGCTTTTCGCTGTAATAAAATTACTTGCAACATTATTTACAGGGGGCAATAAATCAATGCATATTGTTGCAATGGCTGTAAAATATGCCTCTATGTTTCCAGACTGGTTTACTGTGCTCAAGAGAAACCAAATATTGAAGACAGGCGTACGCAATTATGGCCTGATGTACTCTGGAGCTGAGCATCACATCTCACACTATATACAATAGGCACTGAAGATGAACCTCGGTATATCAGGCCAAGAGTGGTTAATAAAGACCCACTCATTTCCCTTTATTTTTTGAGAGCAAAGGAAGGACAAATAAATACCTCTCATTTCCAAGGCTTGCCATACTGAGTTTAACATACTTCTTAAATCAAAACATACTGTGGCTTACACTCAGTTTGGTATTTATTGCAAGATTAAAAGAGTGAATGGAAATATTTAATTATTAGTTAGAAGGGGCAAAAGTCAATAAAAAATCAAAGTATTTGCACTGAGGGAAAACCTTCAGTACTAGCACTCAGGGAAAGTTTTGCGAGGGGCAGATGACAAATATTTAAACTCCAAACACTGAGGTTAACAACAAAATCCATAAAAATAAATTTAAAGCCTGACACTCCATGTTCATTTCAGCCAGTTGTGTCTAATCACTGCAACACAACTACAACCTCTTGGCCAAGACTGTATGTACTATCAGTTTAATATCTGCTCTGTGTCTTGTACTCATAGCGAAGTGGACTAGGTATAATACATAATTTATAGCTCTAACATCTGTGCTCCTGTATTGCATCCTATAGTCATGTTCTGACAACTTACAATACCAAGGCACAACCTGGTGGTTCAAAGATGGCATTTTACTGTTAGCTCACTTTCAACATCAGCAGTCCAGTGGAAGGGAGTTAGAGCCAGAGAGAGGCAACTGGATGAAGCACGCCAGTGATTGGCAGTGAAAAGGTGCATCTAGAACCAGGGAGGAAATGGGAGGACCCATCTGTGGGTCTGCCACTGTGCCTCTGTTGGAACCACATTCTGGGTTTTCCTGGCATTTAGATCCTAGACTCTATCATATTGTCGATAGTGGCTATTGTTGGTAGAGACGACTAAGGGGAGATATGACAGAGGTCTATAAAATCATGACGGGGTGAAGAAAGTAGATAAGGAAGTGTAATTTACTCCTTCTCATAACACAAGAACTAGCGGTCAGCAACTGAAATTAAGAGGCATTTAAAACAAAGTAAGTATTTTTTCACACAATGCACAGTCAACCTGTGAAACTCCTTGCCAGAGGATGTTGTGAAGGCCAAGACTATAACAGGGTTCAAAAAAGAACTAGAAAAATTCATGGAGGATAGATCCATCAATGGCTATTAGCCAGGATGGGCAGGGATGGTGTCCCTAGACTATGTTTTCCAGGGAAAGGATCACAGGATTACCTGTTCTGTTCATTCCCTCTGGGGAACCTGGCATTGGTCAGTGTTAAAAGACAGGATACTGGGCTAGATGGACCACTAGTCTGACACAGTGTGGCCGTTCTTATGAGGCCCCAATTCAGCAAAGCCCTTAAGACAAACAAAACTTTAAGCATGTGTTTAAATCCCATTGAACTCCGTGACTTAAGTTAAGCACATAGTTAAGTGCTTTGCATAACGAGGATGGGATTACTCACCTGCTTAAAATTAAGCACGTGCTTCAGCACTTTGCTGAATCAAGACCTGAGAGGAATGAGAAATGAGGATGAGAAGTTGTCTAAAAGAAAGATGATAAACTGTAGCTCAGAGGTGGGCAAACTACGGCCCGTGGGCCACATCCAGCCCACGGGACCCTCCTGCCTGGCCCCTGAGCTCCTGGCCCACGAGGCTAGCCCCCAGCACTTCCCCCGCTGTTTCCCCTCCCCCCGCAGCCTCAGCTCACTGTGCCGCCGGCACCATGCTCTGGGCAGGGGGCTGCGAGCTCCTGGGGCAGGGCAGCTGCAGAGCCTGGCCTGACCCGGTGCTCTGTGCTGCACGGTGCGTGGCCGGCTCCAGCCGGGCGGTGGAGCTGTAACGTCGCCAGCCACCGGCGCTCCAGGCAGCGCCGTAAGGGGGCAGGGAGCAAGGGGAGGTTAGACAGAGGGCAGGGGAGTTTGGGGTGGTGGTCAGGGCTGTGGATAGGGGTCAGGACGGTCAGAGGGCAGGGAACAGGGGGGTTGAATGGGGGCGGGGTCACAAGGGGACAGTCAGGAATGAGGGGGGGGGTTGGATGGGGCGGAAGGGGGCAGTCAGGGGCAGGTGGTCTGGGGTCGGCCAGGGGACAGGGAGCAGGGGGTGGTGGATGGGGTAGGAGTCCCAGGGGGGCTGTCAGGGGGCGAGAAGCAGGGAGGGTCTGATAGGGGTCAGACCCTCAGGCCAAAAAGTTTGCCTGTCCCTGCTGTAGCTGTACTAAAGGGGATTAAATTACACGAAGGAACATTTAGGCTGATTATCAAGAAGAATTTCCTAACTGTGTGGAATAGCTCTGCTAAGGAACTGGGGAGCTCCCTTATCATTTGAGTAATTTCAAACTGTACCAGCCAAAAGCAGTGGTGGTCACACTGTAAGGAAAATTCTCCCTTGATCAGGGGATGGGGCAGATGACTTAACAGAGACTTCACTGTTGCTCACTTCAATTGTATTTCATTGTTTTCCTATTTAAAGACAAAACACTCTTTTTGCTTAAAAATAGCTATCCTTTGTTTTGACTATTATTTTATTTATATCTTTTCTTTATATGACTCTAAGGGTAAGCACTTGGCTGCAAGTCCTAGAACGGCGCAAGCTTGTTATGACTTTTATTAAAACACCTTAAAAACAGGCTCCTTCACTATAGCAGTGCTACTGGGAGATATTATAATGAACATCTAAATCCTGGTTTACGGTCCCTTGTGGGGACAAATGTGCAAGAAAAGCAGTTACCATACTGTACAAAAATGGGACGGGAGGGGAGGCTGCTTCTTGTCTAATCAAGAGTGCTGCAACAATGCCTACTGAGGGCCAGTTATTTAAAAACCTTCTATAAGGAGACTATCACACGCCAAGAAAGCTCTTCGGCACAGTCAGAATCCACAAGGTACAAACGGGGTCTGTAATTACCATCACTAACCATGAAATAGGAAACAGGAAAAAAAAGAAAAACCACCACGAAATGGGGTGAATTCCCATCAGATGAGTTTTATATGCTTTTTCTAACAGAAAAGTGTCAAAAAACTCAAGTTTCTCATACAGTATGTCAAAATAACCCCATAAATTCGCAAACTTCACACATGAATTCCTCAGTAACACAGTGTTTGGATTCCCAGTGCATTCAGGCCTTTATAGATTTAACTTTCCTCGGCTCACTCTCTCCCTTTGCTTTTGTAAGCTGATGCTTTCAAATACAAAGTCCCCCTCCCCCCTCCAAAAGATCATAACTGGGTTCTATTTTTTTTAAAGGAGGAACTGTTGTATTATCTGACCTAAGTGAATTTCCAGCACATCTCGTTGGATGTACAATTACTATGATTTCATTTTTCTATTTAGGGCCAAATTCCCAGCTGATGTAGCTACGCTGTCTTCAGTAATGCCAGCAGGGAATTTGGCCCTTGGCATTTCTCTGCTACATTATTACTTTTTATCTGTTACTCTTTGTGTCTTACTTTGCCTCTGCTGAAGTCTTCATCAATGCCATCTTCACTTCACACTTTCTCCAGGCAGGCTTCCCCAGGCCCTAGCTCCCCAAGATATACAGAATGTAAAGTAGAACAATCACGTCAGCTACATACTCTCCCACTACTTCATATCAGTATCCAGGTCAAAACTGTTCTCCATGCCTTTTGTCTCTGTCTTTCTCCCCCATTCTTGCAGTGCAACCAGCACTGACTTCTCTTCTATCCTTCCACACACTCTCTCCCCTTTGGGCACAAGAGACTTCTCTCTGCAGCCCAGTGCATTCCGGAAGAGCCTTCCTTGCTCTATGACCTTGTGGTTCTGTTCCTGTTAGGTCCTTACATCGTATTCGTCTCCACACAATCCCTTTTTCAAATCTAATCTGAAAACATCTCTCTTCTCCCTTCTTCCATGACAATTAATAGAAACTCCTACTCTTTATTTTTCAACTCTGAGGAGAATGTAACTCTGCACGGCAGTCTGGGATATTTTGTATACAGGGGTAGCAGGTTTGTAGAAATTTTAGTTGTGCCCAAAACCGGCCCCCTAAACTCCACCCCCCTGGACCCTGGGGCAGGAGATTGGGGTGCAGGGTGCAAGCTATGGGAGGGAGTTTGGGTGCAGAAGGGGTGAGAGGTTGGGCTCTGGGAGGGAGTTTGGGTGGGGGAGGGGCTCTGGGGTACAGGCTCTGGGGTGGAGTTTGGGTGCAGGAGGGGGCTCCATGCTGGGGCAGCGGATGTGGGTGCAGGCTCTGGGCTAGAGTTTGAATGCAAGCTCTGGGCTGGGGCAAGGGGTGGGAGTGCAGGATGGGGTGAGGGGTGCAGGCTCTGGGAGGGAGTTTGGGGGCAGGAGAGGGTGTGTGGGAAGGGGGTGGTGGTGCAGGCTCTGGGACAGAGTTTGGGGATGGAGGGGGTCCAGAGGGAGGGGGTGCAGGCTCTGGGAGGGAGTTTGGGGGTGGGAGGGGATGCGGAGGGAGGGAGTGCAGGGGTGAGGGCTGTGGGGCTGGGGGTGAGGGGTTGGGGGTGAGGGCTGTGGGGTGGGACTGGGGATGAGGGGTTCATGATGCAGGAGAGGGCACAGAGCTGGGGCAGAGGGTTAGGGTGTGGGGGGATGAGGGCTCTGTCTGGGGCTGGTGATGCGGGGTTTGGGCTGTGGGAGAGGCTCAGGGCTAGGGCAGAGGGTTGGGGTGTGTGGGGGTTGAGGGCTCTGGCTGAGGGTGCAGGCTGTGGGGTGGGGCAGAGCTGGGGATGAGGAGTTTGGGGTGCAGGTAGGCTTCCCCGGGGCTGGGGCCAGAGAGGAGGACTCCCCTCAGCCCTCTCCCCGCCAGCAGCAGTGAGCTCTGGGGGAGGGGCCCCCTTCTCCTTCCCCCCGCCACCTCCGGGCAGCACACTCACCCTGCACCACTGTCACTGCACATGCTCCTTGGACCTCTCAGGTCCAGGAAGCACCCTCGCCTCCCCTGTGGTGGGTGCCGGTGGGCAGGGGGGCTGCCATCACGTGGGTCCCTCCTCCCCTGCTGCTGCCCCTCACCGTAGCCTCACTGGGGTTGGGGAATGGGGCTGCCCCATGCCCAGCGTGGGGCCCCCCTGTGCTGGTGGAGGGTCCTGCCGGAAAACAGAAGGGTCCGAGGCGGAAGGGCAGGGGCAGGGTCAGCCTGCCCTGCCACTAGTGGATGGGGGCACTAGGACCCTGAGGCGGCAGTTCATGCCCGGAGCCAGCAGAGCAGAGGCAGCAGGGAGCTGCAGGGGAGAGGCAGGGACGCTCAGGGGCCAGGGGGAGGTGCGCGCGGGCAGCAAATAGGATCCTGGGGACACTCGGGGGAGATGCGTGGGGGTGGCAGGCGGGGCCAGGGGAGAGACCCAGCCCCAAATACTGGTGGAGCCGGGCCCCTGGGCCCTGAATATTGCTGGAGCCTGGGCACCTTCACCACCCCTGTTTGTATAGAAAACAGCTTGATCCCACAGCACCTTACTGACTCAGAGTCCATTCAGGGCTCCTCATGTGCATACGGACTGCAGGATTAACCCCCTGTGACAGAGCGCAGGGCAACAATACCTACTGGGTTGTGCCTGCCAACAGCTGAAGACCTCCGCCCCCCTCCCCCCTAAGCCTAAAAGGAGGCGCTCCTGAACCCAGGGCTCGAGTTCAGGGGACAACTGATGACAAACAGGGTCATAAGCAGGGAGCCTGGGGGGAACACTGAAAAGAGAATCCCAGACAGCACCCATTGCTCCTCGAAGGCATCCAGGGAGCCAGCAGACATGGCCCACAGGAATCGTGCCCGGACGCATGATTGAAGAGAGGAACAGAAGTAGGCCCTACAGTCGCAGAACACCTCCTCATCCAGCATTCTCCTCCTGGGATGGTGGATGGCCACCTTGGCCAGTGCCAAGAGGAGGCTGACGAGGAGGTCTCACAACTTTGTGGGCCACAGATGGGGTGTGCATAGAGCAGGAGATGTGGGGAGAAGAGCAGCCAGAACCTGAGGCAAAGGTTCTGGAGGAGCTGGAAAAGGGGCTGCCACCTGGTGCACTCAAGGTAGATGTGCACCAGGGTTTCCGTCACGCACCGGAAGGGGCAGGAATCAGGGAGATGGGTGAACTGCGCCAAGTACATGCCCATGGTCACAGCCCCATGAAGAAGCCACCAGCTAATATCCCTGGCAGGCCATGGGACCTAGACTGGAAAATAGACTGGCCCACTGGGGTTCCTCACCCTCCACAAGTGGTAAGAGGTCCCGCCACCTGGTGTCAGGGCAAGACACGAGGGTGAGGAAATTAAAGGTGTGGAGCATGAACAGCTGTTTCCGAGGCACAGTTGAAAAATGAACCGGCTGCAAGTCGCACAGCCAGTTCAGGTTGGGTGGGGGGCTCACGGGCAGGAGTCCGATGACAAGGTCCAAAGGGCCAGGGCTGAGGGGCAAGCGGGGAACACCCTCCCACAGGACCAGCTCAAGGAAAGCCCAAGAGGTGGGCGCTAAGGCTGCCCTTACCTCCTGGAATACACATTGCGGGTATGAGGGGTGGAAAGCCCCATGCGCTGACTGAGCACCAGGGGATCCACCCAGTCCCCTTGGTCGTAGTCCAGGAGGTCTTTGATTCTGGGGATGCCTGCCAGGACCAACCTCCGGTTCACTGAGGGGGACTCCATCACCTGCATACCAAGCTCAGGTTTGTGTAGCAGGGGCTCTGTGAGGAGATCTGCCCCCTTGGCAATCACTATGGACCTGGTCACCGAAACCAGTCTCCAGGTCTGAAGGTCCTGGTAGAAGACCAGCTTCTCGGAGGGGTCTCACAGAAAGTCCCTTAGATGGAGATAAAAGAGCTGCCAATCATATCAAAGCCCTTGGAGGTGGCAGAGGAAAGTGTGGGCCACCGTGCTCCACACCAGATTACCTGCACCATAAAGGAGTCTCTGCAGGGCCTGGAGGCGGAAGACATGGACCTGACTATGAGGGCAGAGCAGACTCTGTCCTCCCTCTTCCAGGGGGAGATGCAGAGACTCAGAGTAGCCCTGTCCAGAAGAACTCCAGAATTAGCCTCTGAGCTGGGCTAGGGTACCCAGGGCCAGACTCAGGGTGTTGACCTGGTGCCAGAGGATGGACAGGACTACCTGGTTGAGCACCAGCGCCCTTTCCCACAGGGAAAGGCACTGGAGTAGTCCTGTTCACCTCCACAGCCGCTCAGCCACTCTGCCCTCCAGATTATGCCAGTTCTCCAGCGGAGCAGGATGGGCGGCGGAAAAGTAAACACCCAGATAGAGCAGCGGATCTGCGCTACACCGGATGGCTTGGAGCGTGGGTGGGAGGGAGCTCGCCTGCTGCCTGTCCCCAACCATCAGGCCAGAGTTCTTGACCCAGCTGATCCGGGCGGAGGAGGCCGCCGAGTAGACAGCTTGGCAGGTTTCCACTTGCACCAGGTCACCCAGGTCCTGGACCACAAGGAGCATGTTATCAGCATACACTGACAGGACCACCCCTAACTCTGGCTCACGGAGCACTAACCCCGTAAACCTCCTGCAAAGGAGAGGGAGGGAGGACTCGATGGCCAGAGTATACTGCATGCATGACAGCAAACAGCCTTGACGCGCCCATCACCTGAAGCTGACGGGTTGGGTCAGGGTCCAGTTGAGCTTAACCAAGCATTCTGCGGAGGTGTATAGAACCTGGAGAAAACCCACAAACTGGGTCCTGAAGCCAAATGTCCGCAGAGTGCCCAGGAGACACCCGTGGTCCACCCTATCGAATGCCTTCTCCTGGTTCAGGGACAGGAGGGCAAATGACAGACCATCCTTACACCTGAGCTTGAGGAGGTCCCAGACCACATTGAGATGATCCCAGATGGTACGGCCCAGGACAGCATAGGTCTGGTCAGGGTGGACAACATCCACCAGCATGGACCCCAGCCACAGCAAGATGGCCTTGTGGTTCTATTCCAGTTAGGTTCTTACATCGTATTCATCTCCACACAATCCCTTTTCAAACCTCATCTGAAAACATCTCTCTTCTCCCTTCTCCCATGCCAATTAATAGAAGCTCCTACTCTTTATTTTACCACTCTGAGGGTCATGTAACTCTGCATGGCTGCCTGGGATACAGCTTGTATAGAAAACAACAGCTTCATCCTATAGCACCTTACTCGCTCAGAGTTCATTCGAGGCCACTCATGTTAATACGGGCTGCAGGATTAACCCCCTGTGACACAGTTCTGGGCAACAACAGCTAAGCCAGCACTCTGGTCACTGCAGCTCCAATTAAACGCTGCATGTATCTATATCAGAAGGGTGAAGAGCCGAGTTACTGCTGCTGAGAGCTGAATCTGTTGCTCTAGGGAAGTTACAGGTTTCAAACCAAAAGTTGTGATGACTAAAGGCACTCTTTCAGTGGTAACAGACTTGGCCAGATAACTAGAAATTTCTGACTCAGGTGATACAGTTTATGGTCTTCCTAAAAATAAATCTAAAGGTGCAATGAACTTGAAATCCAGAGAAGCCTAAAACACCAGATAAAGTTTAAAGCATGGTGGAAAAGTGGTGTGCAGGAGACTAAAATGCAATTACCCCAGTTATATCTGGTTTGGGAATCCCATAGGTCTTCTTCAGTCTCCCATGGTCTGCAGCCCTCAGCCTGCACGGCTGGAAGATTTATAGGTCCACAAATAAAAAGGTTTTAAATAGTTTTTGACTAGCATAAGCATTTTAATGTTGCATTACTTGGGACCCTACACTGTTCGTTAAACCCAGAGGTTTCCCAAAGAAGCTAGCACTTCTGGAGACTGTTTTACCTTAATATCTAAATACTATTTAGTCACTCAGCCGAGGCAGTCTCACACAATCCTTTATGTAACTGGCCTTTTATGAGATAGTAGTGAACTACATCCACCCTAGAATCAGTCTTTAAAAGTGGGTTATTCAGAACCTCAACTTACTAGATTTACTGTAAGTGCTCTAATTAATACACATTGACTGGGTCAGCTTGACAGCGCAGAGTGTCAAATCACACTGGCATGCAGTGCACATGGCTCAGGTTTAGAAACTTATCTCTTCGGCTGGTGGAAACACAAAATATTGCAGATGTGGCACTTGCAGTATTCATAATAAAATGCATCCCCACTCCCGCCACCCTTCCCTTGGTGTTCATTGAATGAACAGCATGATAGTCTCAGAAATGACTGCAGAAAGCAAAAATTTCACAGGTACAAAGCCTTGCTCTTACAAAAAGTGCCATGAGGTCTTTCATGTCCACAGAGAATGGGTAAGACCTGTCTGTGTGTTTATGATATTAAGGTCTCTGAAGAGAATGGCCTGTTGTTGCAGGCACTCCTGAATAGTATGGAATGTCCTCCCTTCGGAATTTCAGTCAGGGCAGTGGATTATATCCAGCCATTTGACTGGTTGAATGTAAACTGAGTATTCCAAACTGGATGTTGTTCTAACAGATCTGCTCCAGGAATTATTTTGGGGAAGCTCTATGGCATGTGTTATGCAGGAGGTCAGACCAGATGATCACAATGGTCCCTGCTGGCCTTGAAAGCTGTGAATCTATGAAATGCTACCCACTCCTGCATAAATGAAGAGGAGTTTTGCCTGCATAAAGAGAGATCTGTAGGCCCCTTGTTCTTTATAGTAAGTTAACTCTATGGTGCTATTTTACATACCTAATTGGAGGACAAAATGCATCTCAGTTTCTTCTGTATATATCAAGGTCTTCACAGAAACCACCACCACCACCTGGGCAGGGGTTGCGGAGAACTGCTCTGAAGGCATTCAAACTATTTCCTACTTCCTACTTTTATTTATTTATTTTCCTTTTAAGGAGACAAGAGTGAAGGGAAGAGGCATCTAAGCATAGGTTATTTTTTATCCCTTTCCCCTCAGCCAAACTATGGGTTTGGGAACCAGGAGCTTTCTCATCCACAAGGCAGGCACTGAAGGTAAAGTCAAACGAGTTTTTCCCTTGGTGTCAGTGGGCATCGGATCAGGGTCTACTGCCTCCTGGGGTGGCCGGAAAAGCTCAATTCCATTTGGTGAAAAATTTTGAGGTTTGAATTTTTTTGCTAAAATACAGAAGAGAGAGACCCATCCCAGACTGGCCAGCTGGTTAGTGCTATGTGAGACTCAAGCTGAATTTGTTGGTCTGCCTCATATGAAAGACCGGAACCTGATCTCCGATATCCCAGCTGCCTCATATGGAGCAGAGACTTGAACAAACAAGACAGGCTGAGAAGGAGAAAGAATGCATTGTGACCCACATTTTACAGATGGGGAATTGTGGCACAGGGAGATTAAGTGACTTGTCCAAGGACACAGGGCAGTCTGTAGCAGAGTCCAGGAACTGAACCCCTACCTCCTGAGGGCTTGTCTGTCACCATAGCCACAAAACCATCCTTTCCTTTCTAAATCATAGAAATGTAGGGCCAGATGGGAACCTCGACAGGTCATCTAGGCTATCACTGAGGCAGAATAAAGTATACCTAGAGGGGTTCTCATAACAAAATTTTTGGTGGCCTCAAGAGTGCGGCCACCAATTCTTGCTGGTGGCCACTGTGACAATTTTTCCTAAAATATTTAATTAACTTTAGGAAAAACAAATAAATTATGCACATATATGTGTCCAAATCATTGTAATTTATACACTGAAGACTCACTAATAAAAATAATGTACAGTTGTCTCTATTCTTTACTGGACCTAAACAGAATAGCAACACAAATAAGGTGCTTCAAATGTTTTGCTTTTTTTTTTTTTTAAAGACTTACTAGTTAGTAAGTTTGCTACTGTGAAAAATGATATTTGTATATTTGTTAATATCAATTTTCACAGCAGACTTACTCAACCCCAGCAAGCTGAGTGACAAATTAAGCCCTGGATGGGGAGGTGGGTAGGGAGGCAGGGGGACCAGCGGTGAGGAGGGGCAGTGGGGTCGGCAGTGATATGTGGTGGGGTGGGCCTGGGCTTGGATCTTCAGGGCCAGAGCCTGCCATCCACCACCCCAGCCAGGGCTGATGCCTGAGCACCACCGCCCCTGGGAAGGTGGGGAACTCACACTGGTCACCTGCTCCTCCAGTGTTTGTGGCTCCAGAAGGAGGCTTGGACCAGCATTTGCTGGTGGCCCTGAGGGAGGGCCTGCCACTTTGCCCCTCCCCCAATCACCACCAGGAGGCTGTGGCTGCAAGAAAAGCTCCTGGTGGCCGCATACGGCCACGGTGGCCACATTTGAAAAATGCTGACCTAGACCATCCTTGACAGGCCGTGTTTTTTAAAAACTCCAATGATGGGGATTCCACAACTTTCCTTGGAAACCTATTCCAATTCTTAGCTATAATTAAAAGGTTTTCCTAACAGCTAACCTAAATCTCCCCAGCTGCAGATTAAGCCCATTATTTCTTGTCCTACCTTCAGTGGACATGGAAAACAATTGATCACCATCCTCTTTATACCAGCACTTCACATATTTGAAGACGGTTATCAAGTCCCCCCTCAGTCTTCTTTTCTCAAGACTAAGCATGCCCAGTTATTCTTTTAACCTCTCATCACAGGTCAGGTTTTCTAAACCTTTTATCCTTTTTGTTGCTTTCCACCTCTCCCAGCTTCATCTCATCTTCAAATATTATAAGCATACTCTCCACTCTATTATCCAAGTCCTTAACGAAAATATTTAATAGTACACCAGAGCTATCCTTGCCCTCCCAGTTTGACAGCGAAACATTGACAGCTACTCTTTGAGTATGGTCTTTCAACCAGTTGTGCACCCACCTTATAGTAATTTCATTTAGACCACATTTCCCTAGTTTGCCTATTGTGTCAAAAGTGGCCTAGCTCATATAGCTGATCCTGAAGTTGCTGGATGGATAATCTGCCCCCATCTTTCTTCAGTGCGCAAGAAATAAGCCCATTTTTTTCCTCCTGATAAAATCCCCCAAAGAGTCAAACTTCAAACCAAGTTTATTAAAATATGAATTATCTGTAAAAAGACTGCAAAGGCCCATGAATTGATTTCTGATTTTCTATAGACTTATTTTCAGACTTCTCTCTGTGATAATCAGAAAGCACTGAAAGATGTTAGGGACTGATTAATCAGCACAACTCCTACTGTGTCCAAAGCTTAACTTTCAATTACAGTTCAAGCTTATGCAGCAGGCAATATATTTTCCTTAGGTAAAATGCCTATGGGGGGAAAATGCAGAGATAAAAATAGCTAAATAGAAAGAGAATAATCCTTATTAAAAAAAATACTCTTCTTGTTATTCCAATTTGAAAGCCATCACCTCCAATGAAGGAATTTAAGCAGATGGAATCCTTTTCACAGGACTGCTTCTCCATCCGAATTTCCTTCTAATCAATGTTATTCTACATGTATCAACTTCTGACAGGTGGATTTACCAATACTGTCTGATGGTTGGGCCGCAGCATGGTGTTGAAATCTCTGCAGGGCAACTCAGCAGAGTACAGTTCTGACATTGCTGCAGGACTGGAAAATGCGGGTAGAGAGGATCTAACAAACTGGTGGAGAGTGATACTGTGTCTCATTTGAAAACGTAATTCTTTGCACTTACGTCAGCTTTGCAAAATTCTACCCTCCTGCTTGACAAAGGGACAGCAAAATATCACTAGTTCTTTTTTCCCCTTTCCATTCCATCATGGTAAAGGGTCGGAAAGTAGATTTTGTGCCTGGCTAGTTAATTTCCCTGCAAGCTTTGAAAGGCTGCTGCACACAGTGCCTTTCATCCAAGGATCTCAAAAGACTTCATAAACACATTAATGATAATAGCGATTATTATTTTCTCATAGAGCAAAGTACCATGAAGTCACATCACAATAAACGGGAAACACAACACACGGGAGTCATTGGCCAGCAATCTCTCTCCATGCTTTACAGCCTTGAGAAGCATGCCGTATGGCATTCTGTCCTGTCAGCCACATCCTCAAACCACACTTGCCACGGGCACCCCCGGTACCTGGCACCTGTCCATGCAAAATGCACTCTGGTAATCTTCCTCTGCTCATCCAACCCAGATGTCCTGCAAACTCAAGTTTACGTTGTCTGATCCCCTTGACATCTTAATCAGAAGTCACGCTGGTTATGCTTAAATTCAGGCAATTACTTCTTCGTTAGTTGGGTGCAAGATATAGCTAACATGCACCAGTGATAATCGTTAGCAATTGTATTATTGCACCTTTCCATCCATAGAGCCCAATGCACCTTTAGAAAGGTGGATGCGTCTCATCTTCACTTTACACATGGGGAAACTGAGGCACACACCAGTTAAAGTGACTTGAACAAGGTCACACAGCAATTCAGCATCAAGCGAGGACAACAACAAAGGACCCATATTCACAGCCCAGTGGCCTATCTTTTGGAGTGCACTGACTCCTCAACACTAGTGAAGACAGGCAAGTATCATTATTCACATTTTACTGCTAGATAATGTGATAAACAAAACTTCAAGTGATTTATCCAAGTCCAAGTGTCAGAATCTGGAGTCTTGCTTTGCAGATCCCTGATCTAACCACTAGACAATGTTTCCTTCCATGGCAAAAAGGAAAGATTTATTAACACACCTATAATTAACACGGAAGTCTTGGCACCACATATCTAGGGGAGGAAAACTGGGCCCAAACCTTGTATTGGTCTGCCCATGGACAGCTGCAGTATCATAATCAGTAATCCTGCTTCCAAAATTTAGCGCCAGAAAAGACATTAGTCTGGAAGAATACTGAAAAAGGAAATTGCTGGAGGAAAATGAAAAAGAGACTGGGAGGTGCGGTAAGGAATAGTGGGTAAAAATACTTTTTTTCCCCAGTTAGCTTCTTAATGACTAATTTGACCAAAGATCAGAAATTAACTAAACTAGTTCTTGGTCAACAAAAGATGCAAACAGAATATAAAGCAACACACAATTACATTAATTTATACTAACTAAAAGAGTAATTGGTTAACATTTCTGTAGTGCTTAGGAAGTGTCAACTGCTGTGTGTTAATTATTATTAATTAGTGTTAAATACAGCTAACAAAAGTGATCTAGTTCAAACTTAATATGAGGTGAAAGAGACAAAAAATCCCCACAGATAACAGAGATATACCACTTCTCTATCATCTGAGACTGAGGCAAATACAGCAGATATAGTACATAGGCAGAACATGCACCTCCTAGGGGAAAAAAGGAGATTACTTACCAGAAGGTCTTTGAGATTTGCAGTCCCGTTGTGTATTCCACACATGGGTACACACGCACACCATGTACCTTAGTCCAGAAATTCTAACAAGCCATGTCTGTTGGCCTGAGCACATGCAGTAGAATCATAGAAGATTAGGGTTGGAAGAGACCTCAGGAGGTCATCTAGTCCGATCCCCTGCTCAAAGCAGGACCAACCCCAACTAAATCATCCCAGCCTTGGCTTTGTCAAGCCAGGCCTTAAAAACCGCTAAGGATGGAGATTCCATCACCTCCCTAGGTAACCCATTCCAGTGCTTCACCATCCTCCTAGTGAAATAGTTTTTCCTAATATCCAACCTAGACCTCCCCCACTGCAACTTGAGACCATTACTCCTTGTTCTGTCATCTTCCACCGCTGAGAACAGCCTAGCCCCATCCTCTTTGGAGCTCCCCTTCAGGTAGTTGAAGGCTGCTATCAAATCCCCCCTCACTCTTCTCTTCTGCAGACTAAATAAGCCCAGTTCCCTCAGCCTCTCCTTGTAAGTTATGTGCCCCAACCCCCTAATCATTTTCTTTGCCCTCCGCTGGACTCGCTCCAATTTTTCCATATCCTTTCTGCAGCGGAAGCCCCAAAACTGGACACAATACTCCAGATGTGGCCTCACCAGTGCTGAATAGCACTTCCCTCGATCTGCTGGCAATGCTCCTACTAATGCAGCCCAATATGCCATTAGCCTTCTTGGCAACAAGGGCACACTGTTGACTCATACCCAGCTTCTCGTGCACTGTAACCCCTAGGTCCTTTTCTGCAGAACTGCTGCCTAGCCATTCGGTCCCTAGTCTGTAGCAGTGCATGGGATTTCTCCATCCTAAGTGCAGGACTCTGCACTTGTCGTTGTTGAACCTCATCAGATTTCTTTTAGCCCAGTACTCCAATTTGCCTAGGTCACTCTGAATACGATCCCTATCTTCCAGTGTTATCTACCTCTCCCCCCAGCTTAGTATCATCCACAAACTTGCTGAGGGTGCAATCCATCCCATCGTCCAGATCATTAATGATGATGTTGAACAAAACCGGCCCCAGGTTTTGATACGGCTTGATACTGGCTGTCAACTCGACATTGAGCAGTTGATCACTACCCATTGAACCTGATAATCTAGCCAGCTTTCTATCCACCTTATAGTCCATTCATCCCATCCATAGCTTTTTAACTTGCTGGCAAGAATACTGTGGGAGACCGTATCAAAAGCTTTGCTAAAGTCAAGATATATCACGTCCACTGCTTTCCCCATACTCATAGAGCCAGTTATCTCATCATAGAAGGCAATCAGGTTGGTCAGGCATGACTTGCCCTTGGTGAATTCATGTTGACAGGTCTCCTTGTATTCCCGATGAAGGGAATAAGACACAGTGCAGGCCAACACCTCTCCAGGTCCTCTGCTTACTGCGAATCCAACAGGATTCAAAGCAAAAGGAAAAGAGGGCGGATAGTGGAATAGATAGGGACCACATATCTCGAAGAACCTCCATTCACAGAAAGTAACCTTAATTTCTTCTTTGAGTGCTGGTCCCTAAGTGCACCACACGTGGGTGGCTGACAAGCAATGCTCAGACCGGCAATGGGTGTGAGGAAGCTGGCAGCAAAGATGCTTGCTGTACTGCAGATCCTACTGCTGCATCTGCAGCAGAGGCCTGAACTAACATGTCATGTCCATCGAACGTGTGGAAGGAGCTCCAGGTGGCCACCCTGCATATGTCTTGTGTTGGGACTTCCTGGAGGGATGCTGTAGAGGTGGCCTGGGCTCTCGTGGAGTGAGCTGGGACATGACCATGAAGATGGATGTGTGCTAACCTGTAGAACTCAATGATGCACCCGGAAACCCACATAGAGATTCTCTGAGAGGATAGAGCTTGACCTCACAATATTTCTGCTACGGCCATAAAAGGTCTTGATGACTTTCCGATAGGTTTGAAGGGCACATCAATTGTTGAAGGAGGGAAGTGTCTTCTCTTTGGCAGAAGTGTGAGGTTTTTCAAAGCAGACAGGTAAGTTGGAGGACATGGAAATCAGACACAACCCTGGGGAGAAATTTAGGAAGGAGGTGAAAGGATACTTTTCCCTTGTGAAAATATGCATAAGGAGGGTCTGCCATGATGGCACCTAATTCGATGACCCTCCTGGCCAAAGAGTTAGCCACTAAAAATGCAACTTTCAAGGAGAAGTAGGGCATGGAACATGTCACCAAGAGTTCAAATGATGATCTGGTGAGTGTTGACCAGTCCTGATCAGGACCTTCATGAATCAGACTGTAGTTGGGTGGGTGAAAACACAACAGCCATCTACTGAAGGAAGGAAGGCGCTAATCATTGTGAGGTGGACTCATAATGGGAGTTAATAGAGCCCTGAGTCTTTTAGAGACAGGAAATAACCCAAAACAACCAGAATATCTGCAGTGACTGGATAAGGTTGATCGTGTTGCAGGTAGGCAGAGAAATCTATTTAGCTAGGTTACCAGTCCTAGCTGAATCTTTCCTATTTTAGATAAGGACAGCATGAATGGGTGCCAAGCAGGAGCATTCTATTTCCGACAACCACCCAGACACCAGGCCAGGAGGCAGAGTGAGTGTCCAAATTTGCCCCACTCTGGAGTTAGGCGGTCCAGGAAAGGGTAAAATCTTGATTGGACAATAGGCTGACATTGTCAGGAGCTCTAGGAACCAAAACTGTCTGGGCCAATTGGGTGCTAGGGGAATGACCCTGCTCCTGTTGCGACATACTTTTCTGAGAACCCGTGGAAGCAGGGGGATGGGAGGAAAAGTCTATATGAGATTGTTTGTCCATGACAACAGGAGAGCATTGCCAAGGGAGCCGCAGTGCATGGCTTCTCTGGAGCAGTACAGGGGAAGTTTTCTGTTTGTTTGGGATGTGAAGAGATCCCATTGATGTGTACCCCACGGTGTGAAAACTTCGCTCAGGACAGAATTGTGAGTCTCCCACTTGTGGTCCGCAGAAAAGTGCCTGTTCAGGTTGTCTACCAAGGAGTTCGGAGCAGCTGGGAGGTATGCAGCCTGGATGATGATGCAGTTTCTGATGCACCAGTTCCAAAGCCAGTCTGCTTCCAGGCACAGGGGATGAGATCTTGCTCCAACATGTTTATGTAAAAGACCATGGTGATATTGTCTGACATCACTTGGATATGGAGTGAACATATAAGCGAGACTAAGGCCTTGCAAGCGAGGTGGACTGCTCTCAGTTCTAGTATGTTGATGTGTAGTCTGCTCTCTCATGGGGTCCAGATGCTTTGAGTAGTGCGGCTATTCAGTGGGCATGCCACCCCAGAAGGGAAGTGTATGTTATGATGGTGGCACTAGGATGGGGGTACTGAATGGGATGTCAACTCTCACCTTTTCTGGGTTTGACCACCAAATGAGGGAGGCGATGATTCCGGTGGGAATGATGATCCTGGGGTCCTGGGGTAGTCAATAGATGGACCGCAGGCCAAATCCGGGATACCTGATGCTTTTGAACAGACCCCAGAATCTTTTTATTTACTTTCTATTATCATTATTTTTTTTTTAATTTTCTCTGGACTCTGGACTTTGACAATACCATGACCAAGAAATTTGGTCCTTGACAAAAAAATAACTGACTATCCCCTTCTCCAGTGAGTAGGCCAAGCGGAGCCAGGCCTGTAGGCATCATATATGAAGCCTGGTGAACACCATCACATAAGTTCACAAGGTCATATGGCCTAACAGTGACAGGCAAATTCTCACTGTATGTCTTGATCTGAAGGGAATCCATGTGATCAGGCTACTCATTAACTGAAACCTTTCTGTGGGATGGAAAGCTCTTGTGGAAACAGAGTCCAGCATCAGTCAGATAAAGTTTATCATCTTTGTGGATGTGAATCTTTCTGTACCGGAGAGGGAGAGGAATTATTTAAGCTCAGTACCAATGTGGACACAAGAACAAATGGATATAAACTGGCCACCAGGAAGTTTAGACTTGAAATTAGACGAAGGTTTCTAACCATCAGAGGAGTGAAGTTTTGGAATAGCCTTCCAAGGGAAGCAGAGGGGGCAAAAGACCTATCTGGCTTTAAGATTAGACTCGATAAGTTTATGGAGGAGATGGTATGATGGGATAACATGATTTTGGCAATTAATTGATATTTAAATATTCATGGTAAATAGGCCCAATGGCCCGTGATGGGATGTTAGATGGGGTGGGATCTGCATTACTACAGAAAATTCTTTCCTGGGTATCTGGCTGGTGAATCTTGCCCATATGCTCAGGGTTTAGCTGATCACCATATTTGGGGTCGGGAAGGAATTTTCCTCCAGGGCAGATTGGAAGAGGCCCTGGAGGTTTTTCGCCTTCCTCTATAGCATGGGGCACATGTCACTTGCTGGAGGATCCTTTGCTCCTTGAAGTCTTTAAACCACGATTTGAGGACTTCAATAGCTCAACATAGGTGAGAGGTTTGTCGCAGGAGTGGGTGGGTGAGATTCTGTGGCCTGCATTGTGCAGGAGGTCAGATTAGATTATCATAATGGTCCCTTCTGACCTAAATACCTATGAATCTATGAAAGCTTAAATAAATTTGTTAGTCTCTAAGGTGCAAACAAGTACTCCTTTTCTTGAAGTAGTATCGTCCTCCTGGGTAGTAGTGTCCCTCAGGGGGCCGGACTGATGAGGAAGGGAGAGTGAGGATAAGGAAGGAATATATCCTCCGGTGTTATGCAAGTTTCCATATGTCCCAGTGTCCAGGGAGTTCCAGCGGTCAGAACCGATGGTACTGGTGCATCCCTGGAGGTAGTGCAATCCTTGCACAAATGAGTCCGTATTGATGACAAGTCCGGACTGCCCCTTGTAGACAGAACCGGCGGATGACAGACTCACCAACAGATCTTTCTTCCTGCCCACTTTACCCTCCAGTCTGGGGGTTTTCAGTGGTGGTGGTCCTTCAGGGTCTAAGCATGAAGGCTTACCCGATGGGCTCAGAGAAGGACTGCATCTCTTTTGGACAGTCCTCAATGGGAATCTGTCTTTGTGCCCATGAAAGTGCAGTCTACTCTCATGGGAATCCCTGAAGGAAGAGTCCTCGGGCTTAGGTACTGCCGACTCTGCTCCTAAGCATGTGCTCGGAAGGGGTCTGCTCATTTTTTTGGGCCGATGTACTAGGGGATCTTACCGGCCCAGATCAGAGATGGGCCTCATAGCCTTCTCCAATCAGGTGTTTCCTTAGGCAAAACTCATGAGCTTTGTGAATTCTTGGTGGAAGTGAGCAACTAATACTGCACTTTGCAGAGATACACATCTCATGCAGTAGAGGCAGCACTGGTGACTGTTGCTGATGGAAAAGGAGTGAGGGCAAAAGATTCAGTTCTTGAACCCCGGGACTCCGGGCATATCCCAGACGATGAGGCAGGAGTCCCCAGCTGGGGAAAGCAAACTATGCTAATGATAGTATAAAACTCCAACTATACTAATAGGCTAAGAAGTACAAAAACTATTTACAAATCTATTTACAAGTTCTATCAAACAGGCAGGAGAAATCTGGGGAGACAGGATTCCAACTCAGGCCACACGGTGATTAGAAGGAACTGGAGGGGTGTCAGCGCACACTGCCTCTTATGCCTTTAGTCGGGAGCATGAGATCTACTGCGCACATGTAGGCCAATGGGCACCGCTTAGTTGAATTTCTGGACTATGGCCCATGGCGTGCATGCGTACCCACATGTGGAACACACAGAGGGACCAGCACTTGAAGAACATATGTGTTCAGTGGACACCTTTAAATCATGAAATATGCTAGCTTCAATTGTAGGATGAGAAAGATAAAACATGAATTTCTCTCTCTACCATGGGTAGAAAAGGAGAGGAGAGCTAAGTCAAGATAGCTATCCTAACTCCACTATCTCTGCACGGTATTGTGTACATTCCTGACCTTGCACAAGTCCGAAAGGCAGTGGATTTAAGTTAAGAAGACAGTAGATTTAAGTATCAAGTAAAACATCTTGATTACAGCCCATATGCCTTAGGTGGATAGGGAATTATGTCTAGTGCTTAAGAGCAAGAGACCAGGAAACAGGATTGGTTGGTTCTATTTTCGGCTGTATCACTAATTTATTGTGCAATTCTGGACACGGCATTTAACTTCCTTTTTCCTCCATATGTAAAACAGGACTAATCACTCTTACCTACTTCACAGTGGTAGTATGGGGCTTAATATTTTTAAAGATCCCATGAAAGTACATAAGTTATAATCTATAAGACTCATACTGTTCTATGTGATTGCTTAAGACCTTGACTGAGGGTCTAACAAGATGCTTATCTGGTGACACCACCTAGTTTCAGGAAAGATGCAAGACCATGAGATGCAGATTGGCTGCAACAATCTTTGCTAGTCCTAGGTCCTGGACAAACAGTCCTAGGCCCTGGACATACAAGTAGTACCTAAAATGAAGTGCACTCTGCAACAAGTGTCTGAACACTATTCCTTGTCTACCAAGGCAAACCCACATAGAGAAGAACTGGATAAGGCAGTAGAAAATGTACTGTAGGGAATAATCCTACCTTGGAAGGATAGGAGCTAGTTACAGCACACGTTTAGCATTTTGTATTTTCAAAACTGTGCGCAAATGTACTTAGTTCGCTGGCCATTATCCCTCTAAAGTAAGCAAGTCTTCTTCTTCTGGTCCAGCTGGGAAAGGTCAAATAGAGACTGTCTATTATAAGGCAGCCCCTGCCTCGGGCACCCTCCGATGGTTCCTAGAAATAGTCCACAAAGCCTTTCCAAGTATCTATTAAACACTTGTGAGGTTAATAGATTAAAATAAGTCCCACAACCTTAATCCAGAATTCCCTAGCATAGTCCAAATGGTACTCTCAGTCTTCAAGTCCCAACAGTCTGTCACCACATCCCCAGCAGCATCTCTTGCCATGGTCAGGTCCTCCAGTACAGGTATAGCTCCAGCATCTCTTGCCACGCTCCGCCCCTCCAGTAGAGCTCCAGCATCTTTCGCCATGCTCAGCCCCTCCGGTTCAGCTCCAGCATCTCTTACCATGCTCAACCCCCCGGTACAGTTACAGCTCCAGCATCTCTCGCCATGCTCAGCCCCTCTGGTACAGCTCAGGCTATGCTATGCTCAGGCTTCCCTCTGGCGTCTCTCACCACACCTCACCCTTCAGCTCTCTGGCCCTCCTACTTTAGCTCTGCAGCTCAGATAGCACACAAACATATATCCATCTTCAGCCCTCTCCAGCCTTCCATGGGCACGGCTCTGTAGCTCAGGAAGGTATGCAGGCTAGTCCCTGTAGTGGCTTCCTGATAATTCCTCCCTCTTTCCACGGAGGGCCTGCAGACAGCCTTCTGCTCTCTGCAGCTTTCCTTGGAGATCTTCTCCTGAGCTCTGAATCTCACCTGCAGTCTCTTGTCTGGCCCACTCTGTTGTCAGGTTTCAGTGGTAGTCATGTTAGTCTGTATCAGCAAAAAGAACGAGGAGTCCTTGTGGCACTTTACAGACTAACAAATTTATTAGGGCATAAGCTTTCATGGGCTACAGCCCACTTCATCAGAGCATGCAGTGGAAAATACAGTAGGAAGATATATATATACACAGAGAACATGAAAAAATGGGTGTTGCCATACCAACTCTAATGAGACTCATCAATTAAGGTGGGCTATTATCAGCAGGAGAAAAAGAAACTTTTGTAGTGATTATCACTTTCTCTGCAGCTCTTGCTTCTAGGAACAGACTTGCTGCAATGTCTGCACCTCATTTTCATCTTTCAAAACACATCTTTTCTTCCTTAATTACAACTCCAATTTCTCTCTTTCTTCTATAATTGGAATTATTGGTTAATGCTTCGGTTTATTCACTTTGCAATGTCTTTACACCACTGTTTTTAGTCATTTATTCTAAAACAAAGTAATCAGTCAAGCAATCAGCTCATTTATTTATTACTTCAATAGGGATTATTTGTATATTATGTAGGAGAAATGAAACTTCTCTATGCTGCCCACTGTCTCCCTTTTTTATTTATTTAGTCAGCAAATCATTTGGGGACACAGTCCCTATATAAGATATTCTACAAAATAAACTTTTACTTTTGTATACGTCCACTGATGAGCTGGGAATTTAGATGTATAATCTCCCAGTTTGTGGTAATGAGAGTTCCAAATGTAAATACAAAGGGAATACACACTGTATTTACTCCCGTAATACTTTATGTGCACTATGGCCCAGATCCGAAACCCACTGAAACCCATGGAAGTCTTTCCCCGGACCTTACCTGGCACTGGAGTAGGTCCTATCAGATTAATTTCCTACATATTGTTAAAACTCAAATTCCTTTACATCCAAAGTTAACAATATGGTATGAACCATGCCATTCCATCGACCAGCATCCACAAGTTTCAGTACAGTGGATAAAAATAAATAAAGAGTTTGGGTGCCTCGATTTTTGAGGCTTTAATCAGAAACACCTCCAAGTGGCCTGATTTTTAGAAGGTAGTCACCCAGCACTTTCTGAAAATTAGGCCCCTTTGAGTTGTCACAAGTTGGGCATCCAATACCACTAACTCACTTCTTAAAATCTCGCTCCATGATTTTATCATACTGGGGTCCTGGGCAGTCAAGCGTGCAAGCTGTCAGTAAATACATTCAAGAGTGTGTTGAATTGTTAGGTTTATAAGTAGATTGACCCCAAACTCTTAGGCCTGTTCCCCCAAATTTGATCTGATTTCTTGGGTAGGAAGACAGATACTTATATTTTCATTTAACTTGAGCGACACCAGCACCTGCCAGTTGCTCTAAACAGAGCGGTTAACCCATAACTCCCCCCGTCAACTACTGTTGATGGGAGCTAGAGCAGACAAGTAAGTGGCTCCCCTGAGAGAAATGAACTGAGAAGAATAATGTAAAGAAATGCCTCACAAAACAAAACAGCAGCAATAATAGAAATCTAAAAGACAACCCCGACACTGAAGGTATGCTGAGCAGGCTAGAGGCAAAGAAATCACCCAGCACCTAAACGATGCTGGCTGCTCAAGGTGAGGAAAATAAACAAACCGCTTTGTAGCTCACCATGCTCACTTGGGCAATGTCAATTACTGAATCCCCAAGGCGGCCTAAATTATTTCAACCCCTCTGGTGCTGACTATGTAAACTTCTCTGTGGGTCTCTTGAAGTGCGTGTGTGTGTGTGCATACACACAGACACACCCACACACACACCAAGAGTGCTGCTGTTTCCTGAGAAACATGTGACAGCAAAAGCACCCCGCAAACTCAGCCCACAAAAAAGTACATAAGATTGATTTGGAATGTGGAAGAAGCTAACGTACTCAATGCTTTTTTTGCCTCTGTCTTTACAAACAAGGTCAGCTCCCAGACTGCTGCACTGGGCATCACAAAATGGGGAGGAGGTGACCAGCCCTCTGTGGAGAAAGAAATGGTCCGGGACTATTTAGAAAAGCTGGACGAGCACAAGTCCATGGGGCCGGATGCGCTGCATCCGAGAGTGCTAAAGGAGTTGGCGGATGTGATTGCAGAGCCATTGACCATTATCTTTGAAAACTCATGGCAATAGGAGGAGGTCCCGGATGACTGGAAAAAGGCTAATGTAGTGCCCATCTTTAAAAAAGGGAAGGAGGAGGATCCTGGGAACTACAGGCCAGTCAGCCTCACCTCAGTCCCTGGAAAAATCATGGAGCAGATCCTCAAGGAACCAATTCTGAAGCACTTAGAGGAGAGCAAAGTGATCAGGAACAGTCAGCATGGATTCACCAAGGGCAAGTCATGCCTGACTAATCTAATTGCCTTCTATGACGAGATAACTGGCTCTGTGGATGAGGGGAAAGCAGTGGAAGTGTTATTCCTTGACTTTAGCAAAGCTTCTGACACGGTCTCCCACAGTATTCTTGCCAGCAAGTTAAAGAAGTATGGGCTGGATGAATGGATTATAAGGTAGATAGAAAGCTGGCTAGATTGTTAGGCTCAACGGGCAGTGATCAATGGCTCCATGTCTAGTTGGCAGCCGGTATCAAGTGGAGTGCCCCAAGGGTCAGTCCTGGGGCTGGTTTTGTTCAATATCTTCATTAATGATCTGGAGGATGGTGTGGATTGCACCCTCGGCAAGTTTGCAGATGACGCGAAACTGGGAGGAGAGGTAGATACTCTGGAGGGTAGGGATCGGATTCATAGGGACCTAGACATATTAGAGGATTGAGTCAAAAGAAATCTGATGAGGTTCAACAAGGACAAGTGCAGAGTCCTGTGCTTAGGATGGAAGAATCCCATGCACTGCTACAGACTAGGGACCAAATGGCTAGGCAGCAGTTCTGCAGAAAAGGACCTAGGGGTTACAGTGCACGAGAAGCTGGGTATGAGTCAACAGTGTGCCCATGTTGCCAAGAAGGCAAATGGCATTTTGGGCTGCATAAGTAGGGGCATTGCCAGCAGATCAAGGGATGTGATTGTTCCTCTCTATTCGACACTGGTGAGGCCTCATCTGGAGTACTGTGTCCAGTTTTGGGCCCCACACTACAAGAAGGATGTGGAAAAACTGGAAAGCATCCAGTGCAGGGCAACAAAAATGATTAGGGGACTGGAACACATGACTGATGAGAAGAGGCTGAGAGAACTGTGTTTGTTTAGTCTGCGTAGGAGAAGAATGAGGGGGCATTTGATAGCTGCTTTCAACTACCTGAAAGGGGGTTCCAAAGAGGATGGATCTAGACTGTTCTCAGTGGTAGCAGATGACAGAACAAGGAGTAATGGTCTCAAGTTGCAGTGAAGGAGATTTAGGTTGGATGTTAGGAAAAACTTTTTCACTAGGAGGGTGGTGAAGCACTGGAATGCGTTACCTAGGGAGGTGGTGGAATCTCCTTCCTTTTAAGTTTTTAAGGTCAGACTTGACAAAGCCCTGGCTGGGATGATTTAGTTGGGGATTGGTCCTGCTTTGAGCAGGGGGTTGGACTAGATGACCTCCTGAGGTCCCTTCCAACCCTGATATTCTATGATTCTATGATTTAAAACCTGCCTTACTACATGAGGGATACATACAGGATGTAGAACATTCCTTGGTTTCACCATTCACTCAGGAGCTGGCTCATTGTCTTTAGTGGCCCACTGTCACATGTAATGGGAATGCTGTACTGTGAAACAAATGGAAGGGTGTTTGAATATGAACTCCATAAGCCTGAGGGCATTCTGCGCCAAAATATTAAAAATTCTGTGCCAAAAAAATAATAATTCTGTACACAGTTTCTTAAAATTCTGCAAATGTTATTTGTCAAATAAATGTGGAAGCTCCAGCATGGCATTGGGGAGCACAAGCCATTGGCTGCACAGAGGTGGGAGATTACTGTGTAGCTCCTCCCTCGGGACACGGATTCAGTGGTGAGGCTGCACCCAACCCTGACACAGCGCAAGTACCGGGCCTGCCCCAGAAACAACCCCCAGGGTCCTGCCCCTTTGTGCCAGGTGCACCAGGTGTGGGCAGGCAGGCTCAGCAAGCAGGATCCAAGTGTGGAGGGGTTTAGTGTGGGGGGATCCAAGTGTGGGTTGAGAGGGTTCTGTGTGTGGCAATCTGGATGTGGGTGGCTCAGTGGGGGATCTGGGTGTGGGAGGGGATCTGGATGCACAGAGGCTTGTTGGGGGGTTCTGGGTGCAACGGTAATGGGACTCTGCAGGGGAGTCCAGGTAAAGGTGGTTGGGGCTTAGCAGGGTTGGGTCTGGGTGTGGGGGAGATAAAGCTCAGTGGGGAGGTCTGGGAGTGGGGGGCTCAGTGGGTGCTCCAGATGCTGGGGGAGTGGGGCTCAGTGGGGTGGGGATCCAGGTGCAGCTGGTTGGGATGGGGTGGGGATCCAGGTGTGGGTGGCGGGTCAGGGTGGTGCAGTGGGAATGGGTCTCGGGGGGGTGGTGTTCCAAGTACAGGAGGTGAGGCTTGGCAGGACGGTCTGAATGTGAGGGTGTCTGGATGTATGGGGGTTGGGCGGATGGGGGAGCAGCTCTCTGTACAGGGATCCCTCCCCCTGAAGCTAAGGAGCGATGGGTGCAGGAAGTGGGGGCGGGGGGAGTTTGCAGAGCTTCCTGCAGCTGGGGGAGAAATCTGGAGGTGGGTCTGACCCAGTCTCAGATGCCATTCAGGGGAAGAGAAAGTCCCATCCTCCCCATCCCAGCTGGGACTAGCAGCTGAGCCTGGCACAGGGTAGAAGCCACCAGCCAGGTCTTCCCCAGTCTCACCTGCTGCCCCACAGTAATATACCTCTCTGCCGGCTGCCCTGGGCACCTGAAATATACTGCTGAGAAGGGTCACATAACCGGTCGGTCTTGTGGCTTCCCTTTGCTTCCCTGTCAGAAAGTCATTTTTCTGTGGGGAAGCAAAGAAATCTGTGGGGGACATAAATTCTGTGCATGCGCAGTGGTGCAGAATTCCCCCAGGATGCTGAATCAGGGACAATATCAAGGTGCTCAGATATCATGGCGATGAGTGACCTTATAAAAAGCATGGTAGGTAGGTTGCTAGATCAGGCCTTGGTTTGGGGGATGAATTTGATGCTCTAAGAGATCTATTCCCCATATCATGTAAAAACCACTCATTTCTACTTGCCTCGCCACCAACTGTCTATTTGTATGGCACCCATCATCATAGTATCTGAGCATCTCACAATCATTAACGTATTTGTCCCCATAACATTCCTGTGAAGTACGGAAGTGCTGTTATCCCTGTTTTACAAATGGGGAACTGAGGCACAGAGAGATTGAGGGTAAAATGTACAAAAGCACCTAAATGACTTAGGAGCCTAAGTCCTATTTTCAAAGGTGGGGTGGGCACTTAGAAGTCAAAGTTTCATTGAAAGCCAACGGGATTTAGGCCTAAGAGTAAGACTGGCTTCTGGAAACGGAACTTAAGGTGCTTTTGAAAGTTTTATCTTAAGTGATGTGTCCACTGTCACACAGGGAGTCTGTGGCAGAGCAGGAAATTGAACCTGAATTATCTCCTGAGTCCAAGGCTGAGTCCAAATCCTAGCTCATCCTTCCTCTCATCAGCTTTCTGGCCACCCTTTGCTTCCAAAATCCTGGATCCAGATGCTTACTTACATTAACTGCACTTCCTGTCCTCCAGCATATCCTTGCTCCCCTCTTATCAGTGGCCCACCCAAGCACTGACGCGGGCATATGCTGACCAGCTAGTGAGAGCTGAGAAGGTCACAGTGGGAAGCAGCATGATTACGGGCACGCTGCCCTTAAGAAAAAATCTCAGCTACAATCCTGACATTTCCTGCAAAGACTCACGTTCTGCTTGTGAGTAGCCCTCTGGGCTCTGCTGGGACTACTCAAGTGCACAGAGTTACACATCTGTGTATGTCTGCAGGATTAGCACCTATATCATCAGCTGAGCCTTTCCCCACTGCTAGAGCCTTTCCTGGCGGTGGAGAAAAGGTCCGACAGACTAAAAACAGCAGACTTGGGAGCCACGTAAGGTATAAACTTGAGGATTCAGGTGCGCAGGGCACTCTGCTCTATTCTACTTGGGTAAGCCATTCCGTCTACACGGCTATTTATACACGTGCTAGCTCGCAGTGCCTGTACCCCACACACTGTTGCGAGCATAGACCTGCCCTGAGAAGGCTTATTAGCGGCCCCAGTGACTGCTGTTGGTACAGATAGGCTGGAGAGAACAGCAAAGCTCACACAGTGGACATGCTTTTCACTGTGACTAATGCCTGTCCAACTTCAGTTCCTCCATACTGCCCAACTTCAGCTTTCACATGCCCCTTATGGGCAACATTTAAGAAACAATCCTCTCCAAAGCTGGGCCACAAGACCCCGGTTTGTTTTTCATTAAGCATCTAATTACAAGGAGAATTTTGTTTGATTCACTGGCCTCAGTCCCAGTGGATGCACAGATGCCAAACAATGCCTGGGTGGGAGGCAACACACGTGTGAATAAGATTTCCCTTTACCATCTCTTTCCTGGTGGCACGAATTTCCCCCCTCCCATGTGTAGTTTCCCACCTAACAGAAATCTCTGATCAAAGACTTCTTATATGCATTTCCTTCACAGCTGCTGGCAACAGTGATATGTTGAGGGAGAGAAGAGGTTTGGTAGCATTTTGCCACAGGCCCAGCCAGAGGAGCTCCCAAGGAGAAATGCTAAATTAGCACATTGTCCTACCCGCACCCCTTTCCTAGCCAGTGTCCCGTCCCGTCCCTCTCCCCACCCCGCTTTTTGGGCCTGTGCTGGCACCTTCATGATAGAATGGGGCTTGTGAATAATTTCTGCCATTTGCATCTTCCTGCTGGTGGACCTTCCACCAGCAGGGTTTTATGTAAATCCAGGTTGAATCTATGTTAAGGATTAAGAAAGGGGTTTAATAATTTGTCAGCTTGGGAAGAAATGTATTTAAGCTTTTTAGCAAGATGGATTTGCTTTATCTTTTAAGTTACACTTTAGGTAAAAAAACTGAATCCATTGGACCTGATTCTGGTCTCACACTGGTGTAACTCAGGAGCAGCTCCACGGAAATCAAGGAGTTACAAAGGTGTGCAGCTGGCCTAAGTGAGAAGGGAAATGATGGGCATTTACTAGTTGATTTCTGCTGCTCCTGTAACTTCAAAGACGTGATTTATTTTTAATCATGCAATCTGTGATCTTAACATTATACAAGGCCAATTTCAGACCTATGGTAACTCCACCCACTTCAACAGACTTGTACATGCTTATACCAGGGCTGGATTTGACCTGTCATCTTCTATTCTGTTTGATGGTGAAAACGTGATGTTAGTATGTCTGTGATGTAATAAATCAGGTCTGAATGAAAAACAGAGGTAAGGCTAACACTGTGTTGACCCAGAGGTGGTTGTGTAAACAGGCTGCGTCCTAGCAGTGCTATAGGATTTTGTCACTGACTGAGCTATCCTATCAATATTGTGAAGAGAGGAACATTAATGGGCATTTTACTAGTTTCATCCATGCAACCTCTGCTCTATCACTACTTATGAGTATCGCAGTTAAATTGGAACAAACAGACCATACCCTTTAAGCAGAAGTGGAATCTAAACCAGTGGATCACCGGTGACTACAATGGTAGGTCAGCAGGAGGGGTATTCCCAAGGAATTTCCTAAAGATAGCTTTTCCCCCGTTGTGATTAATTTTTAAGGCTGGTCAGCATGGCTTTCAGCATTAAAATCTTCATTAAAAGGAGTAAAAATAATAAATTAGCTGGAACTGATTTTTCAGTCGGCTTCTGTACATGGAGTAGCCACAATTTAGGGCACACTGCTCAGGGATAACTGTGCACTAGGTAGAGGAAAATACAACCAGATTTCTATTCCAGCTCTAATCTCCGATTTCAGGCTAATACATGAAGCCCTCCAAATCAGAGTAAACGATGTGAGCGATAACTAAGGAGTATTTAAGAAAGAAGCCATTCTGAGGGATTAGTTGACTCGCATGCCGTCTCTTCTGGCTCTTGGGGAAGAACAAATTGGAATCTCGGTGTCGTCAAATCAAATATTCCCAAAGCTCCCCCGGGGATTGTTTTGTAATTTTGTTAATATTTTAAAAGCATCTCTTGATCTCCCACATGTCTGCCCAGCATTAGGATTTCATTACACACTAGAACAGATGTCTTCTCGCTCTCCCTCTCTCTAGCGCTCTCTTTTCAAATGTGTGCCTTTGCAAATCAAGAAGTTTCTTGGTTTGGAGCCCAGGACCCTTGGTACAGCAAAAAATGAGCAACTGATTTTGAGGTCCAGATTCACAAGCCAAGGAAGATGTTGAGTTCTGCAGGAGTAAGGGAAATTAAGCCCTGCCATGCTCATTCCTGCCTCTTAACTTGTTGCCAGCGCTGGCAAGACATCAGTGTGAAAAACCTCTCAGTGAAAACAAAAAGGAGCAACTCGCTCAGGCTGGCACGGAGTTTGAGGCAAGAAATGCATGGGCCGGATTGTTCTGAGTAACTGGGGGCTTGATCCTGGGAGCTCTCTCCCCAGCAAAACTCTCATTGAGGTCACAATTATCCAGATATTTCTCTAGTGGATGAAATCTGGACAAAGGGGTAGCCATGGGATCCAGCAATTGGAGAAAGAGTAAATAGTCAGACCTAGATTCTTTGGAAATTTTTCTATGGGAACTCTGAGCAGAAGACTCTCTAAATCAGGGCTTGATAGTCCAACAGCAATAATGACAGTCATCCTTCACATTTAACTTCAAAGTGGAGGACATAGATTAAATAATACTCATAACACCCTTGGGAAGAAGGTTCCCTGTGAGGGCTGTGACCATGAGTTCCCATATGTCTGTAGCGCACCGGGCATGCAGTTGGCACTAAAGAGTAATCACAATTTTACAGATGAGGAAACTGGAGAAGACAGAGAGGTAAATGACTTGCCTTGGCCATAGAGTAGTCAGTTATACAGATATATTCTTGGCACCAAGTTCTGTGCTCAGGACAAAAAAATCCTTGGTACATTTACTGTGTAACACTTCCACTTAATCATCCCAATAAACAACAGCTGGTTAAGTCCGTCTATGTTTCCTATTTTTTAAAGATTGCACAGAGATCTAATATCAGTAGATAGCTAACTCAAGTTAAATGGAGAGGTAACATAAATAAAGGACCCTGCATTCATTAATAATGGACGTTTGCTTGTTAAATAGTGCAAAACGGGAGACCCAGTGTGGTCTGACTATACAAATTTGTAAAGTTACTCAGGATGGGAGCCAGAGACTGAGCTGTGCATATTATTAACCTATGCTCTGCATTAATTTATTACTATTCTTCTTTGTCCTCCCTCCTGCTTCTCTCTTATTGTTTGTCACAATCACTTGGGATTTGATCCAGCATCCACTGAAGTCATTGTGAATCCTTCTACTGTTAGATCTGGACTTTGTTGTCTTATGCCAGGCCCATATCGTGCAAACACCTCCTTACGAACACAGCCCTCTGCCTTTACATAGCCCCACTGAGGTCAGTGGGGTTCTTCAAAGGTGCAGGTTTCGCCCCAGCAGAGCAGGTTACAGGACTGGGACTCTAAGGGCCAGAGTTTTAAAGGTATTTAGGAGCCTAAAGATGCCAATAGGCACCTAGTGGAATTTTTAAAAGGACATAGATGTCTAACTGCCATTGAAAATCAATGGGAGCTAGGTGCCTAACATGTTTAGAAACCTAAATACCTTTAAAACTCTGTACTGTGGACTTTGAGTTCTTCAGGGCTGGGACCAATGTTTGTTCATTGGTAGCCTGATCCCGATCAGACCCTTTGGGCTCCACTGCAATGTAAACAAAAATTATAAACAATGTCATGAGTTGAGAGTTGAACCCAGGTCTTTCAATTTCCAGTCTCGTGCTAACCACTTGACAAGACTGCCGTCCAATTATTAACATGGCAACGACCTCTAGAGACCTCCTTGAGTTTAGACTCTAGAGTCTCATTCATAGATTCTAAGGCTAGAAAGGACCTTTGTGATCATCTAGTCTGACCTCCCGTATCGCACTTGCCAGAGAACTTTCCCAAAATAACTCCAAGAGCAGATCTTTTAGATAAACACCTAATCTTTATTTAAAAATTGTCAGTGATGCAGACTCCACCACAACCTTTGGTAAATTATTCAATGGTTAAGTATTTTCACTGTTAAAAACATAGACCTTATTGCCAGTTTGTATTTGTCTATCTTCAACTTCAAACCACTGGATCGTGTTATATCTTTCTCTGCTAGATTAAACAGGCCATTATTAAATATTTGTTCCCCGTGTAGATACTTATAGATTGTATTTAAGTAACCCATTAGTCTTCTCTTTGTGAAGCTAAATAGATTGAGCTCCTCAAGTCTATCATTATAAGGCCTATTTTTCAGTCCTTTATCATTCTTGTGGCTCTTCTCTGAACTCTCTCCAATTTATCAACTTCCTTCTTGAATTGTGGGCACCAGAACTGGACACTGTATTCCAGCAATGGTCACATCAGTGCCAAACACAGAGGTAAAATAAGCTCTCTACTCCTACTCGAAATTCCACTGTTTATGCATCCCAGGATCACATTTGCTCATTAGCCACAGCATCATACTGGGAACTCATATTCAGTTGATTATCCACCACAACCCGCAAATCTTTTTCAGGTTTCAGAGTAACAGCCGTGTTAGTCTGTATTCGCAAAAAGAAAAGGAATACTTGTGGCACCTTAGAGACTAACCAATCTATTTGAGCATAAGCTTCCGTGAGCTACAGCTTATGCTCAAATAAATTGGTTAGTCTCTAAGGTGCCACAAGTACTCCTTTTCTTTTTGCGAAATCTTTTTCAGCGCCTCTGCTTCTCGGGATAGAGTCCCCCATTCTGCAAGGCTGGCCCACAGTCTTTGCTTCCAGATATATACATTTACATTTAACCACATTAAAAGGCTTATTGCTTGCTTGTGCCCAGTTTACCAAGTGATCTAGATTTCTCTGCATCAGTGACCTGTCCTCTTCATTATTTTCCACTCCTCCGGTTTTTGTGTCCTCTGCAAACTTTTATCAGTGATAGTTTTATGTTTTCTTCCAGGTCATTGATAAAGATATTAAATAATGTAGGGCCAAACCATTAATAATCTGGAGGATGGCGTGGACTGCACCCTCAGCAACTTTGCAGATGACACTAAACTGGGAGGAGTGGTAGATACTCTGGAGGGTAGGTATAGGATACAGAGGGGCCTAGATAAATTAGAGGATTGAGTCAAAAGAAATCTGATGAGGTTCAACAAGGACAAGTGCAGAGTCCAGCACTTAGGACAGAAGAATCCCATGCACCGCTACAGACTAGGGACCGAATGGCTAGGCAGCAGTTCTGCAGAAAAGGACCTAGGGGTTACAGTGGACAAGAAGACGGATATGAGTCAACAGTGTGCCCTTGTTGCCAAGAAAGCTAACAGCATTTTGGGCTGCATAAGTAGGGGCATTGCCAGCAGATCGAGGGACGTGATTGTTCCCATCTATTCGACATTGGTGAGGCCTCATCTGGAGTACTGTGTCCAGATTTGGGCACCACACTACAAGAAGGATGTGGAAAAACTGGAAAGCATCCAGTGCAGGGCAACAAAAATGATTAGGGGACTGGAACACATGACTGATGAGGAGAGGCTGAGGGAACTGGGATTGTTTAGTCTGCAGAAGAGAAGAATGAGGGGGGATTTGATAGCTGCTTTCAACTACCTGAAAGGGGGTTCCAAAGAGGATGGATCAAGACTGTTCTCAGTGGTAGCAAATGACAGAACAAGGAGTAATGGTCTCAAGTTGCAGTGGGGGAGGTTTAGGTTGGATATTAGGAAAAACCTTTTCACTAGGAGGGTGGTGAAACACTGGAATGCGTTACCTAGGGAGGTGGTGGAATCTCCTTCCTTTTAAGTTTTTAAGGTCAGGCTTGACAAAGCCCTGGCTGGGATGATTTAGTTGGGGATTGGTCCTGCTTTGAGCAGGGGGTTGGACTAGATGACCTCCTGAGGTCCCTTCCAACCCTGATAGTCTATGATTCTATGAATCCCTACGGGACCCCGTGGCACAAGGTAGTGTACAAACAGAGTGAGAGAGATTCTCTGCCCCAAAGAACTGACAATCTAAATAGACAAAACGGACAAAGGGTGGGAGAACAGAAGTGTTTTGACGATGATGGACCAAGGAACAGAAACATTCAGTGACTTCCCCCCAGTCCCACAGCTAGTCTAAGCAAAGCTGGGGACTCTCAGGCCTTTCTGCTTGGTATCGCCACTCATATTTCATCTAGATGAATAATCAACTTTCCATTTCAGAGAGACTTCTGGATAATGTATGCCTTCCTGTCAGAGCACAGTGCAATATGGAAAGAGTTCTGTGCTTTGTTTAATGAAAGAAAACCAAAGCTTACATTTGAACAGATTTAGAACAAAACCAAAAACCTCCCTATTTGTTTAGGGGTTTTTCTGTCAGGAAACACAGTTTCTTGTCATGCTTATTGACCCAACTGCTAAAATTCCTCTCTCCTCTTGCCACAAGATTTGACTTTCCCCCACTTAGTTAAGTGGATTCAAATAAGCAAAGGAATTCAGTGAATAGGATGGTAGATGTTTCAATGGAGACTCTGCAATGCTCCTTTTAAGTTTGGCTTTTAAACAATTTTTTCCTCAGTTTAACTGCTTGTTAAATGAAACAGAGCTAGACTGTGGGGCTTCTTTTAATTTGTTTTGATTTTTTAGTTTCTCCATGATTTTATGTACAGCTCAGTGTGCAAATGACACACACACATTTCTTCTCTCCAACGTGAAAAATGAAGGGCAATTTTCACATTGTCTTCAACGGGAACAAGAACAGACCCAATGTCAACCCCTCCCTCCACTCCCGCATGATGTAGGATTGAGCTCAAACAGAGAACAGGACACAACACAAATACCAGGGACTTTTGAAAATAAGGTTAATAATTAACTCTCTATTCAACCCTGGGGACACCAGGCCATCGAAAAACCTGAGATCAAATGTGCATTATGTTTTCATATATTTGCATAAACTCGCTTACTTGTAGCCAGTCAGTGAGATCACACCTCTGCTCCCAGGGCAACTTGTGGGACAGTTTTCCTTCCTGGGGAGGAAGTCCTTATTCCTCCCATTTTCATCTCCCCATCACCACCAAGCTCCTCCACCTCTTTCTCTTGGCATCACTTCCTTCCTTCGCAGTCCGCCTCCTCTCCAAGATTTGCCCCTTTACAGGGCCTTGAATTCATAAGGAGAAAGAGGAGACTCAGGGCTTACCTCTGAACCTTCAAATCTGCCAACAATCTGTGACCCCAGCCCTCCAAATGGGTGTCAAACAGCTGAAACAGGGAACAGCCGGGTTTTGTTTAATGCTGCAAGCTAATTGAACAATTGTAATGGCTGTTTAATGAGAGAGTCTGGTTTTACGGATGTCTCCATGCTGTGTGAATAAAACCAACCTGGTCTGCAATCAGTTACAGTTGGGAGAGGGCGGGGGGTGGAGGGTCTATGCCCAGATTGCTTGGGAATAGGTCCCTGCCTGGGCTTCTCGTGAGATGTTAGGGGCTGTGAGGTATCAGCTGCAGGTGAATCACTTTTAAAAGGATTTAAATGGATAAATAACTGAGAACAAAATTTGGGCTATAAATTTTTTTTAAGAACATTGCTGAGAGGTAAGATTAAATCATTATTATCATTTTTTCCATGTATGCTATCACAGTGAGTTTTTCTTAGTCAGTGCATTGTCAATAATGTAACGTCAATAAACACAACAACAAAATTGCCATACCCTTGTACAATATTCTGGGCATACAGAACTGTCCTACTGAGATGGAGAACACTGAAAAAGGAGATGCGGGAACTGAATGGGAACCTCCTGCTGGACTAGTTTAAATACAGGTATATTTGCATGAGAACCTAATCTCAGTGAGATACTTACAGAGTAACCAGACCAAACTATCCGTGACAATAATACAATTAACCAATATGACATGGCCGCGCATGGAGGTGATGTTACTGCTTGATATGCTTCTCTTCAGGGGGAAAGGCTGAGCGTGCTCACCCATTCAACTCATGGTCAGGGAGCATCACCACTTCTTGAAGTCTTATTGCTACATCAGCAGTTCTCAAACTGTGGGTTGGGACCCCAAAGTGGGGTCGTCAGGGCTGACTTAGACTTGCTGGGGCTCGGGGCCCAAGCCAAAGCCCAAGGGATTGAGCCCTGGGCAGCGGGACTCAGGTTCCCCCTGGCTGGGGCTGAAGCCCTTGAACTTCAGTTTTGACCCCTTCCCCACCCAGTCCTTCGAGGATCACCTCTGTTTAGGGCAGGGGTCTCAAACTTAATTTACCTTAGGGCCAGTGCTAGTCCTCAAATCCTTCCAGTGGCCAATAATATCACTGAAGATCGTGTTCAGAAAAGAAAACATTTATATTGTATTTTTTATTTCAAATTTCTTAGAAAAAATAAAACTGTCATACAACTTGACACAATTCTTTGCCTGCCAGAGTGTTTTCAGTGTTTGCCAGACACCTGGCAATGCTTCAGTTCTGTCAGTTTGTTGATGTTTGGCCTCAGTGACTGAGCAGTTGAAACCTTCAGGACTGTGGCAAGGTGGGCATCAGATAGTCGTGGTCAGTATTTTGACTTGTATATTCACTGTGGAAAAAAGTGACGCTGCCTCCAGGGCTGACTCTGCCTGGCAACTAGTGATGGTATCTCTGTCCCTCTCCCCCAGCCAATGGGAGCTGCAGGGGAGGGGAGAGGGGCACCTGCAGCAGAAACTGCCGGCAGCCTGTCTGCCTGCGTCTCTCCTCCACGGGCTGCAGTGGGGAGGTTCTCGGGCGGGGACTTTGAGACCCCTGGTTTAGGGAAAAACTCAGGGGGTACAGAACTGCCTTGAAGGCTATAACCCCTCCAACATCCAGTTGCTGATATAGGCAGCATGGCTACAGGTCCCTAAGCACTGCTAATCCCCAACTGCCCTAATGGCCTCCAGGTTTATGGTACTCTAATCTATGTAAAGATCTGGCCAGGAACAGAGTGGCCCCAGGAGGGAAGCTCTTGCTGAGTGTTAGACACACTTTCTGTAAGTGTAAATGACCGTGCAAGGTGCAAGGCAGTGGAGAATCCGACCCATTACCTAGCTTACCCACACCTTAACATGTTCCTTGGACATGCTCTTACTTTTGTGAAGCATCTTCACCATGGATCTGGAACTGGCCAGCTTCATGTCACCTGTGCAGCACCACAAGTAGGAAGCAAATATTCCTGATGGCTATGAAGATGTATGGTCATAATGACACGAATTAACTAGTGACTGGTGAGCCAAGGCACAGCAAAGGCACTAGAATGGAGAGGCTTCTAATTTGGAGGTGCATTCCAAGGCACTAGTGGAGACAATGAAGTTTTACATTTGTAAATGTTGATGCAGACATTATCCAATCTGCAGTATGCTTGTGCCTGAAGTTTTGGCAAGAACACAGCAGGGTGTTTAATCCCCTTTTCATGTTACACCCTCCTCCGGCAACGAGTACAACAGTTAATTAAAATATGCTCTTTGAAGTTAGTTCAGGTTTTCCGGAGAAAGGGACTATAAAGATTCACTATGTTCCACATTAATTATTATGGGCCAAATTCTGCTCTCTTTAAAATAGGTGCAAATCTGCAGTAACTCAATTTCCAATGCAAAAGAGAGCAGAACTTGACACATAACTGTACATTTGCTCTTTATCTCTTGTCAGAAGAACAAGAGGTTTTCCTCTAACCCAGTGCCCTGTGCAGTCAATCTTTCTCCAGCCTCCCAGATTAAATATGCTACGTATATGACACAATCTGTTCCCAGTCATGAAACTATTCCAAATTCAAGTCACCCAGCTAACTACACAATATAGTACTGCTATACCACTGAGGTATTGATGCTTACAAGAAAACGAAAGCGTCTCTTGTCTATTACCTACTCTGTATGTGCAGGGACTGTATCTCTGTGTAACCCTGGGCTGCATCTACAATAAAAATAGTGGTGTAAGTGATGGTGTAGATGGGGCTCAGGTGTTTTCACCATCACGTCATGAAAATCTGCTGGAGAGTTTGTTCATCAAAGGAACAACTAGCACGTGGGACAGTAAGGGATGGCAGTTTCACTGCATATGACAGGTAGGATTGGCTGCAATTAAGCATCTGATTGTTAATAAATGGTATCTATTTAATTTATAATTAACTGCTTTTTCAAATCACTAATATTACACACTGCATATCTTGCAGGAGAATACAGAATTACATTTTCAAGTAGATTACCTAACTGTATAACAACCACTCACCACTTGAGCTCAAAAGGTAATCCCTTGAATGTTGGCAATAATAATAAAATAATAATAACAATAATACCTAACTCTTATATAGCAGTTTTCATCTGTAGATGTCAAAGCCCTTAGCAATACTGAGCTCTTGTTCTCTGTGTGAGCCAGCCACTGCAGAGAGAGATGTTTAGTTACAACTATGTCCTTAATGTGATAGTGGATCCATTTTGCACCAACACTTGTGTGCACACAGTCCAAGCACAGGAGGAGGATTTTGCACGTTGTGGGAGGAATTAAGGAAGCCACTTGAACTTAACACTAATACTCTATTAAGAAAAGTTGGAGAGCACCCGAAGAAAAGAATGACACAAGGGAGAATCCTTGTCAGATGGTAAAAGCGAATGAAAGGAAAAGTGGATGGACTTCATTCAAGGGTGCTTGATGCTCAAACTGTTTTCATTATATGTTTGAAACTCCTCAGTCCACACAGGGGACAGTGAAGGAGTTGTCAGCAAAGTAGGAGGAGAATGAATGAGTGTGTCCATGGCAGCAGAGGTAACAAGAGGGCTGAACCCCTTTGCCGTTGCTAAGAGGTAATCAATCAACGACCTTACTTTCAGTATAGGGGGAGGACAAAAGCAAGATAAGAAACATGACTCTTCAGTGACTGACACCCTCTGTGGTCATTTATATCTTAGGCCTTGGTCTACACTACAAAGCTAGGTTTATGCAAGGCAGCTGACACTGACCTAATTGTGCTTGTGTCTACATTTAAATTTGTCTCCCAGCAATGTAAGCCCCCCATTACACTGACATAATAACACCGCTTCCCCAAGCGGAGTAGAGCCATGGTTAGGTCAACACAGTGCAAGTATCGAGACAGAGTTACTTATGTCAACTCTAACTGTCCTCCAGCAGCTGTCCCACAATGCCCCACACTGACTGCTCTGGTGACCATTGTGTCACTGCCCGGGGGTCAGGGAGACTAGAAGCATCCTCTCCCCTTTAAAGCCCTGTAAATTTTTGAAATCCCTTTTCCTGATTGCTCGGCTTGGTGAGCACACCTAGCAGCTCTCCTTTGTTGAGTGCAACTGCCCAGCTGACTATGCCAGCTCTGCACCCCAGCCGCACTCCTGCCTGGAGCAGACAGGAGGTCCTGGCTCCCCTGGGCCTGTGGAGAGAAGAGGCTGTTCAGGCACAGCTCCAAACCAGCCGTAGAAACATGGACACCTACAAGCAGATTGCTTAGGGGATGCAGGAGAAGCAATAAGACAGGGACCAGCAGCAGTGCCGTGTGAAAGCCAAGAAGCTGCGGCAGGCATACCAGAAGACCAGGAAAGCCAACAATCAGACCTGTGAAAGCCGTGGCTGGTGTATCTGTAGCTGAAATGGACATCAATGTTCCTTCCCCTTCATAAGTTCTATTCTCTTAATTTATTAAGTTTGAATATGTTTTTAATGCATTTGTTGTAAAATTGCACAGGTTTTTTTTCCTGGGGGGGGGGGGGGGCGGCAGGCACTGCTTCTGTTACAAAATAAAATTATAGTATTTGGAACACAATCTTTGTTAGTTCACAACATGTGCTGCCGAGCGCCTAGCAGTTCTGAAAGTGAACAATCACTTGTTACTGAACAGTGTAACACAATTCATAGGACCAGTCATAAACAAAATTAATAGGTGCACTGACAATCTTATAATCCTACATGTACAGCAACCATCACACGATCCCTACCAGGCCACAAAAGAGCAAGGCCAGGTAGACCATACTACAACAACAGACGCTAGTCTGACTCACTGTTAAAATGGTCTTTCAAAGCTCCCCTGAGCTGTACAGCTACGCACTGAGCTCTTCTAATAGCCCTTGTATCTGGCTGTTTAAATTCAGTAGGTCTCCACCCTGGTGGAAACTTTTCCCCCTTTGTTTCACAAATATAATTCAGGACAAAGCAGGCTGCTATAATCATTGGGATATTTTTCTCACTGAGGTCCAGTCTTGTGAGTAAACAATGCCAGCGTCCCTTCAAATGACCAAAACCACATTCAACTGACGTTCTGCACTGGCTAAGCCCGTAGCTGATTCATTCCTCGGTGCTGTTGAATTGCCCAGTGTACGACTTCATGAGACAGGGAAGGAAGAGGTAGGCTGGGTCACCAGGATCACTGATGGCATTTCAACATTCCCAGTGGTAATCTACCATTCAGGTAAGAAAGTACCTGCTTGCAGCTTTCTGAACAGTCCAGTGTTCTGAAAGATGTGAGAGTCATGCCCCTTTCCTGACCACCCCACATTGATGTCGGTGTTCCTGGTGATCCACCAATGCCTGCATAACCATAGAAAAGGAGCCCTTTCCGTTGATGTACTCAGTGGCAAGATAATCTGGTGCCAAAATAGGAATATGTATGCCATCTATTGTGCCACCATAGTTCGGGAACCCCATTGCTGCAAATCCATCCACTATGTCCTGCACATTGCCAAGAGTCACAGTCCTGTGTAGCAGGAGGTAATTAATGGCTCTGCACACTTGCATCACAATGGCCCCTGCAGTGGATTTCCCAACTCCAAATTGATTCTTGACTGACTGGTAGCAATCAGGCATTGCAAGTTTCCACAAAGCAATCACCACCCGAAAGTTCTGCTAGTGAGTGCTTGTTTCTTGGTCCCAGAAGTGGTGCTCTATCATCTGCAGCTGCTCTGTGAAAGCCACCAACAACCTTGAATTGATTCTTGCTATGTCTCACACCAGTTGGTCCTCCAAGGAACCATTCCCCACTCATTCGGTTCTTCTTGCAGCTCTGCAAATACTGCAAGATGATATGCCCTGTGCTTGAACCGCTCATGACAATAGCACAGAACTGTGCAGGCTCCATGCTTTTGTCAGAGACAGTGGACCATGAGGCGGGCCATGTGTGTTTGTGGGATTTTGAAAAAAAGGCGCAAAAATTATGGGATACATATAACATTATGGGATGGAGACAGTTGCAAACTGGGAAGTTGACCAATGCTCCTAGTCACCCCGTGCGACTCATTTCAGCCCCATCATCCATTGCCAAAGCTTCCTAAAGGACAGTGCGCTGGGCAGCGGCGAATTGCACACTGGGATATGTACGAAGGTGTATGGCACTCGGCATCGATACAAGCACTCCCGGTGAGTACACGCACCGCTGACGCAAGGAGCCACGTATGCACGCACACAAGCGATATACTAACTGCGGCATGCCAATGTAACTTGTAGTTACATTGCCTTAGATTTGGAAGCTCTTGGAGCAGGGACTCTTTTTTTTTTTTTTTTGAGTATGTACAGTACCTAGGTGGGTCGTGGCTCATGACTGGGGCTGCTAGGTGCTACTGCAGCACTAACAACAATAATGATGATGGTGTACCTTACCTGTAAAGTGGTGGTAAAGAGCTACCGCACTGATTTGGTAGAGTTTTACATCCACTTTGCACAGGTGTAAATGATCACAGAAGATGCAAGGCAGTGGAGAATCAGGCTCAATGCGACCCCAGGATATACACATGCCTTCATATTTCTTCATCATGTAGCTTTACCATCTGTGGCTTTCACTTTTAGAGTGGAAGTTTAATAGAAACAGCATTAAAAAAAAACACTGTAAAAAATAAACCACCAACGGAGTGTTTGGACATATTCCTTGACGATTACACAAATCCACCCTCATTTATTTTTGTCTTGATGGTGGAATCCACAGCAGTTTATCCAATTGCACAGAGTGGTAATTTGTTCAACTAATGGGAAGTAAATGAAAGATAAGCAAGCATGTTTGTTGACTCTTATGAAATTTGATATACTCATCTCCAACTCTGTGGGCCTTCTCCAAAACATTAACAAAATATTACCACACATCAACAAAACTATTCAGCGAACTACCAACAGCAGCAATTACTACTGAACATTGCCGGGAAGGGTTTTAAACTCAGAGTGGAATGGGTGGTTTAGAGAAATAGCTATCTTCCACTTATGAATATACTGTAGTTAGAAGTCAGTGTAACACCAAAGGGCCTAATTCCCAAATTTTATTTTAATGCAATGCCATGGATTAATGGAGACCATGAAAACAGGCTCTTTATTTGGTATTAGCATGGTTCTAATCTCTGCTTCAGATAGTTACTGAGCTGCAATTTTGTGCAATTTTCAAGCCTAATCAAACACTATGTTAAAAATATTCAAAACAATATAAATTAGAAGAGTAAACATAATGTTGGATATCATTCTGCTCTCATTTGCACCATTGTAAATTCCGGCGTAATCTGGTTCTCTTCAGTGGAGTTACTCTGGATTTATGCCACTGGTATAACTGAAAATAGAATCTGGCCCTTTGTCATGTGTGTGTTCTGGTTTTTTAAGCGGAAGCAAGTAGAAGTAAAATCAGCCCACCTGGGTTATCTTCGACTTATTTCTGATTTTTTTTATAGCCTTGAAAGTGCGTCTAAACTCATATTAACTGAAACTCAAGGAGAACCCTGCTCACTGAGTACACTCACGCTGCAGCAGTTACAATCTGGTGGCTGAGAAGAGAACGGCTTCATAAAACTACACCGTGTAGCTGTTCCCAGTGCCCATCCCTCCCCATATTTTCTTTTTCATACTTCTTTTTCTTTTCACTTTTTTATTCTATTTTATTTTGCCAAGAAGAGAAAGGGAGGGAAAACGACGTCCCATTCTCCCAGTGATGGCAAAACAGAGCAGTTTATTTTACTCTGATGATGCATCGGGATTGCAAGACAAATTCTAGAGGCTGTCTGCACGTGGTACAGCTGCTGGGGGAGCCAACACACCTCGTGGCAATGAAACACTCATTTTCTGTTTTCTTATGTGCCATTATTTTCTGCTCAATATTTGCCATCGTCGTAAAAAAGAGAGGTGGAAGTCAGGAGACCTGGCTTCGTGTCTGAGTCTGTGGGCCAACTGTCAGCCAGTGACTGGAAAAAATCTCCCCACAGCAGCAGAATTTCAGACTCTTTCTTCGGGGTTTTCTTTATTTAACAAGACAGTTTAGTGACAACTCAACTCAAAACAAATCGTGTGTAGCCTCTATAGCTGCTTCCTGAAACCCAGGACCTGCTCCCTAGCCTTTCCTAGAGCCTCTCTGCATTAGAGCTTCTTTCTCTGCTCCCAGCAGATATCTCCTTCTGCCCAGCTGGTGCGGAAAGCAAAATGCAGGTCCTTCCCCTGACTCTCTATATCTGAAGAGGCACTGCCTCTGATCAGTCATGTGACAGAGCTATGAAACAAGATGATGGGTTGCGTGTATGCTCTCCTAGATCAGTGACCTGTTACACTCTGCCACTGACATGTTATGTAACCCTGGACAAGTCATGTACAGGGGTTGCCTTTGAGACACCCTATATTTGCCAACAACTAACGCACCATGCTACCTGAATGTCCCCATAATTACAACAGGAACCAGCAGTCACTGCTATTAGGAAATGGCAAGAACTGTGACCTCCCTGCAGCATAAATTTAACCCTGATATAAGTGACCATAACTCCCAAAGACTCCCGTTTCACTTTCCCCAGCCAGCACTGTATTTATCCCTGTGCCTGTTATTTGCCTATCTGGAGAATGGGGATAATAATACTCAGACACCGCACAGAAGTGAAACGGAAGTAGGCCAGTATTTCCCAAAGTGTGAGGAAGGAGGAATTATCAATTAAGATGGGGATGTCAGGAACTATGGGCTTGAGTTCCATCAGTGAAGGCTGGGGCTAGCTGGCTCAGTCCACAGGCCGGTAAATGAGCCCAGCTGGGCTGTAGCAGAATCACCTAATTGGCCGGCCTATGGAATTGGCTGCCAGGCGCCCACAGGTCTGCATTTAAGCTTAGCAGCAGCAGGTTGCTGGCTTTAAAGCGGGTACCTCAGACAGCAGGAATGATCTAATAAATGAAATATTGGTTTTGACAACAGTTAGTAGGCTTGGGTATGAACATAAGCACTAGCATGGATTCCAGCACATGTTGGGATACCTGGCAATGAAATAGCAAATAAGCAACCAAAAAAATACTTCCAAAAAGGATAAATTGGTACAAAGATTCCTTTGAGTGAGCAGGAATTGAAAAGTTTAGTTACAAAAGAATGAAAAAGGCATGGCAAGTATTATGGACCAAGGAGAAAAGAGGAAAGAGATTCTATCAAGTAGGCCCCAAAACAGAGGATAATGCACTACTGCAAAGTTTATGAGAGGATCAGTGAAGTACCTATATTTAGAATGTTAACTGGTCACTGTGATTTGAGCAATACATTATATTTATTGAATAGACACAAAGATGGGTTGTGTAACACATGAGAGGGTAAAGAAACAGTTGATCACCTGCTCTGGGAATGTAGGGAATGTTCCCAGGAAAGACAGGCTCTTCAGGAAGAATTTAGATGCTTCAGGGTGACAGACTGTACTATGAGGGGTTTAGGGGGAGTATCAGCACAGCAAGGTAACATTAAAAAAGCTCTACCATGTTTGTTTAAGGATATAGAGCAGGGTAAGAAAGCATCATGGCATGAATGAATGATGGATGTAGCCGGTGGTACAGACTCAGCTGGTGAGACTGTTTCACCATCAAGCGAAAGAAGAAGGTCGCTGGCTGCTCCACACTTATTCCCACAGTTGTGACTGCTCCTTTGCTAGCCTTGCTCCTGCCCTGCTCTCCTGCTCAGTTTCTGACTCCTGATTCCTGACCCTTGGCTCTGACCCCTACTCCATCCACTAGACCGGACTGCCATGGCTCCAACCACTAGACATGACTGTCCACATCCTGGTCTGTGATAGGGTAGGCCAGGTATCAGAAACCTTTGGCACGCGGCCCACCAGAGAAATCCGCTCGCAGGCTGGGACGGTTCGTTTACTTGCAGCGTCTGGAGGTTCGGCCGACTGCAGCTCTCACTGGCCATGGTTCACCGTTCCAGGCCAATGGGGGCTGCACGAAGCTGCAGCGAGCACATCCCTCAGCCCGCGCCACTTCCCATGGCCCTCATTGGCCTGGAACGGCGAACCGCGGCCAGTGGGAGCTGCAATCGGCCGAACCTATGGACGCTGCAGGTAAATGAACCGTCCTGGCCCACCAGCGGATTTCCCTGATGGGCCATGTGCCAAAGGTTGCCAATCCCTGGGGTAGGCCTTAAACAACACACAGCACACCTGAGACAGCAGTGTGATCGGCTTTACTTTCCTGAAGGAGTAGGGGATTAACTTTCTAAAGTTTCGGAAACACTAAATTCAGCCAACATTTTCAGTTTTGAAAACACAAGTCCACATTTAGGCACTGAATAAAGATACCTACATTTTGACTAGCACATTGAGATTCTAGAATGGAAGGTGCTCTGGAGGTTCATAGTCTCAATAAGCCATTTATTGGTCCTTTTTCTTTAAAAAAAATTCAACTCCTGTTAGTTGCTGCTGCCAAGCCTCTTCTGAAAAGCTGGAACTCCAGTGGGGCTCTTGGCAACTGGCCCAATAAATCAAAGCTGTGAGAGACTCGGTGGCTTTCTTCTGTTCTGATCCACATGGGTTGCCACCTTGCCCAGTCACAGAATTCGATTTGAGCACTGAGATCAAGGGAACCCAGAATCCCAAAGCAAAACTCAGTGGAATCTACCAATCTCACAAGATTTTGATACACAAATTCACACACAAGCCTCAGGTGTGCTCAGAAAAGTCTGCCTTCCAGTAGGCACAGAACTGTCCACTCTCAGATTCACACGGGGCCGCCAGGTCCACTCAGAGCCTTACTCTATTTGTGACAACCACTACAAACTGAACCCTGCAGGGGGACCAACACCCAGTTTATCTGACTTCGATCTCAGAATCTTTGGAGATTTGCCGAGCACTAGTCAGAGTTCTGCTTGCCATATTTTCTTGGATCATGACAATGTAGACATGCAAGAACCATCTGGATTTTATATCCAATGTCTGTTTCCCATTGTTCCTATCCTGGAGCAAAAGCCATGTTGTGGATATGCCTAACCATGTCCTTTTCAGCATTTGTTAAGGACGGCCAGTGCTTCCATTGACAGAGAATGCTGCTCATTTTGTTTGCTTTGTCATTTCACATCCCTCTTCCCAAAAGTCTATATGATGCATCTCATTCAATAACCCAACATGGCATAGCCCAGCCCAGCTTTTTAATTTCCTACATATTGACAGTGCAAGCATTTGTAACACTCCTGAATCTTAGAAATATCTGTAAAAGGGGGAGATTTGCTGGATAAAGGGTCAGATTTATTGGAGCTAGTTCCCTACCCTACTTTGGCTTTTCTGCCAAGGAAAGGCAGTTTTAATTTGGATGATAAGCAAAAGCCCTGCCATCAGATACTGCTGAGGTGATGCACTGAATCAGCCTGCGATGTGCACTTCTTCAGCAGCACCAGCCTTCTGTTACACTCCAGTGGAGGGCAGGCTGCAGCTGCTTTGTGCTAACCAGCCTCCTCTGTATATTGGCTTTCCATTGCCAGGACCTGGGGCTCAGGTACAACAAAACCCTGACTCTGAATTCTGTACCGCTTTAAGGCAATTCTGATCCAAACCTGATTTTTGTGAACTTCCTTCTATAACAAACCAAATCAAAGCCCTAGATATTAAACTCCAGAATGTCCTGAGAACTTAAATATAAACTCTAACTTTGCGGCTTTGACTCCTCTCTATATAAAGGAGGGCTTATTCAAATCTCTCAATGGCACAAATAAAGTCAACAGAGCTACCTTAGTTTAAAACTGATGTAAGTGAACTCATTATCAGGCCCAAAGGATCCTAACTGAGTTTGGAAAATGAAAGGATAACCATTGACACTTGTGCACATCTGTGGGTGTGAAATGCTGTTATTCTGATTTGGAAGCGTTTTGCACAGGTATAAATTACAATATCACATATAAGGCAGCAAAAATCTGGGTCCCCATAGCCTTAGAGGAGGACAAAGCCATACACTCTTACCTTCAAAAAGAAACAATGATCCTGCTAGATAGCACTGAAGAAAACTAAAAACAGAAAGTAGTTGGATAAGACAAGTCAAATGAAGAGTTGTTATTGTTTCTTTTTTACACACTCTCTCATGACTGCATGGGAGATACAAACAGTGGTAACTATAAATAGAGCAGCCAGAAAAAGAGGAAATAACCAACATCATTCATGAATATAAGTCTCAGACATTCTACTGGAGCAGAACTTAAACTCAGGCTTACATCGCAGTAGAGAGTGATCAAAAACAGTAAGCTTCCCTCAAGGCTTTAATATGAAACAAAAATAGAAAAGAAATCCACTCTACCTCTGTTACTAGATGTATTGCATAAATGAAAATTAGTGTAAACAGACTAGAGATAACTAAATATTAAATGCATGCAATTTATATAGCTTGGAGGAAAACTGTAATTGTTTAAAACACTAGAGAGATGAAACTCCATGCTGTATTGTCTTACTCTTTAGAAAATGCAGAATGGGATGGGTAGAAAAGTTAAGACAGCAGACAGTGATCACCATTATGAACGTCATCCTGTACCAATCAATTCAACAGGGCATACAGAGAGCCAATGCAGTCTGGTGGATGGGGACTGCACTTGGACCAAGGAGTATGTCTACACTGCAGCTGAGCGTGAGTCTCCCAGTTCCACGAGACAGACTTGCACTAGTTGGGTTCAAGACAGCACGCGAAGAAAAAAAGCAGCATTGTGGCTCCAGCAGGCTAGCCATCCGAGCTCCAGCTCACCTGAGCAGGCTTGAATTCAGGTGACTAGCCAGAGTCTCTGATGGAGCAGCAAGTGCCACACAGCTGTTTTCAGTGTGCCAGCTGGAGCCTCCCTAGTGTGAGCTACCCAGATGCAGTGGAACGAGACCTTAAAAGACCTGGGTTCCGTTCCTGACAGTGCTACTCACATTGTGTGTGATCTTGGGCATCTCTTTGTGCCTCTCTTCCCCGTCCCATCCCTTCTCTGTACAGTTGGTAGGTTCTTCAGGACTGGGACTGTCTCATCTTACTCTGGGTTTTTACAGCGCTTAGCATGATGGGGCCCCGTAGGCACTACTGAAATACAAACAATGGTAATAATTGTGCTATTTATTTCTAAGCAGAACTTTCCGTTGGCTTCAATGGGAAATTTGGCCTAAAAAAATAAGGATGGGAGGGGACAATGTGCTCAGCCAATTTGTATTAAAGCAAAGGCGATGATGGGGTATCTCAGATCCTACAGCAGAAGTGGCAAATGTTGACTTTTAAATTGACCTTCACCTTTCTGAGGTGAATGAGCTCATTTGCATGCAGCTTACTGACTGCGGTTGTTTCAACTGCGGACTTACAAATTATGGACCCATGTGCCCTGAGCGGCAGCTATTTTTTGCAACAGGAACAAGGAGTTCCTCTGAGGTGCCACAAGGACTCCTTGTTCTTTTTGCTGATACAGACTAACATGGATACCACTCTGAAAACTATTTTTTGGGAGTTGCATTTCAGCAGTGATGTAGTTTCTGTATCACATACTTGGGTGTCCTTTGAAATAAAAGGCATCGTAATAAATACAGCGTACTAGTTATTGTGGTTTCAGGCGGGCTCTCAATGAAGTCAATGACAAAACTCCCATTGACTACAGTGGGGCAGCACTGGGCTCTATGGTCGTGATTCCCTTTGACTACATATAAATCCTTAAGTTGGGTGTTACGTTATTTACCACAGGATGTGGCCAACATAATGGCATTTACTCAGTGTTATCACCTCAGTGTGGAGAAATTAGTCTGTTCTCCTGCCTCTGTGAATTCCTGTGAGAGCTCGTTAAAGCCTCTCATTAAATATGCTCCTCTAGCTGGTTATAAATGTTAGAATTTACCACAGCAAGAGAGATCTGGGGCAGCAGAACAATTTGTCAGCTAAGGGGGACGTGGAGTTTATGAAACCAGGACACTGTTTTCTAATAATCAGCAATCATAATCAAAATTTGGGGCCGGATCCCAAGGCTCCCCCCAACCCCTCAGTTTCCACTCGGACCTCTACTAAAGTCATTGGGAGTTTGCTTGAGTAAATGGACAAAAACTGAGGAAAGCTGTCAGGATCAGGCCTAAAAATATCCTTTTACATAGCAGTTTTTAATCCTAAACCAGAAAGGTTGGATACGGACTCTGTGTCATTATCCCACTGTCACATATGGGGAAAGTGAGGCACAGAGAAGGTAAGTGACTCATCCTAGGTCACAGAGAGAGTCAGTGACAGAGCCCACTTCCTCCTGACTGCCAACACTCTGCAGAATCCACTAGACCATTTCACCCACACCTGCATTCATTTTTTTAAATATTAAGATAACGAACCAGTACAATTCAGTGAGTAGAACGCTGCACTTCAAAAAACAGAAGACAAACTCAATGGTATGCATCTAATTTAAATATATTGGTAACTCTAATTTATGGGTTGGCCTTAAAGTGATTCTCTCGAGACTTTTTAAGCTCCAAGACCATGGGCTACCTGGAAATGTACAATATGATAGTGAAAATCTTCCAATTTAAAAACATCTAAGCTTTTCTTGTTTTTTGTTTGTTTGCTGTCATCTATTATTGATATTTACATACTATCCTCATTTCACTTTTTAAGGACAGATAAAGAAAAGGTCCCTGACCCTTGGAGGGTATGTTCTACATTTTGACAAACTCAGTACAGACAATGTCAGTTGGGCAACAGGAGCAAATAGCACCAGACAGCAGGGGAGGCAAAGCAGAAGGAGTGGGTTTTAAGGAGGAATTTGAAGGACAGAGAAGCCTGCAGGAACTCAGCTGGGCAGAGCTTTGATGGTGAAGATAAGAAGGCTAAATCTGATCAGGATGTGGACCAATTGTTCTAATGAATGAGAAGTAATTCCAAATATTTTTTAAAAAATCAGACACTACTTATGTGAAACCAACTCCTTCAAAGTGATGGGATGGGGTAGGGGAGACAGATGGGGAGCATCAGATGGAATAACAGGCCTTACAAAATCTGGTTTACTCAAGCTTCTGAAAACTCTGATAGTAACCTAAATAAAATCTAAAAATCTCTGATAACCAAAGTGGCAACTGACCTGCACTATAGTAGAGTCCCACCCCCCTCACAATGCCCTACCCCCTAATTTGGCACTGGTGTAGCAGATTCAATTCCCACTGAAGTCAGTGAGAATTCTCGCTACATGCATTCTTGAATTCTCTGTCCTCTTGTGTAATTTTCCAGCAATTCTCCATAACACATAAACTGGAATCATATGATTTTGCACCTCCGCAGCTGCAATTAATGCACCTACCCCTTTTCCAGACCTGTGCTGAAAACAACTGACAACAATGACAAAGGCTGTACCAGGAGTCACTATGTAACCTGAACAAATTCCTCCTCTTTAAAAATATAGAATATCATAAATAAACCACCAGGATGTACATTTCCGTTCTGGTCACACCACAAGAGGCAAAGGACTCTGTCAGCTCATCTAAAATCCTATTGAGATCCTGCTCATCCCACTCCCGAAATTCCTGTCTTGAATGCCAAATCTGCATATCGCCCCTGCAATATTCAAGGCAATACTGTGCAGTCTTTGGATGAAGGCTCAAAAGAGCTGTCGTCTAGCTTCAGTAACTGCTCCATTTCCCTGCCCCTCCCTTGTTCCAAGCTCTGGCTGAGCACTGAGGACGGCTGTTCAGATCCCATCAGTTCCAAGCTGGTAAGCTGAAGGAAGCAGAAATAGGAATTCTGACCTACTCATTTATATTTTCTGCATCTTCAGTGCTTCAGCTAAATAAATGGCCCACCCTCCATGCTAGGAAACAGGAGGGTGTGACCAAAAATAAAGACCAGTTTAAGGTTATACATTTCTATATTGCTTTTCAAATTGGGTTTGTTTTATTAGCCTGATTCAGGGGACAACGGTAGTCATTTGGGCAGGGACTATTGGAAGCTGGGGTACATCACTTCACTGAAGGGGAGGCAGATCTGTCACCAAGTTCAACTGCACCCAGAAAAAATTACTTCTTATGGTCCATGGATTTCTGTTTCAGTGTGTCGTCCCCCCCCCGCCCCCTCGCTCTCTCTCTCTCTCAACTTGGCTTCAAGTTTAATCAGATCCTACTATGATCATCCTGGGTTTAACACTCCACAATGCTAATACTCTTAAGAGCCAGAATCACATGTAAATCCACAACTCACAAACCTACAGCTATTGATTATTTTTCTATTCCCATTTTTGATCAAAAATATCGAACATGTGGCATAGAAAAGTAGCCAGATTCCATATCCCAATATCTATTTATTTTAAGGTGACTTCAACTTGTCTTACCATCTTTATCATTAAACAGAGACAAAAAGTCAATATCCAGCACACATCTCCCAATCGACCACAAATAAAATACCCCTTCATCCCATCCACATTGGGGGAAGCCTGGGAAAACGGACATTGCAGTGTGCTCTGCTGAGCTAGGGGATGAAGTGACCTCTTGAGCAGATGACTTTTCACTGGAAACTAGGTGACAATAGGAATACATAAAACAAAACGGTTTAAAAATTAGGCTTACCTCATACGAAGCTTCACAATGGTTTGGTGAATCACCCTCCCTACAACCAGTCTAGCACAACAAGGGAATGGTAGCTATGCAACTGCGATGATAAATAATAGTCTGCCTTCTTTTTCACTGCAATGCTTTTAGTCACCCACATTTATAACATGCCATTTCCTGAAGTATGCATGTTTACTGGCTCCCTGGAAAAGTCTGATAAGGACAATGATTGGTAGTGGCCTAGGTTCCAAGTGGCTTGCACTCTAACTTGCTTTCCCAAGGAACTCTGGTTTGCATTTGCAAGCTCAGTTAGAGCACAGAGCTGTGCCTTGCTTAACAGTTCATTTTCTAAGCTCTCCTTCAGCAACTTGGCAGCACACTTGAATGGAATGCAAAGTCATGCTCTTGTGTCTGCCCTTCAGCTTCAGACTTCATTATTTACTTTACACTCTTCTACCTGAATGCATCAGAAAGGGCTTTTTTAAAGACTCTTCCCCCCTCTGCCCCCCACTACCCCCTTTTAGCAGGAGCCTGCTGTGTTGCAGCGTTACTCTAATTTAAACTGCAGGAAGGCACACTCAATGGTATTGCCAGGTGCTGGCTGGAAGGGTCTTCTCATTTCAGAGTTCTGAGAAGAGCTGAAAGGAAACTCCAAATCTTTGTGTCCCCTCCCCCTTTTCACCATTGCAGTCCTTTAATTGCAGACTGGGCTTCGCTCAAAGTTCTTCCGAAGGCTTTTTAGCCAATTTCAGAATTGCTTTCAGTTAGGGTGGCTGAATGGGTGCCCCCGCATCATATACAAAAGATCATACAACTTTGCAAATGGTCAACACAACGAAGGCAAGAAGAGGCTTTGTTGTGCTTTAAAAGCTTTGCTGCAGAACTGCAAGCACAGCCCGTTCCATATCATTTTTTCAGGTTAAGAAATAGTCCAAGCAACCACTCCATTTGTGGCTAACGAGGAAAAGGAGATATACTGTTCCGGAACCAGGTTGTTATGACTTGGCTGTGGCATTTTCTACCAAAAGCAATCAACAGAAAACCAGCCCAAACTTAGGTCAGAGCTGCCCCACTTTGTAAAGCTGGCCTAAGAGCTGTAACAAAAATCATGGTGGTATCACACTCCATTGACAATGCCATCACATCAGCGGCAAGGCCCAGAAACAACCTCGTCATATGGTCATTTGTCACAAACAAATTTGAAGCAATCTACCATATGCAATTTATAGCCGGGGCTATACAGTAGCTGTTCCCACGAGACAACAACTGTTTACATTTTGTACACATAATTGGGTCTGGTTCAGTAACATTTTTCACGGGTGTGTTATTATAATTATTAAAATTATTAAGCTATGAGTACGGGCTGAACTAGAGCCAAGCAAAATATATGCCCGTAAAAATGGCCTTATCTGTCTAAGTGCCAATAGGGTTTTTCAGTGTATGCATTTTAAAGAGATTTTACCCTAACTCTTCTTTATATATAATCATTTTTAACAAAGTGGTAACTTGAATTTACTGTAGTGTATTAGACAATAACAGATAGGATAATACAGTCCAGATTTTCAAACTCACTTCTGCAACTGTCCTTTCTGTAGATGTGCAATAAGCAGCAGTGTATCTGCATGCAAATCCCACCTTGGAAATGCATACAAGGACCAAGAAGTGCACACATTGGGTTAGTACAAATGTGGTTGCATACAGGTTTGAACATCTGAGTCTGCATTCTTTCCCTGGACTGGCTGCAGTAAGATGGTCATCAGAAAGGGATGGGGAGCTAGTTATTAGAAGTTAGAATTTTGTGGTTCTATTTCCAGGTCTGTCACTGACTCAGTGGACCATTTTAGGCAAACCGCTTAGTTCTCCATCTGTGAAACAAGGGTGATGTGTGGTTGAAAAGAGTTTCTTTATAAAGCTCTGTGAAAACTTTGAGCAAGAAGCGGTGGTTCAGTGGCAACTATTGATCATCAAGGGATGAGCGTACTGCCTCCACAAAATTCCTGGCCCTTGCTCTCATGGAGCCTGAGACTGCAAGACAATTAATGCTCTCAACACCCAATGATTTAAATAGGTGAGGCAGGTTAGCAATTTACAGCATCAGGTCACTTAGGAAAGAGCAGACTCTGCATGGCAAAGCAGAACAAAGCTATAAACCTAGCTTCCCAATTGCATTTGACTTAAAACTATTTATTTATTTAGATGTAACTCAAGAAAATGTGAAATGGGGAGCCTATGAATCTGACACAATGATACTAATGAACCTTAAATCAAACAACAGATATATGAGCTCAATGTTGTAAAATACTGAGCACCTCTTGGGAACTGCTGAATTCCTCTAGCTCCCAATGACTTTGATGAGACTTGAGAGCACTCAACAAACTCTCAGGAGTTACGCAAAATCTTGAAACATCAGGCACTATTTGATTAAGGCGATAAAACTGAAACTCTGCAATATGTTCAAAAATCCCATGTATTCTGACCACACTTTACCGTGGGACACGCACACAGCTTCCAGTGACTACAAACCCAGGTTTGATTTCCCATTGATTTTCCTGGGAGCATCCAAGGTTAGAATCACACCCCAAGTTTGCAGATGGGTCTGTCTCTTTTCTTTTTTTTGTTTAGTGTCATTTTAATTATCTTCCAAGAAGGGGTGGCAAAGTTCTCCCTGGGTTTGAACTATAACTTTCAGTATGTATCAATATGGTTCTCTTTAAGAATGTTATCTCAGTGATGACCTTATCCCTTCAGTGTTTGGGGGAAAGGGACCTTTATCTTTCTAATGCCCTTAAATTGTGTAACTTGCTATGATTAATGCTCATGTTATCCACAGTTTACATATAGCTTTTGAATCAGTCAGCATGCAACACTCATTAAGAAATTTCCACGTTAATTTTAAATGATTTTCCATCACATTAATCAGGGGGTTAAATTCCTGAGGCACTAGCTATGCTACTCCACGGTATCTGTTGTACTAGTGTAAGAGTGTGTTTAGTACTGTGGACTGGAAATCAAATTCTAGGGTTATATTCCTAACAAATTGCACTAAATTATTTTGCAACCTTGGGCAAGTCACTTAACTTCTACATGCCTCATGTTAGCCATCTATAAAATGGGTGGAGTTGTATTTATCTTCCTCATGGTGCTAATTAGTAAAATGCGGACAAATTATAGGATGGAAGAAACATACTATACACATAGCATGCAACACATTACTATGAGGGTGTTGTCGTGTTAGGGGTAATGAGCATCATGGTCCCGATGATGCATGTGCCTTACTTCTTGATCTGTTCTTGCTGACAGTGGCAGCTTCCCTAGGGAAGCGTATAACCTCATATGTGTGAGGGAAGACTGCCCCCCATCCTCCCTCTCTCTCTCACACATGCAATTGCTGACAAGTGGAAAGAATCTAGTTTAAGAACAAAACAATCATTTTTCAAATATTCGGTTTTAATGCCAGTAGAGGATAAAGCTTCTCACCTGCTAATGTGCAGCAGAGTTGCTAATCTCTGTGCCACAGAGGCACCGAGAACACATCCTTCAATGATGCACAGCGGGGTAAAGCACATGCACGATATAACTAATGCCAGTGCTATGAGTTGTAAACCTAGTCCTATCATAACTAGAGTTATTCCCTTATTGTTATTATTTTGAGTCATTATGGAAGCTTCTCTGTGTTGCCTCTTAATATTAGGCAGGGTCTTCAAGATGAACTCAGCACCTTAGCAGGGCAACTGGAATAGAGATTTTGTTTTACTTTTAATGAAAACTACAAATCCAGCTTTTATGAGCAGCAAGAGACTGGAGTCATCCATCAGGATTACTTTCCACCTATGAGCGGAGATTGGGCCCCAATATCTATGTTGCTGATAAAAAAAATGGAATAAGAGGTTCCAGAGCCTCTGATCATAAGTCACTTATTGGGGATGGAGGTGTGTGTGTTTTTTGATTTTCCAATCGACGTTCTAAATATCCATTTGTTCTCGGAATCAACAAAACAACTTGCACAAACTTTGTAGACTGTTTGTAAGGGAGTGCTTCCACAGGCTGCAATTTCCCTCCCAAATTCATTTGTTTGCACCACAAACTACTGATAAGCCTGCAAAATTAGAGAGACAAGGTGGGTGAGGTAATGTATTTTATTGGACCAACTTCTGTGGGTGAGAGAGACAAACTTTCAAGCCACACACACCTCAAAACCCCGTCTCTCTCACCAACGGAAGTTGGTCCAATAAAAGATACTACCTCACCCACCTGGTCTCTCTACTATCCTAGGACTGTCACAGCTACAACTTCACTGCATACAAGCCTCCAAACTACCACTTTCAGCTTCAGCATCAAGCAGCACCTCAAAGGGACCTGAGATCTGTTGCATTCCCACAGCCTCCGCTGACTTCTGTTAAAACTGTGGGGGCTGAGATCTCCTGAAAAATCACGTCTTTGTGTGTGGTCAATGGAGAGGGGTAGGAGCCAGGCACTCTTGAGTGCTAGGCCTTACTCTGCTACTTAGTCATGGCATAATTTTCAATCTTGGGTGCCTACAGCTAAGTGCGATTAGGGGATTGAACAGGGGACCTGCAGAGCTTAGAGAATGGGTGTCTCTATAGCTTCAGGTAAAGAGCCAAGCTCTGCAGAAGGGTGGTAACAGACTCACAACCTCTGCATGTTGGGGACATGTAATATACACTGACCAATGGGTTACACTGTCATAGGCCTCTCAACAGCGATGTAGTTGTCTAACTCTAGGCACCCAAACTGAAAATTAGCCAAACTTCTTTATCTCTGTTTCCCTCTCTGTAAAGTGGGCCTAATTCTGCTTTTCACCCTTTCAGGGGCACTGTTAAGATAAATTCATTAGTTATTTTAACATGCTTTGGGATTCCGAGGCATACCAAAGTAACACTGTAGGGAACTTGGGCAGAACTATTAAAGGCATTAGGCAGTAAATGTCTGGATTAGGATGCTAGGAAAGGAATGTGATGCAGAAAATATCAATGAGCCTAAGACACCTCCATTTGTTTGTGGAATAGGAAGGAATTTCATACATTCATAGATTCCAAGGCCTGAAGGGACAATTGTGATCATCTGCTCTGACCTCCTACATAACACTGGCCAGAGAACTTCCCCCAGAATAATTCCTACAGCATATCTTCTAGAAAACCATCCAGTATTGATTTAAAAAATTGTCAGCGATGAAAGGTTTGGATGAATTTAAGGGGATGGTGAAGCCAGAAGGTATTTTGAATGAGTCATAAAATCCAGGTCTTGACCATGTGGTTATTAAATTCCCAAGGAACATTTAACAAGAATAAGTATGTTTGGCTAACCCCTGGGCTTACTTATATCGCAGTTCATTAGATTCATGTACATTCTGCCCTATCTAAACTTTCAACTAGATATGTTATTCTTCATTTAGTGTGGGTGGCCAAAGTAATAATACTCCGTATTCCACCCCAGGTGTGGTTACATTTTCAGTGCTGGATGCAGTGATGTGTGGACAGATACATATGAGCACATACACATCCAATCTGTATAGCACCTGGGGTCTGATGAGAGAATACAGATCTGGATGATGTTTTTGGTTTCTAAAGTAAATGCTCTACAAAGCCAATTTTAGCCCAGAACAACATAAAAAACTGGTGATCGGACTAACCTCGAAAGATGCAAAGGTTCTCATTTCAGACAAGCACCCCGAAATCTGGAAGCACATCCAAACCTTGTCCAGGTTAACCCAGTCTGGAAAAACTAATTTGAAAATTTCATGGGAACAAGTCCTTGTCATACAGTTACGGTATTGAGTCTGATCAGACATCAATCATCAAAGAGCAAGGTTGGTCTTGCAGTTAAGGCATTAGACAGGGGGCTTGTGAGATCTGAATTTAATTCCTGGCTTTGCCATCCCTGTGTGACACTGGACAAATCACTTTGGCCCAGAACCTCAAAGGTATTTAGGCACCTATCTCATAGAATCATAGACTATCAGGGTTGGAAGGGACCTCAGGAGGTTATCTAGTCCAACCCCCTGCTCAAAGCAGGACCAATCCCCAACTAAATCATCCCAGCCAGGGCTTTGTCATGCCTGACCTTAACAACTTCTAAGGAAGGAGATTCCACCACCTCCCTAGGTAACGCATTCCAGTGTTTCACCACCCTCCTAGTGAAAAAGTTTTTCCTAATATCCAACCTAAACCTCCCCCACTGCAACATGAGACCATTACTCCTTGTTCTGCCGGCAGCCTCCCTACCTGGCTCCGCATGTCTCCCTGGAAGCAGCGACATGTCTGTGCTGCTCCTAGGAATGGCCACAAGGGGTTTGGAGTGTGGGAGTGGGGTGCAGGGCATGGGCTCTGGGAGGGAGTTTAGGTGCAGGAGGGGGCTCGGGGCAGAGGGTTGGGGTGTGGGAGGGGTTTTAGGGTGCTAGATCCGGGCAGCACTCACCTCGGGTGGCTCCCTGCGAGTGGCAACATGTCCCTGCTGCTCCTAGGCAGAGGAGCAGATAGACAGGTCTGTGCACTGCCCCCTCCCTGCCCTGTACCCTGGCTCTGTAGCTCCCATTGGCTGGGAACCATGGCCAATGGGAGCTGCAGGGGCGGCATCTGCGGGCAGAGGCAGTGCGCAGAGCTGTCTAGCCGCGCCTCCGCCTAGGAGCAGCAGGGACATGTCGCTGCTTGCAAGGAGCTGCCCAAGGTGAGCGTCCCCCAGATCCAGCGCCCCAAAACCCCTCCCGTCCTCCCACCCCCTGCCCCAAGCCCCCTTCCACAACCAATGTATGTCCCAATTATTTAACCAGAATTTTTGACTTACTGGCATCCCCCCCATTTCCCCAACATACCAGATAACACAATTTTTCTGTAGTGACCTGAAATACCTAAAAGAGAAAACACTGTGGTGCTTCTGGTCCCTGGAAGCAAAGAAGCAGGGGGAGGGGAAGCTAACCAAACATTTGCCGATCTCTACAAAGATTTAGTTCAAGTTTTCAACCAAAGTTTTGGAGGGCTATTTTCTTCAACCAGTTTCCATACCTTACAAAATTGTCTCAAAAATCTCTCTTCTCTCCGCACCTATGTAACTTCAAAATTGCCATGGACCACAGCCAGATATGACAACACTGTTTCCCACACTGTATGTTTAATTGAAAACAGGAGTTTATCAGTGAAATGCTGACACAGCCTTGAGTATATGGATGTGAATGAGTAAGTATAATTACTGAAGCGTTCTTTTTCTTATCAAGGAGTCTCCACTACAGCCCCCACTGACAAATCTAGGATCCAGGGCAAGACCCATTAAGCATCCAAGCAAATGTTTACATGAGGGAGGACAATGGGGTTTCACTCCTTTTAAGCTGATCAGTACATTCCAGTCTGTAAAATATGTTGGTGCTGAACAGTACCGTTTCCATTGTGTGTCTCTTTCAACATCACCAAACCACAGGCCATGAAGAGAAAGAACATCTGACTTGGAATATATTGCAGGGTTCACACCAAATCAATCTGAGCTGTGAATCCACGTCAGTGGCAAAAGATCACCTGTTAGATGGAGACTGATTCATGCCAGCATATCTATTGTAGATAAATTGATAACCAGCTCATGTAGTAGGTCTAAGAATCCCATCTCGAGAAAAGAAAACATTTGGATTATCTATCAGAGCCTAATTTGTCAAATTGGCAACTGTCCATTGGAAATGTTTCACAGGGCGGAGAAGCCAATTGCCAGATTTGCTCAAGGTAGCCTTGATTCCAAGCAGAGCAGTGTTTGTATCTCAGGGGATTGAAGAGGGCTCCTTGTGTGATGACCTCCCTACAACAAAGGCCACATTTGTTGAAGAGAAAGGAGTTGGTGGGGGAGAGGCAAGAGGCTGGATTACCTTTTGTTATATGTGACAGCTGAAAAAATCCCGATGAATAATTACCCTCAAAACCAACAAACAAGGAGAAAGAAAAAAATGCAAAGAATAAAAAAAAAAACCCACCTCGATCCCTTTAAAATAAAATAAATAGAAGAGACCCAGGGGGAGAGAGAAGTTAATTTGGCTTTCCTTTCTGCTCTGCGGTGAGTGCACACATGTGGAAGTCTCCTGCTTTTGCTTCATCCTTACACTTTCCAGGCTTAGCCCATTCAGCGGCAAATCCTATGCAAAATGCCGACAGAGAACCAGGGAGGCAGCAGCAGCAAAAGGCACCCTCAACTGAAGGCCCCCATTGTTTTAGTCACAAAAGAGTGATTCCTGGTAAGTAGCAGTTGTCATCTGCTTTGCATATTCTTTATTTCTCTCTTAATTGGCATTATGCTGGAAACTTATCTGGAAGGCCATGGGAACTAAAAGGCAGGCTCCCCCCATTGAACAAGCAGAGCCCAATTAAAGCACAATTATCTCCCTTTTTGCCGTTAGTAGCCATGTCTGACAGAAAGGCACAGAAAGGAGAAGTGTTATTAGTCTATAGGGCCCCGCTACCTTTTCTTATGAAAATTCGTGTAAAGAACATAAAGAAAATGAAGGCAACACAAGTGGCCCAGCTAAAGTGGATTGTTTTTTAAATGTGTGACCTGGCTCTCCAGACGACACTCCAAATATCTCCTCTCGCTAGGGAGTAAATGACCTTAGCCTCAAACCCAGGCTGAAGAAAATAATTGGGGGACCTGAGGCGGGCAGGGATGAAGAGGGAAAAACACTGATGTGTCTGTAACCAGAAGAAGTTCAGTCTACCTCAAGAAACCACAGATCAGATGAGACAATTCTCCTAAGGTTCCCACGGTGCCTAGATATTACAGTGACATGAAAACTTCCTAAGGGTCCAGGCCAAGGTTTTGAAGACCTGGTGCTCAGAGTTTGCCTCTTAAATCCATATTTTGGCAGCAAAATCTACATGTCCTGATTTTCAAAGGGGTGGAACAGCCGCAGCTGCCATGGATAGAACTGGGATTTGTGGGTGTTTGGCACTTCTGAAAATCAGCCTGTACATTAAAGGAGGCAGTGCGCAGAGCCCAAATCTTTGAACTGTCCTTACTCAGGGAAAATTCCCAATGAGGCCATTTAGGGCGCAGTTGTGAGCCCTGCTAAGTCCCTGTGATAGGGCAGTAAAGAGAGATAAAGAGACCCAGAAAAACTGCCTGCATTGCCAGAGACTGTGGGTGGGAAAGTAGCTGCTATCAGGCTAGCTGTCCCCCTCCCATGCAGGTGGATGGAACCTTTGCCCAGCCTCTTTCCAAATCTGCTGGCCTACACACCAGAGCTGCACCAGGGCAGGAAAAAAGCTAAATCAGCAAATAGGCTTGGGTAGATTACATCCCCTCCTGGAGCCATGGGGAATCAGGAACCCAACCAGGACTCTGAGAATCACAATCCGTTTTCTACTCTGCCAATTGCCGCTTTGGGAGTTTTGTTGCAGTAAGGACTGAGAGCTACCTAAGGGCTTCAGGATTTGACCCATAGTCACAGAGAGAGCAGGAACTTTAAACGTCTATCTTCGTACCAGAATCTATCACAAAAATCATACAAGTGCCTGACGAACATCAGACTCACCCTAACTCTAGCTCTTTTATGTGACCATACCTCAGACTAGCTCTCACAGCTACCATTTCTCAGATATTTCCAGTACCTCCTCCCTTTCTCAACTACTACGCTGTCGTAGTATGTTTCTGCCAGGCTAGTACTTGACCACCCAGCACTGGCTCCCCATTAAGTCTAAGTCGAAGTGGACCTTCTACACCCAAGGATAGTTCCAATTAGGTCAGAGGTCACAGTATTTTAGTTGAGTATTTTTAAAAAAGAGAACTTTACTGTGTGTCTTACAGATTCTGTCTCCAGTTATGCACACAGAGAGCTAATACAGACTTCAAAGAGAGATCTACATGCCTTCCGCATCAGACGGTAGGGAGCCAGCCCAAAGTTAGCAAACATTTGCTCTCCCACTCATCATTGCTCATCAGCAGCCCCCAAGACTGTGCATGTGGCAGGAAGCACTTATGAATCTTATCACTTCTACAAGTCCAGTAATCACAAAGCAATATCTGTCCCACCTAAATTCTCTGTTGTCTTCTCCCAGGAGGTAATCGCAGGCATTGAAAAATGGGTGAGAAAACAAACCTTTCCTCTGTTCTTGGGGTATTTTGTTGCTTCATCCCTATGTCTTATGGGCACAACTGAGCTGTATTTTAGTGAAGGAAAACCCAGCACATCCAACCAGACTGCAGAATAGTCTCCTTATAAATTCCATATCCATGGAAAATTGAAGGTGCACCAGAACAGTAGTTCTGAATGTTAAAATTCTTAATATATTCAATTATACACTCATTGCATGGGCCTTCAGTTAGTTTCTAAATCAAGATGCCTAACTATAGCTTTTGTAATCAGTAAATATTCTTTATCCTAGTCAAGACAAACCCATTGGAGGATGGGGCTTTGGGGGAGTGGGTTGCTGAAGGGAAAACCCCTCCAATAGCTCTGGGAAGGAGGGTGAATATACTGCAGTGAGCGAGTATCTCATGTCTCAACTTGCTGCTTTTTCAGTGGCCCATCCCTACCCCACCCCCCACCCCGGCCTGTCTGAGCTAAACGTGCCAGCTTTGCCTGTGGACGGGTTCTAAGATGCTCTTAGCTCTTCAGCATCCCTGATGTGGATTCCCTTTTGTCCCCGCTCCCACGCCTGCAAGGCTGGCTACTGTCACTGAAGAAAGTTACTGTTGGGGCTTAACAATGATACTGTTGCACATTTAATCTCTGCTTCTGCCACAGCACAACAGTGGGTCACAATGAATGAGAGGCACAAGAGACTGTCATCTCTACAGTTGCCAGCTGGAATCCATCACAGATGCTGGCTGCTGCTGGAACAATAAAAGCCCCTGTGTGATGATGGGAATAAGCAGGATAATTGTCAGTGGGGAAAACACCCCCACCAACTGGTTTATTCCCAAATGCTGGGAGCTCCCGACTGTGGGTTAAATGTGATGACACACCAGAAAATTGGTTAATCAAGGAGTTTCAAACAGGGAGGAGGAGTGTGGAAATTATTTAAATGTATTTAAATGTGAAAACACACAATTTCATCTGTGTACAGTTGTAGCGTTTGCCAACAGGTTAAAATTACAAGAGCTGCTTGCCAAGCAACTAGGGGAAATGAGCCGATTTCCGATTCCTCGTTGCAATGCTGAAACCCACAGGAAGACAGACTTCAGCATACATGGTGAGGTAGACAAACAGAAGGTCAGACTGGAGGATCTAACGGTCCTCTCTGGCCGCACACGCTATGAAATGTTAAAGTCAAGCATAGGGAATGGGTATTTGTTGAGGCTTTGCTTTAGTTGCTATATGCCTTTGACATTAGAAAATGTCAAGTCGTTAAAAAATAAAAATAAAGGTAAAAAAGGTAAAATAAGTCTTGATACTTTATTTTCAAATGTTTATGGACAGTCTCTGACTAACCCAATGACCCGGTATGTAAAGGAAGATCCAAAGAGTCTTTCCCCTCATTGTTGCCCCATCCTAAGTATAATTTCTGTACCTATACTCTAAGAGCAAGCACACCACACCTGTATACCCACAAACCCAATGAGGCGAAGCCCCACCTGGAACTCCACTTGGGGTACTGCAACTCTGCATTACTCAAACACGGGCCTGTGCATAATCTGTACACAATATGAGCCTTATGTACTAAGTAGCTGTGGCAATAGGCAGAATTTATCACCTCTGAGTATAAAGCTACTTCCAAGACTGCCAGCATTCTACTATCCTCAGTGAGACTGAAAGGAAAACAAACTTTCTAGGAAGTAGAAATGTCTCCTAAACATCTAGCTTCACCTTTCACTGAGCGATGAGAAAGTGGTGAGTTTCTTGCTTGAGATTCAAAAACTGGAGTAACAAAGGCTTTTAATGCATTTTCACCTTGCACTGGAAGATGTAAAGGTCTAGACTTACTCCAAAAGAATTTGAGTTCTGACAATGCAGATTATAGTCCTCACTCAGGTTTCAGAGTAGCAGCCGTGTTAGTCTGTATCCGCAAAAAGAAAAGGAGGACTTGTGGCACCTTAGAGACTAACAAATTTATTTGAGCATAAGCTTTCATGATTGCTAGGGATTCTTCTGGAAAACTAATTGTTCTAACTCAGCGGTTCTCAAAATTCATTGCACTGCACCCCCTTCTGACAACAAAAATTACTGCATGACCCTGGGAGAGGGAGGACTGAATGAAGCCTGAGCCCACCCAAGCCCCTCCACCCCAGGCGGGGGGCCAAAGCCTGAGCCCCACTGCCTTGGGCAGTGGGGCTTCGGCTTCAGCTGCAGCCCCGGGTGGTGGGCTCCAGTTTGGATTTGGCCCCAGGCCCCAGCAAGACTAACACCAGCCCTGATGACCCCATTAAAACAGGGTCACGACTGACTTTGGGGTCCTGACCCACAGTTTGAGAATCGCTTTATGATGGTGGGCAAACTTCACTTCAGTTCAGATCAGTACTTATCAAGCCTTGAGAATCTGCAGAATGGGGCTGCAGATCTCACGGTGATGTCTAGCATATCCCACTTCTAATTAGGCTCCCTCATGTTCCTTGGCTTTTTGGGGTCTGTCTGGAACTAGGAAGTACTGCGATGTGAGATTATTATTAATTTCTTTAAAACCTATCCATCTTTTTTTTAAGTTTGGGTTAAATTTGAGTTCAGTGTGGCTCTTTCTGTAGCTGAATCAGATTGTCCATCCCTACCAATTCGACAAAAATATTATAACAATGGACCTGGTTCTTCTCTGACACCAGGAGTGGCAGAGCCTACCCAAAAGTGGGGGGCCAGGGGCCCCTGGCCCTAAAGTGGCCTCACCCCTACCCCTCCTCTTCCCCCCAAGGCCCTGCCCCCGGCCAAGCAGGAAGCCCCAGCAGGGTGAGAGGCCCCCAAGAGCAGCCCCCGGCCTGTGTCCCGGCCCTCAGGGCTCCTGACCAGGCCAGGTGGAGGGTCCGTGGCTCCTCACAGCTCCCCATAAGAACAGCCATACTAGGTCAGACCAAAGGTTCATCTAGCCCCATATCCTGTCTTCCGACAATGGCCAATGCCAGGTGCCCCCGAGGGAATGAACAGAACAGGTAATCATCAAATGATCCATCCCCTGTCGCCCATCTCTGCTCATCCTGACTAATAGCCACTGATGGACCTATTCTCCATGCATTCATCTAGCTCTTTTTTGAATCCTGTTATAGTCTTGGCCTTCACAACATCCTCTGGCAAAGAGTTCCACAGGTTGACTGCGCTGTGTGAAGAAATATTTCCTTTTGTTTGTTTTAAACCTGCTGCCTATTAATTTCATTTGTTTGGTGACCCCTAGTTCTTGTGATATGAGAAGGAGTAAATAACACTTCCTGATTTACTTTCTTCACACCAGTCATGATTTTTATAGACCAGTTTTAAAACAAGGTAACACCACTGCATTCAGTGGTGTTATTCTCCATTTACACCCGTGCAAGTGCAATTCTCACTATGTCTGTTATCCATTAAATATAACATCCCTCTGGGTCCCAACCCAGCAAAGAATTTAAGCAGGTGAGTGGTTCCACCGACCTCAATGTGCAATTGACCTTAGCTGATTTAGGGTTAGCCTCCTGGTTCCAACCTTTTTTTAAAATCATCATTTGATTTATTATTTATTTGTCTTGTTGTACCACTTAGGAGTCTCATTCATGGACCATGACCCTATTGCGCTGGGCGCTGTGCAAACACAGAAGAAACAGACAGTCACTGACTCAAAAAGGTCACAATCTAAGTACAGGACAAGATGAAACAGATGGATACAGACAAAGAGAGGCAGGAGTATAAGGAAACAATAAGACAATATTGGTCAGCAAGATAGACTGTGGTCTCATTTAATCCTATGCTTAACTCTAAGCATGCGAGTAATCCCAATTAAATCATCAGAAGTACTCACATGCTTAAATTTAAACACGTGCTTAAGTGTTTTGTTAGACTGTGGCCAAGAAGGCCCATCCTAAAGCAGGTAGCGACAGATTTTACATCTTACCTTCATTACGTTTGAATATTGATCCTCTGCATTTAAAATGAACACCTCTATTATCCCCCCGAAATTGCCCTGTATTTCCAACTATTTTACCAAATAATATTGAGTGAGGACATGCTCCTTAACACAGGCAAGAAAACACATAGAAAGTACATGCCCCCAACAGCCTAGTCTAGAACAGAGTCACGTACACATTAAAAATTATCATTAATATTAAATCAAAAAGCCCAATCTCCTTTGTACTGAAACATTTTAGGCTCTCATTGGTCACCGATGCTCACCTGCCCCAAAGCATATTCCCCCCCCACACCATCAGTCAACATCTAATTAGAGCTCAAAATTAAATCAAGTCTCGCCTGTGACAGATAAGAACATTTGAAATGCTCCATCATGACCAGGATGTGTTTGCCTTGACACAGACAGGCAAAAGCAAAAAGGGATCAAAATCTTTCCTGGTTGCACACACATCGCTCCTGCTGAGACCCATAATGAAGTCAGCGATCCACTCCAAGACTGCCTATTACAAGCCAGGACTTGCACAGTCCCTTTGGGGGTGGCACAAGGCATCAGGGGCTGCATTAGTCAATCAGAAGTAGAGAACGAGAAAGAACTACTGGTTCTCAGTCTGCATTTAGAAACATAAACAAACATTATCTTTGGCTACGTTACAATGGAGTTCAGACTTGACTCTGCCCTGTGAGCATGCTACAACGCTGACAGGAGTTACACATGGGTATCCCGTGGAAAACAGCTACACAATACTGAATATGAGAGCAAGAAAGGGAATGGGGAAGGGGTACAACAGCTGTGTCTCTATCTATTTACAGTGTGCTCATCACCCTGGTATCTGGTGACTACTAGCCATCACTACAATGCCAGCTTCACTTTCTAGTGTGGGCCACTATCAGGTCTCTTAAAGGTATAGCCCACCAGTAAAGATTTTTTGGCTAAAGCAAAGGACAGGAGTACAGAAAACGGAATTATAGTGTCGGTTCTGTTACAGGCTTCACGTGTGACCTTGGGCACCTGTGCCACAGTATCATCATTTGTGAAATTGGGATAGTAATGTTTCCCTATTTCACCAAGGTGTTTGTGAGGCTTAACTTATGAATGTTCACCAAACATTCTGAGATCCTCAGAGGGAAAGTGATATGGAAGTGTAGGGTATTATTAAGCCTAATGGGAGGCAAGGTAAATGTTACTCTGAAGTGAAGGTTCCACTTGGACACTGCCAGTGCATTTATTAACACGGTTTAATGAGGAAAGTCTATTACCTACGCTCTAAGATGCAGTTCTTTCTTTTTCTACACAGTGTAACCACTGGATCATTGCCCCAGCCTCACTGTCATATCAGTTATTGCAGGGTGTGAAATCACATACTTTCCCTGTCATAACAGGAGAGATGAAAACTTATATTAAAAGAGGCTTACCACAAAGTGGTAAAAGAAAAACAAAATCTGATGTGTCCAGGAGATAGCACTGAAATTTACTTAGAAACCTGAACAGCAAGGAAGTGATTGACCGACAACATACAAATAGGACTTTTTTCTCTCCTTTTTTCCTTCTGGTTTTTATATTGTTTTATCAAATGATCAGTTACATCATTCCCATCATTTTGTCAATTTCTTCAAGGGGATGGAAAGGAATATGGAGACTGATCTAGTTGACAGCAAAAAAGAGAGAGAGAGAGAGAGAGACCTTAGTAGTCAAGAAGACAAGCTTATTTCAGTCTTCGCTAAATAGTCTTGAGCCAAACAGCAGGAGTTATTGTGGCGAAATGATGGCCAAGACCTTCACAGAAAGAAGCACTATTAATTAACGCTTAACTAACACTGGCTGACATACTGACTATAAAAAATAGAACATTTTTTTAACACTACCTCTTCAAACGTTGGATCAAGGCAAGGTGCCTGGGAAGAGAACACAGTTTTCTATTCTTGTTTATATTGCTGTAACGGCTGAAGGAGATCAGGACCCGAATGCGCTAGTGGCCGTACAAACATATCCTATCCCAAAGAGCTTACAATGTAAAAAGACAATGACAAGTGGATGAGACAAACAAAGGTGGGAACCAGGTGGGGGGGGTGTGTGGGAAGATGGAGAACAAAAGTGATAAGGCGTAAAAAATTCCTAGCCAGCCAGTAGCGGTTTCTTAATTTATTTTAGCAAGACAAAGGCGAATGAAGCTAAAAGAACTTACTTAAATCTAACATCAGTACCACAAAACCAAATAAATCTAGTTGCCACCAGATGAGAGCAAAATTCTCTTAAAACAGGTAGCTATAAACAGAATAAATACTCGTTGCTTCCAATGACAGTAAAATATTACCCAAGAAGGAAATCCATTCCAAAGATTGTGGCATGATATGTGGTGGAAAGGCTAAGAGCAATGTCCAACACTTTCAAAGGTAAGCGCCTAACTTATAAACAGCAAAATCCATATTTTGGATCCTTAATAAAAGTGGCCTGATTTTCAGAGGTGTACAACAACGCCGGCTGACATCCACAGGAGCACATCGAAAAATCAGGCTACTTCCATTTAGTTCCTTAACCTTCGACGCCCAAGTGTGAACATTTTGGCCAAAATGCACCATGGAGGGAACCCTATTTACCCAAAGACATTTTTCTTTTTACTACAGTTGCCCCTGGAGACAACTTCTATTCGTTTTACTGTTGCGGCAGAGTACCTCCTTCCCCTCACTGGGCTCAGCATTTCTCCCTTGGGTGGTGAAGGCCTGGAGTAAATCGGTCTGACTGCACAAGGATTTTCACTCTGGTTTTATTTGTCCTAGTTATATGGTGGGCCTCAGGGTAGGCCCAAGAAGCTCTCTCAAGCAAAACAAACCAACCCCAAACTCACAATCCAACAGAAATACTTTCTCCCTGACCCTTCTCCAGGATGTTACTCTACTACACTGGCTCCTAGTTGCTAGTCCATCCCCAAGCAGCTGTTAACTTAGTTTCTTTCCCTATAGGGAGAGCACACAGCCTTCCACCTAGGGGAAGCCTTTCCTTGCTGCTGCTTGTATCTCATCTTTCCCCTCCTTTGTTTCACCAGAAGAGGGGTTTTTAAAGGTCAAAGGCAGCCCTTAACTGGCCTCAGGCATCTCTAGTTAACCTGAGGTAACCCTTTCACAGCTTACAGGGAATAAGGCGTTCGGTATTCTAGGGCTCTTTGACTGTTTCAGAACAAATGTACCACACTTATATCTCTGTCAGGACTGACTTTGTCACACTATCCTTACACGTTTTTATGTGCTAAAGTCTTGACAACTATAAAGACCCAGTGAAGAAAGATTTCCTCCCACCAGCTCTTTGTTGGCTAGCAGAATGGACTCGTCAGTACCTCTTGCCTTTGGCTCGTGTTGAGAGAGGCATCCTCTTGGGATGGTGATATTTGGAAGAAGCAAGCAGAGAGCTAGGAAGCAAGTCTCCCTAGCCAGAAGGCCTGGAGGGGCAGTTGGCTCCACTCCCTAGCAGGAGATAATGTGGGGAGATGTCTGCAGTTTCCCTTGCGGGAGACTTCAGGGAGCCAGCCAGCCCCATGGGAGATCATTGATCAGACTTTGCCTGCTACTCATCAGTGTGTGCTACAAGGTGTGATGGGATGTGTACCCCACACGGGCCTTCAAGGGGCTGCAAGGCCAATTAATGTTGTCTGGCTATACCTGGAGAGAGATCCAGACTTAACTGATCATGTAGCCCAGCAGGGCAGGAGCAGGCTGGTTAACATCAAGTTAAGAAGTTGAGAGTAGAGGGGGCTGCAGGGAGAGTCTACAGTCTCTCTCTGGGGGACAGAAGAGATAGGAAGCAGTCCAGGGAGGCAGTAAAGTATCTGAGGGAGCAGACCTTGGCTGCCAGCAACAGGGTCCCTGGGCTGGAACCCACAGTAGAGGGTGGGCCAGGGTTCCTGTATCAGCCACCAAGGAAGAGGGGCGGGGGAAGCCCCTGAGGGAAGAGGTGTGTAACCCCCTTGGGGTTCACAGAACATAGACCTTTAAATCTTTTTCCGGGGGGAGGGGGCAGTGCTGATTGTTCCAGAAGGAGGAGGTGCTGTTGGGGAGGGAGGGGGAGCAGAAAGAGAGGGGAGAGCAAGAGGGTGTGTTTCTAGTCGGGACAGAAGAGCTTCACCAAGCAGGCCCTCACAGAATGAAGCAACCAAGAACCTGCCTGAAGCCTGGGAAGGACAGAGCAAAGGATCGGAGCTACTCCAGAACAGGACCCAGGAGAAGCACTGTGCCAGGGAGGAATCACCTGAGAATAACAGACTGGAGTTGGACCTAGTATCACTGCTGCCCAGAGCTGCATAGGGCTGTGAGTACTGGGGCTGGTGACTCTGCATTGGCAAAAAGGAGGAAGGTTGTAGGTAGCTAAGTGGGGAGGTGGTCGCTCTGTGTGGCTTTGCAGAGAGCAGCAGAAGAGGGCGCCAGAGAGGTTTGTTGGGGAAAGTGTACTGGTGCTGAAGACGACCAGGACCACCCAAGACTCATCAACAGACTGGAACTCTGCCCAGGACTCCTGGACTCATTGCTTGGTGTCTGCCCTTTCAGACTGTGGTACCAGTGGGCCTGTGAGGCCTTGTGTTGAATGCAACCCTGTTTCACCGCTCCCCCCATATTTCCCCCTGTTGTTTTTCCCCTCTCATCCTTCTGTGAATAAATACTTCCCTTTCCTATATTCATTGTACTCTTCTGGGTGGTGGGTGTGTGGGGGGGTGCGTGTTCACTCTGTGGCGGGGTTAGAACAGGTGCCCATGGGCTGGAAAGGACTTTCCCTGCTGCATTCCTGCATGCACCTTCTCTTGGCCAGAGCTGCCTGCAGAGCAGATTCCATCTTGGCCACGAGGATGCTAAAGTTACAGGTATAAGGCCCACGGAGCCCAGAGACAGACAGAAGACCTATCGTAAGATCACTGGACTATAGCTGGGTTGGACTCTCAGTTACCCTGGAAGAGGTGGGCTAAAGTGTGACCTGGGCGAAGAGAGACCACTGTAGCAATGGAGCAACATTGGCTGGAGCATCATAGGGGCAGACAGTCGCGACACCACATCTGGGCACAAAGAGGTGGTCCTGTGGTGAGTGAACCTATTTATAGAGGACAACAGCACAACTTGAAGGACCTAATCCTGCTTCCAGTGAAGACAGCAGCAGTTTTACCACTAACCACAGCACATGCAAAATTAGGGCCTAGCCTAGCACTGGTCATTTAATCAAAGTTTTACTAATTGGTTACCAGCATTAATGGATCAGTAAATAAATATGTGGTTAGATATAGTGGGTGGCTAGCATCCCTCTCTGTTCTGCTTGAAACATTCAGATTATATTTAAAAATAGGAATTTGTCAACAGTACAACCCACTCTGAGGAAGTGCCCTGAGGACGGAAGAATCCCATGCACCACTACAGACCAGGGACCGAATGGCTAGGCAGCAGTTCTGCAGAAAAGGACCTAGGGGTTACAGTGGACGAGAAGCTGGATATTAGTTAACAGTATGCCCTTGTTACCAAAAAGGCCAACGGTATTTTGGGATGTATAAGTAGGGGCATTGCCAGCAGATCGATGGACACGATCGTTCCCCTCTATTCAACATTGGTGAGGCCTCATCTGGAGTACTGTGTCCAGGTTTGGGCCCCGCACTAAAAGAAGGATGTGGAAAAATTGGAAAACGTCCAGCGGAGGGCAACAAAAATGATTAGGGGACTGGAACACATGACTTATGAGGAGAGGCTGAGGAAACTGGGATTGTAGTCTGCGGAAGAGAAGAATGAGGGGGATTTGATAGTTGCTTTCAACTACCTGAAAGGGGGTTCCAAAGAGGATGAATCTAGACTGTTCTCAGTGGTAGCTGATGACAGAACAAGGAGTAATGGTCTCAAGTTGCAGTGGGGGAGGTTTAGGTTGGATATTAGGAAAAACGTTTTCACTAGGAGGGTGGTGAAACACTGGAATGCGTTACCTAGGGAGGTGGTGGAATCTCCTTCCTTAGAAGTTTTTAAGGTCAGGCGTGACAAAGCCCTGGCTGGGATGATTTAGTTGGGGATTGGTCCTTCTTTGAGCAGGGGGTTGGACTAAATGACCTCCTGAGGTCCCTTCCAACGCTGATATTCTATGATTCTATGATTTACACAGTGCTTGCAAACACAGCTTATGTAATGTTCCCTGCCCAAAAGAACTTAGGAAATGTTAACTTAAAGCTTGCATGGTTTTTAAAGATTTTTTCCCCCATTCAGTTTTCTATAGTCTGCTGCCTGGTTACGCTGTTACATTTTCTGCATCATGGATAGAAACTAAAACTCCTTGTTTTTCTGATAATTGTTACCTCTCCATTTAGATCCTTCAGGGACATTGGCTTTCTGGAACCGAACTGCACTTCTAAGAGGCAGGAGATACCTGGCTTCAACTCTTCCTAGCCAATGGGCTTCCCCATAATCTATGACCCATCATGTTTTATAATTCATTTCAGTGGACTAGACACGTGAATATATATATATAGGAGACAGCCTCTGAGTGCCGAATTAATTCATTGTGATCAGTGTTATTACAGAGGGAAACAAATGAATTCCTTATACCAGAAAGTGATGCCTCCCCAAAGAATGAATAAATAATAAACAATCCTGGCCATAATCTGCCAGTGTAAGTGATCAGTTCTGTGAGACAGCCGCCTGTTATTTATGTTCAATAGCTATACTGCGCTGCTGATTAAAACACGGGTGTTCGCTCATCGTTCCCATTATATCTTTAAGTCAATGTAACTCTGCATCAGTTTCATTTGAACGTCACTTTATATTACAACTACCCCCTACACCCCATACTTGTATTTTTTTATTTATAGGTATTTTGGTCTTCCCATTTATCGGTCCAACAGAGACTCTGCAGATTTAGGTGATTGTTTATTTATCATTTGTATTATAGAAGCACCTAGAGGCCTTAACCAAGATCAGAATCCTATTGTGTTAGATGCTGTACATATACATAGCGAGAGACAGTTCCTGCTGTAAAGGTCTTACCACCTAACTAGACAAAACTGAGAAACAGTGAAAGGAAGTATTATAATCCTCACTTGAGGCACAGAGACACTGATTGACTTGCCCAGGTAGAAACTTAGTAACAGGGTCAAGAACTAAACCCAGCTCTCCTGAGTCCCACTTTAGGGTCTCAACTCCAAGACCATCCTTCTTCTCAAAGGATCCTTCTCTCTTCAGACGGACCCACAGAAAGTATGTTAAGTACTTCAGAGCTCCTCCTCCCCAATGATGTCTGGTACACTGTGAAGGTCAAAGAAACTAGTATCGCTGAGAGTGTGGTTTCCAAAGACACAAGATATGAAACAGTCTAGTGTGGCCAACTCATCCACTTATATTTAGCTAGCACTGACAAATCTGACTTTAATAGCTGTCAAGGGGACTGGATGGCACAAGGCATTAACGTGGTACAGAGCCTTACACCTCTAAGTTATGGGGTCTTATCTGGATAAGGCCAGCAGCCTCCTCATGTTGTTACCATTGTTGGTTAAATGTGTGGGTGCCTTCAGTATAATTCTAACTGGAATTGTGTCATATGCCGTGACCAGAACTAGCACCTTTGCGGACAGTCTAAGGGGAGAGGCCTTTCATGATTATTTAGATTTTGAGGTATTTGGGTTAGGGACTGTCTTTGCATTTTGCTTGTGTACAGCGCCTAGCACGATAGGGCCCCCATCCCAATTCAAAGTGTTTCCAAACTGTAAATAATGGGGAGAGAGTGAGCGAGCGTGCCTGCCTGGCCCCATGGAAGTCAATTGGAATTTTCCCTGATTCAATGGCCCAGGATTTTTCTCATAGAGTCCAAGGATTGCAGAGGCATGGAGAGCGAAGTACTCCATTTGTACAGCCTGGCATTTGTACAGTTGGAAGCACACTGACAGCGCATGAGGAGGAACAAGATGACCTAACGGCCCAATCCTGCAACCTACTGAGCATTTCCTGTGAGATGCTGAACACCAGGCGATATGGAGGACTTGATAGACTTAGAGTTTAGAAACAGGATTGGGCCCATATCTAAAGACTTTACTTCATTTTTACTTCCTATTTACTCAGCCAAAATTCCATTCAAGTCAGTGGCATTTTTGCCTGAGTAAGGACTGACACTGAAGAAGGGCTTCTGGATTTGACCCATTCACTACAAAGCTTATAAAATAGTGTTCCTCTTTTCATCAGTTTATAGACGGATCCAAGAGAAAATAGCAAAACTGCTCATGTTTCCCCCTTTTCTGATCAGAGGCATTTGTTAACCCTAACCCTATCACCAGAAAATGAGAAACATTACAATTAAATAGCATTATTTGCTTTTAAACAGTCACACACTGTAATAATCCACCTCCTCCCCCAAAATAAATGAATAACACTCACTTTTTAATTTACCTTTTTGAAGTATCTAGGAATAACCCATCAAATACTCCTTGAAGGATGCAATTTTAACCTGGACATGTGTTAAACTCAGTCTACCTGTTGAAACATGTACACAGAAAAAGAAATTGGTCATTAAAAAAAAATAATCTTAATCCTATACAAACCAAGAATTAGAAATAGCTACTTATGAGCCACCTGGGTCACATAATTCCAGTCTCCTTTGCTCACACAACTGCTTGATATGAACACTGCTGCTGGGATTACACTAGATTGAATGTTTTTGTTAAAAAGTAAATAACATGATTGTCAGGTACACAACATGAAGTCCATTGTTCCCCGGCAGTTAATATGTTATGTGGCAAACCAAGGGTTAAGAGCAGACCTTTTCTTAAAGGATCACACACATTAAAGATGGAAAAGACCAGTTAGACCATCCAGTCCATCCCATTCCACGGCCAATAGAGGACAGTTCTGTAAAGTACCCAGTGTTGGCTCCAGCCTGTGTCCTAAAAGCAATGTTGTCACCATTCCTTCCCTTAGAAGACAATTTCAGAGGTTAATAGTTCTCCCTCTTTGGAAGATTTTTTTTCTTATATTCAGCCTAATCAAACCTTTTTAATCCAATTCCATTCACTGAGTTAGATCCCTATTTACCCACTAAGTAATTCCACTCCCTCCTTACTGGTTACACTCATTTCATCTTTGTAAATTTTGTCTCCCCTGGAGCAGTCTTTGCTGGTAACAAGGTGCCCCAAACCAAGTGTAATATTCCAAGTATGTGGCACCAGATCAATATACAGACAAGCTTTCACATCCCTTATCTGTGACAAAATGCCCCTGCAATACACAGACCAAAACTGCACTGGCCTTTTTATGTTGCCATATCACACTGCAAACTTAGTGTCCATGACTCTCTGATCACCCAAGGTGCACTGAAATGGTTCTCCTACTCCCTCCTGCGCTCTCCTCCAGCTTACATATCCTGAGTTCTCTTTCAACATTTCTCCTTCCTAAGTTATCCATCCCTTTTGTTGGTTGGGTGCATTTAGCATGACTTCTCCCACAATCCGATACATTTTCATGTATTATTAGCCTTTGTTTGTGTCTCTTCAGATGGTTTTTAATCAACATCATTGCAGGGTCTCTATCTAACGCAATCTGAATTAATCTTGAGATCTCCTCTATCTTTGGTGCTCATATCAGAAGAGCAGAAACAAAAGTAGAAGAGGCCATTCGTCACAAGAATGCCCCACTGAGTGATCTTGATGATAAAAGGAGCTGCGATCAAACTGAGCTCTCTCCTTTGTCAGAAGCAGAGTATCTAATGTATTTATATGAGCTCCACCACCATAGTATCTGAAAGCCTCTATATTTTTAATGTGTTGATCCTCACAATACCGATCTGCGGAAAGAAAATGCTATTATCCCCATTGTACAAATGTGGAAATGAGGTGCTTGTAGCCTGGTGGGCCAGCTTACCTCTGTTATATTCACTGCTTTGTATTATATTCTGCTTTATTATTGTTAGCAGTAATGCAAGGAACCTACAAGCCTGCATCCTGTAAGACACTAGCTTCATCAGTTAGCATAAGGCTTGAGGCCTAGGAACTTTGGCCTAGATAAATTTAGGTAACCCATAAGTTTTGGGTTGGTGGGAATTTTGTCCATAATGACATCAGCCAACCACAGAAACATAAACTAATACAAGCTTCTGGAAGGTTTTGGACGGAACATCCGACCACAAGAGTGCCATGGCAACGCACTGACGTATATGATAATGGGGTGAAATCATAAATATACTAACCTGTCGAAGGACACCTCAACAATGGTAAGGGGAGGAAATACAAATAAGAGGCAAGAAACTCCTACTGAATATGCATTAGACATAGATAACATCAGTGTAACATATTATAAAAGTGGCATCCCAGCCTGTGGGCAGGAGGAGAGAGATGTAGCCCTCAGGAGGGGTCAGAATGACGGCCACTGGTGAAAATGAGGAAGGTGATGGTGATGAGGAAGCTAATGGCTAACATTTCACATTGTTCTGCAAGGGATGGTGTGAGTATGGATATTCAGATGTACTTTCTGTATTATCTCTATCTACCTTGCTAGGTTAGAGTGTGTGTGACTTTGCTAAATATATTAATAAATTATTTATTTGTAAATATAGAAGAGTTCCTATAGTGTGAGTGTTGCACCTGTGAACATCGGGGGTTCCCAACTATATAATAATCTTAATAATACTGAGTCTGATTTGGGGACAAGAACCTGTCTACCCTTGAAGTGATAACTAGAAATTCTTATTCATAATCTATAGCTCAGGCAATGCCCAATTCTTAGGCACCTCACAGCCCAGTGAAATACAGAGCCCCAGCTCTGACACCCAGGCTTCCCATGCATTGTATGGAGAAATGCATCCGATGAAGTGAGCTGTAGCTCATGAAAGCTCATGCTCAAATAAATTGCTTAGTCTCTAAGGTGCCACAAGTACTCCTTTTCTTTTTGCGAATACAGACTAACACGGCTGCTACTCTGAAACCTGTATGGAGAGAGTTTTGCATCGAAGAGAGGATTCTCAGAAGCCAGCAAGTAGAGAGAGGAGCTGCCTAAGTTAGCCAGTAGGAAATGCTGAGGAAAGAGACAGGATTTGGATACCGTGGATCTGGGTCTTAACTCCCATTGATCTGGGCTAGGGAGGCACCTATCTCTGCTTGCAATTCTCAGTCATGAGCCCTCTCCTGGAGTTAGGCACCAATGCCTGGTCAGCCCTTCCTTGTGGAAAACCAGAGCGACACTCCCCAACCCATTATAGCGAATGGCTCAGTGGTCAGGATGCTCTACTGGGAAGTAGGCGACCCGTTTTTAAATCCTCACTCTCCCTGATTTGGAGCAGGGACTTGAACCCAGAACTCCCACTTTATAGGAGTGTGCTGTAACCATGGGGCTATTGGCTATTCCAGAGTGGGTCTCTCACAGCCTCTCCTGTTGGAGCTGTTCTACTCTGTAAAAATAATTTAATATTCACTGGGCTGCAGAGAGAAAAAGTGAAAGATTGACTCTCTGGCCTGGTGGTTTGGGCACTCACTTGAGAGAGCAGGGTTCCCAAACCCTGCTCCAAATCAGGCACAATGGAGATTCAGACTCAGATCTCCCAAATCCCAGGTGAGTGGGCACTTATGGGGATTTAGATGCATGCAGAAACTGACCAGTCCTTTGGAGAGCGTAAGTGGTGCTTAAATGCTTTCGTTAATCTAGACTTGAGGAACTTGCCCAACATCACATAGGATATTTGTGGCAGCATGTAGACTTGAACCTGGGTCTTGTAAGTCCTAAGATACAGTCCTAAGATACTACCTCTCTCCACCAGCCAGCAGTGTGTAAGAGTTCACACTTACACGAATCAGGAACACTTACTGTCCATGGTGACAGCATCATGTTGTGCTGATACTACGAGAGAAGAAGCATTTGAGAGGATGCAGGATAACCCTAGAAATCATGGGGTGGGTGTGGCCCCTAACAGTGACTACAGAAAAATGTCCTTTCAGGTACAGGGCAAAAGGCTGAGAATTAAATTTCTACAGCAATCTTTTTATGTTTGGGTTGTATTCTTGCAGAAATGTTAACTGAAGCTTCTTAATCAGCTCTGAAATATTCTTGGAAACTCCAAGATCGCATGCAGCTTAATAAGAACCAGCAGGGAAAAAAACCCATGCAAGCCAAAAAAAGAACCAGCCATTTCAAGAAGCATCAACTATGACAGAAAAAGAAATCATCGGTTAAGAGAGAGAATAACAGAGCATGGAGAGAATTAAAAAGAGCAGTGCCTGAATACTATTAGAGGGTGTTTGCAGAACCCAATTTCACAAATGAATTTTTTTAAACACACACCACAATTAATCGGAATTGTAATAGCGTCTCCCTCTTCAATAACACACTAAGCATTGAAAGACATATAGGACACCACATTTACGAACAATATCACCACCCAAATGGGGAAATGATTATGCATGTCTTTTTCCTCTAAACTTGCAAATGAGGCCTAGCTAGAGCTGAACTCTCTTTGAATCACTAAAAATAAGCATAAGAAACTTCATCTAAATCCATCACTGCTGCAATTTAATACTACATAGCACTTCAGTATAACATAATTAGCAAATGTATTGCAATAATTTATTTGGGGTTTAAAAAGCCTGAACAATCAGGACCTTAAAGCAAAATGGGAAGCTATGAGCCAGACACATTCTTCTGGCTCATATTAATTCAGTTATTTTACCTTTGGCGCACATTCATCTACCCATACAATGTGAACGCTCCATAGAGAAGGCTGCTGAATATTGAACCTTTGGCTCAATTTGAAATACGAAGGCTGATGCATAGCAGCAATAATACTTCCATTTGCATTATTATGATTAACATCCCTCTGAATAGGAAGCATCCAGCAATATTAATTACAGAAACAGTGAGATTCAAATTGTCATAAATCATTATACAGCATATGATAAGCTCCCCAAAACCTTATCGAAAACTAATTTTGCATGACTTTTGAAGTTGTTCCCCTATGAATTTCTACCTCATTTTCATGAGGCTTTCTAACTAGTGGCTGTTGACAAGATGGTAATAATACTTTGAACCTAATTAACACATTCTATGCAGTGAAGAAAGCTTTTACAAGGATGGATGAATTTAAAAGTGATCCTGCATTGAAGACTTATTTTCCAACAGGTACCCACTTATGTTCTATTGGACAGCAGGAAGAATGGCCTGTGGTTAAGGAAGTGGATTGGGACTCAGGCAATCTGGTTTCAATTCAATGCTCTGCCACAGACTTCCTCTGTGACTCTGGGCATGTCATTTAACATCTTTATGCATCAGTGGGCCATCTCATCACAGAGGTGGTTTCCATCAGGTCAGAAGTGAAGCATATTGGAAAGGGGTGTTTGCAGAGCTGTAGCTGTTCTGCAGCTATGGGACTTCAAACACATGTATTTCCCATCTATCAAGAGTACCAAATTAATTGGAAATTTTAAAATAGGGGGAAACTTGATTTGATGTTTCTCCACTAAAAAGGGACAGATCCTATCACCTTTACACACGCACTGAGTAGTACCTTACGGAGCGAGATTGAGCTAGCCCTAAATAGTCCTTACTCTTCACCAACTACAAAACATCTAATCCATTGCACATATGCACTGGTTGTGCCAGGAATCAGGACCTGCAGCAGATCCAGTCTCTAGGCAACCTAAGAAGCACACCTGGCCTGTAGTAGGCTGCCTGACTGGTGGGAAGAATCAGCAGAGACCAGCTCTTAAGCCCAGTAACAGCTGGTGGCTTCTCTAAGCATTTGCCTGTGGCTGCAATAGCTCTTGCTTGGCCCCAGCCTTGCCTCACTCCAGGTAACCTGGTTCTGACTCTTGGCTCTGTGAACTGACACTTGCTCCAACCACTAGATATGACCCCTGCCCATCTCCCAGTCTCTGACAGATTGCGTGAAATGACTACAAATCAATCAACCAGCATTTCTCTAATCATTACCATTTGTTTCACAAATATTCTTACCAAGGCTGGTAATTGTCATTGATAAATCAAAACAAGCAACCTTGACATTTGGTGCATTGGCTTTCATTTGTAACAGATGTATTATGCCATGATTTATTTTCATTTACTGCATTGTACCCTGCAGAGCATCCAAAAATATAAATGGTTTCATTATCAGTGTTTTGAAAACAGTGTGTCCTCCGTCAGGGATCACACCAAAGGGAGGGTAATTCCTTGCCAGCTCTGCTCTTTAATCCAGACTGCGTTTAACGAAATATTTCCAAAAGCATCATCTATTCAAGCTGTGACTGAGGGAGACTAGATAGTACAGAATATTGGAAATGGCTTACAGAGCTAGTCACTGCTAGACTTCCATGTCTCTATTAACACAAAGTGGTATCATCCGACTGGGGAGCTCAGAGCAGGGGTGCAGGAGGGGTGTGGAGTGTGGCAGGGGGCTCAGGGCAAGGGTTCAGGTTGCGGGCTCTGACCCGACGCCACCGGCTCCGGGGTGGCAGTGGTGTGCATCGGGGCCAGGGCAGGCTCCCTGCCTGCCTGCCCTGGCCCCGCGCCACTCCCGGAAGCGGCCAGCACCACGTCCCTGCGGCTCCTGGGGGAGGGGAGGCAGAGGGCTCCGTGCACTGCCCTTGCCTGTGGGTACCTCCCACAAAGCTCCCATTGGCTGGGAACAGGGAACCATGGCCAATGGGAGCTTCGGGGGAGGTACCCACAGGCGAGGGCAGCATGCGGAGGCCTCTGCCCCCCCCCCCCCCCCCGCCAAGGGGCCACAGGGATGTGGTGCTGGCCGCTTCCGGGTGCGGCACGAAGCCCGCAGAGCCACGGGTGTGGCAATCCCGCAGGCCAGATCCAAAGCCCTGACAGGCCGGATCTGGCCCATGGGCCATAGGTTGCTTGCTCCTCAGCAGCCATGGTAAGGGAGCCAAGGATTTGGAGACCAATCCGTTTTCACATGTCTACAAGAGGTCTCCTCTCCACAAGCAAAGGCTGAGACACACTGGCGATAGGGAGCTACACTCCTTCTGCTCACCAGACCACACCCATCTTGTGGATAAGAAGACTCCTTGTTGTTTTTGTGGATACAGACTAACCCGGCTACCCCTGATACTTGCTGACTTCCGTGACAGCTGCTGGTCCTCAGCACTTTTGAGAATCAGGCCACTTCTACGCAGGGTCTAAATATGGATTTAGGAGACTAACTTTAGGCCCCCAAGTATGAATAGTTTGGCCTTAGTCCTTAGACTTGTTGAGCCAGCACTAAAGTTCACTCTGTTTGGCAAAGCATTTCAGCACATTTTCTGCCATGGCCCACCGCCGCTCCCGGAAGCGGCCGGCACCACGTCCCTGCGGCTCCTGGGGGAAGGGAGGCTTAACTCCATCCCGCCCCAGGAAAATCATTAGGCACCTACTTCCCTTTAAGCATGTGCTGAAGTCCTATTGAAGTCAACGACACAAAAGCATATGCCTTAAAGTAAGTATGTATTTAAAGTGCTTTGATGAACCGATATAGACTGATGAACTGGGGGGCTCGTTCACAAAGCTGAATTGGTTTTTTTTGTAATAATAAATAATTGCTGTTATTTTAAGTTATTTCTATGCTCGAAGTCAGTGTTTCCAAAACTTGGGACACCGCTTGCTCAGGGAAAGCCACTGGCGGGCCGGGCCGGTTTGTTTACCTGCCGCGTCCGCAGGCCCCACGCTGCAGTGGCGAACCATGGCCAGTGGGAGCTGCGATCGGCTGAACCTGCGGACGCGGCAGGTAAACAAACCGGCACGGCCCGCCAGGGGCTTTTCCTGAACAAGCGGTGTCCCAAGTTTGGGAAACACTGCTCTAAGTGATTCCCACAGATTAGCTGTGTAATGTGATCGCTAAACTGAGCACTGCAAGGAGTAGTGACAACATGTACAGGACCAGGCTGCAAAGCATTCCCCAGATTTAGGGCTTCTCCCAGTAAAAACACTCATTATATTGTCCCCCTGTGGAAGAAGGGAAAGACATGGCTGATAAATTCAGAGGTCACAGCTATGCTCCAAGTAGGAGCAAATTAGAGCCGAGGAGATTCTCTCAAGGTACAGTCAAGTCAAAGAACCTCTTTCCTTAAGTCAGCATATTCCTTTTCAATGAATGGGTTCTGTTCACTGCCACAGCACATTTCAGCTATGCACATTCTGCCTTTTAAATCCATCCAACACAGTGTAGAGAAATACTTACTGGCTTTAGCCTAGCCGTTTTCTGCCACAAACTAATAGTCACTTTGCCATCAGCAAAACAAATGTAGTACAATTATTAACATCATCACCATGATCCACACAATCAATGTTTCTTGAAATAGCTAGAGAGAATAGGATAGTGCTTTGATAACTACCAGGAGGTCCTCTGCAACCCAGCTGTAACAGGCTGACAGGGATTGCCTGAAAACCCCCACTGATAGATGATGATTGTGCTGGGAAAGGTTGTGCAGCATGGGGCTCTGTGGACTTGCTCCCTCATCTGAGGGCTCCTTATCCCAGCTGGAAAGAAGGGAGAGGAGAATGGTTAATGAAAGAGAGAGGGGATCTAGTCTGTGAGCTAGCAGTTCTGAGGGAGGAACCCTAGAAGCAGCCAACCCTGGAGAACTTTTCTTTATGGTATCTTATCTTAGTGGTATTTTTTGGCTGTTTGTTTTTATCACATGAAAGGGGTAGGAATTGAGTTTGGACTTTAAACAGTGTGTTTGTAGAGCAGGCTGGGAAGGCACCTGCTTACATGAATATACCCATTAAGAATTACATCCTTTTTCTCACCACACAATAACCTCATATGAAAAATTGAACTTCTGGAAACTGGATGCAGGGAATTCTGCTGACTATCCCACACCCCCTGAGAGGCGCCAGCTGTGTAACATGCTTCTGCTAGTGGTTACTGTATCACAGTTTGACATCCTTCAGAGTATTGTTCCCCTTCTGCCCCGTGAGGTCCAAGGGGCATGTACACACCATCCTCCCCACACATCACAAATAACTGCAAGACAAATGGATACATTATGCAAAAAAATTTGGACGCAAAGATCCGTATTTATACATAATGGGTCAGATTCCCATTTATATAAGGTCCCCTTGACACCATTTTGGTAGGCTAAGTTATATTTGCATATTCGGCCAGGGCAGTACAAAGGTGCCTCATTCAGGCCCTATATTCTAAAACATAGCCACACTTTCTCCTGCGAGCTAGGATCCTACTGACACCATGACTAGCCTCACGCTAAGCAGTGCTTCATTAATGACACCATTCAGGACTGGCTAGTAAGTGGTGCTGTTCAGAGACGTGAGAAAGCTCGTTTTACCATCCTGTAAGAATTCAGAGTGTACCTTCTATAGCATGACCAGACTCTGCCAACTAACCGTAGAGAGACTAGAACTAAATTGCCACTGGCTAAGCAGGCACAAGTGCAACCAAATTGATGGAGTTGCTACGGCTGGGTGAATGCGGCCCCCTGAGTCTAGATCTTGAAATCAGGTTCCCGAAGTGATTCAACCAAAAATGTACCCTTGTCAATGGTTTCTCCCTTTAATTGTAGTTGGTCATATTCTTGCCTACTTTCAAATTAACATACCCATCGGATCAAGGCTTGCTAAGCAGTTTAGAAAGCCTGCTTTGCGGAGCACATAAAACCTTTCTTTAGGGCTTACTGCAAGTTTGCTTTGAAGCTCTCATAGTCCATATCACCAAGTTCACACTTTCAAATATGTCTTTTGTGCAGTGGGTGTCTCCAAAATAAACATTTTCCTGGCCTATTTTGAAAAAAAAAATCACTTTTTGGCTCCTGGATCAACAACCAACTATTGCTTTGTGCGTGGAAAAAGAAAAAAACACTTTACTACGAGGTTCATCTCCTAACTGGAAAACATTTTCTTCTGTCTCATTAATACTTTACACCAAAAATATCTTGTTAAGAAACTCGAACTTGCTGCGGTGCCTAGAAACCCTCCACAATATGAAGGGAACATGCACTCTACTGTGGAACAGAAGTTACCATTGTTATTTTGATTTTTTTTCTGTAATGTTTCAGGTCTTTTACACAAGTTCCCCCAACAATGAAGCATACGTTTTCTTTAGCTAAAGGCGTTTTCTTTAGCTAAGGGCATTAAACGGAGGTAATAATAATTTGCATTTATCTAGTGCTGATATTTTATTCAAAGGTGTTAAAATGCTTTCCAAAGGAGGGTAATCGCCGTCCCCAGTTTTTTGCGGTTATAGAAACTGAAACACAGAGGAGTTTACAGTAGGACAGCAAATGAGTGGCAGAGTCAGAAATAGAGGCTAGGACTGAAATCCTGACCCCAGTGAAGTCAATGGGAGTTTTGCCATTTACTTCATTGGGATCAGGATTTCATGCTAGGTTTCTTGACTCCAAGCTACTTCTTCTAACCACTGTTTCATTTCCTGATGTACAGAATAAACTGTTCAGAATCATAGATCAACCATGCAAATTTTTATTTCTCTTCTGTCACAATTACGTTTATCGGCTTGAATACATTTTGGAGATACTGCAGTGGGTGCATTCAACAGATGTGTCGTGACACACAGGTCTCAAGCATGGGTCTGCAGGGTTCATGGGAGTGGCCACACTCCAGCCCTTCAACTGGTAACCTGCTGACAACTGCTTACCTGGGACCCATAAAGCCCAGCCCCAGTGTGAAGCTCCACGCCTGAGTCCAATTGGCAGAGTCCCAGGGCGGCTGATTGGCATGCTGGTCCTACTTAAGCCAGCAACATGACAGGAAGCTATCTGACTGCCTGGGGTCCCCCCTGCTCCTGTGGCTTGATTTCCTGGCATCCTGATGAGCGTGACTCCTGGCATCTGACTCATGGTGACCCCAGTTTATCTTCTGTTTCTGACATCCCGGTATCCTGGCCTAGCCAACCCTTGACTCATGTTTCATGACCATGTGTGGTGTGTGAACCACCATATGGGGAGGCCCCGCTCCGGCTGGCCTGCCCCATCCCTGGACTGCCCTGGACCACCCCAGCGCTGGAGCCCCAGTGCCGGAGCCCCAGGCAGCCCCAGAGCACCAGGCAGCCCCAGCCCCGGAGTGCTGAGTGGCCTGAGCATCCCAACCACCGGCCCCAGCCACCTCAGATCACCGGCCAGCCTGCCCTAGCCCCAACCCCAGCCCCTGCCCACTTCAGGGAAGAGGAGCAGCCTGGGCTGGGGCCACAGGGGATGAGAAGGAGGCAGGAGGGAGTCTGGGGGCGGAGCGTGGGTGGGGCCATGCCTGGCTGTTTGGGAAGGCGTAGCCTCCTCTGGCCTGTGATACCCACCGCCCATGCTCATGACTCTGCAACCTTAGCTCTGAATTTCCTGAATTTAGAATGTTTGGGTTTTGGACAATTACAACTTCCCTGTACAGTTTTTAATCAATAAATTAGTCGTAAATACTCTCAACCTTAACTCTCCTTATTAGGGTGGTTTGGGGTTTTTTTGGTCTGCGAATTTCTGTAGGTTTTTTTAATATTAAAAATTTCATACATGACCATTGACCAGGAAACACAAAAGAAAATGCTACCAAGTGATATGTCTAATGATTCTCTATATAGTATCAACCTTAAATCATCTTTTAAAAAAATTAACTGATAAGGGTAAATTTACTGGTACACCAAAGTAGCACAAAGCAGGCAGAGCATGCTAACCAGGTAAGCTTGATTTGCAGCTACTCCACACTGCCAGAGCAGTGCAATACAGCCAGAATGTATGGGGTAACTCTGGCTCTTCACATGCAATTGACTTATTGGTTTTGAAGGCTGTGTTAGTGAGATCAGTGCTATGTGAAGGGAAAGCATACGGAGAACCCAGTTCCTGAATCACAATGTCTCTATGCTTTAAGGGCTGCTCCTGCCTCAGTTCCTCCAGCAATTCTGCTTCAGTGAATAAAGTAACTGAGACAGCAGTTCCGTGCAGACATGATGCCTAACCACTGATGCCCAAGCTACCATGCAGCCACAGAATCTCTAAAGAGAAGTGATAACTGGGCCATTTAATCTACCAATGAGAACTGTTGACATGTGTGTCCAGTCTCCCTCAGACCACTGAGTTATTACAACCAATAAAGTTGTTGTGTGAAAAATAGTTGCAAAGGAAGGGGGATGATTGGTTGAGTTACCTCTGATGTCACAATGGTCCCATTAAGAGTTACCTGAGCCTTTCCATAGCCTATATAATCTTAACAATGAGATACAACCATTATTCATTTAACTTAATTACAACCTAATTACTTCAAATACTGCCTGTGCACAAGATAAGAACATTAAGAACGGCCAGACTGGGTCAGACCAAAGGTCCATCCAGCCCAGTATCCTGTCTTCTGACAGTGGCCAATGCCAGGTGCCCCAGAGGGAATGAACAGAACAGAGTAATCATCAAGTGTTCCACGCCCTATCGTCCATTCCCAGCTTCTGGCAAATATTAGCTATATGGAAAGCTGGAAAGCTCTGTTATTCTGTTAAGATGATTTGGGAAAAAGAAAAGAGTGACATATATGCTAGCTACCAAATATGAGCGCCTAACAGTCTAAGTTAATCTGGCTGATTTTATGGAAGCATGTATTGTAATGACTCTGCCTCTGGCAGCTATAACTCCTACCCAGAGGGGAGAATGCAACACATCTCTCCTTGTCACCTGGAGTTAGTGAGCTGACTGGGTCACAGTCTCCTCTTCCTGAGTGGTTTCAGAGTAACAGCCGTGTTAGTCTGTATTCGCAAAAAGAAAAGGAGTACTTGTGGCACCTTAGAGACTAACCAATTTATTTGAGCATGAGCTTTCGTGAGCTACAGCTCACTTCATCAGATACATACCCTGGAAACTGCAGCAGACTTTATATATACACAGAGAATATGAAACAATACCTCCTCCCACCCCACTGTCCTGCTGGTAATAGCTTATCTAAAGTAATCGTCAGGTTAGGCCATTTCCAGCACAAATCCAGGTTTTCTCACCCTCCACCCCCCCACACAAATTCACTCTCCTGCTGGTGATAGCCCATCCAAAGTGACAACTCTTTACACAATGTGCATGATAATCACATTGTGTCACTTTGGATGGGCTATCACCAGCAGGAGAGTGAATTTGTGTGGGGGGGTGGAGGGTGAGAAAACCTGGATTTGTGCTGGAAATGGCCTAACCTGACGATTACTTTAGATAAGCTATTACCAGCAGGACAGTGGGGTGGGAGGAGGTATTGTTTCATATTCTCTGTGTATATATAAAGTCTGCTGCAGTTTCCAGGGTATGTATCTGATGAAGTGAGCTGTAGCTCACGAAAGCTCATGCTCAAATAAATTGGTTAATCTCTAAGGTGCCACAAGTACTCCTTCTCTTCCTGAGTGTATCCTAAGATGCCATAGTGTCTAAGCACAGTGTTTTTTTACATGTAGGACACTCTGGGCCAGACTCTCAGTCAATGGAATTCTGCATTGGCCTTTCATGCTTATATTAGCATGCACTGTATAAAAGCCCCCGAGCACCTCTCAAAATTCACAACCTAAATGTACAAAGTAGCCATCAGCACATTTTCTTCAGCACCCTTAGCTTCCTCATGAAGAAGAAGAATGGTCTTGTTGTTAAGCCCCACTGAGCTAGGACTTAGTTCAATTCTCAGCTCTGCCGCAGATTTCCTCTGTGATTTTGGAGAAGTCACTGAATCTGTCTCTGCCTCAGTTTCACACATGTGAAATGGGGTAATCACACTGCCTCACCGTGCTGTTGGATGGATCAGTTTGTGAATACTTGTGAGGTACTCTGATGCTCTGGTGATGAGACCATATAAGACGCTAAATAGATAGACTGCCTTTACACAAGTATTCTCTCTCTGCTAGAGCTATCGTTTTAATAGGAACATTACATTGGATTTTTTAAACAGCATAACAAGCCTCGTGACTTTTTCCCCAACGAAAGAGCATTAATAATGTATAGCGAAATAACATTTAAATTTTAATTAAAAAGTAGGAATTCTCTGGTTAGTATAGCCCCCCTCTCCGTTCTATCCGCACACAATATGCTGTACAAATAACATCATGGTTTGACTTTGAGCTATATCCCCTCATTTCATTATTTAATGTGTCTCAAGGAGAGCTCAAAGCTAATGCTCTAATCTTGAGTAAACTGATAATATCTTTTTCCGTGCAATACAAATTGAATACAAGTAGAGTTACTCTCCTTGTGCTGCCCCCCCCCCCCCCCCCCCGCACCACACTACCCTCCTCTCCCAACTGTTATTTCCCTCCTGATAATCCTGCATACCGCAGATCTGCATTTCTCTGGTTGTGCACAGATACCCATCACTGTACACATGGAAGCAGCACTCCTGCTTCAGACCTGTTTTTGCACAGCCAATCCATCCAAAGGACCAATTAGCTCCCTGCTGTGAGTTTAGACATGCCAGCAATGGTGCAGCTGCTCTGTGTTGCTAGCACTGAAATTTCCCTCAGTAGCGGATCAACGTATTTAAACACTTTGATCATCTTTATCTCAGCAGAAGGAACTGAAAGCCTACCAGCAGAACAAGCTTTCATTGGGCGCAACTCCTTCTCATCCAGCATCTCAGCACTGAGCGGAAACTTTTGTGTTTTTATATTGCAGAGGCACCATCTTTCCTTGAAATGGCTTTTCACATCCTCACAAATAAATAGATAAATAAATGCTGGGCTTACGTAATGGTTCTTCAAACAGCAGATCAGAAGCACAAAGGGCACTCATTCTTACTTACGGTAATGCAGAATCGTCAATCTCCGTCATGTACATTCCCATTTTCTTTTTAATCTCTCCCAGCCCACTGAGCGCACAGACACAAGGGAGAACTTGTTTTTCAAACTACCTTATCATCATCAAGCTATGAATGCTTGACTAAGGTTACGAATGTGGCGGCGCACACAATCTAAAGCAAGGGAATGTCCAGTTCAGATGTGACTCCCATTAGGCAACTGACTACAGGTATGGGTCAGATTCTCCCATCCTTGTTCATATCTCTCTATAAGACTATTTGCTGGGGCTTTTCCACATGAGCAAGGGTGTTTAAATTTGGCCCTGTGTAAATACTACAGCTTCTTACTTCAACTTAGTCATAGCTTCTGACTTCACTATCCAAAACAAGCTGTTTTGAACATTTGATACTGAACATTTGATACAGCTCTAGAATGATTTGAATTGTGTTTCAGCTCATCAAAGAAATAATCAGCAAAATTCTAACTGCGGAATCTTTTCGCCTAATTCTGATCTCATTTACACTTATGCAAATCAGGACTAACTACATTGAAATTAATGGAGTTACACCAGTGCTACAACCAGTAGGAAAAACACAATCAGGCCCAATTAGCTTGTTTGATAGTTTCTGCCAAAGCCTGAATGCTATTTTGAAACTAAAGGTTTGATGCTGTCAAAACTAGAGACTTAGTCCCTTCACAGAAATGCAGATTATATACAGTAGCAAGGGAGTTTTCTTTTAGCTTGATGATTACCCCTAAAGGCTATAGTAGCTTACAGCCACAAGGACAGTGTAAACAGCATAATTAGGAACTATTTTTAATATGCATTTGATTCCAAGGCATGCTATTGACATGACAGCTCATCAGAGCACTTTTGGAATCACTGATGGTTACTTAGTCAAAATCTAGTCGAGGATTGTTTCCATCACAGATTGATCAGTTTTATTACACACGTGGATGGGATATGGTCTGCTCCATTTCCTAAGGAGCCACACAGACTGCATAAATCAGTCAACAGGTAATTTAACCCACAGCTATTAGGACCGCTAGCTTGACGAACTGAAAAATGAAGCATGTTTATCCAAAGAAGCAATTGCTACATGGAGTGAAAAAGCACAAAATTTTAGGTTGGCACCAAGATAGGAGCACAGTGGCTTGGGTAGGAAAAAGATTTGATACTGCATTTTCTTAATTTTCAAAAATGGGTTCATTTTAACCTCCTATAAACAAGGCACTATAATGGATGGACACACTATGAGTACTATTTGGACAAATATGACATGTAGAACTGCACCTCTAAACAATCCTGAATTAGGAAATTCAAAACCCTAACATCACCAAATTAAAAAGACCTGATTCTGATCTCATTTACACTGAGTTCATCCTGGCATGATTTCATGGATGTCAGTGGAGTTGTTCTCAGTTTACACTAGTGTAACTTAGAGCAGAAGCAAATAATCTATAAACGTCTTGTTTACATTGCAAAAAATAGGGGTGGGGGACAAAATGGAAGACACCCGTGCATGCTGCAAGTTGGACCATAAAAACGCATCACCCATGGGACAGGACCTGTTTGGAGAAATGGTTTGCTTAGGATACACAATGCAGTAGAGCTCTCACATTTATCCTAATGCACTAACAGGAATTGCCAGCTGTGGTCAGTCATCCGGTATGCTCTCTCTCTCCCCACCTATGACACACAAAACCATACAGAATCATCTATCTATAAGGAAGAGATCATTTCCAGAAAGGAATGTTTTCTAACAATATTACCAGTAGTGGCATTTCTGAGTCCAGGAAAAGGCTTGGAGGTGGGGGATGAGAGGGTGGTTTAAATAGTTAGAGGGTCATATGAAGAAGTTTCTGTTTTTAAATCATCTATCAAAATGCTCTTTTTAAGTGTGCCTTTTATCTCTCAGATGAACCTTAACCTGGGGAGTACTGGGCTGTTTTTCCCCACAGTGGGATGATGATGATGCATAAATGCTACTAACTTCCATAAGTAAGGGTTTGAACAGTGCCAGCAAGCAAGTACATGCCTGATTAGAAATAATCTGTTTTAGGGAAAATACTGCCACCCTCTTTCACTGAGGTCACACTGAAATCAGTAGTAAGATGACTGTATTTCTTTGCTCTGTAAGCTACGGTTTTCACAGTCCATGGGCTGGATTCAGCACCAAAGTCAAGGGATTACATCAGCATAAAACCAGAATAAAGCCAGTGGTGAACCAGGCTTATATCAAGCCTACTGTATCAGTAAACTGAGTCAGTTGTATCTTGTATGCTGTGTTTTCCCCAGGATATGAGAGCTGAAGAAGAGCTCTGTGTAATATTGAAAGCTTGTCTCTCTCACCAACAGATGTTGTTGTTGGTCCAGTAAAAGATACCACCTCACCCACCTTGTCTTCCCAGAGACAGGATTTCCTGGCAGTCACTCTTGTATGAATGTGGAATAATTTCATAACTCCTGATTTACACCAATGTAAATGAGAACAGAATCTGGCCCTAGCTATTTAGTACCAACATTAATTGACAAGATCAGCAGTACAATGCTCTCTACAACCAACCATAGAGTACCTCTACTGGATATCAGCAGCTAGCCTGGGGCACCTCAGACTTTAGAATGAATAGCCCTCTCCTTCCTGCTTGTACAGTGTATTTATGATGTACTAAAACTCCAAGCTGCCAGAAATTCTATTTAGGAAACTGTGTGGCCCCCAAATTAGTTTAAAATCAGTAAATGTCTTTTCTAAGTAGCGATCTACCCCATGAGATGCCAGGGACCAGATTCTATTCTGCCATCAATTTACCACCACACTTCCATCAATGCATTTACTCCTGATTTACACCTATGTGACAGGAAAATCAGGTCCCATATCCAATTACTCACAGAATCACTGGGGAAAAGGAGGACACGACAATCACTTTTTATATCAAGAACACCACTTCAACAGCTCTTTGTACAAACCGCACTTTAGGAAAGACAAAATTGGAGAGAGTCCAGAAAAAAGCAACAAAAAGACCCTGTGAGGAAAGATTAAAAATACAGGGCAAGTTTAATTCTGAGGAAAGAAGACTGAGCAGGGAACCTCATAACAATCTTCAGTTATGTTAAGAGCTGTTATAAAGATGACACGGATCAGTTAAAGTTAGGACAAGACAAAAGGGGCTTAATTTGCAACGAGAGAGATTTAGATTAGATGTTAGGAAAAATTTTCTAACTTTAAGGGTAGTTAAGCTCTAGAATAGGTTTCCATGGGAGGTTGTGGAGCCCCCGTCACTGGAGGTTTTTAAGAACAGGTTGGACAAACACCTGTCAGAGATGATCTAGGTTTACTTGGCCCTGCCTAGCGCAAGAGGCTGGACTAGATGACTTCTGGAGATCTTTTCCAGACTGATATTTCTATGATTCTGTGTTCTACAGAAGATTTCAAATACACAGAGAGTTCTGTAAGGGAATAAAAAAGTTCGAACACTTCCCAAAGTCAAACATTTCCTATCACCCTATTAACAATAACGGGAACAATTTGTCTGCAGCATTTTTTTCTTTCCTTCAGAGTGCCATGACATTTCTGTTGTCAGGGAATGCTACCATCAAAACTTTGCATGTGAGTAACAAACCTGGTGCTGACCTGCAGACACTTAAGAGACTCATGTTGGGGTGGAATTCTGTTCGGAGATGAATAACCACCTCCTAGTCCCTATATTGAACAGCAATAGGCAGTCAACATACAGTCTAGAATAAGCTAATATAATCTATAAAAAAAAATTGACAGCATGAAAAGACGTTCAATAAATCCAGCTCAATGGAAAACATGTCCCACGTTCAGTATGCCATAAAATACAGTAAACACTTGTTTGCAGCAACACCTTGTAAGAGCAATCGCCGCTTACGAGCAACATTTCCCCTGGGAAGACTTTCCCTACTGTGAATCATAGAAGATTAGGGTTGGAAGAGACCTCAGGAGGTCATCTAGACCAGGGGTCGGCAACCTTTCCGAAGTGGTGTGCTGAGTCTTCATTTATTCACCCTAATTTAAGGTTTGGCATGCCAGTAATACATTTTAACGTTTTTAGAAGGTCTCTTTAATATAAGTCTTTAATATATAACTAAACTACTCTTGTATGTAAAGTAAATAAGGTTTTTAAAATGTTTACGAAGATTCATTTAAAATTAAATTACAATGCAGAGCCCCCCGAACCAGTGGCCAGGAGTGAGTGCCAGGCAGTGGGAGTGCCACTGATAATCAGTTCATGTGCCGCCTTTGGCACGTGTGCCATAGGTTGCCTACCCTGATCTAGACCAATCCCCTGATCAAAGCAGGACCAACCCCAACCAAATCATCCCAGCCAGGGCTTTGTCAAGCCGGGCCGTAAAAACCTCTAAGGATGGAGATCCTATCACCTCCCTAGGTAACCTAGTCCAGTGCTTCACCACCCTCTTAGTGAAATAGTTTTTCCTAATATCCAACCTAGACCTCCCCCACTGCAACTTGAGACCATTGCTCCTTGTTCTGTCATCTGCCACCACTGAGAACAGCTGAGCTCCATCCTCTTTGGAACCCTCCTTCAGGTAGTTGAAGGCTGATATCAAATCCCCCCTCACTCTTCTCTCCTGCAGATTAAATAAGCCCAGTTCCCTCAGCCTCTCCTCATAAGTCATGTGCCCCCACCCCTAATCATTTACTTGTCCTCCACTGGACTCTATCCAATTTGTCCACATCCTTTCTGTAATGGGCACCCCAAAACTGGTTGCAATACTCCAGATGTGGCCTCACCAGTGCTGAATAGAGGGGAATAATCATTTCCCTCAACCTGCTGGCAATGCTCCTACTAATGCAGCCCAATATGCCATTAGCCTACTTGGCAACAAGGGCACACTGTTGACTCATATCCAGCTTCTTGTCCACTGTCTGAAGAATTGCCTCTTAGACAGTTGGTCCCGAGTCTGTAGCAGTGCATGGGATTCTTCCGTCCTAAGTGCACTTGTCCTTGTTGAACCTCATCAGATTTCTTTTGGCCCAATCCACCAATTTGTATAGGTCACTCTGAACCCTATCCCTACCCTCCAGAGTATCTACCTCTCCCCCCCAGTTTAGTGTCATCCACAAACTTGCTGAGGGTGCAATCCATCCCATCATCCAGATCATTAAAGAAAATGTTGAACAAGACCGGCCTCAGGACCCACCCCTGGGACACTCCGCTTGATACCGGCTGCCAGATAGACATCGAGCGGTTGATAACTAACCATTGAACGTGATGATCTAGTCAGCTTTCTATCCACCTTATAGTCCATTCATCCAACCCATACTTTTTTGACTTGCTGGCAAGAATACTGTTGGAGACCGTATCAAAAGCTTTGCTAAAGTCAAGGTATATCACGTCCACCGCTTTCCCCATACCCACAGAGCCAGTTATCTCATCATAGAAGGCAATCAGGTTGGTCAGGCATGACTTGCCCTTGGTGAATCCATGTTGACTGTTCCTGATCACCTTCCTCTCCTCAAAGTGCTTCAAAATGGATTCCTTGAGGACCTGCTCCATGATTCTTCTGGGGTCTGAGGTGAGGCTGATCGGTCCGTAGTTCCCCAGATTCTCCTTCTTCCCTTTTTTAAAGGTGAGCACTATATCTGCCTTTTTCCAATCGTCCAGGACCTCCCCCCAATCCCCACGAGTTTTCAAAGATAATGGACAATGGCTCTGCAATCACATCAGCCAACTCCCTCAGCATCCTCGGATGCATTAGATCTGGACCCATGAACTTGTGCATGTCCAGCTTCTCTAAACCCTCCTTAACCTGATCTTTTACCACTGAGGGCTGCTCACCTCCTCCCCATACTGCGCTGCCCAGTGCAGCAGTCTGGGAGCTGACCTTGTCTGTGAAGACTGATGCAAAAAAAGCATTGAGTTTTTCAGCTTTTTCCACATCATCTGTCACTAAGTTGCCTCCCCCATTCAGTAAGGGAAACACACTTTCCCTGACCACCTTCTTGTTGCTAACATACCTGTAGAAACCTTTCTTGTGACCTTCCACATCCTTTTCTAGCTGCAACTGCAATTATGCTTTGGCTTTCCCGATTACACCCTGGCATGCTCAAGCAATATTTTTATACTCCTCCCTAGTCATCTGCCCAAGTTTCCACTTCTTGTAAGCTTCCTTTTTGTGTTTAAGCTCACCGAAGATTTCTCTGTTAAGCCAAGCTGGTCGCCTACCATATTTGCTATTCTTTCTGCACATCGAGATGGTTTGTTCCTGCATCCTCAATAAGGCTTCTTTAAAATACAGCCAGCTCTCCTGGATTCCTTTCCCCCCTCATATTAGCCTCCAAAGGGATCCTGCCCACCAGTTCTCTGAGGGAGTCAAAGTCTGTTTTTCTGAAGTTCAGGTCTGTATTCTGCTGCTCTCCTTTCTTCCTTTTGTCAGGATCCTGAAATTGACCATCGCATGGTCACTGCTGCCCAGGTTGCCACCCACTTCTACTTCCCCTACCAATTCTGGGGGAGTGAATTGTCGACACTCCCCATAACAGCAACACCTGCTTAGGAGCAACATAGCAAAAGGGCCCCGTTATGTTGCTACTAATGAATGTTTACTGGAACTGGAAAATCTACTCCTACAATGTTTCTGGCAGTGGTTCTTGTAGATGTGCAGACTGACAGATTTTAAGGCCAGAAGGGACCATTATGATCACGTTTTCTGACTTCCGCACAACACAGGCCATAGAACTTCATCCAGTGATTCCTGCACCGAGCCCATAAGTTCTCAAGTCATAACAGAACAGTTTTATGTAAAGTGAATAGTGGTCTCAAGTCAGTTCCTACTAGGCAGATCACCACATTCATTTTTGGATAAAAATCACTGATTTTTATAATTTAAATCAGATATTGTTATTTTAAAAAAATAAACCAATTTAAAATTAAATTTGAAATTAACAAGTTAAAGTAAGGTCTAAACTTATTATAATCTATTCATTTAAATTAAATACAAAAATATTACACAGTACATATTTGATGCCCTTTCTAAAGAAAGTCAAATCACTGACATGGTAGAAGTCACTGGCTAAGCACCTGAAACCAGGGTTTGCTGACGTGCTAAACCAGCTTTTGACAGCAATAGCATCCTCTGCAAGTGTAAAAAGAATATTTTCTTCATTTCAATTTATTCAACTAGTTTGTTTAATGATTAGTTCGTTCAAACTTAAGAAACCAATTGGAAGTTGGAAAAGCAGGAAATCTTGTTTTCCTCTTCCAAACTATGAATAAAAACTAGTTTTGAGAGAATGAGTTCTCTTACTTCTAAAATCTTGAAGCACATGGTGACCAGCAATAATCAGCTCAATTCACTAACTAAAGATAATATTTCCTTTGTTTAATAAATCATTTAGTTTTAAATACAAAACATGTTTTGACATGAAAAAATGTATCCATCACCTTTAAAATAGTTTTCAGAGTAACAGCCATGTTAGTCTGTATTTGCAAAAAGAAAAGGAATACTTGTGGCACCTTAGAGACTAACCAATTTATTTGAGCATAAGCTTTCGTGAGCTACAGCTCACTTCATGCTGTAGCTCATGAAAGCTTATGCTCAAATAAATTGGTTAGTCTCTAAGGTGCCACAAGTACTCCTTTTCTTTTTTTAAAATAGTTTTATTTCATTTTTTAAAATGCTGGTTTAGGGCATTTTTAATTGTATGGAAATTCAAACAGACCTCGACACAAATCACAGATAAAAAATTAATCATCTTGGTAAATAAGAAATGCATCATTCACCATTTTCTAACATAATCAAAAATGGATGAATTAAGAATCCAAATAAATGTAAATTAAGCTACATAATTGCTTTAAAAATGTATATAGATATAGACTATCTTTCTAGTTAGCAAAAAGAAGCACTAAATTAAGTCTAAAGGCTATATTTATTTGTAAATCAACATATTTTAAATGGTTACCAACCAGTGAGAATCAACCTTTCTTTAGAAAATAACTATAAAGTACAAATGCAAAACGTGATTAAAACCAGTGATTTGAATCAAGGTTTCCTGCTTGCTTATTTAAATCGTGATTAAAGTTGGTGATTTAAATCCCTTTGTTTTAAATCAATCCACCCTGCCCTGACAGTGTAAACCGTCAGCTTTGTTGACAGACTCAGTGTAGACCACAAGGAGGGAGGCAGTGGGGCCTAGTGAATAGAGCACTGGACTGGGACTCGGAAGACATGGGCAACATTCTTAGTTCTGCTACTGGGTTGCTGGATGACCCAGGGCAAATCTTTTCACCTCCCCGTGTCTCAGTTTGTTCATCTGTAAAATGGAGATCATGATAATTGACCTCCTTTTTAAAGTGCTTTGAGATTTATGGATGAAAAGTGCTATAAATATTATTAGGGACTGAATGGACCATGAAAGCTGAACTACCCCTGCCTCTAACAAATCAAGATTGAGGCACAAAGGTCAATATAGGCAAGCTTTTGTTGCCAGTCCCCATGCTGTACAGTATCCAGTATGTGGAAAAGTTGAGGACATCAGTCTCCAGGGCTGTCAGCCATGCACTTTCACAAATCCTGCCTTCAACTAAAACATTTTAAAATGATAAACATTAATAGGGACTCATGCATGTACTTTTTAACCTGGGTTTCAAAGTTAAGAATCCAGGCACCAAGATAAGGGAATTCATCCACCCAGGGTAGGGGTTAGCCATATGGTCCCATCTCTTATCACAAAGCTTTCACAGCCACTTCCTGCCTATGTCTGGAGTCCTTCTGCCTGTGACCAGAACATGACAGAGACTAAGTCAAATACTAACAATAATTAAGATACCTCTTATTTTCATTTTATTTATTCTGCATGAACTAGATCCCTGAGGGTATGTTTACAGTGTAATAAAACACTCGTGCCTGGCCCGTGTCATCTGACTCGGGCTTGTGGGGCTTGGGCTGTGGAGCTATAAAACCGCAGTGTAGACATTCTGGGTTGGGCTGGAGCCTGGGCTCTGGGAACCCGTGAGGAACCCACTGCAACTTTATAACCCCACAGCCTGAGTCCCCTGAGTCTGAATCCTCTGACACAGGCCAGCCGTGGGTATTTTATTGCAGTGTAGACATACGCTTAGATGCTTTGCAATGGCTCAGGCTAAACATGCATTGGCAGGTTGCAGAACTGACACTGAGCCTACTTCTGATCTCACATCAGTTTAAATTGGGAGGAACTATGTGATTCAGATCTCTCTTACACCAATTTTGCATTGACTGCATGGGAGTTCCCTCCCAGTTTACATTGATGAAAATCAGAGTTAGTCCCAGTATATCCAATTGCCTTTCAAGTAAAATGCCACCTCTCCAAAATGGTTCTAGGGCTTGCACGGGGACCCAGCAGACCTGTGTTCTATTCCTGCCACTGCCATTCACATGATGTGCGATACTGTCTTATGTGTTTAGCTTGTAAACTCTGGGACAGGGACAGTCTCTGACTATGGGTTTATCTACACATAAAATTTCCACTGCTCTAACTACAGAGTTATAGTCAAGGTGGTACAATCCACCCACCCACCCCACAGTGTGGACACTGTTGTATTGGTATAAAAGCACTTATACCTGTATGGGAAGAGGAATCAGCTGTTCCAGTATAACTGCGTCCACACTAGGCTTGTATGGGTAGTCCTATAACAGTAGAATGTCACACCCTTAACTGACATAGTTATACCAGTAAAACTTGCGTAGACCAGGCCTCTGTGTTTGTATAGCGCCCAGCACAACAGGGCCACAATCTCAGCCAGTCCCTTGGGTGTTATCGTAATGCAAATAATAAGTAACAAAAATAACAAGACTTGAATTTTGTACAGTGTAATTGCTTGGGCAGACAGCAGAAATTACCCAGATCGCCTTTCCCTGCTCCTTGCATTTGACAGGCCCTTTGTTAACTTTTCCATTTCTCTGTTAGCCTTGCCTTGCCTTGCAAATGCTGTAGCTAGTAATTCAAGCTTCCCTAGGGGGTTGGGGGAGTAAATCTTTTGCTCCTTGGTCATGTGCTTAGTTTCCTCAATCACGTTTCCTCTCTGGATCTAATAACAAAGCAGGATAAGACACACCGGAAAGCAAATGAGACCCGTAATTAACCACAAGCAACTGAGAAACAGGCCTAGTTAGCAACAGGGGAAAAAAATCCCCACCACCAACAAAGTCATGTCCAACAGCAAAACACCAGTGCGTTGTGGCTTAAACAGGTCACATGAAAACCATGTTCCTTCTTATCTAGTGAAACAGGAGTCCAGATCCCTACCCAGCAGAAACATCCATCCTGTTAAAGGGGGGGTCGTACCTTAAACAATCCACATTTCAGTAATCCCCCAGAGACTCAGGGGAGCAGTACAAGATACTTTGCTTATCAAAGCTTTCAGATGTCCAGAAGCCTTCAGATAAATGGGTTTCCAGCCAGCCAGCTTTGAAAGGCCCCACAGACACTAACTAAACTTTAGCTAAACAGGGTTTAAGTCAGCCTTGCAAAACTATTATCAGTGCAGGTACAGCCCCACACATCCACCCCTGCCCTTTATCATGGTGATTGATGACAATGAAGAAATGAATCCTAACTTACATGTCTGTCAGGGGAAAAAAATGACTCACCCTGACTGAAGTCTGGTTCTGAAGAATACTGGAAATCAGGTTTATATCTGGGGTGAAATCCTGGCCCCACTGAGGTCAGTGGTAAAACTCTCCTTTACTTCAATAAGATAGGATTTCTCCCTAGGGCAATACTGTGACCAGAGAGGGGCAGAAGTGGGTGCATGAAGCATGCTTGCTTTGCACTGCTCACAATAGCAGTGAGCCCTTCTGCTTTTTCTCCAGCGGGATGCTGAAAAGGTAGCAAGAAAGAGATAGGGCTAGTTCCAGGCCCCCATGCCTGCGCTGGGTCTCCGAGAGGCACAGGTGCACGGGAGTGGGGCACAGGGGAATATGCTCCATTTCAATGAGTGGAGAAGACTCTGCATTTCCACCTACAAGGAGAAGGAGTGGGAGGAGCAGAATGTAGACCACCACACTGCTGAACAGAACACGGTTCCTCTATGGAACCTGCTATGACAAATTAAAAGGTCCGAAGACGAGCTCTGTGTAAGCTCAAACGCTTGTCTCTCTCACCAACAGAAGCTGGCCCAATAAAAGATATCACCTCACCCACTTTGTGCCTCTCTATTAAATGGCAGAATTGTTATTTGCACAGACCTAAGAGGCTCCATGAAGCAGTAAGTAGAGAAGATCTAAATTTCCCACTATAGAAGAGTTAGGCCCCGATTCTTGTCTGTCACTGAGAAGCACACCACACAGAGGGAGTGAAAGCCTCCTTTTTGCTCCTCCGAGCAAAAAAAAAAAAACATCTTGGGCAGTGTTTTTCAGGCTAGACCCCCTAGGGTAAGTTAGAGCAGCTTTAGGGCCATCTGAAAACTTTCCAACGAAGAAAGAATTCTGATCATGAAAGCCTTCCCCAGGAATCAAATAATCTAATGAAGGGAGATAAGGAGGGAAATGAAAAAGAAGAAGCTATAGACAAGAAACTAAAGATGCAAGATGTACACATTTATGCAAACAGACATCATATAGATAAAAACAATTTCTTCCAGGAGCTTTGGGGTTAATCAAGCAACAGCTTCTGACTCTTTACAACACGCTAAAGTTTCTATAAAACAGCAGATTTCTTTTTTTAAAACACTTTCAGTAGCATGCATATTACATATGATCACTTTGGGCTTCTTTGTATTTATTTTCCTTTTCTCTTGTCCTGTGGTCAGTGATTCTATAGATGCCCTGCATGGGATTTGCAAGCAGGAGATATCTGAGTGCATTCTGGCATGAGGCATCATGGATCAGACAGGGTTACAGGCACAGCTGTCCCACATTTGCAGTGCTCCTCTATGACTCTGCATTCACATGGCAAAGATGTGCTGCTGGGCTTGTCCTTTCATGTTAAGCAACGATAAAATCAGGTCATTTAAGAAAGAAAAAAAATCTAGCTCACAGAAATCACAATAAAAAGAACTCATTGTAAATATAAGATGGGGGATGTTTTCTCTAGTGATCTGAGAAGAATACTGAGAGACAGAGAGTCCTAAATTTTAATCCTGGCTCTGACACTGACTCTGACTCCTACTTCTGTGGCCTAGGGTAAGTCCCCTAACCTCTCTGTCTCAGTTTCCTCTCTATAAAATGGGGATACTACTTACATACTTGCCTCTCAAGGTGGACAGGAGAATTAGTTGGCTATACTTTGCAAAGTCCTTTGTAGATGAAAAGAGATATGAAAGTGCTAAGTGTTATTATTAATAAGTAGCTGATTTATTACCTTGCTCTCCTTTTCTAATTGAATGTATGGTCCTTTTGTTTCTTCAAGGAATGTCAACTGATCTCCATCATTCTAACTGCAGTTCAAAAGGTAAAAAGCTCTTTACTGCCTCTTCTTCTGGAGGACACCACATACTTTATATAAAAATGGATCAGACATTAACACCAGTACTTAAAAGGGAGTGTGCTTCCCTTGCTAAGGCATTTTGAGAGGCAGTGTAAACAGCATGTTAGACATCAACAGACATTGTTTTATATTTTAATACCATGATTTTATTTTAGCTGATCAGACACTGGCATTTTGCGCACCGTCATGCTGCAGACGTAGGAGACAGATTCTGATCTCTGTTCCAATCGTATAAATCCAGAGCAACTCCAACAAAGTCAATGGGGCTACTTCAGATTTACATCAGAGTAACTGAAATCTAAATCTGGCTTTAAACGTCTCTGGAATGGCTGCAGTCTCACTTCAGCCTTGAGCCTGCTGATTTTTCGCTCCATGGGAATTACAGGAACCCAGCAGATTTCATGCCCTTTTCGATTATGGGCCTGAGTCATGCTCTTTTCCAACACATCCGAAGCCTATGCTGTGATTTGCTCCAAGCAGATAGTGAACTCACCCAGTGCAACAGAACGGATGATGTGGCACCTGGAGAGACAAGTGTGCTGCTACAGACATAGGAATCGGCACCTTCAGAAAGCAGGTAGAAGACAAGCCAAGGAATCAACCAAAACTCGATCTAGATCTTCTTTCCTCAGGACTAACTGAACACAATCTCAGCTGCCTGCACAGAAAGAGGTTAAAATACAGTATCTATTGTCTCTGCTTCCTGTCTTCCTCATGTTCTCTCCATACCTGCCACAGTGGGAGATAGAGTATTTATTTTTCCTGTTGCCCTACTGAGGGAAGTCCAGGTTCAATCCACCACTGCTCCCCTTGGGACTGATGAGTGAGTGACTTACCTGGTGCCACTCTAAGAAGGATAGGAAAGCAGCCATGTGCCTTCCTAAAAGGTCCACGGAGGTGGCCATCAGGCCCATGAGGCCGAGGTAATTGGGAAGGAAGACTTCCTAGAAGACGTCAGCTGTAAGCAGGAAGGAAGGCTTTGGACATGTTGGTAATAGAGTGGATGGGAAAGGAGAGCCGATGGCCCAATGGCTTTGTGAGAACATTCCAGGAGGGTTTTCTAATTCACTTGATGTGCAAAAAGCCTCGCCATTCACGTCATAAAATATTCTGAACCATCCAGGCGTGGTTCATTCAGCTGGGTTCAGAGCTGGATGTGAATGCTTCACCTAGCTCTAAAAGACAGCAGTTCACCTTCTACTGGTCAATGTATGCCCACTAGGTCCCCTGCACACTATTATTGATACAAACTCAGGGATTACTCTAGGTCGGGATGGCCAACCTGAGCCTGAGAAGGAGCCAGAATTTACCAATGTACACTGCCAACGAGCCACAGTAATACGTCAGCAGCCCCCCATCAGCTTCCCACTCTGCTCCAAGTGCCTCCCGCCTACCGACGGCCCCACCGATCAGCGCCTCCCCCTCCCCCTCCCTCCTGATCAGCTGTTTTGTGGCATGCAGGAGGCTCGGGGTGGGGGGGAAGGAGCGAGGGCAGGGCAGGCTCAGGGGAGGAGGCGGGAAGGGGTGGAGCGGGGGCAGGGCCTGTGGCAGAGCCAGGAGTTGTGCAGTGAGCACCCCCCAGCACATTGGAAAGTTGGCACCTGTAGCTCCAGCCCCGGAGTCGGGGCTATTAACTTTAAAGAGCCGCCTATTAACTTCTGAAGAGCCGCAGGTGGCTCCAGAGCCCCAGGTTGGCCACCCCTGCTCTAGGTAACGGCATTAATGAAAAAACAACTCTTTCCCTGTGATTTCACTCTTTTAAGAGCCCGTTCTGTATCTGTGATGCCTTTAATTGAGGATCACGATGGCCCTTTTTTTTTCTTTTTACTTCAAGCTTTGGGAGCACCTTTCAGCTGAGGATCTCAAAGCACTTAAAAACCATTAGCTAATAGAATCTAACCGTAGTGCGTCGAGGGATATGTAGGGAGCTCTTCTCCCACCAACAAAGTTCAGCCGCCAGTGGGGTAGAAAGTGACAACCCTTTAAGTGTGTCAGCAACTCTAAACAAAAGGCTAGGGATCCCAAAGATTGCACTATAAAGTGCATATAGGGCATGGTATTTACAGTAATCTCTTTCACTAGGGACCCAAAAGCCAACCATTAAAGAAAAGTCAGATAAATAAATACAGCACAGGTTGCAGGCAGGGAAAGGCATGCATTCAATTCTACTATGGTTACACTTTCTTCGTGACTTTATCCATTGATAAGATTTTAATATTTAATTCCCCAGGCAACTTAATCCAGAAAGTGCTTCCTAAATAACCTGTTGCCAATAGCGATTTGAATTAAGACCAAATTCTAAATGCAATACTATGCAATTGATTGGCATTATGCTGAAGTATTTTCCATCCTCTCCAAATGATATAAAACAATAACTGCACTTCAGAGATTTAGAGATGAGGAAATCATTCTAATTCCACTGTTTGAATCTATGAAACTCACAGGTTTAAATCCAAATAGAACACATATCTCTCACGTATTACAAGGACACTGGCAAACAGTGTTAGGATTACAATTTCAGATTTGTAAAAATAATGCTAACAGCATCTTACACTTTTATAGTGCCTTTCATTTCAGTGTATCCTGAAGAACTTTACAGATTTAAACGGGCACAGAAATTGCACACAAGAATCCCTCCATCCACAACTAAAATGCACCTTTGGGGTGAAACATGGCAACCGTGTACAAGGCCGCAGCAACACTACACAGTAAACTAAGTGAAGCATTCTATAACAAATGAAACTTTGGAGGGCATGTGTGAGAAACATAACATGACCAGAAACATAGTCAGGATTTTAAAACATTTTTCTTCTTTTAAATTAAAATATCCCGGCAACAGATGAGAAGCAGGAAGTGAAACTGACTATCCCTAGAAAGAGAAACCAACATATTTTGTTTCACTGCCCAAGGGGAGTGAAATGCAAAGAGCAAACAAACAGTACATGTTTAAAAAAATTCTATCCGGTCTTATTAATAACCAAGGCAAGGAATTTTTCTTAACTACTCAGGCCTGGGATTACATGAGAACCTCAGCTTTCATTTAAAAAAATAAAGCAAAAGTCTTTAGCTGTCACGACTGTAGAGAAAATCTTGAAATTGTGAACCACAAAAGAGAAAGTATATAAAAAGAACCGAACACTGATTATTTGATCAAGTCTAGGGTGACCAGATAGTAAATGTGAAAAATCAGTAAACTTTTTTTTCGGAGGGGAAGAGGGGTATAGTTAGAGCCCTGCGCAGATACAAAAATTTGGATCCACATCCACGATAATTAACTTGTATCCAACCCACAATCTGGACTCCGCCTTTTATATGTATCTGCTTCTGCATCCACACCTGCATCCTATCTCACTATTAGAGCCCTGCATGGATACAAAAATGTAGATCTACATCCAATCCACGATCCGCAAAGATGGTAAACAATACAACTGCATCCGCGGAGCAGATATCCACTCTAGGTATAGTTGCATATATAAAACAAAGGCCCTAATATTGGAATGGTCCTGATAATAATGGTGCTAATCAAGTCTCACTATAATCCTGATAACATCCCTTAGAATGCTGTTAGAACTTAAGAACATAACAAAAGAACATCAGAATGACCCGACTGGGTCAGACCAATGGTCCATCCAGCCAAATATCCTGTCCTCCAACAGTGACCAATGCCAGGTGTTTCCGAGAGAATGAGCAGAACAAGCAATCATCGAGTGATCCTGTCGTCCCCCCCAGCTTCTGGCAGCCAGAAGTTTAGGGACACTCAGAGCATGACACTCCTGGCTAATAGCCATTGATGGACCTACCCTCCAGGAACTTATCTAGTTCTTTTTTGGAACCCTGTTCTAGTTTTGGCCTTTACAACATCCCCTGGCAATGAGTTCCACAGGTTGACGGTGCGTTAGTGCTATGGCCAGAGTGTTACTTGAACAACATGTGCCCAGCAATAAAAGCACTAGGGAACCCTTTACTCCCTGCACTGGCTACTCGAATCTTGGACAGTGCAGGAGTAGGTGAGGCTACAAGCCTGTTTACTGCCTTCCTGGAGCTCATGGGAGGGGTAGGGGATGCACAGACCCTTGACTTGACTTCACTCTCCAACATTTATGGGCAGTGCAGGTGAGCTGGCACAGGGGGTGTTGTAATTTGTTGCTTTAGGCTGGCAGTAAAATACTCGTCCCTCCTGCCGTTCAAAATCAGGCAGTGAGAGGAACTGTGGGTATATCTACACCAGAAATGCTACAGCAACACCACAGTAGCACTGTAGTGCAGGCACTCCCGACAGTAAATTCTTCTGTCACTATAGTAAATACACCTCCTCGAGAGGCAATAGCTAGGTTGACAGAAGAATTCTTCTGGTGACCTAGTGCTTTCTACACCAGGGCTTAGGTCAGCTTATCTCGAAGGGGAGTGAGTGTTCAACACCCCAAAGTCAAGTGATGTAGCTAGCTCAACCTAACTTTATAGTATAGACAAGCCCTGTGGCTCAGAGGTCTCTCTGGGAATCATGATGACTCCTGGGCTACTCCCGGGGTGGTACAGCGTATGCACCATCTCTTGTTCCGGCATGTGCATAAAGTCAGAGGGGCAGATTCTCAGCTGGTGGAAATCCACAGAGCCCCACTGAGTCAATCAAACTGTATTATGAAGTGTATGAAGTTAATAGCGCTTTGCCAATTCACACCAGCTCAGAAACTGCCCAAACATCTAGCCCTAACCTTTCAAAAAAAATGCAAGTTTTGTATTGGACACTGTCAAGCCCTCATGATACAAGCCATTTTCTTTGAGGGGAGATTTGCCTAAGTAGGGAAAAGTCCTACATGATTTATCTCCGTGATGTGTTCCTTTATCGCAAGTGTATGATTTTTTATTTATTTCTTTTAACACACATTCTAAAAAGCAGCATCACTGACCTACTTCTTAAAATGCATCATATGTTCCTCTGATTCCTTAAACGGTGCGTTACAAAATGTACATTGCAAGGGTCTGCATGAGCAGGAAATGGACCAAAAGCTAAAATAAAAATAAAATAAAAATAGACTTCTTCATATACATGAATAATAGAAACTAGGGAGATGAATTATGTAAAAACATAAACCATGTGATTTTTTTTCTCCTTTTAGCCATACAAATCCCAGCCAGCCAGCTCTCAATTGTAAAATTTCTTCTGCAATATTAAAGAAGAGACCTTCCCACATTGCAGAGTGATAAAAAAAAGACACTAAAACCTGCTCTGTCATTAGTCACGAAGCATTTTAATGTGGGTCTGCAACTCTGTAAAAGGTGACCTGCAAAAGGCAACTGGCAAGCTGTAATTCTGTGGCCTGGAAGGTAACGCTAGGATCTGTTTTGCTGATAATTGACCTTCTTGTTATATACTGATCATTCAAAATACTTTCCACCGCCCTCAGTAGACCCCGCCAGAACTGTGTGCTGGGCCCAGTGAGATGGATAAAAGAGAACTGAGCTTCCCATATGATGGAAATAGCAGCCACTATCTTGTTTTGAAACAGCAGAAAAGATAAAACTGTGGACCAAATTCTGTCTGTCAGTGTCAGGAAAACAAACACTTTTTATCGATTGTCATTAATTTATATTACAGTTGGCACCCAGAGGCCTCAAGTGGGGTTAGGGCCCCACCACGCTGGGCACTTTACATATGCTATGTAAGATACAGTCTCAGCCCTGAAGAGTTTAATGTCTAGACAGACAAGACAGAGAAAGGGTGGGAGGGGACACAGAGACAAAGAGATTTGCCCCAAGACATACTGTTCAACAGTAGGGTTGCCAGGTGTCCGTTTTTTTAACAGAAAGTTGGGTCGAAAAGAGAACCTGGCAGTGTCCAGTCAGATATATGCACCGGACACTACAAGTCCAGTTACCGCAGGCAGGGGTGGAGGGTAGGCAGTGGCAGCCTGTCACCTGGCCCTGAAGTGGCTGCGCTCACGGCAGCACACATGCCGACCAGCTCCAGCCGTGGGCAGTGCCTTTGAAGAGCACAGTTTGCAAGGGCTGTGGCTGAGAACAGAGTGCAGGGGCCCATGGAGAGCGGGGGAAAGGGTTCCCAGCGGGCGTGGAACGTTCCCTGGGAGAGAAGGAATGTGAGCTGCCCTGCCAGCCGGTGCTTCCCCCAGCCATGCTCTCAGGCAGCTCTGGGGCGGGAAGGGCTCGAGCGGGCAGTGCAGAGGGAGGCAGGGGGCTGCTGGGCAGGCAGTGCAGAGGGAGGCGGAAAGCTGCTGTGCAAAACTCCCAGGCGGCCTGCTGGAGCTGGGGTTTGCAAGTCTCTTGGGGCTGCTCACGCTGTAGTTGACAGGGGAGAGCAGCAAGCAACGTGGGGAGAGGGAGAGAGGAGCAAGTGGAGGGTGGGACCCCGAGAGAAGAGGTGGATTGGGGTTGGGCCCGGTGGACAGAGGGGTTGGGTTTTCAGACGTTAGACAGTTGGCCACCCTACTCAATCGTGGCAGAGCTTGAAACAGAATCCAGGTCTTCTGAGCCCAAAGTCCAGTGCGCTAACTACTGGACTGCACTGCCTCTCCTCTCCAGCAGATGCCTCTCTCACATCTTCCATGTGCTTCACAAACAGACTAAAGAACCTTGTATTCAGCTTTCCCAAAATACCTGCAAGTTGCAGCAGGAGCACAGCACAGACGTTGGCTATGCTTCTTCCATGGCAGTGAGCTTGTTTGCACGGTCTGCAGGACTGACATTGCAGAGGGGTATAACTGACTGTGTGCAAATGGGCATGATTTACAGGTACAATGAGCAGGTACATATACAGCTTCCAGAACTAAACAACAGTCTATACATACACACACACACACAACACATACACGCACGTACATGCATGCACAGTCTAATTATGTCTTATTCTTAGGTTTTGAAATTCACCTCTAAGCAGAGGGACAGCATAAAACCTATGCCTTTAAAAAGAGTCCTTAGGAGAGACTTACATGGTACATAGATTTTAGGCTGTTCTTCTGCACATGGATGAATTTAAACTAGAAGCAATACAGGCAGGAGTGGGTTGAGCTGGAAAACTACAGGTGTGTATTAATGCCACTTTCCTCCCTGCAGTAGCCAGAATTTAGCTCTAGGAAGACATAGTAACAGATCCATTTAGATAGTAACATGATCCATTTTAGGAACTGCAAGAAAAGATAAAGAGGCCCAACAAGACCTGCTCTTTTCTTAGGCTGATGAACGGGCTGTACCCCATATGTGGTTGGTGTTCCTTAGTCTAGTCACATGAATAAGAATATATATAGTTCCTATATGGTTGAATATGTATATTATGGAAGCATCAGTAATGACTCCAAAGTTAAAGTTGTGTGGACATCTGGACTTCAGTGGAGCTGAATTTGGCTCTGAATTTACTTTGCAAATTTGGTACAGTTATCCTTCATAAGACAATTTAATCTATGTAATTTTTTTTTGGGTGGGGGAGGGAGTTTTAGTAAATTCTATACAGAAAACATTTTAATATGCTCCCTCTTGGAAATCTAGACCTATTTTTCCTCATGCTTCTGTAGTTTTCTCTAACTTTAAACATAAATGTTATATAAGCGTCAAATTTCACCCAATAACTCATCTTTACAATCTCAGATACAGGCCATGTGGAGGAGCTCAAAATACTAAAGCTGTAAAGTTATTGCAGTAATTTGCCATAAATGAATTGAGTTTTGCCAAAGAAAGCTGATGGACGTGACAAGTGTCTTCAGCCACTTATGCATCTGGAAATTTACAATGAAATGCCCAGACTAGAATCTTGGATTTTTTAATTCATAGTAACGCATGCTATACTTCTGTGAAATATGTCTGTCTGCAAAATATCTTCATCTCCTTTAGGTCATAATTAAGGTTGTGCTTTTAAGTATGACTTAAGAGAGGAACTGGATGGGGGTGTAGTAAAAGAAAATTAGCTGCAAAGGGGAAGAGTCTGTGTATGTGAATGTTATGTGATGTGTGAGCAGCTAATGTAGCCTTTAACAGGGGTTTTCTTCCATTTTTACTGATCACATTAATTAGATATGCATTTGACTAACCTTACCTCTAAGTCAACAAAGATTTTTAAGTCAGGAAGACGCACTATGTATTATACACATTTTTCTGATACCCAAACAAATGTTAAATAAAAAGTACCTTCCTCCACACATGGTTCCAACAAAGTTGTTTGGGCAATTCATGGAGCAGGGTGCTATTAACCCAGAGTACAGGTGTCATGATATGCCTCTAAATGTTTGTGACAGGATTTGCTTGAATTTATGACATCAAACTAAAAAGGACATGGTCAGTTTGAATGCAAAATCGATATTGATCCTCTTTTCTAATTGGCAACAGATTTTGAGACCTTTCAGCCAGTCGTTCTCCCATCGATCAAGAATACAGTGACACGGGGTCAGGGTGTATTTTCTACTGTAACTTCTCTATTTCCAAAATGTACATAAGTACCGTTTATCTAGAACAGAGATTGTCACAAAGTGCACCCAGGCAATTCCATTTTTCAGAACCCTCGCATCAGATACTACTGGCCTGCCCGCGTTAGAGCACATTGTCTGTTTTTGGTCACTAACTGCTTTAGAAAAAAGAAAAGGAGGACTTGTGGCACCTTAGAGACTAACAAATTTATTTGAGCATAAGCTTTAATTTGTTAGTCTGTAAGGTGCCACAAGTACTCCTGTTCTTTTTGCGGATACAGACTAACACGGCTGTTACTCTGAAACCTTTTTCTTTTCTTTTCCATTTCTGGGCGACCCCCAAGCATGTCCAAATAAATTTGTTAGTCTCTAAGGTGCCACAAGTCCTCCTGTTCTTTTTGCGAATACAGACTCACACGGCTGCTACTCTGATAACTGCTTTAGAACACTCTGTTCCCTTCTCCCGCCCCTGAGCTTTCTGGCTGGAAGACCCCTCCTCCAAAGCTCGCCCCTTACAGTAGTAACACCTCAGCCACAACAACCCATGTTTTGGGAGTTTCATCCATCACCTGCCCAATGGGAAAGGTCAAAAGAAGATTTCCTGTTACAAACAGGGTCCCTGTGTCAAGAAGGACTTTTCTCCCCAGAAGCCAAGAGACAGAGACTCCATTATGAGAGTTAGAGCTGGTTGAAAAACAGCTAAAAAAAAACGTTTCATAAAACAATTTCAACAATTCTTTTTTGTTTTTTTCCCCAGAAATTTCAACCAGAGTTTGACCACATGTGGTTCAAGACAAAGAGAGAACCACAAGGCACACCTGCATACACTTCTCCATGGTAAAAACCTTTGAATATTTCAATATTTTTTTTCAAAATTATTTTTATTTTTTTGTAAGTAAATTGTATTCATTGATGATAATGAATTCCCGTCCCACACCTCTAGACAGGATTGGAAAACATGCACATTGGAAAACATAATCCAAACTATACATACAAAACGATGGGGTCTAAATTAGCTGTTACGCTCCAGAAAGAGATCTTGGAGTCATTGTGGATAGTTCTCTGAAAACATCTGTTCAAGTTATAGCGGCAGTCAAAAAAGCTAACAGAATGTTAGGAACCATTGGGAAAGGGATAGATAATAAGACATAAAATAGAATGTCACTATATAAATCCATGGTACGCCTACATCTGGAATACTGCGTGCAGTTTTGGTTGCCCCATCTAAAAAAATATATATTAGAAATAGAAAAGGTACAGAGAAAGGCAACAAAAATTATTAAAGGTATGGAACAGCTTCCATATGAGGAGAGATTAAAAAGACTGGGACTATTCGGAAAAGAGTTTAAGGGGGGATATGACAGAAGTCTATAAAATCATGAATGGTCTGGAGAAAATGAATAAGGAAGTGTTATCTACCCTTCACATAACACAACAACCAGGAGTTACCCAATTAAATTAATAGGCAGCAGGTTTAAAACAAACAAAAGGAAGCACTTTTTCACACAATGCACAGTTAACCTGTGGAACTTGTTGCCTGGGGATGTTGTGAAGGCCAAAAACTATAACTGGATTCAAAACAGAATTAGATAAGTTCATGGAGGATAGCCATTGGTGGACCTATTAGCCAAGATGGTCATGCATGCAATCCCATGCTCTGGGTGTCCCTATGCCTCTGACTGCCAGAAGCTGGGACGGGACGACAGGGATCACTTGATGATTTCCCTGTTCTGTTCATTCCCTTTGAAGCACTGGTCACTGTCAGAAGCCAGGATCTTGGGCTAGTGGGACCATTGGTCTGACCCATTATCGTCATTCTTATATTACGTTGAATGTTCCACTTAATATTTAATATTTTATATATTTTCATGTCTTTTAACTTCTTCAGTCTACTTGCTATGGGAAGCCTGATTTGTTTAAGGCAATCAAAACTGCTATGTTTCAGAGTAACAGCCATATTAGTCTGTATTTGCAAAAAGAAAAGGAGTACTTGTGGCACCTTAGAGACTAACCAATTTATTTGAGCATAAGCTTTCATGAGCTACAGCTCACTTCATCGGATGCATACTGTGGAAAGTACAGAAGACGTTTTTATACACACAAACCATGAAAAAATGGGTGATTATCACTACAAAAGGTTTTCTCTCCCCCCACCCCACTCTCCTGCTGGTAATAGCTTATGTAAAGTGATCACTCTCCTTACAATGTGTATGATAATCAAGGTGGGCCATTTCCAGCACAAATCTAGGTTTTCTCCCCACCCCTCCCCCCAGCACATACACAAACCCACTATGTTATATTATATTATATATACATTATATATATATTATATGTTATATAAACCCACACAAAACTGCTATATTATATTATTCTGGGACAAAGTACTGTCTGGTGCTTTCAAAGACAATTATATCCTGTGCTCTGAAGAGAGACAAGTAAAACCATGAAGAGAAGGTTGGGATGACACTCCCAACTGTGTAGTGAAAAAACCTTTACCTTCCTAGTGACCCATTTTATTAAACACAGGTTTCTTGACTACGGATTTATGACTCCCCCAAGGAAGACATGAATACCCTCCATTTCCCCGCCTTTCTTATCCTTTAATTTAAATATACATACATATGTGTGTGTATATATATACTTATTTAGTCCTGATGGTTGCAGAAATCACTTTTAAAATATAGACCAAGTATAAATAAATGCAGTGGCACCTGCTTGAATATGCAGAAAGCCTGAAACAACAGCTAAACCTGGCAGTTGTGAAAGGGTGTCACAGTGACACTACCTTTCCCATATTATGAATGTATTAATATATGAATATTGGTAAACTGGAGGCACATCCAGTCTAGATGGAAGGAGAGTGGTAGGGAGGCCTCCAGGTATGGAGAAGAGTTGAGAACCACTGATCTGAAATATTGCTTCTGCAGATCCCCAGGTGGGGGATGCATTTCTCTTGTGCTACAGAAACTCTAGAGAGATAAGGCCTGTCGGGTTTGTGAGAGCTTCCTCTTGCAGATCTGAATCTTTGGATCTACATATAGGGTAAGGATAACATTTGGCCCTCCTTAGTTCCTTCCTCTAATACCAAATCCATTGGCAGACTCCAACGAAGGTAGAAGGGTGGGAAGAGCGCACCTGCCAAGGTGATGGGTTTGCTTTTGTTTTTATTTTTTTGGTCTCTTTCAAGAACAATCCCACCAGACAACTGCTGGTGGGAGATTAACTAAGAGCATATTCCCCAAGGAACAGGGGCTTGAGGAGTGCTCATTAAATATTGCAGAGATGATAACCAAGAGTAATGCTGCTGCATGAAGGTATGACTGTTACTCTTTGTGCAGTGCTGGAAAGGTGCAAGTACCAAAAAGTACTGAGCCAAATCCAAGTCTGTAAGGCCATGTCTACACTATGAAAGTACTCCGATTTTACAGAAGTTGATTTTTGGGAACAGACTGTATAAAGTCGAATGCATGTGTCCACTCTAAGCACGTTCATTTGGCGGTGTCCGTCCACAGTACCATGGCAAGTGTCAACATTCCAAGCGGTGCACTGTGGGTAGCTTTCCCGCAGTCCCTGCTGCCCATTGGAATTCTGGGCTGAGCTCCCAGTGCTTGATGGGGCCAAAAATTTGTCATGGGTGGATACGGGTAAATGTCGTCAGTCAACCCTCCCTCCCTCCCTCCGTGAAAGCAACAGAAGACAATCATTTCACGCCCTTTTCCCTGGATTGCCCGAGCAGACGCCATAGCACGGCAAGCATGGGACTATTTTTAAGGTCAGGCTGGGATGATTTAGTTGGGGATTGGTCCTGCTTTGAGCAGGGGGTTGGACTAGATGACCTCCTGAGGTCCCTTCCAACCCTGATATTCTATGATTCTACTTTTCAATGGTGCTGCAAGCACTGGTGGATCACAAGGGACATTTCACCAACATCAACATGGGATGGTCGGGAAAGGTTCATGATGCTCGTGTCTTTAGGAACTCTGGTCTGTTTAAATGGCTGCAGGAAGGGATTTACTTCCCAGACCAGAAAATAACTGTTGGGGATGTTGAAATGCCTATAGTTATCCTTGGGGACCCAACCTACCCCTTAATGCCATGGCTCATGAAGCCGTACACAGGCACCCTGGACAGTAGTAAGGAGCTGTTCAACTATAGGCTGAGCAAGTTCAGAACGGTGGTAGAATGTGCATTTGGACGTTTAAAGGGTTGCTGGCGCAGTTTACTGACTCGCTCAGACCTCAGCGAAACAAATATTCCCATTTTTATTACTGCTTGCTGTGTGCTCTACAGTCTCTGTGAGAGTAAGGGGGAGACGTTTATGGTAGGGTGGGAGGTTGATGCAAATCGCCTGGCCGCTGAATAGACACAGCCAGACACTAGGGCGGATAGAAGACCACAGCAGGAACAGCTGCGCATCAGAGAAGCTTTGAAAACCAGTTTCATGACTGGCCAGGGTACTGTGTGACACTTCTGTTTGTTTCTCCTTGATGAAAACCCACCCCCCTTGGTTGCCTCTAAATTCCCTGTAAGCCACCCACCGTCCCCCCTTAGATCACAGCTTGCTTGCAAAGGAAATAAAGTCACTATCATCTAAAAACCATGTATTCTTTATTAATTGATTATAAAAATAGGGAGATAACTCACAAGGCAGACCGGGTGGGGTGTGGGAGGAGGGTATGAGGGAAGGAAAAGGCCACTTTAAAACTTGTTGAATGACAGCCTTCTGTTGCTTGGGCTGTCCACTGGGGTGGAGTGGTTGGATGCCTGGAGCATCTGGGTGAGGAGGCTATGGAACTTGGGGAGGAGGGAGGGTGGTAAAACGGGGCTGCAGCGGCAGTCTGTGATCCTGCTGCCATATATGAACCTCCACCAGACGCCAGAGCATGTCCGTTTGATCCTGCAGTAGCCCCAGCGTTGCCTCATGCCTCCTCTGATCTTCCTGCTGCCATCTCTCCTCACATTCATCAGCCACTGTCCTGTACTCTGCTATTGTGTCCCTCCACACATTCTGCTGAGCTCTGCCAGTGCCGGACGACTGCATGAGCTCAGAGAACATTTCATCGCGCGTGCGTTTTTTTCACCGCCTTATCTGAGATAGCCTTTGGGATGGAGGAGGAAGGCTTGAAACATTTGCAGCTGCTGGAGGAAAAACGGGAGTGAAGTATTTTAAAAGATACATTTTACAGAACAATGGCTACACTCTTTCACGGTGAACAGCGCTATTCACATTACATAGCACATGAGATTTTGGTACGAGGTCGCATTCTGTATCTTATATTGAGTGCCTGTGGCTTTGGGGTGAGAGATCACACACGCAGGGCCGGGCAACAGAATTCGGCTTGCAGGCGGCCATGGTAAGCCAGAGTCGGCTTCTGCTTCTGCAACCTTCATAACAGCAGCGCCCTCCTCTCCCATACCAAGTAAAGCACGTTGAGTTGGCCATTTAGTGCTACCGTTTTCCTGTTAATGTGCAGCAGCAGAAACCAAACTAACCTTTCCCCCCATCCAATTCTCTGGGATGATCGCTTTACTCCTCCCCCCACCGCGTGGCTGGTATCAGGGAAGATCCCTGCTAGCCAAACGCGAACAGCTCAGCGTCAATGCCCCCCTCCCCTCCTATCCCACCGCGGGACTAACTGCAGGGAGGATTTCTTTTCAGCCACAGGCAAACAGCCCAGTAGAAACAGCCACCTCTGAATGTCCCCTTAATTAAATTCCCCTATTTCAACCAGGTTACCTGTGTGAGGATAACACAGAGAGATAAAGAACGGATGTTGCTTGAATGCCAGCAAACACCGGGACCATACGCTGCCAGGCTTTGTCATGCAATGACACCAGATTATTTGCTACTAGCATGGTGTGGTAAAGTGTCCTACCATGGAGGACGGAATAAGGCTGCTTTCCCCAGAAACCTTCTGCAAAGGCTTTTAGAGTACCTCCAGGAGAACTTCATGGAGATGTCGCTGGAGGATTTCTGCTCCATCCCCAGACACCTTAACAGACTTTTCCACTAGCTGTACTGGCCACGAATGCATCCCAAGTCCTCAGGGCTACTTAATCATTAAAAAGAAAAGGAGTACTTGTGGCACCATAGAGACTAACCAATTTATTTCTCTAAGGTGCCACAAGTACTCCTTTTCTTTTCACGAATACAGACTAACACGGCTGCTACTCTGAAACTTAATCATTAAAAATAACGTTTGCTTTTATAACATGTATTATATTTAAAAAGGTACACTCACCAGAGGTCCCTTCTCCGGCTTCGTTGGGTTGGGAGGGTATTTCAGTCAGGGTGATAAAAAGATCCTGTCTGTCAGGGAGAATGGTGTGCTGTGTGCTCTCCTCAAGCTCCTCCTCCTCATCTTCCCCATCCGCAAAATCCTCAGGCATGGCGGAGAGTACCCCATCATTGGAGTCCATGGACAGGGGTGGGGTAGTGATGGCTGCCTCCCCTAAATTGCATGCAGCTCAGCATAGAAGCAGCATGTCTGGGACTCTGTCCTGGAGCGTCCATTTGATTCTTTGGTTTTCTGGTACGCTTGTCTGAGCTCCTTAAGTTTCAAGCAGCACTGTGTTGCGTCCCTGCTGTAGCCTCTGCCCCTCATGGCCTCGGAGATTTTTTGAAATGTTTTGGCATTTTGTCTTTTGTAACGTAGTTCTGATAGCACGGATTCCTCTCCCCATACAGCGATCAGCTCCAGTACCTCCCGTTCAGTCCATGCTGGAGCTCTTTTCCGATTCTGGGACTGCACGGTCACCTGTGCTGATGAGCTCGCCTGGCCAAACAGGAAATGAGATTCAAAAGTTCCCGGGGCTTTTCCTGTACACCTGGCCAGTGCATCCGAGTTCAGCGTGCTGTCCAGAGCGGTCACAAAGGTGCACTGTGGGATAGCTCCCGGAGGCCAATACCTTCTAATTGCGTCCACACTAACCCTAATTCAAAATGGTGATATCAATTTCAGCGCTAATCCCCTCGTTGGGGAGGAGTACAGAAATCGGTTTTAAGAGCCCTTTATGTCGAAAAAAATGGCTTCGTTGTGTGGACGGGTGCAGGGTTAATTCGATTTAACACTGCTAAATCCAACATAAACTCGTAGTGTAGACCAGGCCTGAGTATCACATGTGCCTTGTCCTTCCTGATCTTTCTGATTATGTATATTAATTACTGCTTGTTGCAGGAAGGTTCACAGAGAGATGGCCTCCGCTGTAGAAAAGGGACCTGATCACGCAGGTGAAATCGACACTAGCATTTGTCCTCTCCACTAGATCATGCTGCCTGCACGCCTTCTGTGATCAACATCTTACAGGATGTGGTTCTAATGAAACAGGGGTGAATGCCCTCCTCCCTCATACTTTTAAAGCAGGTTTACTCATCCTGTCACCACGCACAGACAGCATCACAGTATCGTGAATGAGGATGACTTTACACTTTCATGCAACTCTGCTCTGACCCCTCAGACGATGAACCCTCTGGAACAAAAATCCGTTCTGCATCGCTCCCACCCTTCGCACAACAGAATTCATTTTCCCATTTGGTATTTTATTTTGATGTTCCAGGCATAAAAGGCAAATGGTTCCCTCAAGCCATTTCTTCTCTATGAAACTGTGAAATAGCTTTGCAATTTCAGAGCAGTTTAAAATGCATTGTTATGTTCAGAAAGAAAGGGCTGGGGTGGGGGGAGAGCTCCTTTTCTAACTTTGAGTACTGAATGCAGCAGGAAACCTGATTTAAATTCTTCAAATAAAGATTTTCATAGCCTCCGCAGTTATCAAGGCAGATGCCTCCCTATTTGCATACTGCCATCTATGTAAAAGAGATGAGACTCAATAGTTTTATTATAATTATACAGCTAGTATTAATAAGTCTATTGTTATCATCTCTGCCTTTATAAAGCATGGCATTTCTGTCGTACAAACTGAAGGACTGGTCTGCATTTTAAAGGTCCATTCTCAAAGAGAAAAACCTTTCCTAAAGACTCTCCTTATTTTGTTGGGAATGAACGGTCTTGCTGCAGATTATCACTGACGACAGGGCTTGATGACTGGGTTTTTCAACACACCTTCCTGAGCGCTGCTCAGGATGCACAGTGCTTTGTTTAAGATTCACAGCCGCAGCACGATGCATTTTTAAAGATTTTATCGATGGCAGTTTCTATGGGATTCCAGGCCATTCCTTGGTGCCTGGATTGTTGTTTTTTTATTTCTTTCTTTAAACGGGGCACCCACCACTGAAACATGGAGGAAGGTGACTGATAATTAAGGTGAAAATGCAGCTCTCCCATTGCACTACAGAATCTTATCTTAAGTGCAAACTCTCATCAAAAGCATTCTTATCTCACTGCCTGCATATCCTGCACTCGAACCTCACACACAACTCTCATCAAGATCAATGAAAGCTCTACATAGGGAATGAAGGTGCAGTCGTCAATAGAGGCTTGCAGCAAGTGTGGCTATGAAGGCACAACTGTCTGGGGTGGCAAAGTGTATCAAGAAAAACCATTGGCTTTTGAGACTGATAAAACAAGTAAATGAAGCTGAGGCCCATGTGGTATCGTGGCTGGAAGGAATGGCTTACAAAGCCTAAGGCTCAGGTTTTGAAACACACTGAGTCCTGAGAACCACAAGTCCAAATCCTGGCAGGATTCTTCTGAGGTAGATGAACTAAATACCATGGAGATCAGTTTATGAGATGGATTTTGGGACGCCCAATGTAGGGATCTTAGAAACCAGTAACATGATTTCCACGGGTGCATGGCTTCCCAATGGGACCTGTGGGTGTTTGGCATCTCTGAATATGATTCTGTATGATGTGCATGCAAACCAATGAATTCTGCACATGTATAATCAGGATCTGGGTCTTGTGCTGGTTGCTGGAAGACGCTATCCAGCAACATGCAACAAGTGATCGTAATAACAAACAGTATGAGAGAAGGGCTTGGAGTGGGGTACCAGAGTTAACAGTGATGAAAGCATTCTGTTTAACTAGCGCCCACACCACACAACAGAACCACTAACCCGGGAACCTATCCTTGCAACAAAGCCCGTTGCCAACTGTGCCCACATATCTATTCAGGGAACACCATCATAGGGCCTAATCACATCAGCCACACTATCAGAGGCTCGTTCACCTGCACATCTACCATTGTGATATATGCCATCATGTGCCAGCAATGCCCCTCTGCCATGTACATTGGTCAAACTGGACAGTCTCTATGTAAAAGAATAAATGGACACAAATCAGATGTCAAGAATTATAACATTCAAAAACCAGTTGGAGAACACTTCAATCTCTCTGGTCACTCGATTACAGACCTAAAAGTGGCAATACTTCAACAAAAAACTTCAAAAACAGACTCCAACGAGAGACTGCTGAATTGGAATTAATTTGCAAACTGGATACAATTAACTTAGGCTTGAATAGAGACTGGGAGTGGATGGGTCATTACACAAAGTAAAACTATTTCCCCGTGTTTATCCCCACCCCAACCCCCCACTGTTCCTCAGACGTTCTTGTCAACTGCTGGAAATGGCCCACCTTGATTATCACTACAAAAGGTTCCCCCTCCCCCCAGCTCTCCTGCTGGTAATAGCTCACCTTAAGTGATGACTCTGGTTACAGTGTGTGGTAACACCCATTGTTTCATGTTCTCTATGTATATAAATCTCCCCACTGTATTTTCCACTGAATGCATCTGATGAAGTGAGCTGTAGCTCACGAAAGCTTATGCTCTAATAAATTGGTTAGTCTCTAAGGTGCCAAAAGTCCTCCTTTTCTTTTTGCGAATACAGACTAACACAGCTGCTACTCTGAAACCTGTCTTTAACTAGGCTGGCTCTCTGCACAGCTTGACAGGTCTCACGTCACTGGCACTTTTTGAAATATCAACAATCCCCACATGCCCTCTGCCTGGCTGTTATCTGATAGGCACCATGTTTTTTGAGTGGGCTGGAGAGAGCAAGGCGGGAGTTGGCTATGCTAGAGATGAGGTTGCTGTGATCAAGACAGGAGATAATGAGGCCCTGCAGCAATCTCCTTACCAATATCAAATGCACAAGAGCCTTATGGAACGAAACTCTGGCAATTTCCGTTTGCTGAGACTCTAGAGAGGCAACTCTGGGATATCCATAACCCCAGGTGTGGGAAGCTGCCAGTGAACACTTTTATAGTATGTACGTTCCTCCTACAGAAACCCCGCACCAGTTACAGACATGGCCCTAAATCCCACTCATTAACTCAAACCCTGCCCTCCAAAGCACAAAGACGCAGGTATATTTTCAAAGACCTGCTACATAGGGATGTCAAGCCATGTGTCTCACATGGGTTTTGGTGAGTCACATGACTAAACTCCACATAAAGCATTGAGAAGATCCCCCGGGCTTAATCAATGAACATTTTCTATCCCATTCTTCACCTACCATGAAAAAAGACCTTAAATCCAGATTTATCACCTCCCCAAGTACTTGTCATCTTGCATTATCCTGGCAGAACACCAAATCTTAAACAGATTCCCTCTAGTAAGGAATTCATAGACTCCCCGAGTGGACAGGATTAACAGAACGAATCGCAGTACTTAGGCATTCAAATGTGTAGTCTGTGGAGCATATTTCATAGCTCTGAGGAGACAAACAAATGCAAATTGAAATCACTACTAGGAAAGGCAACGTCTTCTAGGTGTCCAAGGGAACTAAATCTTTCTACTCATTTCCCTTTTTGGGCAAATTCCACCAGCCTTCACCATATACCAACCACTATCAAATGGGAAGAGGGAAGACAGAACTAACTCTGTTTGGCATATTTTTATCTAAGACTCCAGAGGCAAGTTAGAAAAAAGAACTGACTTTATGAAGAGTAAGAGATTAACCCAGCTGAGCCCAACTGGAATGGCAGGAGCCAGTCAGAAAGGATGAGAGAGGATTTGAGTTCTGTCTAGAGCCATAGAAATTTCAGGACCCAATGATCCAAATGTCTAACTTGGAGCGTTACATCAGCAGAAAAACTTGACTGTTCAGACCTTGAGGACATGAGGCTTTCGCAGACACTTTGGGGGAAGCAGTGGCTTTCATACAGTCTGGACTGCTGAGGAAACCCTGTACCAGGGTCCATGGTCCATGTTTTTCAGCTTCACTTCAATGGTCAAATTCCTTCCAACAGCAAAGAACAGCAAGGCTGCAACACTGAAAGACTCTTGGCAACTAGTTCCTAGCTTACATGCCAATTTCAAAGTTTAGCTCCTCATCAGAGGGCTTACACACATCACCAACAATTCTATGACATAAGGTCTAAAAGACAGAAATGTAATAGCAGAGGGTACTCCAATCTTGCAGACACAGGTATAATAAGACCCGCTGGCTGGAAGTTGAAGTTAGACAAATTCTGACTGGAAATAAGGCATGGCTTTTTAACTGTGAGGGTAATTAACTATTGGAACAAACTACCAATTCAAGAGTAAGGTGGGGAGCAAAACTTTTTGCTCACACTGACCTAGTATGAGGCCTTAAGAAAGTCACTTTACTTCTCTGTGCCTCTCTTTTCACTCCTACCCATTCCCCTATCTATTCAGATAGTAAACTCTTCAGGTCAGGGACTTTCTTTCACTAGATGTTGATACAGTGCCCAACACAATGGACTGTGATCTCAGTTGGGATCTCTAGGCACTAACTAATGGAAATAATGGAAATACAACACCTTTTCTTCTTTTTTCTCAGCACATACAGTAGCTCCCAACTGTCTTATATTTCTGAGTGGACTGAGCAAATACGATCAAACATGACCGGTGTTCACCGTCAGCACAGCAAGGTACCCATGTTTTCAATAGCATCCTCCCAAATTTCTTGCTTATCTAAATTCAAATTTGTTACCAATGTGTCTTGAATTAGCTCTAACCTATTACTAGTCTCTGACAAATCCTTTTTAATCCTACCTCACTTGTGCCCAATCCAGCGTCCACTGAAGTCCATGGGAATCTTTTCATTGACTTCAGTGGGTTCTGGATCAGGTCCTTAATCCATAGGCTGCCCAGGAACATGGAACAAAACCAGACCTGATGACTAGTTAGAGGGCGTTTAAGAGCACTACACAGACTAGGTGGATTGGAAGATAGCCTATCCTGCAGAGGATGACTAGAACTACCGTACAACCTCCGTGTATGCACTGCTCAAATGCCTACCTCATTCAATATGGCATTTCAGTGGCGCATGGAGTGATTCCTGCAATAATTTGGTACCAGGGAGCCACAGCTGGTCCTTAGCTAAGGCACCCCTGATACCTGCGCTTAAAGCAAAGGATTAAATCTCTCTGTTATGCAAATGGTAAGATCTCTCCTCAAAGTACGAAACAAATTTTCTGAGAATTCACAAGAGAATCTGTTAAGTAGTTTATGTGTTATGGCCCTTTCAAAATGTCCCGTTTTGACTTTTTTTTTTTTTTTTTCTGGGTGGGAGATGAGTCTAAACTTTTTTGGAGCAGTAAGTCTAACCTTTTCATTTCTCTCAGATCCTGCTGGCAAATATGCTCCTGAACTCTGAGATTTGAAACTGATTCACATACTTGTAGATGGGCAACAAAAATGATTAGGAGTCTGGAACACATGACTTATGAGGAGAGGCTGAGGGAACTGGGATTGTTTAGTCTGCAGAAGAGAAGAATGAGGGGGGATTTGATAGCTGCTTTCAACTACCTGAGAGGTGGTTCCAGAGAGGATGGATCTAGACTATTCTCAGTGGTAGAAGAGGACAGGACAAGGAGTAATGGTCTCAAGTTGCAGTGGGGGAGGTTGGATATTAGGAAAAACTTTTTCACTAGGAGGGTGGTGAAACACTGGAATGGGTTACCTAAGGAGGTGGTAGAATCTCCTTCCTTAAAAGTTTTTAAGGTCAGGCTTGACAAAGCCCTGGCTGGGATGATTTAATTGGGGATTGGTCCTGCTTTGAGCAGGGGGTTGGACTAGATGACCTCCTGAGGTCCCTTCCAACCCTGATATTCTATGATTCTATGATTACTGTAATATCTAAGACAAAATATTATTATATTGTAATTATGGTCACACCTTGTATTATGATCGCACCGAGGAAGCCCAATCAAGGATCAGGGCCACATTGTGCTTGGCACTGTACAGATTAATAGGAAAGAAAACATTCCCTGCTGCAAAGACTTTATAGTCTAAGGGTCAGACAGGATGTGACAGGTGGATAAAAACACAGGATGGCAGGATGAGGTAAAAAAATGAAATGAGTTTATCAGCTACATGGAAGTTTTGTGTTAGGTTACTTTTCATGCTATTAATATGAAAATGTTGAATTTATTAACACTCATAGTTAGACTCATTTCTTTTTGCATTATGATACTTGTTATGTAAATATTTGCTGATGAGACCATTTGGCATCTGAAGTTTTAGAGGTCAAAAGGTTGAGTTCAATTATATGGGGGAAGTCACGGGCTTCTTTTCATGTCTATTGCAATAATACCTTAAGGCCACAAACAAATTGGGCTCCACATTATGCTGGGTGCTGCATAAATATATAGTAAATAATGGTCCCATATGAAGCTCTTTAGCTCATTCACATTTGCTAATCTACACACCCAACAATATTCACAGAGCCCCAGTGGCCTCACTCCACTTTACTGTGCAGACTCTGATATTGCTATGTGTTTGTACTTTTACAGTGACTTCCATGAGAGGATCTCAAAGAGCTTTCCAAACCTTTAAAGTCCATAACACCCCTCAAGATATAGTTAAGTATTATTACATTCATTGCACAAAGGAAGAAACTGAGGCAGGCAATGATTAAGTGACTTTCTCCAGGGTCACTGGGGAATTCGGTGTACATGCTGTTTTGCCACTTTCTGTGGTAAAGACGAGAATAGAACTCAAATCAGCCAGCTCCCACTCCTCTGCCTTTAAACCACAAGCCAATCCAGCCTTCCTAAAAAAAAGGCAATGTAGAATATTTACAAACAATCTATGTGGTATTAACATAAATAATTAAAACTAACCTATGCTTGCCAAAATTAATCCAAATATTACTGCATCTTGAGTGCAGTAGCATTGATTTTTTTTCATCATGTTTTATCATTTGCTAACTTGCAGAATTGGTCCCTTGCTCGTTAGAGCAAAAAATTAGTGAGATTCTACTGTAATGTGCAAAACAGGGTTGAAATAGTTTTCCATACCTGCAGGAATTCACTTAAACAGTAAGTAAAGCAGGGGTTTGGCTAAATGATAATATTTCGTGTTGCTCATGCACCTTCAATCCAAGAAGTAATTCAATAAGGTTCATAACTCACCTGCGAGGTGGTGTTAACTATCTCCATTTTACATATGGGAAAACTGAGGCACAGAAAGGCTAAGTGACTTGTCTCAAGGTCACACAGCAAGTAGAGAAGGACCCTCACCAGCAGAACTAAATTCACCTTACTCTCCTTTCTGTGCTTTAACCACTAGACCAGGCTTATGTATGGCGCATAGCTCTTTACAGGATATCTGATAGAGGATTCCTAAAAACAGGGAACAGTATTGCCTTTGCTATGATTAAAATCTACCATTCTCTTACTGAAAAAGTCTACAGAAATTTAATTAGGAGTCTATAGAAAATATGCTAAAACCCTATATATTTTTCAGGAAAAAAAGAAATCCGCATTATAGGTTTTATGAGCCGTATTAGCAAATTCTACATCAGGGATATAAATCTCTGTATTATGTTCTACAGGAAGGTTTACAAAAAAAACAACTATGGAAAACATCATTTTCTCCTAAACCCTACAGATTTTCCCATATGTGATGAATTCCCAACAAACCCCAAAGAGTGATTCTTAAGCTCTTCTATAAAGAAGGGCAATGTACATGAAAGCCAATTTCTCCCCATCATTGAAATTCTTTATCAATTAGTATTGAGACTCCCAAAATAGGTCTGTCCCCTTTTCCATCCTTTCCTTTATCCATGGCATCTTGTTACTGCCCCCTTATCTGGTAATGATCAGTCTTGACAAGAGGTTTCCAAGGGATGGGCGGGGAAGACAAGGTTTCAGGGAAAACTGCAGCTTCTGAACTTCATGCTTGTCAATAGCTGTTTTAGCTTATGTTCCCATACTAATGTCCCTTCTAAATATTCCTTTGGGGGGCTCTACTCACCACCACCCTGCTGTTGTTCTATTCATCAATACAATCAAAACAGGAGTAGATCCTGTCAGTTAAGGTCAGGGTTTGTTTTCTTTCAGACCTATGGAAAGGCAATGCCTCAGTCTCTTGATGTAAAATAAATACATACATATTTCGGCATTAATTTAAAAAGAAACGATCAGGGCTCACAGATCTTCCTTGACTGCCACATTAAATTAACGTCTCTCTCATAACTAGCAGAGATCCGCTCCCCACACTTGCCTCTCGATAGCCCCCCCCCGGCCCCATTCTCACCTCCCTTTTTAAATATAAATTTACAGTTTATCATTTAGTTTGTGGCAGCATGCAGAGGCCCCAACCCGGCCCCACTGCGCTGGGTGCTGCCTACACTGATAGGGAATGACAGGCTTAGCCCCAAGCAGCTTGCCGTGTAAAAATGAACAGAGAGTCTTGTGAAAGGCCTGTGGAAGGAAGGCTGCTGTTTATCTACAGAACAGCTATAGTGTGCAGGCAATGGCTATGCAAGCTTCCCCTGGCTGCCCCACTGGTGAGTTTCAATCCTAACCTCGAGAGACTAAAGGTAACATTTTCAAAAATGCCTCATGAACCTAAATCCCTTTGAGATTAAAACTTTACCCTCAGCCCCGAATTTTCAAAAGTGTTCAGCATGCACAACTGGGGCCAGGTTTTCAAAGAAGCACAGCTCACATCTTGGCCCCCAAACAAGCGTCCGCACTGTGGGCTCACACTGGCTATTCAGCTCTTTGGAAAATCTGGGTGTCAGCATCAATCACAGCAAGAGTTGCTGAGTACTGAGCATTATGGACCATATGGCCCTGCTTTAAGTATCTAAATGGGAGCTGAGCTATTTATTTTGAAAATCTGGATACACCGTGTTGAATGCTTGAAAATCAAGTCCCAAGGACCCAATCCAATGCCCGCTGAAGTCAATGGAAAGGCTCGCACTGTTGTTAATGGGCATTGGCTCAAACCCAAGTGAAAAGTAGTTCTTGGCCTTTCTGCTGAGACTAAAGGCAAAGGCATGTGTCAGGTGTGTTTGTATTTTTTGTGATGTAGAATCTTGTCTACTAGGGACTGACCCCCAAACTCATTTGACAGAGACCATGGGTTCTCAAACTTTTCCATAGAGCAGGCTACATCTTAATAGAGAGACCGTCTCCTGGATTACCTCTTCTCTCATTCATGATCACATTGGCCACGGCCAGCTCAGCCCGTGCCAACTCCAGCAATTCTTTTCTTGGAAGAGTGATACTTAATGTATTATTAGCTGTCTTTTAATGCTACTTAGCAGCTGAAAATAAGGAGAACAGTGAGCAGGTTACCAGCCAGCTCCCACAGACCACACGTGTTCATGGACCATAGTTTAATGACCTCTGACCTAGATCACAAATGACCATTTTTTGCCAACACACAAATACAAATTAGTGTAACCTTTTCCCATATACTGCACTGCATTACACTCCATCTTGGCACACACACTCTGCTCTGATTTTAATACAGGTGAGTCGCATCATACATGCATTTAACTTATGCAAATTAAACTATATGTGCTCGGCAAAAAAAAAGAAAAATAACAAGATACCTGTAAATAGCGCAGGCGATTCCACCCACCATTCCACTCAATGAGCGTATGCCCCAGAGTGAGTGTGAGATGGGAGACGTGAATCTGCTGTTCCCTCAGACAGTCTCAGTTCCTGCGTGCCTCTCATAGTGTGAGCATCTCACCGCGCTGAGTGTGATTCTAGTGTTTAAAGATACGTATTTTTCGTACAACATGGCCCCTAAAGGCAAGCCAACTACTTCATCTGGTGATCAACCAAAGAAACAGTGATCTGTTCCAACACCGGAGGAAAAAACTGGCTGTGTTGGACTTATTGAGAGACAGTATGTCGGTCTCCAACATGGCACATAAATATGGCCACAACGAATCTAACATCCGTGCCATCAAGATTCGAGAGAGAGAGAAATTTGTCAAGCCATGGCATCAAGTGCTCCAATAACTGCTAAGATGACGAGCCAGGTGCGTGATAAGACTTCAGTGAAGACTAAAAAGGCATTAAACTTATGGCTGGAAGACATGAACCGTAAACATGTGCCTATCGATGGCAACATGTTGCAAGAAAAGGCTCTTAGCCTCTACGTGCTGTTCAAACCTCCCACCGAAGAGGGACAGCCTTCTGACGAGAAGGAATTCAAAGCCAGCCAAGTTTGGCTTAACAGTTTTAGGAACCGCTTCAACCTCAAAAACGTGCAGACTACTGGTGAAGCTGCATCTGCCAATGAAGAATGATTTAATTTCTGAATACGATCCCTCTATGGAACGAAGCCTCAAAATCACACATAAGTATTAAGGATGATTTGAGACCATATCAAGAAATGTTTAAGCAGCTCAAGAGACAACAGCGACAGCTGCCATTCACCATGTTTTTCAAGGAAAAACAACCAGCAGCAGATGAGCCTACGCAATCAACTTCTCGAGCTGAACCAGAGCCAACCACTTTGTCTACAACTCGCTCTCCGTCACCCAAGCTCTCCGTCACCTCCATCTCCTGGATCGACATCAAGCCCTTATGACCCCCTGTAATTACCCCACTGTAATTGCTCCCTGTAATTAAAAATACAATACTGTAAAATTATATTTTGCATATTGTGACAAAGTTCCTCCTCTACCTTGGTGGGTCCTCTGCTTATTGGTGGATTTTGCTCGCCTCAGAGATTCACAGTAGCCCTCAGTTTGGCCACTTTCGTGGCTCAAATCAGCCATTCACTCAGATAACCCCATCACTGGCCAGCATGGGGAAAAGGAAAGAGAACAATCCCCACAGTCTCTGCTGGTCTACCTACTGCGTCGGGGGACACGCCAGGGACCTTCCCCTCTGGTGGGACCCACAGTCTAAGTCAACTCCTCCTATATCCAATAGGGAGTTGGGGGGGATGGGGGGAACCCGGGCCTGCCCTCTACTCCGGGTTCCAGCCCAGGGCCCTGTGGATCACAGCTGTCTACAGTATTTTGTGTAACACTGTGTGACAGCTACAACTCCCTGGGCGAGTTCCCCATGGCCTCCTCCCAACACTTTCTGTATCCTCGCCACAGGACCTTCCTCCTGATGCCAGATAGCGTTTCTACTCCTCAGTCCTCCAGCAGCCCGCCCTCTCACTCTCAGCTCCTTGCGCGCACCTCACTAACTGGAGTGAGAGCCTTTTTAAACCAGGTGTCCTGATTAGCCTTAATTAATTCTAGCAGCTTCCCAATTGGCTACAGGTGTCCTAATTAGCCTGCCTGCCTTAATTAGTTCTATAAAGTTCCTCAGTGTTCTGGAATAGTCCCTGTTATTTTACCCAGGGAAAAGGGACCTGCTTAACCTGGAATTAATGTATCTACCTTCGACCACTCTTTTGTAGCCATCTGGCCTGACCCTGTCACAATATGTACTCTTTATTATATACTGTATACATTATACATATTACTGCACAGGGTTGTGTACACAAAACCATGCACAGTATACTGTACTTTATGGGCGATTTAAGGGATTTTCAAGGGTAATTTTGACTGGGATTTTAGCCTTATGTGCTGACTTTAGAACTTAACCCCCGCGTAAGATGAGACTCCACTGTAGTAATCATCTTCAGTGAAAGACACATCATGTCGAAAAGTCAGAGACAGCTGCCTACACAGCAAGGGTAAGACACACTCCAGTTTTCTGAAGATTTGATAAAAGCTGCAACAATAAAAAAAATGTGAAATATTGCTCCAGTTTTTATGTTTGCCTAACGAGAGGAGTAATACTTCTAAGATATGTTGCAGCAGAAAATAAAGACAAGCAAGCTAGAAAGAAGACATTTGCGCAAAGGGGGGAGCAGAGTGGGAAAGTTTAGGAGGGAATGGGCTGGGAGATGCAAATGTTGGAGAAGCACTGTGACACAGAGAAGTAATTGTATGAATATGATGTGCCCAGGGGTATAGCCTAGATGGACAAAATTAAACTGGGCTATTAACCAAAGGAGCTGAGTTTGCATTAGCTCTCTGGATCAGTTGAACTGGACCAGACACAGGGAAAGTTACTTGGGACCAGACCAAACTGTACACTCTGCCCTGATTAAAGAAAAGTGAATAGCTGCACCTCCCCAGGAGTAGACCAGACAATGAATTGTGACTCAGAGTTATAACTCCTCTCCTGCTCCCATTTGCCTTAGGGAGTGAGCAGTGTACTATAACTTTTTACATACAGCTTACTGCCCCCTTCCCAGGGGCAGCAGGTTTGTGTAATTTTTGGTGGTTCCCAGAACGAGTCCAAGTTCCCCCCTCCACCTGCCTTGTAAGTCGATATATATTTTTTAAAATAATGTAAAAATGGACTGGAAACAGTAAGCATTTAACAGTTTCCCTATATTGCAAGATATCACTATCATAAGAAAAATGTATTTAACTAAGAATATCAAGTTTATTAATACTCTTTTGAATATGGAAACAACCAAGCACTCTTGGATCAATAACCTTCAAAAGCAAATACTTTCTAAAATTAAAACAAAAAATAGCCCCTTCTTTTACGATGTTCTTCAGGAGGCAGCAAACACTTTTCATCGTTGTTCGGTTTTTGAAACGAAGTCATCCAGGAGACTTGCAATGTCCAATTCAGATGTAGAGTCCTCATGAATGTGCAGAAATACCAAATAATTTAGACATTCTTGGCCCATTGTCGTTCGCAGATAATTTTTCAGTCTGCGCAGGCAACTGAATGATCGCTCAGTGGTGCAGGTTGTAATCGGAATTGTGTAGAATAATTTCAGGAGAATTGTAACTTCTGCCAACTTGTCACTCAAGCCTTCATTTTGTTTCAGAAAATGCTTCACTTTGCTCACCAAATTAAGCTGGCAATTTCTCAATCTTCAAATATCACTCAGCATTTCTAAATGAAGAGATAGCCTCTCCGTGTTAATGTTACCATGGAAAGCTTCACTGATTAGGACAATGGCCTGTTTTGAGCCATTTGCTGCATCATTTGCGTCTCCAATTTTACTGCAAATGGCTTTCCATTGAAAACCTCTGTTCAATGGCAACTTTGCAAGCATCAATGATCCCGACATATATTTGATGAAAATACTCTTTGGGGTCACTGAAGGCGTGAGGAAGGCTTCCATGGTCAAGCCATCTCAGTGGCTTGCGTTTTCTTGGGAGTCTTGGATCACCTAAATAAAAGTTTCTTGCCTTATCTACCGTTGTTTCCCAGATGTGACTGTATGATCAGTTGGTGCGCATCCCACCCAACGCCTCTTGCAACAGGCCAACTTTCTTCACAACACTTGCCAATGACACTTTTGGGCTTTGAATTTTTGCGTTAGCTTCTTCTACAGGACCCATGGATTTCACAAGAACTGTCAGTGTAAAGTACATTGAAAAAAACTGACATTGCTTCGAGAATACAATCTCAGCCAAATTCATCTGAAGAGTAACTAAATTCATCCAGGCAGTTCATCATGGCCTCGTAGCCCAAAAAGGGCATATCACACCTGAGAAGTGTAGCTTCCACAATTTTGAAAAGAGAAGCAGCATCCATTGCATCAGTTTGGTAAAACCCAATCAATTCCTCATAAATCTCCTAGTCTTCCCTAGAAAAGAACCATAAAGAAAAACTTGTTCTTTTCTTGACAAATCAGTAGTCTGATCCACTACAATGGCATAAAACTTAGAAGCCTTTATCTTTTGCTCCATTTGCCTTAGTACCATCATTGCCATCATTTCGATTATTTCATTAATAACCTCGTGTGACAGTCACTTGTATTTTGTGCGACTAAGCCACTGTCTCAGTTCCTCTGAATCTGTCCTGCGTAGCAACAAGAGCTGCAGCAAATTTGAATCACTCTCATTATGGCCATGTAATGCTATTCCTTGTTGAGCTAGGCACTGAACACTGGTAATAATGTTGTGCAGAGCATTCGTAGCTGATTGTGATTCTTTTCTGTAACTGGCCAACACTAGGGCAGAAACATTTACCTGCGATGGCAGAGCAGCAGACTTCATTACCACTTCCTTGTGACAGGAGGATTTTTCATGTGATGTAAAACCACGCAATGCGTGTCTCCCAGCTTGAAATCCGGACAAAATAAACATTGGTTTGGCCTTTGTAGAAAATTTAAGATCTTCTTTTCAGAACAGTCTTTGCAGACTGAGCAAAAAGCTCTGTCTAATTCGCTACTGTACTCCAACCACGTAAACCTTGATATCCAAGATTGCTGAAAACTCCTTTTCTTATCCTGTAGATTTGCCGCATCTTTCTTTTGTATAACTTCAGTGTGCAAGCTGGGTGTCGAACTCAGGCCACCACTTGATGAATTACCCTTTTCTTCTTTTCTCTGGGTAACTTTATTAAGAATTTATCCATTGTTGATTATTATTACTGGTCCTACGAATCAAGTATTTGTTGCTGGCATAAAATGAAGCTGCAATGTGCTGGCGCCACAAGATTATAAGGGCCAATTAAAAGTGGAAATGGAGAAGCAGCACTCGCCTGCTTCAATATGTTATATTTTGTTGCACGCTTATACAACCAATTCTATAATTTAAAGAGTATAAAATAATCAAGTATTGTGCTAAACACGATCATACCCCAAACTGACTGCCGGATTTAAGTTGTGTGTTTTTTCCCTCAGGCACTCATACAGTATACAGCAGTGTTCCCTCTAATTTTTCCCACTCATGTGTGGAATGAATCTTGTTATATGCACCAATATGGAGGGGATGTGTGACAAATCACCTCCATATTGGTGCACATAACAAAATTTATGGGGTGGGGCTGAGAGGTTTGGAGCGTGGAAGGGGGCTCAGGGCAGGGTAGAGGGTTGGGGTGTGGTGGGATGAGGGCTCTGGCTGGGGGTGGGGATGAGAGGCTTGGGGTGTGGGAGGGGCTCAGGCCTAGGGCAGAGGGTTCTTGGGGTGCAGGAGTAAGGGCTGTGGGGTGGGGCCAGGGATGGGGCATAGGGTTGGAGTATAGGGGGTGAGGGCTCTGGCTGGGGGTGCAGGCTCTGGGATGGGGCGTTTGGGGTCAGGCAGGCTGCCCCGGGGTTGGGGCCAGAAAGGAGGACTCCCCCAGCCCTCTCCCTTCTGGCAGCAGCAAGCTGTGGGGGAGGGCTCCCCCCCCAGTAGCACACTCACCCTGCATCACTGTCACTGCTGCAAGTGCTCCTACGGCTCCTCTCAGGTCCACGAAGCCCCCTCGCCTCCCCTGTGGTGGGTGCCGGGGGCGGGAGGGGCTGCCATCATGTGCGCGCCTCCTCCCTTCCTCCCTTCGCAGGCGGCGGTTCCTCAGCCTGCCGCCAGCACCGCTCCCTTTTGTAGCCAGCAGCGGCAGCCGAGGGAGTGCAGCACGGAGCAGCAGGGCAGCCACCCGCTGCCCAGGGCACAGGCAGGGACGCTCCGTGAGAGGCGTGCGGGGGTGGCAGGTGGGGCGGGGGGAGACACGTGGGGCGGCAGGCCACGGGAGTGACCCAGCCCCGAACACTGGTGGAACTGGGCCTCCAGGCCCTGAATATTGCTGCAGCATGGGCACCATGGACCCACCCATATAACTCACCACCTCTGCCCCTTCTGTGTGATGGTTACCTACCGTGGCCAGCGAGTGTGGGGGCAGGGCATGGAACCAGCACTCCCCATCTCTTTGCCCCTCCCTGCCAGCTTACTTGCAGTAGGGAGTATTGGGTGAGCAGCTGTCCTCCCCATGGCAAGGGTCACACTCTGAGCAGGGGGTCAAATAAGGGCTATGATGATCTAGCTCAGTGGTTCTCAACCGGGCTATGTGTACCCACGGGGTACGCAGAGGTCTTCCAGGGCGTATATCAGCTCATCTAGTTATGTGCCTAGTTTTACAACAGGCTACATAAAAAGCTCTAGTGAAGTCAGTGGAAACTAAAATTTTATACAGACAATGACTGGTTTATACTGCTCTATACTACACACTGAAATGTAAGTACAATATTTATATTCCAATCAAAGTATTTTATAATGATATGGTAAAAATGAGAAAGTCGGCATTTTTCAGTAACAGTGTGCTGTGACATGTTTGTATTTTTATGTCTGATTTTGTAGGCAAGTAGGTTTTAAGTGAGGTGAAACTTGGGGTACGCAAGACAAATCAGATTCCCGAAAGGGGTACAGTAGTCTGGAAAGGTTGAGAGCGACTGATCTAGCTGATCAGGATTGCTGCAGGATTGCAACCTCTAAGGTAGAGCCAAAGTATGGAGACAAGAAAAAGAGAGAGAACCTGACATATGGGATGCCATTATGTTCAACACTGCCTTACTTAACCCTGACCTGGCCAACTTCCCTCTCCCTTCAAGAGCCCAAGATCCCAAAGATCTCATGAGTATTTCCCTAAGGGAAAAGGCGTGTCCATGGCTCAGATGTCACCTGTACTCTCCAATGTCCTGTTTGCCTGAAGGCATTTCAGTGCTGCTAAGCATGCAGAGCAGCTTGGGATCACAAAGGATGAAAGTTATCTTATTACACATGTCACAATGTACCAAACATTCTTACTGGATAATAATGCCCTGCCCAGTTTGGGACACTGGAGTAGCTGCTCCACTTATCTGGAAGGTGTTAACAGCTGTGAACCACTCACAGGATTTTCAATGCCTTTCCACATCACCTACTTAACCCCACCATACCCACGCCAACCTCAGCTTCCCAAACATCCCCATATCACCCAGCTGCCAACCCAGTGCCACATGACCCAGTTGTCAAGCTCAAGATATATAAGCCACATTCCTGGGCGATCCCCAAGCATGCCCAAATAAATTGGTTAGTCTCTAAAGTGCCACAAGTCCTCCTAGGTTTTTTTGCTGATACAGACTAACACGGCTACCACTCTGAAACCTGACACATAACACTGTGAATCTGCTCAAAGACAATGTCTAGAATTATGATATTTAAAATTTCCCACACAACAGCCAATTCACGCAGTTGCTTCTGGCTCCAGGGAAGTCTCAAATGCTGGTCCCTAAGCTAGAGAGAAGCAATGCACCTCAAGAACGAAAAAGGAGACAAAACGTACAGCTGATTGAGAATGAAAGAAGGGGGAAATTGCGAATTCTTGCACTGCCTCATTAAACTCTCCTTTTTAAGGATGTTTCTCTTAAATTGGAAGTGCTGCCAGCTCCAACTACGCTGATAACTTCAGAGCCAAACATGCCATTGAGGAGAATGGATTTCAGAGTTGGAGTTCATTTATGCATTGGCTTTTGACGAAATACAGACTATTTATCTTTGTGAAACTGGTAACACAACTGCATCATTTTCCATTGCAAGTAGAGTCAATGCACCCTGCCGATTCAAAACTAAGAAAAGCGCTGTACATGGTGTCTTCCTCTATTTGCCAGTTGCCACACAAACATAAAATAAATGACAGTCCCTACCTTAAAAAGCAGTTTAAATAAGGAGAAAACAATGAGGGGCAAGACAAGGCTGACAGGGATAAGGACACACAGTGATATATATTACCAATGGCCAAGATTTTCAACTTGAGGCTTCTTAGAGGAGGCCTGACTTTCAGAAAGTGCTGAGTGCCACCCTCTGATAATCAGGCCTTTTAAACATCTCTCAAGTTAGCCACCCAAACGCTCAAGCATCCAAAAATCACATTAAAAAAAAAAAAACTATGCAAACTTCAAAAGTGTTCTTAGTTTGACCCATGCAACTTAATCTTTGCTGTGCAGTGGGGATCCCTAAATCCATGCCAACTTGACCTAAAATAAACAGAAAAGGTTACTTCGGTATCTGTGTTATTCCCTTATACTTCTCTAATCTTGCTATAGGAAATATCTCGAACACTAGATGCTAAACTTAAGTGCACATACTTATCAAAATCAACAGACAAGTTTAGGGGTCATCATGGTATTTATTTGAAAAATTCATATAATTCATTTCTGACCCTCTTTGAAATATTCTTATAAAGAAAGTTACTGCACATTCACAACTGCATTTACAGGGCTGTGCCATCCAGCCCTGTAAATGCATATGGTCTGTGGCATAAAACTTCCCACCTCACACTGTCAGCAAAACTGCTCATAAATCAGAGTTTACCTAGCCGTTTGTTTTTTGTTTCCCCTAGAATGCCACAGGCTACAGACAGATGAAATAGGAATTATTATAGCCTTTCAAAAGAGCAGTGTATAATTCTTAAGCGAAAATTATCCTTTGGTTTGTACAACAGAGATTCCTGAACACAGCTAATATTAGAAAACACACATGTAATACTACCTTCAATAATGAAGCACAACAAAACAAGTGATTCTCAGGTCAAAAAGAATGAAATGTGTCATCTCTGGAAGGCTGTTCAGTAAAGAATATGAATGCACCAAAATGGCTGGTTAAACTTGGGAATTTACAACAGGAACTGGAAATTGAGATGTCTACGAACTTTCCTCTAACTTTTAATAACAGGGATTCCTTCCTGTTTCTTCTAGTTAGTGTATAATGTGGCACTGAGATTTCTCTATACTGGAATCCTCTTGTACATCTATATGTCAGATACAGGTTCAGAGAGTGCAATAAATACTTCCCAACACTGCCATTAATTGGCACAGTCTTAAATCATTCATCTGACAAACAGTTCCCCTAATTTCCCCTAATTGATGCCTCTTAAATTTGTTTTGAAAGCTGTGCACATCCCAAGTCACATTCACAGGCATGAAATTCCCCCCTCTGCTGAGGGCCAGTATAAGGCCTATGCCTTAGTGGCCCTTTGCACTAGGAAGAATCTCACTCCAAGAGTGGACCTTACAACTAGTGAAGGGACCATAATGAAAAATATGGATCCCAATCTGAATTCTTCCCAAAGTTCAGAGATATTTTGATATGGTGTTTTCATTCAGGTCCATCTGTACTTACAACAGACTTCCTACTGTGTGTGCTCAGTACTCAGTTTTCATCCACAGCCCCGCCTGAGCCAAGCATTTAACTACATGCCTGTAGTCTGTTTAAACAAAGCCGAGCTAAATTATTTAGACAATGGGAATATTGCATTCCTTTCCTTGCTCTTCCACCACTATTTCAGCCCATGTGGTGGATTTTTCAGAAAGTTATCAGCAGGAGAAAACTGGGAACTACAATGAAAATTGATTTGTAAATCTAATTGTAACGGGGCCCTCCCAGGCCAATGCAAAATACATATAATGTGTCAATGCTATTGAAAAACACGAAGATCAGTGACTGAGGCTAGCCATGGGAACAAATCTAAAATAAAGTAATGACAAAATCAGAAAGAAAAGAGATTTCAATGTCAAGTTGCCATGGAATCATTGGAAAAAACCCAAGATTGTGACTTGGACTAGGTACTAGAGGGCTCCTTTTTATCTGCACATGAGCTACTGAGACATCTGGAGGGGAGTAGCCTGGGCTCCTCACCGGCTGACTCCCTTGGCAGAACAGATCGGTGGAGAATGGGAGGAGCTGTGGGTCCATGTCCCCTGCTCACTGGCCAGAGTACCTGTGCTAGTGCAGAGGGGATTAGAAATTTGCTGATGGTATAGGCCAGCGGGAAAGTACTATTGCCAAGGAATGAGCAGCGAGGAATTGTGCCTCTAAACTGTATTTTTGAAGCTTAATGCCTTCCCAAGCTACTTCTAGGGTGGTCAAACTCTTCTGCTCAGGGGCGCACCTACAATCACCACCCAGCATTAAGGAAACAGTCCATGGGACTGGGTAGCTCAGCAATTACAGAATGCAGCCTCTTTCACGGGTTCAAATCCAGCCTGATGCTGGGATTGTCAACAGAGCCTTAGGGAGTTAGGCACCCAAATCCTATCGAGTGTCAATGACTTAGGGACTCCTAACGGCTTTAGGTCTTTTTGAAAACCCCAGTCCGAGTTATTAATGGCCAAAAGCCATTGCCACTGGATGCCCGTTCAGAGGCCTGAGAAGTTGGTGGTCTCTCCACTACAGATGGACGTGTGTCTACAGCACAAGAGGTACTATTTCACTTGCCACCCTCCCTGGCAGTCTAAGCAGCAAGGCCAAAGCTTGAAAGGGCCCTGGAGCCTGAATTACTGTCCCTTTGAACCCCCAGAAATATTCCCACCCCCCAAAAAGAGCGAGGCACACTGAAGGAGCAGCAGGAAGAACACTTGCTCTGTTATAGCCTGTATAGAACCTGTCCTGTGCATAGAACCTGTCCTGTGCATAAAGGATTTTCAGCTTCCAGAGCTATCAATCCAAGCACTAAAGCCTCCCCACTTCCCTTTTTTAAAACTGAAAATCTACCAGTAAATCCCAACACGAGTTTGTGTAACCCAGATCCGTCAGTTATTTCTGACTCACTCAGCATTCAGTGCTTAACGAGGCATATTTCACACTGCCCAGGCTCAGCCCTTGTTAAGTGATGACGGCCAGCTTAGACAGGCCGAAAGTCTTAGTCATGTTGTCAATGTTCTGTTTCTAGGAGTTAGATGTACTGTACGAGTAACCAGAATATACTTTGTGTAAGAACAAATGAACAGGAAAGCCCAAAAGTAATTTGTTTTCTTTTATGCTAAACAGGAAGATGTATGAGAAAAAGGAACACAGTTTATTAATCCCAACCAAACAGTCAACTCCAGCTGAGCAAACTCTGTCATTTGGTGGACTGAATTTTTTAATCAGTGAAACGTATCGGGAGGCACTTTTCAGAGACGGAGACAGGAGCATTTTGCAAATGCCTTCGATTGGTGCACCCCAGAAAGGCAAAGCAGTTTGTAGGAGGCACGGGAAATCTTTTTTCCAGGAGCAAACTAACATTAAGGGAATTTAAAAGCTTCACTGCAGTGTTGTGAGAGCAGTAAAAAAAGGGGAAACATTTTGATCATTTTATATCAACCAAAGACATTACAATGCAAAGCTAAACCATGCACCCTTCTGTGTCCCCCGCCATCCAAAAAAGCACATCAGAGAGTGAACTTTCACTGGATGGTCTCTCATCATGGGAAGGAAGTAGAAAACACTCCAAAAGTTGTCCATGGGTGAGACCAGGGTGCTGTAATCCAATTTACAGAAGGAGCAAAAGATTTGGAATGAAAACTGCTGTGGTTTGCTGGGGGTTTATTCATTCCTTCCCTTGGAGTTATTGAAGAACAGAAGCCCCAGCATGGGGGTTATGGGCACTGTGCAGACTGGAGGTGCTGTCTCTCAGAAGAGATATCAAAACAACTCTTGGACCCATGTGATCACGTAGAGCAAGACTGTGACTTTGCCCAACACCAGAAGTAAGAGGTAGCATTGTGGCTTCATCGCCTTAGGAACAGGGAAGAAAAGTCACAGCTCCCATTCCTTCCCTAGTTACCGCCTTGCTCCAGGAAAAACTACTCTTCTGACTTTTACCACTGACAGATCACTTCACTTCCATGTTGGCTGGTGTACATGTTTGGGAAAGTCAGAGACAAGGCTCCGTCCACTCCCCTGCCCACCTGCAGATACCTTAGCCTCCCTGACTGCTCCCCCATCATGGTTAAACTAGTGCAGGGGTTCTCAAACTTGATTGCACTGTGACCCCCTTCTGACAACAAAGATTACTACACGACCCCAGGAGGGGGGGACTGAAGCCTGAGCCTGCCCGAGTCCCACCACCCCGGGTGGGGGGGCAAAGCCAAAGCCTAAACCCCACCGCCTCGGGTGGGGAAGGGGTCAAAACTGAAGCCCAAGGGCTTCAGCCCCAGCCAGGGGACCTGTAACCTGAGCCCCGTCACCCAGGGCTGAATCCCTTGGGCTTTGGCTTGGGCCTGGAGCCCTGGCAACTCTAAGACAGCCCTGGCAACCACAGTAAAAGGGGTCATGACCCACTATGTGGTCCTGACCCACAGTTTGCGAACTGCTGGACTAGTGGAAGCCCATGCAACCACAAGGGTAGTCCTGATGCCACCCCTCTCCATGTGCAAGTGTGTGATGCAAGAGACAATTTTGCCCTTAATGATCCTGTCTTGCTTCTTGTGTAAGTAGAGAATTTTGACCTCTGTCATGGCTAAATTGAACTTTGGTTCTTTTTACTCTGTATACCTAAATATTTCCCCTGCAGTTTCAGATGAAAATGGTACTTTGCCTTCACTTTCTGTCCTTACCTGTGAGAGAGTGTTGCTGTGCGCTACTGGCATAACTGCTTTTCGTGCCTCAAAAGTAGATGCATTTCAGTAGTGTCAGATGCATCAGAGTGTCTCCTCTGTACCATGCATACTTTTATAAGGATGATCATTTAAATAGCACCAGAAGTGCACCCGGAGCTTTACAAATATAGGGCCCTAGCCTGCAAAACCATGAAGACAATGGAACTACTCAGAACTATACAAGGCAGGAAGTGTCTGAAGGATCAATCCTCTACATAGGGAGGCCTAATCCTCCTCTTACACTAACGTAAATCTGGAGTTAAGTCCACATACACTGAAGCCTGTGGAGTCACACAGGCGGAAAACTGGGAGAAGTGAGTGCAGGATTAGGCCCCAAATCCTTTTCCCCAGGAGCTTCAGTCCAGATCCTGCCTAATGCTGATTACCATGCAAGTTGCAGAGGCTCCTCACTTCTCAGAATCAGGCTCTTTGTTTGTAATGCATTGAGATCCTTCTTTATAAAAGGTGCTATATAGATGTAAGATTCTCCACTCAAGTCCCAATTAAAGATGTCCCATTGATTCTAGTAACACAGCTGTAACTGTCATCATCTTGATCATAATTAGGGATAGAACAGGGAGAAAATCTCCAAAGCTGAAAGCATTAGCCTTGCCAGCTTGAGCTACAGGAATGAGTCCTCCAGCTGCCCGCTGCAGCAGATTCACATCCACTGTGTATAAAACCATAGCAGAGGGTGCAACACACATTGATCAATGCGTTATGCAGGATAAAGTACTAAATGCAAAGGTAATTAAAATCCACAGGTTTACTGAAGTCCTAATGTTTGCTGCTCAGCGCGTAGCTGGATTTTTGCCAGCAAGAGACCCTGTGTGACCTGCATTACAGCAATGCCCCTTTCCTTTCTATATTTTTGTTTACTGGCAATCGAGTGTAACAGGCTCAGATAACATGAGAAGAGACAACAGGCCTGATCCTGACTTCTTTTACCGTGAAAAAGGAGTACACTTGGAATTACACTAGTGTGAGTGAGATCAGAATCCGGCTGGATGAATAGGTAGCCCAATAGACATGTGAAGCTCTGAGACCCTGAGGGGGGAAGGAAGAGGACAGTGGGGCCAAATAAATAAATAAATAAATAAATAAAGGAGGACACCACAGAAAAGAGGGCAGAGTCGACTGTCCCACAAAATAACTTCAGGGCTTTTTGGATCTCAGGCTGCTGCACTGACATCTGTTTGTCACTGATATTAATATAGCAGCTCACCAGTCATGACAAAGAGATGGAACCAGGCAGGAGTCAAGCTCTGGAGCAGTAGCTGCCACTGCAAGATGTCCGGAGGCCTGGGGGCATGAGAATTGTTCCTCAACAAAGCAGCTCGGCTCTGACAAAGCAGGAGATGGCTTAGGACAAAGAAGGGCTGCCCAAGAAGGGCTGCCTACCTTCAGCCTTGACAGAGACTGACTAGGAATTTCCTAGAAGAAATCATAGCTGGCATTTGGCAAAATGCCACAGTTTTGCTGGTTTACACAGTAACCATACATTACATTTCTCTACAGCACTATTCATCGGAGGTTCTCAAATCTGCATTCATTCATCAGGGAAGTCTCACATCACCCTCTCCTCAAGAGGTAGGTTTTATACCCCTTCCACAGCACAGATTTTAAGACACTGACAGCCACACACAAATCAGCATCAGAGTTTGAAAGAGAACCCAGAGGTTCCGATGACTCCTACCTAGTACAGTAACTCCTCGCTTAACGTTGTAGTTATGTTCCTGAAAAATGCTACTTTAAGCAAAACGATGTTAAGCGAATCTAGTTTCCCCATAAGAATTAACGTAAATATGGGGGTTAGGTTCCAGGGAAATTTTTTTTGCCAGATAACGGACATTATATACATATAAAGTATAAGTTTTAAATAACTTAAAATAAATTATTTACTACTGTACTCACCAATGATGATTGTGAAGCTTGGTTGAGGCGGGGCATAGTGGGGTCGGGGCGCGGGGGCTTGCCCCACTCAGCCCGTTCGGTGCTCCTGCCAGGGACGAGGGTCGGGGGCTTGTCTGCTCCCCAGATGGAATGCCGGGCGGGCAGAGTGGGATAAGCCCCCGCGCCCCGCCCCTGCTCCCTGGCTGGAACGCCGGGCGGGCGGACCAAGCCCCCGTGCCCTGACCCCGCTCTCTGGCAGGAGCGCCGGGTGGGCGGGTGGAGCAGGGTGAGCCAAACAACCTTATAATGGAATGTTGCGCGACTTTAAACAAGTATGGTCTCCAAGAGATCAGCAACCTAATAATGAAATAATGTTAACCAGGACAACTTTAAGTGAGGAGTTACTGTACTGTGCTTCAAACACTAGACCATACTAATGAAAAGCAGAACAAGTTGTTGCTCTGACTCAAAGCTTGGCCTCTTTTCCAGAAAGGTAGCTCGGGTTGGAAGACCTGAAATGCTGTTATTGCTGCAAAAATGTTCATCTTTATTATGAAAATGGCAACTCTTCCATGGGGGATAATTTATGCAAAACCCAATTTCAGCCATGGTGAACACCAGAATAGATGGGTTATGGTTAAGGCTGCAGCTGGGGACTCCAGAGGCCTGGGTTTAATTCCCTCCTCTGCCACAGACTCCATGTGTGACCTTGGGATGATTACTTATGGATTAATTTTTGAAGGGGCTGAGCACCCAGGAGCTCCCATGGGAGTCAATTCTATAGTGACCAGATATAAACTCAGGGGCCTAATGTTAGTCACCCATGTTTTAAAATCTTGCTCTCATTTCTCTGTGTCTAAATTCCTCCCATCTATAAAATGGAGATAATACTTGTTTCTGCTACCCTTTGTCTTCTCTTTTTCACTTGTAAACAGTCTCTTATTATGTGTCTGGACAGTATCTGACACAACGGGAACCCAAGGTCTGTTGGGTCCTTTAGGGGTTACTGTAATACTACTTCTGTTTTTTCACTGTTTTCCTCTCCAAAGACTATGTTCATTGATGGAAATAGTGACATTTTGCTACAACCCAACTGTGAAGTTCTGATATGTGTGAAAAATCATTAAGCAAAAACTGGTAATGTTGCATGCAGATCTGCATACAACTGTGGACTCCATCTGGAACTAATGTAGCCAGAAAAGCACTCAGACTCTATTTAAGTCCATGATATACCCAAATCTTGAATACTGTGTGCAGATGTGGTCGCCCCATCTCAAAAAAGATATATTGGACTTGGAAAAGGTTCAGAAAAGGAAAACAAAATAGATTAGGGGTATGGAATGGCTGCCGTATGAGGAGAGATTAATAAGACTGGGACTTTTCAGCTTGGAAAAGAGACAACTAAGGGGGGATATGATAGAGGTCTATAAAATCATGACTAGTGTGGAGAAAGTAAATAAGGAAGGTTATTTACTCCTTCTCATAACACAAGAACTGGAGCCACGAAATGAAATTAATAGGCAGCAGGTTTAAAACAAACAAAAGGAAGTATTTTTTCACACTATGCACAGTCAACCTGTGGAACTCTTTGCCAGAGGATGTTGTGAAGGCCAAGACTACAACAGGGTTCAAAAACAACTAGATAAATTCATGGAGGATAGGTCCATCAATGGCTATTAGCCAGGATGGTCAGAGATGGTGTCCCTAGCCTCTGTTTGCCAGAAGCTGGGAATGGGCGACAGGAGATGGATCACTTAATGGTTACCTGTTCTGTTCATTCCTTCTGGGGCACCTGGCACTGGCCACTGTCGGAAGACAGGATACTGAGCTAGATGGACCTTTGGTCTGACCCAGTATGTCCATTCTTATATTTTTATGTTCTTAATGGTGACTCCTATGGAGATGAGTAGAGACACTTTTAGGTACCAGTTTAAGCTAATGAAGTAAACAAATAAAGTATAAAGAAACTAATGTTGTGTGAAACCCAGCTGGTTCAGTTCAGACTAAATTTGTTAAACTTTCTGGCATACTGGCTTAATAAAATGATACTTTACACCTTTCTCATTTTTCATCTGAGCAACTTAAATCACTTTCAAATATTGTTAAATTAAACATTACCATAAGTTAAGTGAGTTAAGCCAGTGTTGTTATTATCATTTTGCAGGTGAGGAAATTGAGGCACAGAGAAGTTAAGCAACTTGCCCAAGTTCACACTGTAAGTCTGTGGCAAGGTCAGGAACAGAATCTGGTTTTCCTAACTCCCGGGTCTTTTACACTACAAAACTAAGAGAGACAAAGTGTGTCCCTCATGTTCCAGTTTTGTCCAAACAGATATGGGAAAACAGAAGATCAAAATGTTTCAGTTCTATTATATTGCCCGGGGATTTGTGAGATGTCCTGAAATCCTAGAGGACCTACTTTGTGACTCCAGTAAACATCACCAAATTTTTGTTATGAAGTGAAAGTGAAAAATACTAGGGCTGTCGATTAATCACAGTTAACTAACGGGATTAACTAAAAATACTAATCACAATTAATAAAAAAAAAGTAATCCTCTGGAATGGCAGCTGAAGCATGAAAGGACCTATGAATCTTTAGTGAATCTGGCATGTAAATATCTTGCGACGCTGGCTACAACAGTGCCATGCAAACACCTGATCTCACTTCCAGGTAACATTGTAAACAAGAAGCAGGCAGCATCCTGCAAATGTAAACAAACTTATTTGTCCGAGTGAGTGGCTGAACAAGAAATAGGACTGAGTGGACTTGCATTGTTTTATTTTTGAATGCAGTTATTTTTTGTACATAATTCTACATTTGTAAGTTCAGCTTTCATGATAAAGAGAGTGCACTATAGTACTTGTATTAGGTGAATTGAAAAATACTATTTATTTTGTTTTTTACAGTGCAAATATTTGTAATCCAAAATAAATATAAAATGAGCACTGTATACTTTGTATTCTGTGTTGTAACTGAAATCAATATATTTGAAAATGTAGAAAAACATCCAAAATATTTAAATAAATGGTATTCTATTATTGTTTAACAGTGCAATTAATCGCACGAGTAATAGCAATTAATTTTTTTAATTGCTTGACAGCTCTAAAAAATACTAAAACTGGGGAAAAAATCATGACTATCCTAAAATCAAACATTTCATGTCAAAGTTCGACATACCTTTGAGGGAATCAAAGAACATTTCTGATGAAATGCAGATTGTCTCACTTTGTTCATGCCTAAAACTAGGTGAGATTACTGTTAAAAAAGAAAAAAAAAATTCGCTCCCTACTGAAAATAACCCAATTTCCCACAGTGCAAATTTCCACAAAATAATGAGCTTGATTCTGATTTTACTTACACTGGGGTAAGCAACTCCACTGAAGTCTACACCAGTTTTACACCCTAACTCTGTAAAGGAAGATCAAATCAGGCCCGTTACATTCCACTTCAATTTCTAAGATTCCCCTATGCTCAGTACTCAAAATGGCTCATATATTGAATATTGGCGTGAAATGTCACCTTTGCTTTGTTATTTGCAGTGTTGTTACAGCCGGGTCGGTCCCAGGATATTAGGGAGACAAGGAGGGTAACTAGAGAGACAAGGTAATATCTTTTATTGGACCAGTTCCTGCTGGTGAAAGAGAACCTTTCAGACTTACACAGAGCTCCTCTTTAGGCCTGCGAAAGGTACTCAGAGTTCTCTGTGTAGCTCAAAAGCTTGTCTCTTTCACCAACCGAAGTTGGTTCCATAAAAGATATTGCCTCCCCCACCTTGCGCCTCTATTATTTGATGTTAGTTTAATTTTGTTAATTGTGACTTGCTACACTAGTTTTTCATGTGCACAGTTAAAACACATTTAATTCCCCTCTGATGAAATTCTCTTGCTAAAATGATTCAATTGTAAGCTTTGATCGTCGTCATTCGCTTAGGCTCACAATTAAGCGACATAAACCAAATAAACAATATTAATTAAATAAATAAGGGGAGAGGCATCTTACCAAATTCTAATGTGAGTACAAACTTTTTACATTTAAAAACAAAATAACAATGAAAACATTTTTTTTTTGTAGTGGAAGGGTTTAAAAAGACATTGGCCACTATAAAACAAAATCATGCTTTCATCTGAATATATTTTACCCACTATTGTTACAGATAACATTTACATTTACTTTCAGTGCAAAGGATTAAAGAAATATTATAGTCAGTGTAGTTAATTAGGGCTTGAGCTTCCATCATTAAAGTTAATGAGACTTTTTCCAGATCTTTTGGCCTGAACTGCAATCTGTAGCTATGGATTGCTGTGTTTGCATGGATTCCCATTCACTCCAGTGGGGCTCTGTGTTGGTCCCAGTCCAGCAAGGTAGGTCACAACACAGCATTGTGGTCTGAGTCAGTTTCCCCTGCTGTTTGCGTGGGTCTTTTTACATAGCAACAAAGAGATGAAAAGAAAATAATGAGATAGAATAACACAACTGTAGCATCACAAACATCACAGTAGGATGCAGGGGCAGGTGTAGGATTTGAAGCTGCTCTTAACTCATTATTTTTAAACCAATAACAATTCAAGTCCCTTTAGTGTTCCCCTATAGCATTGTCCATCCAAGCAGCAGCATTATCACCGTGCGAGAGAACAGAAGGTGTTCACATGCCACATTGATCAATGTGGGGTAAGAACCTCACAAGGACAGAAAATGAAACTGACCATTCTAGTTCACTGTTCAAGCTCAGCAAAGTGCGAAAGCCTTCTCCCCTCTCCCCCTCCCCCGGCACAAATGGTATAAAGAGAATTAGACTTTCAAAAGGTCTTTATGGAGGATGGTCCAGTGGCTAGGGCACTAGCCTAGAACTTGGGAAACCCAGGTTCAATTCCGTGCTTTGCCACAGACTTCCCATATGACCTTGGTCCAGTCACTTAGGCTCTCTATGGTTCAGTTCCCCATCAGTAAAATGGGGATAGTAGTACTTCCCTGCCACCTAGGGGAGTTGTGATAGTAAATAAAGATTATGAAGCACTTTGAAATCTACTAATGAAAAACTCTATGTGAGAAATCAGCATTATTGCCATTATTTGTAATACTCTAGAGCAGTAACACAGGTAAGGAAAACATTTAAGGGCATGAGTTGAAGTCAATGGAAAGACACCTGTTGTTTCCAACAGCCTTTGGATCAAGCCCTAACCACCAGAAATATGGTTTCTTTCTTGACAGTGTCTGTTTACATTTAAATGGGAGACTTTATCCTTTATTGACTGTCCTCCATTTTAGGGTTATTGTTTATGGTTACAAATAGCACTATAATAAATAAGGAAATAAGAATGTTTGACATCACTTTAATAGAGCTCTCTCCCTAAAAACAAAACAAAAACAACAACACTTTTGGGGAGCCATTAATGATAATTGCTGTTCTTTTTGAGAGGCTTTGCCATTGCTGGGGTTTAACAACTTTGTCCTACTGTTTTGACTTACATTCACAGATCCTGTGGAGTCTAAATGAAGCTGAAGGATTAACTGCAAACAGATGCCTGCCCACTTTTCTTTGCCACAGGGTTTTCCTTTTATTAAAAAAAAATAAACAATAAAAATCTATATCATATTAGGAAAGCCAAATTTCAACCGGTAAGAACTTATGTCAGGCATGCCACACATGGAAATTCCATGTCTTGTTTTGCTTATACTTGCACATATTATATGCACAGCTAGACATGATTAACAGACAGGAAGCAAATGCTATGATTATGCAGGATTTCGTAATTGAATCCACCAAGAATAATGATGCTGACCTTCCCATTTGGAAATAAACTAGGCATTCAGATTTTAAGTGCCTTTGTGTTAACTCTAATTGCACATATATGTCTACACAGAGATGCTGCTGGAAGGACAAAGGACAGGTAAATAATGATTACATTAGAGTGGTTTACTAACAACAACAGAAGTAATGCTATTTATGACAACAGTTTCTAGACCATATAAAACCCAGGATTTCAACATCTGGAGGCCCTCATTTTCACTAATACGTACTCTTCGCTGATGCACCACTGTACATGGGCCATACTGCATCAATTACTAAGGGACACTATCCAACTGCGGTGTGGAAACAGAGTTGAACCCTTTGGTAAACCAGTTCAGGGCAGCTGAGCTGTGTCTGGCTAATCCAATGGGCATGCTTGTTGTTCTTCATTCTGCCTTTTGCTTTTGGTGCTGTAATACAGCGAGTCACCATAGGTCAAGCTGAAACATTGGGTGACAGTATAGATAGCAGCCATGTGTCACTAACTATGGCTGTAAGGCCCTGCAATGCTTATGGATTTAAATGCTAATCATGGAGAGCAGTCATTGCTTAGGTGGATGGCTGCTTGAAAATTGCTTCTTTCTATCACTGCTCATGTGTCAGCTGTCCCATAGTGCCAGCCCAAATCCAAGTGAAGTAAATGGGAGTCTTTCCATTGATTTCAGTGGGCTTTTGCATAAGTACCTTAATACTGATATCCACGGAAGTAGCTTATGTGTACAAGTTCAAGCAAGGATATCACAGACCCATGCTAGGTGTTCCCATGCTGCTCAGCTCAGCCATGAGAACACACAAAAACACGTAACCACCAAGAAAGACAGACAGACTGCAGCAGTCATGACAGGGAAGAGACACAAGGAAGGGTGCCCATCTGCCACTGCACTACAAGAAGTTTCCAACAACAACAACAAAAAGAGAGTAGGAAGCACTGCATTATGCTAAAAGAGTTGAGCTGAAGGTGACTGACTGCTAGAATGCAAACGACTGAAGCATACAGTTGTAGAACTCACCCAGGAATCCTACCACTGCACTGAAATTCTGTTCTCTTTTTAAATTTTGTAAGCACAAGAAATTGGCATACAGAATGCAGAACTTTTCACCTTGAGGTCACCCACTTACTGCTTTATTCACAAGCAAGATGTTACATTGTGCTCACTTACAGTATATTTACCTTTCACAGTAATTATATACAAAAAACACACTTTCAGCACAGTGGAGTACTCACAGAACAGAGTGGCTTGAGGGGTCAGAATGGGAGACAGAGGTCACCACTACAGATCCAGGTCAGGCCAGTGATTATCAAAAGCCATTACTAGCTGCTGGCTGTTTAGTACCCTACGTGAAATGAACTGGTGGTCTCAGCAGAGGTTCAAGTGGTCAGACATGCATATCATTAGCTCCAGAGAGGAAGCAGATGTAAGGAGCCTTCCTAATATTTGCAGAGACTTATTGTGTTCCTCTCTCCTGCCTCTCCATCATCTAACTGAAGAATGCATACTTAGTTCCTTTACTCTCTCTTCAAAAGCCTGTCTCCCTAGGGACATATTGGGCTGAGCACAGGACAGGGAGCAAGGAATGACTGCATTTTAATCCTAGCTCTGACACTGACTCCTGCTGCAGTCTTGCAAACCATGACCTCTCTGCTTTTGTGAAGTGAGGAGAATACTATTGAAAATACCTGCCACCCCATGATGAGCTGAGGATTAATTCATTAACACTCGCAAAGTGCTTTGGAGATGGAAAGTGCTACACTCGGTAATGTAAGTGCTAAATGTTATTACTGAACACGGATTCACACCCCGAGAGCACAGATTCCCAGTTAGAGAAGCAAAGGGATTTCCATGCAACCAGGATTGGAAACGAGTGATGGTGCTTTTCTGGAAAGGAATCAAATCTGACTCCATGGCAGTGGACTCCAAAGAATGAGCAATGTCCTTAGGCTCTGAAGATCTCTCCTCAATGTCCTCCGACCTTTTTGCTCTATGGGCAGGGCGGCAAGCCTTTCTGGCAAAGCACAGAAACGTGTATGGTTTTAGAGTTATGGGAAAGGCAGCAATCTTCCCCAACACACCTTCCCTAATCAGCTGAAACACATACATAACTAATGAATTCATTAGATGCAGAAACCATTTTGGGAAAACAAGGGTCTCTGTCCACTCTCCGTAGCAATGTTTCAGCACAGAGCTGACAGGAAATGCATTGTTAATTCCAGACAACAGAGATCTGTAATAGGGCATTCTGGTCAGATCTTGTATTTCTTATTCTCTAGCTGTCAGATACCATAAAGATAGGTGACTGTAGTGACGTAGATAGGAGGGCCTGATCCTTCTCTCAGTGAAGTCAAAGAGAGTTTTGACATTAACGCCGTGGCAGTACAAGCAGACTCGAAATTCAGACATTCAGAAATTCAGAGTTTATATGTCCAGAAGGGAGTATTATGACAATACAGTCTGAACTTCTATATAACACAGGTCATAGGACTTCCCTGAATTAGTTCCTGTTTGAACTAGAGCATGTGTTTTTAAAAAATATCCAATCTTGATTTAAAAATTTCCAGTGTTGGATCATCCATCACAACCTAGATGAGCTGTTCCAATGGCTAATTAACCTAACAAAAAATTGCACCTTATTTCTAGTCTGAATGTGTCTAACTTCAACTTCCAGCCACTGGGTCTTGTTATACCTTTATCTGCTGGAATGAAGAGCCCTCTGTTATCAAATTTCTGTTCCCCGTCTACATACTTACAGACTGTGATCAAGTCACCCCTTAATCGTCTCTGTTAAGCTAAACATACTGAGCTCCTTGAGTCTCACTATCAGATATGTTTTTCAATCTTTTAATCATTCTTGGGGCTTTTCTCCAAACCTTCTGCAATTTATCAACACTTCTTGAATTGTGGACATCAGAACTAGAAAAATTATTCCAGTCGCAGTCACAGCAGTGCCAAATACTAAGTTTATATAACTTTCCTATTCCCACTCAATACTCCCATTTATATACCCAAAGATTTTATTAGCCATTCTGGTCACAGTGTTGCACTCGGAGCTCACATTCAGCTGATTAACCACCATGACCCCCAAAGTCTTTTTCAGAGTCACTGCTTCCCAGGATAGTCTCCCAACCTGTAAGTATGGCAGGGGTTTCTGCGTTTTGGAGATTATTAATTTCATTTGGGGGGTATTTTTTCGCATTTTTTGAGTTTTATGCAGATGACATGAAATCGAGGCGTTCAGGGCTCTTTGTATATACTGGAATGAATAATGTAATGTATATATTATACACATTACAATAGTATATACTACAATGAGCAATCTCTTTGTAATGTTCCCTAGTGCGCTTAAATATACTACTGTTTCAAACAGCACTATGTTAAAGCACACTAGGGAACCTTTAGGGCACATGAGCAGGGTTTACAAGGACCAATTAATGTTCAACACATTAGCGTGCTTTATATATCACACCCTCATAGTTAGCATTGCTGCTCCGTGTAGACAAGCTCTTAGATACAAGTGACCATTTCCGGTGTTTTTCTAATATTGACTGGATAAACACCAAATTCATTATTTTATTTTTATTTATCCATTGCATCAAGGGTGTTTTATACATTAAAACTGAAAATTGGAAGCCCTGAGTATGGCCTACATACTTTATTCCTAGGTGCATGACTTTACTTTGTTGGATCATATTAAAAAAGTTCTGTATTAAAGTCACAAATGAATTTGATTCCCCATGGTTTGAATTCTAGGGTATTGCTGGTTAAGAGGTCTCTTGGTCTTTGGTACTGTTTCTCTCCCTCTATGTGTGAAACTTGCAAGCTGCTAATTGAGTTAGTACATTCTAAGACAGAATCTGTTCTCAAAGCAATTCTTTGTAACAACAACTACTCACACAGAGAGACTCAAAGCAATACTCTGTAACAACAGAAACAGCACCCAGAGACTCGCCGCCCTTTTGTTGTATTCATCTCGCTTTGTTAACAAATGTGATTAAAATAGAGCTAGAGGACATATGTGGATGGATGCTTGGTGTGGATAATAACTGAATGATCAGGGAGGTGCCAGCCTAAGAATCCAGTGTCCATCGGCTGAAGAAGGCAACAAGTGGAAATAACCAGAGGACCCCCGGAGGGCAGACTGGAATCCACCCAACAGCTTCACAAATGGGAGAACCAAAGAACAAGATAACATCTGGCAGTACGGAGCCGACAGAAATGTGTCATCTGCTGATTGATTCAGCAACAGCATGATGAAGCAATTCCCATAGACTGGCATAGGAAGAAATTCCTATAAAAATGGACTCTAGAAAGTGAGAACTTTGGGGTCTGATTCTGCAAACCAACTTCCAGGAGCATCAGATGAGCATCTGACAAGGCCCTGCTCCCTCCTCATGTCCAGGCCACCTGGCCAGTGGCTTGGCATGCTGGTAACTATGATAACAACCTTGCAGAACGTGTGTGTGTGTGTGTGTGTGTGTGAATAAATATGAGATTGAATGGAATGTTATAGCTTTAACTAACGGCTTACTATGATCCTTTCTGTATTCACAATAAAGGTGGTCTTTTGCCTTTTCCCCTTTAATAAGATCCTGCTGGTTTTTAGTTTATTGGTATAACAACTTTTGGCTATATTAAACACATGTTGCTTGCTTGCGCCCAGCGTACCAAGATAGCCAGATCATTCTGCATCAACAACCTGTCCTCTTCACTGTTTACCATTCCCTCAATCTTTGTGTTACCTGCAGACTTTATCAGTGATTATTTCTGTTTTCGTCCAGGTCATTGATAAAAACAGCAAATATCACAGAGCCAAGAACTAGTCCCCACAGGACCACATTAGAAACACACCCTTCTCAGTGAGGATTCCATTTACTATGACATTCTGAGACCTATCAGTTAGCCAGTTTTTAATCCACTTAATGTTTGCCGTGCTGATTTTGTATTGTACTAGTTTCTTAATCAAAACATCATGTGGCACCAAGTCAAATGCCCTACAGAAGTCTAAGTATATTAAATCAACATTAATAACTTCATCAACCAAACTTGCAACCTCATCAATAAAAGATATCATGTTACTTTGACAAGATCTATTTCCCATAAACCCATGTTGACTAGCATTAACTATATTACCTTCCTTTAATTCTTGATTAATCAAGTCCTGTATCAGCCATTCCATTATTTTGCCCAGAATCAATGGCAGACTGACAGGCCTATAATTACTTGTGTAGTCCCATTTACCATTTTTAAATTTTGGCACAACATTAGCTTTTCTGTAAGATTTATTAAGGAAGGAATTTTCAATAGAGTTTTTATAAACTCTGTGTCTGTTTTGGCACCTCCATTCAGTGAATGAAGCTGCTGTCTCCCTCACGGCAGTCCCCATTATAACACTTAGCAATTTGCATCCCTAAGCTTGTTAGAAATAAGCAGCCAAATTTACTGCCCAGACCCTAAAAAGTCTGCCTGGAGCAGCAGTTCAGTGGTGCATGCAACTGGCAACCTCCACTCTGCCAGGAGGAGATCAGAGCTGGACAGCAAAGGCGGCTACAGAATGTGGGAGGCTGGCGGGAGAGAACCAAGGCCAAGGTACCCAGAGTATGTGGTGATTCAGCATTTCCCCTAGACACGTTCTGCAGGCAGGGCTCCTATGAAACCCTTAGCAGAGCTGAAAGTTGCCGTCCCCGGTAAAGGATGGCAGTACCAATGTTTGTTTTCCCCGCATCATCCCCACAGGCCAATTCCCCACTACAGCTACAGGCATGGGGCTATGGTGAAAACTGTATCCTGTACCAAGTTCATACCTGATATAAGCAGGTACATGTCCATTAGCCACTATCAAGGCTCTTAGAATAAACATAAATACAAGGGGACCATGCTGTATTTGCTGTTCACATGCAGCACTCCTACTGATATCAATGGGCGTACTCTATAAAGACCAAACCACAATCCCAATGAAATGTATTCTTGAGACAGGAAGTTCAAGACGCTTCTTTAAAATCTACACAACAGGGCCGTTATTTACAGCTTGTCCCTGTCGTTTAAGTATTTCCAGCACTTCACCTGTATTCCCTAAGAAACAAGGGCTTATAGCTTGGCCATAACTTGCTCCAGGCTGCAACACAGACATCAGTCGTGCAGCCTATGTCAATTTCATCCATAATCAGTTCTAAACTGCCACATGATATTTCCCCAAACACTTGCTAACATCTTACTTTTTCTTCTTTTGGCTACAAGACAATTGTTTAACTGTGACCAGTGTATAGCAGGCTTTACTATGCATTCACTAAAATACAAATAGAAACCATGATCTGGAAAGCACTTACATGCATGCACAATGTTAAGCATTTGAGAAGTCTCATTAAAGTCACTGGGATACTGACATGCTTACAGTTACATATGTGCTTAAGTCTTTTGCTGGATTTGGGTCACAGTGCAGAGATCTCAATTTGGTGCATGAAGTGCCACATATTTCAAGAAAGGATAGCTGTGTTATGTCGAAGGCCAAAGTAGATTATCACAGTGGGCCCTTCTGGCCTTAGGATCTGTGAAGTGAGGCTGCAGTTGGCATGATTAGCTGCGAATTTCTTTGGTCCGCTTATCAAACAGCTCATGTGGACAAAATTGACATTGTGTTATATTTTACTAGACCAACACATGATGTGTAATGCAGTGTGTTTCCTAGTGAATAAATCATGTACGAAAAACTCATTTAGATCATCATCAGCTGGAAGAAGGTATCAGGGCTATGGGCATACAGAGCTAAGAGAACAGGAGGACTTGTGGCACCTTAGAGACTAACCAATTTATTTGAGCATGAGCTTTCGTGAGCTACAGCTCACTTCATCAGACGCATACCGTGGAAACTGCAGCAGACTTTATATATACACAGAGAATATGAAACAATACCTCCTCCCACCCCACTGTCCTGCTGGTAATAGCTTATCTAAAGTAATCGTCAGGTTAGGCCATTTCCAGCACAAATCCAGGTTCTCACCCTCCACACAAATTCACTCTCCTGCTGGTGATAGCCCATCCAAAGTGACAACTCTTTACACAATATGCATGATAATGAAGTTAGGCCATTTCCTGCACAAATCCAGGTTCTCTCACTCCCTCACCCCCCTCCAAAAACCCAGTGTTTTTGGAGGGGGGTGAGGGAGTGAGAGAACCTGGATTTGTGCAGGAAATGGCCTAACTTCATTATCATGCACATTGTGTCAAGAGTTGTCACTTTGGATGGGCTATCACCAGCAGGAGAGTGAATTTGTGGCGGGGGGTGGAGGGTGAGAAAACCTGGATTTGTGCTGGAAATGGCCTAACCTGACGATTACTTTAGATAAGCTATTACCAGCAGGACAGTGGGGTGGGAGGAGGTATTGTTTCATATTCTCTGTGTATATATAAAGTCTGCTGCAGTTTCCACGGTATGCATCTGATGAAGTGAGCTGTAGCTCACGAAAGCTCACGCTCAAATAAATTGGTTAGTCTCTAAGGTGCCACAAGTCCTCCTGTTCTTTTTGCTAATACAGACTAACACGGCTGTTACTCTGAGAGCTAAGAGAGTATCTCCTGTACACAGTGGAATCAAGCCATTCTGCCTCTCATTTAAATAAGACATTTTAATATGCTCCTATGTTCCTGTTGCCTAGTACTTCCAGCTTCATTGTTTTAGATAGCAATTTACATTTGATTAGAAATGTACTGAAGACAGCAGTTAATTAAATACATAGCCAAACAATGGTGACTATCACCACACATTCTGAGATGTCTCATGTTAAATTTTTATTTATGTGACTTTAAGAAAATCTCTATTCTTTCTCATCTCTCATGATTGTACAGAATTATAGTCAATCTGTCAGGATGCATCATCTGCATTTCTGAACAGCAGACTCTCCTCTCTGTCTACACAGATGATTCATTCAAGGCTACTCTACTATCCCTACAGGCACTGAACCCATAATGGCACTGAAAGGAAATCAACACATGTAAACAAAGCAGAATAGCTACCTTGAGAATCTGTGTAGGGACTAGAAAAGAGGATTTAGTGCAATGTCTTGTTTGTGTATTTAATGTGATTTTTTTTAATCTTCAAATACACCAAGCATAGAATCAAAACCATCCTTTCCCTTTTAATAAATAACGGGCAAATTGTTCCTTCCCATTTGCCACTGGGGATCTCTGATCAGTGGGGTGAATTCTCTACTCCTTGTTCTGTGTATCACTTGGCACAAATGGAGAATATACTGTGGAGAATGGTGAGAAGACCTGTACCCCCTTAGCTGGTCCACTAGAAAGCGGTCACACACTATGTCCCTGAGTATCTGGTTTTACTTTGGGGACAAATATAGAACCAAATTCAACTTTGTTAAAAAATGATGCAACTCAGATGACTTTGTTGCTATTGCATCTGCTTACCTCAGAGCTGTGTTTGGGCCATTTCCCACATCATCACAGCCTACAGCACCTCTAAACAACAAAGCATATGTATAGAACTCTTTAAGCAACTTATTGACACACCAGCATCAAGAGGACCCTTTGGAAGGCTTCTCATTACCATGTATAGAAAGGTTATGGTGAAATAATTCACTTTGTCAATACAATAAGTGCCCATATAGTCAATCCAAGGCAATTACCTGCCCAACACAGTCAATTATCTAATACTAAAGCTGGACTCTTCAAGTGTTCCAACTCAACTAAAGGGTCTTCTGCAGAAGAAATGGAGTGGCCATAACACTGTGTGCAACTTAACGCTGTTAGAGGAGTCTAAACATTTCCTGAGTCCATTTGGAATATAGATTTTTTATTTTGTTCCCAAATGACCACAGGAAACAGGTTATATCATTTTAATTATTGCTGATGCTGCTTGGGGGCACAGAGGGCAAGCTGATAATGCTGATCCCAGGTCTCCTCTGATACATACAGCTTCTCATCAGCAGACCTCCTCCTCCCATAGTAAAATTCTCCATCCACCTCACGATGCTGTCTTTTTAAGGAAGCCCCAAATATTGTGCTTAAAACACTTCACTTTTTTTTTCTCCCCGTCGTTAACTATAAACTCTAGATTGTGAGACTCACAGGCTAATGGAATGTCTAATGCAGAGCAGCTGTACATTTTTAATGCAAAAGGGGAAAAATAAAGGCAGCATATGGTTTTGTGTAATCTTTCTATGAATTTTTAACTGAGCGTCCTAATTCATGTCAGACAGAAAGAGCTTTTTTACTGGTCCTCTGTGGTTAGAGCCCGCTAGCATGAAGTACGCAGTACTTTAGTGCCGCAGTGATTGCAGGTGAGACTGCTCTGCAGTGAAAGGCTTCTGCAAATGGGGCTTGTTTTGTGCTTAACACATTGAAAATATCGTGATCCAGTGGCTGAAAGAGAGGTGCCATGATGGATGAAGTGACCTCCCCTGGACATGCATATTCACTGTGCTGCAGTGCAGTCAACCTAGGATGTGCTTCGCTAACGATGGGAGAATGCAGGGCTGCTTCCCTCTCTTTTCCCCTTGCAGGGCGCTAATTAGATCATAAATGAAGGGTAGTTCCCAAAATCCATATTCTGGGCTGATATACACTGTGGCCTCTGAGTTGATCAGCACAGAATAAAATTTTTACAGAGTTATCACCCTCAAAGTGGTATTTTATTAAGGCCAGGTCTACACAACAGAGGGGATAGACGCTCTGAGATCGATCCACTGGTGGTCGATTTATCGGGTCTAGTAAAGACTAGCCAAATCAACAGCAGATCGCTCTCCAGTCGACACCTGTATTCTATCCCCGATGAGAAGAGTAAGGTAAGTCGATGGGAGATTTTCTCCCGTCGACCCCCCGCGGTGTAGACCCTGTGGTAACTCGACCTAAGGTACATTGACTCCAGCTACGTTATTCACATAGCTGGAGTTGCATAGAGTAGGTGCAGTAGTGTAGATATAGCCTGAGTTAGTCTCTTCTTTTCATCTACTCCCTTCCCTCTCAGGCCTGGTCTACACTATGGGGGAGTGGATCGATCTAAGATATGCAACTTTAGCTACGAGAATAGCATAGCTGAAGTTGACGTACCTTAGATCGACTTAGAATCACTTACTTCGCATCCTCGCGGCACAGGATCGATGGCCGCCGCTCCCCCGTTGACTCCACTTCCGCCTCTCACCCTGGTGGAGTTCCGGAGTTGACAGCAGAGCGATCAGGGATTGATTTATTACGTCTACACTAGACGCGATAAATAGATCCTCAACAGATCGATCACTACCCGCCAATCCAGCGGGTAGTGTAGACGTGGCCTCAGTCACCCACACATGTCTCAGCCTACGCTGCGGATTAACAAGGATCAGATATCCATATTCCCCTTCCCAATACGTAATTAATTTTTTTGAACGCTCTATGTATTTTAAGAGCTCCCAGCCTCCCTCACCTTTCTTCTCCAAAAATTAGTATCCTACTAAACCAAAGTTCTTTAGAAGGTACCGTGTGGTGAGGTTGGAGCTGGTTTCCCACCCTTCTCTGCCACAACAGTGCTGCTCTCATTGAAAATCTGGGAAATGAGCTTTTAAAATAAATATTAAAACCTCTCTCTTACATCAGAACATAAGAATGGGCCTACTGGGTCAGACCAATAGTCCATTTCGGCCTGTATCCTGTCTTCCAACAGTGCCGATGCTTCAGGGCAGATGCTTCAGAGGGAATGAACAGAACAGAGCAATGTATCCAGTGACATCCCATCTCATCCAGTCCCCTGCCTGGTAGTCAGAAGCTTAGGGACACGCAGAGCATGGGGTTGCATTCCTGACCATCTTGGCTAACAGCCATCGATGGACCTATCCTCCATGAACTTATCTAGTTCTTTTTTGAATGCAGTTATAATTTTGCACTTCACAACATCCCTTGGCAATTAGTCCCAAACGCTGACGGCGCATTGTGTAAAAAAGTATTTCCTTATGTTTGTTTTAAACCTGCTGCCTATTAATTTCATTGGTGGACCCCCGGTCCTTGTGTTTTGTGAAGGGGTAAATAACATTTCCTTACTCACTTTCTCCACACCAGTCATGATTTTACAGACCTCTATCATATCTCCCCTTAGTCTTCTCTTTTCTAAGATGAGTCTTTTTAATCTCCTCATATGGAAGCTGTTACATACCCCTAACCATTTTTGTTGCTCTTCTCTGTAGTTTTCCCCATATTAATAAACCTTTTCATAGATAGGGCAACTAGAACTGCATGCAGTACTCAAGGTGTGGGAGTACCATGGATTTATACAGTGGCATTATGGTATTTTCTTTAAAACCTATCACTTTTGTAATGGTTCCTAACATTCTTAGCTTTTTATAAGACTTCATCACATTGGGCACATGTTTTCAGAGAACTCTCCAAGAACTCTTGCTTGAGTGATAACAGCTAATTTAGACCACATCATTTTGGATGTCCAGTTGGGATTATGTTTTCCAATGAGCATTAGTTTGCATTTATCAGCACTGAATTTCACCTGCCATTTTTCTTGGTCATCCAGTTTTGTGAGATCCCTTTGTAACTCTTGGCAATCAGCTCTGGACTTTACTAAGTAATTTCGTAATCTGCAATCTTTGCCACCTCACTGTTCACCCCTTCTTCCAGATTGTTTATGAATATGTTGAATAGCACTGGCCCCAGTAAAAATACTTGGATGATCACAGATTGGTTAGGCATGATTTCCCTTTACAAAGGCCAGGCTGAATCTGCCCCAACATAACGCTTTTCATTAGCAGATCTCAAAGCACTTTACAAAAGAGATTAGTGTAATCATTTTACATATGGTGAAACTGAGGAATGGAGAAGTAAAGTGACTTGCCCAAGGTCAGCCAGCCATAGAGTCAAGACTAGAACCCAGGTCCCCTGTCCAATGTTCTAGCCACTAGGCCACACTGCCTTTCAGTTTCACTAATTACTTATGGATTCTGTGTAATCCTATTTACCCAAGCAGCAGGATGACAGGTAGCTGAGAGCAGAGATGTGGAAAGACAGGAGGATGAAGAGCTATGCAGGCCACTTTTCCTGTTGTTGTCACATGGATGTGGGTTTCTAATGGGAACAGTAAACCAGAGTTTGCAGTTACTGAGGAATAACAAAATGAACACTTCCGGTCTCCTCTTTCACATGTCAATATTGCCAAACCCCAGCTTTCAAGGATTGTGAATCACACCCTTCTCTCCACCCCAAAATCATGATATTGGCTTAAAAATATTTTTTTTTAAATGATACATTTTGGGTTCCCTGTTTACACACACATTTTCAAGCTTTTCTCCTCAACCAGAAAGACTAAAACTAACTCTCTCCCCCACTTCCACTGAAAGTTGACAGTCGCTCTCCAGGAGCTGAGGCCTTCAGACAAACACCAAATATCCTGAGACTTGTGATATCTCATGAGTTTGCAACACTGAAATCCCTTCTCAATACATACGACTTCCACACAGACTGCTAACACACACACACTTGCTACTATTGTCTCCCCTGCCCCAATGTGCATTGTTTCATGGTGCCTTAATTCTGATCTATCGACTTTTGGTTGGTGTCCCTAGACTGTGACTGTCTGTGAGAAGAGTGCAGTGCTATAGCCATCCATTTTAGTTTTCCATCTGAAGGCGGGTGTCAGGGGTATGGTCCTATGATGACATCCAAACATTCCAAAATTCCATAAGCAGGAGCCTCCTGATGCTGCCCCAGAACTATTATGCTCACCTAGGATATCTGGAGGATGGTGTGGATTGCGCCCTCAGCAAGTTTGCAGATAACACTAAACTGGGAGGAGAGGTAGATACGCTGGAGGGTAGGGATAGGATACAGAGGGACCTAGACAAATTGGAGGATTGGGCCAAAAGAAATCTGATGAGGTTCAACAAGGACAAGTGCAGAGTCCTGCACTTAGGATGGAAGAATCCAATGCACCGCTACAGACTAGGGACCGAATGGCTCGGCAGCAGTTCTGCAGAAAAGGACCTAGGGGTTACAGTGGACGAGAAGCTGGATATGAGTCAACAGTGTGCCCTTGTTGCCAAGAAGGCCAATGGCATTTTGGGATGTATAAGTAGGGGCATTGCTAGCAGATCGAGGGACGTGATCGTTCCCCTCTATTCGGCATTGGTGAGGCCTCATCTGGAGTACTGTGTTCAGTTTTGGGCCCCACACTACAAGAAGGATGTGGAAAAACTGGAAAGAGTCCAGCAGAGGGCAACAAAAATGATTCGGGGTCTGGAACACATGACTTATGAGGAAAGGTTGAAGGAACTGGGGATGTTTAGACTTCAGAAGAGAAGAATGAGGGGCGATTTGATAGCTGCTTTCAACTACCTGAGAGGTGGTTCCAGAGAGGATGGTTCTAGACTATTCTCAGTGGTGGAAGAGGACAGGACAAGGAGTAATGGTCTCAAGTTGCAGTGGGGGAGATTTAGGTTGGATATTAGGAAAAACTTTTTCACTATGAGGGTGGTGAAACACTGGAATGCGTTACCTAGGGAGGTGGTGGAATCTCCTTCCTTAGAAGTTTCTAAGGTCAGGCTTGACAAAGCCCTGGCCGGGATGATTTAGTCAGGGACTGGTGGTCCTGCTTTGAGCAGGGGGTTGGACTAGATGACCTCCTGAGGTCCCTTCAAACCCTGATAGTCTATGATTCTATGATTCTTATGGATAAACCAAAATGAAATTCAGATTTTTATGGCTTTTTTTGTTTGTTTTTTAATTAAACATGTTGAAATAAATAAATAAGTCTGAAAGATTCTGTACTGCCTTTATGGGGTAAAAGAAGACTTTTCATCCCTTCTTGTACTGTGTCTAAAAGAAAAGAAGACAATCTGAAACCTAATGTGATGCAGTATGCACCACTTTCACAGTCTGTCCTTTGCCAATAGTTTCTGCAGAGTGGTATCTGAGATAACACAGATTTCCTCTGTGCAGTGCGAAGAGTTGTAAAATTTTCTTTTGTCTTCTAGCCCATAGATGATGTATATGATTTCAAACGGTTTTCCCTATATTGGGAGACAAGAGGTCATGTTTCTATTTCCAGTTCTTCTGTATTATCTCTACCACTGACCTGCCTGCAACTCACTTTGTTCCTCAGTCTCCCCACCTGTAAAATGGGGATATTACCTATCCACATCCAAAGCACTTTTTTTACACCTTATTCAAAAGGTGCTGTCAATACAAAATATGTACAGTAGAACCTCAGAGTTACGCACATCTCTGGAATGGAGGTTGTCCATAACTCTGAAATATTCCATAGCTCTGAAGAGGAGGTTATGGACTTCAGCCGCAGGGTGGGGTCAGAGGGGTCGGGGCTCCAGCAGCAGTGTGGGGGGGGGTCAGGGCTGCAGGAGGTGGGGAGTTGGGGCATCTGATCCTTGGGGTGCTAAGGCTCCAGGCAGGGGGCTCAGGGCTTCTGCCCCACGGGAGCACCGGGGCTCAGCGCTTTAGAGCTGGGGGGGAATGCTAGGGCTCGGGGCTTTGGCTCCACTCCCGGTTTCAGCCTTGCAGGAGGCGCCAGGGCTCGGGGATTCCCACAACTCTGCTCCTGGTTTTAGAGGGGGGGCACCAGGGCTCTCCCATCGTAGCTAAAGCCCCGAGCCCAGCGCCCCCCGCCTCCCCCCCAGCCCACAGGGCTGAAGCAAGGAACAGAGCCATGGGGCTGAAGCCCTGAGCCGCAGCGCTCCTCCCCGGCCTACAGCCCTAAGCCCCGGTGCTGCCAAGGGTCAGAAGCCCTGAGACACACACCCCCGCTCGGAGCCCTGATCCACCCCCACACCCTGCAGCCGCAGCCCCAACCCCTGTGGCTGAAGCCCTGAGCCCCAAGCAGTACAATATTTGCATTTTTGTTGTTGTCTGCGCTGCTGCCTGATTAAGGGCTTCCAGTTCCACAGGGTGTCCAATTGACCGGTAAGTCTGTAACTCTGGTGTTCGTATTTTTGAGGTTAGACTGTTTTACAACTGAGCCACGCTAATAATTAAATGTACAGGGATATGGCGTTTTGATGTAATATAATTTAATACAAATATATTTTCATTATAACCAAAGCTTACACTAAAATCCTTCCTCCTCATATTCTCCTCTCATCTGCACTGTGTATTTCTATTGCAAATGTTCTTGCTACACACGTGGATTTTCCATGGATGGCCATGTGAGGAGGGGATAAGTGCAGAGTGTGCTGTAGAGATCTGAGAATCTCGCTGTACAGATAAGGATTGTGTTGTGCTGATCAGGAAGGAAAACTTTGCCCACAGATTCTAACGAAAGCCATTTTAAAAAAAAATACAAAACTTGGTTTATTTGCAAAGGCCTAATATTAGGATCAAGGTCACAATTTTAGAACAACTATTATCCTGTTGGGATTACACCAGAAATAGTCCTAGTGTAAGATTACCGTGCAACCATTTTGCAGGGTAAGTGTATTATGGTTTACTGATTGCACAACTTTATCTATATCAGTGGGTAATTGGTTCAAGCTATGGCTGGAGCTCATTCATCCTTGACATCCAAATGAGTAGAACAGAAATACTCCAAAGATTTTCTGTGATAAGCATGCCACTTTTCCAAAGAATATAATGTTACATTTGACAAAGTTTCACTGTCTCTCTTTAGACTCTGCTCTGATCCACAGCATATGTTCCTGAAGACCTCAGCGATTGTATTCACTGCAGTATTGGGTTGAGGTAGAACCATTGTACTCCCCACTCAGGTACTGCTAGCCACAAATGAAGTCCTCTGCTGTCCTGAATACAGGGTCTCCTCCCTGCTAGCACCTCTGGAACACTAGCCATTCCAAAGGGGGAGGGAAGGAGGCGGGGCCATGGCAAGGAAAACATCCTACACCCTCCTAAGGGGTGGCAACATGGACACATCCCTCCTATGCACAAGGGAGCCTGCAGCAGGGTGGTTTGCTTGGGCAGTGGGCCTAGTGGTCTGGGCCTCTGACTCTTGTATTTCCATCGGTTCAGAGCATCCCAGCCCTCTGGATGAGATTCCAGATGGACTGACATCTTTGCAGGGTGCTCCCCACCCTGGCCCCGCAAGAGCGGAATTAGTCCAGATGTGTCCACTCAGCTAATTAGGCGGCAAACAGAGGTGCTTTAGGCTGGAGGCAAGGAATTAGAGAGCTCACCTGTGAGAAGCAGGTGGGGCTTCTACAAAAGGTAGGAAATTGGCAGCAGCCAGGGGCTGCTGGGAAAATCTGCCATCACTTCTGGGGGAGGGCTGCAGAAATGAGTTGACTAAAGTTGCTCCCTGCAGAGGAAGGAGTGAAGAGACCTGGCAAACCCAGAGAAGTGGAGAGGGCTGGGAGGAATGGAAGCAGCTCAGGGAAAGGCAGAAAGGTGCAGGGCATGGACCTTAGCGCTGTGTAGAGGGTCCCTGAGCCAGAACCCTGAGAAGAAGGTGGGGCCGAGTTCTCCTGCCAGCCACTGCAGGAGTGGCACCATGAGACAGTGAAATAGAAGACTGCCTGAGACTGCTGTAGAGCAGGAACCTTGATATACTTCCCTCTTTCCCCACTCTGCTCCTGGAAGGGGAAACCACATAGCGACCTGGCCGTAGGGCTGAGTCACAAAGAGGACTGCTGCGACTACTGAGAGTGAGAGAGGGCACACAGAGGAGAAACTGAGGGGGTGGAACTGCTGGAAGGCCTGTCGGCCTGGCCGACCTAATCCCCAGAACCGCCAGGAGGCAGTGCTGTCCAGCGGTGAGCAGAGCGACCTGTCACAAGGCCCCGTGTGCACCTTCCCCTGGGCGACTTCCTGCCACACCCCGCATATAGGCTTGGGGCGTGGTCATAGCTGACATAAAGACTTGACTTCAAAACCACCATGGGTAGGGCTGATGCCTGCAGCCCTCTTGTGCCCCTTGCCCATGGTTCTCCCTCCCTCCTGGAGAGTGTCTGGGGACAGAGGGGAAGACTCACAGCCACGTCCCCTCAGTAGACACTTCTTCTCCTGCAGAGCAGTGCTCCTTCAAGAAACGGCAACTCTCTTCCCCACCTTGCCTGGGGCTGCTGCTCTTCTCCCCAGGAGCACGGTTGGCAGTGCCTGAGGGGTGGGACCTTCTGCGCCCAGTACTGCTCCAACCCGCTTCTTGCCTTAGCCTTAGGCCATGTCTACACTCACAAGCTTACAGCGGCACACTTTTACCGATACAGCTGTGCCACTGTAAGAGTGCTCGTGAAGCTACGTTATGGCGATGGGACACAATAAAACTAGCTCAACCAGCGGCGGTAGCTATGTCAGCGGGAGAGCGTCTCCTGACGACACAGCCCTGTGCATACGAACACTTATGCCAACAAAACTTACATTGCTCGGGGTGTGTTTTTTTCACACCCCGGACCAACAAAAGTTTTGCCAATGTAAGCGCTAGTGTAGACATGGCCTAAGTGTGTGGTTTGCAAACCCCCACACAGAGCCACAGGAGGCACTGTGCCTGCATGGCACACAGCATCATCCTATATTCCCTCTAGGATAGCGCATCAGTGCCCAGTCCCCACACGCAGGAAAGAGCCTAAAAGGCACAGAACCTGTTTTTCAGTATTCAGAGTAACAGCCGTGTTAGTCTGTATTCGCAAAAAGAAAAGGAGTACTTGTGGCACCTTAGAGACTAACCAATTTATTTGAGCATGAGCTTTCGTGAGCTACAGCTCACTTCAGCACCCAGATGAAGTCAATGAGAGAGGTGCATACAGAGAAAGCATCTTCTCACAGGACCACATTATGGACCAGATTTTCAACATATGTATTTTAAAGTTAGCTGAACTATTCCAACCTCACACACACAAAAATTCTAGACAAGTTCAATTCAAGTTTGGAGCAAAGGTTTCCTTTTGTAGGGAGTTGTGGGAGGAATAAGTGTGATTTTTATCTCAGCTACTTCACACACACTCCATATAACTCTTAGTGCTGCTAAATACAGGTCAGACTCACTGGTGCGCAGCCTTGCCAGCCAATATTTTATGTAAAGAGACACAGAGAAAATGGCCTGGGTAATGATGTAAAGAGTCTGAAAATTATAGGTTGTTATCAATAATTAGGATGATTCGGTGCCATTTACTTAACAAAAAAAAAAACCAACAAAAACAGAATCTGGGTCAGTGACAGTACTCAACCCTGTCACTTTTCATCAGTGTAAGTGCTCAGAGCAGACTCGAATCAGGTTACAGCTAAAAGCTTTATACACCAGTATTCACAGCCAAGAGTGCATCAGCTGTGAGCATTTGGTTAACTTCTATATGTTATGGTTCCTTAAAAGGGGAAGGTTCTTGATGACTAAGAATCCATTTGAGGTAATGAGAGCTCATTTGGTGCTAACAGGCCCAACCACATTAAGTAGTGCGTGCAAATAACCCAGATTCTGATGCAAACTACACAACACCCTGATGGCACCTGACACAATGGACTACAATCCACAGCACCTCACTCTTATTATGTGCATTTCCTTGGCTTTTTAAAGTGAACAAGATAAATATACTTATGTCCCCTGCTACTGCATATTGTTTTCTGGAGCATGCAGTGAAGTGCAGGGAATATGCCCATAAATATATGCCTCCTTGGAGAGACCCCAACATACAGTACAAGAAATCCTCAAACCTCTTCCTACTGTGGGACTACTATTTAAAATACACACCCCCTAGCAGCTTCCCAAACCTGATCTCACACTTTCCCTACAGCCACCTTACTGCTCAGTTAGGTAAAAATATATATATTACAACAATAAGGTAGAAATAAACAGGTTTGTGTTTGCTTGAATGCATCACCCCATTTTTGCACCAGTCCTGCTTATTTCCTCTCACTGAGTTTAAAATCTTACATTTAAAACAAAAATGAAAAACAAAACAAAACACACTCCCCAAAATGGAGATGAGATGAACAACAATTTTTTTCGGAGGGAGTGAGGGCATAAATTAGTGAGAACAGAAACACCATGGCAATCTTGCATTCACTTCATAGAATCACAGGACTGGAAGGGACCTCGAGAGGTCATCTAGTCCAGTCCCCTGCACTCATGGCAGGACTAAGTATTATCTAGACCATCCCTGACAGGTGTTTGTCTAACCTGCTCTTAAAAATCTTCAATGATGGAGATTCCACAACCTCCCTAGGCAATTTATTCCAGGGCTTAACCACCCTGACAAACAGGAAGTTTTTCCTAATGTCCAAACTAAACCTCCCTTGCTGCAATTTAAGCTCATTGCTTCTTGTCCTATCCTCAGAGGTTAAGAAGAACAATTTTTCTCCCTCCTCCTTGAAACAATCTTTTATGTACTTGAAAACTGTTATCATGTCCCCTCTCAGTCTTCTCTTCTCCAGACTAAACAAACCCAATATTTTCAGTCTTCCCTCATAGGTCATGTGTTCAAGACCTTTAATCACTTTGGTTGCTCTTCTCTGAACTCTCTTCAATTTGTCCACATCCTTCCTGAAATGTGGCACCCAGAACTGGACACAATACTCCAGTTGAGGCCTAATCAGAGCGGAGTAGAGCGGAAGAATTACTTCTTGTGTCTTGCTTACAACACTCCTGCTAATACATCCCAGAACAATGTTTGCTTTTTTTACAACAGTGTTACACTGTTAACTCATAGGGGTCAACAAAAATATTCACATTATTTTCTTAAGTCTGTTATCCTTAATTCACAAGTGGTTCACCTGAGCTAGTATATCCACGGCAGGGCTGGCAAAAATCATTAATGTTGCTGGATCATTCCCAGGTCACTGGCAGGAAGTGCTGCAGCAGGGCTCGCGGGGACATGGAACTAACCTAATGATAGTTTTTGGGGGACACAAAGTCGCTGCCTCGAGATGATATATTGTGGTGTCATCACGTTGTATTGTAATAGGATGGGTTAGAGTGCGGAGAGGCTCTTGTGAAAATCTCCAAGGTTGCACTGTTCTTGGATTTGCTGTATTGATCACCCATCAATGCATACTATGACAAAGTTCCTCCACTGCCTTGGTGGATCCTGCGCTTACTGGCAGATTTGCTCGCCTCAGAGGTTCACGGCAGCCCTCAGTTTGGCCACTTTCGTGGCTCAAATCTGCCATTCACTCAGTTAGCCTCATCACTGCCAGCAAGGGGAAAAGGAAGAAGAACAATCCCCAGAGACTCTGCTGATCCACCTAGTGGATCGGGGAATAGGCCAGAAACCTTCCCCTCTGGTGGAACCCATAGTCCAGGTCAACTCCTCTGGTATCAAGTAGGGAGTTGGGGAATGGAGGTTTGGGGGGAACCCGGGCCTGCCCTCTACTCCAGGTTCCTGCCCAGGACCCTGTGGATTGCAGCTGTCTACAGTGGCTCCTGTAACAGCTGCGTGACAGCTACAACTCCCCGGGCTACTTCCCCATGGCCTCCTCCCAACACCTTCTTTACTCTCACCACAGGACCTTCCTTCTGATGTCTGATAATGCTTGTACTTCTCAGTCTTCCAGCAGTACGCCTTCTCACTCTCAGCTTCTTTGCACCTCTTGCTCCCAGCTCCTCGCATGCACACCACAAACTCCTTTTTAAACCCAGGTTCCCTGATTAGCCTGCCTGTCTTAATTGATTCTGGCAGCTTCTTGATTGGCTGCAGGTGTTCTAATCAGCCTGTCTGCCTTAATTGTTTCCAGAAAGTTCCTTATTGTTCTGAAACCTTCCCTGTTACCTTACCCAGGGAAAAGGGACCTACTTAACCAAGGGCTAATATATCTGCCTTCTATTACTCTCCAGCAGTCTGCCCCAGCCTCCCCCCGGCTCCTCCTCCAGCCTTTGTCTCTTTCCCGGACCAGGAGGTCACCTGATCTCTTTGTTCTCCAACACCTTCAGTTGGCACCTTTGCAGAGGTGCCCAGGCCATCAGCTGCCAGGAGACAGGGTGTTGGCCATTCTCTGTGCAGCCCCTCTAGGGCTCTGCAACAATCACACACCCTTATCCCACCATGTAGATACTTAAGAACTGCATAGGGGAAACTGAGGCACCCACACAATATTCAGAGAAAACATTAAGAACATTCCCGCTTCATCACAGCCAAATAAATACTAAAATACTAAGAACCATTTTACTGAAAATAATCCCCCAGGTTTACAGAGTTGTGGTGGGATTATTATTGCTTTTTGGTACTTATTCGATTTTTTTGGTATGCAAAACATAAGAACTTCGGCAACACTGAACTGTGTTAGCAGCCCTCATTTTAGCATGTTACTGATTGCAGCTGTCATCCAAGTCATATATATAGCAACTTCACCCTGGTTTAAAAGTATTTAATAACATTATCCTATCATGAATAAAAGGTTAATTGTATTTCCGTGCAAATCTAGGGTTAACAGTGTGGTGAACAGATGCATTTTAGAAGAAGTTAAACAAACACCTGTCAAGAATGGTCTAGATCAGGGTTTCTCAACCACGGGTCACGACCGAAAATTGGGTTGTCAGAATGTGTGAAAGGGTCGCATGGCAGCTCCTCTCACATGGGGCTGGCTGGGCTCGCCTCCCTGCTCCTGGCAGTGCAATGTCTGGGGGCCCCACACCATTCAAGTCTGGCCCCGCTATCATGAAGATGCAGGGCTGTAACCAGGGCAGGGTGAGTGGGGTAGCCGCCCAGGGTGCAAAGCTGCCCAGCCCGCTGAGGCCCCTAGCTCTCCATGCTGTGGGAGCCAGGGCACTGGCATGGGGCGTTGCCAGACGGTGCTGGGCTCCTTCGGGGAAGAGGCAAGAGCATGTCAGTGATGCAAACTCAGAGCTGTGCTGCCAGCCCTCTCTGGGGAGCGCTCAGCTGTGCAGAGGTGACCCAGCTTGGGGAGCAGGGTGGGGAGGGCTGCTGGGCAGCCAGCCAATGCCCTGGCTCCCACAGCACAGAGAGCCAGGGGCCTGAGAGGGCCGGACGGCTCCCACCAGCTTCCAATCCACCAGCTCCTGGCAGGAGGTGGCAGTTTTCAAACTCTGGGGGGCAGGCTGCGACTCCCAGAGTGAAGAGCCAGCCCCACAGCACTAAAGCTGCAAGAGCCACCACTGTGGGGTGAGTGCCGGGCAGGACCCAAGCCCCCACCAGGGTGCAGGATCCAACAGAAACCACCCCAGGGCCACCAACCCCAGAGTATTTCCTGCATTATGACAGGCAGTAAACATTTACAAATGGGTCCTGAGCTCAAAAGGGTTGAGAACCACTGGTCTAGAGAACACTTAGCCCTGTCTCAGCAGAGGGGACTGGACTAGATGACCTTTTGAGGTCCCTTCCAGTCCTAAATGTCTATGATTCTGGGAACTATAGGTAGCAAGGTGCTGGCTGCTGGCAGTGCGTAAAAGCAGACAAGGAAAACGGCTGATGCAAGACATAACCGTTAAGTGTGGTTTAGAATCTTTCCCTCCCTGCTATTTCGACCATATTAAAAATCATAGAGCATTAAAAAAAAAAAAAAAACACCCAAGAACCCAGTGAAATCAAACAAAATGGGCAGGGCTGTAGGGAAAGTGCCAGGCAGAGTGACATCATTAGTGGTGCTTGGGAACCCATGATCAGCTATTCCTCCTGCACCCTGTTGGCAACCTCCGACCTGCCACTCAAACACCTTTCCCCGCCAGCTGCATTTCAGGTATTCTTAATTGGAGCATGAAGTAAAAGAGGTCATTTTGCAGCTTGTTAAGATGGGAGAGCTGGAGGCAAGAAAGGAAGGGATGAAAGAACCAAAGGGCAGTTTTCAGATAAGTGAGGGATATGAGAGCCTCGCAGCCCTCATTTTCCCCTTGCTGGATTGATAAACTGTCCCTTCAAAAAATATTCAAATGTTGGCACCCACAACAAGCAGCTGTCCATGGTAGTTATTGCAGAACATGCAAAAGCGCATAGCCCAAAAAGAAGATAGGCAGGAAATAAAATCCACTGGGAATGCAGTTATTTTTAGAGTAAAACCTTCTATTCTGCATTTAATAATAAATGCCACAGGAGATATTGTAGAAAGCAGCTTAGAATTTGAAAAATTAAAGGGGCAGACATTTATGAACAGCACCTATAACTAAACCAAGTAATTATATGAAGGATAAAGGTCATGGAAAATAAGGTTTCAGAGTAGCAGCCGTGTTCGTCTGTATCCGCAAAATGAAAAGGAGGACTTGTGGCACCTTAGAGACTAACACATTTATTTGAGCACAGCATTCAGTGTCCACTGAATGCATCCGATGAAGTGAGCTGTAGCTCACGAAAGCTTATGCTCAAATAAATGTGTTAGTCTCTAAGGTGCCACAAGTCCTCCTTTTCTTTTTGCGGAAAATAAGGGGATCACCAGATGTGGTCAGGACGAAATTCTGCGCCATGGTACATAGTATTCACACAATATTTTTCTCTGAAGCATCTAGGCTTGGTAACTATCAGAGACAGGAAAGCAAGTGAGATGTTTATTTGTCTTCTCTGGTATGCTAGTCCCCAGATTGGGGGTGGGTGGGTGGGTGTGTGTGTGTGTGTGGGTGTGTGTGTGTACATTAACAGAATATAATTATATCTAATTCACCATTCACAGAGGTATGAAGATGCCAAGAATGATACTACAGGTAAGTTCAACAACATCTATTGGCCAGATGCACTACAATAAAAATACAGGTCATTTTTCTATATTGAAAAATATAAATGATTTTCCCACTTCTATATCCTCTATCCACCTATGAAGCCTTTTCTCCTTCATGCTCACCTTCCAACTTACTATATGTTGATGAAATTCTTCCCATTTATTCTTTTACATGCATATATAAGTTATGCATTAAAACAGATTAGATAGATAGATAGATAGACAGACATTAATCAGTAATCAAGCTCAATGAAATTAAAGAAGTAGAGTATGGAAATACAAGTGCCTCTTAGAAATCTGCATCAGATACCCAGAACAATCAATAAAATTCAGTCTAAATGCCCCTTTTTCTATATCAAAGGCTATTCTGTGCTGTTTTTTCCAGACAGAGCTCCAATAAAAACAAAGAAACAAAACACCACCACCGAACAACCAAATAAACCCACTCCTAGCTCTTGATCTTTCCCCACCTCGAACCAGACAAAGACTCAGGTAAAAGGATATGATGTCCATAACTGACAGCATGATCTACACTAAAACAGAACAACAAAAGCAAATGAATGGAAAATTTTTTTAGCCTTCATAAAAGTATGTGCTGTCCTTGAATATTGTTAGCTATCGAGTCTTGTGCTCAGTGAAATTCTTTACTTGTGTAAAATCTCAAGGCCAGAGTCCTTTTATCAGTAATTATAAGGATTCAAAGACAGAGATTATATCTATGGGACAGTAAGAACAACAACAGACAGGACCAACAACAGCCATCTGAAATCACGTGGTGATCCCAACGTGTCGGTTGTGCTTTATAAACACCAAGTCTGGCATTTTCCAGGGGATTTATGGGATACAAATGGCATATCAAACAGCTAGAGGCCTTCCATATGTGGTCTCTGTATGCCATGATGGGGATCCGCTGGAAAGACAAAATTATCAACTTTGAGGTTCTGTCAAAGTCAAATGCAACAAGCATTGAGGCCATGCTGATATAAGCCCAACTACACTGGGCTGGACACATCATTAGGATGCCTGAACATCAACTCCCCAGAAAGTTGAATGGGCACAAGGACATCAGAATCAAAGCTGCACCAGAAAGCGCTACAAGGACAGCATCAAGAACAGCACGCGCTTCGGTGCAATAAGACCAGATGATCTCGAGAAAGCTGCGATAAATAGGTCTGCATGGTGACACACAACACTCAGAGCTTTCCAAGCCTTTGAAGAGGACAGAAATAATTGACTGTTAACTGCAAGGGAAAAGCATCAGACCCCTGCTATAGCTGCTAACGCTCACTAATGACTTTATTTGCCCAATTTGCTCATGAGCATGCGCATCACACTTTGGACTGCAGAGTCATTCTAGAATCCACAAGAAGAGAGAGCATGAAAACGTCATCATCGAACCAATGGACTACGCAAACCGAATATGGGAGTTAGAGTCCTGACTCTCCTTGTATTTCAATGGGATCTGAGCTCCTAAATCCCTTTCACTCTTTTGAAATCCCCAGACTAAGTAAAGAATCCTCACAACGTCCCCCCAACTGAGGTAGGTAGGTCTTACTATCTCCATCCTATAGACTGATAGGTTGAGAGATAAAGATTGGTGCACAGCAAGTCAGTGACTGAGCTAGGAAATAACTTAGGAATTCCTCAATAATTCCAATCACTTGATTAAACTGCCTTCCACAACATAATTTGGTTTTTAGCAATAAGAATTGCCATTCTAGCTCAGATCAATCACTCAGTATCCTGTCTCTGACAAGGGCCAGTGCCAAACGCTTCAGAAGGAATGACCAGAATGGGAAAATTTCAAGTGATTCATCCTGTCATCCAGTCCCAGCTTCTGGTAGTAAGAGCTTTAGGGTTGCGTTCCTGGCCATCTTGGCCAACAGCCATTTATGGACCTATCCTCCATGAACTTATAACAATAAACTGTTTACAACATAACAAAAAACCCGCAAAATTTATAAAAGCACCTATTTTTTAAAAAATTGAAAATGTATGTATGTGTCAAATTAGCTTTTTTAGAATTCCACTAAAATTCCATCCACATTTTTCATCCAAAGCTTGCACAGACACTCCTTGGTCAACAGCCAGTGTTTCCTGGCTGGCTTAACTCTGTTAGTTAACCCTTCAGGTATTTCAATGCTTTTACAAAGTTTGGCTTTTTTTCTAAATTAAATCTTAACAATAAATTAAATAAAAATAAAAACAAAAACCCTACCAAAAAACAAAATAAAAAAAATCTTTTTCCGTAATAAAATAACTTTAAAAGATACAACCATAAATATTAATAATATAAATTATCTATCTATCTATCTTATGTCTTGGCAAAACCCCAACAATTGGTACCTACATCTACCACAAACACCAGCCCCTGCCCTGCCCTGCCCTGCACATACGTCTGTCTAGATGTCTTGTGAGATCCAATACCTTCGCACCCAGAAGGCAATTTACCATACAGTTCCCCCAGACACCACAAACCCAACTATCTACATTTCTAATACTCAAATCCCCCATTACTATTACCTGGCTCTTCCTAGTAACTGGGGTTGCCTCCCCAGGAGGGACATCCTCAGTGCGAGAGGATACCTTGACATCACTTGGAAGGAGGGTCCCAACTATAGAACCTCAGTTCCAGCTCCATCTTCTCCTTCCTCAAGTCTCTATCCTCCTTAACTGCACAGAAGGTTGTAATGTAAGAGATTTACTTCTTCCCAGACACTTAAATATTTAACAACAATACATCCCTTCAGTGATTTTAGACCAGGGTGAATTTGGCCCTCTGGAGCACATTCAGCTCACACATTCATGCAACATCGTCAGCAAGGTTACATGCATGTGAGAGGGGCAGAATTTAGTCTAATGTCATCCGTTACAATAAAACTAACACTTAGGCCCTGATCTTGTAAAGATTAACATATGCACATAACTTTCCTCAAGCAACTAGTTAAATTGGCTTGAGGAGCATGGGAACTTTGCCAGAGACTTCAATGGGAACAGGAAAAAAATCCAAGTGGGTAAAGATCTCTATGCTGTATAGAAACGAGCCCTTTGAGTGAAAGTCTAGGTCTAGGTAATTTTCCACATTTCAGAAGACAGTCAAATCCAAAACCTACCTCTCTACTATCCCCAAGAGGTTCCACAATTTTGTCTCTTTCGAATTACCAAAACATGCATTTCTCATTAATTGCCTTTTATACAGAGAATTTTCAATTAAGCCAGGGACAGAGTTGTAGTAATTATGTTATGATATTAGCCCCCGCAGATTAATACATTGCCAGTAATTTGTGAATTGCCATCTGTGTCCTATTACAGTCCACTCATTCCCCTGGTAATGAAACCAAAACAGAGAATGTCTCATAGATAGTAGCTGTAGCTATCTGGATGTCCTGTGGGGGTTGATTTAATCCCAAGGATGAGCCAATGGATTTAGATAAGAGAAGGACAGAACCAGGCATTTACCCCAAAACTGACATCTCTGTGGAGCATTCCCCAAAAGTTCAGTTCAGTTTGTTTATTTCCTGACCCATTTAATCTAGGCATACATTCATAGAAATGTAGGGCTGGAGGGGACCTTGAAAGGTCATCAAATCCAGCCCCCTTCACTAGGCAGGACCAAGTAAGCCTAGACCAACCCTGACAGGTTCATGTCCAATCTTTTCTTCAAAACCTCCAATGATGGGGATTCCACAATCTCCCTTGGAAGCCTAATCCAGAATTTAACTAGTTAGAATGCTTTTTTCTTAATATCTAACCTAAATCTCCCTTGCTGCAGATTAAGCTCATTACTTCTTGTCCTACCTCAGTGGACTTGGAGAACAATTGATCCTCATCCTCTTTCTAACAGCCCTTAACATATGTGAAGACTTATCAGGTCCCCCCTCCCCTTAGTTTTCTTTTCTCAAGACTAAACACGTCCAGATTTTTTAACTTTTCCTCATAAATTAGGTTTCCTAAGCTTTTTATACTTTTTTGTTGCTCTCTGCTGGACTCTCTCCAATTTGTCCACAGCTTTCCTCAAGTGTAGCACCCATAATTGGACGCAGTACTCCACTTGAGGCCTCAGCAGTGCTGAGAAGAGTGACAATTAAGTCCTGTGTTTTACATATAACACTCCTGTTAATACATGCCAGAATGACATTAGTCTTTTTCACAACTGCATCACATTGTTGACTCATATTCAATTTGTGATCTACTAGGACACTCAGAGCCTTTTCAGCAGTCCTACCGCCTAGCCAGTTATTCCCCATTTTGTAGTTATGCATTTGATTATTTGCTTCCTATGTGAACTACTTTGCACTGATCGTTAATGAATTTCCTCTTGTTGATTTCAGATCATTTCTCCAATTTGTCAAGGTCATTTTTAATTCGAATCCTGACCTCCAAAGTGCTTGCAACCCCTCCCAGCTTAGTGTCATCTGCAGATTTTATAAGCATACGCACCATTCTATTATCCAAAGCCATCTCTCTGCAATTTCTGGTGGAAGTGCTGAAATGCCACAATAAAAGGTATTTTTGTATTCTCAAAAAAACAAAAAAAGAAAGTGAAATTTTTAAGAAAGCCTCCTCAAGGAATTTCCAGTCTAATTTGCAGAGACAACAAATTTAAAACTAATATAAGGAAATCCATTAAAAAAATTACACTGCATATAATTAACCTGAAAAACTCACTGCCACAAGATATTATTGGGACCAAAAACTTAGTTATAATCACTATTTAATATTTATTGTATGGTAGCACCCGTAGGCCCAAATTGGGGAAGGTACTGTACTAAGATGCAATGGTGCTGGAACAATTTTTATACTGGGGGTGCTGAAGGCAGAAACCATGTATTTAGGTTGTTATTATTACTTCAAGCCATGTGGTGCAGGAGCTCTCCAAGCATCCCTGGTCCAGCACCCTATGCTAAGATGTGGTACCTACACCCCACTCCACCCCGCAAAAAAAAAAAAAACTTACAATGTAACAAGATTAGCAGGATTCAAAAGAGATTAGACATTTCTATCTGGAGTTGTTAACCAGAATAAACATTTATGAGATATTTGCTCTCAAGCATCTTGAACATAAATCAGCCACTAATTGCCCAGGGTTGAAAAGAACTTCACTTATATCCGATGAAGTGAGCTGTAGCTCACGAAAGCTTATGCTCAAATAAATTGGTTAGTCTCTAAGGTGCCACAAGTACTCCTTTTCTTTTTGCGAATACAGACTAACACGGCTGTTACTCTGAAACTTATATGCAGGTAACTCCATAATTGTCCATGGTAGACATTCTACATGTTCCTATGAAGAATCTGGTACTGGCTTTTGTTAGAGACAGGATGTATGACTGGAAAGACCTGAGGCAATAAGAGGCTATACCTTAAAATAACCTAAAAATGGAAGCTGGTTCAAAATGGGGCAAATCGTTTATTCAGCAAGATATTCTGCTGAAAGCATGTGACTCTAATGCCCTATGATCTGCATTGGTTGCCTGTTGGTCTCCTAGTGGTGTTTAAGGTCTTGGTTTCTCCCCAAAGCTGCAGAGATGCTCTCAATGGAGCAACCAGGATTCAGCAAAAGCTGCCAACAAGGTGACCCTCTGAGAGGGGCCCTTGGCTTTAGAATTTACTTGCCGTCTGAGTCTGATATATCCCAAATTTGTAGACTTTCAGGGTCCCAAGTCTGCAAGTCCCAAATAGTAACCATCCTGTTGGGAAGGAAGGGGTATGATCAGGACTGGCATTTACGAGTGGAGGTGGGATATTTTGCAGGGGCTAATTTTGCTTCTGGTTGGTTACTTTCCCATTTGGGGATCAGAAAAAGATGCTGATCTTATCTTATAGAAAAGTTGCCTACAGCTTGAGAGTGTTGCTTTTTTATGCTTATCTCAAATCCAAATAAACAAATGCATCTATACCCAAGCTAGAAGGGACCACTGTGATTATCTAGTCTGACCACCTGTATAACAGGTCACAGAGCTTTTCCAAAATAATTGCTAAATCCTATCATGTAGAAAAAAACATCAGATCTTAATTTAAAAATTGTCAGTGATGGAGAATCCACCAGAACCCTTGGTCAATTGTTCCAATGGTTATTAAGCTCACTGTTAAAAATTTAAGCCTGTTCCTAGTCTGAATTTGCCTAGCTGCAATTTCCAGCCACTGAATCATGTTATACCTTTCTCTGCTAGACTGAAGAGCCCATTATTCAATATTTGTTTCTCACGTAGATACTTACAGCCTGTAATCAAGTCACCCCTTAACCTTCTGTTCATTAAGCTAAATACATGGAGCTCTCTGAGTCTGTTTACTAATCCTTTAATTATTCTCGTGGCATTTTGCTCAACCCTCTCCAATTTATCAACATCCTTCTTGAATTGTGGGCACCAGAACAGGACACCACATTCCAGCAGCAGTAACACCGGTGCCAAATGCAGAAGTAAAATAACCTCTCTGCTCCTACTTGAGACTTCCCTGTTGATGCATCCTAGGGTGGAATTCATTCCTTGTTCCTAAATGAGTCCATTTACATTTAGACTTATTAATACATATATTGTTTGCACACAGTTTACCAAGTGATCCCGACTGCTCTGAATCAGCAACCTGTCATCTTCATTATTTACCACTCCCCAATTTTGGTGTCATATGCAAACTTTATCGGTGATGGTTTTATGTTTTCTTCCAGGTGACTGATAAACGTACAGAATTATAGGGGAGCTGGAAAAGACACGTTGACATTATTTCTTTCAAAGTTGGTCAATTGGTTTCTAAACTTCAGCATAAATCCTGGGATTCTGTATGAAGCAACACTTAATAACAAAATGCACGCTCTCCGTATATACTATCTGAAAGAAACAGACATACAGTAAATGCCACAAGGAAATTCATATCTCAACTGGAGGAATGGGTATCCAAAATTTTTATTTCTGATATTTTAAGTTTTGGCTCATCTCAATTAAAATCGGTTAGAAGTCAATTTCACAGCTGTTGGTTTTTAAGATCTCGCAAAAATGTAATTCACTGTTAGAGCAATAATTTACTTCAATGCAGTCACTCCCAGAAAAGGTTGGTGCACTCAGACCGTCCCCCTGTCCCTCTCTCCCTCCAGATCAGAGTCTGATAAAGGAAAATGAGCATCCTTATTCAAAAGCATAGAGAGGAGCAAGGCTGCAGGGCAAATCCTGCGTCCACTCACCTATACCAATAGTCTTAGCTTCACTATTTGCATGTCTAAGGAGAGCAGGAGTTGACCTTCTGTTCTCCAGCAAGACCCCATAGTGCGTAAAGTTAATCCCAAGTCATTGAAGGACTGGGGCCAGAGTATATAAAACATTAGATCTACTTCTTTCTCCGGTTTAAAATATTTGGACTACACACACTGTATGAAAACTGCTGTAAGAACCCTTCCTTAAGGATCAGGGAAAAAATGTGACCAGGTGGAAGGTGGTTTTTAACTAAAGGTCAAACAAAATTGAGCTGGAAACCTTGGAGACATTTTAAAGTGGTCGATTAAAACAGAAGGTCTCCCACTGGAGGTAGTGGTGGCCTTTAGTGCAAAGTTACTATGTCAGTGCATGTGTATACAATATGCTATATATTATTTCTTCCTAATTTATTTAGCATACATTTGTGTTTATGTAATAAAAAGTAAATTGGGTAATAACTTATTAGAGAGGCAAGGTGGGTGAGGTAATATATTTTATTGGAGCAACCTCTGGATAGCCAGTAAAAGATATTACCTCACCCACCTTGCCTCTCTAATATCCTGGGACCAGCCTGGCTACAACAACACAGCCACCATAATGCCTTATCTCCACTACTGTTTATATACAGCTCCACTGAAATGCACCCACATTTTGGGAGGAGTACACAGGAGATACCACATGGGACTCAGTTTACATGTCTGAGAAAAATGGAAATACTAGCTTCATCCTGATGGGATTTGAACATATGGTTCGAGAGAAACTAGCTACAGTATTTTAGACCAGGAGTGTAGGTCACTCAGCCAACCCTCTGACTGTATGAGGGATTGAAAACATGCGGAAACAACTGTGCGTACAAACTAAAGTACATTTGTGCTTATGTTACTGACATGGTGAAATTCTGAAGTCTGTCTATTCCTCCAAAACAAAACTCTCAGTAATTGCATGGCACTTATCTAAATGCTGCCTTGGTCCTGAATGATGCTACTGCAGTATAAATAATTCTAATAGCTCTGTGTGTAAATTCTGAGTAAGGATTTGGCTCATTCATATTAGCCATACAGCTCCAGAACATGTACCAAGCATTACACAAGTTTCTGTTCCTTTCTTTAAGGACCAGGTCTTCAGCTGGTGTAAACTCAAATAGCTCCCATGAAGTCAATGGAACTACGGCAATTTACACCAGCTGAGCATCTGACCCTCAATCTTTAAAGTACATCTATTTTCTTCAACTTTATTTCCATGTATTCCTCTTTGTGCCTAGTTTCCACTCACTTTTAAATAAGCCACTAAAACAGATCACCATATGCCATCTGCCTTCAGCCTCATCCTCCATTGCCTTATTTTGACTTGGTGATGTATGGAGAGGTTTAAAGCTGTAATTAGCGCATTTCCATAATCTACTCAGCACTGATACAGCCTTTGTTTTATTATGCGCAGCATTATGTGCATCGGACTATGTTTTGATGTATATTCCTAATTACTGTATCCAAATGTACCACTTGCAAAGTACTTTTAGGTGGTTAGACATGAATGGTGCTACAGAAACACTTTTACTTATCCATTCTTGATGGGGATGAACATGCCTTGATTGCAGCCCAGTGCTAAATAATAACAATAATAAAAAATGCTGCTTCAAAGAGTCAAACATCTGCCCAATTCCAAGAGGCAGATTCAGAGCACTTCAACAAAAACCACAGCGGGGAATTTAATCATGAGAAAACTGAAAAGAAAGAAGATTTTGTATGGGCACAGCTAATTTTACTTCTTTCATGGCAAAATAAAGGGGTCAGGAAGATCAAGAGGTCACTCATTCATGGGTTAAAAAAAGAACAGAAAGGAATTTTCTATAGTCTACTATTCAGACTTAGGAAATGTCCTGATCAGGGTTTCCCCACCCTCTATTCTGCCCACCTTGAAGAATAAAGAAAACAAAATCCTTGAGCTTCAGCCTCCCAGCAGGCTTTTATTGCAATCCCCACCCTTCGCAAAATAGCCGGGAGGTGACTTATGGGGGTGACCTCTCGCCACAGTTCAAAACCAGTCTTAATGAACTAGGGTAATTCATTCCTCTGGCAGAGCTTATAAGATAAGGCAAGCGCACACTGGTGGGCTCAGCAGACTGAAATGTTAATCTTTTGTAGCCTCTGCTCCAGAGGACTCCCAGGTCAAATTGTGGTACTGCAGAGAAGCAGCAGTCCCATTGTACGGAGGTTGAGAAGCCTGGCTCTTGATTTCAGTGTAACCGCTGGCCTGGTAGAGTGGAGTGCGTGTGAGTAGAAACAGGTCGTAAAGTTATTTAGAACTGCACAGCAGAAATGTCTGCTGAAAGACACAGCACAGAAGCCTTCAAAAAAGGTCTGAGGAATCTGAAATACAAAGCCCATGACTAGCACAGGAGCATTTGTTTCCATTGTCCCTCTCATGGAGGCATTTAAAAAAAGGGTGGTGTTCTTATTTCAAAGGTTCACTGTGCGGTAGGGGAGGGAAATCTAAACCAAACTGGATTCAATTACTGGGCAAAAAACAAAAATCAAATTCTCTCATGAAATATTGTCAGGGAATTGTGATTTGTTTCTACTGATCTTAGCTATTTTTATGGCCCCCATTACTATATCATCTGCATGCTTCATAATATAACACCACCCCTGTGAGGTAGGAAAGTGTTATTACTGCCATTCTGCACATAGGAAACCGAGGCACTGAAAGATAAAGTGACTTGTCCAACGTTGCAAAGGAAGTGTGTGGCAGAGCAAGGAATCAAACCCAGGTTCTCCAAATCCCAGGCAAGTGCCCTATGTGACATAGAGGCCCCACTGCAAAGGGTTCTTTGCAAACAACTCTCATCTCAGGCCTGACAAACTCACTACACCAAACACCTCTCGCTAACAGTATTTATCCATAAGGGCTAGAATCTACAGAAAGCTTGTAATTTATCAAGACTCATAATCATTGTGAGATTAACACACAGGTACTATTTAAGGAATAATGTAACTATAATGAAAGTATTCTTTATGGTCTTGAAGTAAAAGTAAGTTACTAGAGGATAATATTTCTCAGAGATGGCCCATTCTACCTGTTAGTTCGTGACGTAATGCAAGCTTCAATTGTCTAGCCTTACTCCATCCCAAGACTATCAATGAAAACCAATCAGAAACAACTGTAAACCATCAAAACCACTTGGAGATTTAAAAAAAAGGAACATTACAACAGACGGGGATCACCCTGTCTATGAATAAAGACGAAAGACTGTTTCAGCATAATACAGAGCAGGGAGAGGAGCTCTGGATCCATTCACTGAGGAGACATCTTGTGCAGATGGGGTGTTTTTATGGAAGTTTCTTCAGATCCTAGTTCTTGGGAAGCCAGCCAGCTCTGCACCAGACTGAACTTTGCGGGCGATAGGGGCGAATCTACTTTATTACACAGAAAACGTAACTATTAATAAGTGTAGGCCCTACTTCACATTCTATCATTGTGTTTTGTATTGAAACCATTTCCTTCCACCATTCTCTCTTGTTTCCAGTTGAATTTCTGTTCATTCTTAAATAAGCTACTTTTGTTTCATTATAAGTACTCACAAGCACTGTGTGGATTACAGGAGCGGTGCTTTAAGGTGAAACTGGTACACTGGGGTAAATTTTCCTTTGTGGGCAGAGGATCTGGGATTTCTGTGAGCAGCCAGTGTCAGGGGCTGGATATCACAGGGAAATGCTTCAAAGGGACTCTGGGGGGTAGCTAATGTTAACCTGCAAGGTGAAGACAGGGCTGGCAGACTCCAGAGTGCTTGAGTGGCTAATAGGCTGATAGTTTTAAGGAGCTAACTCCCAGTCACTGCAGGCCAGGCTACCTCTCGCTAGTGGCAGGGAGAAAGAAGATGACTCACAGTCCTGGGTACCCTGTCAACCACCACACCCTAGACACTGGACTATACTTCCTTCCTGTGTTCCTTCTTCCTGATTTCCACTGCACAGCAAAAGGACCTTCATTAGAAGCACAAACCCGAGAATGACCTTGATTCCCTGCTCTTGGCACCGACAGTCAAAGAAGAGAGGATCCTAAATGGGACGGTTATAAATGACAGGCCTGCTTCTCCTCTCATACCACTATAAAGTTGGAGATTGACTCTACTGAAGTCAATAGAGCTTCACCGGGATAAAACTGAGGTGAGGATCAAAATAAAGCAAGCTACAAACAACATCTTCCCACATCCTGGTCACCTCATGCTGGACAAACCTCCTAAGTGCTGACTTGTTTAAGAGCTGGTACATTCAGAAGCTTATCCCAATCAGCCAAGCCTTTTGAGTCCATAGCATTAGGAAGGACTCCTGTTGAAAGAGGCACTCTTCCCATGAAGTTCCTGTTACTTCCTGCCTCAATTCTGGCTCAATATATCACAAGAATAGTTGGTTTTGTGGAAAATTGGCACTTCCAGTGCCAGCTGCAAGCAGGAAGTGTTTGTCACATAGAAAATCACTCCCCAAAACAAATTTCTAGGGATCTCAAAGTAGGGGAGAGAGAAAGAATTCTGGCACAAGGACTTGTGAGGGGAAGTTGAGGAGGTCATTATTAGGAGGAAAAAGACACAAAGTGGAGGTGGGAGGCTTAATGTTATCAAAGAGACTGGGAACAGACTTGCCATCCATCACCCATTTTTTTTTAAACAAAAGAGACAGGATGGGTTTTTACAGGCAGTTAGGCCTCCCCAGTAAGATAATCTCAAGAACTGAACTAATGAAACTGGAGGGATGTGCGCAGAGGAAGGAGGATGGTGCCTTCTGGGAACCTCTAACAATCACTCTGGTGCCAGTGGATCTTGGATCAGGCCCTGAATGTGGCACTTTGGCAACCAGTATGGTCTAGTGCTGTGGTTCTCAACCAGGTGTCCGGAGCCCCCTGGGGGGCCACGAGCAGGTTTCAGGGGGTCCGCCAAGCAGGACCAGTGTGAGACTTCCTGGGGCCCAGGGCAGAAAGCCAGAGTCCCACTGCAGGGGGCTGAAGCCTGGGGCCCTGAGCCTGCCACTTGGGGCTGAAGCAGAAGCCTGAGCCACTTAGCTTCACGGTGCCCCCTGTGGCGTGGGGCTCTGGGCAACTGCCCTGCTTGCTACCCCCTAACACTGGTCCTGGCTTTTATATGAAGAAAAACAGTTATTGTGGCACAGGTGGGCTGTGGAGTATTTATAGCATGTTTGAAGGGGCCTCAGAAAGAAAAAGGTTAAGAAACCCTGGTGTAGTGGTTAGAGCAGAAGACTGTGAGTCAGAAGGCCGAGGGTAAAATCCTAGTTTAACTGAAGTCCATGGTAAATTGTTCATTGGCTTCAGCAGAACCAGGAGTTCATCCATAGATTATATTCTCTATCGTGGTGATGACAACTGTGTGAAACTCTGGGCACTTCACTTAAACTTTTGGAGTCACATTTTCCTTATCTAATGAGGAATAATAGTAATAATTCTTGGGGATAGCAATCAGACTTGTTTCTCTGAAGCTGGGTCTAATACTACTTCCCTATTTCTGTGAAGCTCTGAGATCCATCCATGAAAGGTGCTCCAGGTACGGTAAGTACAACATGATGATTAAAATTTTATTATTAATGAAAGGTTGCTGGAATGATTCAGTGTTGATTGGAGCAGCCAAACACAGGATTTGGGAACCTGATCAAAGTGCCTATTTTCAAAACTGGGCCCACAGCCTTGAAGATCTTTTAAGATGAAAACACTTGAAGATCTTTTAAGATGAAAAGCTATTCAAGTAGTAAAGATTAAGATAGATGCAGATGATTAATTAATTAACACATTATTTTGTTACCCAAGAGTGGTTTTGTGAGGCTTGATTCATTAAATGTGTGTAAAGTGTTTGGAAACCTTCAGACAAAAGATGCTACACAAGGTCACAGTACAGCAGACAGATACACTGGATAGACTGGACAGACAGATGGCTATAAAATTTATCCCTACACGCCTTTTAGCAGAATGGAGTTTCCATTTTCATTACAAGTGCCCATGAAAGGAGCTGCAGAAGGACTTTTCCGAAGAATGTCTCACCAAGCGCTGTCGTAACACCTTCCTTACTTTTCTGCTGCTTCTTGGCTGAACTTGAGACTTTCTGAATTATGAACAGCACTTCACATCACTACCTGCCATGGAAACCAGTGAGTCTTCTGCTGAATACCGTCAATTCACCTGCATATTTGTGAAGTGTGTGTGTGTTTCTTGTACGGAGCAGAAAGATCTGCTTTCCCTAACTTCCTTCCTCGTTGCCTTCGATGTTTTATTTCCTTTGCAATTTTCCTAGTGAGAATCCCAAGACAAGGCAGACGACTAAAAAGGTGTGCTGGCCTTCCCAGGCAACGTAGGATTCCGAGACAGGTCGTCCTGTTTCACCAGTCAGCCAATAAGACAATCCCTCTAAGAGCAGGGCTCTCGGTGGGTGATCCTGATCCCTGAAACAGGCACCTGGCTAGCACAAAGGGCAATTGATAAAAGGGCCAAGTCAGGCAGAAGAGGGACCCCTGCCTGGACTGACCTCCATCACAAGATTCTCCACCAGATTTTCAGCTGGTGTAAAGCCGCATCAGTCCTTTGATGCTAATCTACACCACAGCCCACAGGATGTGATGCCCCATCCTCCCTGCCCATCTGTGCACACACCAGAGAAAGTCCATGAGAGGTCTGAGTGCAATCGGCGCGCAGGACTGGGTTCATATTTTACGAGTTCCTTTTGATTCTTCCTCTCCTCTTGTTAGGGCTATCTCTATGTGGTTAGATACTTAGCTTGCATACTTCTCTGCAGCTAGCTTCAATTGCTGCCCTTTCAAAGCCTGACCATACGGCCATTCCTGTCACAGAAGTCCCATTGGAACTAAAAGGAAATTATGTCCAGAACTGGGATATTACAATAACTTCCATTTATTTCTGTTTAATTAAAAGGAAACGGTTAGATTTTTGTCATATGTGCAACAACGAAGATACACTATTTCAACAAGCTGGAATTTATTTTATTTTATACATAGCTTTAGAAAACATTTCAATAACTCAAGCAACGTATGTCAGTGCAAGCTGGGTGATACAGGGTTTCCAAGAAAACTTCTATTCTAAAGGCAGCATTTGTATAAAATTATAGGGGGGACCATTGTTGTCTTCTTCTTTGTTTTGTTTTTATTATCTCTGTGAAATTGAATCCCGACTGCCTTAAAGAAAAGAGGGGAAGAAAGGTGAGATTGTGTTGTGCATCAGTACAGCTGAAGCTCTAATAAAATAGACAACGTATATATTAACTTGGAGTAAAACCCTACCTTTATCTATATGCTTTTATTTCCTAAAAGTTGGTATATTAGCAATATGCTACCAAGCCCAAGGGCCTGATCCTCAGCAGGTGTAAATCAGTGTAGCTCTATTGAAGCTGAGGATCTGGCTCAGAGGATGATATGAATTTGCATGGATGACTAGCTAGGCAAGATAAGAGAATTTATACGAACACAATAGACAAGCAACTTCCATAGCCTCTTCCTGGAGCACGAGACTAATTTTTAAAGAGATTTGAATCAAGGTTAGTTTCTTAAAAAGAACAATCTGTGGAGGAATAAAATAAAGGAGCATCTTAAGCACATGTTGCAGCATTCCAATATGCCACAACAATGGGCTCACTCCAGAGTGAAGCCAGTTTTCCTTTTGGTTCATTAGATGACATTGTGCTAAGGGGCAGCTTTGCTCTTTGCAAATAATGGTTCAGAAATTCTGTGCGCAGGGTTCAGAGAGAGATGAAGAAGCCATTCATTCATCCGCTCAGGAGATCACAAGATCTGGGCTGTTGTGTGGATTCAATGCAAACAACTACATTGAATAAATGGCGTTTGAAAAGGGCTGCTTGCTCCAAGCACAAGTGTCTGAACTTGGCCCCCTGAAAGTATTTAAGCAGCAATTTGCCTAGAGGGACTTGTTGCCATTTGCCTTTTCTTCTCTCCTCCTCCAGAAAGGATGCTTTTTAAGAGATGACTGGTATCTGTCCCCATTCCCCTTAAGGTGAACCTTTATGCCCTTTCAGCGGCATTGACTGAAGACAAAAATAAAGAAACAAGAGGAAACCACCCCTGGCAGGAAGTATTGGGCTCTTCAAGACAACAAAACCTGAGTCTGATTCAGCAATCAGTCATCTGGGGATCACAAGACTGTACACTAAAACATTCCTGATGTGTTACATTTAACCTATTCTAGTCCAGCACACGAAATGAAATGCCATGTTAATTGTAACATTGGCATAGGGATTCTGAGAAGAGGTGTCTCCACACTTCAGCTCGTTGAGGAAGCAAAGGTATTTCAGTACACTTGAGAACTCTAGTTACTGACCCCTCAAAGTGATATGACATCTGTTTGTGCAGCCACAGTTCCGCAGAACAATGCCTGTGGATTGCAATGGCTCACACAGATTCAGAGCATTCTCCGAAATTTGAGTGAAATTAGGAGGAGGTGATGTCAGCCTGAAGTGCTGTGACTTAAATGGTACATTCTTACTCAACGTATTTGCTCCTCAGCTCACAACCTGAAGTCCTTACTCAGGCAAAAGCACTGACTTCAATAGGAATTTTCCCTCAGCAGGAAATGAGGAAGGCCCTTGGGATTTGGCCCTATTGTGCCTGATCCACTAACTTCAGTAGCAAATACAAATGTCAGCTGCTGTCAGCACTCGGAAGCCAATACAGCTAAGAAGAATGATCTGGGTTCTATATGTCTCATGCACCATCAACAATATTTTTAACTCAAAAAGAAAAGGAGGACTTGTGGCACCTTAGAGACTAACCAATTTATTTGAGCATAAGCTTTCGTGAGCTACAGCTCACTTCATCGGATACATGAAGTGAGCTGTAGTTCACGAAAGCTTATGCTCAAATAAATTGGTTAGTCTCTAAGGTGCCACAAGTCCTCCTTTTCTTTTTGTGAATACAGACTAACACAGCTGCTACTCTGAAACCATTTTTAACTCAGTTTCCATTGCAGAACCTGTATACGTGATGATGAGGTCAGAGCAAGCAGCTTGATTTTTAGATCCCAGATGGAATTATTAGTGCTGACATTTTTGTCTCACTTGTATAGGCTTGATCTGGAGTAATTGAGGGGATGTGCATGGAAGCCCACAATGGCACTCTCAGGGTTCCATTTCTGCACTTAGAATTTGGTGCTTCTGTTGCTTTGTGCTACAGCCTGGATGCTAATGCAATTCTGTGCTATATCACCAATATCTCAGTTAGGATTGATAACATGATGGTGAAGGAAGGGGGCAATATGTTCAACAAGTAATGGTGAACTCTGTCCTTCACAGTTAAAATTGATTCCGACTGGGAAATATGCCTGAATTATAGACAAGAACACAGAGGGCCAGGGTCTGTCCAGGTGCTCTGTCTGCTTCCTATAGAGCCTGGTGGAGGAAGGTTATCCCAGAGATCCAGGGCACGTTGCAGCCACAGATTCTCCTTCTCCCAAGAGCCACCCAGATCTAGCAGGGTGCAAAAAGCCATAGGTACTGGCTGGGAAGGGGACATGGCCAAGAAAGCAGCATGATCTGATGCAGCAGCCTCCACCAGCAGGGCTCTTTTCGGGACTCACCCATTGCATAAAGCTCCCCTTCCCTGCTGAGGGATTACCCTGAAGAAGAGCAGTACTTCCAGTGCTCCCACCCCTCTGCTGGGGTGAATCAGTGGGAACAGCAGGTGCAGAGAGGTGTAATTTACCCTTGGGTCAACCTGGCTCAGAAAGTTTGACCTGGTTTTATGTTAAAATTGCAGCCACACTTTGAGGGTGTCCAGGGAGTGATGATCTTGCTTGTGTAGGACTTTGTCTTATACCACTGCACTTCTGAGAGACAAGGCAACCAACACAAACTATTCCTGGGGTGGGGGGAGGGGCAGGGGGAGAATGGAGGAATCGGCCTCACATGTTTCCTCTCAGCTGCTCACTAAATAGCCACTTAGTGGAAGACAATGCTAAACATGGTCACCTCTGGCGTGCTGCCTTGTGCCCAGGGATAAAGCGGGGGAGTGGGGGCGGGAGGGGACTAGATGAGCCAGCTAAAGAGGGTCAAGGAGGCTGTTGTCTACTAGATAGCAGTGAATCTTAATAGCTTTCTAAAAACAGTGGGCCATCAAGTACCCAGACAATTTAATTTCACTTCCCAGCTGGAATATAAGTACAGTAGCTGCATTCATTCAGAAAACAGACGATAAAGGAGAGCTCATCCACTCGTTTATTCATTTGCTCCCTTGTGCCTTTATTCTGACACACTGCAAACTTTCAAAAACACCGTATCTAATGCAAGGCGTGAAAATGCTCCCATCTAGCATAAAATTCCTTCAGACAAGGGTGTCCAAATTGCTCTTCTCTTCTCTGGAATGTCTCCAATTAAATTGTACAACTCGTTATATTTCAAGGACATTTTCTTTCTCTACAACTTCTCAGCCCGGGGTTGACAGAATAGAGTTGTTGCTCTTCCAAGCTCTGCCCACAATCCAACACTGCCCGCATGACTGTTTTGTGGTAGCACCTAGGAGTCTCAGGCATCTTGTGACATTATACAACACATTTCAAGGTGCTATTTGCAGAAGATTGTACAGATCTTCATAGCATGATCTTCCTTCTTTCTTGATGTTATGACCAGCAGTGAAATACTTAATAATGCTGACATTTAAGGCTGGGATGTCTAAAGGGTGCTAGGTACACAACTCCCATTCAACATTTATGGGAGTTGGGCACCTTACTCACTTCAGCTTCTTGGAAATCTCAGCTAAATTGGATTTCAGAATTAGCATCCATTGAAAAGAAATAGACATAATTCATGTTTCTTTCAGAGCTCTAGTTTCAGGCTGTCTGCAGACTCAGGCAGAGATCAATGTCACAGCACAGACACAGTTCACATTTTGGATGTTATCTTTGTAATTAAAAAGGCTAGAGCTTTTTGTTTAAATGACATCTTAGATTCTGAAGAACATAAAGGTAACCAACAGGAAAGGTGCAAGTTTGCCATGTTCCTACAAATGATCCACTCAGACTCATTGTCAGCTTTCCACTAAATGCTATCCAAATGCCAGTCATAGGTGGCCATATTTTGTATGATGACCAAGTAAGATTTTGGGGCAGGGATTTTCTGTTTGCTATATGTTTGTACAGCACCTAACACAATGGGACTGGGACCCCTTCGTGCCACCTCAATACATATAATAAAAAAAACCCCAACAACAGAACTACAGTGAATACAGACCAGATTCTGATCCAGATGCATTGAATACAGTGGAATTACTCTGGATTTACACTACAGTAAGTGAGATGTTTTAGCTAAACCACAAGATACTAGTTCAAGCAGGGATTACTGGGTGAAAATCTATGGCCTGCATTATACAGGAGGTCAGACTGCATGACCATATAGGTCCCTTTCTGGCCTTAAGGTCTATGAATCTACAAGATCAGCTCCATAAATACTGTGTGTATTACAATCACAATAATAATTATACTTCCCTAGCTCACTGGAGCTGTTATAACTAATTAGTTAAAGTTTGCAAAGAACAGTGAAGATGTAATTTGCAATGTAAGAACTAAGTATACTGTTATTATTAAGATGATCACAATGGCCTTATAATCTACAAAATATGCATTTTGGGTTATTTCTAAATATGTGCACTCTCAAATAGTTAAAGAACTCCAGGGACCCCTTAACAAGCTGCAATCAGTATCATACCAGCAGAATCTTTTATATTCTGTGCAACTTTGCAGACATATCTCATCAAAGCACCAGATTGAACTGTCATGCTGTAGAGTGACTCCTGAACTACCGGCCCTCCCTACCTGTAGTGCATGTTATTAACAACACCACGTTGCCAGGAGCATAGTTTCCAGGTTATATTGTAAAGACATTTAATTGGCAACAATCAATGACAGATTCCCTTTAAAGCCATGGAAATAACTGAATGTGCCACAGGACATCGCAAAATACTGAGAAGGCAAAACCCAAGGCCTGGCTTTGGCACAGCCAAACTTCAAAGAGACGTCTCAAAGGCCAAACTGGGGATCTTCCAAAGAATCTCAAGCATTTTAGCACCAAGCACCACTTGTTTCTAGCAGGAATTGTAGACAGCATGGCAGGAGGACAGTAATTAACATATTTCACAATGGATTATTGCCCTATCTTTATGATATAAAAAAAGTCAAACAAACTCACACTCGAGGCTGAATTTCTAGCTGCAGCCTGAATTTCCAGAGGCACTCAGACACTACAGATCACAACCACGTAAAACAGACAGAGAGAGGGATGAATGCACTGCACTTACATTAAAACCAAAACACTCTTGCTCTCTCTAACATACTGTGCCTTTTCACTTCTCATTATTCCAAAAGGAGAACACAGTGGGAGGAGAGCTTCACAGTTAAGGTGCTGAGATAACACTCATTAAATCTGTATTCAATACACAATTCTGCCACAGGCTTCCTGAGAGACTCCAGTCTAATCTCTCTGAGTGAAATTCACTCCTGGGGAAAAAGCCAGCATAAATTCTATGCACCACTTAAGTCCCACCGAAATTCTGTTTTGGGGATATAAGTAGTACATAAGTCTTGTACCATCCCACTACACGGGGGTGAATTTCACCTTCAGTGTCTCCGCTCCTCATCTGTAAAATGGGGATAATAATATTCTCCTACCTCAGAGGAATGTTTATTAATGTTTGTGAGTTGCTCAGATGCCATGGTGAAGGAGACTACAGTAGTACCTGGATGAAAAGATCTGAACCTGTTTTCCAAATACCCCAAACTAGGGACACATTCAAATATGAAGCCAATCTCTACAGCTGCGCTCTAATTATACTGTATAATGGGTCAATATCTTGTGGCAACGAGTTCCATGGGTTAAATGACATACTGTGTGAGAAAGTCAGTCAGTTTATCAGTCTTAAATTTGTTGCCATTCAGTTTCATTGGATACCTTCTTGTTCTTGTGTTAAGAGCAAATTTACAAGGGAAAGCCAGATTTACCTTCTCTATACCATTCATTACTTTGTACACCTCTAGCAAATTCCCCTCTTACTTTCTATTTTCTCTAAATTAAACAGTGCCCATCTCTTTTCCTCAAGTCTAGCCATTTTCATAATCTCTCTCTGGATCTCTTCTATTTCTGCCATGTCTGTTGAGACAGGACCTGAATGTAGTACCAATCATTTCTATGGGGGCACTAAAACATTTTCTGTATTATTTTCCACCCTGTCAGTTATACATTCTAATATTTGCATTGCTTTTCAGACTGCCACTGCTGAACACTGGGTACAAGTTTTCACTGAGCTATCTGCAATTACACCCAAGTCTTTTTAGTAACTGATTGCAGGTAATTTAGAACCAGCAATCAGATTTCGTTAATAATTCAGGACCACCTGCAGATCCTACAAAAGTTTGAGCCTAACACCAAAGACAGACTGTGACCAGCTTTCTCTCACTTGTTTTTATTGCCCTATCACTACGATTTCTGAGGTTTAATTTAGCTACAGATAAAATCACAGGTCCCTGGTGCAGCAGGCTGGGGAGAAGCTGCACCACTGAGATGCACACCAGAGAGGGATGAGGTGGGGAGAGGTTTGTTTAAGATCCTTGGCATTAAGGGAACCCCCCTGCCATCCTGTGGTTTTGCCACTCACCTGAATGAAAAAAAAATCCTGCAGAATCATACGTCAGCTAAGGTGAGATTGTATCTGTGCAATCTGCACAGTAGCAATTTCCTGGAAGTGCTGGCAGCAACACGAAACTAACTAGGATTGTACAATTCTAATCAGTTTCATCATGCTGCTGGCAATGCTGTGTAAAGCAGTGCCATGCAGGAGCAAAGGTGCGATCAAAGTGATGGATGATTCCCCGCTGCTGCTACAGGCACTGAGAAACGGGTTTAAGAAAGACAGGAACCAAGGTCCAGGAAAGGAGCCAATTAATAAACAAACCAACTTGGGGAGGGAGGAGGTAGAGATATCAAAGGGATAGCAACATCGATTTCGACATGGAGAGACCCTGAGATAAAGTGGGAGGGGCGGAGGAAGATGCAGGTAGAGAAGGGAACGAAAGAAAAAGAGAAGGGAAGGCAAAAATCAAAGACCAGGGCTGTGGAATGGATGGTGTATGTGAAAGAGATGCTTGCTGCTAAGAGAATCAAAACACAGGGGATAAAAATCCTGAATAATAAAACAATCATTCCCAAATTCTGGAGCTCCTGATTTAACAGAGTAGTGGAGAGCAAATCCTTCTTTCCCACCAAACAAACACGAAGTTAAGGGAAGGTGGGAAAGGACTGACCTGCCTGAGAGGTGTAAGATCCAGGTTCTATTCCCAGCTCTGCCACTGACTCTTTGTGCGACCGTGGGCAAGTCACTTCATTTCTTTGTGCTTCAGTTTTCTGTTGTACAAAACGGGGACAATAGTACCTGTTTCACAGTGATGATTTGAGACTATTTATTAATATCTGTATGGCATCAGCTTGAAAGTGTTTTATAGGCACTGACTAATTAATCCTCACATACCACTGTGAAGCTGGTAAATCTCATTATTCCCATGTTGCTGATGGGTAAACTGAGGCACAGAGAGGCCGTAATGATTTGCTCACAGTGAATCAGTGGCTGCTGGGATTAGACACAGGAATTCCCATCTCCAATGCTCATGCTCAACAGACTAGCCAAACCTTGCTTAGATACAAAGCTTGGTTAATTCAGATATTCATTATTGAGGGAAAGGGGCTGAGAGGGAGTAGATTTACTTATAACCGTGCTTAGACATTCTGATGAGGGGTGCCTAGGATACATAGAATGCAAAGAGAGTAAAAAGTCAAATATAGCGAACACTGTAGATCTGACGTAGTCAATGAGAGTCTGATATGGCAAGTTCCTTAGTGCCTTCAACTCCCATCAATTTCCATGGGAGTGAAGCTACTCGAAGACTGGGCCCTAAATCTCTATGCTATTCCCATATCGTCAACGGGGACTGACATAAGTGGACCAGTAATCTAAACTGGTATGGGAATTCCTATCTTCTTATGTTCCACACAACACTACATGCTGATTTTCCAAAACGGTGTGTGGGCAGTAAAAGGCAGGCCCCATTTATGGGCAGAGGTGTATCATCATCTTCTGAAGTGAGGAAGAAAGCAAATGTCTTACACTATTCACTTGTCTTGTTAAATTACACTTGAAAGTATCTGAAAGTATCTGAATCTGACACACGTTTGACACCATTTTTATTAATACCACCTAAGACTAAAATTAGGCTGATCTTGGGTAGTGTCCATGACAGGAGGTCTCAGCTACTGGACATAAATTGAATGTTACCAAATTCTTAATATTTTAAAAGCTCTGCCCTAAAAGCATAGCATTAAATAAAGAAATGATCCCCAAAAAAGTATCCATCCATCATTAGATATAATTTAATTACTCTGAAACATGCCATGCTTGTAATTGAAAATGAATAATTGAAATTCCAATTACCACAGGGGTCAACATAGGGGGAAATCATATAGCAACTTGCTATGCAGTAGCCTAAATCTGCAATCACATTACGACTGCAAACAATGTGCCTTCCTATTCAATTATTTATCAGGAATCTATTCTTAAATTGCTCTCACTATTCCTCAGAAAGGACCTGCATAAAACTGAAAGGAGTATAGATATAGCGCCCCTTAAAGGTAAAAACCAACAGGGAAGGCCTCCAGTTATTCCATGCTTTAACTCTGCCCATCATAGCACCAACTACGGATTGTCCAAAAAGAACCAAAAGAGACATTACCAGTGGTCAGGTCTTAAAGCCAGACCTAAAAAATCGATTCTGGGGTTCCAACAACATCAAGTAGAAAAATAATCAACATAACAAAAAGAGGCTCATTTTCAATCCATTAGCCGCTTGCTGTTCAAGGAACTTTCCTGACTCACTCAGAAATTTGATCCCCTAATGACTGAGTAAAGGGCATCAGAATGGAAAATAATTACAGTCTGTCAGAGGACTGGGATTCAACCTTCTACATGGGCCAGCAGATGGTGTCAAAGATTTTACCTCAGGGGGGTTTAAAGCACACTGTCTGTAAAATACTCATCTCAATGGTCTACAGAGCATCCCACAGCTAATCAATGTCTTAAGTGAGCAATACTTAGCAGCTGGAATGTATTTGATTAGTACATCTAATCCCTGATTGATTGGTATTCTAAATAATTAATTGCCATGTTCGTGGGGGAACAAAATAAAACTTTAATAAGTGACAAGGATATCGGTACCTTTGTAGCACACTCAGAGGATGTTAACTCTGCTTTTCACTCCTCTCCTTCTAATTCACTCTCACAACTACCTGCATTTCCATTTAAGGTCACAGAATTTCAATGTTTGTGTGGCTGCACCCTGAAAATACCAGAATTCAACTCAGTTACTATTTCCATCAAATGCCTCCTATTTTCAGGGGTTTCTAGTGTCGTGCTCACATATTTTTTAGCCAAGAAATTTGAGAAATGGGTAAGGGTTCTAGCGTTAAAGCCCAGCAAGCGTATCTTTAAGACACCACCACAAATATTACATGTTTTGTTATTAGGTAATGTGTGCTAGACACTCCCCTTCCTTCCCTGTGAAAAGGAAAGTATTTCTGACATTCCATTAGATCGTAATGGTAAGTGATGACTCACAAGTCTTATCAATTATCAGTCCAGTCAGACAATGATTACGTCATCTCCCTGACCAGGATGTGCAGCAGGTGGGTTTATTTATTTACATCCTGGCAGCACCCTGAGGCCCCAGTTGGGATTATTCTTAATACTCCTATTCTTATTTCAATTATTAAGCACTAGGCATTTCCCGCACACATATTAAGATGTAGTCCCTAGCCCAAAGAGCTCAGTTTTAAAATAAACAACAAACAACAATATCTAAATCTGCTCCACATCTGAATCCTGCATCGTTCGATCTCTGCATCACTCTGTCCTTTCTTTTCTCTTTGTCTGCATTCTCTCTTTTCGCTTGCTTTAGGTTTTCCTGCAACATTCCAATACTTAGGTCCTGATTCAGCAAGGCACCTCAATAGGTCTTGAGCATGTGCTTTGCTGCATAGGGATGGATTTAGGCACATGCCTGAAATTAAACATGTATTTTAGGTGTTTTGCTGAATAGGGGCCTTAAAAACTAATTCAAATACCTTCCTTACTCATGTAACTCCAATGCTATCATTTGAACTTACATTTGTATTGTACTTTATAATCATCTATGATACTTATATAACCCCTATTACCACAGTATCTGCACCTCAGAATCTTTAATGTATTTTTCCTACCACCAGCCCTGTGTGGTAGGACAGTGCTATTATCCCCATTGCACAGGGGAGACACCAAGGCACAGAGAGGCTGAGACTTGCCCAAGGCCGCAGAGCAGGCAACTGGCAGAATAAAAACTGAACTCCCATCTCTGAAGCCCCAAGCTAGTGTCCTAACAACTACCCCATACTTCCTAATGTGTCCTTGTGCTAACTTACTGACAATTTAATACAGTTTTATTCCAACAAAAAAAGTTCAACCAGCTGCAAACTTGAGCTTACTAAATACAGACTATTCCTTCAAATAGCCTGTTCCTTCACTTTGGGAGTAAAACTTTGGTTTTGTTTAAAACTCAAAAAATACCCACAAGCTTTTTTAAAACCTCAAATCAAAATCAAAGTAATTCCAATGGAAAACACCTGTGCTTAAACAAACATTCTCCCTTCAGTGTCTGAAACCCAAGCATCACAGCCTGGAGAACTCAAGAGTGAAATGATTATAAACAAAAGGGAAACTGGCTTGATTGATTTTTCACCATCCAAGCTGAGGCACATGCAAAAAGCAAGCCAAGAGCATCAATACCTAGTGACAACTAAAGAGCTTTTTTAAAATGATTTCCTTTCCTTTGTTCTCAGGTGCTATGAGAGTAACCCAGGTTAATAAACTTGTTTACAACCTATGATTTTAAGTGGGTATGTCCCTTTAAAGCCAGCATTTTAATGTGTTTTCAGAGGGGGAAAGAGAGACTTATCTGACCCCTATAGCTATAAATCAGATGTAACTAGATATTGCACAGGCTCTGGGAGTTGCTAGTACTTAACAGTAAAATAAAATGTTCTGTCCCAGAGATAGGCATGAAAGGCAGATACCACAGTGCTCCTTGCATTCAGACTATGGGCTTTGTCTTCACTGCAGAGTTCACTTGAGTTATAAACCTGGTGTTGTCCTGGCCACACACAAAAAACGTTGACTGTAGCTACTGTTAACTGTGCTACTGCTTTCTCCTTGAGCTGGTGTACAGGCTACAGCTTGCGTGAGCACACACAACTCATCAGCTACTAATACAATCACTCTGTGCTGCTCCAGTGTCATTTCATAGTATAGCTGTTGTCACCTGAGCTAGGCATTAACCCGAGGGTAGACAACTTGAGTTAACTCTACAGTGAAGGCCTACCTGGTCTAAACTGCCCAAATGGGAATTCCACCATGCACTTCCTTGCAGATCCTGATGCTGCAGAACATTGCCAACCAAATTATTTATATTTTACATTTTTAATTCTTTGTGATTATTAAAAAAAAAAAAAACAGTACGGGAAGGATGACTCAATTTGTATTCACCAGGGTTCTAAAGTCACTGCAACTGAAGGATAATTTGCCATGAAGCACTAATGTCAGTCGTCCTATTTGCCTTTTGACGTGACAGGATACAGCTAGTGAAAACGTAGCAGATAATTACTGTTAGAATATCCCTGAGGGCTTGATTATTATTCGTAGGTCAATCACGCCGAGATAATTCCTAGGATAATATCACCGAGGGCCATGCTCCTTCTGTACAATGCAACACCTGCTTCTGTCATATGACCCCTGAGAGATCCCTTTGCAGGTTCCTGCTCTGCTTTAGTCAAAATCACTCCATTGAACTTCCTTAGAATCATAGACTATCAGGGTTGGAAGGGACCTCAGGAAGTCATCTAGTCCAACCCCCTGCTCAAAGCGGGACCAATCCCCTAATTTTTGCCCCAGATCCCTTAATGGCCCCCTCAAGGATTGAACTCACAACCCTGGGTTTAGCAGGCCAATGCTCAAACCACTGAGCTATCCCTCCCCCCAAGGGACAGGGTGGGAAGGCAGACAGACAGGAAGGTAAATATCACTTCACGATAAAGAACTTGGAAAGAATCTGCTGTCATTCCCCGTTGGGGCATCACAAAGCCTACAGACATGTCCATGTCATTGGACAACTAAGCACAGGATCAGGTGTTGCTACTGGAGAGGGCTGGAAATTGGCTCTAATACAAAAGGGTTTACCAGCCAAAAGGCGTCTTCCCCAATAAGTGCCAGTAACACTTTTATACAACAGCTCAGCATCTGTTCTGCATGAGATATACTTCACAGTGATAACAAAAAACAAATGCTATTTTAGAATATTTACAACTTTTTACTAATGGAATATTTTTTGTATCCCTGCACCTGGAAGTCCAGACAATGTTATCTATTGTAAATTCAACTGCACATGGCTGAGAGGGAAAAGTAAACTAAAACACTGAAACATGTCTAGAAAGACTGCCTAAAATATTTTTTCATCTATACAAATCTTACGCTTTTGGGACCCAATCCTGCACATAATCACTCAGGTTCTTAACTTTATGCACTGTGATAGATCCATTGACTCAGTGCATAAAATTAAGCACATGCTTAAGGCTTTGAAGGATCAGGACAACGTTAAACTCAGCCCTAGAGGAAGGGGATTAGTCTGCAGAATGCAAGTGACATGGTCAAAAGTGTTTCATAACTGAGGTTATCATCTGACTCACATGGACAATCACACACAGAGGGGGTTAGAGATGTATGGAAAGGTCCTCATTAATGCCACGTATGCTATTAATAATGTATTATTTACTAATTAAATATTAATACGTTATTACTTTTTCTTATGTTTCCCTGTCACATAGTTCTTAAAAGTAGTACCTTATGCATTAAACCTGGAAGAGCACATTGGTCCTGCTTCTCCTCTGATTCATACCAATGTAACCCTGTTTAATTCCATTGGTGTAAATGATCAATTATTATGTTATAGCTTATCCGGAATTATGGCTCAATAATGGACATGTTGCTCTTATAATGTGACACATTGTGGTACATCTCTAAACCAGACTAATTTAAATTAGAAATGTTTGGAGCTGTCTTTGAACATGTTGTGAGGAAAATACCAGCCTTCACTATTGAATTACTATTATTGGAAGTGAAAACAGCTTACAGTGTATATATAGATAATTCATTTTATTTTTCAACACTTTAAAGCTATGCTTTCTTCCCTCATTTCTTAAGTTCACCAAGGGACCATTATTAAGAATGGATCTTCAAAAATAAGACCATTAAGGTGCGGCTTGGAAACCTTTGAAAAGAAATCTGTAACATATAACATATAATAAGCACCTACATGAAATCATGGCTCTTGTAGTTCTAGCACTGACATACAAGCAGATCATTATTTTAATATAGGATCAGTAGCTCGACAGTAATACAAAACAGTTGGCAAGAACGTAAACCTGGTTAATTCAAACTTCTTGACGTCTGCTTGTTATCAGCAAACTACTGGAAATAGGCAGGTAACTAATGAGAAAAATTACAGGCTTTTGTTTGTGGCCAGGTCTTGCTGAAGGCATAGTTTTAACTGGAATACAGACTAACTAAAAAACGGAGGAATGAGGAGGGACTGAGATGAATTTGTGAAGTTTAAATTAAAATAAATAATAAAAAAAAACATCCCCAGTGCCTGGACATTGCTGTACTAGCATGTGAAAATCAGACTGTACATAAAAGTATAACAGAGTGGTGTACTTTCACTGTCCCAGATGAGCAAAATGCAAAAACGTAAACTATCAGCATTCAAAAAGAAGACCAAGATGTGACATGACTTGGGTGGGTAAAGCAGCTTTACAGGGAGAAAATACTGGATCCTAAAGGGCTCTTTAATCTAGTGGAAGAAGGCATAATAACCAATGGCTGGAAGTTAAAGCTAGAAAAATTCAAATTACAAATAAGAAACAATAAATAAGTTAACCAAAAGTTATTGGGCTCAATACAGGAGTAACTGGATGAAATTCTATGGCTGCAAAATTTATGGAACTATTAAGTGAGAATGCTAACACTGTTCCAGTTTTAGCCTTTTTGTGATTATTAATAACACAGGCTGTTTAATTATACACACACACTTTAAATGGTCACTGTCTATTTGATATCTAATAAATTAAGAAGTTTAAAATAGTTTCACACATGAATATCTGTCTCTTTACAGTACTATTTTTAAAATGCTTTTCTCTGACCTGTACCTATGTGTAAGACTCAGAGAACATGGGTGTCATGACTCTGGGTTTCTAGGACCCAGTCCTGGATTCATCACCAAGCTTCTCACTTGGAAATTTTACCTCAGGGCACCCTGGTTCTCTAGTATAAGGACCCTGTTCTAGGCAGAGGTCCACTGATAGGCAGGGTAGGTGTTCTTCGAAGGTTCCTGCAGACATGCCCATTCACCACAACTCCACTCCAGCCTGAATTAATGAACTTGCACTTTATTATTTACAATTAAAACCGATGAATGAACTCCAGTACTGATCATTGGGCAGTGCCCACTGTTCTTCTTAAGGCCCAGAAAGTCTTATATCATACCCCCAGTCCATGCTTTGCTTTTCATAAACCACGAAGTCTGATGTTCTGGTTTCACTGCAACTCTCTTGGCAGCTTGTATCTATGACCCCAGATAGGCCAGTCTCTAGAGACCTTCTTTGGCAACTTCAGCAAGCCTGGGCCAAACCACCTCCAGCTGGCCAATCTCCACACGCCCTTTTCCAATGGTCCTCCTCCCACGGCTAACTTTCAAACATTCAGGTGTGACTCTAGCCACCCAATGGGCCCTCACAGAGTCCTTAGGTTTCAAAACTTTCTTACTTCCACACACATATTTTATCTGTCACATACTTCATACCTAAAATAACATACACATAACATGCACCCAAGGAATGCATCCAATGAAGTGAGCTGTAGCTCACGAAAGCTTGTGCTCAAATAAATTTGTTAGTCTCTAAGGTGCCACAAGTCCTCCTTTTCTTTTTTGTGGATAGAGACTAACATGGCTGCTACTCTGATACACATAACACACACCCCTAACAGTCTCCATATAGGTGATTGACTAAATAGGTGATTACACGGGGGGCGGGGCAGGGGACCAAAATGATCCAAAGCTCATTAAAGTAAATGGAAAGAGTCCAATTGATTGTGATCAGCATTGCATCAGGACCACAGTGTTGTTAAAATACACAAGAAACATTCAAGAAACAGAAAAATATCTTTCCATGATAGTAACTCTAGATTTAACTTGTGATAACAGGAGGCAAAGGTTTGAGACAGAAATATCATTTTAAATTTAATAGGGTCCCTTTAAATAGAATGATGCAGCCTAGATTGCAAGTACGGGGCAGAGTCAATGAGCTCTTCTGAATGGCGTGCAATTTTTTTTCTTGGCATGCTCCATTTAAAATGGTAACTGCCAATGTAAAAAAAAAAAAAAAGTAGCACTGTTTGGCATACTGTTACTTTCAGCCCTCAGTGCGGTAAAAACCTGGGAAATCTGCATCATTTCCATGTTTCCTTTATTGCCATCTCTACAATGCATCTCTTGTTTTTTTGTAATCAGCAGCATTACTGTATTATATTAAATAAATTAAATAGCATTAATTAACTTTAATAAAGAACAAAGTAACATTTATGCAATTATAAATGAATTTAAAACAACTGAATTATTATTAATACTAAAGATTGGCACTCTTCCCAGAGTTGAGAGTCTAATTCCACTACGCATTTTTAAGGCTAAATCCATCCTCTGCGTCTGCGATCCACCCAGCAAATCTCTTGTTGCCAGTTTTGTCACACATAGGAAGAGAAGAATGGCATTAGAGAGACATGTCACCTAGATCAACAAGGATAATTTAGAGGTATAGAATCTTAGGAGATAAGTTTTCACAATAAAAGGTTTGCAACAAAACTCAAGAAACCCCATGAAACTCTATAGGTATTTCTACAGACTTGCCATAAGACTGTGTTCAGTAAAAGCTTCTTACAACTTTCAAACAAACCTGATCCTACATATGGTTTTTCATTGAAATTAGTGATGGACTCAAATCCATAAAGTTCAGACCAAAAGCTTAACTCTCCCAGAATTTATGGGTGTTTTGATCCAGAGTTTTAGTTCATCCTATCAACCATCCATTAAGTTCAGACCCGGACACTGATTCAAACTTCCTCAAGTTTCAGGATTTTCTAGGGCAGCCCACCTTGGACTGAAGTCGTGCAAAAACTGCAGCCTCATATGGTTTCAATGTAAAAACAGATGACACTTATGCTGAACCTGAAAATCCATGCAAATCAAGGGATTTGACCCCCAAGTGAACTGAAATTGAAGAATCCCTGAAAAGTGAAACCTCAATTTGGCAAAGTTCTAAAGATCACCCACTCAGAGACCTCCATCCTTGTTCTCTTTCTTTTCTGAAAAGATGACTTGGGCAGAGGAAGAACATTTGGAAAAGCAAAGAAAGGAAGTGCAAGAGTAGGTGAGTAACTGACCACACTTAGCTAGGACTGAGAGTATATTTTTAAAAACCTGTCTGCTTAACTGTGTGCTAATTGATTTGTCAGCACAAAATGAAGGCATGATCTTAATAATGAGGCCAAGTAAACAGCCTGCTTGGTTCTGCTCACTGGCCAAGCAGAGCCTGACTTGTTAATATTCTCACAGGGTTAATGCTGGCATGTTGCATATCTCAACAGTGGTCATTACGCAGCTAAAATAGGAAGGGGAAAATTGGTAGTCAGAAATTGTGCCTTCATGCAGGGACTGAGCATCTGGGAGGACTGACAAACAGGCCATTAAGTTTTAATTACCTCCCCCACATTAGTAATTCCCCATTGGTCACACCCAGTTCTGTTATTGTATTGGTCAGGCATGTTCCTAAAGGAGGTGCAGTAGACGGCAAAGCCAGCATGATGCTGGCCAATAGGAGTGGGAGTTAAGAGTAATCGTGGTTGGTGAATTGCTGTGAGAAACAGGGGGTTGATAACATAAGTTACTGGGCTCAATACAGGAGCAACTGAATGCAATTCTACAGCCAGCGCTATGCAGCAGGTCAGACTAGATAATCTAATGCCCCCTTTTGGCTTGAATCTACGGATCGATATATTTTAAAATGGCTGCAGGACGTGAGGAGCAAGTTAACTGCCCTCTTTCTTCCCTCTCCCCATACCTATGAGCTTGTCTATGGCTTGTTTAATATAGATTATCATAGCAGTAACTAGGAGCCTCTCCATGTTCTCCTCCCACCATCACTCCATCCTGTTGTTTCTCTCCTTTCTCCCTCCCCATTCTGTTTCCCTCCCTCTCATCTGGCTGTTTAGACTCTTCTCTCTTACCTTTGTTGGGATATCATTAAAAGAATTCATTTGCAAATTGGATACTATTAATTTAGACTTAAATACCAACCTGAAGCAAATACTCACCAACAACCACATACCACACAACAGAACCACTAACCCAGGAACCTATCCTTGCAACAAAGCCCGTTGCCAACTGTGCCCACATATCTATTCAGGGGACACCATCACAGGGCCTAATCACATCAGCCACACTATCAGAGGCTCGTTCACCTGCACATCCACCAATGTGATATATGCCATCATGTGCCAGCAATGCCCCTCTGCCATGTACATAGGTCAAACTAGACAGTCTCTACTTAAAAGAATAAATGGACACAAATCAGATGTCAAGAATTATAACATTCATAAACCAGTCGGAGAACACTTCAATCTTTCTGGTCACGCAATTACAGACATGAAGGTCGCTATCTTACAACAAAAAAACTTCAAATCTAGACTCCAGCGAGAAACTGCTGAATTGGAATTCATTTCCAAATTGGATACTATTAATTTAGGCTTAAATAGAGACTGGGAGTGGCTAAGTCATTATGCAAGGTAGCCTATTTCCCCTTGCTTTTTCCTAACCCCCCCCCCCCCCCCCCGATGTTCTGGTTAAACTTGGATTTATGCTGGAAATGGCCCACCTTGATTATCATACACATTGTAAGGAGAGTGGTCAGTTTGGATGAGCTATTACCAGCAGGAGAGTGAGTTTGTGGGGGGGGGGGGGGCGTGAGAAGACCTGGATTTGTGCTGGAAATGGCCCACCTTGATTATCGTGCACATTGTGGGGAGAGTGGTCGCTTTGGGTGGGCTGTTACCAGCAGGAGAGTGAGTCTGTTTGTGTATGGGCGGGGGTGAGAAAACCTGGATTTGTGCTGGAAATGGCCCACCTTGATTATCATGCACATTGTAGGGAGAGTGGTCACTTTGGATAAGCTATTACCAGCAGGAGAGTGAGTTTGTGTGTGTGTGTTTTCGGGGGGGGGGGGTGAGAAAACCTGGATTTGTGCTGGAAATGGCCCACCTTGATTATCATACACATTGTAAAAAGAGTGGTCACTTTGGATGGGCTATTACCAGCAGGACAGTGAGTTTGGGGGGGGTGGGTGGGTGGGCGGAGGGTGAGAAAACCTGGATTTGTGCTGGAAATGGCCCAACTTGATTATCATACACATTGTAAGGAGAGTGATCACTTTAGATAAGCTATTACCAGCAGGAGAGTGGGGTGGGAGGAGGTATTGTTTCATGGTCTCTGTGTATATAATGTCTTCTGCAGTTTCCACAGTATGCATCCGATGAAGTGAGCTGTAGCTCACGAAAGCTTATGCTCAAATAAATTGGTTAGTCTCTAAGGTGCCACAAGTACTCCTTTTCTTTTTGCGAATACAGACTAACACGGCTGTTACTCTGAAACCTGTCATTAAAAGAATGGTACTGAAGGACCAGAGCCAGGGATCAGTGAAAATGACAACTATCATGGAAGGTGGAAAAACTTCTCAGTGTCTCAGAATGTGGTAACCTGGGCCCATGTGCCAATTCTGTATTGTCTGTTATTATTTGTATGTTCAGACACTATAAGTAGGGTGACCAGATGTCCCATTTTTATAGGGACAGTCCTGTTTTTTGGGACTTTTTCTTATATAGGCACCTATTACCCCCGACCCCCGTCCTGTTTTCTCACAGTTGCTATCTGGTCACCCTAACTGTAAGTGACAATAATTCTGCCTGAAAGTATATAAAGGTGAAAACTGACTACACCTAAATTGGGTGGATTTGTGACTCAGTTTTCCAACTTTTACCACCAATACCCTTCTGTTCCATGCTTTCTCTCCTGATCTCTGCCCTTTGCCTCTTCTCCAGTTCTGTGTTTTTATCTTCCCATTTTCCCCCCTCATGTTTTCTCAGCTTTCTCTGTTTCTTACGTGGCTGGCAGTGCTGGAAAGATAGGAATTCTGGTATTTATCACCTGTCAGTGGTATTAATGTATGCAGCCTGATGAAATAAAACAAACAACCCAATCGCCCTGCTGTTATGCCATACCATGCAGTTGCTTGATACAATTAAGTACTAATTAAGATTTGTGATGCTTTCACGGCCACTCAAATCCCAAGGCCACTTTGTCCTTTAGACATATTTATGTGGTGTTTTGTTTTTAGAAACAAAAATCTTTTTGGTACTATGGTGATTGATGTTTTCCGTGCACCACAGCTAGTGTACTCTGATAGCTACTCTTTCTGATTCCCATTCTTGCCACACTGGAAAGCTGTCAGAGGGGATGGTGCTGTTCTCAAGCTCCGCCTACAATCGACATATCCTCCCACAATCCCAGAAGAGCTGGAATGTTTCCACTAACATAATTAACACTGTCGTTTAAATTGGAATTATTAGGCCAGACTTAACAAACCCCTATTAAGATGAACGAGGAAGTTCGCTCTTTTTGCTATGAGACACCACACTGAGCCACAATTTCAGGCTGTGTGCAGACTCAGACCTAGTCTATACTGCTTTTGTACCACAATGACTATGTCAGTTTGGGTGTGAGAGTGATTTTTACCCAGATAGTTATACCTGTACAATCCCCATATGGATGCTATTACACCGGTAGAGCTTATTCCCCTTATCACATGCAAATAGAGATACCAGTAGAAAGCACCTTTATACTGACATAACTACGCCCATATTAGGGAAGGGTTGTACCATTTTAACTATACTGGTCTAGCTTAAGCAGTACAACATTGATATGTAGCCAAGCCTTCAATCAATCAGATAGCACTGCGCTGAGTACATTTGGAAGGTTTCCTTCTCAACCACAAGGGGCTAAAATTGTTTCATTTAAAAGAAATCTTCAATTCAACAGAAAAACTGGCAAGGCCCCCAAGAAAGTTCTGGTGTACTGCCTCAATTCCATCCCCCACTCTCCTATTGTCAAGCAAAATTACAACATCTGAGTAACTGAGTCATGACAAAAGGTGCAAATGTTCACACTGAAGCCCAAATCCATGCTAAACTCACAAGGTTTCAAGTTTTGTTAAAAAATCTGACTTATACCAAGTTTGTCACAGGGGGTTCTCTGAGCTTCCTGAACCTTCTATGATCGGAGACTACTTATTATTCTGCATTGAAATCTTGCTATTTTGAAGCTAAAACCTCATGAAATTGCATGTAAACTCATCTATCGGGGGTAGCCGTGTTAGTCTGTATCCACAAAAACAAGGAGTCCGGTGGCACCTTAAAGACTAACAGTTTTATTTGGGCATAAGCTTTTGTGGATAAAAAGAAGTGGGTTTTTTACCCACGAAAGCTTATGCCCAAATAAATCTGTTAGTCTTTAAGGTGCCACTGGACTCCTTGTTGTTCATGTAAACTCATGTATTCCAATACTGCAGCACATATGGCATGTAACCGAACATCACCCCGACCCCAGAGACAGACTCCTGTTTCATATCAGTGCAAGGTTCAATCTTGTGGGTTAAAAATGTATTCAGGGGCATGTTATTATTTTACAAATATAGTTTATTAATCTGGCAGGCTGTAAGGAGTGAATATAATGCCAATTTTTTGAACTCACAACAATATTGACAAAAATACCATCATAAAAAGCACAGGCATGTAAAAAATTATTATGCCAGAGGCAGTATTTGGCAGTCCTTTGGGACTGTGTTGATTGCTGATGGACATGTTCACACTTTCACCTACTGTTGCCTCAGACTATTTGATTTACTTTACCAAAACCTTTATGAGCTCCTGCTCAAATAGCATATCAAAGAGTTTAGGCACCAGCTCCAGGCAAGAAAGTAAGGATGTAGGATTTTGTTGGCTCTGATGCGGAATAAGAAAGAGCTGATGACTAAACAGTAAACAGTTTTGCTGTTTATGGAAACCACCTACACAACTAAAATAAAATGGTATTGCTTTCATGCTCCAGAACACAATCAACATGAAAATGAATGACAAAAAGTCAGTGTGAAGCTGGCCTAAGATACAGCCTTTAAATAAGAAATTAAATTGTTAGGTATAGGTAACCAGATCCACAGATACAGAATACACTTAGCAGTTAACCGCTTTCCACAAAGTGAAAAATGGTGGATATTATTAAAATCTGTCAAACAGAGGAGGAACATGAGGTGCAGAGAGGTTAAATGACTGGTCATTGAAGAGACTTGGGCTCACTGTACTGTTAGCGCATGTGCATGGTTTAATGGTTCCAGGATTTCGCAGAAATGTTCATATATCTCAAAAGCATATTTTTTGAAGATGAGAAAGGCTCCTGGAAGCATCCAGGTAAAACAAAGAAGCCATCTTTCTGCCCCTTTTCCTCACCCTTTCTGCCTTGCTCCTCACAGTGCCCATGATGATAGGCGCAGCAAAAAAAAAATTTCCAGCTGAGAAGTTCAAATGTTGAAGGAGAACCACTTCACAATGCCATAGTTAAAATGCCAGGTTTGTTTGGGTCCTCCCAGTCAGATGCCAATGGGGAAAAAAAAAGAAAAAAACGGAACAATAGCCCAGCACTGATTGACAAACTCTATCAAACAAGAGTTCTTTGTTGCATATTTTATGAAAAGGCCACTGGTGTTTCATTAAATTTCAGTTTATAAAGCCATCTCCACTAAAGATAATCCATCCAAAGAAATTTAACCATTTCTGTCCTGGAGATCACAAGCCAAATACAGAGTTCATCTTTTCATGGCATGCAGCCTCTTTCTCTCACCCTATCTGCAATGGGAAGATAAGGATTCACAATTCTTCTGCTTGCCTTTTATTATATGTATGTAATAAAGGAGTTTGTACAAAGGTCAGTGTATTAATTTTGAAATCCAGCTTAAAATACATAATTGCTTTATCTGCTGATACAATATGAATCTCACTATCTAGGCTATGCAGGAGAAAAATCATCAAAAAAGAGATGCCACATCCCCCTTTTTTGCAAGTTCTGCAACAGATGCTCTCACAGATGGATCCTCCCTAATTATTTCTAACGACGTGGGACTTCAAATCAGGGCTTGCAGCTGGCATCACCAAATTACAACCATCACTGACACAGCAAAGTTGGTGGCTCAAACACATCCCTCACACAAACACCAAGCACACCAAACCTATAGAATAATTATTATCTCAATTTTATACCCAAACTACTCAGGGTACACCATGGAATTCAGAGCAGCCAGCAAGGATTTGGTGGGTGAAAAAGAATCCATCCAAGTAGGATCACAAACAGTCACTGCTGCTGGGGCCACCAGAAATTGACCTGGTCCAGATGTAAGAAGGATTTTGTGGGTCGAAATCCCCTTCACGCATAGGCCCTACAGACATGCCCAGTCCAGCCATCTGGCTCACAAGAGCCTCCAGCATCTCAGTGAGGTTAGGAGCAAGGAGAATTTAGAAGACCCTCTGCTTTGAACAGTATGATCCCAGGACTTCTGAAACAGGTGATGGTGTAGAGGCAGGAAAGGGAAAATGGACCCATAAAACACCCTTAAGGAGCTTTCCAACCAAATTTCAAACAGTTGTCTCCTAAAGAGCTACATGTCAAGTGAGTCAAACCCTGGCTCCCTAGTTGACAAAGAAGCAAGGAGGCAGCTAGAACCATCTGTTCCCATCATCCCTGTTGAAGGCAGGAGAGGGAAGTGGGGGTGAAAGAAGGGTACAGAGCATTAAGATGACAAGCTGGGAAGAGGTGCCAAATTAGTCCCATGAAGCTCTTGGTGTTGCCACTACTGGTGAGCTAGAAGCCACTGCCTACAGCACTGAGATAGCTGACCCTAAATTTTCAGGGGCCAAGAGACAGAGGCCTACTGTAGCTGGGGTATTCAGAGGTGGCTGGAACCATTTCAGTCACTACTGCTGAAAAAAAGCCAGCCAACCCAGAGTAAAATATGGTGGGAGGAGTGCACGAGGGAAAGAGTCTGCTTAGCAGATGAGGGTGAAAAGGCCTCCTGGCCAAAGACATTTGATGAGATCCCAACCCAGTACTCCAGAACCTGCAACTGTAACTCCTGACCACAGCGCTGGAGGTGACCGAGAGAATAGAAAACACCAGATGATTAGCTCCAACTTCAGGGTGGGTGGCAAAGACTTGGCTGCCCATCCCTGATGTCGCCTCCAGGGATGATAAAGGGTCTGGAACCTCTATTCCCCACTAAAGTTATGTTAGGTAAGCAGCAGACACGACAGCTGTGCTGTTTCCACAAGGAGGCCAGAGGCTTGTACCCTAAGGCTGTCTGTGGATGGCTGAGTGCCCATCTCCCACTCTCTTCTTTACCCCTCTCCCTCCCATGCTCAGTCATCATTCTCTCTGTCTTCTGAATCTTCTTTCTATTTCTAAAAATTTGACTTGGCAGCACTTTCTACCCACACGGCACTGGTAAAAAATGGCTACTGAAACTGGACAACCTATGAGGCCTACATAACTGCTAAGTATTATGACAGAACTTATACCCCGAAATTGTTGTGAACAGTTTGCTGAGGGCAGGGGGATGAAGCATGAAGCTGTCCCCAATCTGATGTCATTGGAACCTTTTCAAATCAATTATAGATACTATATTTCTAAAGATATTTCATTTTTCACAAGAACTCTACACTTCAATCTGGGGAATCTAGCCCCTCTAATGAGTTTATATCCAAGGAAAAGAATTACTGCCCATCTCAACAAATATGTTGGGTTTTTTTCTTCTCCTACACGTAAAAACTGCATCAGTTTTATTTGCCAGCTCTGCATCTTCCCCAAATCTTTCTGATCAGCTACCACTCAGCAATGTCAGCTGTGTGCTGTAGAAATGATAGATGTCTAATGAAACAGGTACTGCACTTTAATATTTTCAGCCAAAGGACAGGGTGGTGGAAGTCCATTTATCTAGCAGTGGTGGCAAAAGTCTGCATGTATTGCACACCCTCAGACCAGGCATGTTTTCTGGAAAAAACATAACATAAAGTAATAGAAATAGTAAATAATAATCTAGCTCTTAAGCACTTTTTATCTCAAAGCACATTACAAAGAAGGTCAGTATCATTATCTCCATTTTACAGATGGGGAAAATGAGACACAGAGAGGGAAGGATTTACTCAAGGTAACCCAGTGAACCAGCATCAGGAATAAAACCCAGGCCTCCTAAATGCCAGTTGACTGCTCCATCCTCTAGGCCATGCTGCCGCCCTTAATTAAGCCACAGAAATGGCCATGAAGTTGAAATACAGTTGCAGGGAGACAGTACGTATCTGCTAATTGGTTAGAACACTGGGTTTCAACCTTTTCTAGTTTGCGGACCTGTAACAAATTTCAAATGGAGGTGTGGACCTCTTTGGAAATCTGAGACATACTCTGAGGACTCCCAGGGATCCACAGACCACAGGTCGAAAACCACTGTTCTATGGTAATGACAACTTTTCACAGACCCCCTTGGACAAAGTCTGCGTACCCCCAGGGTACCCACAGGTTGAGAACCACTGACCCAGAATGAGGAATCTGAGAAATATTCTGTTGACAAAGTTCACATTTCTCATTTGTAAGGATCTTCGACAATATTCCATCTAGATGTGCTCAGCCTCCTGATTTGAAATCTGATGGTGTCCAGAGCCCTACTGATTTTTTGGAGCCCAGGTATTACAAATGTGAGCCATCTTGATTACTGATGATTCAACTTGTTACCTGTAGTAACTGGAACAGAATTTGCTTTTAGAGAGTGCCTTTCACATTCCAGGTTTCCGAGAACACTGTACTAGCAAAACAATAGGCTTGTTCTACAGTGGCACTGTGTGGGATTTCCTGTGTATGTTTATTATGGAATCTCAATTATTCCACTTTGAATTTGCTCAATATACAACTAAAGAGGATTTCCCTTCCCCCACCACCTTCCAGCCTTGCTTGAGATTCTTCAGATTTAAAGGCATTAGATAAATGCATGATACTACTTTACAACTACACTGCATCTTTCATCTGAGGATTTCAAAGTGCTCTGCACACGCTGTTTGTAAAACAATAATTAAGATATTTCTGTTACTCTTGGGAGAATTCTGCGCCACTGCACAATGCAGAATTTTGCAGAAATTAGTGCTGTTCAGGCAGAATTTCCTCCCGGCCCCCCTACCCGCCCCCCGAAATGGGCTGCAGAGATGTTGGATGCCACTGGGGCTGTTGGACATGGCTGAGCCCAGCTCACAAATAGAAGACATGGGGAGGGGAAGGGAGCTGGAGAGTTCCCGGCAGCTGCAGTTCCCAACACACCCTGAAGGAAGGATGCAGTGTGCAGGAAATACCATGCAAGCCCAGGACCCAACATCAGGCTGTTTCTCATTCTGGATCCCTAGGCTCTGCAGGGGTAGAGGGTGTGAGTGTCTGGGCTGGAGGGGCCTATGATTGGGCTCTGGGGCGTAGTGGGTGAGAGTGCCTGGGCTGCGGGAGGTGGGGGAGGGAGCTGCAGCTGGCTTCTGGGGGAAGGTGGTATGAATGTCTGAGCTGGGGATAGTTGTGGCTGGGCTCTGAGAGAGGGAGGGAGTGTGATATCTGGCACCCCGGCAGGGCTCTGGGAGGAAAAAGGAGGCAGATTAACAGGAACTGGGTTGTCCTAGGGGTTTCTTTAATTCTCTACTTCTCGGGGAATTTTTGTGAGTGTTCATATTGTTACACACATACTTGCTGACAGGTATTTTTAAATAAATTACCAAAATAATTGAAACTACTGTGATAATGTAGTGTTATTTTGACAAATTTTGCTGAATCTTAAAACATTGTGCACAGAATTTTTAATTTTTTGGCGGAGAATGCCCCCGGAAGTATTTTGTTATCATTAGACATTTATGCCTTCTATTATTCCAGAGTTGGGTTCTGCAATGCAGAGGTCCATCAAGATGTTTGTTCCACACTCATCATAACAATATCTGAGCACCTCAGATGAGATCTGTATGTGGTAACATTTCTGCTGGAGCTCAAAATTGGCCAGACTCATTCTGAACCAACCCATTTATAACTACCCTACATTTCCACAGGGTTATTTTCTTCCCTGGAAATACAAAACTCAGTGCTGACAAGAAACATGGAGGTGTGTGGTTCTGCCTACCCAGACGCCCAACCATTGTTAACGTTCTTTCAGCAGACAGCTGACAACAGTGGTGCCCATGATCCACTAGGATTGTGTGGGCAGCCCCAACACAATATGATCAATATTTTGATCAGTTCCTCAGGTTATCTTTATTTCTCAAAAGGACGGACTCTTGCTAGCTGGCAGTGTAATCACTGAGACCTAGGAAGAATGAATTCCCCCTTTCCTTCTTTCCTAGCGGATACCCGTACAATATCTATGACCATCTTACTGAAAGACTGGATTACAGTGTACACCCTTCCCTTTGTTTTGCTGATACAACACACTGACAGTCTCAATGCGCTTCACTGTGTTTTAGCCCCCATGCACCCAGCTCCTTGTCTGTACACTTGCCAGAGACATCTCTTGTCCTTTGCTTGCGAATCCTACCTATTATATACATGCCTGTACATATAAATACATACACACATGGCAGGGTATGTGTGTAACACATCTGGCAGCAAATGGCTACTACAGCAAAATGCCCATTTTTAATATAACCTTGGCTTATTTCCATAGCTGTCAGAAAGTCTGAATTAGCGTGATACATTTCTTAACAAAGAAAACTGCATTTTGTGGTAATCCAGTTTTATATCTTTCGTTGTTAATATTGATACTTAAGGGGGCTTATTCTTCCCAGAAATGAGACATTTTAAGAGTTGCTAAATGAATTATGATGCAGAGGCTTTGAAAAACAGGGGTGCTACAAGCCTCATGGTATCAACCCCCTCCATTGTGCATTTTAATGTCTAAGAGGTTGGCTAGCTGCTCCATTTTATAATTTGGCAGGGCCACCCCACAGGTATTCCATTTCTTTCCTGACAGGAAATGAGGGCATTCCACTATTACTTACCACACTTTTCACTGGTCCTGAAAGTATTTTCCCCTCTAACACATTGGATAGGCCCACACCCACTTTGCTATAAATTCTTTAGTGAAATATCTCCAGGGACTGCCAAAATAAAAATAGAAGTGCCTGGCATTGTGCAGCTATGGCAGCAACCACAGCAAAGGCTAAAAAAAGAAATTCTGTGTTTCCAGATCATAAAAATCTTTAAAATGCAGTTATGTTTATAAAGACACATCAAGAACTATTTGTCTCTGTTATGATGTGTGAGCACCTAGAACACGGGGGATGGGCAAACTTTTTGGCCAGTGGGCCACACTGGGGTGCGAAACTGTATAGAGGGCAGGGTAGGGAAGGCTGTGCCCCCCGAACAGCCTTGCCCCCACCCACTATCCTACCCCTCCCACTTCCTGCCCCCTGACTGCCTCCCTCAGAACTCCCCACCCATCCAACCCACCCTGCTCCTTGTCCCCTGACCACCCCCTCCCGGGACCCCCACCCTCTATCCAACCCCCTCCCCGCTCCCTGTCCCCTGACTGCCCCGACCCCATCCAGCCCCCCACCCCCTGACAGGCCCCCTGGGACCCTATCCCCTATCCAATCCCCCCTCTTCCCCATCCCCTGCCCCCGCCCCGAACCTCTACCCTATCCAACTGCCCTCTGCTCCTGTCCCCTGACTGCCCCATATGCAACCCTCCAGCCCCAGCCCCTTCACCATGCTGCACAGAGCAGCATTTCTGGAGCCGCACCACCCGGCTGAAGCCAGATGCTCTGCCCTGCATGAGTGCACAACCACGGCGAGCTGAGGCTGTGGGGAAGGGGAGATAGCGGGAGAGGGGCCGGGGGCTAGCCTCCCCGGCTGGGAGCTCTGGGGCCGGGCAGGATAGTCCCGTGGGCCAGATGTGGCCGGCGGGCCATGATTTGCCCACCTCTGACCTAGAACCTGGGACAGTTCCCTTTTTACATCAATATTCTAAACTAGAAAAAAGATAACTTTATGTGTTGTATGTTGACTAAGGTGTGAATGTGCAGGGGGGAAAGGACAGGTCTTTGATCTCTATTTTGTGAGTTAAAGGTGAAAACTGTTAATGGGAGGACCTGCAGGTGAGTGCATAAAGCATGTATTAGATAGAATATCGGCTGCTATAATGCGGTCATACTGTACATGTATAAGCATTTGGGGTATGGGGGTTTCTGGGATATAGATATTGTTTAAAAATATGGGAAGCAGGCTAAAATTTGTATGTGGAGCTTATACTCTGATTTTGCAGAATTTCAAACATTAACACGGAGGAGTGGCCCTGTCATAAATATAAAGGGAAGGGTAAACCCCTTTAAAATCCCTCCTGGCCAGAGAAAAAAATCCTCTCACCTGTAAAGGGTTAAGAAGCTAAAGGTAACCTCACTGGCACCTGACCAAAATGACCAATGAGGAGACAAGATACTTTCAAAAGCTGGGAGGAGGGAGAGAAACAAAGGGTCTGTGTGTCTGTCTATATGCTGTTCCTGCCGGGGATAGACCAGGAATGGAGTCTTAAAACTTTTAGTAAGTAATCTAGCTAGGTATGTGTTAGATTATGATTTCTTTAAATGGCTGAGAAAAGAATTGTGCTGAATAGAATAACTATTTCTGTCTGTGTATCTTTTTTGTAACTTAAGGTTTTGCCTAGAGGGGTTCTCTATGTTTTGAATCTAATTACCCTGTAAGGTATCTACCATCCTGATTTTACAGAGGTGATTTCTTTCCTTCTATTTACTTTTATTTCTATTAAAAGTCTTCTTGTAAGAAAACTGGATGCTTTTTCATTGTTCTCAGATCCAAGGGTTTGGGTCTGTGGTCACCTACGCAAATTGGTGAGGCTTTTTATCCAACATTTCCCAGGAAAGGGGGGTGCAAGTGTTGGGAGGATTGTTCATTGTTCTTAAGATCCAAGGGTCTGGGTCTGTAGTCACCTAGGCAAATTGGTGAGGCTTTTTACCAAACCTTGTCTAGGAAGTGGGGTGCAAGGTTTTGGGAAGTATTTTGGGGGGAAAGACATTTCCAAACAGCTCTTCCCCAGTAACCAGTATTTGTTTGGTGCTGGTAGAGGCCAATCCAAGGACGAAGGGTGGAATATTTTGTACCTTGGGGAAGTTTTGACCTAAGCTGGTAAAGAGAAGCTTAGGAGGTTTTTCATGCAGGTCCCCACATCTGTACCCTAGCGTTCAGAGTGGGGAAGGAACCTTGACAAGCCCATTAAAACTACATATCCCAGTGTGCAATTTTCTCCCTCTTCAGTCAAGCAGATCAGTTAGCTGTACGTCTTGCCAACAAAACAGAAAAAAATATAACGTTCACGCCTGAAATGATTAATTATAGATCCTTATAAAGGTTTCCTGTGCTATTCATTTCTACAAACAGAAGAAAGGATGGAATTAGGAAACAAATGATGATACGTTTCAGAGTAACAGCCGTGTTAGTCTGTATTTGCAAAAAGAAAAGGAGTACTTGTGGCACCTTAGAGACTAACCAATTTATTTGAGCATAAGCTTTCGTGAGCTACAGCTCACTTCATCGGATGCATACTGTGGAAAGTACAGAAGACGTTTTTATACACACAAACCATGAAAAAAACCAGCAGGACAGTGGGGTGGGAGGAGGTATTGTTTCATATTCTCTGTGTATATATAAAGTCTGCTGCAGTTTCCACGGTATGTATCTGATGAAGTGAGCTGTAGCTCACGAAAGCTCATGCTCAAATAAATTGGTTAGTCTCTAAGGTGCCACAAGTACTCCTTTTCTTTTTGCGAATACAGACTAACACGGCTGTTACTCTGAAACCTGTCATGAAAAAATGGGTGATTATCACTACAAAAGGTTTTCTCTACCCCCACCCCACTCTCCTGCTGGTAATAGCTTATGTAAAGTGATCACTCTCCTTACAATCTGTATGATAATCAAGGTGGGCCATTTCCAGCACAAATCCAGGTTTTCTCCCCTCCCCCAACACCGCCCCCCCCCCAAAAAAAAACCACTCTCCTGTTGGTAATAGCTTACCTAAAGTGACCACTCTCCTTACAATGTGTATGATAATCAAGGTGGGCCATTTCCAGCACAAATCCAGGGTTTAACAAGAACGTCGGGGGGGGGGGGGGGGGGGGGGGGGGGAGGGGGGAAGGAAAAAACAAGGGGAAATAGGTTACCTTGCATAATGACTTAGCCACTCCCAGTCTCTATTCAAGCCTAAGTTAATTGTATCCCATTTGCAAATGAATTCCAATTCAGCAGTCTCTCGCTGGAGTCTGGATTTGAAGTTTTTCTGTTGTAATATCGCAACTTTCATGTCTGTAATCGCGTGACCAGAGAGACTGAAGTGTTCTCCGACTGGTTTATGAATGTTATAATTCTTGACATCTGATTTGTGTCCATTTATTCTTTTACGTAGAGACTGTCCAGTTTGACCAATGTACATGGCAGAGGGGCATTGCTGGCACATGATGGCATATATCACATTGGTAGATGTGCAGGTGAACGAGCCTCTGATAGTGTGGCTGATGTTATTAGGCCCTATCATGGTGTCCCCTGAATAGATATGTGGGCACAGTTGGCAACGGGCTTTGTTGCAAGGATAGGTTCCTGGGTTAGTGGTTCTGTTGTGTGGTGTGTGGTTGGTGGTGAGTATTCGCTTCAGGTTGGGGGGCTGTCGGTAGGCAAGGACTGGCCTGTCTCCCAAGATTTGTGAGAGTGTTGGGTCATTCTTCAGGATAGGTTGTAGATCCTTGATAATGCGTTGGTGGGGTTTTAGTTGGGGGCTGAAGGTGACAACTAGTGGCATTCTGAAGAGTTTCCAGAAGTCACCTACTACAGGACAGGCCTAACAAAGAAAATAACAGAATGTATGTAGTGCTTACATCCTGTTTAAAATCACATATGAAATTTGGCAGTCTCTTCTCAATCCTCGTTTGAGTTCACCATCCACAAAAATCAAGGCACAGTACAGCTGGCCTGGCAATATTCAATAGAGAGGGATTCAAGTGTTGTGAGTCAGAAATCTGGAAGACTCTCTGGCCATGTAAAGGGTGACAGCACATTCCTGCCTCCGACTCCAACACTTTCATAAGCACCAATTTCCTCTTCCATTTTCATCTTTAAAAAGAAATCTTATAATAGAAATGTTTGATTTTTCTCCCCCTCTCATTAGGTTTCATGTGTGATGTGGGAAATACAGTCTTTAGGAGTTCATGTAGCACCACAGTGTATAAATGCTGGATTGGCATGGTTTGAAAACAGGCGGATTCAATCACTGTGTTCCTAGAGTTTTATTCTGGTGTAATGCCAATTGTATTAATGTACTTACACTCGGGGTGAGTCTGGCCCATGGCCCCATCCCTGTATACGCTTATGCATGTGAGTAACATTGAGTTCAGTAGGACTACTGACCTGTGTAATGGCATTACTAGCAGGTGTAAAGTTAAACATACGCACAATTGTTTGTAGGATCTGGGCCTATGCTCCTTTTCAAATCAGAAAAACAATGTCCTCATTTTGCATGAAAATTAAAGTAACAGCACTTCTAAAAATGGTTCTGTTTTGATTGGCGAGAGCTGACATGAATGGAGTCCAGTAGAGAAAACAGTAAATGTTGATCACCTATAATCTCTTCGGGAAGGGACAATTTAAATATAAAGAACCAGTTTTTAACTGTTTACTCTTAGAATTTAAGGGTGAGGTCCTCAGCTGGGATAAATTGGCATAGCTTCACTGACTTAAATGGAACAATGCTGATTTCAGCAGCTAAAACTCTAGCCCGATACATCTAAACCTCCCTTTTCCACCCTCCCAGCAACTGCCTTGTTTTGTTTATAATAGAAGTTAAACAAGGAAGGAAATATATGGAAATAATACCAAGATGGAGATTTTCAAAGCAGCCTAGTGGATACAGACACATCTTTCATGTATATTAATGGAGTTATGGAAGATGTGTTTATACCCAATAGAGTGCTTTGAATACCACACGTATATGTTAATAAGGAGTCATTTGTTTATCAGTGAACACATATATTCTAGGCATAATACAAAAATCTACAAAAAAGGCAGTTCTTGATTTAGTCCTAAGTGGAGCACAGGATCAGGTCCAAGAGGTGAATATAGCTGGACCGCTTGGTAATAGGGACCATAATGTAATTAAATTTAACATCCCTGTGGCGGGGAAAACACCACAGCAGCCCAACCCTGTAGCTTTTAATTTCAGAAAGGGGGACTACACAAAAACGAGGAGGTTAGTTAAATAAAAATTAAAAGGTTCACCACCAAAAGTAAAATCCCTGTAAGCTGCATGGAAACTACTTAAATGTATACCCCAAATTAAAAAACATAGTAAGAGAACCAAAAAAGAGCCACCGTGACTAAACAACAAAGTAAAAAAAGCGATGAGAGGCAAAAAGGCATCCTTTAAAAAGTGGAAGTTAAATTCTAATGAGGAAAATAGAAAGGAGCATAAACTCTGGCAAATGAAGTGTAAAAATATAATTAGGAAGGCCAAAAAAGAATTTGAAGAACAGCTAGCCAAAGACTCAACCAGTAATAGCAAATTTTTTTTTAAGTACATCAAAAGTAGGAAGCATACTAAACAACTTGTGGTACCACTGGACGATCGAGATGCTAAAGGAGTACTCAAGGATGATAAGGCCATTGCAGAGAAACTAAATGAATTCTTTGCAGCAGTCTTCACAGTTGAGGATGTGAGGGAGATTCCCAAACCTGAGCCATTCTTTTTAGGTGACAAATCTGAAGAACTGTTCCAGATTGAGGTGTCATTAGAGGAGGTGTTGGAACAAATTGATAAACTAAACAGTAATAAGTCACTGGGACCAGATGGTATTCACCCAAGAGTTCTGAAGGAACTCAAATGTGAAACAGCAGGGCTACTAACTCTTGTCTGTAACCTATCATTTAAATCAGCTTCTGTACCAAATGACTGGAGGATAGCTAAAGAGAAGCCAATTTTTAAAAAGGGCTCCAGAGGTGATCCTGGCAATTAGAGGCCAGTAAGCCTGAGTTCAGTACTGTGCAAACTGGTTGAAACTATAGTAAAGAACAAAATTGTCAGACACATAGATGGACATAATTTGTTGGGGAATAGTCAACATGGTTTTTGTAAAGGGAAATCATGCCTCACCAATCTACTAGAATTCTTTGAGGGGGTCAACAAGCATGTGGATGAGGGGGATCCAGTGCATATAGCGTATTTAAATTTTCAGAAAGCCTTTGACAAGGTCCCTCACCAAATGCTCTTAAGCAAAGTAAGCTGTTATGGGATAAGAGGGAAGGTTCTCTCATGGACTGGTAACTGATTAAAAGACAGGAAACAAAGGGTAGGAATAAAGGTTAGTTTTCAGAATGGAGAGAGGTAAATAGTGGTGTCCCCCACGGGTCTGTACTGGGAGCGGTCCTATTCAACATCTGGAAAAAAAGGGGTAAACAGTGAGGTGGCAAAATATGCAGATGATACAAAACTATTCAAGATAGCTAAGTCCCAGGAAGACTACGAAGAGCTACAAAAGGATCTCTCAAAACTGGGTGACTGGGCAACAAAATGGCAGATGAAATTCAATGTTGATAAATGCAAAGTAATGCATGCTGGAAAACATAATCTCAGCTATACATATAAAATGATGGGGTCTAAATTAGCTGTTACCACTCAAGAAAGGGATCTTGGAGTCATTGTGGAGAGTTCTCTGAAAAATCCACTCAATGTGCAGCAACAGTCAAAAAAGCAAACAGAATGTTGGAATCATTAAGAAGTGGACAGATAATAAGACAGAAAATATCATATTGCCTCTATATAAATCCATGGTACGCCCAAATCTTGAATACTGCGTGCAGATGTGGTCACCCCATCTCAAAAAAAAAAAAGATATATTGGATTTGGAAAAGGTTCAGAAAAAGGCAACACAAATGATTAGGTGTATGGAACGGCTGCCATATGAGGAGAGATTAATAAGACTGGGACTTTTCCACTTGGAAAAGAGACAACTGGGGAGGATATGATTGAGGTCTATAAAATCATGACTGGTGAGGAGAAAGTAAATAAGGAAGTGTTATTTACTCCTTCTCATAATACAAGAACTAGGGGACACCAAATGAAATTAATAGGCCACTGGTTTAAAACAAACAAAAGGAAGTATTTTTTCACACAATGCACAGTCAACCTGTGGAACTTCTTGCCACTGTCAGAAGACAGGATACTGGGCTAGATGGACCTTTGGTCTGACCCAGTAGGGCGGTTCTTATGTTCTTAACAATTTCCACCTGAATGGCTCAAAATATAAAACTGTAAGGCTTGGACCACAAGTCTTAAGATATCATGAGTCACACAATTGCTGATGTTTTCTGTAAAGACCCAGTTACTGGAGTCAGGTGATAAGGTAAGATCCTCAGGTTTCATTAAAAATTAAAGAGAAGTTTCTAGCCCTTGTGGTTGCAGAAGAAACCTAGAACATGTGGGCCCTAAAGGTCCAACAACTGGAAGGCAAATTAAAATAAACCATTATTTTAAGCCAGTACCCAATGCCCAGTTTTTTGGGCCTGCCTCAATTTTTAAATGGGGTTGGCAATACCTATATATTCAAAATTATACAATCTAACAGGCTTAGCCCATTTAGAACCCTTGTTCTATATAAATCCAAAGAAAAGGGCCAAAATTATATTTAAAAAATCACAATCTTTAGCTTAGGTGTTTAAAAGACTCATAACAATAGAGCAGCTCTGAATAAATCCAAGGAGGGTTGAGACTACACAGCCCCGGGGAGATCACTAGCTGACAGCTGCAGTCCTTTGGATATTTTAACTTGCACAAGCAAAATGATTATCACATGTCCCACCTACCCCACCTCCAATGCCCGCAAAATGAGACAGATGGTAATTCTGTAAAATTGACAGGATGGTGTGGTAGTTTTATTAACCCTGCGACAGATCCATTGCTGGTGTACATCTGCTTGGCTCTACTGACTTCAGTGACACCACTTTACACCTGCTAAGAATTTGACCAGGAGCCCACAGGTGAGCGTACAGACCTGAGAATTCTGAAGCGAGCGATAACAGCTGAGTTGGCCAGGCTCCCCATCTCTACCCTCTTCTTCCTTCTCGTCTTCCTCTCCCTCCCTTATCTCACATGCTGCTGTCCCTTTCCGCCTCCCATTCCCAAGCCCCTGGCTCGTTTCATTTGCTTCTTCCAGAGAAAGGCCCACCCATGGCCTCCACTGGCTCCCCAGCAGAGGGATTATCTCATGCAGAGAAAGGTGACTGTCACCCAGATGGAGAGGGGACCAGCCAGAAGGGGTTCTGTACAGGAGTAATCACACAGCCTCACCTCCCAGTCACAATCAACTCTCTCTTATCCCTGCATCCTGCCCACTCCCCTCCAATAGCCTGCCTTCCCAAGGCAAGGATACTAACAGTTAAAACTATTCACGGCCCACTCCTACCATGTTTTCATACTTAATTTGTTCAAAATCTTTATTTTTTGTTTATAAATCATATAAATGAAGGTATCACCAAACTTCTTCCATTCTGTCCATCAGAGCACCCCAGCTAGGGTTGCTAACTGTCTAATCACACAAAACCGAACACCCTTGCTCCGCTTCCTGCCCCAAGGCCCCGCCCCTGCCCCACCCCTTCTCTAAGGCCCTGCCCCACCCCCACTCACCCCATCCCCCTTCCCTTGCTCTCCCCCATGGCCACTCAACTCCACCAGGCTGGGGCAAGGGGTTGGGGTGTGGGAGGGAGTGAGGGTCCGGCTGGGGTTGTGGGCTCCGGGGTGGGGCCAGAAATGAGGGGTTCAGGGTGCGGGAAGGCTTGAGGGCTCCGGACTGGGGCAGGAGGTTGGGGTGCAGGAGGGGTGAGGGCTTCGGCTGGGGGTGCAGGCTCTGGGGTGGGGCTGGCGATGATGGATTTGGGGTGTGGGAGGGGGTTCAGGGTATGGGCTCTGGCCGAGTGGCGGTTACCTCAGGCAGCTCCTGGTCAGTAGTGCAGTGGGGCTAAAACCTGCTCCCTGCCTGCCCTGGCTCCATGCTGCTCCCGGAAGCGGCTGGCATGTCCAGCTCCTAGGCTCAGAGTCCAGGGAGGTTCTGTGCGCTGACCCCGCCCCAAGTGCGGGCTCTGCAGGTCCCATTGGCCACTACTCATCACTAAGTCAATCACAACTGCATAACTGACCTTTGCTATTTTTTAACATAAACCATCTTTCAGCAACTATTTACCAAATCCATCTTCCTCGAAGAATTACGATGATCTATAATAGCAGAAATGTTAGATCCTGAAACCCTCGGGTATATTCACAGACGATTACGTAATGCTGCAGGCACTGTGCCACATGAACTGACAACAGCCCCATTTATCATTAGTAGGAACAGGCGCATTAATCGGCTACAATATCAGTGCCATCCCAACAAAACTCTTGTTGATTCTGAATGTACCACCAGAGCGTCCTTTACTGAATGAGATGAATGATAGTAAGGTCAAGGGTCGCCTTGCTTCAGCTGAGAAAGCTCAATTATTTATGGACACCTCACTTATTAAGATGTCTACACATTGGCAAGTTTGGGTAAAAGATTTTTTAGTCTGCAGAATAAAGTGTTTTATCCCAGATACGTGCATCTTCTGTATCATCGGGGAACCAACAGCAGAGAAATGAAAAGGTTTAAGCCCAGCAAAGCTTTCAGATCATGGCCTACCCAGAGCAAGGGGTTGCAATCAGAACTCCTGGGTTCTATTCCATGATCTGCCACTTATTCATTCTATCTGGCAAGACACATAAATGTTCAAGATTGACCACTGATGCAGATTGCTGCAGTTTTTGCAGGCTCATCTGTAAACACCTGGGCCCTGATTTTCTGAGCATCAGGATTTTAACTGGGCATGGAAAAATGGTGTCACATTATATTGGTGTCCACTTTTGCACATTTTATCCTTAGACTGTCAGCTTCATGGGGCAGGGACTGTCTTTTTGTTCTGTGTTTGTACAGAACCTGGTACAATAGGGCCGGAGCTCCTAGGTACTACAATAATAGAAATAAATAATAACAACAGCCTTAAGCCTCTCTGCGCTCAAGTTACCTTATCTATAATATAAGAAATACTATCACAGGGGTGCAGTAGGGGTTAATGAACGCACGTATCACACTTTGAAAGGCACTTACGTAAACACAAAGTATTAGATCAACCAGTTTAGATTAGTGGCCCTGTGCCACACCCATATCCGTCATCCCATGGAACAGAACCCAATTCACTCCGCAGTGACTGGATATGATGGCTCTATACTGGACAGGAAAAGAGGCAAAATACTAATGTGTTTGCTGTGGAATTACCAAGCACTGCAAGTAGTGAAAACACGCCATTCCTTCCAAGTGAGTTTTTCTGTCCATCATTACTCCAGACAACTATAAAAATTCCATGACAATTATTGTAGGAGAACATTCTGCAACCACTGCTCCTAATATATCATGGATGCGGAAGGCCCAAACACAGGAGAATTGGTGCAGGTCCATTATGCTGAGTGAAATGGATGCTACCCCATGGCCTGAAAGAAAGGACTGTCATTTATACACCCTCCACAGCATACTGAACGTTTCTTTGTGCTGTGTGCATTGGGATCCCGATTTCATCCTAAATGGGAAAAGTGACACTCCAAATGATGACCTCTCTTCCAGCACCCTGATTTTTTAACATCAGCACGAAAGCAGCTAACTCTGCTTGGTTTTTTGGGAGGTGGGGAAATACGTTTTCAAATAAATGTTATAAAACCTTTTCCCACCAGAGGATGCATTTTGCTTGTAAATTTACAGCTGAGTGATTACCGGTCACACCATGTCATATTGCTTCCTAAGGAGGAGTGCCTAAAAGAAAACCCCACTGAACCTAGGACGGTCATCTAAACAAGGCTGGGATTTCAGAGCCTGAAACAGCCAGCACAGTCGCAGAAGTGTATTGCTCATGAGCTCAGCACCATTTGATTAGAACCAAGACTTGAAACACTCACCAGGCACCTAAGAGCCAGAGAGCAAAATCGACAAGCCGAAGTAAATTTGACAGATGAGGACAGTGGTTCCAGAACTCCAGCAGCAACACCCTGGTGAAAAAGCACAGCCTTGGCACTCTAACTTCTCGGTAAGGGGATGGTGCTGGGGTTTCTAGAAGGGTGCTGTCCCAGGCTTGGTTGCTTCATCATTTGTGTTAGTACTAGGTAAATGATACATTTAGAGAACCACTCCCCAAGCTTCTTGAAGAGAGAAAGTATTTTGTGTGTCTTTTCTTCCTTCTAGCTCATGTGAGAAGGCAGAGGGGGAAAGAAGTCTGTGCACCTCGCTCACAATCTCTGGGGGGGTTTAGGTCCTCTTCTCGTAAGGATAGCTCCAGGGCCTACTTCTGGCCACAGCTTCCCCAAAGAGCAGCTGCAAGATATTGACATGATTCTTGACAGGCAGGAGTTCTGAACAGCAGCAGTGAAACTGACAGAAACATTATGATTTTCACTCTGTACAAAAATATGAGCAGTAGCAGAGGCCTCTGGGCTGCAGACTCTGGAAGAGGGCACTGCATCTGTGTATATTGGAAAAGTTACCTTTGCAAGCATAAGGGCTAGAAACATGTTTTTACTACAGTGGAAGACAAAAATTATGGGTAGGTGTACAGTACAAATTTTACAGCTTCTCAGCTGTTATGCGCAAACCTTGTACACTGTACATCACATATATAAGGTCACATAAAGGAAACTGCACAGCAGATGGAATACTAGCTACAGATCCTGTGATCATTCCCCACTGACTCCATAAAAACACTGCATGCTCGAGGCCCAGTGGTGTTTGGTGGGGTAGGTGCCCAGGATGAGAAGGGAATCACCGGCAGCATTATCCTCTCTAAACCTAAACCTTGGCTGGGAGAGATTTGTGCAGCTGCAGTTAGGCAACTAACAGCAGCAAAGTTCCTCAGTGAGTATGGGGTTAGGAGTGGCAGGGCACATGCCAATGCTCCATCGTCTTGCAACAACTCCATAGTGAAAGGGTCCAAGGCCTATCATAAACTAGAGGAGATGCACAGGAAAGTGCATGGAGCAAACCTAAATTTTTAGGACTCTTGTTGTCCAAGCGTCCTTCAGAGGTGAAAAGAATGGTTACTTACCTTCCAGTAACTGTTGTTCTTCGAGATGCGTTGCTCATATCCATTCCAATTAGGTGTGCACGCACTGCGTGCACAGTCGTAGGAAAGTTTTTCCCCTAGCAGCACCCGTTTGGTCGGCTGTGGAACCCCCTGGAGTGGTGCCTTTATGGTGCTCAATATATGACTCTGCTGACCCGGCACCTCCTCAGTTCCTTCTTGCCAGCTACTCCGACAGAGGGGAAGATGGGTGGGTTGGGAATGGACATGAGCAGCACATCTCAAAGAACAACAGTTATGAGAAGGTGAGTAACCGTTCTTTCTTCTTCGAGTGATTGCTCATATCGATTCCAATTAGGTGACTCCCAACCCTTACCTAGGCGGTGGGGTCGGAGTTATGGAATTGCTGACTGGAGCACTGCTCTGCCAAAAGCTGCATCATTTCTGGCGTGCTGGATGATAGCATAATGAGAGGTGAACGTATGTACCACGGACCAAGTCACTGCCCTGCAGATTTCTTGGACTGGGAACTGGGCCAGGAGTGCCATGGATGAGGCCTGTGCCCGCGTGGACTGTGCTATAAGGGCCGGAGCTGGGACCTTGGCCAGCTCGTAGCACGTGCAGATGAAGGACGTGATCCAGGAAGATATTCTTTGAGATGAGACTGGGAGTCCTTTCATCCGGTCTGCCACCGCTATGAACAATTGGTTCGACTTCCAGAACGGCTTAGTGTGTTCGATGTAGAAGGCTAGCGCCCACTGAACATCCAGAGAATGCAGCCTCTGCTCACGGTTACTGGTATGAAGCTTAGGATAGAAAACAGGCAGGAATGTGTGTTGACTCGTGTGAAAATATGACACAACCTTAGGAAGAAAGGCTGGGAGAGGCCTAAGTTGCACCTTATCCTTGTGGAAGATCCTGTAAGGTGGGTCAGAGGTGAGGACCTTCAACTCAGACATCCTGCGTGCTGAGGCAATGGCGACTAGAAAAGCTACCTTGTACAACAGATAGAGGAGGGAGCAAGTCGCTAGCGGTTCAAACGGGGGGCCCCATTAGATTGGAGAGGACCAAGTTCAAGTCCCACACAGGGACTGGCCATCTAATCGGCGGATGCAGTCATTCCAGGCCCTTGAGAAAACATCCCACCATGGGGTTGCCCAAATACAAAGCGTCCAGATACTCCTGGGTCGAAGGCCAAAATGGCAGTGAGGTGTACCTTGATGGAAAATGCTACCAGGCCTTGTTGTTTTAGGTGTAGGAGGTACTCTAGGATGAGCGGTATAGACACCTGGATTGGAGGTATAAACCCAGAGGTGGAGGTGCCCATCACAGCCTTGTCTCGGGAGGAAGACAAGGAGGCCAGAGGGGAGCCTGGCTCCTCCTGACCTTCCTGGTCCTCCGGTATCTCCCGCCCTGCCTCTAATCCAGAGTCAGCCACCCCAGGGTCAGGCTCAGGAACAGGGGTGGGTTCAAGGGGAGGTGATAGGGCTGGTAGTTCCTCCACACTCCTCGGGGTGGGACGGCTGGCCACTGCCTCCAGGATACTAGCCTTGGATGGCACCAAACGGGAGCCCCTGCACTGGGAGCCCTGGGCCTGGTGGTAAACCCAAGGGGATCCAAAATGGCCACTGCACTGGCCCCTGCCATTATGCAGGCCATGGTGCCACACCCTGGTCTGCCACACCTTGCACCGGCTTGGATCGGGCTCACTCCAAGACTTTAGATCCCGTCTCCGAGCTCGAATTTGTGGACCTAGACCGCGAGGGCCAAGGCGGTGCCGAGCGCTGCTGAGCTGGGGAGCCATGCCATGAGGTTGGAGGGTGGTGCTGCAACCTGGAACAATACCACGACCTGGAGCGGTACCGCGAGCGGGGTCTGCATGAGGGCCCGGAACGGCGCCGAGACGGACTGCGCTGGGACCAGGACCTGCTGTGAAATGGCGATTGACGCCACGAACGGGAGCACTGGCGGGACCTGGAGCGGTGCTCTGAGTCAGACCGGCGCCGCAAGTGTGACCGGTGCCATGAGTGTGATTGGTGCCGAGCCTCCGAGTGGCGCAGGGACTCCAAGCGTTGTCTTGTCCCTGACGGCGCTGAGGGGCGGAGCATTGCATCCTTTCCGCGGGACGGTGCTGCACACTGTGGCATCGGGGCTTGGTGCGAAGGGCCGGGGACCACGGTGCCGTCATGTGTATGAGGTCTCTCACAGCCTCAAATGTGTCTGGGGTAGAAGGCAGTTGTACCTCCTCCACTACCTGACACGGTGAGTCCAATTGCACCGGACTCAACCAGATGCGCCGCATTGGCCGTTCCAAAGGGTTGGGTCCTGAAGTCGGGGAACCACGCCTTCCTTGTTTCTGGTGCTGCTTCTAATCCAGGGAACGGGACCGGTGCTGAGTTGTCTCCAGAAACCGGCGGTACCATGGATCTTGTCCAGAGTCCTTCCGTGGTGCTCTGTCCACAGCTGCTGGGGCACTACGCACCGATGCACTCGGTGCCCAGTCCTGCCGTGCCGGTGCTGGCTGCAGTCTAAGTGCCACCTGCATGAGGAGCTGCTTCAGTCTAAAGTCCCGCTCCTTCTTCGTTCTCAGGGAAACCCCTTTGCAAATCCTGCACTTATCCGCCTGACGTGCTTCCTTCCCCCAGACACTTCAACCAAGCGTCGTAAGGGTCGCCCAGCGGCATAGGCTTGCGGGGTTTGAACCCCTGGGACTTAGGCATGCCCTGAGTCCCCAGGGAGAGCGCGGTTGGGTTGAAGGGGAATCCCCCCGACTCCCGACAGCGAACTATTAACACTACACTAACTAATAATGAACTAAACTAACTAAGGAAAACAAACACTAAGTAAATAGAGCTAGGGGAATGTGGAGAGCTTGCTGAGCAAGATGCCACAGGTCCAATGACCGTCACTGGCGGTAACAAGGAACTGAGGAGGTGGCAGGTCACCAGCGTCATACATAGAGCCCTAGGGAGGTGCCACTCCAGGGGGCTCCACAGCCGACCCGACATGTGCTGCCAGGGGGAAAACTTTCCGACGACTGTGTACGCGGCACGCACACACCTGATTGGAATTGATATGAGCAATCACTTGAAGAAGAAATTTTGTTCCTCTTCACTCCTGCAACCCCGCTGCAGAAAGAAATGCTTCATCCCATTCGGTTGAAATCACAGAGGGGTCAATTATCTCTCCAGGATGAAAATCATGTCCCATTTCACATTCTTGCATAAGATTAAGCTGTCTATGATGAAACAGCAGGTTGGTCAATTAAATCTTGTGGGAAGGAGGAAGACAACAGTCAAAAATGACATTTCTATCACACACACACAAAATACTGGACAGAAGTGCTGAGAATGTCACTTTAAAGTGAAGCTGCAAGGAGTGCTGCACGTTCACTAGACGGGGAACCACCATGTCCAAATTTGGTAATAAATCCCCCATAAGAAAATGTAGTTGTTTCAGAGCATTTAGGAAAGGCAAATGCATTGCATGATTTTTTGTTCTGCAGATTGCACAGTGCTTGCAGTGTCTGCCCTTGCCCAATAAGGCCTGTTCCTAGCATCAAACCTGCTTAGCCCATATGCATGCATGCTTCCCACTTCAATTGATTAGCAAGCCACTCAAACTTTAAGTGCCTGTTTCTAAACTACCTAACCCAGTGGGCCTGGCTCCTATCACCTATTCTTAGAACCAACAGGAACCCAGGTGTTCCAGGCCGGACTGTATAGGAAAAAGGAAGGGGGGAAAATAGGACTTGAAATAGCTACGTTGATTCTCAAGCTGGTAAGTCTGTGCGAGCGCAAACCGCAAATCAGGAAGAAAAGCTATAGACACAGTCAGAGGGATACAGCGCCACTTAAGCTAAGGCCTGTTTACATTCACATTCTTGATAACCCTACGACTGATAGCTTTGTTGCCTATATCATTTCATTACCCTAGATAGCTTTGTTGCCTATATCATTTCATTACCCTATCAAAGAGCAACTTTTGTCTTTCCCAGTGAAAAGAATAACTCTGAGAACCATTTATTCCAACAGCCTTGAAGGGCTTAGCTTGCATCAAGAGTTATATTTCAACATAGCTACACCTCCATAATGTCTAACATTTGGAAAACCTAATACCAACTAAAAAGGGGAGGAGGGGGGAAAAACACACAGAAAAGTAATTCTGGTCTCTGCTGCATCTAGCTCTAAATAACCTTTATGGAAGAGAGGTCTGTGGGGGAGAGAAAGCATAGCATGTTATTTTTCTTCTGAATTCTATCCAAACAAAGATCCTAATGTTATCTGCTGGAATGATGTAAGAAACATGATCATTCGGTTCCAAGACCTGCACGAAACGACAATTTCGAAAGTCTTGAATGGGCAGGAGCCAAAGTATGAGAGATCAGATAAACTGCAATTAGAAGTGATGCAGTGAACTGGTACAAGGGGAGAGAAAGTGCTTTTAAAGATCAATATGAATACACAGGGCTTTCATCTAACCACAGCAAAGAGGGCAAAGAAGAATTTGGGCAATTTAATATGGGATAAAAGGGCGGATGGCCTCATATTGCAATCTAAAGGCTTAATGATGCTTATTAAAAGGTTGTTACTTGGTACTGTGGAAGAATTATGCTCTTAAGTACTTTCTTTCCTGAGAATGAACAGCCTCACAAGGACTGACTTTTTCTTTCTTTTTTTTTTTTTAAGGTCACTGGTCCCTGATAAGCAACGGTTGTTCTCAGCTCTCTGATTTTCACCCCTTCTCTAAGTGGCACTGAAAGATCGGCCCACGGAACAAATAACGCACATGGAAGTTTAATATCTGAAAACCACTGCCTCTTGCCTTGGGCAATGAAATTGGTCAGGCTGTATATTAAAGCACCAGCGCTCGAGAAATAAGTTAGTATGATTTGATTCACTTAACAATTGTTAAGATTAGGGTCAACTTTACTAAAGCTTGACCGACCAGTGCTCTGATATAGTACGTTGGAGTTAGGTCAACAACGTGTGCTGGGCCAAAGTCATGCCTGGGAGTGCTCCGGTGAAGTCAGTGGACGTCTACCAGGGACAAACTACTGTGTCTGCTGGGCAAATCTTTCTAACACTGCAGCACTTCATTATAGTTTTATAGTTGTCATTTTGCCTATGAATTATTGCTTCCTTTTCAGATATCCCTTCCTCTCCCCTACGTCAAAACAGTCATCTAGGGAACAGGCCAACAGCAAAACAAAACCTCCTTAAGGTTAATATAGCGGAAAAAAAACCCCAAACAACAACACAGAAACCCCATCCCTGCCCTAAGTCTTAAACAAGACAGAGCCACATGGCAGTCGTTCAGTTAAAATAGCTTCGTTTAAAAGCTAACATTTAGCCCCCACTTGTCACAGGTAAAAAGAAATTTTGGATAGTGGACTTTACATTACAAGAGAACACACACTGTAATAAATACACAGAACGCAATCTGTAATAAACATAGACTGCAAACGCACGCTCTAGTGGCTTGAGCAGAGGCCTGGGTTGCAGTCCCAGGCCTCGTGCAGAGATTTCAGGTAAGTCACTTAACTTCTCTATGCCTGGTACATCTACACTGCACACGCTTGATGGTAGCAGGCAGAACACATACAGTGCCTGCCCCACCGCTGCCCCCCAGCAGCGTAGACAGTGCGGCACTGCTTAGGTGAGTAAAGACACACCTGCACACTGTGGGTATGTACCCTATGGAGCTCTCTACTCGCTCAAGCAGTGCCCCCCCTGAGTACCCTGCTATTTTTAGCAGTATAGTGTCCCGTTGCCTCCCTGGCGCCGGAGTCTTTTCCCACCTCAGAGAAAGGCTCAGGAAGTAGGGAAAGGCTCCAGCATATGAGAGGCAGCGGAGAAAGGCTCCAGCAGCTTGCGTCTCACTGAAGTTTGTGGCTATACATACCCGACATGCTGCACCAGGGATGTGTGGTGTGGATGCACCCTAAAGTGCAGATCTTGTGAACACATACTTAAATTGCAGCAGTCCTACTGATTCCAGAGGGAGTACTGAAATGCTTAAAGCACAAGTGTAAGTGTTTGCAGGATCTGGGCCTAAAGTGTTTCTAGAGAGCCCATCACCTTTGTATTTAGGTGGCAATATCCAGGCACTATTTTATCCATCTGTAAAACAGGTGGAATATTATAATGCTAAGTGACTTAATGCATGGGATCATCAGATGAAAGATCCTATAGAAATTAACCATATTATGGAACACAGTAATTTCTAAGTGAATACATTAGAAGGTCTAATTCTCTGTTGCACTGCTTCTTGTGTAGTCATTTACACCAAGGAAAGGGAAAGGGAAAGGGAAAGGAAAATATACCAGATGAGAACGGCAACGTTTTACACTAATTTTGCCCTGGTATAAATGACTACAGGAGGTGGAGGACAATGGAGAATCAGACTCAGATATGCTGAAACAAACTGTTTTAGTTTCTCTTGTGTAATGCCACTAAAGTCAATGGGATTGGACTCATGTAACCAATGAAAGGGGCCCACTAAACATACCCGAGCTAGACTGACTGTGGTCAATGCTCACTAATTTTGCACAGTCTATGCTCAGATTTCCACTTTCTTCGGTTGAATATGCAAAACTATGGTTAATTCAAAATTTAAAACAATGGGCACAAGAGACCCTTTTAAATTAAAGGTTTCTTAGTAATGTGGACAAATCACCTAAAACCATTCCGATATACACTGATGTAATTCACTCCCACTTGAAGGCCCCTTTACACTGCCAGAGTGGTATAAAAGGGCCTAAATGTAAAGTCAAATAAGTCTCAGTTTGTTTAATTTACTAGAGTGTTCATTTGTATGGTGACTATTTCAAATTGTTACTTTTGAAGTCAAGCTTTGGAAACGACCATAGAAAAAGAGAGTTATTTATTCTTTAAAAAAAAAAAAAAAAAAAAACTGATCTGATCAGGTTAATAACAGGAAGAGGGGAGAGAAAGAAAAAAAATTAGCATCACTACTCATAAATATTAAAGCAAATTAACAGATTACTAGATAAAAAAAGCAAGTGCATCTTCCATAGTTTAAGGTTCTAACAGCGTTAAGGTTCCATTTCCTGTCAACTGAGTTTAAGTTAATTGTCATTAATTTTTCATAGCTAAAACAGCAGAGGAAATGAGATTCCCACATTATTGGCCCATCTACTCCAGCTGTGAAGAGACCCGCCATAAAACAGTGGATAAATCTCATTACAGAAACACAGAAATTAGGGCTAGAAAAGACCTACTAATACATCCCCTTGTGAATGCACATTGTTCTCTATGCTAGAGTCTCTCGGGAATAGTCCTATTCAGTCCAGGGTTAAAAGGGACTCTGTGAATTAGAAAATTTTAAGTGACAGAATCATTTAACATAGATTCTCTGACAAAAGGCCCTTTAAATAGTGTGAATGGAATTATATGACACACGCACTTAAAGAACGCAACAGCCTCTCTGCTCCCCTGTTGATGACTAGAAATCTTGTGACTTAGCACAGCCACCAAACACGTCCTTTCCTTTCTGTGCACATACCTGACTGCTGCCTCTGCAGTTTCAACTTTGCTGCTGCTGGTGGTGTGTTAAGTATGGGCTTAGTGGGTGCTTTAGGTGTCCAAAGCACTATAAGGACATTAACTAATTCGTCCTTACAACATGTCACCAGTGAGGTGGCTACGCTGTATTTTCTGCTGGGGGGAGAGGGGGACTCCACCAGTCTGGAAGCTGTAAACAAACCCTTTTGCACTACCTGGGCAAGCAGTGAATGCAGGACCTCTGGGTCTAAAAGCATGAGCCTCTTCTGCATGACTAAGGGTATGTCTACACTGCAAAAAAGCCAAAGACGTGGCACTGAGTCTCAGAGCCCAAGTCAACTGACAGATTCGTGGGGCTCCGGCTGCAAGACCCTCTTCCCGCCCCAGGTTTCAGAGCCCAAACGGGAATATCTACATCACTATTTTTAGCCCCACAGACCAAGCTCCAGTCAACTGACCTGAGCTCTGAGACTCAGCGCCATAACGTTTTTCTTTGCAGCGCAGCCATATCCGAAAAGACTAAGCTCTGGTAGTCAAGAGCCAGTAGCTAATTCTTAAACCTCTATGTTTTCCAGGGACAGAGAGCCAGAATGAGTAAGCGTGGGTTACGCATGCTTGTTTCCTTCCAGCACAGTGTGACTTCATGCTAGGCCACAAGACAGGGAGTCCAACTAGCAATAACCCAGCAAACCTAACTAGACACAAAGCGCTGTCAAATGCATTAAGTGAACAAACTGAAGACAAAGAAGTTTTTATTAATCTAATCTCTTTCAGTTATATTTGAGTGTTATCTGTAACAAACAGGTACACATTTTCAGATGAGAAATACTAACTCAAGCAGCTTCCACTGCTTCTCTTGGAAGGCCAACTAAAAAATCTCGCCATTTGGCGAATATTTATTGATATACCGCCCAATTTCCTATGCTTAACACAATCCTTTCACTCCTGTCTTTGTCACCTTGGGATAACAAACAGTTCCTCTCCTTTCCACCCTTCCATTTCTAGCACACGATTTTCTTTTTCCTTCAAGTCAAATCTTCTAACTCCTTAATGATTTTTGCTGCTGTTCTCAGAATTCCCAACAATTTGCCAATGTGTATCAACAGTATTCTAGGTGCAATTTCATCAGTGCCATCTAGAGAGAAATAACATCTCCCTACGGACAAAGAAATGATGCCTCTGCATATGCAGCCCCAAATAATAGTGCCCCTTTTTGCCATGCTATGACAATTCAGGCTTATATATTGTTTGCTGTCTGCTGAAACCTCCAATGTCTCTTGATGTTTCTGCTTTCCAGGTAGCTTTGTCTCACTGAATATCTGTATTTCAGATTATTCTCCCCCTCATTCGTCCAGATACATTAGCCTGCATTTTTTCCCGGTCAAATCTCCTTTTGTTATTTGTAGCCCATATTTCTGACATCTTCCATTCCCTTTGCATTGTTTTAATATCCTTCCTGGAGGTTAGCCATCTCTCCTCATTTTGAGGAGGATGTCAGCTGGCCCCTTTGCAGATGTGGGGTGGCAAATGGCACAAGGAATTCAATCCCCTTGCATCTTCTGCTGGGGCTGGCTTGAATCCTGTTGAGGACTGTAGTCCCAGCTCATGGCTAGCACTGTCTCTTTGTTCTCAGGATGAGCGAATAGGTGCCAGCAACTCCAAAGGAGATGAGGAGGAGACAAGGCCAAGAACTTCCCTCTTCCCCACATATTAGTCCCTGGATACAAAGCAGGGAGCTGGCTGTACACCTTAAATGGGTGGCAGAGCAGTGGTATTACCCCATTATTTGCACCCTACAATCTACCAAAAGAATTTTTAGATGATTTATGCATCCCACCCCAGCAGCCTGAGTTTGCCAAGGGCAGACTCTTGCTCTTAATACTATCGGCAAATGTAATTAACACGCTCTTTAAGATCATCAATGAAGACATTAAATGGGGCTGTGCCCAAAGCAGATACCCTTAGCACCACAATGGCCGCTTCCCTGCAATAGCATACTTTGCTTTTTAATCATTCAGTTACAGTCCCCTGGCTGGAGTTCTGTCTGTATAACAAGTTCACATCCAAGCAAATCTGAACTTTAAATATTGCCTTTCACTGCACCATATTCAGTAGGTTTCTGAATTCTGACAGAATTTCTTTCCTGAAATCCAATAACCATGTCCTGTTGCATTTTGTGAACCTATTCATTTGGAATTCAAATAGTTTTCACTTATTTGTTTGAAGCCTCCCTATTACTTTCACATTCTCAATTCCTTCCTGTTGCTCAGAAGAAAACCCAGAATGGCTCCTTTAGGTTATATTCTCAACTTTACACATCATAAAGTTTTTCCTCCATGTAATGTAGGAATGTCCCTGACAATCCATGTTTAACTCTGTTTGTTCAACAGCTGTCTAGGTAGCTAAACTACCCCATGAATACTATATCTTGTATCCAACTCCTCAGTAACTGGTGCAAGGAATTTATTTTTTCTTCCATTTCACAGCTTGTGGCATATGCCCACAGTTGTCTTACATTCTTTGTCACTTAATCCAAAGTATTTAACCACCATGCTCTTCATTATCAAATTGTATCTCGCGGGCATTGTAAATACTTAGAACTATTCAGAAAAACTAGATGACTCCAGTGAATAGAAGTAATGAGAAAAATGGCAGCAATACAAAAAAATGCAACCCGTCACATTTACTGCCTTAACAAGTTTACATAGCGTAGCGCACCTTCCATTCTAAAGACTATGAGAAACAGTTCTTTAATTCAACAGTCTCCTACTGTTACAATTATAGCATTAAGAGCAGGTCAGGCAGATTAGCATGATTGTAACTGCAACAGTCAGCAGTTCCTGGAATTTTCAACTTCATAAATCTACCCCCTATTTAGGAGGTTGAAGGTGAAATTCAGATTAACTAACTAGCCTGTTGCAAACGAATATGTCAGTCTCTGAACCCTTATTAAATCTGCCACATTTGCAGGTACTTGCCTACCATATGACACTGTACATTAAGTTTATTTCATGGAGAGAAGTCTCTTTATGATTCGTTACAGAGGTAACTTTCAGTTTTACTGTTTGTTTAACAACATGGAACCTTCCATAAAAATCAGAGATACGGTCGCTCCTAAACCCTCGGATATACAGTAGAAATATATATATTTTTAAAAACACTTCTCTTTGCTCTCAGGATGACTTCTCTATTATCTGTTACTATCTCCCCCCATCCTCTCCCAGTTAGGAGCACATCAAACATAATCTGTTGAGCAGCTCTGTAACGTCCACTGGATCCCATTCTTCACACTGCTTTAGTTCTTGATGTTTGCAAAATAAACTGCATACTTTTTGCTACCTCATAGCCTGATTTTGTAGATGTTCAAGGGCTGAAATAGGCTTCCAAGGCAGGTTGTGGAATGCCCTTCACTGGAGGATTTTAAGAACAGGTTAGTCAAATGCCCACAAGGGATGATCTAGGGGCAGTGGTTCTCAAACTTTTATTCTGGTGACCCCTTCCATATAGGAAGCCTCTGAGTGCGACCCCCACCCCTTATACATTAAAAACACTTTTGTATATATTTAACACCATTATAAATGCTGGAGGTAAAGCAGGGTTTGGGGTGAAGGCTGACAGCTTGCGACCCCCCCTGTAATAACCTCGTGACCCCCTGAGGGGTCCCAACCCGCAGTTTGAGAACCCCTGGTCTTGTGTTACTTGGTCCTGCCTCAGTGCAGGGGGCTGGACTAGATGACCTCTCAAGGTCCCTTCCAGCCCTACGTTTCTATGATTCTAAGTGTAGCTCTGATATCGACAATGACTATACAAAAATGCTCTCTGACTCAGCAGATCTGCTTCCTCTATGTATTCAGAGGAATATCTACTGACCATAGTGAACAACGTTTACACGTGGATTCACACATCTCTTGTTACCCCTGCAGAATTAACACAGCTAAGAGAGTGAGCTGGATTCTATTCCAATTCATGCATCCTCAACAGAATCAGTTACACCTGTGCACACCCACTGATGGAGCTGAGGATAGCACATGTACTACTAAGAACACACTCTCAAGACTATGAGGTTGCACAGGTACAGTGGGCATAATATAGCCTTTAGCTTTTTTCTTTTTTAAACTTGAAAGTCATGTTAGATGTCTTCAAGTCAGCAGCGTCCGATGAAATACATCCCATAATACTTAAGAAACTGGCTGAAGAGATCTCGGAGCCATTAGCAATTATCTTTGAGAACTCCTGGAGGATGGGCGAGATACCAGATGCCTGGAAAAGGACAAATATAGTACCTACCTATAAAAAGGGGAATAAGGACAACCCAGGGAATTATAGATCTGTCAGCTTAACTTCGGTACCCAGAAAGATAATGGAGCAAATAAACAATCAATTTGTAAGTACCTAGAAGAAATAAGTAACAGTCAACAAGGATTTGTCAAGAATAAATCATGTCAAACCAACCTAATATCCTTCTTTGACAGGGTAACAAGCCTAGAAGATGGGGGGAAGCAGTAGATGTCATATATCTCAACTTTAATAAAGCTTTTGATACTGGCTCACATGACAGTAACTGAGCCAGAGGTTAGGGGGTCTATTACAGGAGTGGGTGGGTGAGGTTCTGTGGCCTGCACTGTGCAGGAGGTCACACTAGATGATCATGATGGTCCATTCTGACCTGCATGTCTATGAGTCGACTAGACCATCTCAAACAAACTAGAGAAATAGAGCCTAGATGAACAAATATAAGGTGGGTGCACAATTGGCTAGAAAAACATACTCAGAGAATAGTTATCATTGGTTCACAGTAGAGCTGGAAGGGTATATCAAATGGGGTCCCACAGAGATGTGTCCTGGTTCCAGCTCTGTTCAATATCATCATAAATGAGCTGAATAATGGCACAGAGAATGCACTTATAAAGTTTATGGACAGTACCAAGTGGGGAGGGGTACAAGTGCTTTGGAGGCAGGATTAGTATTCAAAATATATTGAGAAATTGGAGAAATGGTCTGAATTAAATAGGATGAAATTCAAGAAAGACATATGCAAAGTACTACACTAAGGAAGGAATAATCAATTGCACAAATACAAAATGGGAAATAACTTCCCAGGAAGAAGTACAGCAGAAAAGGATCTGGGGGTTATAGTGGATCTCATACTAAATATGGGTCAATAATGTGATACTGTTGCAAAAATAGCAAACACCATTTGAGATGTATTAGGAGGTGTGTTGTGAGCAAGACATGAGAAGTAATTCTTCCTTGCTGCTCAGCAATGATAAGGCCTCAACTGAAGTATTGTGTCCAGTTCTGGGCACCACACTTCAAGAAAGATGTGGACAAGTAGAGAAAGTCCAGAGGAGAGCAACAAATGTTAGAAAAGGTCTAGAAAACATGACCTGAGAGGAAAGATTGAAAAAAATGGGTTTGTTTAGTCTGGAGAAGAGAAGACTGAGGAGGACACAATAACTGTCTTCAAGTGTCTTCAAGCTACCTTATTGAGGTCAGAACATGTAGGGATAAAGTGAGACAGGCTAAAAAAGACAAATAGAGTTGGACCTTGCAAAGGGAATTAAAACCAATAGTAAAAGGTTCTATAGTCATATAAATAAGAAGAAAACAAAGAAAGAAGAAGTAGAACCGCTAAACACTGAGGATGGAGTGGAGGTCAAGGATAATCTAGGCATGGCCCAATATCTAAACAAATACTTTGCCTCAGTCTTTAATAAGGCTAAAGAGAATCTTAGGAATAACGGTAGCATGACAAATGGGAATGAGGATATGGAGGTAGATGTTACCACATCCGAGGTAGAAGTGAAACTCAAACAGTTTAATGGGACTAAATCGGGGGGCCCAGATAATCTTCATCCAAGAATATTAAAGGAATTGGCACATGAAACTGCAAGCCCATTAGCAAGAATTTTTAATGAATCTGTAAATTCAGGGGTTGTACCATATGATTGGAGAATTGCTAACATAGTTCCTATTTTTAAGAAAGGGAAAAAAAGTGATCCGGGTAATTATAGGCCTGTTAGTTTGACACCTGTAGTATGCAAGGTCTTGGAAAAAATTTTGAAGGAGAAGGTAGTTAAGGACATTGAAGTCAATGGTAAATGGGACAAAATACAACATGGTTTTACAAAAGGTAGATCGTGCCAAACCAACCTGATCTCCTTCTTTGAGAAAGTAACAGATTTTTTAGACAAACGAAACGCAGTGGATCTAATTTACCTAGATTTTAGTAAGGCATTTGATACCGTGCCACATGGGGAATTATTAGTTAAATTGGATAAGATGGGGATCAATAGGAAAATTGAAAGGTGGATAAGGAATTGGTTAAAGGGGAAACTACAACGGGTACTACTGAAAGGTGAACTGTCAGGCTGGAGGGAGGTTACCAGTGGAGTTCCTCAAGGATCGGTTTTGGGACCAATCTTATTTAATCTTTTTATTACTGACCTTGGCACAAAAAGTGGGAGTGCGCTAATAAAGTTTACGGATGATACAAAGCTGGGAGGTATTGCCAATTTAGAGAAGGACAGGGATATCCTACAGGGGGATCTGGATGACCTTGTAAACTGGAGTAATAGTAATAGGATGAAATTTAATAGTGAGAAGTGTAAGGTCATGCATTTAGGGATTAATAACAAGAATTTTAGTTATAAGCTAGGGACCATTCAATTAGAAGTAACAGAGGAGGAAAAGGACCTTGGAGTATTGGTTGATCATAGGATGACTATGAGCTGCCAATGTGATATGGCCGTGAAAAAAAAGCTAATGCGGTCTTGGGATGCATCAGGAGAGGTATTTCCAGTAGGGATAAGGAGGTTTTAGTACCGTTATACAAGGCACTGGTGAGACCTCACCTGGAATACTGTGTGCAGTTCTGGTCTCCCATGTTTAAGAAGGATGAATTCAAACTGGAACAGGTACAGAGAAGGGTTACTAGGATGATCCGAGGAATGGAAAACCTGTCTTATGAAAGGAGACTCAAGGAGCTTGGCTTGTTTAGCCTAACTAAAAGAAGGTTGAGGGGAGATACGATTGCTCTCTATAAATATATCAGAGGGATAAATACCGGAGAGGGAGAGGAATTATTTAAGCTCAGTACCAATGTGGACACAAGAACAAATGGATATAAACTGGCCACCAGGAAATTTAGACTAGAAATTAGATGAAGGTTTCTAACCATCAGAGGAGTGAAGTTTTGGAATAGCCTTCCAAGGGAAGCAGTGGGGGCAAAAGATCTATCTGGCTTTAAGATTAAACTCGATAAGTTTTAGAGTTGGAGGAGATGGTATGATGGGATAACATGGTTTTGGTAATTAAATATTCATGGTAAATAGGCCCAGTGGCCTATGATGGGCTATTAGATGGGTGGGATCCGAGTTACCCAGGAAAGAATTTTCTGTAGTATCAGGCTGATTAATCTTGCCCATATGCTCAGGGTTTAGCTGATCGCCATATTTGGGGTCGGGAAGGAATTTTCCTCCAGGGCAGATTGGAAGAGACCCTGGAGGTTTTTCTCCTTCCTCTGTACCATGGGGCACAGGTCACTTGCTGGAGGATTCTCTGCTCCTTGAAGTCTTTAAACTACGATTTGAGGACTGCAATAGCACAGATAGAGGTGTGAAGTTTTTTGCAGGAGTGGTGGGTGAAATTCTATGGCCTGCGTTGTGCAGGAGGTCAGACTAGATGATCATAATGGTCCCTTCTGACCTAAATATCTATGAATCTATAAGTACACAACAGGTTGTTATAAAGAGGAAGGTAATAAATTGTTCTCCCGCACCACTGGGGACAGGACAAGACAGGTTAGACATTAGGAAAAACTGCCTAATTGTGAGGGTAGTTAAGCACTGGAATAAATTACTTAGGGAGGTTGTGGAATCTCCATCATTGGAGGTTTTTAAGAACAAGTTAGACAAACACCTGTCAGGTATGGTCTAGATAATACTTAGTCCTGCCTCAGTGTGGGGACTGAACTGGACAACCTATCAAGATCCCTTCTAATCCTCAATATCTATTACTTCTATGAGACCATAAGAATCCAGCTTGATGCTCAGAGCGCACATTGTATTTGCAGTCACTTAGAAAATAAAATCATTGTGACTGACTGGTATGTCCATACACCTCTATCAAATTATGACCTTCACTTGCCCTTGTAACCACCATCTTGAAAACTGTGATTTATATTTGTAGTCTGTAGCTACCTAGAGATGTCAAGGACAGACTAAGGCAGGGGTTCTCACAACAAATTTTTTGGTGGCCTCACAACAGCTCTTGCTGGTGACTGATCTGACAATGTTTCCTAAAATACAAAGCCTGAGCCCCGGTGCCCGAAAGCCCAAGCCTTAGGGCCCTGGGGAAGGTGGGTCAGGAACTTGCTGGCAGCCTGCAGAGTCTCAGGTGCCTCCGTGCACACCAGTCCCAAGTGTCTAGAGGTGCCGTCTGGAACCCACAAGGAGGCTGCGCAGTGCAAGGCACTGATCCCTGCTGCTTTGCCCCCCCCCCCATATCTCTGCCCGTGCTTTGGAGGCTACTGTGGCCGCAAAAAAATCTGCTGCTTTCTTCATGCAGCCACATTTGAGAAACGCTGGACTAATGCAGTTTGTAAAGCCCAAGACTTCCCTGAAGCGACTAACACACATGGTGATTGTCTTAACAGTGGTTCTGCTACAGGCAATAGTCAAGTTGACAGAAACTGGCTTTCCCAGTTTGAACTCTTGGGGTGGCGGGGCGGGGGGGAAAGGGGCACAAACCACCTGACTGGAGCTCTGAAGATGCTTGGTTACTCACTGACAGAGTGGACAGAAACCTTATTTAAAGGGTAAACCTTTCTCATGGGGTAAACCTCACTAGACAACAGAAGGAGTGTCTGTCACTGGGTCAGAGGGCTGGAGGGGCCTATACAACTGACATGGCCTATTGGACCTACAGACTCACAAGAACGGATGGGCATACTCAGGGGAGAGAGGATGTCGCCTTTTGTTGTTTTGCCTAAAGATCTGTAACTCCTGTACGCTTTGAAGGCGAAAGTTACTGTGATTTTAGAATCTTCTGGGCAAAGCCTTCGTTTCTTACTGTACCTGGCCCCAAAGAGTTAAACTATACACATGAGACTCCCCAGAGGTGGAACTCCGGGGGGAGCATGCATGAGTCCAGTATTGCCAACTTCACAAGATCAGAAATCAAGAGTCATATCCCCCAAAATCATGAGATTTTTTTTAAAAAAAGATGGTAATTGTGTTTTTTAGGTCACTCTCTTAATTTTTGAACTCCTCCTGCCCACCCCCAGGGTGTGTACATGTTCCCCACTCTCCCACGTGTACTGGATAACGTGATTTTGGCCCCTGCTGCAGGAGCTCTCACCCCCATATCTGCCCGTCTCCTGTCCCCCAACAGTTCTGTCCCCACCTAACCCCCCCCCCATTCAGCTCCCCCTCAGTTCAGTCCCCCAGTCACCATCATTACCACCCCACCAGTTCAGACCCCCTACCCCACTGACCCTCAATGCCCTCAGTTCACCCTCCCAGCACTCACCTCATCTGCTCAGAATCCACCTCAATACAGCCCTCCCATCCCATCAACCCCCACCCTTCTCACTTCAGCCCCCAGGCCATAGTTCAGCCCTTCCAACCTCACCTCTGCTCCTCTTAGGCCTGTGGGGGCTGCAGTGGGGTCCCCTCTCCCACTTCCTAGGCTGACGGGGAACCCCGGCCACCTGCGTCTGACAGCTGGGAGCCCTGGCTGCCCTGGGGCTGACAGCGGGGAAGCCCAGCCACCCTGGGGCTGGCGCTGTGGGGAGCCTGTCCTCTTGGGGACCCCGCAAGGATGGGCTCCCACTGTCATCCCTGGGCAGCTGTGGCTTCCGCTGTCAGCCCCAGGGCTGCTTCACAGTGGGAGCCCCTGCAGCCCGGGGCTGACAGCGATTTCTAAGTAAAATTATTAAGTCTGACTAATGATCTTGGGATAGAACTCTCAAACATCAGGATTTTTTTTTTTTTTTGGTGAGCCGCGGCAGTTCTGTTGAGAGCTCGTGCGTCAGGCTTAATAATTTTACTTTGAAATCGCATCTCTCACGATTAATTTGTGAGAGTTGGCATGTCTGTAAGCCAGGGGAGGAGGTTTGGAAGAGGAGAGCACTGGTGTCAGGGCCACCAGGACAATTGGACTGTGGAGTCCCACACCCCCAGGAAGGCTGCCAGAGAGGAAGTCTGCCCCAAGGAGTGTACTTTAGAAGCCGAATTAGTAACAGTGGGACGCTTTACAGACCCAGCTAGCTTGGAACCATGAGGAATCCAAAGGGTGGGTCGAATTACAACTGACTGGTAACTGTCCACAGGGAGACTCAGCCAGGTCTGTAACAATCATTGAGCAAACAATTGAGAGCATTTGATCCCGAAAACACAGAGACAGAATTAACTTGGATTCCCATTATACAGACTAGGGCCTCATTTTAAGGATGAGAAGTTTTTCTGAGCCTGCCATTGTTTTGGCAGGAGTATGCTCTGTTGCTTTATACGGGCATCACAGTATGATGTGGGAGAGTCGTCATGCCCCTGGGCCATTGGACACAGTATTTTCACAGGTTTCAAAGTAGCAGGCATGTTAGTCTGTATCTGCAAAAAGAACAGGAGTACTTGTGGCACCTTAGAGACTAACAAATTTATTTGAGCATAAGCTTTTGTGGGCTACAGCCCACTTCTGTAGCCCACAAAAGCTTATGCTCAAATAAATTTGTTAGTCTCTAATGTGCCACAAGTACTCCTTTTCTTCTTAGGTTTAGTGAAATTCACACATCCAATCATCCAGCCGAGAGCATTTCCTTTAGGAATTACAGTCTTTCAGCCCCTTTTGAGATGGAATCATGAGACTTGTTACTTTCCAGCCCACCTCAATGACAGTTTAGCAAAGGTCTATATTCAAAGGGTCAAGAATGCAGATGGGCCTAATAAATCAGCTAATTGTAAGACTCCGACAAGATATAAATAAAGAAGCATTGAGCTGTCTGAAGTTGACCTCCTGGAGCACCATAACCTGGAGTGCAATCTATCAAGTAACTTATATAGAGAGGTTTCAGAGTAACAGCCGTGTTAGTCTGTATTCGCAAAAAGAAAAGGAGTACTTGTGGCACCTTAGAGACTAACCAATTTATTTGAGCATAGGCTTTCATGAGCTACAGCTCACTTCAGAGCCACTCTCTTGTGAAGGGATTGCTAAATTCAGCTCATGCAAGAGGAGAGGAGAGATCTTTAGATCCAGTTTCCTCTTTCACATGCTGATTACGTAAAGCTTGATGGGAAATGCTTTTCCATCCCACAAAAATTTTCAAGAGATCCAAAAATCTTCCCAACCCAAACTGGGACAGAAAGCTGAAATCTCAAAAATGCTCATGAACCAAAAATCTACAAAAATGGAGTTAGGGACAATCAAAATGCTTTGTTTCAACTGACCTTTAAAAAAATTTTTTTTTAAACTAGACTTATCTTAAATTTCTAAACAAAAGTCATTTTGACCCCAAAATAGTTTTCTTCATTCTGAGAATGTCAAAACTAAACTTTGACAATTTCTAAACTGTTTTTCCCCAAAAATTTCAAGTAAAATTACTTCCTGGAAACCAACCCTTTCCTGTCAACATTTGAGTGTAGAGGAATCAGCATTTTCTGACACACTGTTCTGTCAGGAAATTCCCAACCCGCTCTATGACTGAGTCCAGGCAAGCAGTTGGCTCTGAACAATAGAGTCAAGATTCAGAAGCCGCAGATGGGGATATAAATCTTTACTGATCGTTGTATTTGTAGCCAGGAAACTGTAAGCCTGTTGGATTCGTAGCCTTAATGGCCTTCCTTTTGGAGCAAAAGAAGCTCTCTCTGAAGACTGGGTGAAGGGACCCTGCTCAGGGCATCTGCATAGTCTCACTCCACGAGTCACATCAGCCCCGGTTTTCTCTATCATCTCAGGTTTCTTTCAACCAAAACAAATGGAGAGCTTGGTTTAATGTAGATATGTATCAACAAGGCAGAGCAGAGACCGGTGAATTTGTTGAGAAGATCTGACAAGGCTTATTCTTGTCAGTGGGAATTCACTTCCTCCATTGGCTTGATAGACAGAACGAACAGACAAAACTGCTGCACATTGGCTCCAACCCAGCAAAATAGGGAAGCAGGATGCTTAAAGTGAAGCTTGTGAGTACTCCAACTGAAATCCAAATATTCTGTCAGCACGTCAAAATTTCTACTCTTCGTAGCCCTGCGCCAGGAAAGGATACGCGTCTTTCAAATGGGTGGTTATATCAGTGAGGTTATTCGCATGCTTAAAGTTAAGTACAAACTTTTGTGTTTGGCTGGATCAAAGCCAAAATCAGCAGAAACAAACATTCGAACAGACTAGTATGATAACTCAGTAATATGATTACAGTATTATAATAGCAATACTTTTCACCCCTGTTGTGCCCTGCATCTGCCATTAATATTGTAAATGAACCGAGCCTGTGAAGTAGTCAAGTATTGTATAATCAGCAAGCAGAGAGAGGTAAAGTGAGTTGACCCATATCACAAGGGAAGGCTAAGGCAGGGCCAGGACTTCTCTTATTCATATTTATATTGCAGAAGTATCTAGAAATCTCAGGCCCACTGCACAAAAGAAAGACAGTCGGTGCCCTAAAGAGCTTACACTCTAAATGTGATTTCCCATCCCATTCAATCAGGGCAAAACATGGGATGGTCTATTTTCCTGTGAAAAAACGTGCTGGGATTAAAACTGCTGAGACAGGAAGCCTGTAGTATTCACTGCTAAAGCACTAAGCTAAGGATGGAAGGCAGGGTTGTTTCAATGTTTGGATGGTTTTACCATTAGAATAATTAAATAAACTAAGTTCTTGGGCTCTTTTAGCTAGACAGCAGCTCATGCAATTAAATTGTGGACAATATTTTTCTCTCACAATGACAAAAATTGAACTACTATTTATCTTGGATTTTCAAATGGAAACCAGGGCTACCCAGAAAACCTCTTCTAAACCAGCTTGTAAGCCAACATTTTGCCATCCATACTGGTCTTAATTTGTTAATAATAGAGGTTCTTTATCACAATAAAGTATATCAGTATAATAAAATAATTATACTATAACAGTGATAATACTTTTCACTCATATTGTGCCCTCCATCTTCCATTTCCATTTCACTGCTTTTAATCACTGAATGGATAGAGTACTGGTTTGCGCTGGTATAGCATCTTGTATTACAAAACGGCAGGTGTACATAGGGATCAATTCACCCATTGCTGAAACACAGCTTCCTCTGGATGGCAGACAGCATCTGGCTAGCAGCATACTGACTACCCCAAACTGCTGTGAGGAATGCTATGTTCATCTGAAACTGCAAGGGGAATTTAAATAGCCAGAATTAAATGACCTGAAATCAACAAAATAAAGATTAAAATTTAAAGCTGATCAAAATATATATTTTATTTTCCAAGTAAATTTTTGATGAAAATGAGTTTTTCAGTTTCATTTACGTTTTTCTAAGAATTTTTTGTGTGCTTGTCAAACTGAAAAACTGAAATTGTTTTGGTTATTTTACAAAAACCCAAAACGTCTGGCAAAAACAGACATTCGCATGACATTTTCTGTTTAATTGAAAAGCCAATTTTTGTTGGAAAAACGTTTACGAAAACAGCTCGGTCATTTCTAGTTAAAACTCCTATTCGTCAAAGACAAAAAAGTACCACCAGGTTTTGAACCACCAAAAGGGGACGGAACCACAGGGTTACATCTCACCTGAAAGGGAAGACCTCCAGCAGCACAATGACATCTTGCACGTCTATTAATGAAGAAAATTGGGAAGCTAGTCAATAAAGCTAAAATTGTAAGCTATTATTTTAACATGCTTGCCCTGCTGAAGCAGACTTACAAATGGGTGTCTATTGCCATTTGAAAACCACAGCGATGCACGCTGCCGATACTGCTACATAAGAGGGAACAAATAGACTATTTCTAGGCGCTGAAAAATAACCGGTATTTATTACATTTAAGTACCCTTTATTAGACTTTTCATTTAATTTTACTTTGCACTGCATGGTCTGCATTATATTAAACATTTACTATTCTGGTTAGGATGTCAAGACATAACTTTGCTGTCTTATTGTATCATTGAACAGTGGTTCAGGGAGGAATTATTTAGGGTGGCTCAAGGGTATAGAACTAGATGTAATGGGAGGAAATTAAGAATGAGAAAACACAGGCTGCACTGCACGACAGTAACGTCTTACAGGATGTGGACAGCTTCCCACAGGAAGAGATGGAATCCACCTCACGCAAGACTTTCAGAATTAACTGGATGATAGAGTAATAATTGTACAACAGGGAACAGTTCTTCACTGGCAGGGAGATGGACTGGATGGCCTTTTATACATCTTTAATATCTGCAAGGCAGCACAGTCTAGTGTACAGAGCACTGCTCTGGGAGTCAGGAGACTTGGTTTCCATTCCCAGCTCCACGACAGACCTACTGTGTGCCTTAGACAAGTCACTTCTTCTCTGTTTCCTCTCCCATCTTTGTCTACGTAGACTGTAAGCCATTCGGGGCAGAGGTTTCTCCCTGTGAGTCCGTACAGCGTCTAACACAATGGGCCTCAATTTTAGTGGGGGCATTTAAGCACTACTGCAATACAAATAATCTGTGTAATCTCTAGCAGTGACCCATGTCACCTTGTTGAAAATAAACCACCTCACTATGTTACTTTGTGTAACCTTCCTTGGCCCTCTCCCAAACTTCTTTACTTTAAGGCCTTGTTATGTCATCTCTACACTGTAAAAACCACCCACACTATGACACAATGTACAAGTAACTTCAGTGATCCACAAAATACTTTTCTTTATAATAAGGCTTAATTACCCTCACTCTGCAGAACACAAGCCTAAATAGCAGTGGAAGTAATTTGTACCCATGTGAGAAGCAGTATCGCCCAGTGGATAAAGCACTAAACTGACTCACGAGATCTGGGTTCTGTTCCTGGCTTGGTCACTGGCCTACTGGGTGACATTCAGCGCCCTGTACCTCAGTTTCCCCATCTGTAAACTGGGTATAATTATGCTGAACTCCATTATAAACACTTTTGATATGGACTCGTGAAAAGCACTATGTAAGAGCTATTATTACATAGGATACCATTTATTGGGCATGCATCTGAACTAGATTACATACGTAACTTTATTTTCTTTTCGACTGCCTCTCTTTCACAGGTATGACAGACATCAGCAGGGTTCTTATCTTCACTCACTACTAAACTATAAGAAGTTCTAAAGGAAAAAGGGGGGGAGGGGAAGCTAGAAAAATCAAAGTGAACAAACGTTCTAACGATGTAATGATACGTTCTAATGTAATGTAATGACTTTTACAAGGCAATAACATGGAGGCTCCTCCTTGCTATTTCCTGTGACTTCTTCTTTTAAGCATGGAAAGGAAAAGTTATTATTTGTTATGATTTATTCTTTTTAGTGCAGTGGCACCTAGGGGCCCCAGTGTCGCTCCTCTGAACTCCTGGACCAATTCCCATTGCATTGTACCCCCTTTCAGTGATTCTGGGAAAACCAGAGGAAAAATAGGCTCTACTCTGCTGGGCAGTACACACAGACAACAAAGGCTGCCTGTCCCAAGGAGCTTACAATCTAAGGGTGAAGGTTCTCTCTTTCCTCTCACTGCCTCTTGCCTTAGCTTCCCACAGCCTCAGGGTGGACGGCTGTGGTACGGAATGCCTAGTCTCTCTGTCTATGGCAGCAATCCACCATTTCTGAAGGCTTCCATCCCTCACCAAGCACAACGTATGCCATACTGCTTCTACATTTTGTCAGAGGCCTCCACTGGGATCGCACCCAAACATCCCTCTGGGGGAAACTGTGACCCTTCCCACCTGTGGGAGAAGGCGGCCCTGAATGCGGCAACTCAGCCTGAGAGCACTGTGGGCCTGAACACCGTGAAGACAGTTCATTGGGTGGGGCAGCATGTGGGGATGTCTCACAGGGAGACCATTCACTGCTGTAAATCCATGACCATTTGGATCCATTGGCCAGAACCCCTCTCTGCTCAGGGTGCTACAGCAGGCAAAGGGCAAAGGCAGCCCAAAGGCTGCTGGAGTAAGTACAATGTGTAGCCTTGTGGGTCTGGACAAAGTATTCCGTCCCTTCCCACCCAGACTCCAGCACATCTCCCCTTGGTCTTAAGTAACTCTCAGGGAGAATTCAGCTCATAACACTTTCCCAAGAGGGGAATGCTGCTGAATTATTCATAATACTATACCTGCAATCGATCTCAAGGCAGCTCCATTATCTATAAACTCCTGCCCTATGTTGTGGTTAGGGTGACCAGATAGCAAGTGTGAAAATATCAGGACGGGGGTGGGTGGTAAAAGGCGCCTATATAAGACAAAGCCCAGACTATCAGGACTGTCCCTATAAAATCGGGACATCGGACACCCTAGTTGTGGTCCTCTTAGAAACAACAGGTTGGCATCTTTGCCAATTTCTAACTTCTGAAACCTGCCCTGCTATCATTTTATAATCATTAGTTTCTCCCCAGCTTGTTTCAAATAATCACTTCTCTTATGCTTGTTTATTTTACCGCTGTAGATTTATTTTGATCCCAATGGGTCTCTGTCCTGGCATGAATAATCTCTTCAAAACAACAAATGCATTCCCATCTATCACCAAGAAAACTCGCAGAACAGAGCAGAGGAGCTCCTCTGTTCTTCTCTGAACTATTGGACCAAGTCTCGTTACATTCCCCCCCCCCGCCCCCGTTTCAGTGCTGCTTTCCCCTAGGATTCTGGGGAAACAACAGAAAGTCTGCCCTGGGAAAGGGAGACAGGAGGAGGACAGAATCAGCAAACATGCAGAGCAACACAGTTAGGGTCACAGAAACAGGCTGGGCAATTGTGTTCAGTGGAGCATTATTTTTTTAGGATGTTTTTAAACACTCTTACTATTCTTTTAACTGCTGCGAATTCTGTGCTTATCAAGAGATGAATTGTGTCTTAGTGATTATAATAGGGGACTGATGCTCCACCTCATCCTGACTGGCCACTGCCTCAGTTTTCCCTCCGAGACAAAAGTACTTTCTCTGCCCACCCTGGGCTACAGCGCCCAGGTTTTTTCCCCGTTGCCTCTCTCAGCATTGAAAGGACACATTCTTCCCTCCAATCCCCTTGTTTCAGGACCTACTAAAGGAATCCCTCTCCCTCCTACAGCTCCTCTCAAGTGAGTTCTCCCAGTCCTTTAGAGGTAGGGGCCTACCAAATTCATGGTCCATTTTGGTCAATTTCACAGTCATTGGAATTTAAAAATTGTAAATTACATTGTTTCAGCCATTTAAATTTGAAATTTCATGGTGTTGTAATTGTAGGGGTCCTGACCAAAAAAGGAGTTGTGGGGGGAGGGGGGGCAGGTCACAAGGTTATTGCGGGGGGCCGGGGGATTACAGAGCTATCTTACTTCTGCGTTGCTGCTGGCAGCAGCCCTGCCTTCAGAGCTGGGCAGCTGGAGAGCGGCAGCTGCTGGCCAGGAGCCCAGCTCTGAAGGCAGAACCGCTGCCATCTGCAGCAGCGCAGAATTAAGGACGGCATGGTACGGTATTGCCACCCTTACTTCTGCGCTGCTGCCTACAGAGCTGGGCCCTCAGTCAGCAGCCACCACTCTTCGGCTGCCCCACTCCAAAGGCAGCAGCGCAGAAGTAAGGGTGACGCGGTATGGTATTACCACCCATACTTCTGCTCTGCTGCTGGTTGCTCTGCCTTCAGAGCTGGGTACCCGGCCAACATCTGCCACTCTCCGGCCGCCCAGCTCTGAAGGCAGCACAGAAGTAAGGATGGCAATACCATGACCACCCCTAAAATAACTTTACAACCCCCCTGCAACTCCCTTTTGGGTCAGGACCCCCAATTTGAGAAATGCTCATCTCCCCCATGAAATCTGTATAGTATAGGGTAAAAGTACATACAAGACCAGATTTCAGAGTCTGTGATGCGTCTTTTATGACCATGAATTTGGTAGGGCCCTATTTACAGGGATCATCTGATGTCTACTAGCTGGGTCTGAGAACTGAACGGCACTGGCTAGCCCCAGCCCCCCTGGTCCCTAAAGGGGCAGACCAACCTGTTACACTTGGGTACTATTTCCAGCTGAGCCACTGACTCACTTTGTGTTCTTGGATAAGTCTCTTAACTTCTCTGTGCCTCTATTTCCTCATACATACATTTACAAGAACAAGGGGACAAGCAATTAAATTAAAAATGATCCATGGAAATATTTTTTCATACAATGTGCCATTAGACTGGGGAACTCATTGCCACAGGAAGACATTAGGGCCAAAATCATCACAATTCAAAAAATAATTGGACATCTATATAGACATCAAGGATATCCAGAGCTGCTATAAGTAATTATAAAAATATTAAAAGCACTATTAAACCTTGTGCTTCAGGGATCAAGCCAATCACTAACTACTAGCGATCAGGATGAGATTTACGCAGGGGCAGATTATCCCCCCCATCTGCCTACAGTGAGGTTCGCACACCATCCTCTGAAGCACGTGGCCCTGGCCATTGTCAGAAATAGGATACTGAACTAGATGGATCTCAAGTCAATACAGTCTGGCAATTCCTACGTACTTCAAAGGGATGGCAGTTGTCTCAATTCGTTTATACTAAATATATTATTGCTAGTTTAGTGCTTTGAGATCTTCAGACAAAAGGTGCTTGTGAAAGTGCTCGAGGTAGCACCCGGGTCACTGACATAAGGTGTAACAGAGAAGATTACAGACTTAATTGGAATCAATTAACATGTTATGGTGGGGATCATTGATACATGTGGGCTACAGTTGAGCTAATGAGGTAATTAGCTCAATAAGGGGAAGATACCTAATTTGCAGGAATGGAAAGGATAAAATTCAGCGAGCAGAAGGTGTTTCTTGTCACATGCCTGGGCTATATTCTGCAATGCTCACTTGGAATCTAAAGATTAATGGTACATGTGGGGGAAAGAAACAGACTCTGTGTGCACTGTGAATCAGAGACAGGCCAGGCAGCGTGGCACACCAGGTAGCTGAGGGAGCATCCTGTGACAGTGCTATGTAAAAAGAAAAGGAGGACTTGTGGCACCTTAGAGACTAACCAATTTATTTGAGCATAAGCTAATAAATAAATAATAAATAAATTGGTTAGTCTCTAAGGTGCCACAAGTACTCCTTTTCTTTTTGCGAATACAGACTAACACGGCTGTTACTCTGAAACCAGTGCTATGTAAGTTATCATTGGTGGGCCAAAACTGGAGAAAAAAAATCCCTGGAGAAAACCTACTGATATCTCAGGGACTTCGGACTAGGGGCTGATTACAACTAATCAGTACCTGACAGGGGTCACTGATTGCACAAAGCCACATTGTCTTTGCCCAACTGCACCTCTTTGGTGGTGCACCAACACCTAACAGTGCTCAGCTAGGATCTTATCACTTCCATACAGCCAGAATATCCTTATGCCCATTGCTGTGGGAGGGGATGTTCGCGGTGGAGGGGGAGAAAAGGCAAATATGGCAGTCTGTGGAAATGTGGGGCTAAAAAATAGATGGGATATGTGAGGGGGAAAATGAAAGGTTAAAGAAGAGGGGAAAGTGACAGTGTTTAACAGCCCCATCCTCTAAAAGTACCACACGGCCCAATCAGCGGCGGGGGTCATGAGGGGTCACGTGCTCCCCCAGATTTGCTGCTTGACATGTACTGAGCATAATCACATGGACTGAGCATGCTCAGTAACATTGCTGAATCCAACTGCCCTCACTCTGCCCCGCCCCAACCATCAGCAGCAGTTTGGGGCCCAGCCAGACACTTTAAATCCACTTTCTGGTATCAAAGCTGAAGTGGGAACTGTTCAGTGTCCAGCATTACCTTTCTTTAAAGAACATGTTCATTACAGAATGTGTGAAAAAGCCGCTATGCTTTGAGGGAACAAGAGGAGGGGGAAAGGAACAAGAAAAAAGAGGGGGAGAAAAGGATTAGGGAAAAAAAAGTCCAACACTCCTCTCACTTACACCTATTTTACACTGGTATAACTTCAATGATTTTACCAGTGCTACCCCCAGTTTACCCTGGCATGAGAGGAGAATCAGGCCAAATAAATATATTCAAAATAGTAGGGAAAAGTATTTTGGTCCTTCTATCCTTGTATTCTTTTTCCTCCTGTTTTCTTTGGCCTTTTTCTAGGAATTATTTTCATAGTGGAAGGATATGGTGCATAAACTCCCACAAAAATATTGTTTTAAAAGGTTTAAACAATTAAAAAACAAAATGTAAAATTAAGGAGCCCTACCTTGACAGTAAGAAATCTAAGCAGAGTTTGCATTCATATGCCGTGGATGTATTTCCCAGGTGCACCAAAAGCATGCACACTAAACATCTGATTTTCAGAGGTGCAGAGCATCTGCATCTCGTCTCCCACTGACTTCCGTTGGAGTTGAGGGTGCTCAGCACTTATGAAAATCAGGGCCTAATTATCTACTAACACTTATAACTATAAGTAAGACCCCTGGATTTGGTCCATAGACATAGATAATAGCAGACACAAATCGGTATATTGTCCATCAGGGAAATCCATTAACAGATCCCTAAAATCAGCAATTCTCTCCTCAGTAAACAGTGGGTGACCTTAAAACAGTCTGATTTTGTCCTATCTAACTTCAGTATTTGCAGTGTTCTTTACATGAGACACACCTAGGGAATACTGCAAAGACTGAGGCAAGTGTTATTTAGTTAGATAAGCAAATTGAAAAGTTTTAAGGGCAAACATTATGTACAACACTTGATTCTTGAGTAATCTAGCAGTCCTATGGAGGATTCTGTTCATGTTTGAAAGCATGAAAATTACTACCAGGAAAAAAAAATTAAACATTTTGTAGCTTAGCCCTTGACAGTTGAGCCTACCAGCAATATATTACACACAGATGTACATTTTGTAATGCTTTCATTTAAGAGGTTTAAGCTGTTTCCAAGGGGATTGCTCCAGCCCCTAGACAAACGGTCACTTGACAGCTCTCCTAGCGCTCAAAGCTCTCATGCAATTTTGTTCAATACACAAAGTGCCAGACTGAAGGAAATTGCTGTTCCTCATCTGATGTTAAGTGATTGGCTTTCTATCTTCATTAAATGTGTGCTAGTCAATGCCTCAAAGACATTCTACCTTATCCTAGAATGTGAACTTTAGCAGCTTTGTAAAATACTCAGAAGGCCTCTGTGGAAATAAGAAGTCTAAATCCCAGCCACCTACTCCCTGTACCTATTACATAGATTAAAGATCAGATGGATCAGATGTTGTCTTGTTAGATTTATTGAGTTACACCTTAAAATAGATTTTCAAATTCAAGTGAGATTTTAATCCCCAAAATCCAGATTTTATTTGCAAAGGTGAATTATGAAGTGAGGAGGAAAGAAACTGAGGGGGAGGGGGAAAGAGAGATTTTGGCTCTTCAATAAAAAGAAAAGGAGTACTTGTGGCACCTTAGAGACTAACCAATTTATTTGAGCATAAGCTTTCGTGAGCTACAGCTCACTTCATCGGATGCATACTCTGAAACCTGGCTCTTCAATGTTATAGTTGATCACTAAGGGCCTCTTTACCCATGAAATTAATCAGGAATAGCTATTGCACTTTAAATCCACACTCCACCTTAATCCAAATTAACTTTCAAGTGTAGACAAGTGCTAAACCAAGGTACCCAGCAGGGAACACTTTGGACCAGATTATGCAAAAATCCCCAACTGTTGGAGACAGGACACTAAACAGGGAGAGCTTTGAGTTACTACAGAGAATTATTTCCCAGGTATCTGTCTGATGGGTGTCGCCCACATGCTCAGGGTCTAATTGATCATATTTGGGGTCGGGAAGGAATTCTTCCCCAGGTCAGATTGGCTGAAACCCTGGGGGGGTTTCGTCCTCCTCTGCAGCATGGGGCATGGGTCACTTGCAGGTTTAAAATAGTGTAAATGGTGGATTCTCTGTAATTTGAAGTCTTAAAACCATGATTTGAGGACTTCAGTAACTCAGCCAGAGGTTAGGAGTCTATTACAGGAGTGGGTGGGTGAGGTTCTGTGGCCTGCAATGTGCAGGAGGTCTGACAGATGATCACGATGGTCCCTTCTGACCTGAAAGTCTATGAGTCTGTGATAGAGGTGCTGCGAGTCAGTGACCTCATTTCCACAAGGGGCTGGGGATCCTCTGTCTGATGGGAACTCTGATGAGAGTTGAAGGCACTCAGTTTTGGGACAAATGAGCCCCCTGTTAAGTGCCCTGAACCCCCACTGATCTTGCAGAGAGCTGTGGGACGCTCTCTCTCAGCAGCCATTACAGAAATCAACAAACATCCTTTCCTCACTTTCATAATAACAAGGAAAATCTGAAAATGCGACCATGCCGCTGAAAGCAGCTATAGCGAGATCTCTGTTTGAGAGTCAGATCTGATCAAATAATAGGTCTTCCCTATTTGGATTTAAGAGTGGGCAAACACTCGCAAAGCAAATCCCAGCCAGCACGAATTGCACAGATTTTTTTTTTTTTAAATTTGTGCAGCTGGTTCATCCTGCCACTGTTGAAAGTTTTACTACAATCTCAGCGGCTAGATCCTGACCCAAGTCGCATGTAAAACCACTACAGCCCTTTGATGGAAGGGGAGTATCAGCCTGCCTGTTGCCTGTCTACCATTCAGCTAAACCAGAGCAATCACTCAAAACGACAGGGGTTCATCACTGTGCAGGAGAACATTAACAGTGCTGGAAGGCTGGATGGAATGAGGCCTCGGACATTTTCTGTTTATTTCTTCCAGGCACAAACAAAATGGCAAGGACTTATGAGTAAAAAAGGATGCTGCATCTATAGGTCTGGAACCAGGACCGTGGGCAATGACTGTACCATAACAGAGGTGTGTGCTAAAACTCATCTGTGACAGGGTGCCGGTCCAAGACTATGGAACCAACTGTCTCAGGAACCAAGATCCACCACAAAGACACACTTCTTTGTCCTGGCCTGTGCTAATATAAATGGTATAACACATGGTATATGTTTTAAATTTTAAAATTGCCTCAAAATATACCCCAACGCCCAGAGAGGAAGAGAAAAGGAAAAAAAAATCTTTCGACAGATGCTAGTCACACCACTTAATGCACTACTGGAAGATGCTCAGATACTATGCTGATGAGGGCTGGATATGAACTTGAGTAGAACAGAATAGCCAACAGTTTTGTGGGACTCTAATAAGGAAAGATTTAAATGCCACCTCCAACTAATGCCAGTAGTTAATAAAACTTGGCCCTACACTCTTTATCACCTGTGCAACCTATGTCATAGTGGATGGTAAAGCTAAAAGAGTTCCAAAGTATTAAAATAATTCCTGACAATGATTTTATAAATCAAGGGATGTGGTGAAAGTCCCATCGCTTGGGATAGTTAAGAATAGGCAGTGAGGAGTCCGGTGGCACCTTAAAGACTAACGGATTTATTTGGGCATAAGCTTTCGTGGGTAAAAAGCCCCACTTCTTCAGATGCATCTGTGGATACAGACTAACATGGCTACCCCTGATACTTGAAGAATAGGCAGGACAACAGTGCAGTAAAGTAAAAATAAACTGAGCACTCAGATTAATCATTCCCCATGACAGCAAAAGCAGTATGGATCCATGGAACTAGAAAAATGACTGCTTAAATGCAAATATATCAATACAGGGCTGAGAATTAGGGAGGGGAGAGAACTTGAGTTTTTTAGGCTCCCTTTTCAAAAATAATAAATAAATATAGTTAAAAAATAAGAAATTGACATTTTTATTTTAAAATGCAAACCTTCTCTGTTCATTAAGGAAAATACTGTATTAAATGTCAATAGTTAGTTTAAGATCGGTTGTTATGCTGCTTTCCGCATGAGGATTGGTGGAGAATCAGCAGGATTAAGAAATATTTGTTCCTTACTATAACATACACGAGGGTGAGATAAGCAACCGATCTGCTCAGAAACACAATCCAAGAGGCACTTGTTTGCCGCCACGACTGTACAATCCTAGTTTTTTATGCCACATGCAGATACAAATTTCCAGCCCAGCTCTGGGCTTACTGGCATGCCATACTTGTGAAATACTTTATTATATAAACAAGATAATGTTTCACTTTGTACAAACCAATATCTCTATGCAGATCTGCCACCGAAAAGGAGGCTACGCTATGCTGATATTATATTACCTATTAAGAACATAAAACACCAGTGGCCTGAGTACCAGACTGGAAGGCAGACCCCCCTGAATTCTAACTATGTAACTATGGGCAAGTCACAGCCTCTCTGCTTCCTTTTCCCCCATCTTTAAAATGAGGAACATATTTGCCTACCTCAGGGGGTGTTCATGATTATACAGGCCTCTACATTTTAAAATAAATTATTATTTGCAAATAATATAAATATTAGTGGCCTGATTCACCACAGTAATACTCTGTCTTTCTGAGGGTCTTTGCACTGCCGCCCCACCACCGTGATATCTCAATAGCTTCCCACAAAAAAATCAATCAATCAATCAACAGCCATAACAAAGTCCTTAGAGGACTTCATGGAGTGTCTGGCACTTCACCCTTGTGGGGGGCAAAATGTCTGTCTGGGGTACTGGTCTATTTGTGTCACAAGTTTTAATTTTATTTATTTGATTTTGGGGTTTGCCAGTTTGAAACCAGTAGGGACTTTGATATTTTTATTGATTTTATGTGGAAGGCACTCAGATACTACAGCGACTGCCGACAGTATAAAACCCCAAGACAGAGCAATAGAGTGATATAATTCCATTGGACTCAATGGTGTAAACAGTAGTAAAAGTGGTGAATCAGATTCTACTGAAATACTCAGCAGCATTCTGGACTGTGGTGATACGAGCCTGGACTGACATCTCCATGGTCGGCTCTTCGCTTCCTTGTGCCAAAAGAGGGGGAGGGATGCAATTGCTCACATCACAACTGATCCAAAATTTGCATTGAAGTTCACATAGTCTTTTCCACATAATTGATGTCCACAAAGATGGCAGTCGCTACAACACACACTGCACGATGCATAGTTACCGAATATCCCTCGTGGTTATCCCAGGGCATGATGGCATGGAAATACTACATTAAAATGATTGCCTCCAAATGATGTAACATTTTAAAATCATTCAGCAATGACTGCCATTGCCGTGGACTAATGGTAGCAGTCCGGCCGAGAACCTAGAAGTAAAGAAAACAGGGGGATCGGGGAACTTGGAACCCCAGGGCGATCAGGGAACTTGATGTCTCATGGCACCGAGTAATGGATTTAACGCTTGAGCCGGGAGGTAAATGTGAAAGCTGCTACTGGAGAACCTGTCCTGAACCCCTGCACATCTGTGCAGCCCCTTGCTTTTCATTTTCATATAAAAAGCCCACTTCAAGTAGAACAGTTTAATGATTTCCCACACAATGTAATCTAGTTTATAGATCTGTATAAAGGTTTTATGGCAACACTTGATTATGTGCCGTCCCAAAAGATTTATCAAAGAAGCTGATGTAAAAGACCAGCAAGAAATGCTGGGGAGTTAACTACCTAATTCTTTCTGGGAAATAAACAAACAGTCATAGCCCTCAGGAAACTTGAAATCTGTCCAGTGCTGAAAACACCTTGTAATTTGTTTGTCTTTGATGACTCTCCTTAGTCTCAGGTAATAGTGATAAATTCACAAATTGTGACAGGTAGAAAGAGGAAATGCACACACTTCACATTAACACCCTTTAATCACCTGCAGAATACGGAGACTATACAGCAGGTTGCAGGCACAATGCTTTATCTACATAACTCGAAAGGAAGAGGGCCTGTTGCAGGATTATTCACAAATGTTTAGGTTTTCCTCTATGGATGATAAACAAGAAATGTCAGGATAGGTGATGGACTCAAAATGCTGGAGAAATGGAATATTGGAAACGGATGAGAGAATAAAGTTAAAGACCATCATATTAAAGAATGGTGATGTCTAACTTTTACTTTCCCCACCCCTCTATGGAAAAGCAATAGTCAGAGCTAGAAGAAATACAGATGTTACCCCCAAACCAACTCCTTATAAACTTAACTGCGTTTCTCTGATGTGTAACCAAGCTCTAACTGACATGCTCTGACATGCATCCAGCAACGTGGGTATTCATCCACGAAAGCCTATGCTCCAAATACATCTGTTAGTCTGTAAGTGCCACAGGACTCTCTGCAAGCTCTAATTGTCAGTGTTTGGGCAAGATCATCAGCAGGTGTATATCAGCACACTTCCACTGAAATCGATGGAACTACGCCAAATGAGTATCTGGCCCTTGACCAGGCGTCTATGAGTCCGATCCCACTCTCATTGCAGTTAATGGCAGGATGAGCACTGCCTTCAACTGTGCAAGATACCTACCATCCACATACCTCCAAATCACGAGCAGGCCGTAACCAAGCCATCAGGAATAAGAAACAAGATGATCAAACTCAAAAGGCTGACAGCGAACAACCCACAAACAGCAAAGGCAGAAACGCACTGAATAAAATATTTGGGCGAAAGAGTTCACCCATGTCTCTCGACTTCATCCCCCAAACCTCTAGGTATATCTCAGGAGAGTCAACGGTCCCGTGGCTGGAATGGTGTCCTTAATAAATCATGACTTGACAACTTAATCACAACTAAGGGAGGAAGGGGTCCAGGGATCAGGGTGATCTTGGGACTCAGGAAACCCAAGTTCAAATTCCTGCTCCATCACAGATTGCCTGTGACCTGGGGCAAGATATTTAACCTCTCTGTGCCACAGCTCCTCATTTGTAAAAACGGGATAATCATACTTCCCTATAACACAGCGGTGTTGTGAGGCACTCAGATACTCTGGTAAGGGCCATGTAACTGCTTAAGACAGACAGACAGATGGCTTAGATAGCTGGCAGTGGCTTCCAAGAAGCTGTTCATGCTGGAGATAGGCAGAGCTGGATTCATTTTGGTCCCTCTCCACCCAAACAGCCACTATGCTGGTGTCTTCAAGGGGGTGGCACAGGAGCCAGGTCTCCACTTGCTGGGGACTTCCGACACACATTGGAAAATGCCTATAAGGGGAGAGACAGCCAAAATAGCACAAAGGCAACAGAGGAGGGCCCCTGGTCTGGCTTTTTATGATAAATGTTTTAATGTGGTACAACTAACTGCTTGCAAAGTGATGCAACATTCCTACAAGAGTCAGAAATACATTTTGACAAATGATTCACAAACAAGGCCAAAAGTTTGACTGTTAGATGCCATAACTGAGCATTCAGACCCCACTGGTTTATTACTTGGAGTTGTGGGCAAGTTGAGAGTCTAAGTGTGATTTAAATATACATGGGCAATATACTGACTGACAATAATGGGACATCATTCTGAGCCAAGTTATACTGCTGTAAATCCAGAGTAACTATCAACATCAACAGAAACAGACCAGTCAAAAACCTTCATAGATTTTATACCCAGCAGGGACAATTAGATCATCCAGTCTGGCCTCCTGGCTGATAAAGGCCACAAAATCTCACTCAGTGAGCCCACTAACTTTTGGTTTAGCTATGGCGTGTCATTTTAAAAGACTTGATTCAACAGTTCCAAAAGACAGAGAATTTAACCACACCCCTTGACCTGCACCTATGGTGAACACAGCTCATTGTTAAAAATCTGAGGCTTATTTACAGTTTGAACTTTCCTGACATCAGCTCTCAGGCACTGGATCTTGAGCAAGGATTGGGCGGCATAACTGAGATCAGAATGAGAGATTTGCATCGCACGCAGGCAATTTCATAAAGAGGTAGATTGTGTTGCTGTAGCAGGAAGGATGTTTGCTCTGATTTCCATCCCAAATTACCTGGTCTCAAAAGTTCATATTAAAGATCCCAAAGATTGGAGGGTGTTCTCAAACCAAGGTTTTGAGCTTTGACTGTCACTCTTAACACGACAAAATACAACAAACAGAAAGGTAAGTCTGAGTCCAAGATGAAGAATAGCGCTTCAGATATCAGAAAAGCCTGTGAGGTGCACAAAGTAGCACAACGGCAGTGCTGCCCCACTTCAGTGAATGTTGTGATGTGAAGAACAGAATATCGCATATTCAAATCAAACGACAACGTTGGGAACCAGAACATGTTGGGATTTGGTCAGGATTCCATCATTCACATCCCTAACAAGAGTGTCATGGGATCTTTAATGAGCACAGGGTCGCAGTTCTACATTTCATGCAAAACTTGGCATTTTTAACAATGCAATATCCACAAACCTTACACTGCACATTTGACGGAAGTCAGGGATGCAATTCTCTGCAGTACCACTGAGCTGCTGTGTGACTTTGGGCAGGTCATGTCACTTCTCTGTGCCTCAGTTTCTTTATTATAAATGGGAGGGATCATGATACCTACTCATTTTTCTAAAGTGCTTTGAGATCTGTTGATGGCTATGTAAAGGAGATCAACATTATTAATATCTCTCCACAATACTGCAGCTCATTTTCTGTATATTTTTAAATACGCATTCCTTATACTACTTGCCAGGATTGCCAGCCTCAGAATACTGAGCTCATTTTCCTCACACACAATCAGCAAGCTGCCAAAATGCTTAAATGAATACATAGCAATTAAAAAATGAATATTTTAGACTGGAAAGAAGATGGCATCAATATTCCGGTGCTAACAGTAGTACAATGATGAACCATTTCAGACACTACAACTGTGTGACACCTATTAGAGGGAATGTTACACCACGTTGTTCTCTGTAGGTCTGTACAAGTTGAACATACAGTGTGATGAGAACACAAAAGGTCTGATCCAAAGACCAGTGAAGTCTTTTCTGGCCTCTGTTGCAAACAAGAAATCTACAAACTGTGATGACCTCACCTTTATGGAAAAGTCCTATAAAATTTAATAGAGATGAAGCCAAGAAGGTTCCACAGAAATTACTTGGAAAATAACCTGTGGAATTTTAAAGAGACTAGGATATTTATAACACTTACTATTAACTGCTATTGAACTTTTCCAGAGGGTACCAGTACTCTGTGATTATAACTACTCTCATAAGAGGCAAGTACACATAGCCCTTCACTAATATTAGAAATTTTATTATAGAGTTTAAAATATCTAATCTAATATTAGATATTAATATTATATGAGAGATTTTGCCATATTCTCAGAATGTTTACCGTAGCCAGTCATCATCATCATCATCATTTTATCCAGAATGAGTTTAACGCAAACGACTTTCATCCAGGTCCCAGTCTGCGCCTGACACTGGAAGAGCACAGAGACAGTTGGAGCTGGGTATCACCAGCCTTAAAACGACACCGTAGCACTCACTGTCTTTCAGCTTCCCCCAGCCAGTTCACAAAAGCACTGAATAAAAAGTACAACAGGATTAGTTCTGTGGGATGACTCAAGGCGAGGAGAAGTTTCCTAACATCATCCTCAGAGATCTTTCTGAGAGGAACGAGCAAATCCACTCTTAGGCAGTTCAGTTCACTCTTGCAGGGTTATGCTGTTGTGTCAATGGCACCCCATAATTAATGAAATCTCACAATACCAGCAAAGATCTCTGGCCTCGGTCTTGAAGGGTGTATATAGTCTTTGTGTTGGGGCACAATATAGGACTTAAACAGAATAGACACAAGAGCAACTACTGCGACTAATGTAATTTCAGTGTCATGACTAGGACTTAAGCATGACTGATTGGCGTCCAAGGAATCTGAGTATATCAAATGCTGCTGTGAATTGAGAGCTGGCCTGCCATTGCCCTCTCAAAGACTCTTCTAAGTAAGGGGAAGTTAGAGACTGGGCAATAGTTGACAGGGATACCAGTTTCTAGACATGTTTCTTGAGCTAGGTTTGAATGCAATTTGCTGCTTGCCAGAAGCTTCCATTAACATTTCTTTCCAATAAACACCGTGGTTATTTAAGGGAAGCTGTACTGATCTCTCTCAATAAAGGATTAATATCTCCTTTTCGCTTTTTGTCTTTGGAGACTCAATCAGCTGATACTCAGTTTCAGGGCATTTTAAATAATTGCAAGTTCTTTTTTTATACCAAACTACTGGAGAACAGTAGGAAGCACAACACTTAGGGCAGGAGATCCATTTTTACTGAGATGATTTGACCAAACACAGGTAATCGTAAGTTATTGCATTTTTGAAAGCAGCTATGCTGGGTTTACAAAAGAGATACAAAATTAGCATTATTAGTTTAGTTATATTAGAACACTTGGACCCCTACTTATTTTAAGACTTCGGGGACTATCAGCATGTAAAATCCATTACAGAGTCGGTCTCTTTATTGATACCTAATGACATCACCTCTGACAAAACAACAACAGCAGAAACCAAAAGACAACCACAGATACAGTGCTGTAAGTCTCTAAGACATGGGTCTCAAAGCCTAAGCCCGCGAGCCATCTGCGAACCTCCCCACTGTGGCCCACGGAGGAGAGACGAAAGCAGACACACTGCCAGCACTGTCTGCTGCAGGCGCCGCCCCCCGCAGCTCCCATTGGCTGGGGGAGAGGGACCGAGATACCATCACTAGTCGCCGGGCAGAGTCAGCCATGGAGGCAACATCACTTTTTTCCACAATGAATATAAACAAGTCAAAATACCGAACACAACTATCTGATGCCCGCCTTGCCGCAATCCTGAAGGTTTCAACTGCTCAGTCACTGAGGCCAAACATCAACCAACTGACAGAACTGAAGCGTTGCCAGGTGTCTGGCAAACACTAAAAACTCTCTGGTAGGCGAAGAATTGTATCAAGTTGTATGACAGTTTTATTATTTCTAAGAAATTTGAAATAAAAAATACAATATAAACATTTTCTTTTCTGAACACCATCCTTGGTGATATTATTGGCCCACTGGGAGGATTTCAGGACTGGCACTGGCCCTAAGGCAAGTTGAGTTTGAGACCCCTGCTATAAGACTTTAAGGCACTGGATGGAGACAAGTGCTTCTCTGACAGAAAGCAGGATGTCACATGTGTAGAGAGCAATTTTATGTTCTTTGCTATGGATTATGATGCCCTAAGTCTCCAGCACTGCAAGCAAAGAGCAAATGGAAGGGGTAACAAAAGCCACATCTGCCTTGTGCCACTCTTTCAGGAGAAAGTCTTTGAACAGCTCCTGATCAAAGGAAAGCACATGGAGAATTGCAGAAGAGTTTGATGGAGGTAATCAATCATGTCCAAAATTTTAAATTTACCCAATGCTTGAAAAGGATTATCCCAAAGAATCCACCATCTCTGTATCTAAAGATAGTAAGCTTCTTGTATTCATTTAGTGTGATGAATGATGTTTAGTGTTTACTGAACATAATGACTGGTAGCTCAACCTTCAACTAAAGCCAGATTGGTCGGTCATAAATTAGTAGTCACAGGTCTCCAGACAGCTGGTCTGCTAAGACTTTTGCCAGTGTTTTATTGTTTAGATTAATTAATGATAATGGTCAAGAGTATGGTAATATCCTGTTTGAAAATAGGAATTGGGCAATGTTCCCTGCTCAGTGGAGCGTAGGAATATTTGACATATGCGAGGCATTAGAAACTCCTGAAAAGATTTATAGAACTCATTGCTAAACCTGTCAGGCCCTGCAGGTTTGTTATTTGGAAAGTCCATTATCACGTTTGGACTTCCTCAGTTGGTATCTCTGCTTCATACTGTATGTTTGCTCTTCAGTAATCTGTGGAATTATTAGGGTCTCCAAAAAACTGTGCATTTGTGTTGCTGCAGGAGGTTTCTAAAAACAAAGATTTTAGTGAAACTTAAAAAGTAACTACTTTTATTTTAATCCCATTATTTAGGATATTTTTGTTACAATTACAGATATAATGGTCAGGGCATTAGTGGGATGACATTTCTGGACACAGAGGGTTTTATTTCCACATTCAACAAACAAATTGATATGATACAGTTCTCAAATTCTTCAGCTTAAACTTTTATTTCTTCAGAAGCAACAGTGAACAGAGTTGTTGTTGAAGAGACTATAATTTTTTTTCCCTGATGAATTATTTTGCTTTGGATTTTGATCACATGCCCGTATATAATGGTCATTCCACCAGTATTTGCCTAAAATACTTTCCAAACAACATGTGAGGACTGTCACTCATTTCAAAATCTTGTTGTATATATTCTTAGGTAAACCAAATACATTATTTCCGTTTTATATTAGATTAACTCTCCATCTGAGTGTCTGGTCTTTGCCAAGATGTGCTTCGAGCAAGGTGAGTGTTTGATCTGAGTTAAGTATCACACCTATCTTCAAAGCTAAATATTTCGAGGCTGTTTCAGCCATATAAGTATCAAACCTATTCTTGACGAGGAAACACAAACTTTGGAAAGGGAAGCTAAAATCTTTATCAAACTGGGCTTTGCACCCTTTAGATATTAACAAAGTCTTGTTCACCGAGGCAAAATTGAACGATTTACATATTCTTGTTTCTCTGGAAATTGGGGGAGTTTTATCTCCTCAGAGAAAGAATTCAGAACTTATAAGAAGGAAGGAACTGCTGAACAAATCTGACAGAAAAGTGAGAGATACACATAGCACCAAGAAAAGGAGTACTTGTGGCACCTTAGAGACTAACCAATTTATTTGAGCATAAGCTTTCGTGAGCTACAGCTCACTTCATCGGATGCTGTAGCTCACGAAAGCTTATGCTCAAATAAATTGGTTAGTCTCTAAGGTGCCACAAGTACTCCTTTTCTTTTTGCAAATACAGACTAACATGGCTGTTACTCTGAAACATACCACCAAGACCATCGAAGGTAAGGTTGTTATTAAATCGGAACTGTAATGGTTCCTTATTAATTAGATTATCACTGAATCCAAAGACATGCATATGACTAATAAAAAACTAAATTATTTAAATTTCTGTCATTTAACAATATTGCCGTTTTAATTATATAGCTGCATAGATTTAACACACATACATACAAAAGTTTCCTTCAAGACTTTGAGTTAAGTCTTTCTGTTCCTGAGTCCCCATTGCAGTTAGTAAGATCTATGTCCTACATGGCAGCTTTGAAAAGGAGTAGGTATCCATAAAGTATCTAGTCTGAGACCTACAAGTCAGGGGCGAAGACCATTTCATGCTCCATCTATTTGTAAGTCTAGAAGTTTTGTGATCCATTCAACATAAAAAGCTTCTTGAATCAGAACTTTCTGCCCCTTCAGGGAGACCCAAGAGTCATATACTGAGTTGACAAGGTAGAGATGATGGTTTCTACCAGTATTTTCAGTCTCTTTAGTTTTATCCTCTGAGTAACTAATTTTGTTATCATGGAGTGGCAGATTGGTGTATTCAAACACTGCTGTTCGTTTCACTCATGTCATTTGTGAAATTTGTCTACCCTTTGGGTGAGGTGGTCTAAAGAAGATTGCAGAATCATGTGGATTTATGAAAACATATTATTTATTAATGTGGTCCACTGTTTGGAGGATCTTACGGGCTAGACCTTGGGTTCTTGCAGACTGCGTGGGTCTACCATCTTGACTGTCTTTCAAATCTACTCCCACCTTTTCAGAGCTCATAGTTTTGATGAGAAAATGAAGTTTGATGATGTCTTTCATAGTGCTCGGAGAACGTATCATAGAGGTTTTGAAAGTTATTTCTGTGATTTAATCGGCTGAGTCAAAAATTAACACTTAAAATGAGGAAATCAGAAGGATTCAGCCAGCAGCTCATAGAGACACATCAAATGACCTTGTTCCCTCTTGTTTTGACACTGCTGCCTTGGCTCCAGAACGACTACCCTGGATTCAATTGTCTATACAAAGGAGATTGAAAGCTCTGTGCAATGAGAAATGGTTTCCTTTAAAAATTGTTACAAAAACATGGTGCATTCATTGTCTAAAGCAACAATCCTCCAGTATTTTTTTTAAACAAATGTCACTGCTTAAGAGCTGTGCTTCTTAAATATGAAACCATTTGGGGTTCCACGAATTGCATAGGAAATTCAAATGACATGGGGAAAAATCATTCTGAATCACAGCTGCAACTGCTTTGTACACACAAAATAGCAGCTCAAAGAAATATGCTGCCTGGTGTTAAGTAAGGCAACATCTGCCTGACAAAAACATCTGGCCTGCTGCCGTATTCAATAGACAGTAAAACCTGTCTTAAGGAACCCCCCTGGGGACTGGCAAAAATCAGCTGCCTCGTAGCGTTGATCTTTAACGGTCAAACATAATCCTACCAGAAACCCGGGGGACGGTTTAAAATGGTCATATTAGAGAAGAGATTGCCTCTTAGAGGTTTGACCATTAGAGCAAGAGTTCACGGTGTTTAAAATGTAACCAAAAGATCTTAAAGAAACATGACAACAGCTCTGTTTGTGGCCACTTTTCCATATTACTTTCCATTGTCCCTTACCAGTGGCAATTCATTTTCTCCCCTTCCATGCTTCTAACAACTTAAGTCAAAATGAATGCTCATGTTTACTTGCTTCCTTATCACTACGGTCAGCTACATTTTGGGGAATACCTGCTGTTTATTACCTTCTGTTAAACCAAAAAGTGCACAAAACATTGTTTTCATGTCGGTCTCACATAAACAATGGCAACTGAGTTTTCCCCCTTAATGGTGTATTTGGAGCAGATTCTCTGGTATACTCTGCTCCCTTTGTGCTACTCAGGGCGGCACAAAGGGAACAGAGTTGGCCACAAAACCTTATCTGAGGATTACCCAGCTTGGGAGTCCCCTGGAGGCAGAGAACCAGTAGAGCTGGTGCCTACACCCATTTCCTACCAGATGCCAGCTCAAGGGACATGTTAGGGGCTGGGAGGGGGAGTGGCTGGAGAATATTACGCTCTGGCGATCCCCAGTTGGCAGATGTCCTGTGAGGATCATTGCCAGCTGGTAAATATTAAACCAGCCCATTGCCTGCTCTGACCTGTGCCTGGATTAGAGCCAGAAACTGGCTGCAGCCGGGAATATGGCCCTTTGTTTTTAAAGAGCTACCTAGAAGTCAGATGATATTCCACAAATTATGGGCGTTTCAATTTATTTCATACACTGGCCCTTAAACTACTTGATAAAAGCCAATTAACTCCATCATTAGCCAGAGGCTTTGTGGCATTTGTCAGGAGGATCCTTTGAATTGCCTCAGGATATAAAGTCACTGGCTCTAGAACTACATGCAAATACTTGCAAAAACCACAAAAGGTTTGAGCCCTCAGGCAGGGCAAGAAGAATACTGACCCCAAGAATAAACTGTCTGGCACCTGCCAGGCTGCACAGTAAAAAGTGGGCTGAAGACCCCGGGTTTCTGGCCTATCCCTCCCAGAAGCTAGGAGAAAAGAGGAGAGAGATTGTACCAAATGGAGAGGCACGGAGACACAAAATAATCACAAAAAGAAAAGGAGTACTTGTGGCACCTTAGAGACTAACCAATTTATTTGAGCATGAGCTTTCGTGACGAAATATAATATAACTCAAATAAATTGGTTAGTCTCTAAGGTGCCACAAGTACTCCTTTTCTTTTTGCAAATACAGACTAACACGGCTGTTACTCTGAAAAATAATCACAGGTGACAACCTGACACCAAACTGTAATCTTAGCATCATGGCATAGGGCAATACAGGAGAATGGTGGATTGAAATGTTACATTGTCCTGCAATAATTTTGCAGCTTTCCACAACATCATTTGATGATAAAGCAGCTCTTCAGCTCTTAATCATCTAATGATGAGTGCCACTCTCTTAAACAAAAAACCTCTTTCCGCAGCTCCGCCACACATGTGGAGACAGCAAATGCCAGAATGACTTTTCAGATCAGGCCTTAATTACCCAAAGCCATTCATAGCATAACATGAAGGCCTATGTCCTTGGGGGGTGAGAAGGGGTATCTTAAAAAGATTTTCACTGCAGATCATTCTGGTGGCCTGGAATGACAACAGAGTCATCTTCACATCATCCAACAAATGCTTTGCTGTACTCTGTACTGTGACCCCCATTGGGGTAGGCGCTGTACAGACACAATAAAAACCTTACACTCTCCATAAAAACAGACAAAGGCTGGGAAAAAGGAAGTATTAGCTACTTTTTACACGTGGGGAGCTGAGGCAGAGAGACTCAGGCTTGTGTTTTCAAAGTGGCTCTGGGGGGGGTCCCCATTTTACGCTCTTTTGGGACATCTTAAAAAGTTTTAATTTTTAGAATGTTGATGCTCAGCACTTTCTGAAAAACAGCCCCTTTTAAGGCATCTCAGGATGGGTACCCCGAAGTCAGAGCACCCCAAATCACTCGTCATTTTTGAAAATCGAGGCCTATGTGACTTCCTCAAGCTCACAAGGGAAATCTGTGACAGAGGCAGGAATGGAGCCCAACCACCAGTCTCAGGCCAGTGCCTTAAGCCATAAGGCCACCTTCCCTATTTACCTACAACTGCTAGTTCACAGTCACAAACACATGCAGAGATGGTCTTCCTTCGTCTCAGCTGCAATGAGCACAATGGGACAAATTCAGATCTGCTGTGACTCCGCTGATTTCAATGGAGTCACACCTGGAATGAACCTGGACAAATGCATGGCCTTGCAACAATCCACTTCAAATGCTGAAATCCTCCAACTGTCATGTTACTATGATAATGTTTGCAGCTAGCCACCATGCAATCAAGTTACTGGGCCAGTTCCTCCGGTGCTATAAATCAGCATAGATCCACTGACGGCTTTTATGCCAGCGGAGGAGCTGGCTCAACATACGTACCACAAGGCGATAACTGCCTTTGTATGTCACAGGAGGCAAGTCTGGAACCAACGACTGGAGTTATTACTCAGCTACAAGAAAGCTGCCTTCTGCAAGGTGTAGTGCAAAGTAACTGGCCGGTGTCATAATACTGGACTACAGTGATACAGCTTATGCAGGCTAATGATCTTGATAATATCACTGCTGAGGCCACTGTGTCAATATAAACTCCACGGCCCTGGAAGTAGGGGCAACGTCTGGAGCTTCACATGCCAGGCGGATGAAAGGAGGGAACTCTATTTTGGTGCTTAAAGGACGGAGTGAGCTACTGGTGCAGAAGGTCACAAAGATACACTAGTAAGTTGCTGAATAGGAATAGACTCCAAGGGCACTAATGAAATAAAAGCCAGATAGTGGTCTGGAACAAGAGCCTGTACACTATCAATGCCCTGGGATAGCGTAAGAGAGACACAGGGGAAGTCAGACATGAGGGAAGCCGGGTTCTCTTGCACTGTTGACAATAAATGTTTGTTCTAGGGAGGAAAAAAATAGTTGGAACAAAGAGGTCTTGCAGCTCGCAAGGGAAGAAAAGGCCGTTTGTGCTGCACACAATGGAGAATTTGTTTACTCCAACACAGACAGACCCATCACTGGAAAACTGAATTTGGTGTTTTGACCAATTAGCTCGGTTTATTGAGTCAACCAGGCTGGTGTTTTCTCCCTGAGAGTTAGCAACACTGAGCACTCTCTCCGTTCATGTGAAAGCAGACTGTGCAGTTGCATTCCTAGAAAGCCCCAGGCCTGCACGATGCTGAACGTGCGCTCTGTTCTCTTCCAGCCAGGATTGACAGAATACTTTGGTAGCTCGCTACAGGCTCAGTTCTCCGCAGTATCCGAACCCCATGCGGTCGAGGTGGGAGGGTTGCTGGCTGATGACTGCAAATCCCTCATCCTGTGGTGCCTGGTTCTGGCACACGTTACTGCTGCTGAAGGGCTGCTCCAAGTTATGCCAGGGGAGGCACAGCACATGGCAACTCTGCCCTAGCATGCCCCTTCCCTGCTCCCTCCCTCAACGTGCCTAGCACACTAGGGGTTCGGAGGGCAACTGGTGCAGGAGGCAGCTGTGTTTCATTAATGCCAGCAAAGCGTTTGCCTGTGTCCTGAGAATTCTCTACTGACTATTTCCCATCCACTTCACCCCACTCAGACATGCACAGCAGACTGCCGAAGCCAAGCCCAGGTTTGCTTGGTTTTTTCCTCACCACACCTGTGCTTTGGAACATGAGCTTTCCATATTGAGACTCCTAGTCAGCATTTCTGCTCCTAGCCCACGCTGGAACCCAGGAGTTCAGACGTGAGCGAAGTTTTTAAAAAAAATCTGGAAAAAGGGCAAAGTTAACTAAATTTTTTTTGAATCTCAGTAAATATTTTGATTCAGTTGGAGTTTTGGGTGAAGGGTCGAGGAGGAGGAAGGGGGCATTTTATTCCAGTCAGGTCCTTATCCAGCAAAATACTTAAAAATACTTCAAACACGAGAGTAGTCTCCTCGAAATCACAACTCAGGTGTTTACAAATGTGCTTTGCTGGATCAGGGCCTTATGCCTTGTAAGGAGAGGAAAGACTGTCTTTGGATTAAGGCACAGGGCTGTCCCAGGTTCTATTCCTAGCTCTACTTCCAGCTTCCTATATGACCTCTACCCAACTGCTTGAATGGCTCTGTGCCTCAGTTTCCCAACCTCTATAACGGCAGTAATAATACTTCCCTACCTCACAAGAATGCTGTGAAGCTCAACTAATTCAATGTTCTTAAACACTTTTTGAACCTAGTATGGAAGGATCAGCTTCAAGATATTATTTTAAAATAAACAAACCAGTGTGAAAAATGAGGGAAGCAGGGTTGGATATTTCTGAATTAGCTTGGTGCATAAATCCAAAGATTCTAAGACCAGAAGGGACCACCAGACCATCTACGCTGATCTGCAACATAACATAGGACAAATTAAAGTTGTTACATGGTCCTCTATACCATTCATGGGCTCAGGATGGGCACAATTTTGAAAGGGCTGAGTGCCCTTAACTCTCACTGACTTTAAGTGATTAGACAGGATGGGTGTATCTGTGGGCTGACTAATTCCAGTTTTGTAAATTGTGCCCAGCCTTCTAGGACTTTGGATAGATGATGTGTGTATTTATTATGTGTGCGGATAGAGAGAGAGAGAGACACATACACACCAGTCAAGAGAGCAATATATACAAAACATAAAAATACTCCTAAATAAAAGTAGACTGTAAATCCCACAAGAATTCTTGTGAGTTCTTCAAAGGTTGCCTGGTTATGGCCAGGCTGAAAATCCCAATGGAATATGGCTCTGGTTAGGCAACTGATGAAGTGAGCTTTTGTTTTTATGCAGAAACCTGTATGCTGTATTGCTGCTCATTTTGTCCTCTGTTTCTTCCACCAGTTGTGACCTGTCCATCATGTGGACCATGAGCTCTTTGGGACAGGAATGATCTTCTTTGTAATTTGTTTGTAACCCACCTAGGACACCGGTGCCCCTTAATTGGGATTCTTAGGCACAGTAATAGAAACCACCACCAAAGTACCACCAAACCAACTGTTGGTGGAATATAAATCATGGTGCCTCCAACCACCCATCAGGATGGAAGAGCATAAACTGGAAAGCAGGGCAGAATTGTCAGAAGCGTAGTCTATGTCATCATGATATGCAGAGCAGAAATGTTCACTTGTCTTTACTGAAGCTGAAATTACACATACTTTTAAATTACATGGGGCAGCTGGGAGCAGACTGTTTTTATGATTTGCATGTAGCAAGCAGATGTCCAACACAGATCAGGGCTGCACTGTGCTAGATGTTGCACATACCAGAGTAACAGACTGCCCCTGCCCCAAAGAGCTCACAGTCTAAACAGGCAAGACGGACACAGGGTGGGGGGAAAGGGAGTATTATTATCATTGGGAGACTTGAGGCACAGAGAGATTAAATGACTTACCCATGTTCGCAGGGAGTCTCTTTTTCATAGATTCCAAGGCCAGAAAGGGTCACTGTGATGGGTCTGACCTCCTGTATAACACAGGCCATAGAACTTCTCCAAAATAATTCCCAGAGGACATCCATGTTTGATTTTAAAACAGTCAGTGATGAAGAATCCAGAACCACCGTTGGTAAATTGTTTCAGTGGTTAATTACTTGCACAGTTAAAAATATATGCCCTATTTGGTGTCGCTTCAACTTCCAGCCACTGGCTGGTGTTATACACCTTTTCTCTGCTAGGCTGAAGAGTCATTATTAAATATTTGTTCCCCATGTAGATACTTATAGACTTATATGGCACAGACAGGCACTGAACCCAATCTTCTTGAGTCCCAGCCCTTCTCCCCTCCTAATCCCCCTTCCCAGGTGGTCCCTCTCCAGGTCAGGGTTTAAGTACACTGATGGGGGCGTGCAAATGAGTTTACACTGTATGTCCATGTACTGCATGCAAAGGATTTCAGTCTCAAGGGCTGTGAATCCACTATCTTTCATCAATAGTAAATGCATCTAATAGTACGAGTGACTGTTGACAGGCAGGTGGTGGGTTATGCTAAACACAGGCTGTGACAACAACTGACATTAGGCTTAGAAGCCAAGTTGGAGCTTTTACATTGTATTTTAAAAAAGATTAATTATCAATGGTGTGTCTCTGTGTGTTGGGGGCGGGGGGGGGAGTTATGTTTTGGTGGCAAAACCAAAAGAAAAACACCCACATGATCAAAATCCCAGAAGCATCTGGATAAACCAAAATCTCGGAGAGAGGATTCACTGCAGAAGCGACAAAGGTTTTATCTCCCACCCCACCTCAGTGTTATTCCCCACCACAACCCCCTCCAAATTTCCGGGGGAAAACAAAAAATCCTGTGCCTTTGATTTTGGTCACGGCACACAGCAGCGGCTGCCTCGATCAAGGCTGTGAAGCAAATGCACTCAGAAGTCTCTGCAAAGCACTTGACATCCTAGGCGGCATGAAAATACAATTACACACTATAATGCTATACCATGGTATACCTCTGACAGCAGCCCAAATACACCTGTTCTTTCCTCCTTCTCCTCTATGACATCGACACTTACTGTGTCCCAGGTGCTGTATGGTGCGTTGCTGGGTTGTTTCCCTCCCACCACCCTCAGCTTACTAGCATGGCTATGGCTGACTTTTATTTTTATTTGATTTATTTTTAGAAAAATTAAAAAGAACACAAAGGTTTGTTCCGAAAAGTTGAAGCAAAATGGATTTTACTGTGGCATTTGCAGCTGCAAAATGCTGCATATGTTTGGAATGAACGGAATGATCTCTAGACATTCACCCACTGCCCTGTCCTGCTCCCACTGAAAATCAATGCCAACATATAATAATACATACAGCCTAGCTCTTATAAAGTGTTTTTAATCAGTAGATCTCAAAGCATTTACAAAGGAGGTAAGTACCATTATCCCCATTTTATAGATGGAAAAACTGAGGCACGGGGAGAGGCAGTGACTTGCCCAAGGTCACCCAGCAGACCAGTGACAGAGCTGGGAATAGAACCCCGCTTTCCTGAGTCCCCGTCCATTGCTTTATCCATGAGGCCACATGGCATGAAACGGTCACTGACTTCATTGGGACTGGATTCCGGTACACATCTGAGTATGGAGGAATAAATCAGTCTGACCATAAGTCTGGGCAAGAATTACCCAGAACTGCTGCCTGAAATTAAATATTTTTAGTGGCCTGCAAAATAGTGAGATGTGTTTTAATGTTCAGTTGCCATTTCTGTACGGCTCTCGTTTCCTGTTTTCAGCTGGTATCAGAAGTGGGAGTATCATGAGTAAGGCTTGGTGCTTGTCACGGAAGTCATGGATTCCGTGACTGTCTGTGACCTCCATGACTTCTGCAGCAGCCTGTGTGGCTGGCCCAGGAGCCCCACAGCAGCAGGAGTTTAGGTGTGTGGTGGGGATCAGGGCTGGGGATTGGGGTGCGGGGTGGTGCCTACCTGGGGGGGGGCTCCCAGGAAGGGCTACAGGAACTCCCCTCCCTCAGCTCCTAGCTCCATGCGCTGCCTCCGCCCGCAGGCACCGCCCCCGCAGCTCCCATTGGCCGTGCTTCCCAACCAATGGGAGCTGCAGAACCGGGGCTTGGGGCGGAGGCAGCACATGGAGCTAAGAGATGGAGGCCGTTGCTTCCCAGGAGCCGGGTAGGGAACCTGCCCAGCCCCACCAACCACCCTCGCCTCCCCACCCCAGTACCCGCAGCATCCCCTCAGGCTGAACTCCCCCCGCAGCACCCGCGGTGCCCCCAGAGTCGCCCACCCCCAAGTTTTAGTCAGGATATATAGTAAAAGTCATGGACAGGTCACAGGCCATGAATTTTTGTTTACTACCCATGACCTGTCCATGACTGTTACTAAAAATACCTGTGACCAAAATGTAGCCTTAATCATGAAATATGGGGAAATGCAAAAGGATCGCAAGATAAGCAATCGCTGTGATACTCTGGACAGGGCTGTTGCCAGGAAACACTTTGTTCCCTTCATCCAATGACCCCAAAGGTGTTTTACAAACATGACTATTACATCCCTGTGACCTAAGGCACTATCAGCAGCAGCACCACTTTGCAGATAGGACATCTTGAGCGACTGGCCCAAAATCATGCAAGAATCTGTGTCAGAGCAAGGAAGAGAGCAGCCCCAACTCCCAGCCATTTTCTCTAACACTGGACAATACTGTCCCTCTTTTGAGAGTACCAAGCAGACCCTGAGGCAGGAGACACTGTCAACATGGATACTTTAATGCATACTTAGTAACTTTGAGGTTTCATTTGAAAAATCACCTGCAAACTTAGACATACCTTCAGACTGGAAGCTGGTTGGGTCAGGGATTGTTTCTGCACACATGTGCATGGTCTAGCACAATGAGACCCCCAACTTGGTAACCACAGGTATCATTTTCATAAGTAGCTAAGCCAGGGAAGAGCCTAAATCCCATTTTCAAAAGTGACTTTTGAAAGTCTTTTCGCCTGTATTGAAAATGTTACCCCCATGTAATACAAACAAATAACCATCACTATAAGGCATTTCCAAGACTATGCAAAACCTACTTTCATACATAGAAATGACTTCACCCGCCACTGACAAGCGGCCATCTGATGAAACCGAGCAACTCCTTAACAGTGCACAGACACGCTACACAACAAGCTGGGTCAGAAAGTCTAAAGGAAAACATGAATGCAATTGAAACGGCAGGAGAAATTTATGTGGACTGAAAACAGTGATCCAAAATGGAATTTGGCCAGGACACTAGGGCTAACATCCTAGCTCTTGTGCCAAGTATCACAGTATCTTCTTGTGAAAAGGGCCATAGAATCTTTCAGCACCTCAGCTTCCTACCCAGTAAGAAATGCGCACACTAACTCCCATCCCCTCACCATTTTCAGAAAAATGCAGGAGGATAAGGCATACAACAGCATCCTGGCCAGGGCGCTGAGTGAGGGTTGCATCAAGGACACAGTGTTATATATTTCTGTCTGTTTGCCCAGATTCACACTCATCCTTCACGATCAGCAAGACAGCAGCAAAACCGCCTGGCATCATGCCACATTTTCATTTTTCTTCATTTAATTGTCTTCGATACTAAGGCATGGATCAACACGCAAACAACCACACGCAGAAAGGAAATCAAGAGCGAGTCAGCAGGCCTGCCTGAGAAGATTTACTAAGGGTCAGGAGCAGAACCAGCACTACCTGATTGGAAGACTTTGGGTTTTTTTTTTAAATAACTCAGAGAAGCAGCCAGGAGCCTGAATTCTGACAGAAATAATACTTCCATTCCTCACACTAGGATATAAAAGTCCACACAAAGACATTGGCTCTATTCTGAGTTTGCTTCGTAGAATGCTTCCTACGCTGTCATGGCCTCTGTATTCCAGAGATTTACAAGAGCAGAGCAAGGCCAGGTTTTATATTTTGCCATGCTGGACCTTTGTGGTTTAACTAAAAGGCTTTGCTGACATGTCACTTCCTCACACTAGTCCTCCCCCGCCACCCACGTTTCTCTCACTCCCAAGCTAGACTTTCTTTCAATGAGCAGCTTGTACATTTCAATGCAGCCTTAATTTGATTTCCCAACAGGGATTGATTCTCCCTTGCATGCGCTCTTCGTACGGCCATGCCGCTGAACTTATTTTACTAAGTGCAGGCTGTTGATGCCTGCTCAGCTGTTTTCCAATGAGTCACTGACGCCACACAAATCAGTTCTACACTGTGCCAGGAACAAACACTGAGCCCTGGTCATAAACTGATGCCCTGGACAAGGCGGCCGACCGGAGAAAGCAGGATACCTTACTGTCATAGACACTTCCACAAGCTGCAGTCATCACTATGGGGGGATGGGGGGGAAGACACCCCAACCAACAGTGGGGGCATCCAACCTTTCCCCCAATAACTTGCTAGAGCTCAGAGCACCGCCCCTACATTGCACAAAATGCAGTAGATGACAGCTGCTCATAGTTTTAACATGGATTAGTAGCCAGTGGGAATTCAGGGTTCTCGCACGCTATGCTACCTCCTGATCTACGCAGCCTCATATGCATAATAATAATAAAACTAAATCTAGTTCTTACAGAGCACTTTTCAACCACAGATCTCAGAGACCTTAACACAGGAGGTTAGTGTCTTTATCCTCATTTTACAAAGGGGGAACTGAGACAGGGAGAAGTGAAATGACTTGCCCAAAGAAACCAAGCAGCTGAGCCAGGGATAGAAACCAGGTGTCCTGAAACCCACTGCAGTGCTCTAGCCATGAGGCCAGATAGCTTCCCTGCAACTGCAAAGCTTATTGCAAGCTGCAAGTCCCATAGGCTGCCCCCATATTAAAAAGAGGAGGAAGAAACACTAACAGTAGCAAAACAACTCTACACGCTGTATTTGCCAGGGTGGGAGATGAGAGGTGACTAGGAAAAGATGGGGCTTCTCTTGTTCTTCTTATGTCAGAAGGAAAGCAGGTGCTAAATAGGCTCCCAATTCTTTGGATGATTAAATAAATAAATCCAGCAATAACCACCACCCTAAAGACAGAGACCCATTTTTCTAGCAGATGTCAGGTGTGCATGCTGATCCTTACACCGATCAAATGCCTTTGATAATCTTGGTATTTCAGACAGGCCTAGCAGGGACAGGCTGAGCTGTGGTGGAATGGCTCTCTTTGTTTCTTCAGGGTTCCATTCTGTCACCCCTCCTGTTCTCAATGTCTGCGTAACACTGCTGGGCGAGCTAGTGAGATGACTTGGGCAGCATGCAATCAGCGTGCCGGTGGCACTCACCCCCCTGTATTGTCTGTTTCATTTGATCCAGAGAATGCAGTCACTTGGCTTTCCTCGGAGGCTGGCTGAGATTGGGACTAGGGTAAGATCTAGCTGGCTGAAGGAGGCCACCTCAAATAAGAAAGGTGATGTCAGCAGAGCGAGGGAAGTGACCAGAAGTGGAAGGGAGATAAACGAGCCTATGCGCATAGGATGTGTGTGTGTGTGTGCGTTGTTTTATCCAACACAGATATGCCTACCCTTTGTGGCAAAGGTGTGCAATACAGGAGTCCTGTAGGATCCCTAGCTGCTTCCAGTGTCTAGAACGTGGTAGTTTCTCCATCTCCGTCTGGCTAGCAGACTGTGGTATGGTCTGCATCCAAAAGGAATATATATACCACTGTCACCTCCAAACTAGAGTATACAACGCATTCTATTCAGGTCTACAGCTGAAGCCCATCCAGAAATTTCAGCCAATGCAGCACGCTGATGACCTGCTTCCTTAGTGGCGTTTCACACATGGGCCACGCTACATCCCATTCCACATACTGCACAGGTTTCTCATTCATTTCTGGGTGCAATTCAAGGTATTTGTTTAGACCAATGGTTTCAATTCTCCTGGTTACCAGTCTAAGGCTGCTTCCTTCCTTGTACCTTGCTCTTGACTTAAGATCTGTTGGTAGTGCCTTGATTTATATGCCATAAGGCAGGTTTTCCCAGGGGAAAGATCCTTGATTTTGGAAATCATTCGTTCACTCAACAGAGCCTTGCTAACCAATGGGGCATATTTCAGGATCTAGCTGTGTATTCAGACATTCCCTCTTTAGCGTGTCGTTGGGGATGAAAGGTTCTTTTAGGGTTGCTGACACTTGGTCAAGGTAACTGATTTGTCTATTTTTGGCAGTTTTGTTGTTTTATTTTTTAGTGTAGGCACAATATATTTATTTTAAATGTGTACCGTGAGACATTTGGCAAAGAGGATTTGATACTATTCAAAAAGCTGCATTTGAAAGGAAAGAAAGCTACAGATTTTTAGGGGCTTTATGTCTTCTGATATCAATTTTGTCCTCTGCTTCCTTCATCTTCTTGAACGCTTTCATCTTGACAGCAATAACTTAAGCTGCTACCTCCAAAGGCACAGGGAAAAATAGAAGCGCTCGCCAAACCAGACACCAATGTTGTACTAAAGAATCGCTTGACACACCTATGCTGGGGGAAGGGGGGGGGAAATGGGTAGTGTTGCACAGCACATTCATCTGCCTTTGCCCACTTGGAAAGACTGCGAATGGCAAATCCATGCATTATGCAGCCACATCACTCCAAGCTGTGATTTCGTAACATATCTCCTAAGAAAAGCGTGGTCAGACTACACGAGGATTTGGATGGAAAACATGGTGCAAGGGAAAGGGGAGACTGAGCTGCTGGCAGCGCCACCTTCCAGAAGAAACACAGAACTGAGTCGTACCCTCTTGTCATTAAAGATCCTGTGACAGAAAGGATTTCATACCGTGAAACAAGCTACAGCCAAAATGAAAAAGAGAGAGAGATCTAAGGAGATGGTTCATTATTCCTCTTTCTGCATATAATGACAGGGGATGTTAACTTTATTGTCCTGGCCCAATTTCACCTTGATTTATTATAACTCCCCCTGTATTGTCAATTGGTAACAGTATTTCTCAATTCCTCTCCAAATGTGCTGTGTGATGCTGCGGTGAGCTGTCCATCTGTTGCTGTTTCAGCCCAGAGGTAGTTGCACCACAGAGCTCGGCACATTTTACAACCACAGTCAATAAAATCGGTAAAGCACTTGGGGTTCCAGATGGATGAAAGAGACTATGCAAATGCCAGGTCACAACCATCATAACCAGGCAAGAATCATTCAGTCTTTTCTCCAGTTTGGTGTTTCTCAGTCGATGGCTCAACAAGCTGCCAGAGGCCCCTAAAAAAGAAACAGCGAGGGCTCACCTCCAATTATTTTTCTGCTCCATTCCCTCCAGGCACACAAATATGTCTAGAAAAATCCAGTGATCTGCAAAGTGCAATTAAGACTTGATCCTCCAATATTAATTAGCCACACTGTCTTACCAGCACTCACTCCATTTGAGGAGCTGCATGTGTGGTCAAGTTAGCCTGAACAATGCTGGTTTCATTTATGTCAGAAAGTTATACTGTCAATTTTCCTGTTTGATCCCTAACCTCTTTCCTTGCAAATGGCAATGCCGTTATTAAAGCTAATTATCTTGTGCTGACAAACATGATCAACACAGAAGGAGCATCTTTGGTGTATTCAAGTGAAGGCTGTGAGCTGCAGTGCGGAATTGCACTCCTATTAATCCATAATCAAATGGTATTTCCACTGATTAAAGACTCAGGGTGAAATCTCAGACCCTTTGACGCCAATGCCAAAACTCCCACTGACTTCAGTGGGGCCAAGGTTTCACCTCTCACTTACCTTGGTGTCATTCTGCAGTGTTCAGCAGTATTGTTGTCGCTTTATACCAACGTAAATCAAAGAGGAAGATTAGGAAGCATTGTAGGGTGACCACATAGCAAGTGTAAAAAATTGGGACAGGGGGTGGAGGGTAATAGGTTCCTATATAAGAAAAAAACCACAAAATTGGGACTGTCCCTATAAAATCAGGACATCTGGTCACCCTACTGTGTTGTCACATATTGCTGACCATTACAACTGTTAATCCCTCCTCTCTTAGAGTCTCCCTTTTGTCTGATCCCAGTTTTAGTCATAAGTGTCCACAAAACACAACTACTCCTTTATGCCCACCTGACACATCATTATCCCACATCCCTGGTCTCTACACTAGCAGCATGTGAAGCAGAATGAAACTAAGGCCTTGTCAGAACACACATTTCCACCACTTTAGTTAAACTGGTGCAAATTCTTGTGTGCATATGCTTATCTTATTTTTATAGTGGCTTCCTTCTGATTCAGTTTAAACCAGTTTCAAATTGATTTATGCTAAACTGTGATGCTAAGCCAGGTTTGAAACCATTTAAGAGCATCTACACAGCCTTTAGCACCCTTTGAACTAAACTGGTTTGCCACATCTTAAGCTAAACCAGTGCAGTTTTGTATATAGACAAGCTCTCAATAAGTGCTCCTTAAGCCTTCACTACATAATTCATGGTATACATAGTACTATCGTGACACTGTTTCTCGAGGGAACACTCTGCACCCCCATGTTCATCCTTATAATATGATTGTGAGCTATCCAATGCAAAGTTCTTCATGTTGGGTGTCTTCAGAAGGCTCATGATGCACTGAGCATTGTTCTTGTTGTAATTTAATGTATATAGTTATGAGGCTGAAAATGTGTCCTCATGGCTTAAAACAAGGCCAGGCAAAACTCTTTAGGAGCAGAGGGGCAGTTCACACCTCATTAGGACATGTATGGGACAAACCCAGCCCAGCCTCACAGGAACAAAAGACACTGGCCTAAGCAGCAACAAAGGATCTGTTGGACTCTCGAGTGAGTCACCCCCATTCCCTTGGTCAGTTTGGGACTATGGTGAGGTAATGCTCACCTGACCCTGAAGGGGGGACAAAGCCAAGAAGGAAGAAAGAACATGATAAAAGGGAGAGACGTTTGCCATGTTCTTCCTCTCTCTTCTGCTTCCATCTACAGACACCACCACCAAGCGACTGAAGTGCTGATCAAAGGGAAGAGCCTGGCTGAACGGCAACAAACCAGCCTGTGGTGAAAAGCATCTAAGTTTGCAAGGGCACTGAAAGTGTTAAGATCAGCTTAGAATGCATTTTGCTTTTATGTCATTTGACCAAATCTGACTTCTTGTGCTTTGACTTATAATCACTTAAAATCTATCTTTTGTAGTTAATAAATTTGTTTGTTTATTCTACCTGAAGCAGTAGGTTTGATTTGAAGCGTGTCAGAGACTCCCCCTGGGATGACAAGCCTGGTACATATCAATTTCTTTGTTAAAATGACAAACTCATACAAGATTGCAGTGTCCAGCAGGCATAACTGGACACTGCAAGACGGAGGTTCCTAGGGTTGTGTCTAGGACTGGAGATATTGGCTAGTGTCATTCGGTTGCACAATCCAAGCAGCGGCTGGCCAAAAGTGCTCACTCACACATCTGGGAGCAGCTTACATGCCAGGGGCTGTGCATGAACAGGCCGGGAGTGGCGGTTCTCACAGCAAAGCAGGGTAAGGCTGGCTCCCAGAGTCGAGGACTGGAGTGACCTAGCAGATCATCAGGCCAGATAACACCAGGGGAAAGTCACAACTATATATCTTGGTATTCTCTTTTCCTTTCCAGATTAAGCAGTCCTAGGCTTTTTAATCTCTCCACATAGAGAAAGCTTCCACCACACACCACCCTGTTTCTCAAAGAATTTCTAGTGATCTCTGGACCTGTTCTATTTTCTTATCCTGTTTTAGCAGATGTGACCAAAATGATAGCACATTCCAAGACAGGACCTATCACTAATGGATAGAATGGCGTGGTCGTACTTTATGTAGTATTCTCTTCTTTCCTCACACAGTCTAACTATTTTGACCGCCACCATGTGCTCAGAGGACATCTTCACTGAGCTAGCCACAACTGGGGCCAGGATTCTCATTCCCTAGAGGTTACAGGTAATTCTGAATCTTTTCTTTCAGAATTCTATTAATCTGCCCTCCTATGTCAATTCCTCCAAACCCTTCATTGTCTCAGTAGTTCTTCTGCAGAAGATTATTGCCTTGTAAAAAAATGGGGCACTCAAACTATTATACTTTAATTACTTAAACACTTGAAGATACAATGGTTCCTTTAATCCAAAAAGCTAATGAACCAGTTACATTTTTATCATCTAAAAGTGCCAAGTCCTGTGACAGGTAAGCAATCTAAAGAACGGTATGTGTTGATAGATGCATTCTGGGCTGCTCCTTCCATAGTCCAATTAAATTCATGCTAGAAGTTTCCTACTAGCTTCCTACTGCATGTGCCTTTCATAACTTCCAAGAGGTAATGACTCTTTTCCACACTCATCCTTCAATATTTCTCATTTGCTTGTGGATTCCAAATGGATTCTGTTTCTTGTAATTACTTTTATATCTAGAACTCACTTGCAATGCATCCGGTTAACCTTAATGGCATTTCAAGCTGACGCTCATAACATTTATTCATTCTGCTAACTTCTTCACTCCCACATTATGTAATTGTATTTTCTTAACCCTAGCCAAACTTTGTTTTTTTCCTTCCTTTTTTGGAATGATTTGCATTTTTCTAGCCTGTTTATCTTACTATGTTTATTATATCTGCATCAGTTGTTTTCACATCTTAATACCAATGGATTTTCCTTTTAATTACAGCAATCTGATCTCACTTTATTTAAATGCTGATTTATGTTTATGCTATCCCCTTGTATCAATTTTATTCCAACTAGATCCCAGTGTAACTTAATTACTTGTAGTCTTGTCATTCCAAGCTAACGCTAATTAAAACAGTTTTATTACTGCAAGGTATTAAAGATTAACCCATTTACTGGTCTATGGAAATAAAACAGTATCATGAAGGTGAAGAAATTAACATTTAAGGTTTAAAGAACCGGTGAGGAAAGTACCTGGAAAGGACTGTTGGATCTATTTAATTTCATCATACATGATGGGATTCATTGTCTGGTGTCAAAGTGATCCTGAAAAATACCCCAGTGGCTCAACCCACGTCCTGCCAATGGTTGATCTCATTATTATAACAACATAATATATATACAGTCATCTGTGGAACAAATGGCTGCCCAAGCTCTCATTTAAAGCCTGTGAGAGACCAGCTTCTTCCATTCTCACTCCCTCCTTCTCCTACTCTGTTCCCCTCCCAGTCCACCTACACCTTAATTCACTCCTTCTGTGTTCATTCCATACCTCACCTTCATTATCACTTCCTCTTCATCACTCACCCCCACATCACTTTCTCTATGCTGCTCTTCCCAATCACTTATTGTACCTATATTAAAATGCTCTGAAAAAGTAATTGGCATGCCAATATTTTCCCCATTGGACAAGGGGTGTAAACTGAGGCACAGAGGTTAACTGGCTAGTCCAAGGTCTCAGAGAAAAGTTATGACAGAGTGAGGTAGCCCTGACACCCGGTCCCCTGCCTCTAAATAGAGTGGATCCCATTTATTCTTTATCCATAAACCATTAACTTACACACTCAATTATTCCGTATCAGTGCATAGAGGCAGAGCTGGACTCACCTGGACTGTTATAGCCCTTGCTTCATAACAGAGAGCTCAGGGGGTGACCATGTCTTTGACTGTAACAATGCAATAATATATTACCGTGATGCCCTAAGCAAACTAGTAAAGTTAGTACAGAAATTTGGCAATACTTTTCCTGCTGAACCCAAGATCAGTTGTCATATGCACTGTGCTTGTAAACTTTCCCTGCTATCTTGATATTTTTCAACAACCTTCTCATCTCCACGCTGACATCTTATCTTACATCACTGCAGACTTTCAAAGCCTCTCCCTGTCTCATATACCACTTTTGCAGTCTCAGGCCTCATCTACACTATAGGGGTAAGTCGCCGTAAGTTACACAACTCCAGCTACATGAATAACGTAGCAGGAGTTGACGTAGCTTAGGTTGTCTTACTGCAGTGTCTACACCGTGCTGGGTCCATGGGAGATGTTCTCCCGTTAACTTATCTTACGCTTCTCATTCCGGTGGCGTATTGGAGTCAATGGGAGAGTGATCTACGGTCGATTTAGTGGGTCTTCACTAGATCCGCTAAATCGATCCCCGGTGCATCAATCACCACAATGTCAATCCCCGGTAAGTGTAGACATGCCCTCATACACCACTTCCCCAGTTCTACTGCGTCCAATCTTATATTCAGCACCTGGTGGAATAACTCGGTTACTGCAACTGATCAACTATACTGGCCTGAATATAAACCGACTCCCCCACTCACAGGTGCCAACTTCTCCTGGCACCAGTGGGTGCTCGCGCCCCCTGCCCCCGGCCCCGCCCCCACACCTGCCCCGCCCCCCATTCCAACCCCTTCCCCAAAGTCCCCGCCCCAACTCCGCCTCCTCCCTGCCCTATTGGACCCCTTTCCCAAATCCCTGCACTGGCCCCGTCTCCTCCCCTGAGCGTGCCACGTTCCTGCTCCTCCACCCTCCCTCCCACAGCTTGTTACACTGCGAAACAGCTGTTTCGTGGCAGAAAGCCTGGGAGGAGAAGCGGGGACATGCCACGCAAAGGAGAGGAGGCGGAGGCAAGCTGGGAGGGGGGGCAGGATGCTTGGCTGCCAGTAGGTGCAGAGCACCCACCAATTTTTCCCCTTGGGTGTTCTGGGGCTGGAGCACCTAGAGAGTCAGCGCCTATGCCCCCTTTCCTTTAATACCCTCAAAATTTAACATAAATTTCTTGGTGTATATATGAATATGTACAGTATTCTATTTTATACAGGTGTTTGGCCCTTCAATATGATTTCCCCAGGTTGCCAGGTAACTAGAACCCTGTCGATACACATGTACAAGAGACACTAACCTTAATTGTTTTTCACATGCACCCAAATTAAAAGATAGCTAAGGCTAGTGCTTTTTCTAGCTGATGAGTAAGTGACATCTTTGGCAACCCAGAAAGCTGCACAGTGTGTCTGTCTGGGGCTAATTGATTTATAAAACTTGCCGACAGACGGATGTGAACAAACACTCAATATACAACAAGATTATAAATTAGCTTCTTCTTTTGGAGGAGGTAGGTTAAAAACACACAGCAAGGATAAGTAATGGATGCTGAAAATGACAATTATTTATTTTCGGCACTCAGTGAAGCAAAGCAAGCCATACTCCTCTTCCTTGGCCCAGTTTTCCATTGCAGTTGTGGATGGGGGAAGGAAGGAAGAACATGAGACATTTCTACAAACCTAGAAATATATCACCAAGGCAATCTGCAACGCTAGGGCCAATAATTGGCTCAGTGAGTGTGTACGTATGAGTAGTTTTCAGAGTAACAGCCGTGTTAGTCTGTATTAGCAAAAAGAAAAGGAGGACTTGTGGCACCTTAGAGACTAACCAATTTATTTGAGCATGAGCTTTCGTGAGCTACAGCTCACTTCATCAGATGCATACCGTGGAAACTGCAGCAGACTTTATATATACACAGAGAATATGAAACAATACCTCCTCCCACCCCACTGTCCTGCTGGTAATAGCTTATCTAAAGTGAGCAACAGGTTAGGCCATTTCCAGCACAAATCCAGGTTTTCTCACCCTCCACCTCCCCACACAAATTCACTCTCCTGCTGGTGATAGCCCATCCAAAGTGACAACTCTTTACACAATGTGCATGATAATGAAGTTAGGCCATTTCCTGCACAAATCCAGGTTCTCTCACTCCCTCACCCCCCTCCAAAAACCCACCCCCATACACACACAGACTCACTCTCCTGCTGGTAATAGCTCATCCAAACTGACCACTCTCCAAGTTTAAAACCAAGTTAAACCAGAACATCTGGGGGGGGGGTAGGAAAAAACAAGAGGAAATAGGCTACCTTGCATAATGACTTAGCCACTCCCAGTCTCTATTTAAGCCTAAATTAATAGTATCCAATTTGCAAATGAATTCCAATTCAGCAGTTTCTCGCTGGAGTCTGGATTTGAAGTTTCTTTGTTTTAAGATAGCGACCTTCATGTCTGTGATTGCGTGACCAGAGAGATTGAAGTGTTCTCCGACTGGTTTATGAATGTTATAATTCTTGACATCTGATTTGTGTCCATTTATTCTTTTACGTAGAGACTGTCCAGTTTGACCAATGTACATGGCAGAGGGGCATTGCTGGCACATGATGGCATAAATCACATTGGTGGATGTGCAGGTGAACGAGCCTCTGATAGTGTGGCTGATGTTATTAGGCCCTGTGATGGTGTCCCCTGAATAGATATGTGGGCACAATTGGCAACGGGCTTTGTTGCAAGGATAAGTTCCTGGGTTAGTGGTTCTGTTGTGTGGTATGTGGTTGTTGGTGAGTATTTGCTTCAGGTTGCGGGGCTGTCTGTAGGCAAGGACTGGCCTGTCTCCCAAGATTTGTGAGAGTGTTGGGTCATCCTTTAGGATAGGTTGTAGATCCTTAATAATGCGTTGGAGGGGTTTTAGTTGGGGGCTGAAGGTGACGGCTAGTGGAGTTCTGTTATTTTCTTTGTTAGGCCTGTCCTGTAGTAGGTAACTTTTGGGAACTCTTCTGGCTCTATCAATCTGTTTCTTTACTTCCGCAGGTGGGTATTGTAGTTGTAAGAAAGCTTGACAGAGATCTTGTAGGTGTTTGTCTCTGTCTGAGGGGTTGGAGCAAATGCGGTTGTATCGCAGAGCTTGGCTGTAGACGATGGATCGTGTGGTGTGGTCAGGGTGAAAGCTGGAGGCATGCAGGTAGGAATAGCGGTCAGTAGGTTTCCGGTATAGGGTGGTGTTTATGTGACCATTGTTTATTAGCACTGTAGTGTCCAGGAAGTGGATCTCTTGTGTGGACTGGACCAGGCTGAGGTTGGTGGTGGGATGGAAATTGTTGAAATCATGGTGGAATTTGAATCCTATTTTCGACGTCTCCGACTCAAGGAATATTTCCAAAATACCTCTGAACAACATACTAATCCACAGAGGTCTCCCTACCAACACTACAGAAAGAAGGATTCTAGGTGGACTCCTCCTGAAGGTCGAAACAGCATACTGGACTTCTACATAGAGTGCTTCCGCCGACGTGCACGGGCTGAAATTGTGGAAAAGCAGCATCACTTGCCCCATAACCTCAGCCATGCGGAACGCAATGCCATCCACAGCCTCAGAAACAACTCTGACATCATAATCAAAAAGGCTGACAAAGGAGGTGCTGTTGTCATCATGAATAGGTCGGAATATGAACAAGAGGCTGCTCGGCAGCTCTCCAACACGAGTTTCTACAAGCCATTACCCTATGATCCCACTGAGAGTTACCAAAAGCAGCTACAGCATTTGCTCAAGAAACTTCCTGAAAAAGCACAAGATCAAATCCGCACAGACACACCCCTGGAACCCCGACCTGGGATATTCTATCTACTACCCAAGATCCATAAACCTGGAAATCCTGGGCGCCCCATCATCTCAGGCATTGGCACCCTGACAGCAGGATTGTCTGGCTATGTAGACTCCCTCCTCAGGCCCTATGCTACCAGCACTCCCAGCTACCTTCGAGACACCACTGACTTCCTGAGGAAACTTCAATCCATCGGTGATCTTCCTGATACCACCATCCTGGCCACTATGGATGTAGAAGCCCTCTACACCAACATTCCACACAAAGATGGACTACAAGCCGTCAGGAACACTATCCCCGATAATGTCACGGCTAACCTGGTGGCTGAACTTTGTGACTTTGTCCTTACCCATAACTATTTCACATTTGGGGACAATGTATACCTTCAGATCAGCGGCACTGCTATGGGTACCCGCATGGCCCCACAGTATGCCAACATTTTTATGGCTGATTTAGAACAACGCTTCCTCAGCTCTCGTCCCCTAAAGCCCCTACTCTACTTGCGCTACATTGATGACATCTTCATCATCTGGACCCATGGAAAAGAAGCCCTTGAGGAATTCCATCATGATTTCAACAATTTCCATCCCACCACCAACCTCAGCCTGGTCCAGTCCACACAAGAGATCCACTTCCTGGACACTACAGTGCTAATAAACAATGGTCACATAAACACCACCCTATACCGGAAACCTACTGACCGCTATTCCTACCTGCATGCCTCCAGCTTTCACCCTGACCACACCACACGATCCATCGTCTACAGCCAAGCTCTGCGATACAACCGCATTTGCTCCAACCCCTCAGACAGAGATAAACACCTACAAGATCTCTGTCAAGCTTTCTTACAACTACAATACCCACCTGCGGAAGTAAAGAAACAGATTGATAGAGCCAGAAGAGTTCCCAAAAGTTACCTACTACAGGACAGGCCTAACAAAGAAATAACAGAACTCCACTAGCCGTCACCTTCAGCCCCCAACTAAAACCCCTCCAATGCATTATTAAGGATCTACAACCTATCCTAAAGGATGACCCAACACTCTCACAAATCTTGGGAGACAGGCCAGTCCTTGCCTACAGACAGCCCCGCAACCTGAAGCAAATACTCACCAACAACCACATACCACACAACAGAACCACTAACCCAGGAACTTATCCTTGCAACAAAGCCCGTTGCCAATTGTGCCCACATATCTATTCAGGGGACACCATCACAGGGCCTAATAACATCAGCCACACTATCAGAGGCTCGTTCACCTGCACATCCACCAATGTGATTTATGCCATCATGTGCCAGCAATGCCCCTCTGCCATGTACATTGGTCAAACTGGACAGTCTCTACGTAAAAGAATAAATGGACACAAATCAGATGTCAAGAATTATAACATTCATAAACCAGTCGGAGAACACTTCAATCTCTCTGGTCACGCAATCACAGACATGAAGGTCGCTATCTTAAAACAAAGAAACTTCAAATCCAGACTCCAGCGAGAAACTGCTGAATTGGAATTCATTTGCAAATTGGATACTATTAATTTAGGCTTAAATAGAGACTGGGAGTGGCTAAGTCATTATGCAAGGTAGCCTATTTCCTCTTGTTTTTTCCTACCCCCCCCCCCAGATGTTCTGGTTTAACTTGGTTTTAAACTTGGAGAGTGGTCAGTTTGGATGAGCTATTACCAGCAGGAGAGTGAGTCTGTGTGTGTATGGGGGTGGGTTTTTGGAGGGGGGTGAGGGAGTGAGAGAACCTGGATTTGTGCAGGAAATGGCCTAACTTCATTATCATGCACATTGTGTAAAGAGTTGTCACTTTGGATGGGCTATCACCAGCAGGAGAGTGAATTTGTGTGGGGAGGTGGAGGGTGAGAAAACCTGGATTTGTGCTGGAAATGGCCTAACCTGTTGCTCACTTTAGATAAGCTATTACCAGCAGGACAGTGGGGTGGGAGGAGGTATTGTTTCATATTCTCTGTGTATATATAAAGTCTGCTGCAGTTTCCACGGTATGCATCTGATGAAGTGAGCTGTAGCTCACGAAAGCTCATGCTCAAATAAATTGGTTAGTCTCTAAGGTGCCACAAGGACTCCTTTTCTTTTTACGTATGAGTAGATAGTTTTTAGGCACAGAAAATTGACTGTTTTTATTACTATTATGGGACTGTCTGTTCTGTCTTGTTTAATGTCCTCCATGCCCACAGTTCTCAGGGCAAAGCAATTTCAGAACCTCTCTTATAGCTGGGAAGGGAGAGAAATCTCCAGATAAAAGTTGTGTACTTGTCTTCAGACTCCTTCATCCCAGTCCTGATCTCCTTGAAGCAAGGGTGCTGGAACAATTTGAATAGTAGGGGTGCTGAGAGCCACTGAACCAAACTGTAATCCCTGTATATAATGGAAACCATTTCAAGCCACCCTAGTTTCAGCACCTGTGCCTTGAAGTCTGTCATAACCATACAGCTAAAGGTAGCCTAGAATTCCTCCTTACCTGTAAGGGATTAAGAAGCTCAAATAAATTGGTTGGCACCTGACCAAAAGGACCAATGGGGAAAGAAGATACTTTCAAGATCTTGTAGGGGGCAGGCTTTGTTTTGTGTGTTCTCTTGGGAAGCAGAGATGCATCAGGTCAGAAAACTCCTTCTCCTATAAACTATCCTAAAAGTCTCTCATATTACAAAAATTGTAGGTAAAAGCCAGGCAAGGCATATTAGATTATCTTTTGTTTTGCTTGTGAATTTTTCCTTTGCTGGAGGGAGGTTTATTCTTGTTTTTTTAACTTTGAAACTAAGCCTAGAGGAAGTTCTGCTGTGTTTTTGAATCTTTTGTTACCCTGTAAAGTTATTTTCCATCCTGATTTTACAGAGGTGATTTTTACCTTTTTTTTAAATAAAATCCTTCTTTGATTTCTCTATTGTCCTAAGACCCAGGGGTTTGGGTCTGTGATCACTTTGTAACCAATTGGTTAGGATATTATTCTCAAGCCTCCCCAGAAGAGGGGGTGTAAGGGCTTGGGGGGATATTTTGGGGGAATAGGAACTCCAACTGGTCCTTTCCCTGATTCTTTGTTAAATCACTTGGTGGGTGGCAGCATACTGTCCAAGGGCAAAGAATTTGTGCCTTGAGGAAGTTTTAACCTAAACTGTAGAAATAAGCTTAGGGGGTCTTTCATGCAGGTCCCCACATCTGTACCCTAGAGTTCAGAGTGGGGAGGGAACCCTGAGAAAGTCAATGGGTGATTCCCTATTGATTTTGATGGTAGCAGATCAGCCCCCTGTGCTAACTATACATCTCTTCTTTGATTGATGTGAACACTGTTCCAAACAATGCTAAGTGACTTTCTCAGTGTCACAGAGCAAGTCTGAAGCAGAACCTGGGATAGGAGGAAGAGCTCCTAACTCTCAGGGCCACCTTTCAGCTACCAGACCATCCTGTTTCTGGGCCAGGCCCTGCTGCTCTCAGCTTGAGCAGCTTTTCATTCCATTTCTGAAACTGACTAGGAGTTAATTACAAAGCAAAGTGAAACTGACTACGCTACATTTCACTGTCCCAGCTGAATGAAATGCAATATATATAAATAAATCAAAACAAACAGGCAAGAGAGTAAAAAGTAGATAATCAAAATCCAGTTCCATTTTAAATAGCCTAAAGTCTATGCTAACCAAGGAAATAAATTATTGTATTTTTTAAAGATGTTTGAAAATTACCATAACAATGTCCCCTGTGGCCTCAGGGCAGCCTTGAAAGTGACCCTTCATCTCAGTTTTCTTCTTCATTCCTCATGTAAACTCAGTACAGTCTTCTGAGGATATAAATATCCCTTCTGTGGAGCTATTACCAGAAAGTCCCACCACCAAGAACGGCTCCAGCATCTCTCACCAGGCCCCAGCTCTCAGGTATGGCTCTGGTGTCTCTCATCACACCTCAACACTGATCCTCTAGCTGGGTTGTTTTGCCACTGTTTCCTTCCCAGAAATGGTTCCAGCTCTCGCCCGGAGACATTAGCAGGCTCATCCCGCCATCCTTCCCCAGCCTTCAGCCCTCTCTGGCCCTCCAGCTCAGCTCTCTAGCTCAGAGAGCCAGCAGGCATCTCCCTCTGCTGCTGTCAGCCTTCAGCCCTCTATGGCTTGGGGAAGTCTGTATGTGACCCTGACTGCCTTTCCTTTCTGCATCCACTGGCCTGATGTGACTCCACTGCTCAACCAGGGAGCGCTCACCACTCTGCTCTTCCTCTGAGCTCTCTTTACTCTCAGGACTCTGATCTGCCTCCCTTTCTAAACTCTGGGTCCGAAACGCTGCTGCTCAGGATTCTGGGCTCTTATTTATAACTCCCAGGGGCAGACCTACCCTCCTCATTACATCAAACTAGGGAGCACCTGGACTGGAACAGGAGTGGTGGGCCCAGTTTCGTTTAATGGGCCACTTACCTTGTTACAGTTCCTCTAACTCTCTGCTTTTCCATCCTCCACTCAGGACACAGCAAAGTGACACAAAAGGATAAGGCAGAGAATTAAGGATGGAGTTTTGGCATTTCTGTTTTTGTGGGCAGTTTGTGCCACAAAGTTAATTCCCTTTGCCTTTGGGACATATGTTGTGTGCATGCTCGTGTGTTTTTAAACATGGTGGCCATTTAGCTGACACACGGTTGATCATCGCTTTCCTGAGAAGGGAAGGAGTTAACCTCCGTGCCTCTCTCCAATGTTCTGCAGAGCAATTCAGGGAGGGGTTGGCGTGACTGCATGAACATGCCCTTAAAATGGAGCAGAAAGTCATTAGCCTTTAATCTTTACTACTCAACCTTACAGCTCTGTGTTAAGGGACAAGAGCAGAGTTAATTCATCTCTCCATCCCTTATGCAACAACCTTGCCTCTCCCCCTCTTTCACCCAGCAGTAGCATTAGTTCTCCACCACCCGCTCCTGTGAGAGAGACCCAACCCCTTCACAATCAACAGGCACTCATGCTCTCCACTCCCCAGCTCTCTCCACCATGACAGCCAGGTACCCTAGCAGGCTTCCTCCGAGCCACTTGCCCCAGCTGCTTCCACCCTGTGAGGCAGACAGCAGGCTCCAATAGCAGGAGAGGGAGAGCTAGGACCCGAGACAAGGTGGAAGACGGGGAAGAGGGTAGGTGGGGTGGAACTGGCTCCTCCAAAGGGATGGCACGGCATGTGTGTGCTGCACAGAGCTGGGGCAGAGATTACGCTTCCCTGCTGCAGCCTCCCCAGGAGCAGTGCGGCTCTGCCCTTACTCAGGGCCATGTGCCATTTGCCTCTTTCATTTACCTGGCCAACCTCAAGGGGAAGCATGATCTTGTGCCTCAGGGAATCGGGAACCTTGGGTTCTGTTCCCACCTCTGGCTTGCCCCTGGAAAGTCAATTAGCCTCAGTTTTCCTGTCTGTAAAACACGGAGAGTTCTTCTTCTTTAAGCCTCACAGGGTTTAAAGCACTGCTCTTTGCAGAGCAACCCGCATGTGGAAGAAGCTACAGAAGAGTAAAGCAGATCTGCCAAATTCTGAACTGCTCCTTCAGACATATTTCTCCCCGGGTGAGTTTTGGTAGAAGGGTGGGCATGCAGGGAAGTGTCCACCCCAACTTCCTCTCCTGCAGCCTGAACGCAGTGAGACAGTCAGCACAGCAGGCACCCCTGCTTTCCCACCACAGGCTGGTCTCTCCTGCCTACCAGCCAGCAGGGAGGCAGGGTAGGGAGTACTGAGATGGGCAGAGAACAGGCAAACTGGCTCCCTAGATGCACACAGCTGCCCAGAGCCCCCCAGTGCAGACACCCCACTGTCCTCCCACCCAGCAGCCCAAAGGATGCACTCCAGGAACTCCAGCACCCACCCAGAGCCCTATCTGCAGTGAGGGTAAGAGGCCACCAAATAGAGGCGCTAGGTAGGTGGGCGGGAGCTGGGGTGCTTTGGGGTACTGTGATAACTGGGTAGGTAATGGGCCCTGGGCAGCTGGAGATGCTAAGCAGAAGGGATCCTGGGGTGCAGGGTGTGGTGCCAGATGGGGCTGCGGGTCCTAAGGCCACTGGATACGGGCAGGTGCTGGGGCAGATGAGGATACAGCAGGAACTAGAGCACCGAGGACTGCTGGAGGTAGGTGCTGGCAGGGATGCCTGGGGCTAATGGGGGTGGGCACGTGTTAGGGGGGTTGTGATGGGGGAACCTGTGCACCTCACTAGGAGACTTAGGGACAAAGGATCCTGGGACCAGTACTGGGTCCCTAGTGCTGCAGGGAGAGAGGAGAGACTGGCTCCAGGGGGGCCCTCAGGAGAAGCAAGCAGAGGAGGCAAATGCCTGCTGCTGGCCCAGAGTTCAGCTTAATGCTGCGGATCAGGCTGAGCCACTGGCAGGCATGACAGGGCTGTGAGATGCGTGACACTTTGCAGCTCTGGGAAAGTGTCATTAATTATTGTTGTCATAAACAGCAGCAGGATAGAATTCCTCGCAAAACAGCTTGCGACAAAAAATATATCCCAGCCAGCCCTGAGGAGATGAGGCTGCTGCTCAATGCAAAGGAAACTAAGTCAATATTATCTTTTAATAACAAATCCAAAAGTAGGCAATCTGTCCCAAAGAGTGAGCCAACATAAAACATGATTTGCAGGAATATGACAGATCAAAGGGCCTCAGCTGAACAAATTTCCATGTGCAAATATTTGGGCCGATGAGCTTGATGGAAATTTTAATTACAGAGATTGCATTAGCAAGCGGAGTCACAAACTTAAGCTTTTGTTAAAACGCACACCAACCCCCGACTTTTCTTCTGCTTAGCAGAAGAGACGTTTCCCTTGTTCCGGAAGAAGCAGCCTCCTTTGGTCTCTCTCTCTTCTGATGTCTCTCCTAGTTTAACAAATTACTGTCAGGTAAGTGTGATTAAAGCTCATGTCTTCCCTTGGACATGAACAGCACAACTCTGGCAGAATGTCGCTGTCACAGGTATGATGCAACCCATGGTAGTAGCAGTGCAAGACAAAAGCCAGGTGTTTATGGAGCACTGACGCACTGCTCCACTGCTGTGGGACATAAACTCCAAGAAAAAAAAAATCTTCGATTTGTGCTAGCCTCTCTTCAACCCAGCTCACCTGGCATTTATATAGCTCTCTCTAAGTTAGCGGGGTGGAAACAACAGCATGACACCATTCTAGAGAAGAACACTGCAAAATGGGAACGTGTTACTTCTTTTGTTTTGGTTACTTTTCATGCCTTCATTTTTTTCAGGAACAAAATAATGGGTAATGTAAATGGGAGCTCAGTTTTCCATCTTGAGCACACCTGCAGGTCTGTCAAAGAAAGAAGGGTTTGCTTCACTTCTGTTCTTCACTTAAATTCAGCCCTATCTCTTTAGGGGGTAAAGAGGTCCAGGCTTTACATTTTCTCCTTTAAAAAAAAAAAATCCATGTTCTGTGTTGTCATCCAAGTTAAGGGGAGCTGTGAGAAACAGGCCACTAACTGGGTGCCCCAATATGAATTTAGGTGCCTAACTTTACTCACCCATGCTTGAAAACGTTAGCCATAGTCTGCTAAATAGGTAGGGATGGCACCAGCCTTTGGGTTTATAACTCTACTGTATCTCTGCAGGCAAAGGAGAGCCTTGCTGTACATGGCATTTTGTTCTGCTCACTGCAAGAGGCTGAGAAAGAGCTTAGGAGTGCAGGGCAGTGGTATTATTTTTTATTTTGGCAGGCTGGGATTTTCAACGGCATTTAAGGGACTTAGGCATTGATTTTCAGTGAGATCTGGACACCTAACTGCCTTTAGACACCTTTCAAAATCCCAGCCACGGGGCCCCAAAACATGCAAGGCACTTCACAGGACAAGGCAAAAAACAACTTCCCTGCCACAGAGATCTTGGAATCTAATATTAGATATTACACCTGGAAAGGCAAGCGAGGATTTAGGCAAGGGACAGGGTTTGCAGCAGTAAGGGGACAGGCCCACCCCACACTGCTTTCAAGAGAAGTAATTAACTATTGGACCAATTTACCAAGGGTCGTGGGGGATTCTTTTCTAAAAGATCTGCTCTAGGAATTATTTCAGAGAAGTTGTTTGGCCTGTGCTACAAAGGTCGTCCGATAAGATCACAGTGGTCTCTTCTGGCCTTGGAATCTATAACCTGAACTCCCACCACTCCTGCCCGGCGGTACCATAGTACCTGCACTATAAAGAGGGAGTATAATCCAGTAGCTAAAGCACTGGACTGGGACTCAAGACGAGTTTTAATCCTGGTTTTGCCACTGACCTGCTATGTGATGTTGGATCAGTCACCTGACCTCTCTGCCTTTCTTTCCTCTCCCACTCTTAGCTTTGCCTATCTTGACTGACTTCAGCTATAAGCTCTTTGGGGCAGAGACAGTCTTCTGCTGTGTGTCGACAGAATACAGCCCCAGTCTTGGCTGAATCATCTTGGAAATACCATCATTATAAACAATAATAATTTAGTCTTCCACTCCCATGAAGGAGCTTGTGTGTATATCCAAGCATGCATGCACAAGATACCTGAGCAAGTGGCTAGCCTTGATTTTGGTGAGGTTCTTTATTATTTTCTTTTCGAGCTCCTTGGCATCTGTGGGGCACAGGAATTGCTAGTGTTGATCCAGAATAAAGGAAGAGAGAACGTTGCATGAACAACTGTTCAAAAGGAGAAAAATAAACCTGTACTATCCTGAATAACAGCTAGACAACTGCAGAGGTCAGAGTAGCCAGGGCTGTAAAAAGCTTCTTAAACTGTAGGCACTGCTGTTGAATGGCTTTTCCCTGGTCTCCCATGCCTCCAACAGAATTATACTCATGTTGGAGTTTTATGAAGACGGGCCCAGTGTAGCTATGGTCTGCAGCATTTTCGTCTGTATTTTACAATACTGTTCAGGATGTCTTGACAGATTAAAAATGAATTTTACTTTAACTTTGTGTGGGGCTCCCCCACCCCACAACCACAGAGGAGCTAGGAGGTTTTCTGCCTTTCTTCCACACCCCCTCTGAAGATCATGCATAGACCCATTACCCAATTACCCTCTCTCTATCATATACACATTTGCTCGTGGAGAACGGTTGTAAATAACAAAGAGTTTCATTCCAATCTTCTGCTGTGAGAGAAAAGGAGGAAGACCAGAGGGGAGTCAGTGCCATAGTAAGTCTGTATAATAAAGTTATCTTTATTATATAGTCGTTTCTTTTCTACATCCTAATTGAAGTTATATTTGATTGTAAGCACCTAGCAGCAGGGACTGTCTCTTACTGGGTGTTTCAGTGGCCAGTATAATGAGACACTGATTCTGAATGAGGTATCTAGAAGCGACTGCCGTATAAATAAATAAAGTGTTCCTTTAATTATACTAAGTCCCTGATACAGCAAAGCCCTGAATGTATTGTTCAATTTTGAGCATGTCGGTAAAGTCCATCCTTATTCAACAATGCTCATAAGCATGCGCTTAAGGTATTTTGTTAAACTGGAACCCAATCTGGCCCCAAATTTATTTTTCATAAAAAGAAGTTATGAAATCTAAGACCAAGAGAAAGGTTACTATTGGAAAAAACATACCAACAAAACAGTTATTAAATAAATAGTCCCTTGTAGTTCAGCAAACTCAAACTCTGCAGCACTGAGAATGTGAAGAGTTAAAATGACTATAAACAGAAGTGAAATTATTTTTATTGATTTTCATTGGCCAAGCGGAATGAAACAAAAAACAACTACAGATCAGAAACAGTGACAAGTCAACTAGAATTTTTTTTTGGAATTACTAATAACCACTATATTTTTAAAAATTGAAAGAAAGGAGGTAAAGAAATATCTGTTTACAGCATGCACATATATATTTTAATTGGCTGCATCCTTTAAGCAACTGGAAGAATGGTTCATTTGCATCAATGTCTTTCTCTTTCTTTGGGGTGGGAGAAAATATCTGGTGGAATACTGTACCCTTCCATTCATGGGCTGTAAACTAATGGATCCAAGGCATTTATTTACAGGTAAATTGTGCATTCTGAATATGTTAGGACTTTTCAGTTCCTTGAATATCTAAACTAATCACCGTGCATTAAGTGAATTAAAGATGGAATGGAATGGTTTCCACATTCAAATGTTAATTACATTTTCTAACACTTTGTGTTATACATATATACAAGAAAAAGAAGAGAGTCACTATCATAATAATGTCTGTGCTTGGGACTCAGATACCATGGTGATGAGCATGGTATAAATAGCTAAGGTGAATTTTTTAAGATGCGCCTTGGTTCTGATAGAAACTGAACAATGAGCAAAGGAACCAACTCATGGGAAAAAATCCATGAACCAATTTACCGCACATTTCATATTTATTTAGTCCACTTAGTAAATGCTTTCCTTTAAACCTGACAGATAATAAATATTCTTAAAGACCTAATATTGAAGTAACAATAGCCAAACTTGACCTTTGAATTTTAGGCTCAGATTCAGCAAAGCACTTAGGTCCCAAATCAGGGAGGTATTTTTGCATTCGAGTAGTCCCACAGATTTCAAAAAATTTGCTCTTAAAGTTAGGGTTAATTGAGACCTTAAGTACTTCAATGGGATTCAAGCAGATGTTTAAAGTTAATTATGAACTATTATGCCCTAGTGAATTGGGGCCTTACAGTCCAATCTAGTCTTTCCTATGCAGTGGAGGCCTTCAGTAATTACATGCCCCAGAATTCAATTTTCCACCTTGTTCTAATATAGAACTTTAATAGCTGGGACCTGTCTTCTCCACAGGTTGTCCCTTTGTAGTAAATAGGAAAGTGTCATCCCCGTGTTGCACTGTAGGGTAGTTGTGACAGTTTATACTGTTATGTTCACCACTTTTACAAGACTATGATACATTTTGTACAAAGTACACCGTCTGAGGTATCATTTGAAAAAGTCATAATCTGCTGAATATCATTATCCTGTTGAAATACGTGTCACAACACTGTATGTGAGATTATAAAATTCTAGTGTATGAATGTCACTGAACTATTTAGTAATTCTGGGTAACACCCGCAAAACCAGTTTTTCCAGAGACAAAGACACACTAGCCCCAGCCAGGTGTTAAAGAGCTATCAGCTGTTTAAGAGGCCATTCTCCATCTGGGGGGAAGAGGTAAACAAGAAATTTCATCACAGGTCCACAAGAAAGACTGCTTGCACCTGCAGCCCAAGCTGGGGCAATCCTCAAAGAAGGGAGAGGGGTATAAGAATGAGAAACAGTGGCCTCCAACTCGCCTTTTCTCCTCCCACCTCTCTGCTCATCACATCAGTGAATACCTGAAGGACACTGAACTAGGGAGGAGGGGTCCCAGGCTCAAAGGGGACCCAGCCTGTGAAATTTACTGCAGCATATGGTGAGGAAAACCTTCACTTTCGATTCCAGTAGTTTGTTAAGTTAGCCAATCTTTTTTTATAACCAATCCTGATTTTTATGCATCATCAGTTGTAATCACTTACAATCTAGCTTTCTGTAATTGTTAAATTTATCTTATTGTTTTATCTTAACCAGTATGTTTGGGTTAAAGTGTGTCGGAAACACCATTTGGGATAACAAGGCTGGTGCGTTATCATTTTCCTTTCTATGAGCTTGTATTTGTTCAGGGGGGTACTGAGCAGTACAAGACGCACATTTCTGGGGGACACGGCTGGGACTAGGAATTTGCAGGTGTTGCCCTGTATGTAATTCATGAGCGACTGGTCAGAGTGCTCATATATTCAGCAGGGAGTGACTCTGCATGCTAAAGGCAGTGAGCAGATCTGGAGTGGATATCCTAACAGCAACTCAGTGTAAAAGGCACCCCAGGCTAGCGAATTCAGGGGATACAGCTGTTCAGTGATCCAGATTGTACCCTGGGTAATGTCACAGTAGTCACATGTGATCCGTGAGCTTCTGATAAGTTACAAATGTGGCTCTCAGCTGGACAAACGTTGGGTCCAACCTTGCAATTCTTCCACACACCAAATGCCCATTCCTTTCAATGGAAGCCATAAGTACATAAGGACTGCAGGATCACAGAGCTATTGTGGCATTACTGTTGCTCTCCAAAAATCACTATTTTGTTCTCAAGTTTGAGGTTTCAATTCAACTTCACATTTTAATTCTTTTAAGCAATAAAGTTAGTTTAAAACAGATATATAAAAAGGACTGATTAACTGTGATGTAGGCTGTGTGGTGAAATGCTTCTCCCTCCTGCCCAGCCTCATCAGCAATGAGAAGAGGGTGAGATCTGAACAGCACACTACTGGAACAAGTCCATACCGTGGGTTAGACAGCCTGCCTCTTCCCACCTTTGCATTGCCAGTCCAGTGAAAGGTGAAATGTGCCAACATCACTTGTAACACTCACAGGAGGCAGACATATAGCTCTAATTAGCCTCACGTTTGTCACTTTCCTCCCACAACATCATCAGGCCCAGTGGGTTGCACTGAAAAGGAAAGTGATCGGATCCTAACAATGACCTTATTGCCAGAAGGCAAAAAACCCCAAAATCTTACTCCTAACATGCAAAAGAACGGTGAGGCAGTATCCAGCAATGAAGAGATCTGTAGAATATGAACTGCATACAAGAGAGCCAGGGCTCTCAGGCCTTCCCACCAAGGCCAGGCAATCCATTACCCCGCTCCAGGATCAGGATGCAGGGCAGCGCCTCCCCACACAATACTCCTGACTGACTGTGGGTTGACATAGAGACTATAGCTCCCATGTGCATGCTGTGAAGGCCACTGGATCAATACAGGAGCAGACCCCCTGGCTGCAATTAACACCATTCTCTGCAGGACTGGCAAGGAGACTCCTTCCCCATCTTAGAAGGAAGGTGCACAGATCACCTCTTCCCTAATGCAGCTCTTTCACTGACTGCAGTCCCAGTGTGCGACCTGAATGGCACCGACTTCCAGCGGAAGGTCCTTCACATCAAAGAAAATCTTATGTGAAAGAATTAACTGCAATTCTCATCAGCCACAAATATACACAAGTAGCATACCGGAGTAACAGTCAAAATCCTTTAGACTTTGATGGTACGTGCTTTGGAGCACAGGCCGTCTTTTTGTTCTGTCTGCCTAATGCACCAGGGAACTACGTGTAAAAGGCACATTCCCTCCCACACTTGCCCTTGTGGCCAGGGGTGGCACAGCAGGTATCTCATGCCTTCATTTCCCCAATTGTGTCATCAATAAGGTCAACAAGTCTTCCAGGTATCCAACAATGCGCCCTTCTGAGGGTCTGATTTATGAATGGAAAGTGCAACACAAACACAAGAAGGACCTTCACCCAGGCTTCTCGGCAGGGAAGGCAGATTCTGTCTGAGTCTATCATTCCCATGTCTCGGACCTCTACCCGGGAGGTGCTCTCAACCTTTGTTCCTTCCCTGCAGCCAGGAGCTCTGCAGGTCCTGCCTGCTGGCTGCAGCTCTTCCCCAAGCATCACACAGCTACTCAGTCTGGTCCCTCTGCAACTACCTTGAGTTCCCTCCCTAAGTTACTCTCCCTGGAAGCGCCTCTCCTTAGGAACCTCCTCTCGCTAGGACCACCCCCTTCAAATGAACACTGGTAGCCATTTCTCAGGTCCAGGCACTCGTTAGTCAAATAGCGACCAACCAGACACCTAGGCAGTTAATTACTTAAACGTGGGCCAAGATGGGTTCATTCGCCTTAAAGAAGCCTGTCACAGGTAGGCTCCCCTTAAAGGGGCCAGCCACCCAGTGATACTAGACCTCCTAGTCATTATGGTAACACAAACAGTAAATAATAATACTTTGAGCCCAAAAGTAGCAAGGAAATACAGATCTCAGGTTGGAAATCTAGGCTACTATGCTGTCCTCCTTTATTTGAAATAAATACGTATCAGAGTATTCTTATGTAATGGTCCAAAACCTGACAGCACAAGCTACTGGAAGCTGTATGTTTTATTCTGTAAAGTTCCCTTCCCCAACTTTCTTTTTGCCCTGTGGGTCATTGTGAGAGTCTACGAAGATGGCCTTGTCCTACACACAATATTACAGTACTCAGATGACTAGGCCTTGTCCTACACACAATATTACAGTACTCAGATGACTAGGCATAACAAAGTGAATAACAGATGAAGCCACAGTGTAGATTTTCAGCCTTAACTCTGGATTTCCCTAGTTTTGGTGTATATCACATCGACCCTTAATACCATATGTTTATATTGGTTCAATTTCCTAAACAGCAGAATTTGGGACAAAACACCACAAATAACCACAAAAAAGCTTTACTAGGCTCAATCCTCACTACTAATAATTCCTAACTGGTGACGTGACAGTCAATAGCATTTCTGATTGTCATTCAATCTATCGCGTAAATGCATCTGATTTCAAAGCTTTAGTGATGCAGACAGGAAGGGATTGTTTTCTAACTCATGGACATGGAATTATAACAATATGACTTTGCACTTGGATAGCTGCTGAGATCTCAAAGCACTTAAACAAAAATTAATGCAGCTCAACTCAAGACCCTGTGAGGCAGATAAGCATTTGCATTTCACAGATGTAAAAAATTAGGCCACTGTTATCACATTGAAAAAGTTGCACTTGATATGGCCTCAGTCCTGCCACTGCAGGATCCACATGTGGGGAACTCCACCTCCAGGCACATCTTAGGGCAGGATAGGGGCCTGCAACTGAGGTTTAAGTTAGAAGAAAAATATATTTATGTCTATCTTTATACATTCAACAAAGCTTTTGGTATACCTGATTTTGCTACATTCCTAGAGTCAGCTAGACCCCAATCCAACAACAAGACCTAAGCAGTAACCCTCATACCCACAGGGAGCCCTCCAAATAGCAAAAGGACTCCACATTGACCTCGCTACAGGATCAGGGCCTTAGGCTATTTCTCCCTTGCTGAAAAGATCTTTCTAACCACATAGGGAGCAGAGAAACCTTTACAAATGCTTTCCAAAAGCTACTGAAGAATTAGAGCATGGTATGTAAAGTGTGTGCCATCAGAAAATGGATTTACTTTTTAAATGAGTCAATTAAAATAAATTAAGTTGACACTGTCCCTTTAAGAACTTTGCCCAGTGTTCCAGAAGAAGTCATTGGCAGAGTGAGGAATAAGACCCCAATCTCAGCCCTCAGGTATATGTTTTAATCACCAGACCATCCTCTTCCCTCCCAACTTACAGAGCCGGTGGTTTTCAGTGGGACAGTGCACATTCTACATGTCGGGAATATTTTTCATTTCTATATCGTTACAGTATCCAGCTCTTTTTAATGCATCTCCTATGCTTGGATTCAGGCTGCTTATCGGTTAGTGAGGAAAACAAATGCAAATCACACAGGTGATTCCTCTGCTCCAGGATAGTGTTGTGGCTGCCAACGGAAAGGCAGGCTGTCTATTTTCACTTAGCTACACGGCTCCCATTGACTTTCAAATGCTGAACATGCAGATGAGAGTCAAAGTTATGGAAATGTAGTCTTTTACTGTATCATTAGTTTTGTTTCCACATGACAGAAACTCATGATTTATTTTGAATATTTAAACTTAGAGTTGGTGTAGACTGTTTTTTGAACAAGCAACCTCTACAATAGAGTTACTGTAGCATTTTGGACCATAACTGCAGAGTACTGTAGGACTTTTTATTTTATATATAGTCTAGTTTATCTACAACATGTAGTCTAGCAGTAAGAGCAAGAGACTACAAGGCAGAACACCTGGGTTCTATTTCTGTCTCTGCCCTGACTGGTGGAAAAAAATCACTCATTTTATATGCCTCAGTTTACCCACCTGTCAAATAGAAATAATACTAATGTTACAAAGATGCTTTGAGCCTGGAGTGACGTTTGCAAAGTGCTGTGCTATCTTTGGATGCAAGTTACAAGTACGAGCTGTGCCACGTGCAACCATCGGCTAGGATGAGATTAACCTACTTCCTCAGCTGACTCAGCCTTTGGGTGCACTACTCACTGATTTCCTAGCTGCTACCTACGTGTTCCTGGTTCAAGACTTGGTTATGGAAATGTATGGAGCCCAGAGTCAATGGGACTGATCCTGCTCTCAGTCAACCTGGTGTAAATCAAGAGTTAACTTCATTGAAGTCAATGGAGCTCTATTAAGGGGAGACTGCTGTGAGAAGAGGCACAGCAGGTCTGCTAAATGGTGGAGGCTGCTCTAATCTCTCATTCCTCAGATCCTCGCATTAGAGTAGAGTAGTTATACAAAATCCCACACAGCTCTTTGAAGACTGCTTTAACAGAGTTCCCCTGGATTTACCAAGTCCCCAGTCCAGCATGTAAGCACCTGAATAATCCTATTAACATCAGTGTGACGACGCAGGTGCAGTTAAACATGTGCTGAAGTGCTCTGCTGGACTGGGGCCCATGTGTGTAGGGGAAGCACGTTACCGCAGACAAGTCTCAAACCAAGAGCTTCGGGGCAACAAGAGGACCAACCAGGGGAGTCAAGAGGCACTCTTTGACTAAGCCAAACTGGCCTCAGATGGAAGTTGCTCTTTGCATATATTTTACAGATTGAATTAGACGCTGAATAGCTGAAAACCAGGCATAAAGATACAGCCCATGCTATTTCCCTATAATTCTCTACCCCACCGTACCTCTATATATGCAGAGTTATACTATTTGAGACACATCATTTGAGTTTCTGCCTTGTGGAGATGATCTAGAGAGATATTACAGACCCCATTCTCCTCTCAGTTACATGAGCGTAAATCGGGAGTAGCTCCACCACAGTCAAAGAAACTTCACTGATGTGAAGAGGAGAATCAGGCCCTATATTTCCATAGCTCTGTCATTAAGATGCATACGCCGTAGGATACCCAGGGCCTTCTGCAGACAGCATCCCTGCCCCAGGAGCTGCATCCCAACATGAGCCTGACAAAGGGAGGATATTTACACAGTGTGGTGCTAGACTATTTTTTCCCACACAAGGCACGACTAAGTATTCAAATTATAGAGGAAATTGCTCCCCCCATAAACACTTTCTCTCCTCCCTGCTGGAGGTTAAGACAGTGCATGTCACACCCTCCCCAAAACACATCTGTTTATCGATGTGATGCGATGTGGGAATTACCTTCATTTGGTCAATGACAGATTGAGGAACAAACCAACAAAAAAAGGTGTAATTAGTTATGTGTTCATCATTTTCTTTGGGTTTGTATATTGGGGTTTTTAGTAACAATGCACTCATGTTAATACTTTGTGTCAACAGCCTACTGAGACATTCTGTGGAAAAAACTAAGCTACTGTCGAGTCTTTTTGATCCAAATGCTTGGGAGAAGATACAAAAACAAAACAAGAGCAAAGTGCACGCAGTTTGCTGGCAATGACAATTCACGTCCTTCCCTGAAGCCTGGTAATGGCAATAATTTGGGCTGCTATTATCTGTCTTTTTGCGGGAGGGGTTCTGCATTTCTAGATTGCACAAATTACCAGTCTCTGTTGAGCAGGATTAACAGCAGCAATAATCGAGTCACTTTCTGCAACTGGATATGACTGAAGCAACTAAAGCTTTCTGCATGCGGCTGCGCAAGGCAAGTGCAGTGCTCAGACAGTGGAAATTCAGCCATCTCTTGTCTTCCTGCAGCAGGGGGATGCCTGCATGGGTGTGGGGAGACGTGGAAAGAAATGAACACGTGGCCCCGGTCTCAAACATGTCATGCCACAAGGCATTTATTGCCCCCGAGTTCATTACAAGGTTTTTAAAACAAACTTTGGCAGGAGGATCCCTGAGTTACCATCAAATGCACATCCCACATCTACAGCTGGTTTCCTTTTTTTCCCCCACATCTCCCCCAAGCTCTTCTTTTAACTGCACAACAAGCAAATTCCCAAAAGACAAAATAAAATGCTGTATGACCATGCATCTTCTTTGAAAACCAAGATGCTGCCATGTTGGCGGGAGGTGCGGTTGCTAGAACCAAAGGCATCGGAACAAAGGGAGCCAAAGAGAAGAAACAGTCTGCAGGCTAGCAAAGGCTGAACACTTCAGTGAAGGGTTTGTAGGCACTGAAACTGAATGGATCTTGCGTGCTGGTTGTTACTCCCAAGTGAAGAGGAGAATGAAATCTGCATGTATAATATCTGCTCTCAGGAGTTCAGAAGGGAAAGTTTCATCTCACCGAGATTACCATTTGCTTTCAGTCCTTTCATTCTTTTTTTTTCCTCCTTCCCTGACAACTGACAAATAGGGTACAAAGAAATGGAGAGGAACAGAGGTGAGTGCTTCAATACAGCAGCCACTCAAGCTTTAAGTGGAATGCTAAAAGGAGGGATACTGAAGAAGGGATGCATTCTTTCTAACTCACTTCCTGCCGACTTCAGCAGTTCAACAAATGTCCTATCTTAGAGAAGAAGAAGGAGAAAACAAAAACATCTAGGCACTTCTGCTAAACTCTTGCTTAATTTCTCATTGTTTTCTTAGGCCACCTTCTCCTTTAATGTCCTCTTTCACACCCCTGACACTAGTGCTCCAGTGAGACAAAATGGTGGCAGCTAAGCTGGTGCGACAAAATGGCAGAGGCTTTAACTACAAGTGATTGGGAGTCTTTTAAAGAACAGGCAAGATTGAAATGTATATAACTATATTGCCTATCTAACCAGGGCACACTCTTGGCAACAAATTAAGACAAGGAAAACCAAACCACTATTTAATACTTATGGTGCTTTTTATTTGCAGATCTCAAAGGACTTTGCAAAGTTGGGTAAGCACACTTGTCACTATTTCACATGTGAGGAAGTGGAGGCAAAGGGAGTTTGAGAGTTCAGGCTGCACAGGGTCACAATGGAAGAATGGAAACAGAACTGGGGAGTCTATCCTCCACTCGATGAAGACAAATAATAGCAATGGATTCACCCTGAGTTCCTGTCATGGCAAGGGCCAGTGTCAGAGGTCGGCACTACCAGGTTGCAAGATGGACACTTGGCAAAATTACCGTACTTAGTGACGGACACTGGGGGGGTTATGTCATTCAGTCATTCGACCTTTCTTGAAAAATTACCACAGACCTCAGTATTTTTACCACAGACACTTGTGTCCGTGTAGGGACACATTGCTGACTCCCGACCAGTGTAAAAGTATCTACTGGAAAGCCAGGAGACAGCAATCGGAAGGGTTTTCAACCTCACCGCACCTGTGGGGAGTCAATAAAAGACCGTGTCGATCATTTAAAAACATTAAAATAAAATTCAGCCATAGCTAAGACGGAATCTGTCAGCTTGCTGCACACCAAGTTCCCATTGGGTATTTACTGTGCTGTGCTTCTGAAGGTTGATTGCACCACTTGGAAAGACACGGCAGAATCACAGCTCTCTCCCCTGCCCAGACCACGTGCATAGCACAAGATTCTACCAGCCAAACCCGTATGCGCAAGTCACTTTAACTGAACATACGTGTGCTTCAATGCACATATAAGCAGAGTGCATAATGAGAACACAAGTATCTTCCAGACTTACTGAGCAAATGTATTATTATATATTTAATTTAGCAATGTATAGGGATGAATGATACTTGCTCCACTATGTATATGGCTATCTCCTTATCTCCGTATCATGTGGGAAGCTCTGAAATAAGACCTCTCACAGAATATACTTTTTTATTACACTGGATGCCAGTGCCCCTGAAGTTCAGAAAAATTAAAACATGGAAAATGTAATGAAAGCACGCTAGGCCTAAGTACTTTCCTGCATGCCTGTGGTGTTCTTTGGGGGAGAGAAATCAAAGGACTTCAAAGCCCCATGTCAGCTTGAGAACCATAAACACCAGACCTTCTGTTTGGTATAAAACTGGGACTAGCTCTTCCCAAATGGACAGCCTCTTGTTTTCATCAACAAACATGTGTTCTCCACTTGGCGACAAAAGATCAAGAGCTTAGCTGGATTGGCAGAAGGATTAAATATTTATATAGATAATGAATGCACCTGGAGTTATAAGGGTAAACTCTCAGAAAAACAAACAAGAGTTTTGGACAGGGTGGGAGCTCTCTTGCTTCAGTATACAAGTAACCTAGAACTACTGGGGATGGGAAGAAGGTGATTCTATAACTGCCTATTGTGGGGTTCCTTCCACTGACCCAGCTACTAATGTCCACTGTCAAAGACAGACTATTCGACTAGATGGACCACTGGTCTGATCCAGTATGACAGCTCCTATGAATAGGCACAATTTAATACCAGAAGCTATCACTGAATTGTCAGCAGTCATAGATTTCACATTATCTCACAAGCTAAACGATACAAGTCCGACTCAGTATTTGAATGGGGAACTTCCAAGAAGTGACAGTGGGTACGAGTGGTTTCTGGAGGAAGCAAGGGTGATGACTTCATAGGTTGCACTTTTCCCATTCAGCAACAGAACTAATGGCCCAGCTTGGGTTTAAATACCACGGAAGTCTTACCTTTGGTTTAAGTCAATGAAGGTTGATTTAGGAAGGCTGAGGAAAAGAAGTGAGTTTTCAAGGAGTCTTAGAAACAAGACGCAGAAGGATGATGCTTAGCATAGCAGGAAGTGGGAGGCATCACCGAACATACGCAGTGCTCCCAAAAGAATGTGTGGCATTGGTCCAGCTGCACCACTGTTAGCTCTCTAGTGTAGCCATAGCCATAGAGTGATTAAAGGAGACATGAGATGCAGAAAGACCAAAGGGGAGGAAAGCTGCAGCAGCTGAGACATGAGACACCTACGGCACAGATCAGGGTGTTTCAGAAGTCAAGGTGGATTTTGGAGATGTCACAGAGGAAGAAACAACAAGACTTGGCAAGACCCTGGATGTGGGGGAGAGAGAAAAGGAAAAATGATACCCTGTAAATGGGATGGATGGCAGATTGTTGGCTTTTCAGTTAATGATGATGTTATATTGAGTATTCAATCTCATACCCACATTTCACCACTACCACCTTCCACCCTCAATCACTCAAGCAGCAACAGGATGTTCAGTATTCACTCCATAGCACTTTCTCCTTCCTTCATCTACTGCTCCGCACATGAATAAAACATCTCAGGCCAATACAGGGGTTAGAAAAGGTTGGCATATGGTACAGATCAGGGTGGATAAAAATCAATGTGTTTTTTTAAAAAAAAATCAGATATTTTTTATTTTGTTATTTAAATTATAATAAGTTTTTCTTTTTAAAAGGAAACGTGTTCAAAATTAAATCTGAATGTCATACAAAATATGTTAAGGCCTAAACTTTGTTCTCTTAAAACATTTAAATAAAAATAAATATGTCGAACCCTTGAGCCGCTATCAAAAACTTTATATAGAAAAGCAGCCTTTAAGTCAAAGAATGAATCAGGGGGAAAACATCTAACTTTTGAGAACAAGCTTTGTAATATGACACAATAGGTCAGCCTAAGTAATTTAGGAGACAGTCTCATCGTCAAGAGACTTAGACAAGTAGGAATTTAAACTCCAGTCACTTTCACTCAGGCATATTTGAAAAACTTCCCAAACTGACCTGAAATAACCAGTTTCTTTCACTGTATACAGTTAATCTGTTAAATAAATTACGTAGCTGTAAATGTGAAACATGTTTTTATGAGACTTTATGTATCCAAAACATTTGAGGTTGTTTTGTTTAATAAAAATAAATTGTATATGCTGTTTTTTGTGTCTGTTTAAATTCCAGTTACCATCCTAATGCATCCTGATGCAAATCAGGAGCAAAAAGTTAATTATGTAGTAAGTAAGCAATATGTCATTCACCATTTGCTAACATACTAAAATGTACAATAAGAATCTGAAAATATTAAGCTATAAATATATACAGTGTGACAGGATTGGGCCAGATGGCTATAGGAGAGTGATAGAAGGCAGATATATAAGCCCCAGGCTAAGTAGGTCCCTTTTCCCTGGGTAAGGTAACAGGGAAGGTTCCAGAACAATCAGGAACCTTCTGAAGACAATTAAGACAGGCTGATTAGAACACCTGCACCCAATTAAGAAGCTGCTAGAATCAATTAAGGCAGGCTAATCTGGGCACCTGGGTTTTAAAAAGGAGCTCACTTCAGTTTGTGGTGTGCGTGTGAGGAGCTGGGAGCAAGAGGCACTAGGAGCTGAGAGTGAGAACGTGGACTGTTGGAGGACTGAGGTATACAAGCATTATCAGACACCAGGAGGAAGGTCCTATGGTGAGGATAAAGAAGGTGTTGGGAGGAGGCCATGGGGAAGTAGCCCAGGGAGTTGTAGCTGTCACACACACAGCTGTTCCAGGAGGCACTCTAGACAGCTGCATTCCACAGGGCCCTAGGCTGGAACCCAGAGTAGAAGGTGGGCCCGGGTTCCCCCCAAATCCTCCCAACTCCTGGTCAGACACAAGAGGAGTCGACCTGGACTGTGAATTCAGAAAAACGGCCAAGCTGAGAGCTGCCATGAAGCTCCAAGCTGAGCAAATCCGCCAATAAGCGCAAGACCCACCAAGGTAGAGCAGGAACTTTGTCACAACAGTTATAGTGTACCCTCCTAGGTAGCAAAAAGATGTACCAAATTTAGTGTAAAGGCTCTATTTATTTATAACACAACATATTTTCATGGCTAGATCTACCAATAAGAATGCACCTTTCTGTAGAAAATAACTGAAGTTCAAGTGGAAAAGATGATTAAAACTGAATATTTAAATTGAAGATTTTCACTTGGTGATTTAAATCATGATCTTAATCGCTGATTTATATCGCCCTGATTTAAATCAATCCACCCTCGTACAGATTGATTTTCACAGCATTACCCTCGTGTTGTGTAATACTTTTTTGCCTTTTTAAATTCAAGAGGATGCCTAGTAAACCGATACTCAGTGGTATGTTGTGTATTCAAAGCTAACAGGCCACTTGTACAGAAATATGTAACAAGAGAAGCTGAAAGCTGAGCAAGCATATTAAATTGTAATTAACAGAATCACGGTACTCAAAGCTTGGACAAAAGACTCCTCGTCACATAGCACTTCAGAGCACACTGATATTGCTAGAGTAGTTGCTATTAAACTGCCAACATTTGCCTGCAGATAGACAACAACTGTTGTTTATTTTAAATCTAGGACCAAATTCTGATCACCTTACCCGTGTTAGCACTTTACTCCACAACAAGTCTCATTCACTTCAGTGGGGCTGCTTGTGGAGTGAGGTTATTAATGGGTGAAATCCTGGCCCCACTGAAATCAAGAGGAGTTTTACCATTGACTTCAATGAGGCCAGGATTTCACCCAGTATAAAGCATCAGATTCTGGCACAAAGGGAGGAAATATGAGATCTCACAGATACCACTGTACAATAACAGCTGACAAAACACACTGACTTTTAATAGTGATTATTGTATACACATGGCTGGCTAATCTTCCAGTGCTGCTGTCCCAGAGCTCAAGGCCAGAAGCAGAGCCCTCATCTTTTAATTGGGTGACAAGGCTGTCTTGTGAGTCCTTTCACTACTGTTTACTCTGTTTTACAGCTGAAATGTGCAATCAGGAGCAAAAGACAACACTTCCCACTCTTTGTTCCCACATCTCCATAATGTAGACCACACAGTGCAGACTGCTTTATCTCAGCCCATCTTTCACTTGCCATCAATTTGCTGCAATGAATAAATTAGGAAGAGTGTTTACTGCTGGTCATGAAGATCCAGGAGCCCCATCGGATGGTCTGGGTAAAGATCCACAAGTTCAGCTGCCTGAGGTTTATGCAGACGGGTCTGCTGGACTGTCTTCCCGCACTGCATAACTACCTGAAAAAAACTTGTGTACAGCATGCATCCTACAAAGGGAAAATTGGCCTGGTCAGAGGATGAGGTGGAGTTCTGGAACAACCAATCTCAGAGGTATGTTCCCCATCCAAATCTGAGAACTACCATCAACAAGAACCAAAGCAAACGCTCTTTAATGCCACATTAACTCATACTCTGCCCCAATCAGAAGAATCAGAGACTGCAGCTGCGACAGCAGCAACCAATGGTAGCAGTGTAATTGTGGTGTTACTATTTGGGAAGGGAGGGCATTAGTGGAGTTCACCACAGCTGGGTATAGATGTTTCCAGTGTCTTTCCTCCTCAGGTTCACTGCACCATGTAGAATTTGGAGGACACATCTGCTGCCTTTTCCATAGTACCACTAGTCCAGTCATGTCCAGGGAAACCCTTGGCAGATTTGCAGCAGCAGCAAGACCCAAGCCACATGCTGAGTTTTGCCAGTAATATCTGCACTTCAGTATGATATCAAGTGGAAGGGAAACACTTGGGCTTAAACAGGGAGGATATAACATTTAGTTAGGATTGGCCAGGTGTGCTCTTTGCCACAGCCAATTATACTTTTTAGTTATGCTGTGGCAACCGAACTCCACCCAAAGATGAGCCGCATTGTCAACTTGCCAGAAGCCTGAGGGTAGCACCTAATTTAAATAAAATGGAGCAGGATACAGCAGTTCCTCCTCTTCAATATGAGGATGTGATCCAGGGAGCCGACAGACATTAGTACCCATCTTACAGTCACCTTCATCTTTAACTTGTCTTCTTGAATGAAGAGGGAGCATTGTATGCTGGGATATGCAGTGTCTATATGAATTGCAGCAAGGAAACCTGAAAGCTCTGTGGCCCAGGTTTTATAACTGTATACACAACTACAATGACTGGGCACACAACTGCTCACCAGCTATTCTAAAAATCTAGGCCTTTGTTAAATCTGGAGGCAGTTGCAGCAGGACAGAAAAGAATTAGGTCAATCTTTTGGAAGAGTCCGAAAGAAAAATCTCACTACAGTAGGAAGTGGACAACTGGAATTTACCCAGCTGCCCAGTCTGGCATAAGGATGGCTGGGGGATTAGAAGGAATTACATTGAAAAAATGCACATAAACCATAATGCAGTTTACTCACCATTATCAAATTAGCACCTTTCCTATCACGTTTCAAACCCCTCTCCAGCTTCTCCCTAAAGTACATTTGATTAGGAATAAATTAATAACACCAGAGACAATTTTTCAGTGACTATTTAAAAAAATAAGATACTTCGGAACTTTTAGAATGGCATTAGGTTAAGCACGGGCAGAGGTATGGCAAACACAGAGCTCTTTAAAAACAGCATCTGTGACAACAGTACACAACTCATCAGGCTCAAATCAACCACAGTAATCTGCATCTTCAACTCCATCTCCAAAAAAAAAAAAAATCGCTGTAACTCGAACAAAGGGGACCTATGTGGGTGAATGAATGTTTTATTTTTAAACATCTGCCTTTATGAACTAAGGCGCTGTCTACACGGGGAAGCGAGTGTGCAGCAAGCTAGAGTGTGAATTTACAATGCACAAGCTACTCTGCACTAACTCCCCGCATGGACACTCGTACTGCACACTAAAAGTGCCTTTGTCCAGAAAGCTAAACCACACAAAGGCACTTCTAGTGCACAATAGGAAGTTAGTGCAGAATAGCTAGTGCACTTCAAACATTCTCGCGTACTCCACGCTCCTAGGAGCCAAACCCGTGGGTGCTCCAGGGCTCAAGCACCCACCGAAAAAAAAAATAGGGGGTGCTCAGCACTCACGATCCACTGGAAGGTGGCAGGAGCACATACACGGCACACAATGAAACCAGAAGGCAGAAAGCACCCACGAGCAAAGACAAAAGTCAGCGCCTGTGTCCACCCTAACTTCCCTGTGTAGATAAGTCCTTAGCTGACTGAATATCTCAGAATCATGGAAATATGTGATGACAAAGACCTTCAAAGTTATCTAGCCCATCCATCTCCCAATCCAGGTTTGTTTCCTACAGTTATGACAGATTTGAAATTTTTTAAGGAATGGGCCTTTGCTGCTTCTCTGGGAAACTATTCATATTTTGGAATATATCATCATTTTTACTCCTTCACTTTACCCCTACTGCTTTTATTAATAATACTTGGCATTTACATAACCCCTTTCATCTGACAACTGCAAAGGTATTTGGAAAACGCTAGTTAACTTAGCCTCACACTGGGTGGAAGACAAGTAGGGTTGCCTGGAGTCTGGTTTTTGACCGGAACGCCTGGTCGAAAAGGGACCCTGGCGGCTTTGGTCAGCACAGCTGACTAGGCCACTAAAAGTCTGGTCGGTTGCACAGCGGTTCCCTGCCTGCCCTGGCTCCATGTTGCTCCCAGAAGCGGCCGGCATGTCTGGCTCCTAGGCGCAGGGGCGGCCACGGGGGCTCTGCACACTGTCCCCGCCCCATGCACTGGCTCCGCAGCTCCCATTGGCCAGAAACTGCAGCCAATGGGAGCTGCAGGGATGGCACCTGCGGGCGCAGGCAGTGCACAGAGCCACCTGGCCCCTCCATCTAGGAGGCGAACATGCCAGCTGCTTCCAGGAGCCGCACAGAGCCAGGGCAGGCAGGGAGCCTGCCTTAACTCTGCTGCGCCATGGATCGGGAGCCACCTGAGGTAAGTGGCAGCCGGCCAGAGCCCAAGCCCCTGCCCCAGGTCAGAACCCTCTCCTGCATCCAAACTGACTCCCACAGCCTGCACCCCAACCCCCTGCCGCAGCCCTGAGCCCCGTCCCGCACCCAAACTCCCTCCCAGAGCCTGCACCCAGCACCCTCTCCTGCACCTGAAACCTCTCATCTCTGTCCCCACCCCAGAGCCCACACCCCCAATGGGAGCCCACACTCCCTCCCACACTCCAACCCCCTGCCTCAGCCCTGAGCCCCCTCCCACACTCCAAACCCCTTGGCCCGAGCCCAGAGCCCCCTCCTGCACCCCAAACTCCTCATCCCCAGTCCCACCCCAGATCCTGTACCCCCAGCCCAAGCCCTCACACCCTCCTACACCCGAACCCCCTGCCCCAGCCTGGAGCCCCCTCCCACACCCTGAACCCCTCATTTCTGGCCTGACCCCGGAGCCTTCTCCCACTCCCACACCCCAACCCTCTGCCCCAGCCTGGGGAAAATGAGTGAGGGTGGGGGGAGAGCAAGCAACCGAGAGAGGGGAGACGGAGTGAGCGGGGGCGATTAGAAAGTTGGCAACCCTAAAGATAAGCATTACTAGCCCCATTTTACAAATGGGTTAAGTGAGGCACAAAAGAACTGACCCTGATGTTCCGATGTAAATCACAAAACAACAGTCCCTTCTCAGTTACAGGCCTTTGTAACTTTCCACAAAGACAGCATGTGCATGTGACACAAACAAACACACACACAAAGCATTGAAAACTACAGAATCTTATACAACTATCACCAGTCACTGAATGGATAGATTTTTTTTTGTTTGAATTTAATTAATCACAGAAAAAAAATGGACTGGAAGGTATGCTAGTCATTTGAGAGAACGCAGGACTATTTTTTCCCCTGCTATACAAATTGTTTTTAAAGTATCCTAGGTATTACAGGCTGTAGTAAGAGGAGCCCCTGAAACATAAACTCTTGTATCAGAGGCCCAGTCTGAGGCCTGAAGCCTGAACCAAAGTACTTCCAGGCAGTATTAAGCAAAGCTGGGCTGTGAGCCAGAGGCAGAAGTTGGCAAGAAAAGGTTGTTAGAGGCACGTGCACACACACACGTAAGGGCTAATGAGAGGAACTTGTGCCAAGACGGCATCAAAACACTCCACAGACATAACAAGGAACAGGCAGGTGCATCTTAAAGACAGGGTCAAAAGGACAACATGATGGATAGATTTGTTTGAACTACGATGAGTAATCTGTCCTGCAACGGTTTAAAAGTAGGTCCTGGAGCGCACATCTTTGTCCAGCCTAGGAGGCAGTGGAGTGTCCCGCCACTGACTGAGCTGCGTCCATTGCCAGGGAGCACAAATTCGTACTATGCCCTGTAGAGTCTATAGGGAACTATTACTGTGCTTCGTTTGACAATAAACCTGGCTCGGGTTCCTTCGTACCTTACTAGAGTCTGTGGTTTTTGGGGGTTCTCTCGGGGTCTGCTGTGTTAGCTACCTGCGCAGAGCTGGGGCAGCACACAGAGGGAACACGCACGCAGCCAACTGTTATCATCATCGAACAAGAGCGGCGCACCACACCGGTAGCTACCGACAACATAGGCTGGAGTCGCCTATTCATATGGATGAGAGATTAGAAGGTACTAGACAGAACAGTTATATATAAATGAATGTAAGTGCAAATATATATGATTTGATTTGGGCTGTGTCTTGGGTTCAGGGGTTACTTTTTTTTTTTTCTTTGAAAGAGAGACAGCAGAGAATGTGTTAATAGTATTCTGTACCTGCTGATTTTCTGTGAGATAGAGAGAAAGGTCCTTGTGGATGTGTGAGAGAGAGGGAGAACTATAGTGATACCCATAAAAATAGATAAGGATTTAAAATAAAGCCCAGTAGTCCTTTGGCACCAAAAAGCAAGCCCCAAATGAAAGCAATAGGATTTATGGTAAACACATATAGACACAAGAATCACAGTGAAATCCCATCTGTCCCTTACAATGGATATACATCTGATATATTTTCCTTTCAACTGCACTAGTGCCACTTCTCTGTTCAGTCCTCTTCTCCACCTTTTAGGATTTCAGCATTATTCCTTGTGGGAATTCCATGAGAAGGGCTAACAAAGAACAAAACAGGGATTTCAAATATTCTGTGGCCGCATGCACAAAAAGGATTATCCTAATTCCTTTGTTCCACAGAAGTGAGACACTATAACTGTTAATGAATAAGCTAATTAATAAATCCATCTTTTCTTTTGTGTTCCCATATTTGTTTTCTTTTGCAACACCGCATAGCTCTTATAGGATACGACTGCTAAGCATCCAAATACATGACAACTGGTAGTATTCCCCACTAACTTTGTTTAAAATTTCAAATCAGAAAAAAAAATGTCTGGATTAGTAAACTGGACCTTAGAAACTTCTAATTGAGACTAAGTTTGCATACTGATTTCAAGGTTGACTACCTTTGCCCATTCATGCAATATGGACCACATGTAAGTAACAGCAGGATGCTAATCATATTAAAAACGTGTATTGTCCCTCCTATTTAGACTTGCTGATTTTGGTCTTTTTATATTCAGTGGAGAGGCATTACTACCAGAATTTTATAAAACCCAAAAAATATCTTTCGATTGCTATTCTGTAGGATGGATTAAAAAAAATATTTGCTCCAACTAGGAAAAATAAAAGCTGTACCAACACATCCATGAAGGATTAGATGGTTTTACTCAATGTCACTTGAATGCGAAGCTATACTCTGAACTATCTTGCAGATAAGCATCTTTTTCCTCCAAGATATTCACAAGCTTACATGGGACAGAACCAATGTGAAGATGCTTTCATTTGGCCTTCCTCTGTCTCAGTGCTTTTCCTTGTGTGAATTAAACACAATCCCTTCCATGTGTCAATGAGAAACGCACAACTCTATCTGTACCCACTGTGCAGGGGAAGAACGGAGAATTAAATACCTCCATTTTATTATTTGCATGCACACATTGCACACAGAGGCTTTATTTTTTGATTGTTTGCTTCAAATGAGGGGAAAGCAACAGAGAGAAGATGAAACAAAGCAAAAAAGATGCTATGCTAAATGCTTCCCTGACACTGCTGTGAATCTGAAATAACTGCACTCAGTTTTATATATTCCCAATTTATACCAGCAGAATTTACTCTCCACTCACCCATCCTAATTCAAATGTCCCTTGATAAGATCAACAAGAAAGGAAAAAGAGAATAGGAGATAAAAATAATACTTTCTACTTATTTAACTTGAAAGAGCCAGGTGTTAGAAGCCTTTTACAGAAGATGAAACTGAAGACCTGGGATTAACTCGTACACGAGGCCAGGGCAGACAAAGGAGAAATACCCATACTCCTGACTATCAATCACATGTGCTCTAACCATTAGACTACACTGCTTCTGTAAAGGTTAATTGCCTCTAAATAGATTTTTTTCCCTTCATTTTTAATAAACTGGCAACAACTCTTTAAAGCAGAATGTAATGAGCTGGGAAGGTCTCCAGTAGATTAACTGATGGGGACTTTGGAACAAACTACAGGAGGGCCTACCCTCCATCCCATCCATTCTGCATTTTACACAAGCCCAGTACCTTCTGTGACAGCACTGTCGGCAGGTGCTGACACAATCAACAAAAATGATGATGAACCTTTAAGATGGGTCTCAGTTGCTTTGATTCAAGTAGCATGAGATCTAGTGGAATCCACCGTCTTTTCCAGTCAATGAAGCAAGAGAAAACAGTACAGATTTCAAAGCAGCCGAAGGGATTGGGAGGCCCAGTTTCTGGGCTAATAGTATTAATGCATGGAGAGTTGATACTAAATACTTAAATTATTATGTATTTAAACACTACTTATCTAACAAATAAGTGCATCCTGCAGCTCCCGGCATTCCAGAGCCTCTTGCCTTCTAAAATGAACCTCTCTGCAGCCACTTCCTGAATGCAGCAATGTCAGTTACATCCCACAATTCCCTTTGAAAATCTCAGCTTTAATTTCTAGGTGGAAGGGAAAAAATCATTTATAAGACTTTCTGCTTTCACAAGTTATCTCCAAGAGGATTCTTTGCATCCCAAGAACTTGCTCCATTCTCAAGAATTCGCCAAGTCTCAAGAATTCAAAAGCATCTGAAAGATTGTCCAAACCAGCTCAGGGAACATGCTAAGAAAGGAAAAACTCTGAATACTCTAGCTTGGTTCCCCCTCAACCCCCACCCCACCCCTCATTCAAGACAAACAAAAGGAACACTGAGAAATTTTATTTTTCTAGAACTCTAGACACAAGGCAGGTTCTGTGACTGCTGGATAATTTCTAGATCGTCATGCACCTAAGTAGCAATGCCTCATACATCTATGGATCTAACAGTTCTTTGGTTTTTTAAAGTGTCCTAATTCCATTCCACAGTGGCAATGGGATTCCCTGAGCAGCTTATTTCAATGCAATTATTGCACTTTAAATGTTTAGTCACTTGGCCTTCACTGTCCATCCTTGTACCTTGTTACATACCACATAAGGCATTCAGTAACAGCCCAGAAACACACTGCCATGTCCTAGTGCTTTAGCACTGAAGAATGGGAACTCTGAGCTGACTTAGCCTGGCCAATTAGAATCTTCAGCCATTCTGTTCAGTTTTAGCTCCCACTCACTACATCTCTCATTCTCTTGGGTTTCCAAGGGTCTATTCCTTTCTCTTATGTGTTCATGGTCCCATCGCTGAGTGCTGAGCACTTACGTTTCTCTCTCCAGTTCCAAATGCTGATCTTTTCTCCTCCCTCTCTCAGCATGCTTTGCCTACCATCTCAACATCAGTCCTTTCCCACTAAGTCTCCTCATCTCAGCCATGTCCTACATCTCCTCTTCGCCTCCGGCCACAAGTCTCTCACATGCATCCTTCCTGGGGTACTGCTCCAACCCCACCTCTACTTTTCCATCCTGTGCCTACTCTTTTTTGTTGCCCTGAACTTACTGTTCCCCTGCACTCCCACTCTATCTCCAAAAAACACAGCATCTCCTTTGGTGATTCTTCTTTTGCTAGGAGGTGATGGGTTTGGAATTCTATTAGGTCATCATTTGCTGCCAAGCATGCAGGTGAGACCAGAGTATAGTTTGGTAGGAGGCCAATGGCTCAAGTAGTTTGGGCTAATCACAAGGGGTGCTTTGAAGACCAAGTGCCAGATCTTCAACTGATGCAAACATGCATAACTCCATCAACTTCAAAGGAGTTTTCCGATGTATGCCAGCTGAGTCTCAGTCCCTAGCATAGAATCTTGATTTAAAAAAACCCCAAAACCATGGTTTGGGACATCCTCAGAATTACTTGCTTTTTATTTTACACCCTTAATCCAGATACAAATTCCTCCTTGCCCAAGCCCTCCCAGCAAGCCATTCATTTCTAGCACTGGATGCCTCAGAACCAAGAATTAGATATTCAGTTTGGAGTTTTTAATGCAGTGATGATATCCAGCACTTTAAATGTCTTGTAAGATAATCAGAACTTTTTTTTTTCTTGGTATTATTATTTACAACTCACACCTGAAATGAGAGAGAACAGGAGAGCTACTTTCCAGGCGCGGCAAGCCAAGGGGCCAGCTTATAGACTGCACTACACTCCTGGGACTAACTCTGATCCAACCCCACATTCCCGCACAACCCATTTGGGTTGAAAAACCACAACCACGATAATGAGCAGTATCTTTATCTCCGTGCATCAGCTCAGAGGGTGCTCTTCGGGGAAAACATTAAAGTGACCTTCCACTCTTGATGTGACACAAATGTACACATATGCACAAGCTGCCAGATCAATGGCTGCTGCCTGCAGGGCTGTGATGTGGAATGGCTTGTAGCGAGGATACCAAACATTTTGACCCTCCTCAGCTCCCACGTTTTGTTTTCAGCAGTTGGGTGAAGTGATCTATCCATAGCACATGTTTTGGGCCAGACTCTGCTCTCACGCCACTATAAACATGGGGAAACATTTTGTCTGTGGTGGAGTTATCCTGATTATTAAGATGGCATCAGAGCAGAATCCAGCTCACCCTGTCTAAGGCTTCAGTTTGGCAAGGTACTAAAGCAGGTACCTAGCTCTCAGCACTTGAGTGGTGCCATTGAAGTAAATGGGATTACTCACACGCTTGAAATTAAGCACATTCTTCAGGACCTTTCTGAACTGGGGCCACACTACCAGAATTTGAACAGGACTCTGCTACAGCATCTTTTCAGGTCCAGGTCAATGTTTCCATCCCTGGGCCAGATCCTCAGATGACATAAATCGGAATAGCTCCTTTGAAGTCTATAGAGCTACACAGATTTACATCAGCTGAGAATCCAGCTCTGGCCTTCAAAGCCTTCCATCTGATTAGCCCAAACTCCCTGCAGAACTGGCTCACTCAGTGCTATCCTGATCTCCCCAACTACACATTCATCCCATTCCTACCTCGCCTGCAGCAAATGGCTACATCACAGATTTCCAAACCCACTGACCTTAACAGGGTTCTATTTCTACACTACTAATGTCAGTATAACTTATGTCGCTCAGAGGGGCGAATAAGACACTCCCTGAGTGACATGAGTTACACCAACTAAGTGCCGGTGTGGACAGCGCTATGTTGGTGGGAGAGCTTCTCCCACCGACATAGCTACTGCCACTCATTGGGGGTGGATTAATTAAGAGCTCTCTCCTGTGGGCTTAGAGCAGCTACGCTAGAGAGCTTACGGCACTGGTGCAGCTACCCCGCTTCATGCTCTCTAGGGGAGTGGTAGCCTAGGATTACCCAGGTTGTTCAAGGTAAGCATGTGCTTAAGTAACTTGCTGAGCTAGGCCTTAAGCACCTTCCAGATGAAAAGCACTGGAGATTTGTAAAACAATGTATGCTGGTGTAATGATTGCTGCGTTGTGGCTTCTTGGACACACATGCCCAGCCTCTCTGACGTGACATTCCAGGTGGTCAATGCTCCCTCATTCATATTCCTCCTACAGACTCGCTTCTTCTTTCACGATGCCTGCAACCACTAACCTATCCCAGCCAAAAGCTCCCTTCAACCCACCCCCTAGGATAACTCCAGGGCTTATGTATCTGGGTGCTCAGTTTCAAGACATGCATGTTCAATTCATGCTAACAGTGTGGCTCTCTGTCCCCTTCTAGTGGCCAGACCACGTACAGCAGGTTGTGAGGAAGCAAGGAAAGTACAGAGCTGCAGTGTCCATTCAGGTGCTTCACAAGCTGTCAGGGAGTAGACGTCACAAAGAGCCACCACACCCCACCTTGTTCGTTATTGCAGTCCCTGTGCTCCCTTCAGGCATGTGACACCCTACCCTACACGCTCATGCCCCAATCCCCACCACCACCCAGCAGCCAGAGGCACTACCTGAGGGAGAATTTCTCTCTGAAGTCACCCTGGCACAGTTCGGTTCAGTCTCAATGTCGCCAACTCTTGCACATTATTTTTTTTCAAAGTGATGGGATTTTGGTTGGGACTGAACCCAGTCTCGCCATGATGCAAGAAGCTCCAGCCCCCTAGCAAATCTGAGCCTTATGACTGGCAGCCTACTCTGTTTGCCGCCTCCTGGGGCCAAACTGCTGCAGGCAGAGCTCTCCCCCCCACATACAATATGAAGCCAATCTCACAAAATGGGAGGACGGAGCTAAAGAGCCCAGCTGTTCAGGGCACCTCCACTCCCTCTCCCTGCCCCATGCAACCAGCCTGGGAAGGGGCAGAGAAGAGTAAAGAGTCCCTGGAGCTGCCCCCCCGCCCCACATCCTGTAAGGGAGAAAGTAGAAAGGGGATCCTATTGCAGTCCCCCAGGCCTGGAAGAGGAGGATGAGGGGGGATGAACTGATGGGGGTGGAGGGGCTGAGGAGGGCTGAACTGGGTGGGGCAGCACTAATTGCTGAGCAGAAAACAGGCAGGTGTCAGGGTGTAAGCTCCTTCAACACAGGCCAAAAATCACCTTACCCAATACATTTGAGAACACTGGCAACACAAATTGTCACACACACACCACCCCGCACGCATCCTGGCAATGGAGAGTTCAAAAATCAAGAGACAGACCAGGAAATACAATATATTCTTTTTTTAAAAAAAACCTTCTGATCTGTTGGGCCAACTTCATGATTTTTTGAGGTAAAACTCACGATTTTTCATCTCTTGAGGTTGGCAAAAACTGAGAACTGCCCCCAAAGATTGGCCAAGGCTAGTGAAGGAGAACAGAGTCCAAAGCAATTCCATCAAGACCAGTAATGAATGCCTCATCAGATCACCTGTGGGGACTGAATAAGGGACCTGTGGATCTGAAGCATGAGCCTATATATCTTGAACGAAAGGATCAGGCCCATTAGCTCAGAGACAGTTACAGACTCACGGTCTGCCACACACAGTTTAGCCATTAGAGGGTGATGACAGAGTCACACTATGTTAGCATACACCAAAATTAAGTATTCGGGTACACAGGGCCTGATTTTCCACTCTCTTATGCCACTTAACGGTCCCATAGGCCTCCACTGAGTATAATTCCATAGATTAAAAAAAGATAAAAATGGATAAGACATTAAAATAAGTTTTTAATGCCCGGCTTGACAAAGCCCTGGCTGGGATGATTTAGGTGGGGTTGGTCCTGCTTTAAGCAGTGGGTTGGACTAGATGACCTGAGGTCTCTTCCAACCGTAATCTTCTACGATTCTAGACGGGATAACTAGCTCAGGTAATAAACAGCCTTTACCATTATTCTATGCATGGGAACCTTTACCTTAGGATGAGAGGCTACCACGCCTGAGACAAGGGGAAAAGGAAAAAGACAAAGCCAATGACAAAGCTGGTTAAGAGTAGCGCAGAAAACAAATAATAATTACTTCACAGTTTCATTAGGAGTCATCCGCTTTTTAAATTGCTAATGGCCCTCAGTCATTAAAACAATTCTGCATTATTAACCTCATTAGATATTTCGGGTCCCAGTTGGTAATAAAACCCCTCAGAAAAGGAAGAAAACATAGGTATTATTCTTCATTAATTAGGGGGGAAAGTTTCCTTTCAATTCCTTAAGTGTTTTGGGAACAATCTGAGAGAGGAAGAAAAGGAAGAAGAAAAATTAACAAAAAAATTAGTTTAAAGTACATAAAGTTGGTGGATGTCAACGAAGTGGGTTAGACTGGGATGTGAGAAGCTGCCCGTTTCCACCTTTTTGTGCTAGGAATAGGGATTTTACAATGCCAATTATTGGTTCAATACTCAATTGTCAAGGGTTTGGCCTACAATGAATACTACTGCTTGCCAAACTAAACAGTTTGAGAACAAACAACAACAAAGGCCCATGTAACTTTGCACTCATGAATCACCATTGCCTGTAACTATTTGAAATAAAGATCTGCTAAGGCTCCCAAGGCCTGAGAGTTTTCCTGAGGAGAAATAATGTGGTTCCGTTGTTCCATAGCACTGAATAGCCACTTCACCTCTGCCTCTCTGGTTCCAAAAGCAGCCAAGTTGTTCACATCTATCCAGGGCCCTGGTCCTTCTGTCTCTAACCCTTGGACAAAGCAAATCTTTGATAATCACTGTCCTAATTGGAAAGATTGAGTTGGACTAAGAGGGGGATACAAATAAAAGCCAGGCTGAATTCTCTTCTCCTCATTCTTTATGTGTTGCAGCCTATTAAAAGACTGTCCTTCCCTGCATTTGACCTTAAAGCATTAAAGTCAGGGGGACAAATTCAAACAAGTGCAATACCATTGAAGTCATTCACTTGTACCAGGGATAAATTTGGGACATACTGCCCCCTTGTTTGGCATACACTGAATAAGACCATTAAACCACATACACACAAACAGCCTGATTCTCCATTGCCTTGCACCTTGTGTAATCATTTTAAATAGGGCAAAGTGAGTACAAGGGAGTGTAAAAACACTGCTATGCCCTGAGTGACAGTTAGTGTAGACGGGGCCTTAGCCTGCACTGTAATTTATGGTTTCAAGCTAAACCAATATAAATCAAGTTTAAACTGAAATAAGTAAGTTTAAACACAAGGCCACACCAATTTAACTGAACTGGTTTAAAATTACACCTACAGTTAAACCTGTGCAAATCTGTGTGTAGATTAGGCCATGGACCCAAACAGGTGTTCAAAGAACTTACATTCACACTCATAAGTAAAGCTTCATCCCTTCTTCTTTTGTCCACATTGTGTCTACTGTTTACAACACTATGACGCCCACACTTCCACTCCACTCCTGAGGAACTCCTGGGTAACACAGAAGGCTCCTTTACACTCTATTGTCATCATGCCCAGCCATTAATTCTACTATATCAACTCAATTCTATTTCACATATTATGTAGCAGTGCATTAAATTTTGCAGATTTTATTGAATTTATTGAATACAGCACAATCATCAGAAATGTTTCCCTCTTTCCAAGGTTCCTCCAAAGATAGACCCATACAACTCATGGGTAATGTGAGATAAGAGTCTCTTGAGTCAGACTGATCCTTGTTTCAACTCCATTGACATTATCAAGAGTAACATGAAGAACTTGTTTACACATACAGACCATCACAAACAACCCCAAGTGTAGAAAAGTCCTAAGAGCTTCAGAGAGGTTACAACTGAGTTACATGAGGCATGAAGTCTGGTACTCAGTCTTTGTTCCAACAAAAAGAATTGGAAGGAAAGTAAAGAACACAGTGTTTCCCCTGCCTAGTCTCTCTCTTTATTTAGCAAAGAGAGAGATGGGTATGCCAACCTGCTCAGGTTTTGGACCCATGCAGAACTCAATACTAAAATAGTCAAGGTAGCATTGCACACTGGGCCAGAGGACAGGAAATTAACATGGGACCGACGCACACATTTGAGAACAGAAACTGGCCCATAATGAGCAACCTCTGTTACCACCTTGATTTGTCTGGATTAGGGATAAGCAAACCAATTTCAGAAAAAATAAAAATTACAACCCTTCCCCCACCAAAAATAACCTAATAAAATGTCGCCCATTTTCAGACCTAAATTGACCATTTTTTAAGGTTCAGAAATAACTTCATTTTTGCATCTATTTACACATTAAAATTGTCTGTGGCCAGAAGTTTCAGACCTGATTCTGTTGCTCTACTCTGTGTTGCTACACACACCTGTGCAAAATGTAGGCAGAGTGGGTATAAGTTGTTATCAAATCACAAGAGATTTACATTCACTTTGCACAGATGTGAATGATTACACAAGAACATTTCAGCGTTTTTTTTCCCCCCTGGATACAGGAGGTGTGAGTAATTCAGATCAACTCTTGATAAGCAAGCAATCTTCTGGATGGTTTTGCAATTCAAACCCAAGCTCTCAAACATCACTCATCGCTGATCCAGAATCATATTGACAGGGTGGGGGAAAACCCTAAGTGCTAACCACACAAGAAGTTGTAAAGGGGTAATATGAGTTCTTCTGAGCATCAAAGCCCATAAATTATTGTGATAGACCCAGGCCAGTTGGGTACAGCAGAGTAGCCATATTGGGATCCAGCCTAAGGGGGGGGTCCACAGGACCTGGAAAACCAAGTAATTGCGGGGGACAACTAATGAACAACAGGGACAGGAGTGCGGTCAAAGGGTCAAACGAAGGGAATCGGATGGGGACACCGAGCAGAGGACCCTGGACAGCGCCCACTGCTCCTCAAAGCCGTCAAGGGAGTCAGTGGACGCCGTCCAGAGGAACTCTGCCCGGAGGCGTGAACGGACAGAGGATCAGAAATAGGCCCCGCAGTCGCAGGAGACTCCATCGGCCAACCTCCTCACCCTGGTTTTATAGATGGCCACTTTAGCCAGGGCCAGGAGGAGGCTGACCAGGAGGTCCCGCGACTTAGTGGGGCCACGGACAGGGAGTGCGTAGATAAGGAGGTGAGGAGAAAAGTGCAACCAAAACCTTAACAAAATATTCGTGAGGAGCCAGAATAGGGGCTGCAACCTGGCGCACTCCAGGTAGACGTGCACCAGGGTTTCCCTCACGCCGCAAAAGGGGCAGGTGTCCGGGATTGGGGTGAACCACGCCAAGTACACACCCCTGCTCCCGGCCCCGTGAAGGAGCCGCCAACTGATATCCCCGGCGGGCCTCCGGACTAAGTGGAATATAGGCTGGCCCACTGGGGCTCCTCACCCTCAAGAGGTGGCAGGAGGTCCCGCCACTTTGTGTCAGGGCGGGACGTGAGGGTGGGGAGCACGAGCGTGTATAGATGTTTCCTTGGCATGGTCTGGTACAGCAGAGTAGCAGAAGGCAGATATACTAGCCACTGGATTAAGTTTTCTGTTCCCTGACTGACTAGAGCATGGGCTGCTCCAGGCTAATAAGAACACCTGACTCCAATTAACCTGCAAAGAGTCAGGTGAGGCCATTAAGCTAATGTGACCACCTGACTCTAATTAAGGCCCCTCTGATACTATAAAAGGGCTCACTCCAGTCAGGCAGAAGGGAGCCAGAGGAAAGGAAGTGTGACTGAAGGGCTGGTTAATGAAGACACCCTCAAGTCACTGGTAAGGGAGAAGCAGGAGAGCTGTGGGGAAGTGGCCCAGGGAAATGTAGCAACTCTGGCAGTGAAAGATTGGTTGCCAACAGCTGCTACCATTAGGGTCCCTGGGCCGGAACCTGGAGTAGAAGGTGGGCCCGGGTTCTTTCCCCCACCAACCTGCCACTACAGAAACACTTCCTGGGAGGGGAAAACAGGCCCCTGTCAGGACAGGAGGCTAAAATGTTTTGGTATAAGGCTGTAGGAACAATAAAGACTGGGAATCCTCTCACCAACCTCCTTGCTGGCTTATGAAGAAAAGGGCTCAGTAGACTGTATCCTGGCCCTAGAGAGAGAAGGGCTACGTGGAGGGTTGCAGTGAGCCTCTGAAGCTAGCATAAACTGCCTGGAAGCGTGGGACCCTTGGAGACAAGGCTGGAGCTCTGCCACATTATGTATTCATAGATTCAAAGATTATAAAGCTAGAAGGGACCATTATGACCATCATATGACCATTATGATCATCTAGTCTGATCTCCAGTATAACATAGGCCATAGGACTTTCCTGAATTAATTCCTGTTTGAACCAGAGCTTTTCTTTTAGAAAAACATCCAATCTTGGTTCAAAAATTTCCAATAAAAGAGAATCCACCATAACCCTTGGTAAATTGTCCTAATGGCTAATTAGTTCCATTGTTAAAAAAATGCACCCTAGTTCTAATCTGAATTTGTCTAGCCTCCACTTCCAACCATTGGATCGTGTTATACCTTTGTATGCTAAATTGAAGCACATTCTATTTTCAAGTTTATATTTCCCACGTAGATACTTATAGACTGTGATCAAGCCACCCTTAACCTTCTCTTTGTTAAGCTAAATGGACTGAGCTCCGTGAGTGTATCATTAGAAAGCATGTTTTTCAACCCTTTAATCATTCTTATGTCTCCTATCTGAACCTTTTCCAATTTATCAACATCTTTCTTGAATTGTGGACACTAGAACTGGACACTGTGTTCCATAACTAGGGGCCTGAGAAAATCGTGGCTTTTTTTGTTGTTTGTTTTTGTTTGTCTTTTAAAGAAAATTCACAGTAGTGTCACAGGTAAAGTAGCAAAATTTCAAAGAACATGCACAGAACATAGTCAGTGAAAGGTCCCTGCATCCAGTGCTGCCGCCACTTGGAACATGTGCTACAAGCCACATGCTGGAGAAGACCTGTAAGCGTGAATATCTACTTCCACCTCCCTGCTGAGGCCGCAGCTGCTCGTCTTCCAAGTGGCAGTGGTGCTGGCTATTGTGCCTTGCATAAAAACACCAGCCATTGAGTCCTCCCTTTATTGCCGCTCCGACATCACACAGCCACTTACTGTGAGCTACACCAACCATAAGACTGGCTTGCGCAGATGCCTGCTTCTGCCTCCCCACTTGGGGGGTGTGGGGAGAGGGAAATCACAGGATTGGGTTAATTTCATAATTTCTGTGCAGTCTGTGAAATCACAGTTTTCTCAGAGCCTTATCCATAGTAGTCACACAACTGCCAAATACAGAGGTGATATAGCCTCTCCTTGTTCTTACTCAGCATTCCCATTTACACATCTAAGGACTGCATTAGCCACGAGGAGCCCCTGTTTAGCTTATTGTCCACATCATCAATCCCCAATCTTTTTCAGAGTCACCACTTCCCAGGACAGAGCTCCCCACCCTGTAAGTATGGCCAGCATTTGCCTGTACTGAAACACACACAGTTTGTTTGCATTCAGCTTCACAAGTGATCCAGATTGCTCTGTATCAGTGACCGGTCCTCTTCACTATTTACCACTCCCCTAATCTTTATCTCATCTGCAAACTTGATCAATAATGATTTTGTTTTTCCTTGCAGGTCACTGACAAAAATGTGAAATAGCCCAGGACCAAGAACGGATCCCTCATAATCTTGGAAAAAGTTAGAGAAAGATATCTAAGAAGGGACAGTGCTCAGCAATAAAAAATGGGTTAGAGATTTGAAACACTGCACTGGAAACAACTATCTAATGCAATAAAACTTTCCTTAGAAATGCCCCCCTTGTATGGGGATTAGTACATCTAACTCTGACCTACTTATGCCACTACGTCCTATATCCTTTATAAAGAAGAAAATACATTTCAATTTAATGCACTGAGGTTATTAGGATTCAACTGACATCTACAGAGGACTAAAGATATGACAAGGGAAACTAAAACTAATATACACTTGCTCCTCTCACAAAGATGTCTTAAACCTCCCAATTTTCTTCTTATTTACAGTATGGTTACTAAAGCAATTATGTTGTCAGCAAAAGTTGTTTATCATGTCAGATACTGCAAGAACTTCTGGAACCTACTTTCATTATCATAACAAAATTCTGTGGTGTTTTTTTTTGGGGGGGGGTGTTAAAATTGAAATACAGAATATTGTTCTTCAAATGATTATTCAGCAGCACCTCTGTCTTTACATCCATCTTTGAGTCGCTGTTTATCTGGGGGAAATAATATGCCTTGTAGTTATTAATGATCCCATGGAACTTTTTTCCAAAATTAAGTGGGGTGTGAAGAATATATGCCAAGGAAGCCCGGATTGTTCTGATATCATCCAACCCAGTCATCAGTCTTATTAGTCGTAAAGTTTTTTTAGTTAGTGTCACCAAGATACAAAGCCAATGTGGGAAAGTCAGAGGTAACTCATTATTTCAGTTTTGACCCCATGCCTCTTTTCAATAATTTGATGTGGTGTTTGCCCACAATCTAAGAATCCATCTTATTCCAAACATTAGAAACAACTACATCATACAGTCCCACCTGCTTGCCCTACATTGATATCAAGAACACAGACTGACCTGAATTGCTGAAGAAAACCTAACTAGTATGGCTACCAGGAAGCATGAACATTCCCTCAGACGTAAATATTTATTAGCTAGAATTCCCAAGGACGCACCCAGTGCAAACACCCCTTCCAAGAAAACTCCTGTGAAGAGATGAACATAACCTACAGGATTTTTAGATTGATGAATTCTGACAGGAACAATCACCCTAACAAGACAACGGAAGGGGAGAAGGGAATTGAGGCCCTTAGGGCTGCGATAGCGGTTTCTAGATTTCTCCTGGTGTGTCCTTGGTGAGCTCTGTGGTTTGGTGTCCTTGCTGACAACATCCCCCTCAGTCGGTACTGTAGGCTCATGAAGTCTGCTTTACCTGGATGAACTCTGTACAAGTTCAGCTTGTCTGCCTAAGAACTTGGCCTATACAGAGTTTTTCCAGTCTGTCCTTACAACATCTCCCAGTACAGCACATGTGAGGAGATGGATGCATGGGGTCAAATTTTGACCTGCACAGAAAATATTTTTAGGAGTTTCCTATTATGTTTCTCTCCTTTTGGGGAGGTTCATCAGAAGGGAGATCTAAGCCCACAATGACTCTCCAGAGCAAGATCTCAAAATTAGAGCTATCAAGCAATTAAAAAAAATTAATCACGATTAATTGCGCTGTTAAACAATAATAGAATTCCATTTGTTTAAATATTTCTGGATGTTTTCTACATTTTCAAATATATTGATTTCAATTACAACACAAAATACAAAGTGCACAGTGCTCACTTTATATTTTTGCACTGTAAAAAAACAAAAGAAATAGTATTTTTCAATTCACCTAATACAACTACTGGAGTGCAACCTCTTCATCATGAAAGCTGAGCTTACAAATGTAGAATTATGTACAAAAAAACCTGCATTCAAAAATAAAACAATGTAAAACTTTAGCACCTAAAAGTTCAATCAGCCCTACTTCTTGTTCAGCCAATCGCTTAGACAAATAATTGTGTTTACATTTGTAGAAGATAATGCTGCCTGCTTCTTGTTTAGAATGTCACTTGAAAGTGAGAACAGGTGTTTGCATGGCACTGTTGTAGCCAGCACCACAAGATATTTACATGCCAGATGCACTGAAGATTCATATGTCCCTTGGTCCTTCAACCACCGTTCCAGAGGACATGCGTCCATGCTGATGATGGGTTCTGATCAGTATCAGTCCAAAGCAGTGCAGACCAACGCATGTTCATTTTCATCATCCGAGACAGATGCCACCAGCATAAGGTTGATTTTTTTTTTTTGGTGGTTTGGGTTCTGTAGTTTCTGCATCAGAGTTTCTGTAGTTTCTGCACTGCTCTTTTAAGACTTCTGAAAGCATGCTCCAAACCTCGTCCCTCTCAGATTTTGGAAGGGACTTCAGATTCTTAAACCTTGGGATGAGTGCTGTAGCTATCTTTAGAAATTTCACATTGGTTTCTTTGCATTTTGTCAAATTTGCAAAGTGTTCTTTGGACCAAGTGAGGTGGAAGGCCCATAGTGAGGCAGAAAGTGTTCTTAAAATGAACAACATGTGCTGGGTCATCATCCGAGACTGCTATAACATGAAATATATGACAGAATGCAGGTAAAACAGAGCAGGAGACATACAATTCTCGCTCAAGGAGTTCAGTTACAAATGTAATTAATTCATTATTTTTTTAACGAGCATCATCAGCATGGAAGCATACCCTCTGGAATGATGGCTGAAACATGAAGGCACATAAGAATCTTTAGCGCATCTGGCACGTAAATATCTTGCAACGCCATCTACAACAGTGCCATGCAAATGCCTGTTCTCACTTTCAGGTGACATTATAATTAAGATGTGGGCAGCATTATCTTCCATAAATGTAAACAAACTTGTTTCTCTTAGCAATTGGCTGAGCAAGTAGCAGCACTGAGTGTACTTGTAGGCTCTAAAGTTTTACATTGTTTTGATTTTGAGTGCAGTTATGTTACAAAAAAATACATTTGTATGTTGAACTTTCATGATAAAGAAATTGCATTACAGTACTTGTATGGGTGAATTGAAAAATGCTATTTCTTTTATCATTTTTAAAGTCCAAATATTTGTAATAAAAAATAATATGAAGTGAGCACTGTACACTTTGTATTCTGTGTTGTAATTGAAAGCGATATATTTGAAAATGTAGAAAAACATCCAAAAATATTTAATACATTTCAATTGGTATTCTATTGTCTAACAGTGCTATTAACTGTGATTAATTTTTTTAATCGCGATTAATTTTTTTGAGTTAATCACGTGAGTTAACTGTGATTAATCGGCAGCCCTACTTAAAATATTAAGGATTTTTATCAGCTTATTTTGAGATCCCTTTACCTTGTAACTCAGGCTCTGATCTGGAGACCTGACCTTCTTCCCATAAGGGTGAATTTGACTGCTCCTGCTTCTGCCTCACTACGGGCCTTCCACCTCACTTGGTCCAAAGAACGTAAGGTTCATGGGGACAACAAGGATGGGGCTCTTTCTTCACCCCGTTGGGTGAGGTACCTAGGCACACGCATGCTGGACATGCTTCTCCCAGCTGAGTCCTGGCTCAGATTCAGAAAGGAAAATACAGAAGTCTGGATGTGAGTGATATGACCTGCTCTGGAGTGTAAGGACCCACCCAAGGATGTCCTGGGAGATGAATACGTTCCCATTTTGGGCTCAGATTTCTCCACGTTGGTTTGGCTGCTTGTGCACCTCCCCTCAACTTTAAAGTCTGTTGATTTAAGGGCCATAGCAGGGCATTCCAGAACAAGGGCTCTGATCCATGAGCTGAGATCCTAGGGAGTCAGCCATTCTCAGACGTTGGGTCTCTGGTGAATGAAAGGAACTCTGAGAAGGCTCCTCAGGCACCAGTCTCTAGCACAGAAGGTCCCGGGGAATTATTGTTGAAGCTGGGTACAGGATGTCTGAGTGAGGTTCGCTGAGTGTAAAGGCTGGGTGAACCTCTGGTACACAGAAAATATGGCCAGGTGGATGATGGTGGTTAAATACCCCTCACTCCTCTTACTGATGCTGAGTGTCTCTGCTGTGTCTGAGGTGTCTTCCAAACCATTACTTCTGGTCATAAGGTAGTCAGGTGGGAAGGGGTGGTACAAGCAGGAAAAGGGTCTACAGTTAGCTCCAGGGTGATGTTGTACCCATTCCTGGATTGCTCTTTCCTCCTAGGAAGAGGGATCACCTCTAGCTAAAAAATGTCCTGTCCAGAATATACTGGGCAGTTGTTCAAAAGCATGCTATTAATCTCCGACAAATCTCCGACAAGGTCCAAAGAAAGGATACAAATGCCTACATAAACTGTGGGAATGCCCAAGATTCAACTATTGTGGCAGATCAAAGAGAGAATTCAATTCATTTTTAAATGTGACATACAATGCTGCTAAAATTTTCATACTTGGAAATACAGCTCTACTGAAACCAGTGTATTATATGAACTAACAATCCAGGATCTTCAGAGCCACTATGACAGCTACATAGCTAATCTTTCCAAAATGGAAGTAACACTCTGCCTAATGCAGAACAATATGTTTGCAATTTACTAAATCTAAGAAAAATTTAGAAAGGACTCCTTGCTGGTGTTTAAAGGAAATTCACATTTTACAATCAGACCTGGAACACTTTTCTAGAACGGCATGGAAGGGATCCATGCAATCACAGGTAGAAATATAATAAAACTAAGTACCCGCAAAGACAGATTGACTAGATTTTTACTTATCATCAGAGTTGCAAATATGACTCCTTATTTCAATGATTTCAGGCAAAGAACGATGTTCTGAATTTCAATAATATATTTAATCTGAGAATGAGTGGCAGTCAGATATTGCTATGGTATAAATACCTGGGGGCGAAGACAGACACACAGACGACAGGATATCAACGAGATTTGGAAAACAGTAGTTGAGAAGTAAATTGAGACACAGAAACTGACTTCCCCAGCTCACACAACCAGCTGAGATCTGGAAACGGAAGTCCTGACTTCTCAGTCCTTTAGCCTATATTATGGTCACACTGCCTCCCTATTGACTTGTTAGTGTAATTAAAACTAGAGGTGGGCTAAGAGAGAGCAGTCAGAAGCAGGTCTGCATATGTGGTTCAAGAACCACAGTGCTAGCGCATAAGGAAGTGGGGGGAAAGAGACATAGGGAGCCGGTTCCTCACACACAAGCAGAAGGGCAGGGATCTCTCCATAACAACACTCCAGAGAGCTAAGAAAGTAGGCCAGTTAACTTCCCCAGTGGGAGATTGTGTGCTGGTTGGGGGTTTCCAGCCCACTCCCCCTCCCACCTCAAACTGTCTAGCAAAGGAAGTGCAAGCTAATGGAGCAGGTACTCATTTCCACATAGGGAGCACAGTGCATTTTACTGTGTCCCTGTGGAATCCTGTCCAGACTAGTAGGAACCCTACAATTTAGGATGTACAAGACAGAATCTATGCTCATCAGGATTTATTTTTCAATATCAATCCATCAGTCTTCTTTGTTTAGAGGGGGTCCCTCCCAGTCAGGGTGCCCTTATCACCATTCCAAAATGATAGCTTCTTGCTTATGATAGGAAACAGATGTACCGCCAAATACTGCTCTTACTTTCAGTGGGATTATATACCAATGTGAAAGCAGATTATGGTCAGAGATGTTGCTCTATGTATTATGAATAGAGCAATGAGCACTCTGTATGGCATTCATCTGCTTTATAGCAAATATTCTAAAAGTCTTCTAAGAAATTAGTCTGAACTCAATTGCAGAGGTATAGGGTTAATATTGGAGATGAACTACACTAAACTTCCCTTACTCACTGTTGCAGCTGTAGAAGCCTTCAGGTAAGTTACCTAGTGAGACAAGAATTATCTGGAGCTAGTCTAATTCCACTGTGCTCAGAAATCTAACAATCAGTACATCATTTGTGGAGAATCTGCTGAAGTTCCAGAAAGACTCCAGCAAAACCTCAAAAGTGAGCAGAGCTACAAGAAATGGGGATTTGCTTTGTAAACATACCACATGCACCACTCAGCGAGCGAAGAAAATAGAACCCAAAATACCCCTCCTACTACCAGTTGACTAGAACGGGAAAGTGGCTGACTATGATATCTGGTGAGAAATTTATTTTTAAAAACTTAAAATTGGACAGTTAATTGTATTTGGTAAGTGCTTCTGACAGCAATTCATGAGCTGACCAACAATTATCTTATTCATCCATCAGGTGTCAGAGGATCACACAAGGATGGAACCCAAAGAATTACATTCCGAATGGTATTCTTGAACAAAGCAAAACAACACAAAAAGCGTTCAGCTTTCTCTTGAAGATTTCTCCAGTCCCTCCAACACCTACCACACATACTATTCAAACAAAAGGATTCCTCCATCTTAGGTACTTTTCCACTCCTTGTCTGGAAACGATCAACCTTATAAATCCATTCCAACATCACACTCGGAACAGGAAGGCCTGAGTCGCCCAGGATTTAATAAAAGCGGCAAAAAGTCCTGCGGCACCTTATAGACTAACAGATGTATTGGAGCATAAGAATCATAGAATCATAGAATATCAGGGTTGGAAGGGACCTCAGGAGGTCATCTAGTCCAACCCCCTTCTCAAAAGCAGGACCAATCCCCAATTAAATCATCCCAGCCAGGGCTTTGTCAAGCCTGACCTTAAAAACTTCTAAGGAAGGAGATTCCACCACCTCCCTAGGCAACGCATTCCAGTATTTCACCACCCTCCTAGTGAAAAAGTTTTTCCTAATATCCAACCTAATATCCTAATACCTAATAATTTCCTAATATCCAATAAGCTTTCGTGGGTGAATACCCACTTCGTCGGATGCATGCTTTTATAGATCCAGACTAACACGGCTACCCCTCTGATACTTGACACCAGGATTTAATGAAGTTTGTGTTTAAATTGAGAAAAATTAATGCACTCACATTAAACTTGGACACTGTTTAACCTGAAATGGATTGAAAAAATGCTGCTCCATTGACATGCAAAACCACTGTTAGTATATTGCAACTCAAAATTATATATGCAATGGGCACAGTTATGCCAAACCACTCAAACAACAAAAACCAAGCTAATTTTCAGAGATTTACACACGTTCCTCAAAGACAGATATTTCAAGCTCACAACATATTCACCAACCAAACTTTAATCAGAGATACAATTATAAAACAATACGTTCCATGGAAGGAGATCTTCTATTTATATCTGCATATGTGTATTTCACTCACTGATTCCCAGGTGTTTCGCACCCTCACCACTAAAATTTTGTTTAGTTATGAAATTAGTGCTAAATATTAGAGCTTGAGAGAGATGTAAAATGTACTGTACAAATGCAAAAGGAAAGCTCTGTAGCTTGTGGTGGTTTCCCAAATGAAACTTCTTCCACCTATATCTACTTCCCATCATTTTGCTTTCAGATATACCTCAAAATGGTGTAGTTAAAGTAGGTATAGAAGACAGGTATGAGAGATAGTAAAAGATCTAAAACTGCAGATAGATTTCCACATGCGTATGGAGCGTTCCATTAATCGGAGGCGATTCCCAGACTCCAACAGCACTCCATACAGGAGTAAGGGTTCACAAATTCAGATCTGTTGGCAGGAAAAGGTAGTTAAGGTACCCACTGTTAACTAAGGTAGTGTGGTTAAGAGTGGTAACTATAGTGATGCAATGAGGGTACTGCGATTAGCTCAAGTGTTAGCTAACAGTTATACTATTAATTTCAAAGTGCAAAGGTTGAATTCAGTTGATTCCCACCCAGAACACCAATGTTCAATGCTGCATTTTGACAGCCATCTCTCAAACACAACTCTCACTGACATCAATGCCCAAGAGGGGATTTTTTGAGAACGGGGCCCATATATTGTAGAACTTCCCCTAACACTGATGAGCAGCAGTCACCCTGATAAAGTCAGCATTTGCCAGCAATTTGGGAATTTGACTTAGTAAGGACTGAGCAGAAACTAAAGACAAAACTGTCGCCTCCCCTTAGATACGTGTGCAGTTGGAGAAGGTGGAGACGTGGGCGAAGAAGGAGCTTCTCTCTCCCTTCTGCAGGCTGCATAATGGGTCCAGAACTGCAGCCCTTGTGCTCTGGTGAGCATGGCATCACTAGCAAGTTACTGCCAATTGGAGCAATTTGCTAGAAAGAAGGCAGTAAGGACATGTGGAGACATGGTTCCACTTACCTCACATACCAGCTGGCCGGTCACGCAGCAGGGAAAAGTATCTTGCATTCCATAAAGGAGTGGCACAGACTATTTTCCCTCCAGTGCAAATGCAGAGCTCCAGAAGACACTCTTGATCCCTAGGCCCTGTGCAGAGCCATGCCACCCCGACTATGGGCCCTGTGCTATTAGCACAATGTAGCCTTTAGTAAGGACCTCAAGACTGTGCCATTAATGTTAGTGAAATAATAATGATGGGGCGCTTTTAAGAGAAAGGTGTCCCAGCTTATTTTAAGAGCTGTGCATAAGAGCTTTCACAGAATACTCCAACCGTGAGGTAAAAATTAGGAGTTCTTACCGGCTGAAAGAGCCATTTTAAATTTCACACATTGTTGAAGGGAAGCCAAAAGAATGACAAGAACAATGTGAAATCTCCAACATAGCAGAAATAAAAACAAATATCAGGTTATAGACTACAGGGCACGAGGCAGGATTTCGATTTACAGAAGGCTCCCTGTCAGATCTGGATGTCTACCTCCAAATATCCATTAAAAGCCTACAACATTAATTACGAATGGGAAAAGATAAAGAGTTCAATTCATTTTGTTATTTTGTTGCAGGCACTTCATGGCTGTCAGTTTAACTTTAAAAGGGGCCCACAGTGAAGATAACCCTGTAAAGAGGATAACTTGGAACTTAAAAAAAAAAAAAAAGTGTACTTACCCTACATATGGTTCTAACAGATGTGGTTTTAAATTACCTTTGGGACCTAATAATGTTTTTTGAATGGACTGAATGCTAAATATTTGGCTTCTCCTATGACAGACGTGAACATTCAGTGGTTTAAGCAGAAAACTCCCCATTTGTGTCTTTAACTGGCACGCTTTTCATTTTCAGCCAACATTGGTCAGCGTGATTTAATACTTTGGGCTGTAATCCCCTCACCAGCAACAAAAAAGATGAAATTGTTTTAAAGAAATAAAACAAAACAAAAAAAAATCTTGTAAACAATACCAGTCTGACTGCATTGTTTCTTACACAACAACAACTCTTGCCGCCTGCAATGGAAACTCACCAGAGAGGACGGCGGAGGAAGAAAAACGTTAAATAATTCAAAGCCACTAACATCAAGTCTGATGTAGGTATAAAAATAGTTACAAAATACCACACTATACATGTTTTCATTACAGGAACTTTGGCTTACTTGAAGACATAAGAACCCCCACCCTACCTAGGGTGACCAGATGTCCCAATTTTATAGGCACAGTCCTGATATTCGGGGTGTTGTCTTATATAGGCGCCTATTACCCCCCCACCCCCGTCCCGATTTTTCACACTTGCTATCTGGTCACCCTAACCCTACCACGAGTCCATTCTAGCACCCTTCATTAATCAAGCATTCACAATCCCATCTATTTCCACACCAGCATTCAGATTTTCTAACGATTTGATGTTGCTGTATTGAGGCAAAGAGCCCTGCTCCTTTACACAAGATAAGGGCCTGATCCAAAGTCCATTAGAGTCCATGGAAGTCTTTGAATTAAATAGGCTTTTGATCTGGCCCTGATTTAGGCAAACTGCCTAATACCAAAGCCCCTGCAAATTGTGCATTGCAGAGTGATGGGATTACTACAACCAACTCCCTGTGGTGCCACCCCCTCCACCCCCGCCGCCCCAAATAAATAAATAATAAAAATCCTCAGTGTCATATTGTCCACTCCCATATACAGTCTGAAAGATGGGCCTTTCTGAAATATTCCAGGGAATATGACGTAAGCGACTGTGTAACCTGTACCATTTCTGCAAAGGTTACTCAAGGTATTTTTATTTGCATAGAGGGGAGGGACAGAGAAACAAATCTGAGCATCAGTGAAATGAAGAGGGTGCACACTCATTTTTATCAGCAGCGTGAGTTTCTGAAGTTGTAGGGAGGAAGTAAGTAATACACAAAAATAATAACAATAATAATCCAGGCCATTTTGTTCCATGCACAGCATAGATGTTACATTATTTTTATAGCTCCACATTCTTGGGGGGAAATGGAAAACCAGGCAATCTCAACAGCACTAGCATCCCAGTACTCGACAGAAGTTGATAAAATCCTTTCCCCCTTTACCCCCCCAAAGTCAGCCTCTGATTAATTTGTTTTTTGTTCCTTTCTTCCAGCTAGACACTTGCTGCCTGATTATCTCAGAAGAAGACATAAAAAGCAAAATTTTTTCAACAAAACATTAATTATGCAGAAGACATAAAATCATGCAAAAACAAATGATGCAGGTGCATAATAACGCAATTCCCTGGAGCCTGTGATCGGCAGCTTCCACCACAGACGTCTGCAAACAGCTGACATTTAAAGGCTTAGGTGGGGTATGCACTAGAAAAGAGAGGCAGATGGGGGCCACTACGAGATGAACCATTTCTTCTTCTCTCCAACCCCAAATGATACTAGTTTCCAGTCCTACAATGAGCCCCATGGAGACAGACCCCGGCACCCATATTCAGCTCCACTGAAGGCACTGTGGTTCCATGTGAAAGCAAGTGTTTGCCTGATCAGAACTTACTGGGGGATAAGATCCTAAACAGAATCTTGGAGAGTATTAGTAACTTCCAAACCCTGCTGACCCTGAATCTAGTCGTCAGATTAATATGTTTAGCAGAATTAATTTTAATGGGTTGATATGTTCAAAAGATTTGGGTTTTTTTTAAATCAATCATGGTGGAATTTTCAAAACACATTAATTATAAACTTTCAGGCCAAAATTTTCAAGGCTAGGTACCTAAGTAGGGTGTCTCAACTTGCAGACCCAAAAATGGAGTCACCCCAAATTTGTAGTCACTTTTAAAAGTTTGCACCACCTTTACATTAGATAATTTAGTCAAATATGCATGTACTACTGAACCTCCTGCATTCCAGGGTTTTATATGTCCCAGTGCTTTTCATAAGTGGCCAGTAATTTTGGGTCCCCAGCATGAGACACATTGGACCTATTGCTTTACAGGTGCCAAACACCCACAGTAAAACACTTCAGTGAAAAACAGAGGCATCAAAAATTAGGGGCCCTTTTTGGAAACAAAGGCTTAAATGACTTGTCCAAGGTCACACAGCTAATGTATTGCAGAGAGGTGAATACAAGCCAGATCTCCCGATCCCCATTTCCAGGCCTTCATACCAAGGCTATCTTCCCACTTCTTTGTCACCGAGAGATGATATTTAGCATTGTTTTTCTAAGCATATAAATAATTATGACAATATTCTTTGAATGGTGGAATCACATTAACTGGGTTTACAAAGGAATAGGGGTGTCTCGGCACAGTTCCATGCATTAGCAATTTCCTTCCTGTACCTGTTTATACATATTTTCCACATGTGTTTAAAATGTGACCCCTAGTTTTAGAGAAGAGATTCTCTCAGTATTTCAGTTTGCGGTCATCACGTACCTGTCCTGGGACCCAGCATGCAATACACAGCTGAGGAATCATACGTCTTGGAAAAATCCCAACATCTGAATGTATTTAAGAGGTAGTCCACAGTAGTAATGCTACAAGAGCACACAGAAATCCTGGGACAAGAGGGAGTGAATCATAGCAAATGGAGATGGAAACAGTCATCATGATGGGGTGAATTGGCCTTAGCTCATTACCAGTAACTATAGAAGTTTTCTCCCCATTCAGGTCTCACACAGGTGTTCAGGGTGAAGTAATGAGGTAAGGCTACAGACACAATGCACTGCTCAGAGGGAATACCTGAAATGCTTAACAATAGCAACAAAAAGCCCAAGGAAAAACCCAGCTACTCAGTGGAGGAAAGGGGGAAAAAAAAACTTTTTGAGATGGCAGAACACTACATCCAGTGGTTACAAGCTGAGTTGTACTGTGGGCTGCAGGAGAAGGGGATCACTTTCTTTTCACTTCCATCACATTTTGCTTTGTTGATAATGTTTCTGTTCAGACAGCACGCAGAAAATCAAGAATGAAAGCCTAACTGAGTCTGCTTTTTCATTGCCCAGCCAGCTGATCCTCTCCAGAAGCTTCTACTCACCAGGTTCAACCCCTCGGCCAAGACAGTCCATTCGCCTATTGAGTACGAGTGATCCACAGTGAGCAGACTGGCTAGTTAAGGAGAAGCAATGGATGGCCATTATGGGAGTGACAAAAATACCTCAACCATGAATGGCATAACACAGAAGAAAATGGAAGCAAGTTTTCCTCAGTACTTCACAAGGAGAGCCACCTTTTCGGATGGGGTGGGAAGATACAAAGAGGACACTGAGGCCTTGCTTCTAAGCCACCCTAAGGTCCTACTACGCCACTCTGGCAACATATAAGGGCCTTAAAGTAAGTGTAAACGTAACTGCGGCTCATTTTAAGGCACCTTTACACTGCCAGAGCCATGCGAAGGGAACTTCCGTGTAAATAGAATCAGGCTTGCAAAACTGCCATGAAAATTTACAAGCCCAACCGCAAGATTTAGTATTCCACCCTTAACAGGAAGTTGAAGATTAAAAGAAAAAAACTAATGATATACTTTCATACATTTTTGTCATTTGTCTGTGATTTCTAATCATCAAAGTTATTGTAAGATGAGGGCACTGTCATCTAAATGAGGATTCTTCTGACAGAAGGCATATGAACACAGAGGTGTGAGGCTGGGCAATTTGCGTGATTGCTATGTCAATGCTGCTTCTCTTGGGATTTCTTTCCTTTTAATCCCATTCTACAAATCCTGCAATGCTGGATCCCTTTGATGCAGCTTTGTCTGATTCTCATTAATTGCATTCCCTTCTTCACCAGGAAGCTTGAGTTTTTGTTACCTGCTAATATATATACACCTGAGTGTTTGTGTGTTTATATATAAACTATACAGATTAAACACACACACAGGTTGGCAGATGACAAAATGTCAAATTTTATTTTATATATATGATTAATAGGTGGGTCTGGTAACGTTGCCTATTAAGGTTGCCCAACACTTCCCATTATAAAACCAAATTTTCAGTTGCTTATAACTTGGTCAAACTACCCGTTCAGGCTGAAACTTTCCATGCTTGGTGTCTGCCTGAGGCTGATTGTTCCGTCAGCACAGTTGAGCTGTTTCCAACAAGGAGGCTAGGGAAAAACTATACTGTGTTGGCCATGCTAAAAAATTCTGGTGGCCTCTTTGTTTGAAATGCTCTAGCTCCTGATGTTTTGGAGTTGGGACTTGAAATTTGCCCTAGGAGAGGCCTTTGTGTTGGGGGCATCCTTATTGCTATTCCCACAGAAACCCACACAAATTTGGTTACATTATAAGCCTTTGGAAAAAAAAAATCACGGTTCACACATTGTTCACTAGAGACTTGCTAGAGCTTAACAGCTGAAATCTCCAAAGATCCCATCCATGTGCGGGGGGGTCCAGCACGGGGCTGAGCATGGCTCTCCCTTGTGGCTCTAGGCTGCTAAGGCTTGTGCCAGGTCCCGGAACTGAGTGCAGGGAGACCATCTCGCCTGTGTTCTCTATACCCCCCCTCTGTTGGTGCCCAAGCAGTATGGAGGAGGAAGTTGTCTGAGTCAAATGCAGGAAGGGGGGGTTGAAGAGCCAGACCTGGAAGGGGAGCAGACTGGGACAAGGAGCTGAGGGTGGGGAGAGTTAAGAGAGAAACTGAGACTGGCTGGGCAAGGACAGGAAAGGAAACAGCATGAGACTTGGATCAGATGAGGAGCTGGGTGGGGTAGGGAGATTGGGACTAGCTGAGCAAGGAGATGGAGACTAGGAGGCAGTGGTGGGGAATGATGGCATGGGGAGGGGACGCAGATCAGACAATGAGCCAAGTTCCATATGTGACCATGTAATTAAAGACTATCATAATGCACATGCACAAGGGGGCCAAATTAAGGGTGTACAAGCAACCTTAATTCTGGCATTTCTCATTGTGTGAGTGCTTGTCTTTGCAAGTTCAGTAATGTCCTTTTAACATAGCTTGTGCTTTTTTTGAGGAAAAAAATAAAAAGACACCGTAGTATTCAATAATAAATTCAAACCTAAAATCAATGGACAGTCACATCCACCAACTTCATGTTTTATATTGCTGTACTAGTAGTACATATCTGCCAATGCTCCAGTCTTAATTGTAGCCGTGAAGCAGAATCTTGAACCATGACAGTTTTCCTATACTGTAGAAAATACCAGTGTACAAAAGCTTGAGGTGATAATGAAATCTAATTGAATTCTCTCAATTTAAATAGATGGATAAATGTGAATTGGTAAGTGTGGCTCAGCAGGCCTGTCCACCTAAATAGGCCATCAGCAACTTCTCCCGCTGTTTTTTTCTAATCTCGTTTAAAAGTGGGATGTGTCAAAACCTAGAAAGCACATCTTATCTTGGAATCAGAAATCTGAACTGTCAGCTTTATTCATTTTTTTCCTTCTGCCGATTGCCAGTATATTCATCCACCCTATGACTCAGCTCTGCAATCACACATGAAGAACAAACATTTAAATAACTCTTTTTGGGAGGATCTTATCATAAAAAAATAGTTCTGCCAGTGTTTTCTGTTAATGGTGTGAGACGGAGCGTGAATCCACCTTTAGAACAAGCAGCTTCGTTCACAGCAAGTGTAGATGCTAGGCATAAGGCTTTATGTGCATCAGGATCAAACTTCTCAAGGAATGTAAACTTTCTGCAAGAAATATTTGTCACTTAATATAGCCAAAGAAACTTGCCCTAATATTCATATTTCAACTATACTGCTGGCTTAAGTTTTTTTTATTGGAAACAATTATTCAAGAGAGCCGGAGAAGGAAAATATTTATAGGAAAATAATTGGACTATCAGCATAGTGACAGTGGAATGGCACAGAGGAATGCAGATCCGACTTTTTTTGCTTGTGTAGAACTACATCATAACAGTCTATAATAACACCACTTCTTCTGAACTACGGAGATTAGGTAAAGAAAAAATTTTCACTCTGATTTTTTTTAATCTATATCAAAGTGGAAATACATTTTTAAAGACTATTTTATTAGAAGCTTTTCCTCTGAAAACATATTGGTCAAGAAGGATCCATGAATATCCAATTCACTGGCAAGTGGCGCACGTTATTCTGTCAAAGCGCCCAGAAATGCCAATCTGTCGGATCAAAGCAGAAACAGAATATTTTAGCTTTTAGTTATAATAAGCTAAATTTATAGAGCTTGTAACAGAGCAAGTAACTATCAGTCTTTAAATCTGAACGGACTGATTTACAGAGTTTCATCTCTTTGAATCAAACCAGGGAGAGGCAATTTCAAATTCTGTTGTTTCAATTTTATATATGATATATTTAAAAACACACAGACACACACAAATAGGGGTCTGTCTGAGTGTTTAAGCATCCAGTGCCAAAAGATAAACAGAGAAAGTAGTGATAATAAAGAAAGAAAAGGAACAGGTTTGTTGCTTATTCAACTATTATTTTTGCAGTAAGTGTTAAAAATGGCATTGATTTTAAATCCTAATAAGAAATCATTCATGTCACACAATATTAATCTTGCCAAATCTCTCTCATCTTTCTATTACTGGAATATTTGTAACTTTTGATCTGGAAACATCAAGTTACGTAAGATTGTGGTTCTGCTCCCTCGCAAGGATGTGATTCTGTCAGAAAATTAACCACTGAAGCAGAAATTCTAACAAAACTGGAAATGACTTTCCTGGGAAGGAGGAGGATAGTTTTGTTTAAGTATCTCAGCTATTTTTAAGTGGAACCACAGTCAGTGTTTTGTTTTCTTGGGTAGAAAAATGGTATAATGCCAGGTTGAAAAAAATATGGGCAGCCTATTTTAATTGAAGAATTACACACATTGGAGAAGGAGAGAAGTGACATTTCAGTTATAACGCACTCTAGGGAGAAAAAAAGAAAAAACCTCACATCACAAGTACACCCCTTAAACACAATGAGAATCAGTATTTCAATTATCATCATGCTACCTGCACACAAAAATAAAGTGACTGCATTTTAACTAGTCGAGTAAATGAATTAAGTTAGAGCTACTGCAGAAAACAGAGAATGCAACTTCGTCTCTCCCAAGCTCCCTCCTCCTGTAACCCGCCAAGAAGAGAGATGGCATTTGCCCTCTCCCACCAGCTTAGCAAAATCGTCAGAGAAGGGTACGTCCCTTCCCACTCCCTCCCCACAAAAAATCAGACAAGCAATTTTCCTCTCATCCACCCTTTTCTTTTCCCAGTAGCCTTCCTTTCTGCCATACCCTCTAAAATTAGTGAGAGCTAATTTCTCCTTCCCTCTCAGCTCCGCACCAGCTTTAAATTAAAAAGAAATCCATGAAGAAAACTTGCCTCCTTTTCTCCTGCCATGGATTAAAGACAGCTCTCCCCCCCACCGCTAGCCCTCCAAAAAAGTATCTGAAAAACACCCCCTCCCCCCAAAAGGGGATCTCCTTCCCACAGAACACACACAGAGAAAGTAGGGGTGAGCTACAGAAAGAGATCTCAGCAGGATCCCCTGTATGAGCAGAGCACATGTTAGAGCTGTAGTTGGAGCTCCCCGTTGCAGTGGCTTTTGGAGGGAATCAGGCTGAGGGGCAAAGAGGAAACAGGTTGTTTGCAAACACCCCTCACCTCAGCTCTACACAGACCTCCTGCCTCTTTTCCAGGAAGATCCATGGCAAAGCGGTGGACCCAACACGAGGTGAGCAAAAACACAAGTAGTGCCTAAACACTTATAGCAAATGCCCCCTCCACACATGTCCTCCCCACTAGCCTCTCACACAAACCCCAAATCCGCTAGAAGCAAACACCAGTCATTTCTTTGCACAAGCATTTGCTTCTCAATAGCATTGTTAAGGATCATGGGAGCAGGAAATCCTAATGGCCCTGAACAGCCTGAGCTAGCAGGATTTATCCAGCAGCACATAAGAGGCTGGGATAGAAGAATCTAACTGGCGGACTTGCAACTGTTACAAAATAGCAAACACCAGGATGTCCTTATCACAAGCAGCATCACAAAAGTGAGCCCAGCCCCACTCTTCTCAGTCCTTGCTTTCTGGGGGGAAAAAAACAAACACAACTGTATGGGTCAGCGGGATTTTCCCCCTCTATCATACAGACAAAAATATATGCTAGTCTGGTTTCTTCATCAGAGCCTATAAAGTGTTACAGGCTGACACAAAGGGGGAGGCGTCTGACTCTGAAATAACCAATGAAATAAATTCAATACAAACTACTGATTTAGGACCATCCTCCCACAAATTCCCCCCAACCCCCACCCAAAGATAAGAATCTGTGTTTACTGTGGCTGATATCCTGCCCTTGACTTGTTGTTCCTTGGTCCAACGTGGGCACAATGTGCCTGGCTGCTGCTGGCACACGTGACTGTGGTATTTTACAGGTGTATATGGTGGATCCTGGGTACTGCAGACACAGATGGCGTACACAGTGGAAACGGAACACTTTCCATGTGAGGGGAAGGGGCTATCCCAAAAGTAAACTATTTGATTGGGGCCAGATATGCAGAAAAATAGGAGACTTGGGTTGGCTAGAGCATGTTAATTTGTCCTCCCCAATTTCTTCAACCTATGGTCCAAAGCACTGTAACATGCGATGAGCTGCAACACCAAAGCACAAGTGAATGTGTAAAGGACACAGCCAACTTCAACTTGTCTTTTGCGTCACGACCTTAACTCTATTTTAAAAGTGGACTGTTAAAAACTCATTTGAAAAGGACCGGGAGGCAGGTGTGAGGAAGGTGAAAAACCATAATGAATAAAACTTTCCTGAAAGCACAGGAGCTGAGCAATCTGCAACCCAAAGACTGGAAAGTTTTGGCATCAAATATTTTGGCAGATCTATTTTGAACGTTTGAATAAAATATGTTAAAATGTGCTCATAATCCAGCCAATAAACTGGAAAAGACAGTAACAAATACATATTTTCTAATCATTTTCAAAATATGTACCATTTCTTATGTGATTGACACCATAATCGTTTTCAACCCAAGATAGTCCAGTGTTATCCTGTAAATAAACAGCTCCGCATGTAACCTTTACAACATTTCTTTTAGAATCACTACACGTATGTTAACAGTTGCCCCTTTCAAAGTTAAATATCACAGCAATTTTATACCATTAATAGATTTTTAACAAAATACATAAATAGCGCTAAGAAATGTGGTTAAGGAGCCAGTGTGTTCTGTTATGTAATCACATTTCATGTTTTCGATATCCAAGTTGTTTAAAAGAGAAATCTTAAAAAAAAAAAAAAGAAAAGAAAAGAAAAACAAAAACAAAAAAACCAGATCCCCACTCCAAATCTTTTCAAAAATGCCAAACTATTTGTGGGGATGTTGGAGGGGCATGGGGGGTGGTGAGCAGGGGTTTAAATATAATTGCCTAGAAAGGGATTTGTCTCCCAAGTTGTAGTCTGGCAGATTTAAAAAAAGAAAAAAACAAACTGAGAAATCCACCCTTTGGAAAATGTGGAACACAACCACAACTCTAACACCGATCCAAATGTAAACACACACACACACACCACGATGGGGAGAGGGGCGTAGGGGTTAGGAGAGGGGACTGTGGCCATATATAATGGCACCCTCTTTTGGCTGGTATTACTGATTAATAAATAAATAAACAAACAAACATACATAATAAATAATAGAGCTCGCAACCTGGGCAAGTCGCTGGCAGCCTTTCCGGGAGGACCTGACACCCTCGCCCACCCAGACGCGCTGGAGCGGAGGGGGGGGAGGTAACCCTCCCAAACACACCCAAGAAGAATCCTAAGTCTTACAGGCGCAGGGTGCCGGCTACACAGCAGGGATCCAGCCCAGCATCTCTCTCCGACGCTGGGCTCTGCTGAGCCACGAGCTCTGCCCGACCGGACCGGGGCTGCAAACAGGGCAGAGGGAGCGGGGAGCTGGAGCAGCAGCTAGGACGCGCCTGCGAAAGGCGAGAGGGAAGCCACGCCACGCAGAGGCTGGGGGAAGCCGGCCAGAGGGGCTCTTTTCACAATGCACGGAAAGTGACCGGCCGGGGGGTGGTCTGAAGTGTCTTGCTGCCCGAAAAGGGCTTTTCTTGCGGGGGGAGGGGGGGGGAAGAGCGGCAGATTCAGAGAGCGCGCTGGATGCACGGTGTTCCCCAAACCCCGAGTACGTGTGCGGCGGGTGGGGGGAGGGAAAAGAGAGAGACAGAGAGAGCTGGTGGAGGAGGAAGAGGGAGACATGCACTTTTCCCAGCAACACGCCAGCTTACCATGTCTGCAGGCTGCCAATGCCACTTCTCCGTACGGCTCCTCCGCGCGCTCCCAAGCCGGGCAGCTACAGCCAGGCGCAGGGGCTCGGCCGAAGGCGGCTCCGCAACGCCACCGCCGAGGCTGGTCCAGCTTCTGCCCAGGCAGAGGGCTGCCTGGCAGGGACTGGCCAAAATAAGCAGCTGCAATCCAAAGGCTTTTATTTAAAGCGCCCCCTCCCCCTGCCTCGCTCGCTCCCTTACACCCCTCCACGGAGAGCGAGGAAGAGAGCCCCGCACAGGTTGCATGAATGGGCGGCAGGAACCAATCCTACAATGCCTGGGAATGACAAGCACACAGGCATTCAAAGCTGGTCTGCACCACGCAGGCGAAAAAGGAGGCGGGGGGGGAGGCAGGCTCCACTCAGGTGATGCTTCCCATTTGCCGCCTGGCCGCGGCACGCAGCCCCAGCCCCCTGCTGCCACTCCCGCTCCGGCTCGGGGTGGCCTCCGCCCTGGCAAGACTTCGGGGGCTGTCCCCCGGCAGCGCGGAGCAATGTAGTTACCGACACGCACGCCGCGATTCCTTCCCAGCCGCTAGTTTCTGCTACTTGCCTCCCGTCTGAGCCTTTTGTGTTATTTGCTCAGCGACCACAAATAGAAACACCGTCAAGCGGTATATATTTTTTTTTATTTAGGCATCTATAATTATATTGCTCTTTCACAAATACGACGGGGGGGAGAGGGTGGACTGCAAACGTTTAGTTGCATAACTCAAAAAAGATTATTTCTTAAGGATGAGGGAAAAAGAACATGGTCAGTGTTGCATTTTTTTAAAAACATCCTCATTCTGGAATTTTTTTTAAACTTTACTTCAGTGGCAGCAAATCAAAGTGAACATTTTGCCACTTAATAGTCTCCTAAAAGAGGCAGGAGGGTTTTGTGATTAAGGTACTGGATGGGGTTTAATTTTCAGCCCTGCCACTGACATCCTGTGTGACCTTGGGCATGTCACTTATAACTAGGGCTCTACCAAATTCACCATCCCTTTTGGTCAATTTCACAGCCATAGGATTTTTAAAATTATACATTTTATGATTTCAGCTATTTAAATCTGAAATTGCACGATGTTGTAATTATAGGGATCCTGACCCAAAAAAGAATTGCAGGGGATCACAAGGTAATTGTAGGGGAGGTTGCAGTACTGGTACCCTTATCTCTGTGCTGATGCTGGTGGTGGCTCTGCCTTGAGAGCTGGGCAGTTGCAGAGTGGTGGGTGCTGGCCAGGAGCCCAGCTCTGAAGGCAGCCACCAGCAGCAGCACAGAAGTAAACACAGAAGTAAGGGTGTCATGGTATGGTATTGCCACCCTTACTTCTGCATTGCTGCCTTCAGAGCTGGGCCCCCAGTCAGCAGCCGCCTCTGTCCAGCTGCCTGGCTCTCAAGGCAGCAGTGCAAAAATAAGGGTCCCATAGTATGGTATTACCACCCTTACTTCTGCATCCTTTTGGTCAGTTCCCCCAGTTTGAGAAATGCTGGTCTCCCCATGAAATCTGTATAGTATAGGGTAAAAGCACATAAGAGACCAGACGCCACAAGAGGAGACCAGATTTCACAGTCCCTGACACATTTTTCATGGCCATGGAAGGGCCTTACTTATAATCTCTCTAAGCCTTGAATCACTGCTTGTAAAGTGGGTACAATACTCCTTCCTTTCCCCCCAACCCTTTATCTGTCTATTTAGAATCCAAGTGCTTTGAGGCAAGGGCTGTCTATACTAAGTATTTGCACAGGGCTTAATGCAATGGGGCTCCAATCTTGGCTGGGGCATCTAGATGCTACTTTAACACAAATAAAATATATACTAATAGTAGTTTACTATGGAATGAGAGGATATGAATGTAATTGTGAAATTTAACAGTAAAAGTTTAATCATTCCATGTTGCCTTCTACACTTGGACTTGTCATCTTCTCATTCATGAAACAACTATCCTCTCCCATGTCAAGTCTCTCCTCAAAATTCAAAACCTTTCAGTAATTACCAGTGAATGGTTTCTGCAACATCTCAGAAGAGAAGCCTCTTGCACTGTGCTATATAAGTCTAAAATGTTTAATGTTTTACATGGAAGATCCTCGGGACAGGGACTGCATCTTCCTGTATCTTCACATCATGCTGAGCTCATGTAAAGCACTCAGTGCTGTTTACACAAAAGACGTGGTGCAAAATAACGGCTAGATTCCATGGAAGTCCAACATGCAGAATGACTGAGCCCTAAAACTGTACAGTCTAAAGACTATTACTAAGACTGCAATACATAATGCAACAATTCAGTGTACACTGGAACTGGCTTTTCACATGATACCTTTAAACTATATAGAGGCAAGACTGCTGCATCCTGCTTTTCTTTCTCTCCAGTTCTCATCCTAACATTTCCAACCCTCAGAAAGAGCAAAACGGTTCTGTATGTTAATCCAAACCCAGAAAACAAAGCAAAACGGCACACTGCAAATCTGTATCATCATAAACCAGCAGGACTCTCACTGCTATATGGAGCAAAGATCTATTATGCACAAGAGCTGCTGTTATTAATGCTTTTTAAAATTGTATATATTAAAAATGAACTATGTTTTCATTGATGTTATCGATTCTGGAATACATGCAAACCAGGAAGAACCCAGATTAAGGGAAAGGTAATTTGGGTCTTTAGAAGGGTAAATTTTAATAGGAAAATGTATGTTTCTACCAAAATATGCCTCATCCAGATTCAATGGTAATTGTATAAGCCTTTCAAAAAATCGTACAGTATGCGAGCTTCCAAAATTTCTGAACAAGAAACATTTCCATTTAAATGCCAAGAGGCAATTTCCCCCTTCTTGTTCAATACTAAATCAGTCACATGAGCAGCTTGCATTTGATTTTAGAAAGGAAATGGAACATCTTCACTTGCAATTGCATATAACTTTTGCTTTCCCTTGTTCTTTTACTGCTCTTACTGGTTTGTAATACTTTCCCATAGTTTTGAAGTTCTTCTATTTCATCAAAACGTTTACTGCAGCTATTTTATTTTTGAATACATTTTAAAAAAAATATTAATAGAAACTAGTGCACCCGAGTGCATGGTAATGCACTGAGTGTTTGATAAATTCAAATTTAACAGATCAGCATTCTTTACATGATTGGCCTTTCCTTGTTAACTGAACTAGACAATGATGCTTTTGGAAAATTGAACAATAGTAAATTAAATGGGAAATGTACTTTGCTTAGGAAAATCCCCTCGCTTCAATTCAGAACAAATTACTGTGTCTGAAGAAGTGTGCTGCATGCAGATTTCCAGAATGTTTTTATGAGGCTCTTCATTTAAAAATGCCTGTGTTCACCAGCACAGACGGTCATATCATGCACATGTTCTGCAATGTAATAAACATGCAGCACTGCAATGCTCTGTGCAAGATGCAGGCTACGGAAACACAGTGTTTTTGCAGATTTTGTAAAGAGGCTACATCTGGGGTACAAGAAGGTGATTAAAAAGACTAATGCATCAGCCTATTAGACCTTCTGCTCCAGGGGACAAGGAGATCAAGTCCTGGAGCTGCTGTTCAGATTATTACTTAATGGTCCTGATGTCAGGTTGTGTTTCCACGCTGACATTTGCTCCCAGAAAACAATGAAAACACAGATCATAAAGTTCTCATTCATCAAGCAAAAATAGCAACATCTGCTGTGGTCAAAGGTGTCTTGCTAGAGAAGTTCAGCAGCAGAGGTGTCTTTAGCTGATTAGGTATGCCCTTACCGATAGATGCCACACCAGCTGACAGCCATTGCTAAAGAATGTATTTTTCAGGAGGGTAATCAAAAGGCATAGATGCATGTATTTTAAATCAGTGATAGTTAAACACTGCACAGACCCTATCCAAACCCTCACCTTTCATAGAACATAAAAAGTCCATACCTATTGTTGATACTAAAATTGCCCCCATTTTTTCTTTATATTTTTACAGGAGAAGTCATATCCACTGTTCCCTCTAAGCTGTGCGCGTGTGTGCACACACAGATCCGAAACACCGTGTGCACAAAAAATGAAATACTACATCGGAGCTAGGCCAAAGAATCATTTACGGGCAACTTTTGACATTGTTCGCCCGCCATCTATCAACACAGCCAGATTCTACTAGCTGGCAAGCGGGGGAAAGGGAAAGGTGGTTAAATTTCCTTTTTCTAAGTATTCAAAAATGACATTTATAAAATAACATGGTGTAAAACTATTATTATCACAAATTGCAAATTAAAACTTTTTAAATGGATAAGCATTTTACTCGCTTGGGCGCATTTGCCTCATGGCGCACAAATTTGAACTCTGCTTCAAAAATTTGAACACTGCGTCAAAAATTTGCACAGAAGAAATTTTTTGTGCAGACAGCCTGTCAAAAATTAGAGGGAACATTTGTCATATCCTTCATATTCTTAATTGTTTTATTCATACAGTCCCTTTCTTCAGTCCTTAAAGCTTTTGTGGTCTGTGCAATCCAAATTTAGAAATACACCATTCTTCTCTCTTTCCACCACAGGAGCAAACAATGTTCCTAACTAAACAGATTTTGCAAACACTTAATCTTATGAGAGTAATCTTATGAGAATAATTAAAGTCAATGGAACTATTCAACATAAGGGTTTGCAGGGTTGGATAGTAAAAAGTTTCATCCCAAAGTCCCTAGTTGGGTTAGTCATCCTGTTAAAGTTAATGGGGTGACCCACATGAATAAGGCACATAGGATCAGGCTCCAAGGACCCTATGGGACTATTCATTGAGTAAAACATTAAGGATGTGCATGTGTCTTTGAAGGGCAGAGGCCCCAATCCCACACCATATCATGCATGGGCAGCCCCCTCCATCTACGTGAATGAAGATCAGGACCCAAATTGGTAGCAAAGTCTTCGGATCTGATGTAATCAAGATTCAAAGCCCACTCAGTATCTGACTCCCAATAAATAGGACCAGTTACCTTAGGATGCACAACACAGTGATATTTTATGGCCAAATCCTGCACTCTTGACTCCTGTCCAGATTAGGTTTTTATGTGAAAACCCACAAAAAGGGGGATAATAGGGAGAGCTCCCTCAAACCCTTCCATTAGGGCGAGTGGGATTTCCCCATTGCTATGTGAAGAAGCAAACGACTCTGTGCTCTGGTGCCTCCATGCTGATTCTAAGGCCCCTGGCATCTCTCCCTAGTTCTGCTCAAATTGCACTGGTGGCTTTGTGATGAGGGGTCCACTGAGTGGAAGGGGAGGGGTTGTTATGTCTGGGATTTTATCAGCTGATTTCCTGCCAGATGCTAGAGGATGCGGCATGATGCACTTCCATCATGGCCTGACATTCACAGTTCTCCACTAGATCCATGACATGGGGAGGACAGGACTGACCATAGACATCAGCATTTGGCCCCAAAATAGCAGGTCTGTCACAACAGCTTGAGCTACAACACCATGCCCTATGTCTCTCTTTCCTTGATTACAAAGCACCAATTTCTGCAGTCATGCCACAAGGCCCAATCCAATGGCCACTGAAATCAATGCACATAAGATGGAGCTGAAGATAGGAGCAGGCCCTTAACCCTTACCTAGGCAAAGCTCCTACTGAAGTCAGCTGGACTTTTGCCTTGGTAAGGATCACAGGATTTGGCCCACATGCTTGTAAACCTTTTTATTTGTGTATCACAGAATATGCTTACAGTACAGTGCCAATAAAACAAACCTACATACGGTAAGCACAGTAAAATCAAGAGCACAGTTAAAACCATTTCCAAACAGTAGCTGAGCTCTACCGCTGATACCCAGTTCTATAATTCTGTCAGGGACCAGCATTCTTACTGGTAATATGTACAAGATAATTATTTATAGGCAATTAGATGTAAGGTCTTTAAGTGTATAGGTCTCTATTCTCCCTCGCCTGGGCCTATTATTTTCTCTTTCCCTCTGAATTATTTATAATTTAACTCTGTAAATGTATTGTTTTAAACTACAGAAAGCATTTTGCAATGTAGTTTGCATGAAAGGAGCTCACTCTACAGATAAAGTGGTTGGGTATTGTATAAACATGTTTCACAGACCTTATGGGGCCAACTTAAAATGAGAGAGTGATTCTCTTATTCTAATTTACGTGGAACCAGGGGTCTTTTTTCTCCAGAAACCCTACTCATTTCTTACTCAAAAAGCAGGAAGATTTGCCTAAGGAAGATGAGGATCATGTCAAAAGGAGTATAAATTGCCCAGAGAATCAAATTTCTCCTCTCTACTTATGTGTTTTCCTCTCTGAAAATTTAGAATACCTTTTTTTAAAAGAAATCCATGGGATATGACAGAACAGCCTTGAACAACTCTAATTTAGAGGCTATCCCCTGTGTAACTAGCCATAAGCACATTGAAACAGTCCCCAAACTATAATTACTCTTACTGTACCAACACATGACATCCAATTGATTTTACTCACCTCACTGTACAAAATGGACAGAATAGATCATCAACACTTTTATTTTTAATAATGATTTCAGGCTCAGAATCATGAATAAAGATAGTTTGATACAGAGTCTTTTTAATAAAGGCACTTGGCTACCATGCTAATGGGTGCTGTATAAGAATCTATTTAGAAAAGCCATGAGAGTTGGAATTGCTGTTAAATTATAAGGGAATATGTAGCCTATCAGTAAACGTAAGGCCAATTTCCCCTCCCATTTAGGGCACACACTAATTGCAAAGGAGATTTTAGCTCACTGGGACAAATTCTGGTGTCTTATACACTAGTGTAATATCATCTAGTTCTTAGATAATGATACCTAGCTCTGCTAATTTTAAATCAGTTACTCCAGAATTATGCAACAGAATCTGGCTCAGGTAACATTGTATAACATACATCAATTTACATGCCATGGGAAGGAAACAACTATTTCTCCTCACAACAGTCTCAGTATTATCAGAAGAATAGATCTGAATTGGGGACACTCTTTCCTTTAAAGGATAGCATCTGAGAGAGAGAATTACGAATCATACTTTGCACTTCTATAACAAACACCTTTCAGCCAAGTATCTCACAGTGCTTTAACAAACATGAATTTACTAATGACCTCTGAGGTGACAAAGCAAGCACATCGTTATCTGATTGAAGAGAGGAAAGATGGGCTGGTGGTTAAGGCACTGGGCTAGGCCTGAGAAGATCTGGATTCAATTACTGACACTCACACACACTTCTTGCATCACTTGCTAATCTCTCTGGGCTCAGTCCTCAGTCCTGAGCCTGGCTGAATGCCCACTCAAGGGAGTAAAGGGCATCAGAAACTCCTGCTGCGTGGGCTACCTACATCACCAGTCTCTGCAGGGGAAGGAGGAAGAGTCATGCCACTGAGTTACTACTCCCCATCCTGCACAGGGGAGAAGGTAATAGGCAGAGCCTTGGCTCTTCCCCTCAAATAGCATCTTCTAATACAGTACAGTGGTTCTCAACTAGGGGCCACGAGCAGGTTTCAGGGGGGTCCATGAAGCATGGTTGATGTTAGACTTGCTAGGGCCCAGGGCAGAAAGCCAAAGCCCCGCTGTGCAGGACTGCAGCCCAGGGACCAAAGCCCCACCACTTGGGGCTAAAGCCGAAGCCTGAGCAACTTAGCTTGGCGATGCACCCTGTAGAATGGGGCCCCAGGCAATTGCCTTGCTTGTTACCCCATAACACCTGCCCTGGCTTTTATATGCAGAAAAACAATTGTTGTTGCACAGCTGGGCCATGGAGTTTCTATAGCATGTTGGAGGGGCCTCAGAAAGAAGAAGGTTGAGAGCCCCTGTTCTAATATATATGCATTGGTCCTGCTTCAGCCCAGAGGGCTGGACTAGATGGCTTCTCCAGGTCCCTTCCAGCCCTGCATTTCTATGATATATGTCTCCTGTGTGTTCTCCAGATAGATTATCTCAGTTTCCTGAGAAAGCCAATACTGATAAGGAAGAACAAGCTGAAATATATACCTCATGTGTCATTAATAAATATTACTACCCATAAAAATGTAGCATTTATATAACGCTTGACAGTTCCACTTCACTTATTATTAATATTAACCAATTTATCTTCAAAATACCCCATTTTAGGTAGATATTATTATCTCCATTTTACAGAGGAGACAGACACCAGGCTAACTTCTGCTCCTAAGTTACACTGGTCTGAGTTTGGATGGTCCAGCCGTTAGGGTGCTAGCCTGGGACTCTGGAGATTCAGATTCAGTTCTTAGATCTGCCACAAACTTCCTGTGTGACCTTGGCCAACCCACTGAGTCTCCCGTGTGCCTCAGTTCCCTACCTGTATAAGAGGGATAGTAGCACTTCCTTAGCGTAAAAGATTGTGGGATGCCTTTGTGCTATAGTAATGAGGTCCATAAGAACCTAAAGCAGATAGATATAAAAGACCTGATACAAACTCAAGGACATTACATACATATCCCTGTGTATATAAACCTTAAACCAGGGCTGAAAGAAATTCAAACCACCCTATGGAGTTTAAAACACTGCTTGCAGACATACTCCTCCTTGATTTATGCTTCACTGAAATTTATAGATAACAGACCAAATTCAGCTCTCAGTGACGCTGCAGTAGGTCTGCTAAAGTCAGTGGTTTTATTCCAGTTGTACACCAGCATAAGTGGGAGCACGTTGTCTGGGCTGGCGGGCGCAGTCGAAATGAGGAAGAATAACATTTTCCAATGTGGAAGGTCACTCGTAATTTGAAACAAACAGGGACGTCAATAGGGTTGCCTGAAGTTGAAGAAGGTCCTTTATCACTATGATGTCACAGAAAGAACAGAGTCCAATCCTGCCAACCTTTACTCACATCTGTCCATATATATGTGAACATCTAATTGAAATTAGTCACCTAACTAGGCATTTTGCAGCATCAGATCTAAAATGCATGAATATCTGAGTTTTCATGAGCAGACACATTCTTCCTCTAGAATTGTAACCCAGTGGAGTTTTGAAAGGACCTTAATATACCTTTAGGTAAAATAAGGTTAGTTTGAGTGGTATCCCACATAAGGACTCCTCGTTGTTTTTGCTGACACAGACGAACACGGCTACCACTCTGAAACCTGTCACCACATAAGTGAGTTTCCTGCAATCTCTTGAAAATCAAAAATAGAAGAATCTGATCATGCAAATCCTTATATTCATGAATACCCTTTAGAAGTCAGTGGCTACACTTACATCAATAGGGGTGGAAGACTGAACCCTCTGCTTTGCAAGAGCAACATTGCCAATTGGTGATATCTGAAGAAAAGACTGGTTACTATGCTCGGGATGTTGAGGAAGCATCAGGTTTCTGGGAAATATACAGTGAACGTTATCCTGAATGCTACAGTAACATCTCTGCATGTTTTGTACTGTGCTAATATTAGGTGTGCTCCTTACTTTATAAATGCACATATCGCATGGGATGGGTGTTTGTAGCTAGGCTACCAATCCAAATAATAATGCAACCAATGCCATCAATTTCAAAATGCAATGAGCGATATTACACTATTGAATCTTTTATTCTCTCCCTTTTAAGGCTGAGTCTAGCACTGCAGACAACTTTCATAAACAAGCATTAAGTGAACAAGTAAACAGAACATCAAACAGGATTTTAAACTCACTATTTCGTCTATTGCTGTTCATACCATTATATCAGGAATTTAGGTTGACTGAGGTTTGTTACTTTTCTTTTTAGTGATTATAGGGCCTGATCTCACAACAATTGACTTTACTCCTGATACAAATCAGTGTAAATGAGATCAGCAAGACCCTCTGTAAACCAGTGAGCTAACACACTGGCCTATGCACCAAGGTGATCCTCAAGCTATCAGCAGATCCCTGGCCTCACAGTATCAACTCTGAGGCAGCTGATTAGTCACAGGTAGGGATATCCTTAAAAGGCCAGCCAACCTGTGACATCCTCATGGCAGAGTAAAATGTGACTTTACTACCTGACACTGGCTACTTATTATAAGGTTACACACCCACTGAAATCAGAATAATTGCAAAACTACCTGGAGAAATGTTTATATTTCAGTGACCTGATCCTGCAATAGGCTATGTAGCCCAATCTTCACAATGAAATCAGTGACAGATTTTCAGAATATGGTGTGTGAAAGATACCAAACAAAATGAGCGGCTGATCTTGCACACTCTCAATCACATGAATAGTCCTACTGGGTATGTCTATACTGTAAGTGAAGGTTTGCTGTAGCATGGGTAGGCATATGCATGCAAGCTTTAATCTGGCTTGCACAGGTAAGAATAGTAGTGTAGACAAGGTGTCATGGAATAGTAACCAGAGTATGTACCCAGGTGCCCTAGTGGGTTTATACTCTGGCTGCTAGCCTGTTCCGCCACACTACCATTACCCTTGCTACCTGGATTAAAGCTAGCACAGATATACTTACCCGTGCTACAATCACACCTTCACTTGCAGTGTAGACGTATCATTGAGGCCCATGGGACTTATCACATTAGGACTAGTCATATGTAGAAGGGTTTGCAAGAGCAGGCTCTGAATTTTAATTGCATTGCTTTCATTTTTAGTTTAAGTGATGATTAAATGGGGCTGGATGAGCAACAGATTTGTGTTTGGTCTCTTTGCCTTTTGGCTCTAGCACTAATTGGCCCATGCTGCATGTTAGGCCCTGATGCTGCAATTGTCAGAGGGCAGGTGGCCTGCTGCGTGGGCAGAGAAGTCTGTCAGAGCACTATCATTTGAAGGATCAGGGTCTATTCTGTAATATATATATTATTTATTCTATTGTGTCAGGTCCGAAAAGCTCTCACTGCCTTTTATATTACTACTGCCAATACAGGGACCAGCTCTGCCAGTCACATTCTTGTCTCATTGTGTTTAGGTCCTTAGGCTGATCTCACCACGGCTGTATCTGAACACTAAGCACCTTTCTTTTCACGCTGAGTGAGCTGCCGTGCACTGTGAGTAAGGGTGGCAGAATCAGTCCCACATTACCAGACAGTCAGGTGTTATCACCCATTTTACATTTTCAGATCACAGGGCAAACATTATTTAATTCATCTCGCTAACCACCCTGTGAGGGAGATAAGTGTCAGTTATCCCCATTTTACAGCTGTACAGACTGAGGCACAGAGCCGTTATGAGCAACATCTTCAAAACTGGGAGCCTAAAATATTAATTTCCTGGCCTGATTCTCACTTACGTTTTACCTCTCTCTGGCAGCATAAAGGAGCCTTAAAGTGGGCTTAAATTATACTTATGGGCACTCTAAAGCCCCGTTACAGTATAAGGTAGTGTTAGTGTAAATGAGAAGTAGGTCCTACATGCCTAACCGGGGTGGCACATTTGAAAATTTCAGTCTAAATGACTTTCCTAAGGTCACGCAGCAAATCTGTGGCACTGTCAGGATTAGAATACCATGTATCTGATTGTCTGTTGCCCAACTCCTTGTGTAGTAATTTGCACATTTGCAAAATGAGTGCAAAATGGACACCACATCAGTATGCTCCTTTCATTTACAATGATGGGAGAATCTGACAGTCACTGTGCACAGGAGTAAACTACTACCCCCGGTTGGCAGGCATTGGACACTCAGATCCTTAGTCCCTCGCTCAGCCCTATGCTCAGTGCACCGGGTCCAGCTACTCAAATACTTCTCAGTGTTATTTGGTACAACCTCCTACCTCCCTGAATGCTTGATTCCCAATGATCATTTTTCTGGAGTGCAGTGGACTCATGTTGTGTTTAACATACCCTGGTCCACATCTTAAAATACAAATAAAGCATAAAAACACACGGTATATGAATATGCAAAAGATATCTCCAGGAGAGGAAATCAATACAATTCAAAATTTTCCAACATAAAATTAAAAGGTGCCCCCTTTGGGTAAGCAAACCCTGTGATTTACCCAGATAGCTTAAGCTTCTGCAGTGCTAATTGTTATTACAACCTTAAGCTAATATTTGAGCCATTCTCCTGAGCAAGACTGTGTAACAATTAGATTATGGGATTTGAGGCATTACAAAGTGAGATAAAAATGACAGTTTTGTCACGGTCTTTGGTGTTTTGTTCACACAGAAATAATAATAATAAATAAAATAAATAATACATAATACTAATTAATAATATCCGTCCTATTTAGGCCTAAATTCTGTTCTCATTTAGATGAGTAAAAATCTGGGGTAAGTCCCTTGACTTCAACAGTTATCTCAGATTTACATCAAAATAACAGAGATTGCAGTGAGATACTTGGAACTTAATTTTGGGCCCAATACTGCAAACACTACGGAGCATAGTGTTTGCCACCATGAGGAGCCTAGTTAGCTACTGACAATAGCAAACGTTGCACTGCATTTACAGAATGGGGCCCTTATGGCTCCTCAGCCAGGGATCACATCTGTATCTGTGTCTTGAACACTGCTGAGCACACTGATGGGATTCAAACAAGTAAGTACCTCTGCCGATGATTAAATAACAACTGTGGCAAATTAGGTGGGATGCCAGCCCTTGGCCAGCCGGACTTTTAATGGCCCTGTCAGCGGTGCTGACCAGAGCTATCAGGGTCCCTTCATGACCGGGCATTCCAGCCAAAACCAGACACCTGGCAACCTTAGACCAGGGGCAATGTTTCTTACCATCGGCACTCCTTATATTTCTGAATGTGCAAAGGTTCTGAAACAATATGTGCTTGGATTCTGTGGGAATGGGTGCTACAGGAAAAAAGCTAAGATACATAGAATCACATAGGCTTGATCTAAAAGTATGCCACGTTTACAGCATGTTAAGTTCCAAAGGGTTGGTCCAGAGATCTTCTTTAAAGCTTTCTAGAATTTACAGAAGAAAAGAAAGACATTAACCCAGGTAAATTCTTAGGAATTGCATTGATTTTCCACATAATTTTTAAAAGCAAAACATTCTCTTTTATCTCCTGGCAACATGTTGTTCCCAAAAGGATACAATAAAAAAATCTGCTCCGTAATTTCCAGGCCAGGGGCCAAATTCTCAGCGTCTATAAAATTCAGCATAGCACCATCAACCGCAACAGAGGTCGGCCAATTTACACCGGCTGAGGATTGAAGTTTTGCTGCTGATGACCACCTGCCTGGAAGGCACTCAGCCACCTCTGTGCAAAAACCATTTTTAGTTTTTGCTGTAGTTTGTCGAACAAACTGGTTGCGACTGACACTTACTAGATTTCTTTTGAAATAAGTGTGAAGGCCAAATTCTTAAACCGGTGGCACTGGTGTATATCCAGCATAGCTCCATTAAAGTCACTCGAGAACGTATGCCAGTGGCACTGAAATCAGAATCTGTCCCTTTAAGTTTTGTGAAAAGCAACATAAATATCTTCTATGGTAAGGCTATTATAGGAGAGATGAAAAATAAACATAATTGATATCAGTACCACTACAGTGCAGGATCTGACCCAATATTTACAGACCAAACCAAATTTCTCTATTCAAGCAACCTATCATTTTCCTCTCATTCTATTACAGATAACTTATAAAAGCTACAAAATAGGAGCACTACCCAGACATTATGATGTTTCTGCTTACCCATAGGCTCTCTTTTCTTCAAGGTCCTTTAATAGAAATTCATCCTGCAGACTGTAGATATTTGGTTGAAAACTTAAAATATGGGGATTTAAGCAAAAATTAATTTGAGAATTAATTCCAGACTCAGGAGGGTAAAGGCATCACTTGAAACAGCTGATTTAATTTATTCAAATAAAAGCCACGTAGTTCAAAGACAGGTAGGGAGGTAAATAAGCCATCATTAGCTCTCCTCTGCAAGGAAAGCTAAAGCAAAAGGAAAGCTAAAGCTAGGGTAGATCTCTGCATGTGAAATGAAGGAGCCTCAGGTTTAGGCATTTGATTTATTTTTTTTTTTTTAACTATGGCACAAGGGAACATGCACTGGCTCAACCTGTTGTAATAGAACATGTGGGTTGCTAGTTGTTGCAATGATATTGCAGCAGCCTGTTCATTAAAAGAGAGACGGTGTCTTTAGCGGTAATGATTAATTTCCTATAAAGAAAAGTCTCTGCCTTGCTAGTGCTGGTATTGATCTTTGGTTTGTTTGTTTTGTTTTTTTCCCTTTCTTTTAGAGGGCAAGAAGGAATGCTGGAAGGAAGGACAGGGACTGTATATGGGTCTACTTTTACTGATCTGACAGTCCTTTTGCTACCTGATGAGCTGTAGCTCACGAAAGCTTATGCTCAAATAAAGTGGTTAGTCTCTAAGGTGCCACAAGTACTCCTTTTCTTTTTGCGAATACAGACTAACATGGCTGTTACTCTGAAACCTGTCATTTTAATAAGATCTTCTTGTTACCCACATACTGTAGCTCAACGTGAAAAATCCATTAATCAAAAGACTGGAAGCTTGAGGCAAAAAGTTGCCTTCCTGCAGTAGCAGATATGAGGGGTAAGGGTGGGGGAGGGAGATACATAGTCATCTGGTTGCTTTGCAAACAGGTAGGAAGGTAGCTTCAGGAAGTGTGAGATAGGGACATAATCTTTCCTAGAGCTTAATCTCCAATGGAATTCCAGCCTTTCTGTGGGCAGAGGGTCAGCGGCTAAGGGAAAAGTGAAATACACTTTAAAATATTAAAGCATTGAAAAGAATTGGGGATTCTCTGAACACGGGATATGAACACACTTTTCTTCATGTGTGTGTGGGTACACATTGGAGAGAGACAGATCTTGTGATGGGGAGACATGTATGTGAGAGAGAGAGACTGACTGACTTTTGGCAGAGAGGGTGTGTGTGAACGACAGCCATCATATAACAGGGTGGCCTTTGGGGAGGTGCACATGTGTAAGTTTGAATGTGTCTTAGTGCTTGCATACTGTTTCTAAAAATGAACTCGAATGCCAAGACGTTTACTGTGTATCCCTCTCAAATCTGCTCCTGTGGGTGTCAAGGAAAGACTAGATTAAAAGTTGGGTCTAGGACAGGGGTCGGCAGCCTTTCGGAAGTGGTGCCCCGAGTCTTCATTTATTCACTCTAATTTAAGCTTTTGCGTGCCAGTCAGACATTTTAATGTTTTTAGAAGAAGGTCTCTTTCTATAAGTCTATAATATATAATTAAACTATTGTTGTATGTAAAGTAAATAAGGTTTTTAAAATGTTTAAGAAGCTTCATTTAAAATTAAATTAAAACACAGAGCCCCCCCGGACCGGTGGCCATGACCCGGGCAGTGTGAGTCCCACTGAAACCACGCGTGCCACAGGTTGCCTACCCCTGGTCTAGGATATAGTGTTAAGACACTACATTTAAAACGGCAAACGGCACAAGTGTTTTACAATGCTTAACGTAGAAATGACAATCCACCAGCTACTTCAGTAGCTTTGCAGGAGGCCCTCTTTCAGGGGTCAGCTTTGAGATGCTCATTTCTTGGCCCCAGGCTGTTGGAGGTTACTATTGTTGCAGGCTTTCAGGGAAGAAATAAAAGGAATTAAAATAGGCCCCTGTGTCGGCTGGAGAAATTTCAACTCTGCAAAATACAACAAGAGCTGATAATGTAGTTCAGTCCTGAAAAGAGTGCCAAGTTCTCTTCTCTCTCTACTGCACTCTATGCTAATAGTAAATACTGACATAATACAGTATTTACTTCATAAAATGGCTCGTGTGCATGCATTCCACGGCCCTCTACTGGAGGGAATCAGAACTGCTCATGTTTGTGTTAAGGTTAACAGTTAATAGAGGCAGGTTTCAGAGGGGTACCCCCTTAGTCTGTATCAGCACAAACAACGAGGACTCCTCATTGTTTTAGTTAATGGCGGCTGTCCTTTTGTTCAAGTGGTAGGAGATTCTAGCCCTGCTGTGACTGAAATCCCAAGTGGCTGGGTGGTACAGGGTAGCAAAAATCGTGGCCATGGGTTATGACAGTATCTTGCAATTATGTAGAAAACTTCAACCACAAACCAGTCATACCAAAATCACCCCCTCCCCATTGAAATGCAGCTGGGCAGAGGGGCAGAATACAGCAGCTGTTTAATAGTGCACCGAAACACGAACAAATAATTTACAACGGAAAGTGGGGAAGAATACAGTATCCAATTGATACATCAGGGAGAATTTAGGCTGGGAAATTTCAAATTTATTGAAGCACCCGGGCTCAGGTTGGTAATATTTACAAGAAGGGCAATGATATCTGTAATGAGCACAGTTTTACATCTCATCTCAAAGGGCGCATGCTCCAGAAGCAAAGTACCCCCTATGCCATGCTGTGTCATAGGCTCAATCCAGACACAAACGAGAACAAGTGTCCTTTGCTAAATCACCATTAACACTCTCTGCAGCATCTTTGGTTTGTCTTTCACATACCCGCCAACCGTGAACAGATCAGGTTCAGCCCTCCACAGCGTGCAAGATCAGACAGGGCCTAAGGCAATGGGTTAAGTGGTGGAAAGAAGGAATGAACGGAGAGCAGAAGACTCTGTTCTGAAGCACTCTTTCCTTCCCCCATCAATTATCCTATGTGGAATTAGAGAGCTATCATTCAGTGATTCAACAGAATTACTGACATACAGGGAGATCATCATAAGGGTTGAGGCACTGCCGTTCTTTCTCCACCTCACCCCTCATTTAATTTGTCTCGTCCAACCAAAGATACTAAAATGATACCATCCAGATGTAAACTGATTATTTTCTATCTAAGGAACTGATGTGGGCCCCATTACCATAGCATCTGAACACCTCACAATCTTTTGTTGTATTTATCTTCACAACACCCCAGGGAAGGATTATTATTCCCATTTTATAGGTGGGGAACTGAGACACAAAGAGACTTGCCCAAGGTGGCGGAGCTGGGAATTGAACCCAGGTTTTGACTCTGTGGTGATGTCATCTGGGTCCCTTTCACTTGTCCAGTATGGTCAGGATATCTCAAAATTAGGGTTAAGATCTGGGGTCCCAGGAGGTGGGGAGGGTGGCAGCCATGATAGCGAAGCTCTCTCCAGTAGCCTCCACCTGTTTTTTCAGTTTTCTCCCCCCACCCTTTCTTTAAGGACCCACCCAGGGAATGGTAGCTGGAATAGGCCATGCCCTCATTATTTTGTCCACCAGTTAGGTCTAATATCTGACACACCAGTTTTGGCTCATTAATTTCTGATTCCACATCTTGTTTTTCAAGCATGATCTCAACATAGTCCTTGAATTATATCAATGTGGCATTTTTGTCTGGAGTAATCTAATCTCTCCATCTGCCTCTCGTACCTTGTCCCATCAATATTTGTTCTTATAGGTTATTGTGACATTTTATTTATTTTCACATACTTTTCACAGTTGAGCTCACAATTCGGGTAAATTTTTAGTCCCAATTGTCACAACAGCCCCTAACCACTCGGCCATACTTCCTCTCCATTTTGTTGCAGCACCCCACAAGAAATCTGAGTTGCTGCTCAATCCTCAATATATTTAAAAACTCGGTGCCCAATCCCGCACAAGATCACTGCAGAAGGTGGACCCTCTGCATAAGGCTTTCTGTCTCCTTTGAGAAAAGGGACCTCATCATCCTTCATGGTAGTACTCCCTTCAGGCTCTGTGGCGGGATTTCCCTGGCTCCAGAGACTGGAGAGTAGGGAGGGGGCAGGCCTGGGGAGAAGTGAGTGGGCTGAGGGTTGTAGTGAGGAGATGCTCACCACCTGCCCACCAACCTTGCAGAGCTCAGGAAGGAAATGTGGGCCTGTGCTTCTTTCTCATGGCTCATATCCACTGTGGGGATAACCCTACAGAAAGCTTCCATGGGCTGCCACCAGAAGCCCTGTCAGTCCAGCTACATTGGACCTACGATACCAGGAAGTATCTAGTAACCCAGAGCTGGCAAGGGGAGACAGCATCTCCATGTGACTGACCCAGGCCTCCCATTGATCCCTTAGCAAATCCTACCCCAAGACTCCTCACAATTTCCTCTTCTTCATCTGTGTGAGGAGGTGGACTAGGCCCCGAGGCCCCTGCTGGAGACCTTGTGGCCCTGCCATACCCCGTCCCAGAAAAGGGCAGGAGAGAGGTCCTCCAAGATGCTTAAAACGGCTGTGTGGGAAGCAACGAATCAGGGCCCAGCGGGCTAGTATAAGAAGAGCTGCAGGGCCAGACTGAGAGCAGTTCCTTGCTAGAGCTGGAGGAGAGTGGATGGTGCTGTGAGCTGGCTGCTGAAATGCCATTAGGACAAGGGTAAGGGTGAAGACAGTGCAGGGAAGTGGCCCAGAGAATTAGAGAAGCTGTGGCTGGTGAGTCTTGCCCACATGCTCAAGGTTTAGCTGACTGCCATATTTGGGGTCGGGAAGGAATTTTCCTCCAGGCAGATTGGTAGAGGCCCTGAGGGTTTTTCACCTTCCCCTGCAGCGTGGGGCACGGGTCACTTGCTGGAGGATTCTCTGCACCTTGAAGTTTTTAAACCATGATTTGAGGACTTCAATAGCTCAGACATAGGTTAGGGGTTTATTACAGGAGTGGGTGGGTGAGATTCTGTGGCCTGCGTTGTGCAGGAGGTCAGACTGGATGATCATAATGGTCCCTTCTGACCTTAAAGTCTATGACTCTGTGTAGTTAAAGGGACACAGCAGATGGCTGTTATCTACAGGGTCCCTGGGCTGGAACCCTGAGTAGTGGGTGGGCCTGGGTCCAGCCCAAACCCCATTAGCCAGTGGGAGAAGTGGCCTGGACACTGAGGAACCCCTAGAAGGGAAAACTGCACTGCAGTGGCCCAGCTGGAGAGTTGTGGCTAGAAAGGCCCTAAGAGGGTGAAGTCTTTGTCACCAGGGAGGGAGCCCTGGGACACTGCTCTGTCCCAGAGCAGGGATAACTTGTGGGAGACATTACAGGGGGCAATGAGAGAGACCCCTGTTGGACTTGTACTCCGGAAGGGGTTTTGCTTTGCTTTCATCAGACAGATGGACTGTGTGTGACTGGGCCAGAAGGATGAGTCACTGAAGACACACCACAGAGAGAGTGAGTGCAGGCACATGTACTCAGCCAGGGGGCGCTCACGAGAGGTGAGTGCGACCCCGTTACAATCCGCCTGCAGGAAGGGGCTCCCAGGCCCTCACTTAGTACCGCTGTTTCACAAATACACTAGTCTTTATAAAAAATACCTTAGGAGTCAGAAGAGTGTTCGCTGACAAGTTCATTTTCTAGTTCATTGCAGAGCGAGAAGACAAGAGTTGTGAGGTTTTCAAAGATTCTAGTCACTGGATGACAAAAACCAGATTATGTTTTAATCCCAGCTCTTTTATACATCTACCTCGTTCCCCAGAACCACCTGGTTTTGCACAGGATGACTGTTTGTGCCATCATCGGCTGAAGACTGAACCATGTCTCTACTACATGCCTTTGCTAGTCCAGAGAATAGATTTCCGTGTTGTTTCCCATATCACATTTACTCAGCCAGAAAGACCACTGCAGAACAAGGCCTGCCCTACCCTTAGCATGAAAGCTTTAATCTTAAACCCACCATCAGTGAAACACTGCAGAGACGCCTGTTATAATGAAAAGGAGGGGTGGAGGAGGGAATGGAATGATCTAACCTATTTTCTTGTCCTCTTTATGACATTTCTGCTTCCTTCTTGCAGGCAAAATTTGCACTCACTAAATTCGCACCTGCAAAATTAATTCCATTGGCAAATCCAGGTACTGCCACTTGTAGCTATCTGATTTGCACTTGCATTTCAGCTATAGGTACAAACTGCACCGGCAAAAGAGAAGCCCATGCTTTAGAAAAATGTGGCCCACTGAGTCATCTTTTGACAATAATGGGCCAAATTCACACCTGGCATAACTCTACTGAAATCAGATGTGTTACACTGGGCCTGAATTTGGCCCATTACAACTTGTATGTCAGTGGCATGGAAGAAATAGAGAAATGTAATAGAAAAATTGTCAAGTAAGTATGGATTGTATAAAATCTGTGATAGCACTGCCATTAGGAGCCCTTTTTGCTGTAAAGAGCTTTGTACATTGGTCTCTGAGGGAGCAGAAAAGAACAGATTTTCCTCTTGCTGCCTGATTGAAAACCAGCATTCCCTTAAGTTCAAGCAAGGAAAAACAAGCAGAGGAGTTAGAGCAAACTGACCACAGGACAGATGCTTTATGTGCAATGGCATTTGGTATACAACTGAAATCCCTGATTATTTCCCACTGAATTCATTCTTCTGGCAATAAGGATTACACATCCCTGCAGTCAGGCGGTAATGCAGCAAATGTGACCTGTAAAACTGCTGCCTTCCTACGTCCCAGTGAGTTTGTCACTTCTGCTTTACCAGGACTACACTGATCATGCACCTGTACGTAAAATCCAAAGGCAAACTAAATTGGATGTTGATTTGCCTTGCAACAGGAATGCAAAGAAAAGCACTTTGTTTTCAGTGTTAGGGAAACTCCATTATTATTTACAATAAGCAGGGGCCTGGGACCAGGGACATCATTTGTTATGGGGTGGCGGAGCAGTTGCCCATGCCGCCCTTGGTCTCCTCCCTGTCACTGCCAGACTTTTCATAGCTCCCTGCCAGCCATCACTGTGGTGTCTCCCTTGGGCCTGCAGGGGTTGCTTGTGGGTACGTCTACCTTGAAGCTGGGAGCGTGCCTCCCGGCCCACGTAGACAAACTTGTGCTAGCTTGACCCACCCTCCCCCTGAGCCCACGCTCAGGTGTCTAGTCCAAGCCAGTGCCACTACATCCACACTGCTATTTTTAGCATACTAGTGTGAGCCAAGCTAGCGCTCGTCTGTTTACCTGAGCTGGGAGGTTCAGCTGCTGTGCAGTCATACCCCGTAGGTGGAAGGAGCCTAGGCCAGGTTGGGGTTCCTAATTGCCATGTTATCAGTTCCTCCCCCTCTTACCCCACCATCTGGACGGGAAGCAGCAGTGGCAGCCTGTGCTGAGCACAGAGTGAGCTGGACCCTGATCCCTGCTCCAGGCTAGCCATCGGTCAGACACCCTCCACACACACTGGCCTACCACCCTTTCCACTCCCTGGGATAGGCTCAGCCTACCACCGCCCCACCTTCTTCAGGGTGGGACCATCCCCTAGCCTCGCCATGAGCAGCTGCGGCCTCAGCAGGGAGGTGGAAGTGCGGATGTTTAGACAATGTCCCCCCCAAAAGAACTTTTCTGAAATGACAGCCCTGCCTGGGAGGGGACACCAGAGACAGTGAGAGAAATAACCGTGCAACTTTTTGGGGACTGCCTTGTTTGGCAGCACTATCGCGAGTCCTTCATGCCTCCATGGAATGAATGAGACTGTGAGGCTGATTGGGGATGAAGAAGTGACCTTAGTCTCGTTTCCAAAGGTGCTATTCCTTCTGTAAACTGATCTGAAAAAATTGGATATGCTTTATAGAATGACAGCCCAAAATAATATGGCATATGCTTAGCAGCAAGCGTGTGCTTATTTCTGTTTGTGTCCATTAAGGCCCAGCAGACATCCTGCCTGGGCTCCACTGTGACCTGTCTCCCCCCAGGATCAGGCAGACAGCATCACCTACAGCTGGGAACACCAAACTGACTCTGCAAGACCTTAGCCAAATCACTTAACTCCTGTGCCTCCTTTTCCCTCATCTGTAAAAGGAGGAGAAGTATTATTACCCCTTCTTCCTCCCCATCCCCCACTTTGCAAAATGTTTTGATAACCGCAGGTACACAGAGATATTAGGGTATAATACTGTTACCACAGCACATTTCTACCTGCGGTCTTCTGCAGTCGAAGTTTTTTGTTTTTTTTTCAGAAGAGCTGCACAGAATTTGAATATCAGTAATACGGACTGTTAACAATTGTAAGAAATAATACAACTAAACAGACTTTTTCACAGCTATTGTGACCCTGGGCTTGATTTGGCAAGACACTGAGTGCCCTCAATTCCTGAGAGTGCAGCACCTCGGAGGATCAGGCCCTTGCAGATGCGTTTCTTTGTGCTCTGTCCTGTGATCACATTTGTGATGGTTTGTAAGAAATCAGTGCAGAGACAGAATCAGGTGGGAATTATTAGTATCCTCACTCAAACAGGCTCATGAATTGAATTGAAAGACTATAACGTATGTCAGTCACCTTTTAAGAAGGTATCCTTTCTGACCTTCTGCTCTAGGGGTGCAAAGTCATACTCTGTCTTTGGACCCAGCCACAATGGGGCTCATGCCAAATCAGGTAGTTCTGTTGAAATCTGTCCCAGATCACCTGGTTTCTAACAGTGCCAGAGTATTGCCTGCCAGTGGATAACCCTCCAGGCCTAGAGTTTGGAGACCTGCATCCTATTAATAGCTCTGCCACTGAGAAGCTGGTAGCCAAGTGACTTGAACCTCTTTGTGACACAGGGCAGGTCTACAGTACCGCTTAAGTTGATCTCACTTATGTCGCTCGTGGGTGTGAAAAAGATGCCCTGAGCGATGCAAGTTACAGTGGCCTAAGCGCTGTCCACACCAGTGCTATGTGCTTGCACCTCTCGTGGAGGTGGAGTAATTATGCCGACTGGAGAGTGTTCTCCCATTGGCACAGAACGTCTTCACCAGACGCGCCGCTGCGCCAGGGTAGTGCTTCCAGTTTAGACCTGCCCACAGTTTCTTCACCTAGAAAATGGGGAAAGTGATGCTTTGTAAAACTGCTGTGAGATTTATGGCTGATGAGTGCTATCTAGGTGATTTGGCCAACTAACAAAGATAGAGCCAAACTGTCTTAGAAGTATTTTAAAACAAAACAAAATATTCCCTTAAAATCCTGAGGTCCCTATCTAGGCCACAACATTAAAGAAAACCCCAACCTAATGTCACTATCCATGCGAGTCAACCTGAAACAAACCATGTTTAAACAGTTTCCAGTCTCTCTCTAGAGGTCAATACAAACCAGTTTTTTGATAGCTATTTACATAGGGGCAGATTCTGATACCGACACTGAATAGTGCTGTGCAAGCCACCTGCACTGATTTCAATGGGCTTCTCACAAAGTCAGGTTCTACTCAACATCAGGAAGTTTTGGGGATCCATTCTGTACTAAGGATCTTGCCCCCTAAAGTCCAGGATTTGGCCCCAAGTCTAACATAAGGTATATAATAGATCCAATTCTTGAGCTTTGGAATCAGTTTGGACAAGTGATTAGGAAAGGTTAGATGAATCAATGGCACCTACATTGTGAAACACTTACAATGACAAGATTGTTTTTTGTCCTTTGTTTTAAGTCTGCAATGTAATCTGCAAGTCGCTCTTAAAACTCAGCCCTGAAGAGGCTCCTACTACACAGCGTCAGCCCATGTGAAATTATTCCTCATCCTTGACAGCAAGTGACATTGGTGGGCCAGTGCTGTTCATATGAATTTCCACACGGGTGCAGGTGTAGCATTAAATGACAAGGATGGCAGTATTGCTAATTTATGCAGGCACCGAAAGGGAATCTAACCCATAATTTTGTGATGTTTTCAGGGCTTGACTTTTGTTTTAAATGTCAATAGGGTGTGCAAATGCCACACTCGTCTCCCTGGGGTTTTGGCTCAAATTCACATGTAGAGACTTCACCAATTCATGAACCTAAGGAACACTTTGATATAAGGAGGGGGGGAAAACTGACAGCAAATAAAGCATAAACATTGTAGAAGCAATGGAATATATCTGTGCAGCGGGAATTTAATGTGATTTAGATTTAAGCAATATTGACACAACACTAAAAAATCCCAAGCGAGCCGTGTCCTACTGTACCTTACTTTTCATCTTTGCTGCTTACGTTATTTTTCGGTTGTCGGTTTATACATTTTTCTTGTTTATTTTGAGAGTCAATGTAATGAAACATATCAGACTGACAGCCCTGAAGAATGTCTGGTCACAGAAGTAATGATGCACAGATACTGGCAGTACAAACATCCCTGAACTGCCCCAAAAAAGTGACTCCGCCTGGTTTCATCTGGAGCCCTTTCTAGACATGAGAGGGTAGTTCTGTCCTTTGCGCCGCTGTCAAATCTTGCCACCAAATGAGCGGCCAGCTTTCTAAGTAGGTCTGTGCTTCAGAGGTGAATGGAAAATTTATGCATCCTGCTCTTAGCACTAACAAGAATTGAGCTCAGCCAGGTCTCTGGGGCAGAGTGCTCTCAGGGTGTGCTGTCCCTTTAAAGGTAGACTACTAGTGCCTCTACCTGGTTTTCTCCGAGACCAATAGCATCCTAGGAGTTGTGGTTCACACAGTGCATAGGATCTGTAGGCTTAACAGAAAAGGAAAGAGAAGCTGTCTAAAGCTTGCCCAGTTCCTGGGAGAGAGGCAAGACCTGTGATGGGCCTCCCTGATGGAAAAAGCCTGGAAAGGATTCTGGGGAGAAGGCTCAGAAGGGGCTTGGGAGGCTAGGAGCCAATGTAGCCGCGTGTGAAGAGGGCCTTGGACAAAGGAAGCACAGAAAACATGGGATACAAACTGGGCCCTACAATTTCCTATTTTGGGACCAAGACTAGAGTTTCCCAGAGAGGATGAGTGGGAGTTCGCCTGGAGTGAGCCCAGTGAGGCTTACGTCTTGCAAACTGCTCTGAGGAAGCTCATAGTAGGAAGGTGGTATGGAAGGGGGGGGGTTCAGCTGTTGTGACCTGCACTGGATGTGCCATGTTTGTCTTTCTTCCACAGGACAGAAGCGACTTTGTCTGTACAAAGTGCAAGCTGGTCTCCATATTGGAAGAGAAGATTGAAGGTCTGGAGCAACAGATAACGACCCTGCGTTGCATACGAGAAACTGAGGATTTTCTGGACAAAACTCAGGATAGGCTTCTAGGGGCACAAAGCTCTAAAGATATAGAGCAGGTTGCACACAGGAGCCAAGAGGCCAGTGAAGAAGCTTGGCAACATGTGACCTCCAGAAGAGGTAAGCGGAATGTCCGGGTTCCAGTAACACAGACACAGGTAACTAACCGCTTTCATGTTCTCTCCACAGGTACCATTGCGGAGAGTGGACCAGATGATATGTCTGGGGCGAGAAAGCAGAAGGAGACTCCGCTGGTTGCAAGGCATGAGATGCGATGTCCGGAGGTTGGGGGTTCCACGACCACCACTCCCAAGAGGAGAAGGCGGGTGGTGGTGGTCGGGGACTCTCTCCTCCGGGGGACTGAGTCATCTATCTGCCGCCCTGACCGGGAAAACCGAGAAGTCTGCTGCTTGCCAGGGGCTAAGATTCGCGATGTGACGGAGAGACTGCCGAGACTCATCAAGCCCTCGGATCGCTACCCCTTCCTGCTTCTCCACGTGGGCACCAATGATACTGCCAAGAATGACCTTGAGCGGATCACTGCGGACTACGTGGCTCTGGGAAGAAGGATAAAGGAGTTGGAGGCGCAAGTGGTGTTCTCGTCCATCCTCCCCGTGGAAGGAAAAGGCCTGGGTAGAGACCATCAAATCGCGGAAGTCAACGAATGGCTACACAGGTGGTGTCGGAGAGAAGGCTTTGGATTCTTTGACCACGGGATGGTGTTCCATGAAGGAGGAGTGCTGGGCAGAGACGGGCTCCATCTTACGAAGAGAGGGAAGAGCATCTTTGCCAGCAGGCTGGCTAACCTAGTGAGGAGGGCTTTAAACTAGGTTCACCGGGGGAAGGAGACCAAAGCCCTGAGGTAAGTGGGAAAGCGGGATACCGGGAGGAAGCACAGGCAGGAATGTCTGCGAGGGGAGGGCTCCTGCCTCATACTGGGAATGAGGGGTGATCAACAGGTTATCTCAAGCGCTTATATACGAATGCACAAAGCCTTGGAAACAAGCAGGGAGAACTGGAGGTCCTGGTGATGTCAAGGAACTATGACGTGATTGGAATCACAGAGACTTGGTGGGATAACTCACATGACTGGAGTACTGTCATGGATGGTTATAAACTGTTCAGGAAAGACAGGCAGGGCAGAAAAGGTGGGGGAGTAGCACTGTATGTAAGGGAGCAGTATGACTGCTCAGAGCTCCGGTACGAAACTGCAGAAAAACCTGAGTGTCTCTGGATTAAGTTTAGAAGTGTGAGCAACAAGAGTGATGTAGTGGTGGGAGTCTGCTATAGACCACCGGACCAGGGGGATGAGGTAGATGAGGCTTTCTTCCGGCAGCTCGCGGAAGCTACTAGATCGCATGCCCTGATTCTCATGGGTGACTTTAATTTTCCTGATATCTGCTGGGAGAGCAATACAGCGGTGCATAGACAATCCAGGAAGTTTTTGGAAAGCGTAGGGGACAATTTCCTGGTGCAAGTGCTAGAGGAGCCAACTAGGGGGGGGCGCTTCTCTTGATCTGCTGCTCACAAACCGGGTAGAATTAGTGGGGGAAGCAAAAGTGGATGGGAATCTGGGAGGCAGTGACCATGAGTTGGTTGAGTTCAGGATCCTGACGCAGGGAAGAAAGGTAAGCAGCAGGATACGGACCCTGGACTTCAGGAAAGCAGACTTCGACTCCCTCAGGGAACAGATGGCCAGGATCCCCTGTGGGGACTAACATGAAGGGGAAAGGAGTCCAGGAGAGCTGGCTGTATTTCAAGGAATCCCTGTTGAGGTTACAGGGACAAACCATCCCAATGAGTCGAAAGAATAGTAAATATGGCAGGCGACCAGCTTGGCTTAATGGTGAAATCCTAGCGGATCTTAAACATAAAAAAGAAGCTTACAAGAAGTGGAAGGTTGGACATATGACCAGGGAAGAGTATAAAAATATTGCTCGGGCATGTAGGAATCATATCGGGAGGGCCAAATCGCACCTGGAGCTGCAGCTAGCAAGAGATGTCAAGAGTAACAAGAAGGGTTTCTTCAGGTATGTTGGCAACAAGAAGAAAGCCAAGGAAAGTGTGGGCCCCTTACTGAATGAGGGAGGCAACCTAGTGACAGAGGATGTGGAAAAAGCTAATGTACTCAATGCTTTTTTTGCCTCTGTTTTCACTAACAAGGTCAGCTCCCAGACTGCTGCGCTGGGCATCACAAAATGGGGAAGAGATGGCCAGCCCTCTGTGGAGATAGAGGTGGTTAGGGACTATTTAGAAAAGCTGGACGTGCACAAGTCCATGGGGCCGGACGAGTTGCATCCGAGAGTGCTGAAGGAATTGGCGGCTGTGATTGCAGAGCCATTGGCCATTATCTTTGAAAACTCGTGGCGAACCGGGGAAGTCCCGGATGACTGGAAAAAGGCTAATGTAGTGCCAATCTTTAAAAAAGGGAAGGAGGAGGATCCTGGGAACTACAGGCCAGTCAGCCTCACCTCAGTCCCTGGAAAAATCATGGAGCAGGTCCTCAAAGAATCAATCCTGAAGCACTTGAATGAGAGGAAAGTGATCAGGAACAGCCAGCATGGATTCACCAAGGGAAGGTCATGCCTGACTAATCTAATCGCCTTCTATGATGAGATTACTGGTTCTGTGGATGAAGGGAAAGCAGTGGATGTATTGTTTCTTGACTTTAGCAAAGCTTTTGACACGGTCTCCCACAGTATGCTTGTCAGCAAGTTAAGGAAGTATGGGCTGGATGAATGCACTATAAGGTGGATAGAAAGCTGGCTAGATTGTCGGGCTCAACGGGTAGTGATCAATGGCTCCATGTCTAGTTGGCAGCCGGTATCAAGTGGAGTGCCCCAAGGGTCGGTCCTGGGGCCCGTTTTGTTCAATATCTTCATAAATGATCTGGAGGATGGTGTGGATTGCACTCTCAGCAAATTTGCGGATGATACTAAACTGGGAGGAGTGGTAGATACGCTGGAGGGGAGGGATAGGATACAGAAGGACCTAGACAAATTGGAGGATTGGGCCAAAAGAAATCTGATGAGGTTCAATAAGGATAAGTACAGGGTCCTGCACTTAGGACGGAAGAATCCAATGCACCGCTACAGACTAGGGACCGAATGGCTAGGCAGCAGTTCTGCGGAAAAGGACCTAGGGGTGACAGTGGACGAGAAGCTGGATATGAGTCAGCAGTGTGCCCTTGTTGCCAAGAAGGCCAATGGCATTTTGGGATGTATAAGTAGGGGCATAGCGAGCAGATTGAGGGACGTGATCGTTCCCCTTTATTCGACATTGGTGAGGCCTCATCTGGAGTACTGTGTCCAGTTTTGGGCCCCACACTACAAGAAGGATGTGGATAAATTGGAGAGAGTCCATCGAAGGGCAACAAAAATGATTAGGGGTCTAGAACACATGACTTATGAGGAGAGGCTGAGGGAGCTGGGATTGTTTAGCCTGCAGAAGAGAAGAATGAGGGGGGATTTGATAGCTGCTTTCAACTACCTGAAAGGGGGTTCCAAAGAGGATGGCTCTAGACTGTTCTCAATGGTAGCAGATGACAGAACGAGGAGTAATGGTCTCAAGTTGCAGTGGGGGAGGTTTAGGTTGGATATTAGGAAAAACTTTTTCACTAAGAGGGTGGTGAAACACTGGAATGCGTTACCTAGGGAGGTGGTAGAATCTCCTTCCTTAGAGGTTTTTAAGGTCAGGCTTGACAAAGCCCTGGCTGGGATGATTTAACTGGGAATTGGTCCTGCTTTGAGCAGGGGGTTGGACTAGATGACCTTCTGGGGTCCCTTCCAACCCTGATATTCTATGATTCTATGATTCTAAGTCCCCCTTCACTGCCACTGCACCAGAGGGCTTGGGGACTGCGCAAACCTTCAAAGGAGGGCTGTATCTCAGAGCAGCAGAGAAACAAAAATCTTCCAGCTGTTGCTCTCCAGCTTTCAACACGAGACCATCCCTCTTCCCATTCCTAATCAGAGTCGTTGTTTCTTTTTCACTTTGCTACTATTACTTGGCTTCTTTGCATGGAAATATCATAGATCTGAAGCCTTGTTGTACAGGAAACGAGCATGTTGTAGGTATCTATAGGGCTACAGTTTTGCCATGGGTTGTTTCACAGTGCAAATAGATTTGTATCTACAGCCCTCCGTCCATGTATGCTATAGGGTTTTTTTTTTAATAAAAAAAATCAGTAACTGAAATGTTTCTTGGCCAAAGATCAGTCCCTATTGCAGTGAATGGGTCTATATCACCGAAAAACTTTTACACACTCTAGCAATTCCAGTCATTGGTGGAATGAGGTTTGGAATGAGCATGGACAGTATCTTTTGGAGGGTAGTCCCTCACATCATCAACGATGGCATGACAGAAAGAGAGGCACATTTGTGCTACTCTCATTCTCATATTGATTTATGCAGAGGCATACTCAACATAAAGCAATCAGCCTTATTCTTGGCCTGCAGATTTTATAGTAGAGATGGATCCGAGAAAGTAGCTGAGATCCAGATTTTCCTGAAGATCAGGTGGTGTTTGAACCCAAGTCTTTGATCAGAAAGCTGGATCCGGAACCCAACTTTCCAATGGCCCAGGGATATTTGGACACAGCTCTGCTTCAGCCCAAGAATATCAGAAAGCACATAATCATAGAATCATAGAATATCAGGGTTGGCAGGGACCTCAGGAGGTCATCTAGTCCAACCCCGTGCTCAAAGCAGGACCAATCCCCAACTAAATCATCCCAGCCAGGGCTTTGTCAAGCCTGACCTTAAAAACTTCTAAGGAAGGAGATTCCACTACCTCCCTAGGTAACGCATTCCAGTGTTTCACCACCCTCCTAGTGAAAAAGTTTTTCCTAATATCCAACCTAAACCTCCCCCACTGCAACTTGAGACCATTACTCCTTGTTCTGTCATCAGCTACCACTGAGAACAGTTGAGATCCATCCTCTTTGGAACCCCCTTTCAGGTAGTTGAACATAAGAACATAAGAAGAACATAAGAATGGCAATACTGGGTCAGACCAAAGGTCCATCCAGCCCAGTGTCCTGTCTACCAACAGTGGCCAATGCCAGGTGCCTCAGAAGGAGTGAACCTAACAGGTAATGATCAAGTGATCTCTCTCCTGCCATCCGTCTCCACCCTCTGACAAACAGAGGCTAGGGACACCATTCCTTACCCATCCTGGCTAATAGCCATTAATGGACTTAACCTCCATGTATTTATCCAGTTCTCTTTTAAACCCTGTTATAGTCCTAGCCTTCACAACCTCCTTAGGCAAGGAGTTCCACAGGTTGACTGTGTGCTGAGTGAAGAAGTGCTTCCTTTTATTTGTTTTAAACCTGCTGCCCATTAATTTCATTTAGTGGCCACTATTTCTTATATTATGGGAATAAGTAAATAACTTTTTCTTATTCACTTTCTCCACACTACTCATGATTTTATATACCTCTATCATATCCCCCCTTAGTCTCCACTTTTCCAAGCTGAAAAGTCCTAGTCTCTTTAATCTCTCCTCATATGGAACCTGTTCCAAACCCCTAATCATTTTCGTTGCCCTTTTCTGAACCTTTTCTAATGCCAGTGTATCTTTTTTGAGATGAGGGGACCACATCTGTACGCAGTATTCAAGATGTGGGTGTACTATGGATTTATATAAGGGCAATAAGATATTCTCCGTCTTACTCTGTATCTCTTTTTTAATGATTCCTAACATCCCATTTGCTTTTTTGACTGCCGCTGCACACTGCATGGACGTCTTCAGAGAACTAGCCACAATGACGCCAAGATCTTTTTCCTGATTACTTGTCACTAAATTAGCCCCCATCATATTGTATGTATAGTTGGGGGTTATTTTTTCCAATGTGCATTACTTTACATTCGTCCACATTAAATTTCATTTGACATTTTCTTGTCCAATCACTTAGTTTTGTGAGATCTTTTTGAAGTTCTTCACACTCTGCTTTGGTCTTAACTATCTTGAGCAGTCTAGTATCCTCTGCAAACTTTGCCATCTCACTGTTTACCTCTTTCTCCAGATCATTCATGAATAAGTTGAATAGGATTGATCCTAGGACTAACCCTTTAAGAACACCACTAGTTACCCCTCTCCATTCTGAAAATTTACCATTTATTCCTACACTTTTTCCCTGTCTTTTAACCAGTTCTCAATCCATGAAAGGATCTTCCCTCTTATCCCATGACAACTTAATTTACATAAAAGCCTTTGGTGAGGGACCTTGTCAAAGGCTTTCTGGAAATCTATGTACACTGTGTCCACTGGATCCCCCTTGTCCACATGTTTGTTGACCCCTTCAAAGAACTCTTAATAGATTAGTAAGACATGATTTCCCGTTACAGAAACCATGTTGACTTTTGCCCAACAATTTATGTTCTTCTATGTGTCTGACAATTTTATTCTTTACTATTGTTTCAGCTAATTTGCCTGGTAGTGACGTTAGACTTACCGGTCTGCAATTGCCGGGATCACCTCTAGAGCCCTTTTTAAATATTGATGTTACATTAGCTATCCTCCAGTCATTGGGTACAGAAGCTGATTTAAAGGTTACAAACCATAGTTACTAGTTCCGCAATTTCACATTTGAGTTCTTTCAGAACTCTTGGGTGAATGCCATCTGGTGCCGGTGACTTGTTACTGTTAAGTTTATCAATTAATTCCAAAACCTCCTCTAACCTAAACAGCGATAAGCCCACTATAAACACTTGTAATAAAATAATTATAAGAAGTTTAACTAGACTGCACAAAAACACCTCCCAATCCTGATCTCAGAAATAAAACAGCCACTATCCAAGACTTGCATGTAAAAAATCAAATCATCCTATCCCACCACTTTCAATGATGGGCAAAAAAGAGAGACAATCTGCTTTCAGACTGGTTGCTTCTCAGCTCCTTTGTTGCAAATGGTTAATGTGTTTGAAGCTGACATCAGTGCTGGTCCTTTCGGCAGCACACAGAGGGGGTCCAGAGGTGTTGGCAATTACCTCTTCTTTCAGCTTGAACATCGCTTGGCTATGTGACTTTCCCATCAATGTGCACAATGTCTGACAGCCTAAATCGTCCCTTGTCAAAGCAGTAAGGGCTAGCTATGTTTGCACTGCTCCTCAAAACAGTGCTAGCATCTATTGTGCTTTTGTTATTTATTCTGCAAGGTGGTTTCAAAATAGTCTGTTACACATCAGTACCAAGGGCATGGCAGATTTTACCGCATCTATCTCAGGCTGAAGATGAAGTTTAATGTATGTTACAATAGCTGCTTTGCAAGGTTTAAAAGGCTAATGAGTGTTCCCAGGAATAAACTTTGGGTGCCAGAAGATACTGAGTTTCATGTTTCTGTGTAATATTATAAACTATCCCAAATTCAACCATTCAAAATAGCAATCAGATGTTCTGATAATAATTGAAAAATTGGACTGCTACAGGCTTGCACCAGAATTGCTGATTTAAGCCATAACATTAAGGCTGCTGAGATTGTTGGTTCCAGGGTAGTTCACATGAACCTTTCACTGGTTTCAACTGAGGAGGTTTCCCAGGAACTGTCATTGATTCTGATGCAAAAAATCCAGGTTCACTCCACCAAAAACAGTAGCATAATTATATGGGCCAGTCTTCAGCTGATGTACATGCATGCAACTGCAATGACTTTAATGTCACTTCACCCATTTACTCCCAGCTGAGGATCTGGTCCTCATAGTAGTTAGCTTTTTCTTGGGTACATCAGGCCCAATCTCTTGCAATCCGTGGATGAACAGTGAAGAGAGATTTAAACAGATATCATTTGCAGACAAAATATTTGTTTTAAGTTCAGTTTGACTATTTCTCTTCACCATCTTGCAGCCCTTTTTTCTCCTCTTGCCTGTATTGTATCCTACTGCTGATCCATCATAAGAACATACCACAGTCCAGTCACTTAAATTTGTTCTCTCTCTCTCTCCTTGTGGTGTTAAAACAGCTGCTTCTGCACTGATCCTGGCGACATCTGACTTTCTTAAAGCACTAGATTTGTCAAAACAGCTTCCTCTGCGCCAGCTACTCTGGAGTTCAGAACCTTTCAGTGCTGCCTTCTCTACAACTCTGTCTCTGCTCACAGCAGACCACACGTACATGCACAAACCTACCCTTCACCCAAGGATTTCAAAATGCCCCAAGGACACAAAGTGTGACAGAGCTGGGAATAAAACTCAACAGTTCTGAATCCTGGGCCTATTGAGAATCAATGGCAAAACTCTTATTGACTTCAATAAGGGTAGTATTTTGCTCTTTGTCTCCTTTTCCCATCGCATATGCATCTCATCTTTGCCAGTAACTACATTTCTTGACAAGTTGAATTGTCTCCCTCCCATTTCCCCCCAGCTCCGTTGCATCCTGTGTTCACAATGCTATCGTTACCATTACTTACTGGGATAAAATCCTGTCTCCTATTCTATACCTGTCTTCTGATCTGTTATTTTTTCCCAAACTCCTCTACCCCCCTTGTAGAGGTTCACTGGCACAGATCTGTAGGTTATATGTCCTTCAGTTTTAACTTTGTTCTTACAAAAGCAATCACCCATTGAAGTCACTGGGAGTTTGCCTGAATAAGAGCTCAGTAAAAACTATGTAAGGCCTTCATGATTTGCCCCACCAATTGTTTGGTCTCTAACATCACAAAGCTTACATTTCACTGCATGAGTCATTTTTACACCCACAAGCCTAATTAAATTTAAATCATATGGAGTTGTTCCTGAATATTGCCTGTTATCATGTCAACAGCAAAGATAGCCTTTTGTACACTCCCCAAGCAACAAGGGGTCTGATCCTGCATTTTTATACCCACAAAACTTCCTTTGACTTCAACAGGAATGCACAAGAGAAGCAGCATCTTCCCCAAAGAAGGGATCCCTGAAACACCCCAGTTATTTCACCTTCCCCTTTCTGTCCTACCTTGTTGTTCCTCATCTGTGAATCATAGAAGAAAGCTGGTCTTATGGTAAAAGCACAGGCCTAGGACCCAGGAAACCCTGGGCTCAATTTCTGCTGCAGACTTCCTGGGTAACCTTGGGCAAGTCAGTTCCTCACCTCTAAAACTGAGATCACAGCAATTACTTTCCCCCACTGTTTGTCTGTCATGTCTATGCAGCTTGTAATCTCCTTGGGGCAAGCATTGTCTCTCACTAAGTGCAGGTACATTGCCTACCACAGTGTGGTCCTGATCTCAATGGGGGTCTCTAAGTGCTAATACAAACAAGTAAATAATCATATTAATTTGTAATCAACTTCCAAAACCCCTCTCCATTCACCATGCTGACTAAAACAATCATTTGTACAGGATAAAAGCTTTTTGGATACAACAGTCATTTTTCATAGCAAAAAGCTGGTTTTCCACATTAATCCAGTATTGTTTGGACAGGCAGGTAGAATTTGGAAACATTGCAAGAGCAGTCTTCAGCTCCTCTCTCTAAAAGCTCCATTTGAAACTGCTGCCTTCCTGTACTTTGCATTTTATTACTTTAGCACTGTAACAAGGTACTAAAAATAAACTTAAATGTATTTCCAGACGACCATCTTCCCACTTGAGGATTCGAGCCATTTATGAGATGTGATAATCTCCCTTCTCCTAACTACTTTTCTCAATTAACGAGCAAGTGCTTTCCCGCCACTATAAACAGGATTTATATCACCAGGATAACTGACTTGGAACCAGATGTCTGTCTGTCAATCAAATCTAATCCAGTTTCGGTATTTCTAGAGCACCAATCGTGTCGACACACAAAATACTGCATCTGTAAAGCATAAATAGAACTTTACTAAGTAAATTAATCAAAAGCCAAATAAAAAAAAAAGACCAGCCAAAATCCTTACAGTGTGCCTTGAAGGCTGACAACCTTGGGCTGTGGCAGGAGTGTCTGACACTTATCCTGGAAAGCTCCAGGCAATGACAAGAGGACCATCCGGTGGACACAAGTGGGTTGCAAATATAGGCCTTAAAGATATTTTTTATATTCTAATAGTGCCATGAAGCCCCAGCTGAGACTGGGGTCCCAATGTGATAGGTACTATACATATACATAGTAAGAGAAAGATCCTGTCCCAAAGGGTTTACAGTCAGAGGATGTGAACTATAGGTCTCTGTTCCTAGATGCAGGTGAAGAGACATGAACTGCTACATTTCAGGCATACTGAAGTTTGGTGAGCAAGGATTTATGGCAATCATACAGGAGAGAATAGAGATGGGTGAAGGAATTAAAGAAGAGTTTGAACAAAGAGTGGTCAAGACAGAGTCTAATACTGACAATGTTTATAGGGCCTCAGATTCACACACCTGGGATATATATAGGTGGCAAAAGTTTCCAGGGACAAGTTGATCACCCAAGTTTCCATTCCTGATACCAAGGGCAGCTTTCTAGAAAGTAGTGATGAGGATTGTAAATGAAAGATGTTCTTGTTATCGCAAGTACTGAAAACACGGGGCCTGGTTCTCTCATAGTAACTTAAACCAGGAGCAACTCTACTGAAGCTTAGGCCTTGTCTACACTGCCACTTACAGTGCTGAAACGTTCTTCACTCAGGGGTGTGAAAAAACACACCCCTGAGCGATGCAAGTTTTAGCGCTGTAAAGCGCTGGGTGCTTAGTTGCTTCATGCCTGCAAAATGAGGTTGGAAATCTCCATGAGAATGGTTCTGTTGTGGATCAGTCAGACCTGGATTGCAAATGGCATGGGGAACAGATTCTTTTGAGCCTTCCTCTCACAGCCCTGCCTCAAACCATGTAATGAAGAGAGATGCAAAAACAAATACATAATGGGAGGGAAAGTTAACTTCAGCTTAAAGCTCAGAAGAAGGGTTCACTTTGAGTGGTGGCTGAAGGGTGGAGGGGAACCAGCAGTGGGTGCATTTCAGTGATGTCCTGTATGCAGTTTGTGAAGTGCTCTGCTATTCTGACACAGGTCAGGCTGGCCCAGGAAGGCTCTCTTGAAAGGCAGCAGGGTCCACCCCTGGCTGTTGTCTGCTGCAGACAGCTGCACGTGTACAATGTGGTCGGAAGGCTAGATGTCATCATAATTCACTGAGCCAGCACAGTAGATGGTCCCCTGCTTCCTATCTCACTCATAAGTGCTCTGTGCTCATTCTCATGTTCTGCTGTGCAGGGTGGAAGCTACCCATACTTCCTCCCCAGCAACACAGAAGGATGGGGAAAATCGGAAGAGATCAAATGAGAACTGACCAAATTCTTTATATGAAATCAAACAAACTTTTCTTGATTTTTATTTCTTTTTTTCTTCACTTATGTGCGTCACCACTCTTCTGGATTCCAGCCAGGGGTGGGAGGGGAATTGCCAAAATTCCTCAAGAAAGATGGTTTGCATATTATGTGGGTTTTTAAATTTAAAGCAGCATGCAGTGGGAATCTTGTAAGATTCTCTGCAGTTTTTCAGACCCAGAAGTTTTAAGTAAACATTGTCCTCGGGGATCCTGAACTGAATAAAACCTCCAAATGTTGAGATGTACCACTGTGAGTTCAATCCTTGACGGGGCCATTTAGGGATCGGGGCAAAATTGGGGATTGGTCCTGCTTTGAGCGGGGGGGTTGGACTAGATGACCTCCTGAGGTCCCTTCCAACCCTGATATTCTATGATCCTAACCGGTATGGTGGCGACCGCAGGGGACTGGGAGTCAGAGGATCTGGGTTTCACTTGTCTTTATCCCTAATTCACTAAGCTAGGTTGGGCAGGACACTTCTCTCTGTGCCTTGGTTTCCCAGCTTGGGCTAGTGATACCTCCTTTGTAAAGGGGCTTTCAGAGCTATGGAATGAAAAGCGCTTTATAAGAACTAAGTATTACCACTCCTCTCAATTTCACAGGGGTGGTGTGAGCCTGTAGTGTACACGAACTTGTAAGGCACTTTTGAGATCCTCGCAAGCAAAGTGCTGCAGTGGTGGAAAGCAGCATTAAGATATAATTATAGCAATAAAATACTAGGAAATTAAAAATAAAGACAATTTTTAAACACTGATTTCTGTAAGGAAAGCAATTTTCTGAAGAAGTAAAAAAAAATTTGCAGCAAGACTATCTGATGTATTAATAACTCTGTAACTGTGATAACAAAGATGGATCAGTATGAGATATGTAAAAATAAATTCCACAAATGAAACTCAGTGTATCTGGGAAATGAGTTATGAAGGTCATTTCTCATTAGTATGGATCTTTTCCATATCTCATTAGAACACCAACTTTTAACCCCTGCCTACCACGTATACCCTGTATTGCTTTATTCTGGAATAGGTTTTTGTTCTCTTTTGTTTATAAATTATCTTACTGGGTTGTATGTCAGTTTGCTGGCACATTCCCCTTTTCCCAGCCTGTAACATGTAATATAATTGATTCCCATTGTTTTTTCTTTGTGTTAAACTGCTAAAAAACAAACACCCTGCAAATTAACTGCAGCCTGGTGACAGCTGCCGTGACAGGAGAGAAGATGACTTGGTAAACTAAAGAATGGCTGAGATATTGTGCAGCTGTAATAATAAATGATAATAATACTTAGCACTTCTGTGGCACATTCCATACATCATAAAGCAGTATTTTAGCAGCAGCTTTCTAAGCAGCCCTACTTCCTCCTGCAGGTGTTCTCAAATTTAGGAAACCATTATGCTTTCAAACGTCTCAATTTAAATTTCCTATTAGTCTTTAGAGATCGCTTAAAACAGTGGTTACCATCCATTGGCCCATGCACCTGTACTGTGCTTGCTAGTAAACTAAACTCCCCCTCCCTGCCGTGAAGACTGGTAATGTGAAGCTGCCTATGCCGTACCACTGGTGTAGAGCTAATGTAGGCCTCAGTCCCCTTCCGCCGCAGGAGTCTACAAAACTGGGGTAGTGCGATTTTCCCCATTTTCAACATGGAGAAACTGAGGCACCAAGATAAAGTCTTAACGATCCTCAATTTCTGAGTGCCCAGCTTGAGACGCTATGACAATAAGGATCATTTCTTGCTTGTTTTGTTTAAATACTAGGAATTTTAAGTCAGACATCCAAAAATGGAAGCCTCCCCCCACCAAAATAAAGTCACTTGAAACTTTAGGCAAGTCCTTTGGGACTAAGGTCTCACAGAAAGCTGGTGGCAGAGACAGGACTAGAACTCTTGGCTCCCTGCCCACAGTTCTGTTAGATTGCACTGTCGCCACGGCAATGCTTGGAGATAGACATACAGCACCACAGGTTACAGAGTTGGGGGGCCATTCAGGCCACAACCCAGCCACTTTTGCTTGAGCCAAACCTGAGTCGCACTGCAACCCTAGGTCACAACACTGCTGCCTGCCACACTCCTATTTATTTGTTAGAGTTCGAGCACACTACACAACTTGTGCTGTGCTTTGTCCCAGGCTCAGGATTTACTGGCTATGCACCATTTTTAGCAATAAGTTTGATCTGAGCATTTTTAATGGTAAATTTAATTTTAAAATAAATACAAAGCCCTGGGACTTGGGCACGCTTAATTAATGGTAACAATCATCTCGAACTGGATTGCTCATCTCACCAATTACAATTAATGAGTATATGACAAAGATAATAAATTAAGGCCTGTTCATAGCAGAAGCAGAAATTCCTCAGCCCACTCCCTGCAATAATAGATGTGGTAGCGTTTTGACTACCACCTCATGTTTACTGTGGGCGTTAGCCGAGATGTTTCCATATAAATAAAATACTTATTGAGCTCAGAAAAAATGTCTGCACAGAGCAATTATTGCACAGGAATGGTGAGCATCAGGGAAAATAGGCTTATTCATTGATTTTATGCCACTTGCTTAGGCTCACTGTAAGGAGACTGTTAATCATCATCACTGGAATTAGGTGAGGTCTCCTGTTCGGAAGCAATGTGGCCCAAACAACAGGGCCAGGAATCGGGAGACCTGGATGATGTTTGCATAGTTGCTGCTGAGTCACTAGTTAGCCTTGGGCAAGTCCCTTTGTTTCCCCATCTGTAAAATGGGGATAATGATACTTACCCACCTTTGTGAAGTGCCTCCCAGAGTATATTTTCTACTGGTGTGATAATAATTTATTATTATAGACTGGACACGGAGTAGGAGAAAGGAAGTGTTATTCCCACTTTACAGATAGGGAACTGAGGCACAGACAGCTTAAATAACTTGCCCAAGGTCCCACAGGAAGTCTGCTGCAGAAAGGAACTGAATGCAGGACTCTGGACCCCCAATCCATTACCTTAACCACAAGAGCTTCCTTTCTCTGCTTCAAGCAATGCAGTTCCCACCATACTCTCTGGGAGACTATACCACCATTTAGTTGATCTTGTTATTAGGGAGCCTTTCCCAGTATTCAGTCTATACTTTCCAATGTACCCAATTTATGGCACTTTAGCTTGTACTCCCTAACTAATTGCTATTCCTACAGAAATGCCACTTATACTGTGCAATGCTGGAGGACGTATATGGGATTCGTTAAATACTGGAATAAAGTGGCTTCTAAAACCCACTTCTATAATTTCTTAAAACATTACCTTAGCCCAGGCAGCAGATATTTGTTCCATTCTCCTCAAATTTATCCCTTAAGAAAATCCCTAGTGAATGTTAAGGTCTACTAGCACCTGAAACCTCTCTTCTCTTTCTGTGGCTGGCTATAGCTTCCGCCAACTTGCATACACCTCCGGTGCAGATGACTTCGGCTATCCCACATGCCTAGCAAAACAGAGTGTAGTCCACCGTATGACAGACAAAGAGACTCTGACTGCTCTAGCGCTTAGCAACATCCACCGAGAACTGGACCACTCCAAAAACACTACATTATTCCTTCTCCCATGGTAATTTAGGATCTGTCTGTAATCACCTGGGCAGCATAAGTAGGCTGTAGATTTTGGTTCTTCAGCAGGCTAGCATATGCAGAGAGAAGTTTGACTACTGCAGAAGCCTCCTGGTTCATCTTCATTAATCAAAATAGAACTGCTTCCTGTGATTTATTTTTTCCTTGAGCTGCACAAAGTAAAAGAGTTAATTAAAGTGTGCTCCTCACCCCCTGTGCTCCACTCACTCCAACACTCTGAACTGTTGGCCTCCACACGCTCCATCAAGGATATATAGTCCAGTTCATGGGAATTACAGCAGCCCTACTACTGAGGCAATTCCATGAGTACCACGGGTTGCCCAAGAGAGGCAGGATCTGAGTTGGTCTTTGAACTAGAATTATTTGGGGGAGCACATGTTAATAACAAGAACAGTAATTGAGGCTTAGGCTAGGAGTGGAGAATGGGGGGAAATCTCCCTACCTAATTACGTGAGAATAATAATCACCCTTAGTTCTTATGTAGAACTTTTCACCCAACTGTCAAAGCACTTTACTCAGGTGTGTCAGCATCATCACCCCGGGCATAGATGTTGTAGTGTATGCAAGTGGTTATGCTGGAACATAATGTAACATGGCACCAAGCTATTACATAGATTAATAGACTTTAAGACCAGAAGGGACCTTTATGACCATCTAGTCTGACCTGCTGCATAACACCTGGTAATTCCTGTATCAAGCCCAATAACTTCTGGTTGAGCTAAGGCAGCTCTTTATTTAGAGACTTCAGGGCTGGAAAATCTACCACACCCCTTGTAAATTGTGTCAGGGGTTCATCACTCTCTCTTAAAATTTTTGCCTTATCTCCAGAACTTACTTAGATGCAGCTTTCTGTCATTGAATCTTGTTATACCTCTACAACTGGATTAAAGAGCCCTCCATTGTTGGAAATCTTCTTGAAGAGAAAGTCACCTTTTAGCCATCTGCTCAATAAGTTAAGTGAATGAGGTTCTTTATCTCTCTGTGTAAGGCAGATTTTCCAGACCTTGAATCATCCCTGTAGCTCTTTCCTGAATGCTTTCCAACTTCTCAACAACCTTTTGAAAGGGGAGACACAAGAATGGGATACAATATTCCAGCAGTGGTCTCACCAATACTGTATGAAGAGTTAATAACTTCTTCCTCCAACTCAGTATTTCTCTGTTTATTTAAGCCCGTGAGCCCTTTTAGCGACACTGGGATCTTGTGTTCAGTATGTTATTCTCCAAGATCCCTAAGCCCTTTTCAGAATAATTGATTCCCACACATCCTGTAGCATTCATTGTTCCTCATTGTAGGACCTTGCCTTTGGCTATATTTAAATAGATTTATATTACACCTCGAGCTGCCAACTGAGATCATGGCCCCAATTTGCTAGGCACTTTATGAACATACAGTGAGAGAGAGAGAGAGAGAGAGAGAGAGAGAGAGAGAGAGAGCCCCTACCCTGAAGAATGTAAAGAGTGTACTGCCTGCCTGGCCTGAACCAAATATGAGGGAGGTGATGTGGACAAATCGGGGTTGTAAAATCAGAGGAGGAAGGAAGTGAAAAGAACACAGAAATAATTTCTTTCAGTAGCAATTTCTAATTTTCCAGTGTGAGGCCTGGTGTTTCTGGTGCTAATATTTAACATGACCAGAAAGTTGGGCAAAGATAAATTTGTGTCTGAAGAGAGGGACAGTCAAAACAGTTGAGCACACTGACTTGCAAGCAGTGTGGAACAATGTGATATCTAGTGCAGCTTCTGCCTATTCCTTCCCCCCGTACTTTCTTTAGCACAGGCTGTTACATAGGGTTTGCTAGAGACTCTCTTATTCTAGCTTTTGCCTGAGTTTTTGCAAAAGGTTTTAAAGAAAGTTTGTTAAATATTTTATATACAAAGCAACTATTTTTGAAGTCACTGAAGTTAGATTCATAGATTCATAGATTCATAGATATTTAGGTCAGAAGGGACCATTATGATCATCTAGTCTGACCTCCTGCACAACGCAGGCCACAGAATTTCACCCACCACTCCTACAAAAAAAACCTCACACCTATATCTGTGCTATTGAAGTCCTCAAATTGTAGTTTAAAGACTTCAAGGAGCAGAGAATCCTCCAGCAAGTGACCCGTGCCCCATGCTACAGAGGAAGGCGAAAAACCTCCAGGGCCTCTTCCAATCTGCCCTGGAGGAAAATTCCTTCCCGACCCCAAATATGGCGATCAGCTAAACCCTGAGCATATGGGCAAGATTCATCAGCCAGATACTACAGAAAATTCTTTCCCAGGTAACTTGGATCTTACCCCATCTAAAACCCATCACAGGCCATTGGGCCTATTTACCATGAATATTTAATTACCAAAACCATGTTATCCCATCATACCATCTCCTCCATAAACTTATCGAGTTTAATCTTAAAGCAAGATAGATCTTTTGCCCCCACTACTTCCCTCGGAAGGCTATTCCAAAACTTCACTCCTCTGATGGTTAGAAACCTTCGTCTAATTTCTAATCTAAATTTCCTAGTGGCCAGTTTATATCCATTTGTTCTTGTGTCCACATTGGTACTGAGTTTAAATAATTCCTCTCCCTCTCTGGTATTTATCCCTCTGATATATTTATAGAGAGCAATCATATCTCCCCTCAGCCTTCTTTTAGTTAGGCTAAACAAGCCAAGCTCCCTGAGTCTCCTTTCATAAGACAAGTTTTCCATTCCTCGGATCATCCTAGTAGCCCTTCTCTGTACCTGTTCCAGTTTGAATTCATCCTTCTTAAACATGGGAGACCAGAACTGCACACAGTACTCCAGGTGAGGTCTCACCAGTGCCTTATATAACGGTACTAAAACCTCCTTATCCCTACTGGAAATACCTCTCCTGATGCATCCCAAGACGACATTAGCTTTTTTCACAGCCATATCACATTGGCAGCTCATAGTCATCCTATGATCAACCAATACTCCAAGGTCCTTTTCCTCCTCTGTTACTTCTAGTTGATGCGTCCCTAGCTTATAACTAAAATTCTTGTTATTAATCCCTAAATGCATGACCTTACACTTCTCACTATTAAATTTCATCCTATTCCTATTACTCCAGTTTACAAGGTCATCCAGATCCTCCTGTAGGGTATCCCTGTCCTTCTCTAAATTAGCAATACCTCCCAGCTTTGTATCATCTGCAAACTTTAGTAGCACACTCCCACTTTTTGTGCCCAGGTCAGTAATAAAAAGATTAAATAAGATTGGTCCCAAAACCGATCCCTGAGGAACTCCACTGGTAACCTCCCTCCAACTTGACAGTTCACCTTTCAGTAGGACCCGTTGTAGTCTCCCCTTTAACCAATTCCCTATCCACCTTTCAATATTCCTATTGATGCCCATCTTATCCAATTTAACTAATAAGTTACTGCTGTGGACAGCACGGTTCCATGGCAAGGGGTAGAGATGGGGAAGAACTGGTAGCTGTGGAGAGTGGGAGGCAAGGATCTTATTCTCATGAGCTTTCCAGCCCCGGGCAGACCATAGCTCAGAAACACTGTGGAGATGGTGAGATTGTAGGTAGGAACTTGTGTGGTATATTTTTTCAAGGCTCACTCCCGCTCCTACTGAAATTGATGGGACTTTTGCCACTGGCTTCAGTGGAAAAAGGACTGAGCCTTCATTTTGGTAGTTTTTTTTTCCCCTTTCTGCATCACCTTGTGTTTTCCTCTATAGACTGAGCTATTAAAAAACCCACAAACCCTGATTTATCAATCAATCCTGCCCCTGAATGAGCACTATTTTCTTTAGAAGAAAATAATTTAATAGCTGTGCTTAATCATATTGTAAAATATTTTCCAGAAAATTATATACAACTTTATGTGGCTGGCTCATTATGGCCAGATCCTGAGAAGTGCTGGGCACTTGCTACAAGATGCTGAGCATGATCAGTTCTCATGGTGTTGGTGGGAATTGAAAACACTCAGGGCTTGATACTGCACCCATTCAAATCAATGGCAAAGCTCCCACGGGCGCCTGGCACTCAGTGCCTTCCAGAAAGTGTTCAGCATCAGTTCAACTATCCTCTGCTAACCACACTGGCTTCTGATAAAATACTGTGTCACATTCAAGGTCTTGGTCCTTATCTTCCAGGCACTAAATGGGCATTGCCCAGGCTACCTAAAGGTCCATCCTGTGCACTGAATGAGCCAGGGGTCCTGTGGAAATAAAAATAGTATGTGATCAGTGATTAAAGACTGTATCATAATGCATAGGCACCCAGGGTCAAATTCAAGTTGCATGGGCAAGCTGAATCTTGGCATTTCTCAACTTTTGAGTGCTTTGACTTTGCAACCTTCAGAACGTTCTTTTAGTACAATTTTTTGTACGTACTACGTATATTTCATGGTGAAATAAGTCCCCATCTGGGTTTTACCCCTGGGGAAAGGAAGAGAGAGATACCTAGATGTGCCAAGTGCTAGTTTCAGCTCAATGCACTTCCGGAAGGTGCTCACATGCCGTGATGATGCGGGCTGGATAAGAACCTGAAGAGAAATAGGAGCAGGTCCTATGTTGTCAGTAATATATTTCAGCTGGTTAGGTAATTCCTAGTGGGCCTGGGTCTGCGAGGCACCGAATGCTCTCAGCTCCCACTGAAGGCAAGAAGAATGAAGAATCTTCAACTCTTCCTGCAGAATTGGGCCCGTCCTGGTATACCATCTTCAGGGGAAATTACCCTAGTGGCTTGTCACGCTGCAAATTCTCATGGATTATAAGCACACAGAAGTATCAACAGAGTAAATGTGGGACAGTAGGCTGTGTCTTTAGTGGGTGTACATTGGTGTAGCTCCTCTGGTTTTAATACACCTATGCTATTATAAACCAGCTGAGGATTTGCCCGACTCTTTCTCTCTCCATGCATTTTTTAAAATTGATGGATATTGGAATAGTATTAACGCAGCATGCTGTGCACATAAATTTTGGTTTAGTGTATGGAGGAGAAAAGGTTTTTCTCCTTGGCCCCTCACTCCTGTATGGGGCTTACATCTACCTTGGGAGTAGAGCTATGTCAATAACAATGCAAATGTGTCTACACACAGCTGTTGCTAGCTGGGTTCTACCATGGGTTCCCTATGTGCTAAAATACCATCATGATGACCATGGTATAAATGCTCTGGATAGACAGGGACTTCAACTGTCGGCTCTTTTTGCCCCACATTTCCCACTGTTGCGTTCCTCAGGTCTGCTCCACAGGAGATAGCGATGGTGGGAGCAGTAGTGGAGACAGACCTCGGGGCAGCCACAAGTGTCCTAAGCACTGTATTCCTGGCCCTCTTCAGGCTAGCTCTGCACAACGTGGTGCTTGAAATGCCGTCAGATAACACAAAGGGCTGAAGCATGCAGAGAAAATAATGCTCCCCACAGAGGAGTTACATCACAGAAGCTCCTTAACCCAAATGGCTGAAGTAGCCTCTGCAATGGGCCCCTACACCGATTCCCTGCCTCGAAACAAAGTGAGTATGACAGGAGGATCAGTTTAGGGTGTAGATCCTTTGACAATGACCCCTCTTCCAGCTTGCTCAGGCACTGCCCTCCCACCATACTTTCTTCATGCTGTCATACAAGGAGATCATGCACAATAGGTCACCACAAGAGCAGAGGACATCCCCTGTGTGCCTCATTCCAGTGCCAGTCACCTCCACAAAGTGAGCCCCTGGGGTACATACATAATAGGGGTGCACTTCCTGTGCAGTGCCCGGACCAGCATAAGCTCTTTGCAAAAAAGTATGCAGGAGATGAGAGGATGGCACTGGGAGGGGAAAGACCAGAGGATCGTTTCCTGAGCGCGCCCCTCATCCTCCACACCGCAGTGGAAGGGATGAGTGGGATGCATAAGGGCTTGTGGGAGTTATTTCAGTTACCTGAGTGATGCAACCAAAGAGGATTCTCTCCCTTGCCTGGTGACTTTGGGTGAGTGTTGGGCTGTTGATTTACCCCTCAGCCTCTAACACTGCAAGGGAGTGTTGATTTCTGCCGCCCCACCCTGCATCCCAGGGGTCCAAGATGACATCACCCACCCTAGCACACGTGACCAGCAATGCAGAAAAAAATGAGTACCCTTATGTATGAGACTGTTTCCCCAAGTACTTGCACATCTTAATGAACAGGCTGAAAATGTGATGAATTATCAGCAGAACAATTAAGCACCATGTTCCAAAACACAGTAACATTACACCGCAGGATGCTCAGAAACATGAAGCTGATCAGCTCACCCTAATGCTACAGATGCCATTTAGAAGAATATATATATATATATAAACAAATGTTGCATTGTCAGTCTACAACAATGAAGAATAATTTTAATTCCTTGAGCAGAAGAGCTCCAATTATAATCTAATTCAGTTCAGATTAACTATGCTTGATGACAATTTCATTACACAAAAAATAAATTTATTAGGCAAGTATAATGTGTTGTGGCTACAGCACTAATACAAATAAGGAGGCTGTTTAACTGCTTTAATGCAGCATCTTAACCACAGTTATAAGCTACTTTTATAAAATTTATAGTGAGCGTGAGCAAATATTATATGAGAATCTGTGACGGGGTGTCCACCCCACGTAGGACTGATGTGGGGGGTGTTAAGATGGCCAGGCAGGTAGGCCTGGAGTACGAACCAGGGAGCAGGGAGCTGACTGAAAGCCATGAAGCTGGCAACAGATGAGGGCTGCGGCTGGGAAAGGGCACTCATGCCCTAGGAACAGGGAGGAGGGTTTGGAGCTGGTACACCCAGAGAGAGGAGGGGAACCAGAGTGGAAAGAAGCACTCCAGGCAAGAAGCAGCGAGGGCTGGGAGAGGAAAGCCCAGAACTGCTGGGTGTAGAGTCCCTGGACTGGAACCCAGAGTAGAGGGTGGGCCCGGGTTCCCCTACCAGCCACTGAGGTATGGCATAGACCGGCAGGGCAGCGAACTGGAAGATTGCCTGGGTCACTGTGGGAGTGACAAAGAATTTGAACGAGTGTATCCCAGAAGGGGGAGCTCTGAGTGACCTAGCCAGACAGCTAAATCAAGAAGAAGATGCTGCACTTCCAGGCGCAAGAGAGGGGATGCAGACGAGAGAGAGAGAAAGAGTTAGAACAGCGGTTTGCAAACCGAGGAAGCGGGCGTCGGCCTTGAGAACTAATTCCCAGAGTGACCAGGAGGAGGCGCCAGCCTAGCTGTGAGCAGAATTCCATACAAAAGAAAATCATCATGATTTACAGGTGAGCTGTTAATAAAGGCTCATGATCCAAGGGTTTAATATCCTGTCCTTTAAGAATGTTCATGACAAGACCCGAAAGCCTTATTCCAATTTTTTTTTCCCCATTCAAATACAATTAGCAGCATATGTTGCTGTGTATGGTCTAGGGAAAGGTGGTAAATGGGAAGAGAGCAGGGGTTACATATGTGCACACATGTGAGAGAGAGAGAGTGCAAAATCTGCTCATGTTGATTGCTCCTAGCCATTCCAGGTACATACTGGCAAAATACACCTGTTCTTTACGGCTCAGCGCAACCGGTAAGTCCACTCTCTCCACTGAAAAGAATCAATGGGAGATCAGTGGATGACAGGATCACAACAGCAAGATATTGTGGAGAGATGGGATACCTTCAATACACGTGCACTAGCCTCCCAAGCAATCCCATAATCATATTGCCCTCTCTCTTATCCCTTTACTTATCCCCTCCATGTGTTTTTGTCTTCTCCTGTCTGTTCTTGTCTTATTTAGATTGTAAACTCTTCAGGGAAGGGAATCCACCTTCCCCTGTATTGAAGTCCCATTTTACAATGGCAGATGTTCAGTGCTTAGCACTTCTCAAAATCAGACCACTTATTTAAGAACTTAAATATGGATTTAGGAACCCAAGTATCAGAAGGGTAGCCATGTTAGTGTGTATGCACAAAAACGATGAGGAGTTCGGTGACGCCTTAAAGACCAACAGATTTATTTGGGCATAAGCTTTTGTGGGTAAAAAACCCCCACTTCTTCAGATGCATGGAGTGAAAATTACAGATACAGGCATAGATATACTGGCACATGAAGAGAAGGGAGTTACCTTACAAGTGGAGAACCAGTGTCCCCAAACTGAAGCAAATACTCACCAGCAACTACACACCACACCACAGAAACACTAAGCAAAGGAACTAATCCCCATAATAAACCCTGTTGCCTTCTCTGTCCCCATATCTACTCTAGCGACACCATCAGAGGACCCAACCACACCAGCCACACCATCAGGGGCTCATTCACCTGCACATCTACTAATGTGATATATGTCATCATGTGCCAGCAATGTCCCTCTGCCATGTACATTTGCCAAACCAGACAGTCTCTAGGCAAAAGAATATATGGACACAAATCAGACATCAGGAATGGTAACATATGAAAACCAGTAGGAGAACACTTCAATCTCCCTGGACACTCAATAACAGATCTAAAAATAGCCATCCATCAACAAAAAAAACTCCAAAAACAGACTTCAAAGAGAAACTGCAGAACTACAATTCATTTGCATATTTAACACCATTAATTTTGGCTTGAATTGAGACTGGGCGTGGCTGGCTCACTACAAAAGCAATTTTCCCTCTCTTGGTATTGACTCCTCCTCATCAATTATTAGGAGTGGACCACATCCACCCTGGCTGAATTGGCCTCGTCAACACTGGTTCTCCACTTGTAAGGTAACTCCCTTCTCTTCATGTGCCTGTATATCTTTGCCTGTATCTGTAATTTTCACTCCATGCATCTGAAGAAGTGTTGTTTTACCCATGAAAGCTTATGCCCAAATAAATCTGTTAGTCTTTAAGGTGCCACCAAACACCTCATTTTTTTAGGAGCTGAAGTTTCTGCTCTGCTTTTCAAAATCTTGATTGTAAAAAGCTTTCCTCCTAAATAAGAGCCCAGTTCAACTCCCTGTTCTAGCCAATCGGAGTCCTGAAGCTGGATCAGACCCCCAGCACCATGATCATTTTTGTTGGTCTTCCAACTATCGAATGCCTTTTAGCAGTCTGTGCAAAGGAATCAGGCATTGAGTTTGGGGTGAACCAAGGTTGACTCCTACCTGAACCAACAGGATGCCAGTGTACATGGGGCCAGTGTTAATTATAAACATCTGCTGTTAAAAGAAAAGGAGGACTTGTGGCATCTTAGAGACTAACCAATTTATTTGAGCATAAGCTTTCGTGAGCTACAGCTCACTTCATTGCATCCGATGAAGTGAGCTGTAGCTCACGAAAGCTTATGCTTAAATAAATTGGTTAGTCTCTAAGGTGCCACAAGTCCTCCTTTTCTTTTTGCGAATACAGACTAACACGGCTGCTACTCTGAAATCTGCTGTTAAGTTATTTACCTTCAGGAAGGCTTAGCATGTGTTCATACCATTTACTACTGCAGCTATAGGTACGAATTGTCCTGGTCATATACTTCATGGTAAATGGTAAAATTCCTGTGACTTGGACTTGTTAGGGAGACTGTTATCATGGGTGGCATGCTTTAGTCAAGAAGCAGACTTGTTTAAATATACAGCCCCTCACCCCCTTTGCTTTAGGGCCATCCATAAAAACAAAAAGATAGATGCAGTGACAGTAGGAAAATTTTGACTACTCCAAATTTATATCTATGAAAGCTCCATTTTAATTACTTTCCCCAGTGATAGAAAACCAGACCCCGGCTGTATTTATGAATTATGTTTCATTCAAATTTATTGCCTCATCGATGCTGTTAGTTTATGTGAGCAAAAATCATCATTTGATTTCTGCTTCTGTTCTGCATTTTCATTTGATAACAAAACATGATTTAACATGGAAATCATAATTCAACGTAAACTCCATAGGGGGTGTGGGGAGTTATTTAACAGGAAGCTGAAAGCTGGAAAGCAGAAAAGCCAAATTAAATATGGGCTGATCACCATTTAATACTTGGGGAGGGGGGGAGAGAGCAAGGAAGAAGGGGTGAATTGTCCACAAACAGATCAACAGTTTACCATTATGTTTTATCCAATTTATTTTCCCTTTAAAACTGTTTCACAAACATTCTGTGTAAACACATTTAAGCCTATGGATTGCTCATGAGCAGCTCTTCACAAGTAGAGGGACCCACATGGGGAAGATTTCGGATATTAATCTAGCAGACAATGGTATACCAAGACCTAATGACTGGGAGCTGCAGCTAGACAAATTCAGACTACCCATAAGGTCCTTAAAAAAACAAAACAAACCAGTGAAGGCAATTAACCACTGGAATACTTTACCTAGGGATGTGGTAGATTGTTTATCACTTGTAAGTCTTTGCATAAAGACTGAATATTTTTCTGCAAGATGTGCTCTAACTCAACCAGAACCAGCCCCATGGTGAAATTCTATGGTCTATGCTATGTAGAAGGTCAGACTAGTGATCATAATGTGATCCCTTTGGGCCTTAAAAAAATCTATTAAATACTTATTTGAATATTCATGGTATGGGGAATAACTGGTTAGGCGGTAGCCCTGCTGAAAAGGATCTGGGGGTTTAGTAGATCATAAATTGAATATGAGTCAATAATGTGATGCAGTGGCAGGGTGGGGGGGAAGTTAATATTCCAAGGTGTATTAAAGGAGTGTTGTATGTCAGACACCTGAGGTAATTATCACGTTCTACTCAGCCCTGGTGAGGCCTCAGCTGGAGTACTATGTCCAGTTCTGGGTGCCATGCTTTAATAAAGATGTGGAGAAACTGGAGAGAGTCCAGAGGACAGCAACAAAAATTATAAAAGGTTTAGAAATCACCATGAATACACCGAATGGAACAATCCTGCCCTATGATGATTCTATGGCACATTTTTAAACTAATCTCACTTACAGAAAATATTATAAGGGGCTAATACCACATATCTTACATATTTGCATTTTTTAAAAGTGGGAGATGGGCCTTGATCAGATCCCCAGAAACTTTTTGGAGCTCAAAATGAGAACCCAAATCTGGATTCAAACATTGCAGCCTCTACAATGGGCCGAACCAAAGTCTCTGATGCGAACACACCTGAACATGGAGGTCTTTGAAACCCAGATGCTGTATGTCAAGTCCATCTCTAGCAAAAACTCAGAGCAAATATTGAAAGTTGAACTGCACAATGTCACCTGTTTCCACATCAAAACCATGCAGCTAAGGAGCTATATTTTATTCAAAGGGACAGCTGCCAGTGCCCTATTCAGCAAAAAAGGGGAACCACTAATTAACAAGAAAATCCATAAATAGGTAAAGAGGCATGCGTGCACACACACACACACGGGGATCGAGTTGAAGGACTATTGCTAATTGCACAACAGGAAAATCTGCTTTCAGTGTAGGAAGGTGAATTTGGCATGTGCTAAAACAACGAGCAACAAAATGATTTGTGGGGAAAACAATGTATAGGACTTGAACTTTTGACCTGCTCAATGAAAAAGTGTCATGCCAGTTCTCATCCTCTCCCTCATTCCTGATTGTTTATGCACTCCCAGGGAGTGCTGAACTAGGGGTTCTGGGGGTGCAGCAACAACCCCTGGCTTGAAGTGGTTTCCACCATATACACAGTTTACAGTTTTGTTCAACAGCTTTCAGCACCCCCACTATAAAAACTGTTCCAACGCCACTGTGCACTCCCCTCCAAAATATTTAGGTATGAATAATGAGGAGCCTCAGGAAGGAAATTGACATCTGATATTTCCCTTAATTGAGATGAATGATCCCAATTTTCCTCTTTTTCTTTGCGGGGGGGAGGGCGAGTACTGAAAGAAAAATAAACAACTCTATAAAGGGTGCAATTCATATATGCTTAATGATTAGATAACAAACCAGATCATGCAAGACACTATGGGCCTTTAACATCCATCAAAGTGAATGAATGTTAAAGGTGCTCAGCACCTTGCAGGAGTGGCCCCCATTTATACAATTCAAAAATACTGACTGCATAGAAGTGACCGTGGTGAAGATAAGACAAGACACTTACAGCCTTGAGAAGCTGCCTTTTCCCTAGTAGCCCATGAGCAAAAAGCCTGAGGTTTCCTTCTGAGTATGCAGCTGCTTCAAATGACAGAAATTCAGGGCTGGGTATAGAAATTCTTTAATAATTGGCAACACTGCTGAGCTCTTTCTGTTCTCCCTTTTGGCCTTCATTTTGTTCTTTGTGAAGATGCTGGCTAATGATTTAGAACAGGGGTTCTCAAACTGGGGGTTGGGACTCTGGGGAGTCACAAGATTATTACATGGAGGGTCGCACTTGGGCATACCATGGATTTATATAGAGGCAAGATGATATTTTCTGTCTTATTATCTAGCCCTTTATTAATGATTCCCAACATTCTGTTTGCTTTTTTGACTGCCGCTGCACACTGATAGGTTTCAGAGTAGCAGCCGTGTTAGTCTGTATCCACAAAAAGAACAGGAGTACTTGTGGCACCTTAGAGACTAACAAATTTATTAGAGCATAAGCATTCGTGGGCTACAGCCCACTTCATCGGATGCATAGAATGGAACATATCGTAAGAAGATGTGTATATATATATATATATATATATACACACATACAGAGAAGGTGGAAGTTGCCATACAAACTGTAAGACGCTATATTAATTAAGGGTTTCAGAGTAACAGCCGTGTTAGTCTGTATTCGCAAAAAGAAAAGGAGTACTTGTGGCACCTTAGAGACTAACCAATTTATCTGAGCATAAGCTTTTGTGAGGTACAGCTCACTTCATCAGATGCATCCGATGAAGTGAGCTGTAGCTCATGAAAGCTTATGCTCAAATAAATTGGTTAGTTTCTAAGGTGCCACAAGTCCTCCTTTTCTTTTTATATTAATTAAGATGAGCTATTATCAGCAAGAGAAAAAAAACTTTTTTAGGGATAATCACGATGGCCCATTTAGACAGTTGACAAGAAGGTGTGAAGATACTTAACATAGGGAAATAGATTCAATATGTGTAATGACCCAAATCTTTTGGGAAACAAATCACGTCTCTCCCCTGGCTCCACACAAATATATTAAAAACTGCCCACTCAGTCCCTTCTGGAGCAAGACCCTACGCCCAGCTCAGTGACCGACTAATGTGAAAGTACTGCAGGAGCCAGACAGGGAAATAATCTTTCCTGCACCTCCTCAGAACTGCTGTAGATTGCATGGCTACTTCGTTCCCACCCTGCCTTATAGAGAATGGTTGAGGTACTCATGTCAAGGGTGCACCAGCCTGCCTCAGACCTCACCTGGCCCAATCTCATCCCTGCCTGATTGTCCAATACCCTCAAACTCTCCCATACCTCCAACTTGCCTTCTCTGCTTTGTCCCATCCTCGTTCTCTCAACAGCCAGCGCTGAACTGAGTGCAGGGAGTTCCTGTCAAGCCCGGCTCCGTGCTACGTGAGAAGTGCAGAACTTTTAAGCAGGGGCCCAGCGTCAACGCCCATTGTGGCACAGCTAAACCTGTGGTCAGGTCCTAGTATGCCTGTGAGAGGGCAGGGGTGGGTGGGGGAATGGAACTGGACCCTTAAAATCTTAACTGAGCAAAAAAAAAGACCTGACACATTCCACTGGTCCCAATCACCAGCACGGACAATCAACTTGCAGAGCAGGAAAGTGCAGAACAGATGGCCTCTGTCAAGCTTTATACTACCTGAAATGGGAAATCGCCCATAACACCAATAACATGGGAAATGGATTGAAGAGGAATCACAAGGAACAAATTAAAGTGTGCTGAACAAGCAAAGAGAAAAGAATAAAATTGGGGGCAGGAAGGAAGGTAGGTCCCTTGGTGAGAACTTAGATACTAAAATCCATGTTAACAATATCACTTTATAAATTTGGGCTAGTTTATATGGGGATACTTTGGAAAATTAATCTAAATTAACTAACACTGTGAATATAAAGTGGATTAGTTAGATTGCATTAAATCACTGTGTGGACACTCAGAATTAAAGTGGCCTTAATTTGATATAGTTTAATTTACTTTGGAAAATCCTGCTATTCAAGCTGATATTTTTTATTTAAAACCAACTAGTAAAGTAGTATGTTTTAAAATAAGATTGACAGGGAATTTCTATAGGTCACATTTAAGCTTCTAAAAAACCAAAGTAAAATTTGAAAATTGCCAGAGGCATATGTGTTTAAAGCCTTTCAACAGCTACAACTTTTTGTTTTGTTTTATTTACTCAGTTGACATGAGAGGGTCAGTCCAGTCACACTTCTGATATCACAGCTATGAAACACGACTTTTTATGCAGACTGGCTGTGGCTCTGGAGAATATGAAACTATTCGTATTAACAATAATCAGGAACTATCAATCAAAGCTAGAAGCTGGAGTTTTGATTAGTCTGATTACATCATTTGAAATACAGGAAATGAAGTTTGGCACTGATTTTAAGCACAGTTAAAATAACTTAAAAGGTTTCTCAAAAGTCACCTTCCATTGAATTTCAAGTCATCCAATGGTAGTGATTCTAGGGGGGTTTCTACATGGATTTGTTCTCGACTCTATTCAATATCTGTATCAATGACCTAGAAGTAAATATAAAATCAGATCTGGTCAAGTTTGCAGATGACAAAAAATTGTGGAGTGGTAAGTAATGATGGGGACAGGGTTTTTTATACAGATCAACCTGGATCACTTGATAAGGTGGGCTCATTTGTACACGCATTTTCACACCGCCAAAGGCAAGGTCATACATTTAGATATAAAAAAATGTAGGCCACACTTATAAGATGGCTGACTCTACCAGCAATAGTATGACACTGGCAATGACTTAGGGGTTGTGGCAGGTAACTAACTGAACATGAGCTCCCCGTGCAATGTTGTAGCCAAGATGGCTAAGGCAATCCTTGGATGTATAAGCAGGACTGAGGAGGTGGTACCATTTTTGTATTTGATATATAATGAGACATTACTGTGTGCAGTTCTAGCATCCACACTTCAAAACGGCTGTTTAGTAATTGGAAAGGGTTCAGAAAAATACAAGAATGATCTGAGGTCTGGAAAACATGCCTGATAGCAAGAGGTTACAGACAGTCAATCTATTTAATTTTTTCCAGAGAAGTTTAAGAGGTGACTTGATCACTGTCTACAAGTACCTACATGGAAACAAGATTTCTGTTAGATTAAAGTGCTGTCTACTGTCAGAAAAAGGCATAACAAGATCCAGTGGTTGGAAGAAGAAGCTGGACAAATCCAGACTAGAAATAAGATGCAAATATTTAACACGGAGGGTAATTAACCATTGGAGCAACTTACCAAGAGATATTATAGACTCTCCATCACTTGAAGTTTTTAAATCAAGATTGGCTATCTTTTTAAAAAAATTATGCTCTAGCTAAAACAGAAGTTACGGGCTTCATGTGAAAATTACTGGCTGAGGTTCTTTAGCCCACTTTATCCTGGAGATCAGACTAGATGATTAAAATGGGCCCTTATGGCCTTACAATCTCTGAATATGACAGTCTTTCCTTTCTGTGGGACTCAGATGCTATGCCTGTACTGCGCAGTGCTGCACACTATGGGGATGTGAATCGTAGAGCACACCAAAGAGTCCCACTCTAACTCCCTTATGTATGCAGTTGGCACCAACTAAAAGGTTTCTAGTTCGCGCCAGCAGTGTCCATAAGGAAGAATTAGTGTGAGACTTTTTGGTACACTCTGCAATTCACACCCCCGTAGCCTGCACTACAGCACAGTGTAGGTAAACCCTTAATCAGACTGTTTATCTGTAGGATAGGAAAATGAGATCTGTACAGGAAATGTTAGGTAACACATGCTGAATAACAAATTTTTAAACACCACTTAGTGTAGACAGGATTTAATATCTTGGTCTACCACAGAAGACTAAAATTTTTAAACACTGCTGTCTTTTTCTGCACTAGATGCTAAGTGGTGCTTACAAACATCTTAATTAACACATAGTAAATGCTAAGTGGTGCTTACAGACATCTTAATTAACACATTAACTAACCCATTTGCTGAACACAGCTAATTTTCCTAGGCTAGATTGGGCTCACGTTAAACCACATTCTCAATGTAGACTCTGGGATAAAATTAGGAAGAAGTCAGACACATCAGCACTACTCAAAGATGTGGAGACACTAAAATGCTGAATTTCTAAGTATATTTGAAAAGCTCTTTTGAAACTACATCTAGACCTGAAGCTTTCAGATGGTCGCAGTGGTGGATCATTTGGTATTATCAGAGTTGGTCTTGTCCCCACAACCAAATCTTTTAAATCTCTGTTCAACAATTAAAAAAAAATCACAGATCTAGAACTACCTCTAGATCCTTTAACTTACTTATTCACAAATACTGTGAATGGAGAAATATATATCAATATCAACATTCTTGACAAATTATCTCATCTAAAATGGTTCTTGTCAAAAAGTGGAAGTATGCAGACCTCTCTCTTCCCTGTAATTTACTCTTTTTTCATAATAAAGACCTTATAACAATGGATAAATGCATTCACTGTCTGAAAGTGAAATTTATTGACCATTAAGCAAGGTGGGCCGCCTTTTCTGATGTGGCAGAGGAGAACTCCCAGATGGCTAACCCTGTAAAATTTGGTAGTTTTGAGTATATTTCAGAAAACGTCTAATGTCTGAGTCTCTTGGTGTGGCTAATATCTATTACGCGACTAGATGCATGTATGAGCCCTTTGGACAGATAAAGGCAAATAGGTGAATGCCCATTATATGCAATCCAAATAAAGTTTTTGATTTGAGTTTTATTGTTATGCTTTGTTAAAAGCTGTAGATTCCATGATGACTGGTGTGGTATAAAAATTAGGATAGAACAGAGTGGCCAGTTTTAATATAAATACAGAACCAATAATATGGGTTTCCTTCATATATGTATATTTGTAGTTTGCAATTCATAGTTTCATGCCAGAAGACACCACTAAATCGTCTAGTCTGAGCCCCTGTATATCACAGGCCAATAAATTTCACCCAGATACCCCAATGTTGAGCCCAGTGGATCTAGTTAGTCCAAAGCATTTCAGTCCTCAGGAAACTAAACTGTGATGTACAGGAGGCAGAGAAGAGGAGAGACTGGGGTGCCACCTATGCCTGAGCTCCTACAATAGTATTGATTATCTGTAGGAAGGGCATTGATTAAGTAAGATATACTCAGATGATCCTAGCAGGTGAATCATGCCCCGTTCCGAAGAGGAAGACAAACCTCCCCCACCCCCAAAGTCCTTGAGTGATGCTCCCTAAGGGTACCCGGGGTTGTGAGGTACTTCACCACCACCTGCCCTTAGCCTGAAACAGTCTTGCCTCTGCCTGCTGTAGCTCAGCTCCCTGAAACCAGCAGCCTCCGGTCACACAAGCGCTGACTTCCAGATCTCCACAGACCTTGCCCTCTCTGTGCATTCTAGTGATAGGCACACAGCAACCCCGAATCCTCAGAGTGTTCCTTGTGGTATCCAGCCCCTGTCATTGGAAACTCATGGAAACTAACAGGTAAGCTGTCCTCAAAGAGACAGTGTGCAAACAGCCTGATTGGCACAATGCAGGATCAGTCTTTTATAGCATCACAACACTGAAATACATACATCTATAAACATATATCTATAAATCTCTCTCTCTCTCTCTCTCTCTCACTTATATATATATATATATAAGTGAAACAGTCATAAGCTTATCATCAAAGGTCAAGTTTTAAGAGACAGGAAGTAAGGACAATAAGTGAAAACCGAAATGGTTACACATATAAAACAAAACACAAAACGCAATCCAAGGTCTACACTTATCAATGGTTACCTTTCCTATTTCATAAAGTAGATTTTCTGCCAAGGACTCAGCCTTTGACCAAGCCGCTGGTTTTCGGTCAAAACCAGGATCCAAGTTTTCATGAACATTCCATCCCTTTAAGGGGTTCCCTCTTTGAATGCATGACAAAATGTCTTTCTTGTCCCCCAGTTATAGTCCAGTGACCCTTTGAAATGCCCTCCTGTTTGTTCTCTTGTGTGCTCTTCCCTGTTAGTTTCACATCCTCCTGTTGGTTCCATGTGCAGATTTGGTGCCCATTGTATTGACTTACAATGCTTAATTTACATCTGACAGATACACATCTTCTCTCCTGTCTGGAAGAAACCTGTTTGTCAGCTCTGCCTGGGACACAATCTTGAAACATGTTTTCAATACATACACACGACTCCTTAAATATCATTTGTATATACATCTTGCTATGATTATGAAGATCAATATGATATAAGCTTTTATTAGATACCTAACTTGACCCTCTTTGGATAAATAATGTGAAAGCAATGTGTTGGGTGTAGTGAGTTTTCAGGATTCTCAAGAATTGCTGACACAACAGTGAACCTTTTGTCAGTTCTCATTGAGGGGTTCTGTGGGTCATACCTTGCCAATCTGACCTGGGGAAAAATTACTTTCCAACCCCAAACTGTGTGAGGAGTTGGATCTTGAGCATGTGAGCAGGCCATCAGCCAGGCATCTAACAGGATTCTCTGTACCACCTCAGAAAACCGGACCACTCAACCAATGTCCTGTCTTCAGCTCTGGCCAATATGTGATGCTTCAGAGGAAAGTCAAAAAACCACAGAATTCACATGGTCAGTTGTGCGTCAGGGAAAACAATTCCTTCCTGACCCCTGCAGGGGGCCAGCTCAGGCCCTGAAGCATCAGATTTAATTACAGTTATTGTCTTTATGGAGAACTGCAAATATACATGTATGTTGAAGGTAATGCAGCCAGTCCTGTTCTTCCCATGGCCCATGAAAGAAAGGGATGGAGACTATAATGGCTGTGATAACCAGGCTTCAGACTGAATCAGTTATGATAACTTTAATGAACCACAAATCCTATTAATAGTTCTAGTTCTATATCTAAACCATCACATTAAAAATGCCATATTTAAAAAAAACCAGAAGTGTTGACTTTCCAGAGGACAGATATCAGCCTGGAAATCCCAGGTCAGCCTTAACTGGACTGTGTATCAGAAAGTTAAGATTATGCAGTCTTTATCTCCATAACTTTTGCCTGCATCTGCACTTCAAAAATATGATGATCCAATAGCTTTGTGCTCAGTTATACAAATTGAATGAGTTTTACTTCTTTAAATGTTGGCTCAGAATGTAATCGGTGTTCTGTTTTTCTACCTCTGCCTTTTAAAAATACCATCAATGACCTATTTGCTTTAATACCAAAATATATCTATATGTAAACGTTGTACACACACACACACACACACACATTTAGTAAATATCTAAAGTATTACAATGATTGATAGTCATGAAAGGAACCTGCAATGTCAAAAGCACTTTGAGGACTTACACTAATGTCAAGACCCTGTTATTGCGGTTAACAGTCGTGAGTCGAAATCTACATACTGCTCTTCGGCTAGGGAACAGGACTCAGAACATCCGAATGGAAAGTTTCACTGTTACATAAAGGAAGCATTGTACTGATAGAGAGAAGTCATTAGGAAGAGGTCCTCTGAGCAGGTTAGCCATTCAGAGAGTGCTGACATCTCAGCATTTCTAAGTAGCTTTCGCTGTTGTCTTGGGACAGCTGTCATTGCCCATGGACAGAGATTGATGGGGTTGTAAATAATGAACATTGGGGTCCTTTCTATTAGTCTGCTCTCTTGACAATTCCACCTTTAGCTTGTTCTCTTACATAGATGTTCCAGTTTATATAATTTGCCATGTTATATGTGGTTTTCACTGTCCGAAAAATAAACTATGATGACTTGTTTAAAAGATGCCAATGAGTTGGTATTTATAGAACATATTTTGGTTCTTTTAGTTACAAGATTTTCAAAAGACTATATCAAAAGAAATTAACGGTTTCAATAAAAATGACACCATCAGGGTTATTCTGGCCACATACGTGCACACAAAAATCTGTCTGACCTTGACAGCTGTTCCATCTGGCAAGTCTCAGCTCCTATACTTCCCATTTGGGGCACTGAGTTGTTTTGCAACCAATCCATGCTAAACAGGAATAATTCAACAAAACCGTGGTATGCAGCTTCCTGTCAGTCTATCTGTTTAAACAAAAAAGCAAACAAATGGACATTCACTGACTCTTATTCATAATGCACTTGTGTCCTCTTCTATTCACAACACACATTATTTCTACAGCACCACAGCTGTGCATGCCACTTGAGAGGTGCTCAACTCTCCCAACCCTGCTCCTCTAAAAACGAAAGGTCCCTGCCTCAAAGAATTTACAGGCTGAGGCCCCAGTCCTGCAAATTGCTTCACGGAGGCTAATCCCGGCCTGTGCCAATGAGGAGCCCCGGGGGAAGGTGATGGGGTGCTGCACAGGAGCTCTCAGAGCAGTTTGCAGGATTGAGACCTATGGTCCTTACCCTACAAACAGACACACAGGTGGACACCCGCACACACTCCCATATAGAGTCTCAGACTGCAATGGATCTCCATGAGGGAATAAAAGCCAGTGTATGATCTGTGTGCAGGACCAGATGAAAAGTTAAAGTAGCAAAAAGGGCAATAAATGTGGGGAAGAAGGCATGGGAGGGAGAAGAGTGAGGAAAAGAAAAGGTCACGAGTTTGGCTTTAATTGTGCACAATTTTAGTTTCTTTCAGTTTTTAGGTATTTGGCTTTTACACTTAGTAAATTATCAGGATAGCAGCACTGACAGAGGAATGACTGGTAAGAGGGAGGGAGATCACTTGCCAGAAGCAGCAAGCTGCAAACGAGGGATTTGAAGAAAAGACAGTGAGGCTGCCTAGCATAGAGCTACTTGTGAGATAAGAACAGCACAAGTGAATCTAGGTCCACGGCATGGCATAGATCACATGCAAAGTAACAGGAGGCAAGAGATGAGATGCAGGCTGGGGGAGGGCTATGCAGAGCCCTGAAGGTTAGGACAAAGTGCTTGAATTTGATGCAAAGAGGCTAGAAGCCAGTGCAGGAATTCATGAGTGAGAGGGAAGGACACTGTAATAGCAAGCAAGGAAGATGATTTTAGCTGAAGTATGTTGGACAGAGTTGAGGGGAGCACTCAGAGAGGCAGAGGTTACAGCAGTCAGACTGGGAGAAGATTATGCCATGGAGAAGGTTTTAGCAATGGTGCTGAAGAGGAAGGAAATTAGAGGGGCACCATTTGGTATAGAGGTTGCCCCAAAGAAGCTGGTAGCGAATTTTTTTGGTTAAATTTTCCTATGCCAGGGTCAGTTAGAAAAGAGTAGGTACCTAATCTAGGGAGTCCAGAAGGTGAGACCTGGCAAATAGGATCTATAGTATGGTAAATATTTGCCTAATTATATTGACAATGTCCTTATAAAGAGCCAATTTTTGCATTTGTCTGGGATCTTTATAGGATGGTTATTATATGTCAAGTATGAATTCATTTAAAAGGTGGTTGAGCATTATCAATGGTGTTAACACTTATGTGTCCGTTGCATAGATTGTGAACTACATCTAAGTTCATTTTTTGTTTCAATAAACAACACTTAAACAACAGACCATGCTTATGCAAAAACCCACTAGCTCCTAACAGAAAGATTTAAAAAATCCCATTGTGCTTAAAAGGTCATTCCAATTATATAATCACATATTTCCTACTTTACTTCTACCTTTCTTTCAGTAACAAAGGCTATTTATTTATATATTTTAAATGTGGCTATAAGTCTAGGTGCACTTACAAAATATATAAACAATGAACAACAGGACCCAAGTCCACAGTTTCCCTTCACAATTCGCCCAGTCCAATGGCCGAATGTTGAGATGTGCCAAAAACCTGCTGAGAACCCACAGCTTTCACTGAAGCTCATGAAGCTGCTCTGCATCTCACGGGCGGGGGTGGGGGAGTCAGACCTTAAGACTCTTCTTTCCCAGTCATTTACCCCTACCACACACTTGAGGAAATAGGTTATCTTAGGAGATCAACAAATTAGGGGTCTGCTGGACCAAGCAAGAGGAGACAAATTGCACAGTGAAGGTCCCTTTATTGAAAACACCATGCTAGAAATCCTGCCCTTTGAAATGGCAGCTATGCAGGAGAAGATCTATTCAAGCTACTTGCAGCATTCTTCACCTGAATCCGTAGCAGATTGACAGAGATGGTGCAGAGATCATAGAAATCAGAGAAGGAAAAGACCTACAGTGCTAAATATCCTAGTCTAAAGCCCAGGTCATGAAGGATCATTCCTTCCTATATATTTTCTAGCGCTTTGTCCAGGGCAAGGTAAATGAGCCGTGTGATAAGAGCTTTCACCACTTCCCTTCAAAGACTGTTTCGCCCCTGCTAAGCCGTACACATGTGCTTAACTAACTTGATGCACTGAGTATTGGCATCAACATAAATGGAACTACTCACACTGCATGATATTAAGCATGTGCTTATGTCTTTAGAGGATGGCTGTATTGCCAACCGCAGAAGTTCAAAAATCATGAGTCACCTCCCCCAGAAAAAATAATGAAACTGGCCCCAAAATCATGATTTAATTATTTTAAAAGATTATATTGTGGGGTCCTCCCCTACTCCTGTGAAAAGAGTATCAGCTATTGGTTCTCCATTCTTCCCCTCCCTTCTGTTGGTTCTAGAGGTGAGTAAAGGGGGCAAGTGCTGCTTACCACCTGCAACAGCTTTGACTGGCTGTTCTTCCCCAAGAGGCAGGGAAGTGGAGAAGGCAGCCAATCAGAGTTGCTGGGCAGAGCTCAAAATCACCTCAGGCTGGAGCTTCTGAGCTTATGGACAGATGGGCTTGAGGAGGAGCCATAATCACATAACTTGACATGAAATTGTGAGAGTTAGCAACACTGGGACAGGGACCTAAGATCTCCACTTCAGGAAGCTTTACCAGATATTCAGCCTGAATTTTCCGTATACTAATTTCACACCATTACTCTTAGTCACATGCCCTTTTATTGCTCTGAACAACCGCAGCATGGCCAATCCCAAGCATTCAAAAATCATGAATCAGAGCGTGCCAAAAATCATAAAACTGGCTTAACAATCATGAGATTATTTGAGTTCAATGCCCCTTCCTGTGGTCGCACACCATCACACCATCTCTCTCCCTCTCTCAGGTCTGCAGCTCCTCTCCTCCCAGGAACCGTAGCGTCCTTTTCATGACTCAGCCCTCTGGCCATGTCACTCAGTGTTTCCCCCTTTCCGTGACATAGTCATTCTATTCTCTGTCACTCCCAGAGTGACCCAGTCTTCCCATTCACTGCCCCATTGGTCTATGCCACGTCTTGGTGGTTAGTAGGGGAACCTGGGCCCACCCTCTCCTCCAGGATCCAGTCTAAGGACCCTACACCCAGCAGTTCTGGGCTATCCTCTCCCAGCCCTCCCTGGTCCTTCCCTGGATTGCTTCCTACCACTCTGGTTCCCCTGCTCTCTCCGGGTGTACCAGCTCCAAACTCTCCTCCCTCTTCCCAGGGAGTGACTGTCCTTTCGTAGCAGCAACCCTCATAGGTTTGGGAACTAAGGGTGTGGGGAGTGCTGCAGCACCCCAAGGTTTTACATGGGACTCTGCTCCCAGCCCCACACCCAGGGTCCCAGCTGATGGTCCCGCACCCGGGCTCCGCTCCTGGCTCCACATGCAGGGTCCCAGCCCCGCACCTGGGGCTCTGCTCCTGGCCCCGCGCGCGAGGTTCCAGCTGCTGGTCCTGCTCCTGGGAATCCCAACCCTGCGCCCAGGGTCCCGGTTGCCAGCCCTGCGCCCGGATGAGGCTCCACTGCTGGCCCTGTGCCCACCCCCAGCCTCAGCCTCCTTATCCCTGTCTGGGTCCCCCCCTCTTGGAGACATAGCCCTGCTCCTGGCCCCAGCACTGTGGGGGCGGGAAGCACGGACAGGAGTAAAGGGGGTGGCTTTCAGCACCCCCACTATTAAAAATGTTCCAGTACCACTGGCATCCCCTGTCTGTTGTCAGCTTCCTGGCATTATAGGCCCTGCCTACTCCTGCACAGCTGAACCTGCGTTCAATCAATTCCCTGCTCCCTGGCTCTCTTTCCAGGTGCAGCCTGTAGAGTTAAAAGGCCTACCTGGCCACATTAACCCTTTCCAGTCCTGTAGCGGCCCCATCACCGCAGGCAACAGAGTTTTCTGAGGGGCTGATTTGAGACTCTAGAACAAACTCCTCCCGGTACTAAGAAGCATCACAAACCTCCCCACCTTCTGCTCCAAGTGCAAACCACACTTCTTTGACCTGTCTTCACTAACAGAAACAGAGAGCAGCACGTACATTACAAACAAAACCCCAAAACCCTACCAAAACAATCCACTCCACTGCAGAGAGAACAACAGAGAGAACAGACCATACAGGACAGCTGTTAGTCACACTGTTTAATGCGGTAGGCACTCAGGTACTACATTGATAAGGGCAGAATAAGAACCTGAACAGAACCGAACAGAACAGTCTCGTTTTCCATTACATTTCTCATTCCACTTCACTAGCAATCTCTGTTGTGAATGTTGGCCAGCTCTCTCTCTTATTAGGTCTCAAAATAATTTGACACAAATTATTGATTTCCTGGTAAACATTCATTCAGCTGAAGATAGTTGTCTAGGGAAATTACCCCCTGGGGCCCAAACTAGACAAAACACTTTAGCTTGCATATTATTAAAAACCTAAAAGGTCCTAACAGACACAAGGTTATAACAACTATGATTTAACAGCAACAACAACAAAATACTCCTTTCTCTGGATTTTTCACTGTTTCCTGCCTTCTCTGTGTTTTGGACACTTAGTATTATTATTGTATTATTTGTTCAGCTCTGAGGTGTACTCAGCTCTGCAAGACACAATAAAAAATACAATCCCTAACCACCAAAGGGTTTACTTTAAAAAAAAAAAAAAGAATTATGTGTTGCCACAAGTCGTGTTCTGGCTTGTAACGATTCCCTGCTCTTCTATCTCATATCTGAATAATTAATTGAACCCAGATGCAAGTTATAACATTAGTTGCAATAATATACATTTAAAATGTAAACTCTTTGGGGTCAGAAATTGTCTTTATTTTTATGCCTTGTACATAGCTGGCCGTGTTCTCAATGCTGAACAAATAAATAAATTTATTTATTTAATCAAAGGTAACAATTTTGTTATCCACATGCATGCTTTAAAATACCAAGCACTTAGTTGTCAATTATTCTCTCATAAGACAATCTTTACAGCCTCAATCCTTTCTTGTTCTCTGAATTCCCTCTAATTTAAAGCCTATGATAGAATTGCCAACTTTCAGGGAAAAAAATTACTGGCCACACAATTACTATATGTAATTGTAAACACTATAATTATATAATTAGCTATGACTTTAGGTTCTTTTCTCTTCTAGTTTCACAATGTAGTGCTTAATGTAGTGATTAAACTACCCCAGTGTTAACTCTGTTAATTGAAAGAAAACTGTCTTTACTGTTGACCAGCCTTAAGGTAAAATACATTGTCTGTCTTATCTATTCATATTGTAAAGCTCTTTTTTAGAACAGAAACCATCCTCTATGCCTGTACAGCACCTAACACAGGGGGACCTCTAGGCACTATGGTAATGCAAATAAATAATAAAACAGCTTAAATATAATTGAGAGAAACTGAATCCTAAAGAAAAGTTCCTCTAGAGAATAAGGCTGCTAAGTTTCTGTGCTTCAATTTTAACCATTAACAGTTCTGTTAATTTATTAAAGCTACCCTCAAAACATATTATTTGGAAAACTGCATGTGAGAAAACTTAGGGGGCACCAAAACAGTTCTTAGGAAGTGGCCTTTGTCCTGTAGCACCGTAAGAGACAAATCGCGATAGCACAGAACATAGTCCAAGCTCCCAGACACTATTTCCCTCAGTGGTAAGCACTGACTTATAGGTGCTAACTAACAACTCTTCCATTCATCAAGACACTGCTTTCAAACTGTCCCTGGTGTTCCTTCCTTGTTGCCCTATGTTCCAAAGGGTTCATTCCTGCTTCTGTATTGTTCTCATCATTTTGAGATACTTTTGGAATGGAAAGTTATCGCCATTTAAGTGTCTTAAGTAATTTTTCACAGTAAAACAGCTATTGTTGCAGTGCATTCTCTAATAAGAACCTCACCTACTGTTATTTATTGGCAGTCACAACCGAAGTGGGAAAAGGCCATAATTCCTAACTCAAAATGGTCACAATCTAAAGAAATACACCCTGCTCAGATACAAAATAACTGATGATATAGAATAGGCCAAATTTTTATCAAAATGTGGTGCTTAAATTAGGCTCCTAAATTCAAATTTAGATCCTGATCCTGTAAAAACTTTAAGTGAGTATTCTCATTTCACAGATTATAAAGCCAGAAGGGACCCACAGTGTTCATCTCTTCTGACTAGCGTGACCAAATTTCCGAAAGGGAAATATTTCCCATATTTCCCAGCCGCTCAACAACTGATCAAGTCAGCAAGAGCAAACGGGACAAATGCCCACTTTTGCGGAAAAAAGTTAGGGTTAGGGTTAGGGTTAAAAAAAAAAAAAGGACTGTCCCTGCCAAAACAGGACGTACGGTCACCCTAATTCTGACTTTCTGTATAACACAAGACAGAGAATTCCCTGAATTAATTCCAGTTTGAATGAGAGCATATCTTTTAGAAGATAAACATGCAATCTTGCTTTTAAAATTGCCAATGATGGAGATGTTTCAGAGTAACAGCCGTGTTAGCCTGTATTCGCAAAAAGAAAAGGAGGACTTGTGGCACCTTAGAGACTAACCAATTTATTTGAGCATAAGCTTTCGTGAGCTACAGCTCACTTCATCGGATTGAAAACCCATGGTAAATTGTTCCATTTGTTAATTACCTTTACTGTTAAATATTTGCATCATACTTCAGTATGCATTTTTGGAGCTTCAGCAAGGTACATCTTGTAATACCTAAATCTACCAGATTGAAAAGCACATTATCAATTTTTTGTTCCCTATGTAGGCACTTACACACTATGATCAAGTCACCCCAGAACCTTCTTTTTGTTAAATTAACTAGATTAAGCTCCTTGACTCCACCACTATAATACATGTTTTCCAATCCTCTAATCATTCCTGTGGCTCATCTCTGAACCTCTCCAATTTATCAACGTCCTTTTTGAACTGTGGACCCCAGAACCGGACACAGCGTTCCAGAAGTGGTCACACCAGTGCCAAATACAGAGGTAATACAACCTCTTAGTCCTACTCAATATTTCCCTGTTTAGACATCCAGGCATCATATTAGCTCTTTTGGCCCCAGCATTAGACTTGGAGCTGATGTTCAGCTGATTATCCACCATAACCCTCATTTTTTTAAGTCAAGGGAGCTACAGCACATGCATAAAATCAAACACAGGCTTGCAGGGCTGGGGTGTTATGAAACTAAGTGGCCTCATTTTCCAAGTTGCTGAGCATTCAGACAGACTGCAAAGAGTACCTACATATGATCAGCACCTTTGAAAGTCTACCACTTATTTTTGTGCCTAAACATGAATTTGGGTGCCTAATTTAGGCCTCCGTGCTTGCAATTTTAGCCATCTTTCCTCCTCCATCAGTCATTTTTTTCCATTTTCTGGCTGGGAGGTGAATACATGCTAAAAGCTGTACCCTATAGACTGCATGTTATGAAGGGCTATCGTAGCCATTCGACTCACTTTCAGTCCTGGAGTTTTAAAATGTCACATCTTGAGAAAATTTCCTTGCTTTGCGGAATTAATTCCTGTGAAAGAAAGATGCTCCCGTCCTGGTGGGCAGGTAGAATTCTAGGACTCTTTCCCCTTTGGGAAAATCATTTTGGGCCTGATCCAAAGCCCATTGACGTCAATGGAAAAACTTCTTCAAGGGGCAGTAGATCAGGATCCCCATGACTACACTGAATTACTGGCTGTAGATGGCAAGAACCTGAACCACGCGATGCAATCACCACACAGTTCAACTTGACTAAGAGGACCAAGCGCAAAATAAGGAGGTAGAATTGGACAATCCAGCTTTATCCACACTGAAATGCATGATGCGGGCATTACTGGGTGAAATTCCATCTTCTTTGTTATACAGGAGGTCAGACTAAATGACCCTTCTAGCCTTACACGTCTATGGATCTATGAAATTTATTCACTGCTGCAAGTGGATGCAGCTGAACATAGTTTAACTATGAAAGTAGTCAAGGAGAAAACAGCGGTCGGCACCATGATTAAAGCCTGCTTAGAGTACAGTGAGGAGAGCCAGAAGGTGGGAGGAGGATGGGTCTCATGTCATGGGGTCAGAAAAGTTGTGGGCAGCATGTTTGAAATAATTACAGAGAGAGGGCAGCAGATAATAGGGTGTGGACAAGAGCACTAAGGGTTAAACCAAACTATTTGCTTCCTGCTTTATCTTACTGATAGAGTGTGGGGAGGGGATGTTAAAACATTTTGTTGTTCTTCCCATAAGGAAAAAAAGAGGCTTCATGCTGGAAAATTAATTATTAAGAGTTCTAGAGCTTTATAATAAATTTATAAAACTCTCCCCAGCGCTTGACTCACTTTTTAGTATTACTGTGTCATCCCCTTTCCATTCCTGCTGACTCGGAGCTGCTCACAAGATGCTACTCTACATCAAAAGAAATGCAGGCACCAGAGGACATGGAAACACCTAGCAGCTCCCACTAGTGTTGCTCCAGTTAAAGGGCTTAGTACGGATTTACATCGTGTGGCTATTTTCTTTTAAAGGAGGGATGCAGTGAGGGGGATGGGGATGTGAGGGGTGGGACGGGGAGGGATGCAGTGATGGGGATGGGGTGCAGGTGGTGGGACAGAGAGGGATGCAGTGGGTGGGATGGGGATGCAGGGGGGGTTGGGATGGGGAGGGATGTAGTGAGGGGGATGGGGGTGTGAGGGGTGGGATGGGGAGGGATGCGGTGTGGGGGATAGGTGCAGGTGGTGGGACAGAGAGGGATACAGTGAGGGGGATGGGGATGTGAGGGAGTTGGGACAGGGAGGGATGCAGTGAGGGGGATGAGGGTGTGAGGGGTGGGACAGGGAGGGATGCAGTGATGGGGATGGGATGCAGGTGGTGGGACAGAGAGGGATGCAGTGAGGGGGATGGGGATGCAGGGGGGGTTGGGATGGGGAGGGATGCAGTGAGGGGGATGGGGGTGTGAAGGGGGGGATGGGGAGGGATGCAGTGTGGGGGATGGGTGCAGGTGGTGGGACAGAGAGGGATGCAGTGAGGGGGATGGGGATGCAGGGGGGTTGGGATGGGGAGGGATGCAGTGAGGGGGATGGGGTGCAGCTGGTGGGACGGGGAGGGATGCAGTTATGGGGATGGGGTGCAGGTGGTGGGACGGAGAGGGATGCAGTGAGGGGGATGGGGATGCAGGGGGGTTGGGATGGGGAGGGATGCAGTGAGGGGGATGTGGGTGTGAGGGGTGGGACAGGGAGGGATGCAGTGAGGGGGGTGGGATGGAGAGGGATGCAGTGACATGGGATAGGTGCACAGGGGGGTTGGGACGGGGAGGGTTGCAATGAGGGGGATGGGGTGCAGCCCCATTCCCAGCATTCGGAGATGGGGATACACATACCTTGAACTCCTAAGTGCCGGCGATGGGGCGACATGCTGAGGTTCGCTGTGGGGCATGCGCCGCAACTGGAGCCCAGCCACACGAGGAGCACGAGGAGAAGAGGGCCAGCAGCAGTGGGACAGGCACGCCCCACACGACTCCTCAACAGCTGCCTGCTGAGTGTGGGTCGCGCTAGTTCCACCCCTGCCCTGACCCAGCCAATGGGAGCTGCGGCTGCAGGCAGGGAGTGGGATAGAACTTGGACTCCCCTGCCCTGGCACCCCTAAGGCTAGGAGCCGGACATGTCGGCTGCTTCCCGAACTGGGAGCCATGCAGCGTGGCGGCTCATGCCGCCAACCGGACAGTCAACGGCCTGGTCAGCAGTGCTGACTGGAGCTGCCAGGATCCCTTTTCGACCGGGTGTTCCAGTCCAAAACCGGCCACCTGGTCTCCCTAGCCAGCTGTCATAAGTCAGTGCAGTCCTTAGGTTGCTCTACCTTATGTACAGGCTGAAGCTGCTGCAACTTGAGATTCACCTCTGCAATCCCACTTTCCTGACAGCCCCTTCCTCCCCGCTGCCAGGTGGATTTTTGTGCAGGAGAGAATCTGGTCCTTAGCTTTTAGACTCCGAGTTCATTTAGCCCTGGATATGGTTATTACCTTGTAAACATAAAGCCCCCACAAATCACACAAAAAGGTTCTATTTTGTTAACAGATGTGTGCTGAAATACACTACAGAACAAAGCCATTGGGCCTGATTCTGACATGCACTGGTGTAACTCCACTGACTTTAACATATCTCCTCCCAAATTTAACAGATATAAGAGATATCGGATTCAGAACCAACACATTCATGTGGTGGAGCTGATTTCTGAACATAAGTAACCAATCCGTTATACCACAAAAGATTAGCATTGTATATTATGGGCTGCAACTAGCTTTCAGCTCAGAGCAAATTTTCCCTGCCTTTTTATCCTCTTTGTCCTCCCAAAAAACAAAGGGTGCTAAAAGATCAGTTATTTACTTAAAGAGGTAATAGCAAGACTGCTAGCATTTCAATTTAAACATCCATGTGTTCTGTGTTCATATTACAGTGCTACACTGCCTGATACCTTAGTGATATACTATAAATCACAGCAGTAATTCCTTTTAATACCTAAGATATATGAGGAATACATTTCCTCTCGCTCTTTTTGATCCAGCTTTCAAGAGCAACATAATGCCAGTATTACATTGTTGATAATCATTTTCTTAAATGCTTGATTTTTCTAAGATGACCTGTGGAGTATGTGGGTATTTTTTTTAATGTGTTAATTCTTCAAACAATAAACTGGGAAGATACAGCTGGCAGAGTTTTCAATGTAACCATGTTTAGCCACTCAGTTCACTGGCTACACAGACATAAGTTTCAATGGAAGTGACTCATTTTCCTTCTAATAATAATTCCCTCTCTCTATAAATATATAGTCTTTCCAATGTATGTAAGGACTGGATTCTGATACCCTCTTTCACAGTGATACTGTCTTGTTCCATCAGCTTTATTTAATGTAGTACTAATCTCCCTGATTTCCTAGTGATCTACTATAGCCTTCAGTGGGACCATTCATCCAGGATGGTGCTATTCAATGTGAATAAGGGATCTACAGGTCAGGTGCACTGTAACAGCTCTGTAACAGTCCCTTGAAGGACCCATTTACTATGCCCCCTTTAGGGCCTCAGTCTTTTATTAGGGTAAGCCACTTGCCTTCACCATCTCCTTGGACTGAACCTCAGAGCCTTCAGCAACCCCTATTTCATGATTTGAGCTCCCTTCAGCAAGTCTACCTGAGTTGTACACCTGGGAGAGACTTGTACACCCAAAGGGAGCAATGAACCCCACCTTCAATATCTGCAGTGACTCTCAGCCAGGGTTGTAAAAGCAGTAGGGTTTATTAGAGGTCTGGAACACAGTGTAGGAAGTCCTTGGTTAGCATAGAGAAAAGAAAGTTACAGCATGGTCCATCTTGGGGAGCCCAGAGTTTGCTGAGCCCCCTTTTTCCCAGGTCAGGAAAGTCTCAGGCTTCCAACAGCCCACACTTAGACCCCAACCCCCACCTGGCCCCTCCTCAATCCTTTATGCTTGGCTCCTGGGCAAACATGGCTGGCTTCCTGTGCGGGAGGTGGGGAGGGGGCATCCACGGTCATTAGTTGCTAGGTACCAAATGTCCTGGGAATTGGAGCAGCCGTTGTCTTCTCAGTTTCTCCATGCACATGGGGCTCAGGGCCCAGACACTAGGTGTCAGTCACACTTGTATCTCTGGGTCTCTGCAGAGAGTAAATAACCTTTCCCCTCCACTTAGTTACCAATGCAGCATATAGGGGAACCTGAGGCACACACAATATTCATATAAAATATTACAGAAAATTCCCAGTCTGTCATTCTACTAAAATCCAAATACCACTTATATTACAAGTATACTAACTAGAGTTAGCATTGACAACTGTGCTAGCTTTTAGCACTTCTTTTGCACTGGGATTTTTGCAAGCCCCTACGTGCTCCCAAGAGCACAGTGAGGCAGGTATGATCTCTGATCATTCAGTATATTATCACATGGTGAAACTGATGCAAAGAGGTTCAGTGAAATTACCAAGGCCACACAAGAAGTCAGTGTCAGAGGCACTATTTGGATTTAGGTGTTCCTGGCTGCCAGGCCTGTGCTCAGACCAATAGACTACAACCATTATCTGCAGCTGAAGGTAAAGTGATAATTACCACAAGGGAATCTTGATTAGGAGTAGAGAGGTTATTTTGCCTCCATATTTGGCACTGGTGCAACCAGTACTTGAATAGTGTGTCCACTTCTGGTACCTGCAATTCAGGAAAGATGTTGATGAATTGGAGAGGGTTCAGAGAAGAGCCACCAAAATGATTAAAGGATTAGAAAACATGCCTTACAGTGACAGACTCAAGGAGCTCCATCTATGTAGCTTAACAAAAGAGAAGGTTAAAGGGTGACTTGATAACAAGCTGTAAGTATCTATATAGGGAAAATATTTAATAATGGGCTCTTCAATTAGCAGAGAAAGGTATAACATGATTCAACGGCTGGAAGTTGAAGATAGACAAATTCAGACTGGAAATAAGGCATACATGTTTAACAGTGAGAGTAATTAACCATTGAAACAATTTACCAAGGGTTGTGCTGGATTCTCCATCACTGGGAATTTTCAAATCAAGATTGGGTGGGGTTTTTTTAGAAGATCTGCTCTAGGAATTATTTTGAGGAAAATTCTATGACCTGTGCTATCCAGGAGGTCAGACTAGATGATCACAATGGTCCCTGCTGGCCTTTGAATCTATGAATAGGAGGAAAGGAAGGAAGCAGTGCAAACTAGAAACATCTGAGGGGGAAAAAAGTGGGTTTTCTTTTAAAAAAAATCCAATGATAAAACATGTCATATTCTAGCCAATATGATGGATTTGGTTTTGTCCTTTTCTTGTATATGTAAATATGAAGAAGAGATTAAGAAGGCTCTGTAAATAGAAGGAATAGATTAATATATTCAAACACATTTCCAAGGTGTGTGGATACTCCTGAGCTAAACCTTGGTTGATGGCTGTGTCATCATTACAAAATGTTCACAGTGGAGATTTCCCCCCCATCACAACATTTAAAATACTATTTTAATCATGTACGCTTGACTCCATCCTTCAAACGTCAAAACAGATCTGGTGTTGAATAAATTTCATCTGTGCTTGGAACTTATTATTCTTCATCAGCGTTGTCAAACTTGTATTTGGAGAGGGCTGAATTTCATACATTTGAAATACCGCGGATTTACAGAGGGGGAATTATTATGAAAATGGACACGGGTATACATTCAGGACTCAGTACACTGTGGATTGAGGGGTAATCTACCAATGTCAATGGGAGACAATGAAGGGTGGCACATGGGCTCTGTGTAGTACCTAAACTGTTAATATTAGTTAAATTGCAGAATATCACAAAATACTCCCACCTTCACAGCCATCTATTTTTTCCCTTTCTCGTTCTCCTTTCTGTTTCTCTCCCCTTTCCCTTCTTTCCCCCATGTCCCTTCTCCATTTCCTTCACTCCAGCTCCTCCCAATTCCCCGCTGTGGGCTTTGTACTTTCACCTTGTTGCCCTTCTCATCCGACAAAATGACCAGCAAAGAAATAGTTAATAATCACATGAAAAAGAGGGTCATTGGCCTTTAGCGCCAACACTCCCCATTCCATGAGGGGTGGGATGGGGCAGGAGAATGCCCATATCCCAGAGGCATTCTTTCAGGCTTTCCCCCAACGTAGGAAGGCAACACTGCAGCAGTTACACTTACGCTACATTTGGAAGCTTTTCTTCACAACTAGGCAACATACTTTAAAAATAAAACAGCGTAGATTCTGCCAAATTGGAAAATGCCACAGGGGCCACATAAACACATGAAGCAGGCTGGATCCAGCCCTCAGGCAGGATGTTTAACACCTCTGTTCTTCATCTCATATTCTCTCTCTTATATCCAGGCAAACTGCAACAAAACAAAACATTCTGCCAGGCTTATTTGACTCTCATGCATCTTTAACAAAGCACTTCGCAAACACTGTCTTCAGAACAGTTGTGTGCTGCGGGTGTACACATCCTTCGCATTTTAGAGCTGGAAAACCGTGTGTTGGAGAAGTTTACTGACGTGGTCAAAAGTCACTCAATAAGATTAGGGGCATAGCCAGGAGCAGAACCTGAGAATGTTGACTCCCAGGCCCCCTTGCAAACCACTAGATCATACTTTTTCCACCCTCCTCTGTCACTTTACAATGAACTACAAGGACACAGCATAACATCTAAACTATGTTTTGATGAGATATGACATTTTGACATTTGCTAGGTGCATTGGTGGTTCTAAAGTACTACTGAATTTTTATCGTCTTCAGAGAAGACTGTATTTTGCATTTGTACCAGCAGAACCTATTATATCTGCTCTTCAGTTCAACTTTGGTTTCACGGGATTGAAATGCATAACAAAACACATTTGACATCCCTTTAATACCAAATTAATTAAACCTACTTTATGGTACAAAAAGGAATATCTACTGTCTTTTTATAAATCAGGAGAAACCGACCCTATATTTGTAATGGGTTGCTGGTCTAACTACAGCCCATGCTTATAAATCTTTATTTTGACCACTGTATGTGGTCAAAGGAAAGTTGTTGTTAAAAACTATAATTATATCATTGCCCGCAGATTATATCAAATTAGTTAAGTGGTGTATTAACAAAAATATCACAATTCTATTTTGTTAGTAGAATAAGCACTCAGATCTATAAATCATTAAGTGGAGAGGGATGTTCTGGTTGGAGGAATGATGAGCCATTGGTCAGAGCACCAGCCTAGAATCTGGGAGGCAGGGCTCAATTCTTTGCTCTGTCACAGATTTCCTGTATGACATTTGGCAAATCACTTACATTCTCTATCCCTCAGTTACCCATATGTAAAATAAGGATGAATGAATCTCCCACCTCACAGAGGGGAGTTGTGGAGGATAAACTCGGTGTGATGATGGGGCCATATACGTACCATAGATAGTGTAGCGTATAGTGCCACCAGAGCAGCAGTGTAGTTGTTAGGCCTTGCACCTTGTATATCGTTAGGGGAAACAGTTATTTGGACCTCGCTCTACCCAAGTGGCTCCTTCATATTATTTATGCTGCGTAAAAAGTAAAAGACACAGCAGATAAGTAAAGCGCAGCACTATGAGCCGTGTGATTTGGGTTCGGCTTCTGTTTCACTGCAGGGGGAAATCTCCTGTCCTCGTGATGAGGCAGTTTCTCCTTCCATCTAGAAGGGATCCCCATTCTGAAGATCCAGAAGGAAATCCTCCCTCTCAGCCCAAAACACAATTGGCAAGGGGTGATGAAGAGGTTTTTCTGAATCCTCAGGTACTGGAATTGGGTCTCTCTTCCAGTTGATGTGTGTAGATCACAAGAGGCGTTCATTGCCCTGACCCCCCTTTCAAAGCTATTGGCTTCAGCTTTTTGTCCTACTGCTGGCCCATCTTGTTTGTCAGACAAACTTATTTACACAGTATAGGTATCTGCCATTTTTTTTTATGTCCATGCAGTGCTGACAAGTCTTTGGTCCAAATTGGCCTTAGCGCACTGAAAATTACAGACGGCCAGAAGGCTGGGTAAATGGTGCTGAGATCTGAATTCATAATTCATAGAGACTTATGGATCTTATTTGAACTACAGACCACTAAACCAGCCTGATGCTGGCCCAGAGAATCAGGAAAGCAGATCAGATAGACTACTGTTCTGTTCTGGAAAATCTGATAGGTCAAATATTGTATTTTCTCTATAGGTATCAGCTTCTTATTTTAATTACAAAGGAAAAAAGCATAAACTTGATAATAAAATAAATACTACTACCACTAAGAAGCTTCTACAGCATCCTCCATCCAAAAATCTCAATCACCTGTAAGCTCCTTAAAGACTTAAACTCACATGGTCACTTTGAAGTATTGTATAAATCATTAGCCAAATAGAACACTTTACATTTACCACTGTAGTGTACACTATGGTCTCTGGGAACTTGGTATCAGTGGGGACAGAGCTCTTATGCTCCTACTCCAAGAGCAGAGCCATTTGAGCTGAAGGACAAACTCCAAAGCAAACAACAGTGTGGGGCCTGCTGTATAAAATTGAGCAGTTCTGATTTCTTCCAGGAGAGGACAGTGGTACACATACACACACAAGCTAATTCATCGCTGCCATTATGCTGACGTGGAGAAAGATGCAAGGAATGGTTGGTTAAGTGGCTTTCCCACGATTACTGAAAAATAGCGTTCTGATTTCCTGAACCCCAATCCTGTGCCCTAACCACTAAACATTCCTTGCACCCTGTAAACTTTTCAGAAGAAGTGTAAAAAACATGAGAACATAAGAACACCCAATAGTGGGTCAACCAAAGATCCATTTCAGAGTAACAGCCGTGTTAGTCTGTATTCGCAAAAAGAAAAGGAGTATGCAAGGTAGCCTATTTCCCCTTGTTTTTTCCTACCCCCCCCCCCCAGACGTTCTGGTTAAACTTGGATTTAAACTTGGAGAGTGGTCAGTTTGGATGAGCTATTGCCAGCAGGAGAGTGAGTTTGTGTGTGTGTGTGTGTGTCCCCGGGAAAAAAAAGAAAAGAAAAAAAAAAGGGGGTGGGGTGGGGTGAAAAAGCCTGGATTTGTGCTGGACATGGCCCACTTTGATTACCATGCACATTGTAGGGAGAGTGGTCACTTTGGATGAGCTATTACCAGCAGGAGAGTGAGTTTGTGTGTGTATGGGGATGGGGGGGTGAGAAAACCTGGATTTGTGCTGGAAATGGCCCACCTTGATTATCATGCACATTGTAGGGAGAGTGGTCACTTTGGATGAGCTATTACCAGCAGGAGAGTGAGTTTGTGTGTGTGTGTTTTGGAGGGGGGTGAGGGGGTGAGAGAACCTGGATTTGTGCAGGAAATGGCCCACCTTGATTATCATGCACATTGAGTAGAGAGTTGTCACTTTGGATGGGCTATTACCAGCAGGAGAGTGAGTTTGTGTGTGTGTGGGGGTGGAGGGTGAGAAAACCTGGATTTGTGCTGGAAATGGCCCAACTTGATGATCACTTTAGATAAGCTATTACCAGCAGGACAGTGGGGTGGGAGGAGGTATTGTTTTATGATCTCTGTGTGTATATAAAGTCTGCTGCAGTTTCCACGGTATGCATCCGATGAAGTGAGCTGTAGCTCACGAAAGCCCATGCTCAAATAAATTGGTTAGTCTCTAAGGTGCCACAAGTACTCCTTTTCTTTTTTCCAAGGATCCATGTAGCTCAGTATCCTGTCTTTCGACAGTGGCCAATGCCAGGTGCTTCAGAGGGACTGAACAGAACAGGTCATCATCAAGTGATCAAAAGAGGTTTAAAGGAAAGGAAAACCCGCAGATTTTACAGATCTGAGCAACAAGAAGCAAGAGGTTTTTGGCTGCGGCACTTAGATCAGAGACCCTGTCCTAGCTTGTATGATTAATGGAAGATGACCAGCATTCCAGAGATTATCTGTTTAATTTCTGACTGTAGAATAGCTATTTTTGTGGGTAGGCTGACTCTTAATCTCTAACATGGCTCTGGGCTGTGCCACTCCTCTTTCTGTTCACTTCCATCGCCACCTTCAAGCCAACAACTGAACAGATGACACTGAGTAGATGGGTTCAGCACAGGAAGATAAAAACAATGTGAAGTGATGGAGATTTGGAGCTTATCAGCCAAACAGCCCACAGGATATAAAAAGTAATCAACTTAAAGCTCTTATCAAAATGTCTCCTGGGAATAGGTTTTAAAAAAATCTGTCATTGCTCAAGGAAAAATTATAGGATTATTTTAAACCAATTTCATCTGATATACTCTGTTGTGTGGGTGTGGGTGTTATGAAGCATGCACATGCTTTGTAATTTGAGGTGTTTTAAACCATGGGAATCAAGTCATCATAAAAAATACATTTAAAAGAGAAACACAGACATAACATTTTCTGGCTTATTTAAAAGGTGAATGGAAAAGCTTTTTAAATAAGACAAAACAACTACAATATGCTAAGATCCCAAAGCAGCAAAAGACTATTTAGACTGACAAATGACATATAATTACACGTTAAAACAAAATAGTTGCCTATTCGTTCCTCCTTCATTGGATTCTATAATGCTTCACTTGCAATGTTTCCCTGCATTGCTTCAAAGGTTATGAACACCCACCAAATCTCAGAAACATGGAATCCTGAACTCCGATTGTGGCCACTAAGTGAAGGGTAAAATGATTTCTGTTTCTGCTAAATTTCAGTGTGCTAGTAATTTTCAATGTATACATACACGCTGGTACTGATTCAAGCTGTTCTTCGGAGCAGGGAAACGAATCCAGGTTAGCACCCTGACCAGCTAACCACCCTTTCTCCTACCTACAAAAATTACCATTTCATTTATTTCATCTTACTTCTCACATGTTTCCAATTATGTAAGGTGCAAGAAAGCCTTTCACACCAACAATCTACTGTTTATTTTTGTTTTTCTGATTAAAAACCTCTTAGGCTTGTAAACGTTGATTTTATGAACAAGATAGACCATTTTATTAAATGGACAGCTAACACGAGAGCAGTAAAAGACGGATAGATAACAAGAGAAGCCAGTACAGAAATGCTATCAAAGTGATGCATGAAGGTCAGACAGATATTTTTAATAGATAGGCCCCAATCCTGGGCTGATTTTGAGCTGCATTTGGCACTGCTTGTGTGGGGGCTGGGTTCAAGGCAAACTGGGTTTTATGCCACCTTTACACCTCAGGAATGGGTCTAGTTGCCAGCATAAATTAGAACAGCCTCAGGGCTGGATTGCCAAGGCCTAGGGTTGCCCCATACATTTCTCCTTTGACTCAGGTACTCTATGCAACTTATAGATGCCTCAATGCTTGGGGAATCCACTACCAGCCAGCAAAGACTTTTTTTTTGTATTTTGGTCTCTACAGCACTCAGTGCAATGGAGCCAGGAGTGGGACCTTAGGTGCCTCTATAATAATTGACTGAATAAAGTGAGGTCTTACGCTCAACTTGCTGGTGTTTGCCTAACTGCCGGCTTGTAACAGGATAACTTATGAGCATCATACCTGATCAATTCCAAAATATCAGGGAATGTTCTCGGTATCAGTGGGCCTACTGATTTTGGTGAAAACTGGAAAAACAAAAGGGAAAAACAAGGGACCCACAAAACCCCTGGCATCTGGTTAGCAGAGCCAGCAGCTTCAACCAGCTCTGTAATTCCCTACACATAAAAGAACCAGCTGATGGCAGCCATTTCCCAGATCTGAAGAAGAGTGCTGTGTAAGCCTGAAAGCTTGTCTCTCTCACTAACAGAAGTTGGTCCAATAAAAAATATGACCTCACCCACATCGTCTCTCTGCTATCCTGGGGCCAACACGGCTACAACTACACTGCATTATCGAGTTCCGTCTTAACAATAACCCTCATTTCGGCTCTACCCTCCTCCCAAAATAGGTTAAAAATGTTGACAGCCTGAGCGACTTGTTTCCTAGCAGAAAGAAAAGAAGTAAGAATGGTGAGGAAGAAAGGAGGGGTATGGGGAAGAAGAGGAGAATGGAAGGGAGAACACAGATGCCCTGGCTTGAGGGGGGACAATAGGGGTCCTTAGCGTGGTGCGGGGTAGAGGGGAATGGTGGGCCACACTGACCTATTCTGTAGGTTCTTATGTTATGCTCATGACCACCTTCCAGCAGTGCATTAAGCAACAGGATTACATGTCCCTGTTGTTTGTTCCCTCATCCTCTCTCCAGGGAGACAAGCATGGGCAGTGGAATGTCTTGTTTTGGTGAGGTTTGCTTTTGTTTTTTAACCTGTTGCTGTGTGTTTATGTTGCAGAAGACAGGTCAAAGAAATATACCTTTCACTGGGAGTGGAAGGTGGGAAGGTTTGTGATGGTCCTTAGTATACTTGGAATACTTCATTTCACAGTCTCAGACTGGCCCCCCAGAAAGTTCTGGCTACTGCACAGACAAGCTTTCCCCTAATTATAGAGAGGTCCACTGTGCCAAGAAGGGTAGCTGTCAACTATGGTCTTCATCCCAGAGCTTTAGGTGACCTTTTCAATATCCTGGGCCCAGGCCATTGAGTGCCTTTAACATAAAGACCTAGCCCTTGAACTTGATTCAAAATTCTATGGGAAGCCTCTAAGAGAATGGAGGAGAAGTGTGATGTGCTTGCAATAACCTGTATTAGTGAGGACATATGCTGCAGTGTTCTGTACTAGTTGGAGTTTCCTAAGTGGTGAAGGCTTCACGACCAGATCTATCGTATTGCTGTAGTCCCGCTGAGAGATGACAAAGGCATGAATTACTGAGGACAAGTCATTGTCCTATAGGATGGCGTGGTGTCTCATAGCCAACGAGAGATGGTAGAAAACATTACTTGCTATGTGAGACCTTAGCATCAGCGAGGAATTCAAGAGCATTCCTGAACTATGGGTAGAATTGACCAGTTGTGGTTGTGTGCCTTCAACCAAATGAGAAGGCACCTTTGAGCCCATGTTGTCTCACCAGTTCACCTAGTGGTTTATGCAGATGGTCGAAAAGGATGAGAGAGAATTGAGTCTTGTGGAACTCCACAAGTGAGAGTTCTATGATGAAGGTGTAATTTCATCGTATGTGTCCCTCCAGGAAGGACTCAAACCATTACCCTAGACCCTTCCACCTCTCTCAGATGAGACAGCATTGGTCACAGTCAACAGCATTGAATGCTGCAGAGATGTCCCAGAGGATGAGAATGGATGTCTGTCTATCCATTGACAGGAGTAAATCATCCCTCAATGCCACTAATGAGCCCCTGGAATGGGTAGAGAATGGAGGACCCTGGTATTGTAGAGAGGGACACCTGGGGGAGGACACTGAGCCCTTGGCATAGGGGGAAATTGGGGGACAGAGCCCCTGGCATGTGCTGGAATGTAGTACTAGGGTATGCAGGGGGAGGAGGGATGGGGGAGCACACACAGCGCGTGGCATGGTGGGGCCCTGCAGTGAGTTTCTGAAATAGAAAGAGATGGGAGGGTGATACACAGAGAGATTGGAGGGGGAGGGGGAGAAAGAGGCATGGAAGCAAGTCCTGGTGTGTGCAATGTGCTTGTCTTAAACTAGAAGCAACAAAGCGTGTGATCCTCTAATAACAAGAGACTGTAAACTCCTTGGGTCAGAGAGGTGTCGTCTTCTCAGCCTGGTCCTGCACAGAGGGCAACGTTGGTACTTGACAAATGTTAAAACTCCAGCCAGCCTTTCCAGAAGAGGGTGAGTGTGATGGGGTGTACAAACCGCACACTGGGCTGGAAGGGGATAAAGGACGATATGAGGCCCAAGTAGCCCCACCCCTCCAGACCTGCAGAGCATGCTCCAACGGGAGAAGAAGTTGAAAAGGAGCAACTCAGCTCAGAAGGTGGAAGGCTGGGGAGGAAGAGAGACCTACCCAGAGTCTCTGGAGCACTGGACAAGTGTTTTGAGAGGAATAAGACTGTATGCTGTGTCTGCTGGGGCTGAAAGTTTTGTTATCTTTTTCTTTTTCCCTTACATAGGACTTGGAGCTGGGGGAGAGAAGCAGATGGCAGGAAGTGACCCAGGGAGGGTCACTCAGAGGGCACACTAGGGTGCTAGACACTGTTGACCCTCGTAGGGCTCTGGGACGGAGCCCAGTGGAGTGGAAGGGCCCGGCCTCTCCTACCAACTGCCCATGCTGGCGGGGGTGGGGCAGACATAAGCCTGAAACCCACTTCACTCCCCCTCTGGTAAGAACAGGGACTGGACTGAAAGACCTTCCCACTGGGTGGTGGCACTGGGCATGCTACCCGTAAGGCCGCCTCGTCCATCAAGGACTCTGTTAAAAGGAGTTTGTTATTTTTTGTAATAATGGAATTCTCAAGACTTGAACCTCCATACTCCCCACAGAGCACAGAAAGGAATTCATGTGCACATCACATATTGAGGGGTTTGTTCAAGCTTGCATGCTACAGTAGGTGTTTCCTTAGTATTCAATAGCTTATGAATATTTAAAGGTCATAAATGTCAAATTAAATGTTTATCCCTCTTGTTTACACTTAAAAGACCTTGAGAAGGATCAGTTATAAGCGAAGTCATATAATGCCAGCCAGGTACTAGTCTCTGCCGAAAGTCTCCTGTTGTCTGAATAGCACCTTCACCAGCGGTAGTCATAATGGGAGTCCAAACAAAGGCAGGGCACGGGCATTCACCGGTGTTAGTGAAACAATGGTAGACCCAGCCAAACTGCCTTAAGGGCTCTGCTGCTTGTTTACTTTGGTATAGTAGTTCCAATGTTCCTTTTAACTAGTTAATGGCTGCTTGATACTTAAGGCCACAGGCGCAGCTTCCTCCTGGCCCTGGGGGTGCTCAACCCCCACCTCCACTCCAAGCTCCATCCCCATCCAACCCTTTCCCCCAAACTCCCACCCCACCTCTGCCCACCCCGGCTCCACCCCATCCCACCCCTTCTCCCAGCCTCCACCCCGTCTCTTCCTGTCCCCGCTCTGTGTCTTCCTGCCCAGTTCTGTCCCTCCCCTGAGCACGCCCCTTCCCTGCTCCTCCCCCTCCCACCCAGCGTCTCTTGTATGCCGCATAACAGCTGATTGCAGCTGGTGGGAAGCGCTGTGAGGGAGGGGGAGGAGTTGATTGGCGGGGTAGCTGGCGGATGGGAGGTGCGGGGGGTAAGCTGGCTGCTGGTGGGCACTAATCTGTGAGTCAGTGCCTATGCTTAAAGCTGTATGTGATGGATACGCATATCTAAATGATATGTTCAAGATATCTACATTTAGATGCTCATACTACCCAACCATCATCTTGGCGACAACAAGATATGGTTTCCTCTTACTTCCCTACTAGTTGTGAGCCGCACTCATGCTTTCTCCTAAGAACACTCCCCTGCTCCTCTACTGGGAGCTGGGATTTTCAGCTGTGGAAGCCCTAGACTCTTAGAAACAACAGTTTCTTCAGCCATTGAGGATCCTTCTTCACATCATGGTTCATTATTATCAAAAGTTCAGGTCTCACCTCCAGGCACTAGAAACAATTGTGACACTGGTAGACCAGCTGCCAGCTCATGCCAAGGCCCTGGGCCTCATTAAACAATTCCATAGCTGGAAACCAGCCTGGCTTATCTGTGAGTCAGTATCATTAAAATAGATATTAGTGTTATAGGAGTAAAAAGAAAAGGAGTACTAGTGGCACCTTAGAGACTATAACCAATTTATTTGAGCATAAGCTTTTGTGAGCTACAGCTCACTTCATCGGACTAACACGGCTGCTACTCTGAAACCTGTTATAGGAGTGTTATTAAACTTTATGGAATGCTTGTATGAGGCTGCCTGTATTAATCCTACTTATAATATCTGTATACTATAAGGTAATACTTCACTATTTGTGGTATAATTGTAAAATGTTTGTTCTGAACCTGTCAGTCACCAAACAGGAAAAAAAATCTCCTAATGCAAAATGCTGGGTTCCCACAGAAGGTGTTATCTCCTGCCCATCGGGAAGGACTACTGAATCCAAATGGGCCATTGTGGAACAAAGACCTTGTTGATAGCTCCCCCAACCCACCCATGAAGAGATTACATGGAAAAGCACTCATCCCATCAGCTTGGACTCTAGGGAGCTGGGAATAAAAATCCCTGACCAGAAAAAAATTGTGTATTTTCATGGTGTTTGGACTCTAAGGAGCAAAAATTCCTGCGTTTCACATTTCAGGAATGTGGACAAATTGGAAAAAGGCCAGAGAAGAGCAACAACAATGATTAAAGGTCTAGAAAACATGACCTCTGAGGAAAGATTGAAAAAAATGGGTTGGTTTAGTCTGGAGAACAAAAAACTGATGGGGTGGGCATGAGAACAGTTTTCAAGTACATAAAAGGTTGTTACAAGGAGGAGGGTGAAAAATTGTTCTCGTTAACCTCTGAGGATAGGACAAGAAGCAACAAGATTAAATTGCAGCAAGAGAAGTTTAGGTTGGACATTAGGAAAAATTTTCTGTTAGGGTAGTTAAACACTGGAACAAATTGCCAAGGTGGTTGTGGAATCTCCATCATTGGAGGTTTTAAGAGCAGGTTAGACAAACACTTGTCGGGAACAGTCTAGTTATTACTTAGCCCTGCCTGGAGTGCAGGGGACTGGACCAGATGACCTACTGAGTCCCTTCCAGTCCTTCACCTCTATGATTATATGAACATAAACAAGAGATTCCCAAACTGCTTGGTTTGAGTTAGTCCCACAGGACATACAAGTTTGCTTATTACAGAAGCTTCTATTAGCTTTTGAACTTAAATTAGTTAGTTACAGTGTTGGCTACAAGTATTGTCTTTGGTGTGAGATCTAACATGCAAATTGACCTGGGGTAAGTGACAAGTCCTTTGGGTTTGGGAGTAACCTGAATATTTTGTGATCTTTGGTGTAAAGTGACCATCTATCACAGAGTCAAGCTTGCCAGGGTAGCAAGATAGATTGGAATGCCCAAGGGGACTGTCTGTGACTCCATGTGAAAGCTGTATAGTGCCTGAGGAGTTTACAGTTGTTACTTGGTTGGTGAAACGGGTTGAACACCAATTGAGCACCCATCCACCCATTACCTCTGTTCTCTCTTGAAACCCCTCTCATACTGTGGGGACTCACAGGTCCCTCTCAAGTTTCAGTTTGGGGTTTGTGCCCTGCTTCTTAACAATCTGCCTGGAGGTTGGTATTCTAAGACCATAAGAACGGCCATACAAAGGTCCATCTACTCCAGTATCCTGTCTTCTGACAGTGGCCAATGCCAGGTGCTTCAGATGGAATAAACAGAACAGGTAATTATTAAGTGATCCATCCCCTGTCGCCCATTCCCAGCTTCTGGCAAATTAATAGATTCTAGTATTAATGGATATCAACTATTTATGAAACACTAAAAATGTAAAGTATATACCTTTATAGTTGCCTTCACCTTGGCATATTTCAATGAGATGGAGGAACTTGCATGGCTCATACTGATGTGGAAGGATTGACCCAAACTGGAGAGGAACTGGTCAGTCCCCACAGTATGAAAGGGGCTTCAAGGGGGAAAGTAGAGAATGGGGGATGGGTGCTTAAGGGGAGCCCCTGTCCCTCACCCTCTTCCCCCATACAGTTGCCCTCCTCCCAACTCCCTGTTGGTTGTAACTACTGATTTCTTTCATGATCCTCCACTTGAAAACAGACTAAGCTTTTTGTCAGCCCTGATGAGACGGGTCCACCAGGAACAAGGGTCTTGACAAACCTACTTTGGGTTTTCGTTCACATAGGTTTGCACTCGTTAGCTATGGTTTTGAGTTTTTAGGTTCAAATGAAGCCAAATAACTCTGAAACACTATTGAATTCCTAACCGCCAGTACCTCTATCACATGGAATTTGTCCTTGGATGAACCTCACAGTGTCAAGGACAAGTTCCGGGTTCATACTGACATCAGGTTCAACGTAAAGCCCACAATATTTAACTTAAGTTCCATTTATGACAGACACAGCAGAAACAAGATACCTGTAATTATAATTCTATTTCCTGTGTAGCTTTATCTGGAAAGGCATCTCCCCGCTTGCCAAAGAGGCAGCTGCCACTTCGTGTTCCAGATTCAGATACAGGATGTTATACAGTGAATCACCATGCTCTGTCTCACATGGAGACATTCAAGCCTGATTTACTATTTGTAGTGCAGTAGTGCCAACTGACCCCACTCATGGATCAGGGCCCTATTGTGCTAGCTGCTTACAAACACAGAACAAAAAGAGGGTCCTGAAGAGTGTGCACTCTAAATAAGTTCTTTGGAAGGTAGATCTGATCCTTCGGAGGTCTGTCCATGCAGATCCAACTGCAGGACTGGGGCTATAATCTTCTCTCTTGTTTTCCTTAATCTGAATGAAGAGCAATTCAGACGGTAAGTACAGTCATTTTCTTCTCTTTGTGCACGAGAAAAATCCCACACTGCCTCACTTCCTCAACCAAGCAAACAATCAGCTCATAATTAGGTGAATTAGCCACAGGAGAGAAAGCAAACTTAAAAATAATTACTAACATTTTTTTCTTAAATCTACATTTTTCTAGGATAACGTCACCTGGGTAACAGTATTTGTTTCCAAGCCACCCAAATGTAAAGTTTGTTGGAAGACTGTGTTTAAAAGGCCTTCAAGCAAAACTCTGTTATATCACATACTCAGTTTTCAAAACCCATTAAAAAGGAAAAGATTGGCAGAGTGTGCTCCCATCCTGTGCACCTTCCAGCTGGGAAAGTGAGACCCCACAGTTTAGAGCCAAGGAAACAGAATTGTACTCTTTAAATCATATCAAGTACACAGAGGGCGGGAGGGAGAGGGAGGAAACAAGCGATGACCAGGAAAATGACTAATAGAATAGAAGAGTTTGAAGGAACCTGATCACTTCTTTGCATTGACTAAAGCCAACATGCCAAATAAATTGGGTAATAGATGGTACTGTCATGCTCCCTGAAAGTCAGAGGAATAAAAGAGTTGTGTGTCATTTATTTTGTACTTTATTAAATCACAATACACAGGCAATATACTTTCCGCTTAATAGTGAGACCCCTTTTTGACACAAACTGCTAGTCAAAGTTCCGGGCCCCAAAGATGTTCCAGTGGGGAGTCAAAATGGACATGGAGTCTGGTATTTTTTCTGATGCAATTTTGTTTATTTACAAGGAACATACTAAGTTCTGCTTCCCCAAACACAGGAGGAATCCAAAACAAAAGGAGCAGTTTCTTAGCATACAGCCCCAAGACTCTTTGGCGAGCACCAGACCCAGCTGCTCTCTCTAGGCTTCTCCCAGGTCCACAGTGTGCTTCTAGGATGGTGCTTGGTTTCTTTCTCTGGCACATGCATGTTCCTCCTCAATCAATTCCCAGTGGAGCCTTCTGGCCACCTGGTGCTAACTTCTGGGCAGATTTCATTATGCCTTGCTTTAACTGGGCTCTCTAATTGTCTCTTAAATGATGGGTAAATTCATGCTGATCCGTTTCAGTGAGGTTTTAACCCTACTCATAATATAAGGTTTAAATGAATCCATAATAGTGGAAACAGCGAGTTGGCTATAGCTGATTTAGTTTTAAATCTACATAAAATTGTATATATTTTGATTTTATCCCTTTCCCTCCCACTTGTTGTGCAAAGTTCTGCCTGTCTTTCTAGGGCCAGATCAGGGCACGGACACAAGGCACCCCATTGACTCCTATTCACTGGTGTAACATGTTGCAAGCAGGGGAAGCAGACTCCGCAGAGCTACTATGTCTCCCCATCATGGAGTTGGGGAGGATGGAGCGGGGAGTGTGTGGCTGCATCAGGCATGGACCTGTCCCAATTTACTCCCTCCCCAGAGCACCAGGGAGATCAGGAGGGAGTCACAATCTCCCTCATTAGCTGATTCAAACTGGTGATCTAGCCCTCAGATTTTCAGCTCTTTGCAACAGGGACCACTGGTGAAATTCTGGCCCCACTGAAGTAAATGGCAAAGCTTCCATTGACTTTACAGGGACCAGGATTTCACCCCGTGTCTATGAGGGTCCTTAAATAATATTTCTCTTCTCTTCCCCCAGCTTTCATTTTCCCTTCTCTTCCTGCATTCACTTCCCATTTCCCTTCCTCATGTTTATTTGTCACTACTGTCATTACCCCAAGATCTAGATAAATGGGGCTGGACTCTTTATATCACAAGAATGAAAGTGACAAATTCTGTTTCAAAAAGAGCTCTGTGAAATGTGCCCCCCCTTAACTCTCCTGAAGCTCCTTATCACAGCAACATCTTCTCCTCTTGCTTTCACCAGTGCTACTGCCTTTGCTATAGTCACAGGAAAGCTATGAAATTAATGAGATCACTATTCGTTTTTCAAAGGTTTAATTGGTTTGGAGGTATGTTTACAGCACCCATCACTCCCGTTACTCAACTGCAATTATTCTCAGACTGTCCATAGCCTTCTTATAAGAATGAATAATTTGGGAAGCAGACATGTGCCATCCACGTATCCCCAGCCTATGAGAAAAAATAAGTGCCAAAACCTAAATGTGGCTGTCTTCAGATGCTCCTGCTTTTGGAAAACTTAATATCTGAATTCACTGCATGGATGAATACTTGTATTTTCAGCTTGGCTGTAACATTGAACCTCTGGAATGGCACACATTGGATAATGCCCTGTATATTCCTGTTATTGTTAACTGATCATGAAAAACATCCTGGAAACACCTCTTCCACCATGTCCATGAAGAATAAAACAATACTGATCACTCTCATGTCTTTGTTTTCCATATATATATATATATATAACTAACAGAACCACCAAGATGTGCCCAGGCTGAGTGGTGATGGTATTACTCAGTAGTGCTCAAACTTTTTTTTCAGCAGATCATTTGAAAATGACTGAGGGTCTCAGCGGACCACTTAATGATCTTTCCAAATGTTGTTTGTACCGTTAGCTAACTATTGTAAAGCGCTTTGGATAAAAGCGCTATATAAAAAAAGTAATAATAAACTTTTTTTGTTCTACAAATAAAAGCCCACAACTCATATTTTAATATCAGTAGCCTTAACTTTCTAATGCAATGGATGTGCCCTCTCTCACCCGCCACAGCAGCCCCCGAGCTGGGGAAAGTCGCCTCTTTCTCTGGCTGCCACAGCCCTGCACGTCCCAAATTTCCCCCACCCCATTCTCACCCCACTGCCCCTTCCCGCCTAACCCCTATTCCCCCCAAAGCCACCACCTCACCTTACATGTGCGTCTTCTCCAGGGTCCAGGCACCTAATCAATGGAGCCACGTCTGCCCAGGCGCGCACCTCAGAGGGAACTATCCGCGGACCACCTGAACGGAGCTCACAGACCACTGGTGGTACACGGACCACAGTTTGAGAACCTCTGGTCTAACTGAATCCTCACCTTCCTAGACGGATTCCCTTCATACTGCTCATCACCTTCACCCATTCATGGGTAAAATTTAGTCTGTAAGCTCTTTGGGGCAAGAGTTCATGTCTTTAGCCAAGCACTTTTGGGATTCATAAAATAATAGTCATCTTGCCACACAATGAACAGCTGAAAAAAGGCAAATGTGTCTTCTCACTGAATGTAAAACCTCTCTCCTGGATGATGAGAGCATGGCATGGTATTGAGCTGGAACTGACAGTTTCAACTGTCTAATTTGTTGCGCTATTGAGAAGTATCATAATTTTATATTGGCTGTGACCTTATCTGGCTTACTCTGCTATTAGATATCACAGTGATAGGTGCTTTAGAAATAGCTAGGATAGATCTGGTGGACTCTGAACACGAGCACAGGAGACCCAAGGACACTGCTTAGTAGTCAAGTGTTTCCTTTTGACCTCACCACAGAAGTGGTGTTGTTTCAAATGAGGGGGACTTCAGAAATCCTGAAGATATGGTTCCTTATCATACCCTGTACTTCTTTATCAGGCTTGCCCTTGGTAGTTTAGGACTAGAGAGGCTGTCATAACTGTTGAGGGCATTAGTAATAGTGACACTGAATGTGGATGAAAGGCAGAGTTGTTTTATCTGCCTGGCTGGCCATTGACTGCCAACAATACCGAAGAGCCGCAACAAAGTGCAGCAGAGGTGCCACTCTGGTATTTATCATCATTAAGAATTCTTCTTCTTTTTTTTAAATGCTAAAGCAGACAGAGAGAAGGCCCTAAGTGATAAGAGACACTGTCACCTCCTGCAGATCAAACCGGAGTCAGGTTGACAATAACCAAAAGCTTTTATCATATAGTGGCTTTTCAGTAGCCAGTGTGAGATGAGTTCACCATTCGTAGCTCATTTCCAAATGCCCACAAGCAAAAAAATCACTACAGCTGGCACTAACTAGTAATTTTAGTGGTGCTCATAGCAAAAAGGTCAAGAGCTCATGGGCTATGGAGAATGAACTGCCCTCTGACATACTGAGGTGGGTCCTCCAGATCAGGGATTTAGTCACAGTAGTGAGGCCATGTCAGTAATCTGGGACTTCCACTGCCAATGTTCCACCTCTTCTTGGGAAAAACAGCAGACTTGAGTCTCCAGGGCTGTTGTTTTGGTGTCTTTCACTAGCAAAAGGCAATGGAAAATGCATTCCTCTATGTTCTATATAAGACACCACCATAACAGCTTATCCAGCCCACTGCATGAAACCTGCAGGAAGGAATTTTTCACTGCCACTGTACAAGATTTGTAATGAGGGACTGATCCTCCACCCAGTAGTAAATAAGAATGCACCCACTAACTTCAGCTGATGCAGGACTGAGCCCTGTATGAAGCACAGGCTTCACAGTGGCATTTGTGTCATTCACTGCACACCATCTATGAATCCTTGATGAAAGGATGGTGCTGTGAAGCCTGGCTTCATCCCCTATGGTCCATCCACAATGAGCTACCTTAATCATAGTGACCACTATCATCACAGAACCACAATAAATATTTCTGGAAAGGAGACAAGTTTCTACTTCTTTAGCAACTATTTTCAGAAATGAGTGATATTAAGTCAACACATTCACTGATTGCTGTTTAGGCAGCCAGCAAAGGCAGCAGAGTGGCTAGAATGAACTGAGATTTATTTTTTAAAGATTAAAGCAGAACTGTAACAACATATGAGGTTCTTTAAATACATTAGGAGCAAGAGAAAGATGAAGGAAAGTGTAGGTCCTCTGCTTAATGGGGAAGAAGAGCTAATAACTGGTGACATCAAGAAGGCTGAGGTGTGTAATGCATGTTTTGCTGGAGTCATTGCTAAAATGGTTAATGATGACCAGATACTCAGCACAATTAATATTAAAAACAAAGGGGGAAGGAACACAAACCAAAATAGGGAAAGAATAGGTTAAAGACTATTTAGATAAGTTGGATGTATTCAAGTCAGTAGGACCTGATGACATTCATCCTAGGGTATTTAAGGAACTAGCTGAAGCAACCTGGGAACCATTAGCAATTATCTTCAAGAACTCCTGGAAGATGGATGAGGTCCCAGAGGATTGGAGAAGGGCAAAGATAGTACCTATCTTTAAAAAGGGGAACAAAGAGGAGCCAAGGAATTATAGACCAGTCAGCCTTACTTTAATACCTGAAAAGATACTAGAACAAATTATGAAGCAATCAGTTTGTAAGCACTTAACGGCTAATGGGTTTACAAGAAATAGCCAACAAGTATTTGTCAAGAACAGATCGTGCACAACCAACCCAATTTACTTCCATGACAGGGTTATTGGCCTAGTAGATAGCGGGAGGAAGTAGTTATGATATATCTTGATTTTAGTACAGCTTTTGGCAGAGTCCCACATGACATTCTCATAAGCAAACTAGGGAAATGTGGTCTATGAAATTACTATAAGGTGGGTGCACAAGTGGATGAAAGACCGTACTCAGAGAGTAGTTATTAATGGTTCGCTGTGAAACTGGGACAGGTTTCAGAGGGGTAGCTGTGTTAGTCTGTATCAGTAAAAACAATGAGGAGTCCTTGTGGCACCTTAGAGACTAACACATTTATTTGGCCGTAAGCTTTTGTGGGATATAACCCACTTCATCAGATGCATGGAATGGAAAATACAGTAAGCAGGTATAAATATACAGCACAGGAAAAGATGGGAGTTGCCTTACCAAGTGGAGGGTCAGTGCTAACAAGGCCAATTCAGTGTGGGTGGAAGTGGCCCATTCTCAACAGTTGACCAGAAGCGGTGAATGTCAATAGAGGGAAATCAAAAAGTAATCTGCAGCAAGGGAGATTTAGGTTAAATATTGGGAAAAAGCTTTATAAAGAGTACTAAAATTCTGGAATAGGCTTCCAAGGGAGGTTGTGGAATTTCCATCATTGGAAGTTTCTAAAAACAGTCTGGACAAACACCTGTCAGGGATGTTCTAAGTTTACTTGGTCCTGCCTCAGCACAAGGGGCTGAACTCAGCCCTATCTAATTCTATTATTCCATATTCTAGGGTACCTTGTACTTAGCCAAATGCCTCCAACTTCCTATCATACATATACTAACCTCAACTTTCAATAAAGAACTGGCTCATTTCTTTTTACATCATGGCTGGCTCTCCCTGTCCTTCCTTCTTTTTCTGACAACATGGCAGGCCCTGCTTGGTAGGGATAAAAAGGAATATTGCTATGAATACCCATTACATAAATTAAGAACATGTAAAAGAATAATATAAAGGACTTTTCCTCCCATCCTAATCACACAACTAAATATCCACCAGGAAATAAAATACAATACATATATAAATCCTAATACCTCCTGGGGGTAAAGATGCACTTTGCAGAAGGTCTGGAAGGTTAACAAATCAAGTTCATTTCATGTCCCACCAGCAGCTCTCTCCTGTTTACAGTAAGGATACTCTAATTTAAATGCCTCAGCTGATCTCAGCTGTGGCAGTGAAGCATGGAAAGGGAAGTGATGTTGCAGGTAATCAGGTACCCAACCCATTTAGGGCTTTATAGGTCAAAGCAGATGGTCTTGTCTACACCAGCATTTTCCTACAAATTCCCCACTTATCTTCATAGGTGTAGCTCTACTGGTGGTTATAACAGTAGGGAGAGATATGAAGACAAGATCAGCAGTTTAGCCACTGAATCATGTAGACCTACTCTGAAGACAGAAGGAAAACAATGCTAATATAGACTGCCTGTGTGGTAACCAGGATGGAGAGAACCATCAAGAATGCGGCAGTGGGATTGAAATGGGTGCGTGGGGGGGTGGGGTGGGGGTGGGAAGGAACACAAATAAAAAATGAAAATACAGGCTGAATACTGGGAATTCTAAAATATTCAGGGATATGTTTGTTGAAATAACAAGAAACTGTTTTTACAAGATTTCCAGACCACGGTGTTTTTATTTTATCTGTAATTGTTTGTTCTGAGTGCTGGGTTGGGCAGGAGCCAGGCTCTTATTTTACTTCCCTTTTTCCTTGTAAGCTCTTGCTTGGTTTATTAAAATGCAAACCTTGTCAAGATCTTAGTGGGCACTTTGGAATTCTTCCTTGGGTTCAAAAGGCAACCTCCAAAAGACAACAATCCCTTTTGCTTGTGGATTCAGGCATTGTAATCTACTTTTTGATTCTCATACAATTTGCCGGACAATAGTTTCACACTAGGAACTTAACTTCTTCTAACTGGTATACACAGGGCCAAGTGTATTCTATGGGTTTGGGCCAAAACAATTTGATGCACAGTTGTGTTTCAGAATCAAACTTGCGACTGACAAATGCTTATAGCCAGTGGTGAGCTGGAGCCGGTTCGCGCAAACTGGTTGTTAAATTTTGAAGCAGTTTTAGAACCGGTTGTTAACCCGCTTCCCTGCAGGGGGCGCTGAGGCTTTGATGGGCTCCAGCCGGGAAGTGATGTAATTCCTCCTCCAGCCGCCGGGGGCGCTGCACTGCGGGAGCCATGTGGGCTGCCGGCTGGCTCTGGGCACGAGCCCTGTTCCTGCTGCTGCTCCCCTGGCCCTGGGGCTCCCGCTGCTGCCTGGTGGGTCCCCGGCTGCTCTGCTGGGCCTGGGCTCCGTCCTGCTGCTCGGGCTGCTCCGAGCTGCTCTCCCCATGAGCACCCACCACCCTGCCCACAGCCAGCCCCCGTCTCCAGCCACCCCCTGCAGCCCCTGCCCGCAGCCAGCCCCCGTCTCCAGCCACCCCCTGCAGCCCCTGCCCGCAGCCAGCCCCCGTCTCCAGCCACCCCCGCACCCCCTGCCTGCAGCCAGCCCCTGCCGCACCCCCTGCCCTGTCTCCAGCCAGCCCTGCAACCCCTGCCTGCAGCCAGCCCCTGTCTCCAGCCACCCCTGCACCACCTGCCCACAACCAGCCCCTGCTGCATGCACCCCCTGTCCTGCCTGCATCCAGCCCGTCTCCAGCCACCCCCGCAGCCCCTGCCTGCAGCCAGCCCTGGCCGCACACACCCCCTGCCCTGCCAGCAGCCAGCCCATCTCCAGCCACTCCCGCACACCTGCTCTGCCTGCAGCCAGCCCCTGCCGCACCCCCTGCCCTGCCTCCAGCCACCCCTGCACCCCTTGCCTGCAGCCAGCCCCCGTCTCCAGCCACCCCTGCACCCTGTGCCTGCAGCCAGCCCCTGCCGCACCCCCTGCCCTACCTCCAGCCACCCCTGCCACCCCCTGCACGCAGCCAGCCCCCGTCTCCAGCCACCCCCTGCAGCCCCTGCCCGCAGCTAGCCCGTCTCCAGCCACTCCCGCACCCCCTGCCTCCAGCCACCCCCCTGCACCCCCTGTCTGCAGCCAGTCCCTGCCACACCCCCTGCCCTGCCTCCAGCCACCCCTGCACCCCCTGCCGCACCCCCTCCCTGCCTCCAGCCACCCCCTGCAGCCCCTGCCCGCAGCCAGCCCGTCTCCAGCCACCCTCTGCCCTGCCAGCCCACAACCAGCCCCTGCCGCACCCCCTGCCCTGCCTCCAGCCCCCGCCCCCGCACCCCGTGCCTGCAGCCAGTCCCTGCCGCACGCACCCCCTGCCTGCACCAGCCCATCTCCAGCCACCCCTGGACCCCCTGCCCATAACCAGCCCCTGCCGCACGCGCCCCCTGCCCTGCCTGCAGCCAGCCCCTGTCTCCAGCCACCCCTGCACACCCTGCCCGCAGCCAGCCCATCTACAGCCATCCCTGCACCCCCTGCCCGCAGCCAGTCGGGACATCTGGTCACCCTAGCACACCCCCAGGGAGTGGCAGGGACCCACACATGTGAAAGGGAGCTCATTTCTAGTTCAGGCCCATCTTTTTAAAAAAGAACTTTAGGCAAGGTTAACATACGTCTGTATTTTCCCGGACAGGTCAGGCTTTTTGGTTCTTAAATCGCCATCCGGGAGGAATTTTTAAATTTTAAAAATTCCTCCCGGGAAAATACGGACGTATGGTAACCCTGTTGGTACAAAAAATACATACTGGGGCACATCCCTTAAATCAGAATTTTTTATAGGGAACCGGTTGTTAAGATTTTGGCAACTCATCACTGCTTATAGCCCTTGTAATTGTAAAGAAAACTTTAATATGAGAAAAGCGTAAGTCTGAGCCTGAAACAGTAGGCCAGGTTCTTTGACCTGTGTTGTCCCTTGTGCACTGCTGCCCCTCAAAAATGGAAAATAAAGGAAGTGTGTGCACAGAACCCATGTGAACAGAAACTAAGAGCCCTACTTAATGGAACGTTCCTGACAAAATGTAGGTCATGCCAAGTGAAGGCATCCATTCTGTGCCACTTTCACGAGCTTATTCTCCTGCAGTGGTCTCTGAACAGTGTGTGATATTATGGATGATATTCATGCCAATGGGAGGCTAATTAAAATTCCTGTGAAGCTGCTCTCTGACTCCTTGTGGTTTTTTTTTGGTGGTGGTGGCGGTAGGGGATAGGATAGAAACTTCATTAGCAAGTGTCATCCTTCCCTGTACATGATTTCCTCAAGCTGTATTTCCGAAAATGAAAAAATAGAGGCTACCAGCAGCTGGCTGAATCCAAAAGATCTGATGTCCGTGGAGCCTGTATCAATGCCCTTCCATGTCAACCGCGGGCCAGCATGGCATGAAGGCTGCCAATAAAGCAGCATGTCTTTTGCTGGACTTTGTACTACCTTATCAGCACAGTAGGTCAGTCTACAGATGGAGGATGGTGTGGATTGCACTCTCAGCAAATTTGCGGACGATACTAAACTGGGAGGAGTGGTAGATACGCTGGAGGGGAGGGATAGGATACAGAAGGACCTAGACAAATTGGAGGATTGGGCCAAAAGAAATCTGATGAGGTTCAATAAGGATAAGTGCAGGGTCCTGCACTTAGGACGGAAGAATCCAATGCACCGCTACAGACTAGGGACCGAATGGCTAGGCAGCAGTTCTGCGGAAAAGGACCTAGGGGTGACAGTGGACGAGAAGCTGGATATGAGTCAGCGGTGTGCCCTTGTTGCCAAGAAGGCCAATGGCATTTTGGGATGTATAAGTAGGGGCATAGCGAGCAGATCGAGGGACGTGATCGTCCCCCTCTATTCGACATTGGTGAGGCCTCATCTGGAGTACTGTGTCCAGTTTTGGGCCCCACACTACAAGAAGGATGTGGATAAATTGGAGAGAGTCCAGCGAAGGGCAACAAAAATGATTAGGGGTCTAGAACACATGACTTATGAGGAGAGGCTGAGGGAACTGGGATTGTTTAGCCTGCAGAAGAGAAGAATGAGGGGGGATTTGATAGCTGCTTTCAACTACCTGAAAGGGGGTTCCAAAGAGGATGGCTCTAGACTGTTCTCAGTGGTAGCAGATGACAGAACGAGGAGTAATGGTCTCAAGTTGCAGTGGGGGAGGTTTAGATTGGATATTAGGAAAAACTTTTTCACTAGGAGGGTGGTGAAACACTGGAATGCGTTACCTAGGGAGGTGGTAGAATCTCCTTCCTTAGAGGTTTTTAAGGTCAGGCTTGACAAAGCCCTGGCTGGGATGATTTAACTGGGAATTGGTCCTGCTTCGAGCAGGGGGTTGGACTAGATGACCTTCAGGGGTCCCTTCCAACCCTGATATTCTATGATTCTATGATTCTATGCAGCAACAGCTACACATCTTAAACAGCTCAGATTAGCTGCTGATTTGTTTTTCTCTATGGCATGTGAATTGAATTGGAGGTGGAAGGTGCTCCCACATTACCAGTTCTGTCTTTCTTAAGTACTCATCTGGCTGCCATTGAATCTGAGCCCCTCACACCAGTTATGTATTTATCTTCACAGGTAGGTCAGTGAGATTATCCCCATTTTACCAGTGGGGAACTGAGACTAAGTGATTTACCCAAAGTACCCCACGAAGTCCTGGAGCAGAACAGAAAATTGCATTCAGTTCTTCTAGGTCCCAGGCTAGTGTCCTACCTACAGGGATTTTCAGATAGCCTAACTGAATTACCGAAAGGCAATTCAGTGGGGGTGGGGAGCTTAATTCCATTATGCTCCTTTGGAAAACCCAGCCCAAAGTCTATCTGACAGATAAGGGCAGCACGGTCAGCCTCCTGTTCTCCTGCCACTGTGTCTCAAGCCCAGCCTGCAGGGACCAGCTCGAGAAGAGCAGCAGTTTGATCTTCAATGCTCATACAGTCCTTGGCCTCTCTGCTGAGAGCTAAAACAGGGGGCCAATGGTGGTGGTTTTGATGTTCCATGGATCACACCAGCTCATTTCACACTGCCCTACACACAGCTTTTGGATGGCAACACAGTGAAGTCACTACTAATCAGGGACGGATTTGAATGAGTGACCTAGAGGCAAAGGCTCTGTAGCCCAACATTAATCTTTGGCGTCACCAGTCCCATATGGCTCAGCTCTAATTTTAAGGCTGAATGAAAGGTAGAAACCCAACCCTACCCTGTATGAGTTTTTCTAGAACACAGCTTTAAACCTGCTGGTTCAATCCAGCAGTTATCGCAATGCTAGGCCAAAGAGGCCTAGAGGCCAGCATTCCTCTAAGAGACCAGGGGCCATCAGTGCTGACCCAGTCCCCATAAAGCCACCAGTCCAGTCACCAGCAATTTTGGGACATGCTTCTGGCACATGTTTCTGAGCAAATACCACAAAATAATCAGGAAGTCAGGCAGATAGTTTCCCTAAACTATGAACTTGTTTGGGATTCACACATTCCCAGCATGTATCCTTGAAGGTAAGACAGTTACTCCTAATTTACATCAGTGTGAGAAATCAGAATTGGGCTCAGAAACTCTAAGGAAACATAAAAACGTACTGTCTTAAACAACACTGTATACTAATCACTCCGATTGTGTTAAATAAAAACAAACCCACAACAATTAGCCTGGCACCATTTTGAAATGTGCTTAATGGCTGAATGATCAAAAGTTTTCCTCTGTCAACTTTAGCTGAATCGAAAAGGGACATAAATCTTTCCTTACACATAATTTTCAAAGTCTGATGTGACAAATTGGACTGAACTCAATTAAAGCAGCAAGGTCGTATGTACTTAATTGCAAGCAGTGTCCATGAAAGTAAATGACTCCAAGTCAGAATGGGGCCACAAAGGTAGATGTGGGACAGAACTGTAAAAACAGAGACGGGGTAGGGGGAGTCAATCAGGGAAAAGTTGTGGACAATGTAAATATATATATTTTGCCATTTTTGAGTTTTTTGAGATTTCTCAAACTTCTTCTGAGGCTCTAGCCACGGGTCAGTCTTCAGTGGATACCTCTGTCATCATATCTATGAAATGGGGCTAATAATATTCATCTACCTAAATGAATTCAAAAGAGTGCTTTGAGGATTAATATGCTAGTATTTGTAAAAGCACTCTGAGGTCAGACATGATGTGTGAATACTAAGGGTATTTCCAATTTTTATACACTGACAATTGCTTCAGTGAGTTATTTCTGGCATCTGTCGTATTAACAATATGTTTGTGCTAAAAATAGTAATTAAAGAAGTGATTTTGTACTAGTACACTCCGTGATTGTGAAAGGCGGATAGGAGGAAATGCTTAAGGGTAAATTTTGTCCTTGAATGCATACACTCATTTATATCAATGGGAGCCGTACATAAGTTCAAGGGCAGCACTTAGTCTCTAATAGAAAAGCTAAAATTAAAGGAAGCAAATATAGCAAATCAAGTTATTCTTAAAGTGAAGTGAAGGGGACCTGTACTAATCTAAACAACTTCCAGGGAAACTTTAATTACTGCTTAATTTCAGTTCTTGGAAGAAAACGATTTACACAGTGGATAAAGTGTAAGAATAATTGTTAAAAATCACCAGGAAATGGCAGAATTGCTGACCTCATACACTGAACTAGGCAACTTGCATGAATATGACAGGGGAAAGAAAGAGAAAGGTTGAAAGAAGAATAGTATTGTTAATGTCACACAGTCTGTATTATTGATCTCTTACCATGCAGTCTTGGTAATACAGATACTAACTGACATAGATAGGCTAAGGCAAAAGTCCCTTATCCAAAATTCCCAGAGCTTTAGGTAGTTTGGATCCAGATTTTGGATCTATAGAATTTTGCAACATCACCCAGTTTCAGGTTACAAGTGGGAATCCTGATGGGAAACAGAAGCATATGATAATATCTTTACGTTTATCCTTAAGAATAGGTGAAGGCTGCTTCATCATTCAAGGATGGTTCCTTGTTACTGACAACAACTGAACATCCACACAGGGGTTTAATATGCTTCAAAGTCACAGTTTCAATTAATTCAGCTTAACCTCCTGCATCTCCATGTAGACATACTGTCAATAACAGCCTGAGCCAAAAGCCTGGATCCAAACCACCTCCAGATCCAAACTTGGCAGCTCAGACCCATTTATTTACATTAATTTTAAATGAGGATTGGAAATAGACATAACAAATTAGTACATGGAAAACATTTGTGAAGAATTCTGAACACCAGGCACTACCAACCATTGCATGCGAAAGTCTGTTTTTGCAAGATCTCCTATCCAATTTCAACAGCAATGAAGTTTTGATAAGGTTTATCCAAACTCAGCCTCTGAAAACCTTAACGTTTGCTTGTCTCTTGGATGAAACCTGTTTCATTTTCAATCTGCACATTTCTTTATTTATGTGGGGTTGGCATAATTCAAATCAGCGAGTGCTGCATTAAAGAGCTGTCCATAGCACAAAAATGTCAAAAACCGCAGCTTTAAATGTAATGAAAATGCTATGAATGGAGACACAGAAAAGAGATTCTTTGGCTGTTAAGTACTGATACATGAATTACTGCACCAAGAGATATCAGAGCTTTGATCTTACATACACCTAAAAATATCCTTCAATAGCGTGCTCAAGCAATCCCATTCTCTCACAATGAAATCAACATGTTCTTTCAGCACAAAAGAAAATTAGTTTCTACTTTTCGCAATTAAATGCTAAAGAACAAGTAAAATATGTAGGTCATATCAAGTGGGGCTGTGGTCCAGTCAGAAAACCCAAGCTTAGAAAGGTCCGGTCTTGGCAATACTTGGCGATGGGGAGGGAGGGCTACGTGAAACCCACCCAGAGTGCTGCAGAAAAGGGGTGCTGCTGATTCCGTAGTTATCACTCCCCTTTCAGAATCAGAACTGAACCAACCAGTTCAGCCTAGCCCAAAATTGGGGCTTTAAGAGTTACAAGTGACTCAGTCTTTCAGACCAGATGCAAAAGCAATGTCATGACAACTGGTGATCATTAAAGTTTCCATAGCACTTGTCCCAAGAATAGCGTTATTAGCCTTGGTGTCCTAGATAAATTCCAATTTGAGTAATGATATTCTGCTGACCTAAATTCCCCCTGCAGTTTGAATTGGATATGATATTTTTCTTCATTTCCTGTCCTAAACTGCTGTACAGTATTGCTTGACACTCTTAAATAGATGCTATGCTCCTCCCCAGAAATATATTCATACCGCCTACGTTTTCTTGACAGCCATGTGATAAGCCCCAGAATGATAAGCTGAATTGTGAACAGTCTGCTTGTTTGAGCTTCTGCACTGGGACGGTCTCTTCCTCTACGTTTGTCCAGACCCCGAGCAGAATGGAGCCCTGGCCTTCGGGCTATACCATACTATAAATGCCTATTAGCAATAATGCATGTTACAAAAATGCTGATGTTAGTATCAATGGCATGTACTGTTTATTATAACTTACTATGCACAATGGACCATCTTAAAATAACTAGGGGAACTTTTTTTTAAAATATGGCCTTACCACTTACCCACATTAGAGGATGAGTATTGCTTGCATATCATAGACTGGGAAACTGAGGCACCGAGACGTTTAGTGACCATCTCATGGTTACACAGTTAGGGTGAGTCTACAGTGCATGCTTCTTTTGGGGGCATGTAGGGAACAGACCCGCATATGCCCTAGCATGGGAATAAACAGCAGTGTCACCAGTGCGGCATGGCTTAGGCAAGCAAAGACATGCCTGAAGGGTGTGGGTATGAATGCAAATATATACCGTATATGCTCTCTATGTGCCCAAGCTGTGCCATCCCATCTACACTTCTAATTTTAGCAGTGTAGTGTCCTGCTGCCTCCCAGCTGCTGGACCCTTCCCCTGCCACAGGGAAAGACTGGCCGCAGGGAAAGACTCTGGCAGCTCTCTGTTGCAGGAGCAGGGAAAGATCTGGCAGGGGGAGGCACCGAGGAAAGGCTCAGCCTTTCCCTCCTGCCTCCCGTCTCCTAGACCCCTTACCCACTGCCTCCTCTCTGCCAGAGCCTTTCACTGACAGGTGTAGCTACAAACCGTAGCATGGATGCAACTTGCTTTTCATTTCACTGTAGCTACATGTATCCCCCTGCACGCAGCCTCCAGTGGTGTATAGTGTAAACATAGCACTAGTCAATAGCAGAGATGGGTTTTGAAGCCAGTCCTCCTGCCTGACAGTCCTGTGCCTTATGCACTAAACCATGGAGTTCTGGATGGCTCAGGAGACAGACTTCATGTTATCATACCTTTTACCTCTTTGCCAGCGGTTCAAACATCTGTCCTAGGATGGCAGCAATGGCCCATCATTATTACCTTCCAATGACTTTTTGGAGACTGATGTGAAATGAATTGGTCATCTCAGTGCAGCTCCTGACAAGCAAATGTCCACACTCCACAGAGAGTGGCACTAAAGGCTTGTCTTCAGTTCCAACACAGCAGCACACAGTGCCACAGGAGAGCTTCTCTCATCAGCGCATGTACTCCACCTCCAGGACACCAAGGATCTTCCACACCCCTGAGTCACGTAATGACACGGACATGTTAGCAGCGTAGACCACGTCCTTTTTGACAGTCTCAGCTGAAAGGCCAAGGAAAGAGGATGGAAACACAATGACCCTCTCCAATGCAGAGATGGTGGCTCTTGTGGGGAAGTTTGCAATGCCGCTGAATAAGTTATACATGTTCTATGCATAGAAAGAGAACTCCCTTTATGGTATTGTCAACCTAGCACCGATCCAAAGCACCCTCTCTCTCCACCCCAAAAACCCTTAAAACAAAACAAAGAAAAACCAGAGACAGAAAATAAGTGTTGAGGCAATGCATGCACATCCCTCAAGTTACGCCAGGCTTTCTATTTCCAACTCTCTAGTCTAGCTGAAGCAGAGGTTTTTCTTTGGCTTGGGCTACACACCATTCTGTGACCCGACTGCTCCCATTATATCAGTTTCTTCTAGGGGAATGAATTATTAGCCTATTTTCCTAACTTCTGTATTAAGAAGACAAGTTAATTTTTCACCCCCCTGGTGAATTATTGTATGATCGGTTTATATGAGAGATGTCCCAGGAGTGAGAAAATGAGTCATAACTCACAGGAGGGGAAGCTACAAGTGAGTAATGAAGAACACGAAAATCCTTCTTTCCTCTCAACACTTGCACAGGCTTGTTCCTCGATTAGGAGGAGAGGGAAATTGCTAAATATATGGCAGAACCACCAGGTACCACTCCCTGCTCTGATCTTTATCAAAGGTTTTTTTTTTTTATGTCTTATTTTGGTTAGAAATTTATATTTGCTGCTTTGAAATACATCCGATTTTGTATCTAATAGCTCCCTTAGCAAGGTAGGCCACAGAGCTGTTTAATGAAGATGTTGACAATGGCTGAATCCAGGCTCTGATCCTGCAAAGTTGCTGTGGCTCCCTGCAAGGCTCAGAGCGGTTTCTACTCCAATTAAAAATCACCTTGTGGGAGGCACCCTGTGGCAGGATCAGGTCCTGCAGCCTCTGCAATGGTGGCTGGGATCCTAGTGAGAGTCCAAGATTCTGCAGAGGGAGGCCAAAGTCACAGGTAAAATATATTTTAAAATTGCTCTGCTGTCCAATTTTCCTCAATCTGCATCGATCACCCATCCCTGATATGCTCACCCTCCCTGCCTTGAGCGCCTAACTCACTGACATTTCCACTCACAGAGCCTGGCAGCTGGCTTCTGGGCCAGGTCGAGTGGAGGCCATGGCTGCTCTGTCCACAACGCCTGTGGGGGCATAAGTGGACTGGCAGCCAGCTCCTGGGAGATAATAGCCCTGGTGGCTGAGCAGAAAGGAATGGGAACTGCTGAGGGACACAAGAATGCAGCCATGATTTTAAAGTCACCATGAGTCCCTTAGACACGGTTCCAGCCCTAATGATGAAAGGGCTCTTGGTGTTAAGTGCTCCCCTCAATTCTCTCCCATCTCATCAAAAAGTCCCTCTCTCCTCGCATCTTCAACACCCAGATTGTGACTGATCTGGCTCAGGTGCACAAGTGGGGAGAGGGTGCAGACAGCCCTTCCTCTGTGCATCCTACATGAAGGACCGCAGGAAACCTTCTGCTTGGGCACTGCGCCTGCTAAGTGCAAGGGAGCATGCACCAAACAGGACACAGCTGAGCTGGAACAAGTCCATGGAAAGCCCAGTGCACCAGCTGGCAGTCCTAGGCCAGCATTGGGTGTGCACATGGAAGACACTGGCTCAGTGTGTATGATAGTGTCCTTGTAGAGGCTGACCCCAGCACACAAGCAAGTATTCAGCGATCTTAGCTCAAGGGGAGGAGAGGTAGGTCCAAATTTTTAAACGGGTATTTAGGCTTTGCTGTGCTCAGTGTTGCAAAACCTAATGGGATTTAGGCTCCTAAGTGCCTAAATCCCTTTTGAAAATGAGATCTAGGCTCTTAAATTTAGTCAGGCATTGCAATGCTGAGTGCAGCAACGCCTACATATCTGTAGAAATCTGGACCTCAGTGGCTTTGGTGGTGAAGGTCCCAGTTTCAATCCCCACTGATACTGTGATGACGTCTGCATACATGGAGCCATGGCTTGCTCGCTGCACGGGTGCTGTGACACCAAAAAAGGTGTTCGCTCCACTGCTCAGAGGACTAACCTTCGTGCTGCTGAAGCCATGCTTGCTCTGCCAGTCCCCTGACTGCCAGCACTGCACCTCCTCACCTCTTTGCTTCAGCTGTGGCTCCAAAGGCCACACTTTAACTCTTACTTTGCTTTTATAAATGGCCTTTTCACACCCTCGTATGCACAGGATTGCATGACATCCACACTCTGATATTCCAAATGCTCATATATTAAAAACAGGGGTTTTTACTTGCAGGCCACTGGAGGGGCTGGGAAAGGGAGCTGCCTGTATGTAACAAGTTATATAAAATGCCACAACTGTTCCTGCGTCTCCCCTCATTGACTCCAGACAGATTCAGCCACCACTTGAGAACCGGTTTCTGCTTTTCCACCTTCTCCCTGACCTTGAAAGCCAGCTGAGGCGGCCTCAGGTTTGCACTCTGCTACTTTAGGGATCTGACCGTCATTGTTAGCTTTGTTAATTTACACAAAGACATCTAAACCAAATCTCTGGATCTAAACAATCCCAAAATTTAGAAATCTGGACACCACTCAATGCTACACTGAACCCATCTACACAGTGGGCTTGTCAGAAGGTCTGGGGGCAGTATCAAAAGCCTTGGGAAACCAGAGTTAATTCCATTGCAGCTTATCCCGCCCTCTGCATGGACATTCAGGGGAAGGACTGTAAAAATGGAAGCTGGGAAGGGGAGAGAAGGGCTTTGAGAAGATCAGACTCCACACCTAGGAGCACAGGACTAGGTGGAAACTTCCATTAAAGAGCTCCTCTGTTAACTTTCAAGTTACGTTAACTTGATTTTCTTATTATAAACATTAATATTTGAAGGAAAGTCCTTGCTGAGTGAAACCGTTTTTCTTTTTGCTGAGTCATTCCGCTAACTTACAGGACCAAACTCCTTCATGCTCCAGTAAATCCGAACACACCTGAACGCTGGGGCAACTTGGATCCAAACTCTGTACCTTGGACACATCTCTAAATTCCACGTTATTATATTAGTGTTTCTAAGAGGACCCCTTCTCAAGCCCACTTCCACGCTGCCTGTACAGCTTGCCACTACCGTCATGGAGGAATAGAGGTTTTGAGCTGCAGAATAATTAAAAGGACAGCGGGGAACACAGATGTGGTATGCTGCAGACTCAGAGGGTCTCCATAACCGGCTCAAGTTTGCAGAAAGTTCAGAGCCATTTGCTCTATATAATTGGGGGGCTCTTCCGTAATCAAAATTCAGAAGATGAACATAAAGGAAAAATAGATTTAATAGAAGCAAAGACTCAAATTGGCAGCAAATCTCAAGGATCTCCTCCCCCCCTAAACCAATCAACGCACACATCCACCCCCTGGAAACCTCCCATCTGCCACCATCACATTCGAAACACACAAGTTGTGCCTGTCGTGCTGTGAAAACCAGTAGCAGCTGGCCCCCTGTAGTGAATAAGGAATTAAACAATTTATTACAAAGGGACCTCTCTGAATCAATCTAGAAATCACTACCAGAGGACTGGAAGCAGATGTGACATGCAAAACTCTAAGCCATCCAAAGTGTAGCAGTTTATTCATTCTATCCCTGTCGGATGCGTTCTTACACAGAATTTGAAAAGATGCCTGAATACATTTTAAGTGGCAACATTTGAAAATCACAAGTTAGAAGAGATCATTTCCTTGCCCTCCCCGCTGAATGTACAGATAAAACTCTTGGCACATTTGAAAGGCAAATACAGGTGATGCGTTCAAGTTGCATTTTCCTTGCTCTGAGATCTTAAACAGACACTTTGCCTATACATCTGCATTAAGCAACAATGCTTTGTGCTACGGCTAGAATCAAGTCTGGTCTTGCAAACCCTTATTCACATGGTGTGTAGAGGACAGTGGGACTGCTTGCATGAATAAGAATTTGCAGGATCTGGCCCCTTTAATATTTTTGTTTTTTCCCCCTCAAATGCAGACTATATGTCAAATATGTTTTTTAATACTAAATTACTTGGTGGGAAAGCAGTTGCAGTCAGCAAGGGTTTTCACTTAAGTGGACACGTTTCCAATGAGAAAATCAAGTTAAAGTAAACTGAAATTTAACAGAAATGCTCCCTCGCGTAAGTTTCCACTCAGTTGTGTGCTCCTAGGTGTGGAGTCTTATCTTCTCAAAGCCATTCTCTCCCTTCCCAACACCCATATCTATAGCCCTTGACCTGAACTTCGATGCAGAGGGAAGGGTAAGCAGAGAAACTTTTGTTTCCCAGGTTTCAGAGACTTGGGTAGTGCTCCTTGATCCTCTGATGAGCCCATTGTAGAGGTTGCTGAATAATGGGAAACATTTGTAAGTCAAGCATTTCCCCCTAATTAAATATTAAACTTGTGAAATAAGGATTCCCTGTAATTTAGGTTAGAAGATGGGATATATCTAAAGATTCCAACTTGTTGATCCTGCAAAAGTCACACATGAATAAACAGGGAGACAGATATTCATTTGCCTGAGAAATGTATCCCCTGGAAACTATAACATGCCAGTGCTTTAAGAACCCAATCCAGCCAAAAATTGCCATGCCAGCTGTTAGGGCTCTGTAGTTACTGAAGCTGGTTGTTTTACTGAGGGAAGTTTCCAGTATCTCTTGCTGAATGCAAAATTAGTTATTGCTCGGGGAGGAGAAAGAAGGGGTTGGTGGTCGAGTCTCATGTGAAGGCAAAATTGGACACTCTAGGCCTGATTTATCATTGCTCTGCACCTTGTGCAGTCAGTGCAATGAGTCTGCCTTGGCAGTGTTTTACACCCACTTTGCAGCTGTGTACACAAAGCAATGGTCAGTCAGCTCCTCCCCACCCTCCCCCGATTCTGCTTTCCTGAAAGAGTCATTGTAACCCATCATCTTAATGCATGGATGGACTCTTCCTGGCTAGCTGCAGCATTCTTCCCAAGGCTTTATGTATAAAGTGCAGTTCTGCTGTGAGAAATGGCACTCTGGGGTCCCATGTCTGTTGTGTCTCATGGACATACAGGTAGTCTCTGGTCTTATGCGTAGATTGCAAGCTCTTTGGGGGAGGGACCATCTTCTGACTCTGTGTTTTTACAGCTCCAAGCACAATGGGAAGTGATTCATATCTGGGACTCCTGTACACTACGATAACACAAATTATTAATAAAAATAATAATAAATAATATGTAAACTAAGCAAATTACTATATAAGGAGGTTTTTTCCCCCTGATTGCCAGCCCTGTAAACTCACCTTGGGCTCTGAGACCCATGTGCGTTTCTTTCCTAAAACTTGTCAAAAGGAGTTTCTGTGGTGTGTGGGTTTTTTTAAATGAAAATGTATTTTCAAACTATGTACAACTGTGTTTAATAAAAAAGAGGAAGGGGGAACTAGGGAAAAATGGGGTTTATTTTCTGTGAAAGATCTTTTTCTTTTTTTAAAGGAAGGACAAATTCTTCCCCCCGCCCCATATTTCCCAGAAATGTATGGTTTTTTTTAGTAAAATTGATTTTTTGTCCCCCTCTCCTTTCCTTCATTTTCATGGAAAATAGTTAACATCTTTTGATCTTCCCAGTTCTTTCCTTCTTGGGGTATCACCTGTAATAAAGCTTGGCAGCTCAGAACCTCTTTTTAGCTACAATTGTGTAACCTCAGTGCTTTCAAATCATGTCATAGCTCTGCTGCAAACCCATTATGCGTCAATGGGGGGCAAAATCTGGAAAGCCCAATTTTTATTACTGGTGGTGATGCATGAAAGAGAAATAACCCATCTTGCCTTCTGGCTGCCCTTCACAGGGTAGGTAGTTGCATAGCGCACACTTCTTTTTACTTGTAGGTCGAGGTCTGGTCTACATTAAAAAAGTTTTACTGATTTATTTTGCTATTATTTGTAGGGCAGTAGCACCTATAGGCCTCACAGCTGCTCTGAGCTAGGCATTGTCCAGAGTAAAAAATGGTCCCTGCCTTAAAGAGCATACAATGGACTCGACACAGGAGTAACTGGGTGAAATTCTCTGGCTTGTCTAGGTTACTAGGTCCTACCTCAGCCAAGGGGGCTGGACTTGATGACTTCTCAAGGTCCCTTCCAGCTCTGCATTTCCATGATTCTATGCAGGAGGTCAGACTACATGATCTGATGGTCCCTTCTGGCCTTAAAATTGACAGATCAATCTAAACAAGCAAAGCAAATGGTGGGGAGAAGGGATATCATATACAAGCAGAGTGTACAAAATGATGGTTTGCCAGTGTTTCATAGATCCACATTTTTTTCCTTTTTGTTTGACATTCTTTTATTTTGTAACTAAATGAATAAAAGTCAATCTAGTTAAACTAGATGCACTTGGATTAGCAGCCCCTTTAATCAGTTTTATTTAGTTCCCTAATTTGCCAATGCAAGGCAAACCAGTTCAAGCAAGGATTAAGATGGTTTAAGTGCATCTACATTATGGGTTTGAACTAGTTTAACTAGCTCAATTTCAAATTGATTTAGTTAAGCCAATTCACCTTTTCTAACGTAGACAAGCCCAAAGCTAATTTAATATGCATGTCCCTGAAACATTAAAATGGTACGTGTATAGTCATTTTTCAGATCAGACCCACATTTTCTATGGCCAGAAGACCCTGTATAAAGTAAGATTATATTTGCCAATATCCAACTTTCTCTCTTTCTAAATGACAAATCACCATGAAAATGAATAAGAAATACATCATGAACATTAAGGGAGCCTAATTCAATCGGTGCACCATTCATTTATTAAGCACTCAAAGCAAATCTCTACTTGATTTGGAGAGTTACAGAGGCAGCTAAAGTCTTCACTGAATTATAGGCATTGTCTAGTTTAAATTCAGAGGTAGAGTGTCAACAGATCTTCAGTTTCAACCAGGGAATAGCCATCTGTTATGCTAGATTGTTCTTTGAGTCTTTCTCCTCCCCGTCCCTCCCCACTCCCCTGTACTAAATGGCCTGTTTATTTGATAACCACTTCTGTTGATTCAAGTAGTGCTTTGCTGGAGAGGAGTAATAACTAACCAGTACAGAGCATGTGCAGTCAAAAATGGTTAACCCTACAGTCTTTGTGGTCAAAAAATCCAGAAGTGTAGGAGGCTTGGATATTTAGCAGCGTGCAATGTATACTTTTATTATACTTGGGAGGTGGGTCTGTGTAAAAGGGTAATGGGTATAATTATTGCTATCTGCAATGTCCCATCCAGAAGTTATCATCTACAAATGTTTATCAAAAGATAATATAACCCTGGTTTTCAGACTTGCCCAATTACAGCTAGCCATACGTGGAAATCAAAAACAGCCGCAGTACTAGAACTTTCAAAAAACTGTTATGAAGAGGGAGTTAATAAGGATTCATTAATCTGACTGTTCTCTGCCATATTCCTGGGTAGAGTGAGAGAAGAGAAATGTATCTCCCTAGTGTTGCAATTTCAGATGTGACCAGCCATGCACAGAGGAGAGGAATGGAAAGTGCTTGGTGAACCTTATTAATGTGGGGCTGTTTGGGGAACATTGTGAAATTAAAGAAAGAAATAGAATCTGGAAAGTGGTATCCTACTGAGCAACAGCTCAATAGAAGGACATTTGCACAACAAGCAGTCAGCTGTCTATGGAGTTCATTCCCTTATGGAAAAAAAGGTCCCATAAAATTTGATAGGGGTATATACAGCTGACTCTAAAAACACTCGTGGAAATTAATAGGAAATTTTAAACCAGACCAAGGAATTTAATAAAGAATTATATCCCTTAGAATTGAATTCTATAAGGCTGATTAAAATTTTATAGAAAGGTTATAATTCTCTGTTACATTCTGTTCGATTTTTGCAGAAGGATTAATGGAACATAATTCTTAGACTAATCTCAAAATGGAGTTGTTTGGCTTCACAAAATGGTTAGATGTGGAACAGATTATATCATATCCATATATACTATATATATATAATATATATAGTATATATAATGTTTTACAATAAATATGCAATGCCATAATTGTATTCAGTACTTTACAGAACATAAAACCCCTTAATAATCAGGTGCCTTACCTTGAAACTCATATAATTAAAACCTTGAGAACCACACTATGCAGGACATAAGCTGAGACATAAGAAAGTGCATCAATATGGCTGGCAAGGAAACTAGCAGAGGAAGGTTACAGGTTAAACAGGATAAATATTGCTTCAGTGACCTAAATCTATTTTCCTTTTTGAATTTTTGAAAACATTTATCAGCCCATTTTAGGGGTACGTGTGGCTTGGGGAGGGAACCTTCCAAATCACTTTTCAAACTAACAAAAACAGTCCTGAGGCACTGTTTACACTCCCCCATCCCTGTCTAATTCTATTCATAGCAGACAGTTCACTGAATTAGAAAACCAAAATATTGCAGGAAACTGTTTTCTAAGGCCCACATAAAATCCATATTTCCCTAGTTATCAGATGGGACATTTTACTTTTGCATTTTAGATTATGTCATTTTCAACTTTCTCAGACTAATTCATTTAGAACCAGTTGGATAACTCAATGTTGACACTCATTAAATGCCACCTTCTAGAGTTTCCCTGAAATGGAAGGACATTTGGCCAGTTGTATTAGATGTATTGCTTTCTTGTAAAATTAGACCCAACCATTAAGGAAAAGCAGCAGCAAGAAGAAAAGGGACATCAATCATCCCTAACTGTGTGAACTTTAATTCAGAACAAAAATAGTTCAATGGAGCCTGAGCAGTCTGATTGTCAGAACAAGTATTGAGCAAGACAAGCTTAAGCAATGGTTAGGGTGACAATGGGATTTTTTTCCCATATGGACTCCTTACATGGCAGTCACACTTAGCCTTTTAAGTGAAAATACTTACAATATTATTCTTCATCTGAAAAGACAGAAGGGACAGGTGTAAAGTCAGTAATTCTGATCACACGAGTAGTGCCAGAAGGGACTGACAGGCCACACACTTTGCATGATTTGCCCAGCTAATTATATTGATATTCAAGAGCACTGCTCTAATTAAAGGGCCTGTCAGCATTTCTTCTGTAAAGCTTATTTCCAGGCTTTTATAAGAGCTGTAAGGAAATCAAGTCTGGGCTGAATGAATCTAAGTACTCCAGAGTTATCAGGCTTCTTATAAATGCTACACACAAACAGCATTCACTATTAAAAAAGTCAATATTGACCAACAGAGTGACATCTAGGATAACAAAGCATTTCCTTTTACTTACAACTGGAAATAATTGCATTTTCCCAGATATCATGGCACGGTTACAATTGAGACAGGGTGCTTTTTAATAGAGACCAGGGTCATATATATAAAATACAGCCTTTACCATGTATTCATTCTTTGATAATATAATAAATATCCCTCTTTCTGGAGGTTGACAAACTGGCTAACATTGAGTCTGTTTGATATACATCCCTTCCATGTATTCACTTTTATTTTTGCCCCTCTCTTTTAGTTCTTCAAGTATATCAAAGAACATGTGCCCAATAAAAGCCTGTTTACAATGTTGTTTAGATTATATTAAAGATAGGCCCATGAAGCAAAATTTAAATGTAGAGCTAGATACACCAAAATTTACTGGTGTTCAAATACAAGGCTTTGGTTCAGCCCCAGAGTGTAGCAGAGTAGAATATGCCAAATCTAGATTTTATCATGCTTTAGGTTTAGGCTTGGCAGAATTTCTTTTTAAATTTCAGCAGACATATCAATGCTTATTGTTAAATATTTTTTTAATTTAAATTTTCACAGTTGTGGGAAATTGTGGGGGTAGGGATCAGACAACTATTTAATGACAGTAGATGTTGAGATTCAAAATGTTACAATTTTATAACTGTTAAAACTCAAATGGTCAAGGTCACATCAAATTATACAAAGTAAATATCCTTATGTTAAACTCTAGTAAGTTCTCAAGACACATTTTTCTTACTTTCTTATTTTACTGTAAATTTCAATTATTTATAGATAGAAATGTTTTTCCAGAAGTTTGTATGTGTGGGGGAATGGACATTTATCGACATTTGTCTATAAAAATCAAATCTTTCCAAGCCTATTTAGGTTATTATTATACTTTAAAAAATCAAACCAAGGCAAATGCCAAACATAGAAAACTTCAGGCTACATAGTTCAGTTCTGACAAAGTTTCAAACAACTGAAAACAGCGGTTTAGAATGGAAAAAAGTTTTGGGCAATCTTAATAGGTGTTGCTCCTGCACTGCCTATCATTTCAAAAGCTCATTTCTTCATTTGTGTCTAATGGGCACGTGTACTGTTTATTGAACAGTTTATATTTCTTTGTGCTTATTGTTAAATTATTCAAGTAAACTGAAGTTAGCAGGTAAGTGTCCTTATTCAAGCATTTAGTGTAACATACTGTGCAAGTGAGGTCTTCAGAACAAAAGCCGTAACAGTGTTTTGAAGGTAGTGAGGCCTATGTGTACATGCATGCATGCTCTTACAAATTAAATTTTCAAATGATTATTAGTTTGTATTTTTCAGTTTGGTTTTAGGAGTTTAGCTTCACTTTCTTTTACATGGAGGTGATGTAGTTGTAGACACTGGTTCTGGACCTAACAGGGAGCACAAATGCCATTGAAAACCAATGGACATTGTGCTCTTGGGTTACTTGGGCTCTGCTGAAGATTCTACCCCTCAAGAAGTGGCTAGAGGTTTAGTCAACAGAAGGTGAACAGTAATCAGTGGAGTTGCTCAGCACTTCTGAAAATATGGCCATGTATTTAGGCCCCTAAATATGGGTTAGGTATCTAACTTTAGACACACAAGTTTGAGCATTTTTGGCCTTAGTTGATCAAAGGAAAAAGAAAGGACAACATCAATAAATGTTAGCTTAAATTAATACAAATTTGCATCCTTCCAGGTCTGATTGCAACATTCCTCCTACAATTCTTAAAATGGTAATAAGGTCCCAGTGTTTCAAATTCTCTTGGGGTGTTTGAACTCCTTCCACCCTTCCCTGCAGGCTTTCCTTATAGATTTTTCCATCACTTCTATAGTCCTGGCTCCCCTAAGATTGGACAGCTAACTGCTATTTGCACTTTCAGCAGGGTTTGTCCTTCTTATTGGTATTAAAGAGTTGTGAAGTCTTATTTCAATTCTCTTTCTCCTCTTCTCTGAAACAACACTGATGCTACCCAAAGGGCAGGTAGTGAACGAGAAGAACAGACAAGTTGCAGCCAGCACATGTGTACACATATACGTTTTTAGAAGACTGCTTCCAATGTTGCTGATTTAATTATATTCAGATTTCACTGCCTTCTCCTGTGACAACTGCCCTTCACAGAACGGGTTGGCTTCTTAAAGCTGTCCTAGGTCTGACTGCCTGTGCTCTTGCTCTGTCTCTGGGATGCCTACACTGCAGTCAGAGCTGTGATGGCAGCATGCATCCACATACCTGAGCTAACTTTGATCTAGCTAGTGCCAATAACAATCGCTGTGAAACTGCAGCGGCATGGGCTATGCGAGCCTGCCCAGGGCTCTTCGTATGTTACTGCTGCGTCTTCACTGCGCCATACTATTGCTTGAGCTAGCCAGATCAAAGCTAACTTGGGATGTCCATAGCGCTTCAGTCACCTCTGATGGAGGGCAGACATGCTCTCTGTCTTTGACCATCAGGAACCTGTTCTGAAACCCCTTTTAGCAGGAGTCAGAGCTACAGGATGCTAAAGCAGATAGTGTGTTTCACCACATCGGTTGCATGAATATCATGAGGAGTGAAACCATCTCTGTTTGTAAGGGGCTTTAAAGATCTCTCAGGGTACACAGGTGTAAGCTATAGGGATGCGATGGAGAGGCTGGGTTTGGGGTTTTGCAGAACCAAAACCATGGATTGGTTTGGATCCAAATTCTATTTTAATTTGAACCACCAGAGCCTGGAGGTGGTGGGGTTCCAATGGCGTCTTTCTATTCTTATTAATATGTATTTGTTACCCAAATGTCCTCTAAACAGGACAACAAATATCTAAGGAATATTATTGATATTACACAGCATGAAAAAGTGATCCACCCAAAACGTTGAGGAACCAAGAATTGCTTGTCATGTTTGAAAGCCTGTTCTGTATTAACTAATTTGATGCCATGTAAACTATACTGAACTTGGGCTTTATTTCTTTCTATATACACTGACACATTAAAGTGCGTATTCCACCTGTGATGATAATCTGCAAAAATGCACTGGGCACTTTGCTATAAAAATACAAAGACCTGGTTTTACTAAAGCTTACAGTCTAGTTTCAGACACGACATGAAGAGTTGGGTTAACAATATACAGAGAGACTAGGGTGGGGAAGGAAAAGAAATGATATCAAGTAGGAACTGAGTGTCCATTCTGGTTATGTAAGGGTTAACCCTTTCATTAGTTCAGTGACCTCCAGATTCTGATCCAGTGTGAACCAGGCTGATTGCTTTCCCAGTTGGCAGGTTTGCTGTTCTGCATGTGCAAACAGGGGAAAGAATTGATTTTGCTGCAATGGTTAAGATCTATGTTTGTGCCAGTGGAAAAGGTTCATTTCCCAAGTTATATATGTGACCTTTCCCTCCCCCACATGGGTGGAGAGGGCTTTTGTAATGGATGAGGAAAATGTCCCAGTAGGAACATTTGAAGGATTATATGTAACAAAATTGAGAAATGCAGCTTACTGTTTTCCTGCTATTTTTGCCACCTTTTCAGCAACATCCCAGGAAAGCAGTCGCTCCTTGGATAATATGGAAGCATCAATCCTCAACTTATCTTACTGCTTCAGAGCTAGGAAATGCATCAGATTCCTAGTGGCTTGTGGGTTTGATTTACTGCTGAGAGGACTGAGGACTAGAGAATTTTCTATATATTACAGGTATGGATACTATTTCTTCTTTGTCACACAAGTCCTTACAGAGGGTGGATGGTTAGTTTACTTCTAAGATAAATGTGGTGGTTGAACGGGCTTAGTTTTCCACTGGGCCTGAAATACAAATTTCATCAGGTTACGATGTCTGAACTAATCGGTTAGAACAGAGACTGACAAAGTGCAGCCTGAGTGGCCAAAGGCCAAGCGGCTGGGATGAAAATGGAGCCTGATATGTTGGGGAATACAGCCTCTGCAAGCCACCCCTCTATGAAAAGAGGAGGGCAGTGGCCCTTTGTTTCCTTTAATGCAAATTAGCTGTGACCCCTCTCCCTATTAACTTGGTTGTCCCTAAGTTAATGCCATATCTGAGAACCTTTAACTGTCCAGATGCCATGACTGCTATTTATTATTATTATAGCAGTGCCCAAAACATGCAAGGCGCTGTACTCCCGTACAGGAAGACCCAACCCAATTCCTGCCCCACAGCATTTACAATATAAAAATGTAACAGAAGTCTGGAAGGAACGGTACAAGATACAAGCAGAGTTGGTAGGGTGATTACTGCTAGTTCCACTTTGTAGATAGATAATCTACAATCCAGTCTACTCAGTCATTATCAGTTAAGAGCAGAATGGTCACTTGTCTCTCCACCTTCACACAAAGGAGTGAGAGGGCATAAGTGTGTCAGGCTCCCTGTGATGCCTGCCCTGGTCATGAGCCTGGGCATGGGGAGCACAGCAGATTCTGTGGGGTGGCTATTGTCTCCCACAAACAATTGAGCCTCAGCAGTGACAGGAGCTTTGGTGCTGCTGCTCCAGCGAGCCAGCCAGCAAAGCTGCGAAGGGAGGAAGTAAGTTTCACCCACTGAACGGCTGCATTAACATATTTTGGTGCGGGGGGAAAGGGAGGGGAAATAAGGGCAAGAGCATTCAGGGAAAGAATGTGGCACTCTCTACATTGTCACCAATATGCGCTCTCCCATGCCTGATGGGCGTGGGGACATAGCTGACAGTCTATAGCAGGGGTCTCAAACTCAGCTGACCTTAGGGCCAGTGACAGTCCTCAAATCCTCCCGGTGGGCCAGTAATGTCGCTGAGGATGTTGTTCAGAAAAGAAAACGTTTATATTGTATTTTTTATTTCGAATTTTCGTAGAAATAATAAAACTGTCATACAACTTGATACAATTCTTTGCCTGCCAGAGAGTTTTGAGTGTTTGCCAGATACCTGGCAAGGCTTCAATGCTGTCAGTTGGTTGATGTTTGGCCTCAGTGACTCAGCCATTGAAACCTTCAGGACTGCGGCAAGGTGGGCATCAGATAGTTGTGTTCAGTATTTTGACTTGTTTGTATTTATTGTGGAAAAAAGTGATGTTGCCTCCATGGCTGACTCTGCCCAGCAACTAATGATGCTGCCTCCATGGCTGACTCTGCCTGGCGACTAGTGATGATATCTCTGTCCCTCTCCCCCAGCCAATGGGAGCTGCGGGGGGTGGCACCTGCAGCAGACATTGCCAGCAGCGTGTCTGCCTGCGTCTCTCTTCCGCAGTCCGCAGTGGGGAGGTTCTCAGGCCGCAGATGGCCCGCGGGCTGGGACTTTGAGACCCCTGGTCTATAGGGAGAAAGTATCAGTAGGAGTGACTGCTGTGGCTGTCCCTGCACTCTCAGTTGCAGTTGCCTACCACTCGCGGAAACAGGTTGCAGAATAGGAGGGCGACTTGATTGTTGCTCTATCTGGATTCCGTGATAGCTGCCGTGACTCATCCTGCCGTTTTTCACCTCCCGAAATCCAGGAGGCTGCAACCCCTCTGCTTGGTTATGGATCGTTCCACAATGATCCATGCCTTTCTCATCTCCAGCCCAGATTAATCAGTGTGCTCTACAAGGGGTATGTAGCTCCAAGTTATGTGACTGTAGAACGCAGCTGATCACTTTCCATCCTCAAGACCAAACTATTGAGAGGATTGGTCCAAAAGAAATCTGATGAGGTTCAACAAGGACAAGTGCAGAGTCCTGCACTTAGGAAGGAAGAATCCCATGCACCGCTACAGGCTGGGAACCTACTGGCTAAGCAGCAGTTCTGCAGCAAAGGACCTGGGGATTACAGTGGACGAGAAGCTGGATATGAATCAGCAGTGTGCCCTTTTTTCCAAGCAGGCCAATGGCATATTGGGCTGCATTAGTAGGAGCACTGTCAGCAGATAGAAGGAAGTGATTATTCCCCTCTATTTGGCACTGGTGAGGCCACACCTGGAGTATTGTGTCCAGTTTTGGTCCCTGCACTATAGAAGGGATGTGGACAAATTGGAGAGAGTCCAGCAGAGGACAACGAAAATGATTAGGGGGCTGGGGCATATAACTTATGAGGAGAGGCTGAGGGAACTGGGTTATTTAGTCTGCAGAAGAGAAGAATGAGGGGGGATTTGATAGCAGCCTTCAACTACCTGAAGGGGGTTCCAAAGAGGATGGAGCTCGGCTGTTCTCAGTAGTGGCAGATGACAGAACAAGAAGCAGTGGTCTCAAGTTGCAGTGGGGGAGGTTTAGGTTGGATATTAGGAAAAACTATTTCACTAGGAGAGTGGTGAAGCACTGGACTAGGTTACATAGGGAGGTGGTGGAATCTCCATCCTTGGAGGTTTTTAAGGCCCAGCTTGACAAAGCCCTGGCTGGTATGATTTAGTTGGTGTTGGTCCTGCTTTGAGGAGGGCGTTGGACTAGATGACCTCCTGAGGTCTCTTCCAACCCTACTATTCTATGATTTCCTCTCTCCCTATGTCTTGTCAACAGCCCTGAAGATCTTCTGTGATGCTTTGACTTGGATGGTTAGAGTTTTGTTTTACAAGATAAGTAGCAAGTGTTCTGAAGCCTCCGCCTGAGGAGCATGCTCACTCTCTCAGTCCACAAGTGCCCATTTTTGGCAAGCTTTAGAACACAACACAGGGCATGTTTGATTATTTGCGCCTCTAAATATCAGAAAGGATCTTGTTTGCGCTCATGCACTGTGACTGCAGCTTATCACGCTGATCATAACCTAATGGCCACCTCATGCTCCCCCATTTGTTTGTTGTACCCACCTGTTTTCTCTTGTCTCATATTTAGATTTTGCAAGCTCTTTGGGGCAGGGACTATCTTCTTTGTATTGTTATGTGTCTCTGTGTGTATATAATACACCGATCAGGGTGTGTTACGCATCTCCTCTCTGTGTAATCCATAGAGGATGGGAGTGTTACCACCTCCAGCTACAGAATCTAACACTTTAGTTCAAGCTGTAGAGCAGTGGTTCTCAACCCACGGCCTGCTTGCAGCCCAATCAGCACACAGCTGTGGCCCATGTGACATCCTCAGGGCCATGCAGGTAGTATATATATTGTGTGGATGCGGCCCACATAACACAGAGAGAGCTGCATATGTGTCCCACAATGCTAAATAGCTTGAGAACCACTGCTGTAGAGACTCATGCTTCTAGCTCTGGAGGTCCCTTGGTTCAGTCGCGGGTGCTGGGCAATCTGACAGCCATCAGATGTACAACACCTAGCCTAATGGGGCTGGTGCCTCTAGGCATTACTGCAATAGTAACAAATAACTATGATCTTCATGGCAGGCAGGTTAAAAATTGTCTGACTGGAAGATCCAAGGCAAATCAACTGAAGACCACGATTCAACACGAACACATATGCACATGTGGCCAGTCCCATTGCAGTGAACGATGGCTGCAGACATAGCTGGCTGAAGTGAACTAGTCCATAGAACTGCTCATTGAAGCAAGTGCATAAGAGCTCTGTTGGATCAGGGCCTTAAACTGATGGTCTCTTACTGAATGACCCAAATTTACACAAAAATTATTCTCAAGTCCATTGTCCAGTGCAGTTTTAAATGACTAGGCTTCCCATAGATCCCTCAGGAAGTTGTCTTGTAGCATGGGCGTGTTATCTAAAATCACCTTTGTGAATACTTTTCCATAGATTCAGCCTATTATTTTCCTTTTGTTAAGCTTTTACTTTTTGTTATAGCCCCATGGATGACCCTGAATCCTTCCCCTCCCTCCTGAGTGTTTACACTTTTACATTCTTGTAGACGATCATTTTGGCCCTTTTCCCCACCCACCTTAGTTGTCATTTATTCTATTTACACAATTAATTTCCTCCAACCCCAGTTTAATGCTCCTGTCTCCATTCCTGTCCACTGTAAGAGCCCATATTACCAAATAATTCTGTGTGCTTCATATCTTTGAAGGTTTGTCCTTAACTGGCCATTCAGCAGAGGGGTTCTGTTACTGGAAGTTTTAGGATGGAAGAGATGCATTTTTCTGCCAGTAAACCACAGGTGGGGTAAGATTAACTCCAGCTCTCAGTGCTGCAAACCTGGTCTCAATAATTGATGACTGAATGTACAGTCAGATTTTTCTGATCATATTTCCATTTGAATGTTTAGTCACAGCTGTGCAACAAACCACCAGCCAAAGTTCTGTTTTAGGCTTTATCAAGGTCTCTCCTGCATCAAGATGAAATGGAGATCTTTCAATATTTGTTTTCTAGAAACAAAAAGAAAACACAAACAAGAGACTCCATACTACTCCAGAAAAAAAATAGCGCACTGATTAGGACTCTCTCCTGAGATGTGGGATACACAGAAGTCCAGATTCTGCTCAATTTGGTCAATTGTCCATTCTAGGGTGGATGACTCTCTCTCCCCTCCACCCACCTGCCCTCTGCCTCCCTAGAAATTTGTATCGAAACTGTTTCCAAGAAAAGTTTCCGTTTCAATAAACTAGCATTTTCATACAAAAAATGTTTCTGCAAAAAAAAAACTCACCATTTCTACTAATTAGTCTGGTTTGTACATATCACCAGAATCATCAATAATACTAGAAAATGCTGGGGAACATGCTCATTAGCCATAGATGTTTGGAGGTCCTGTATGAAAGAGCAGGAGGATAAGCCCAGATACTGATAAGATGTGCTACCTACAGTGCATTCATTATGGTGTTCATCCATATTGGGAATGCTTAGTTTAGAGAGAAAACAAGTAAGAGCGGGACTTAATTGAGAATTAAAAAATTACAAATGGTATTGAAAAGGTAAATCAGAAGCTCATTCACCTCACATCATAATTCAAGAACAAGGCATGCTCAATGCAACTGAAAGGCAGCAAAATTTAAAGCTGTAAAAGCATTTTTTGTTTTTGTACAACATAGTTAGCCTGTGGAACATAATGCCACCAGATATCACTGAGGCCAAGAGCACAATGCAATTCAAATTAGGAGAGAGAATTTACAGTGATTATTTAAACTACATGCTGTAGGGCATAAGACAACCACTAACTGATGGGAGTTAGGAAGAAACTTTCCCTATGGCCAGGTTATTTCATAATTGTTTGGCTTTTGTGTTGTTGTATTTTTGCATCTATTACTAGCCACTGAAGCATCTGGTACTGGCCATTGTTAGGGAGAGCACCCTGGAATATGCAAACGAATGATCTGACCAACAATCTCACCCTATATGGCAATTTGTATGTTCCTATATTTCTGTATCTGCACCCATAAAGTTGAATTATGACCCTATCATAAATCATCGGCTAAGAAGGGACAGAATTAGTCAGTACTGCGATAGGGAACATTTAGAAGCAACACTTTAGATGTTGCAAATATGATGTTGCTTTAACAAGCAGGATTCTTCCCTCAAAGTCAGACTTGAACGAGTGTCCCAGCATGGTGCTCTGGGGCTATATATCATGGACAGTGATGTATAACAGCAAAATTATAATAAAAGTCCTGATTAGTTATGGTAATTAAAGGTTCCACAGCACTCTCTCTCTCTCTCTCTCTCTGTGTGAGAGAGACAGAGAGAGAGAGAGTGTGCATATGTGTGGGTAAGCACTGGTATCCTCTGTCCACTGAGTATAGATTCCTTCTCCTTCACTTCCTGCTCTAAACTAGTCTGTAATGTTGCTGTGTGCTGTTAAAAAGCTGTTGCGTTCCACCCCAGAAGAATCTGTTTCAGTGACGGGTGAAGTGATCCTTCTCGTATGAATGTGTTTAAGTTTAAAAGTGCCTTTGGAACCTTGTGAATAAAAGGCAATATATTCATATAAGACAACAGTATATATGATTTTCACTTGTAGTTTAAGGTAAGATCTTTACAGGGCGCAGATATTATTGAGCCCATAGATGCTACTGAAAAGGTTTCCAATATAACAGCATCCTGGAAAAGATTAAATCAAATATGACTACGTTAGGATCCAAGAGATATAAATAAAATTATTATTCTGGGAAAGAAGCTGCTTGTATACAGCGAAGAGAAATTTTACAGGAACATATTCTACCTTCAGACACTCATGCACAACTCAAATTGATTTCAATAGAAATTGTATGCGCATATTTGATTGATTTTGCTAAAGCAACAGTATTCTGGAGGCATTGGTAGTGACTCCGTAGTTAGACTTAGCCTAAGACTAAAATCCCGATTTTATACTTGAGTGAGTGTTTTTAGCTTTCAGATTTGGCACATGAAGTCAGAAGGCAACAGATTTTTTCCAAAGCATATTTTCTAATATTTTCAGAGGAAACATTGTTACACCTTCCCTTTTTGTAATTTTGCACAAACAACCTCAATTTCTTGGGTCCCGGAACCAAGTTTAAACCCAGATAATATTACACATGTCCTCATAACATCTCAGATGTAGGCCACTTTTGAAATTTTAGAATTAAATATTTTTTTAAAAGTAATTCCATTTTGTGACCAATATCACCGCCATCCCTCATCTCCTACTTTATCTTTCAGTGTCTCCCCCTGGTTTCAATCATTTGCAGCCTTGTGGCAACACAGCTCACTGACAGAGAGCATTTTTGTCCATGTCCCTTGACTGAATCTGTGAGAGGGGCATAGTTTCCAGAAATACTTTATCTTTCAGCATCTTTCATTAGATATTATGGGGTTCTTCTCTCTCTGGGGAAGTCTGTATGAAGATACCCATACAAGAGTGATCTTAAATAAAACAAGATTAAAACACTGAAAATAGAGTTAAAACAAACTAAATGATTTATTTAATGTATCTAGATTTACGCTTCTCAGACTATAAGTATATGATATCAAAATGAGTATATTATGGTACTAGGAAATTAGCTTTCACTTCTGGGAGTATTCTCTTACAGATGATAAATGTGGGGTTTTGGCACAGGGGTATAGAGAAGCTTGATCTTTTTAGTGATGAACATCACCATCTCCCTGGCAGATGAATCTGTGTTTTGTTGCAAGAACTCTACCTAGGATCATCTCAAATTATCTAGGGCATTATTTTTATACTGTGTCAAATTCAGATACTTACTTTGCAAGGGTGTGTGTGAACATTTTCTTTGGTTTTGATCCATGTGGGTTCATACCTCTCCCTTGTGTTTTGCTTTGAGTTTTGAAAATGAACATTGTAAAACTTGTCAAAACCACGGAATTTCACCTGGCTTTGTGTCAAACCCATGCAAAGCTGTGAATGAAGCAGAATTTTGATGCTACCTCCGAAATTGGCCCATTTCCATGAAATGTAAAAGCTTTGTGAACCTTAGTGAACTTTTTCATGAACTTGAGACGCGTTTTCAGTTTGTAATTAAACATGAAACTTGGAGAATTGCACAGAGTCTTAGGTTGCACTGCGAACATTTTGCTCAGCCACAGATCCTGTTTCATGTAGTATATTTTGCCCAAGAATATTGTGAGTAGCTGTTTGTTAGAGATTAAAAACAAAAAAAAATGGCAACAAATCAAAATAAAAAATCCAACACAACACCTCATCTCTGGTCAAACCTTTCCCCCAATATTCTCTTTGTCCATTTTTCTCACAAGGTGCAAATGCCTCTATTTATGTAAATCCTGCCTTCTCTCCCCATTTGCTCTATTGCTTAGAAACGCTCATGTCTATGACACAAAAAGAAATCAACAGTAATTATGATTAAATATCTTAGTCACACCCTCCTGTATTTGCGCCTTGCTTAGAGTTTTGGGTCAAGGATTAGGGGACAATTTCCTGGTGCAAGTGCTAGAGGAGCCAACTAGGGGGGGAGCTTTTTTTGACCTGCTGCTCACAAACCAGGAAGAATTAGTAGGGGAAGCAAAAGTGGATGGGAATCTGGGAGGCAGTGACCCTGAGTTGGTTGAGTTCAGGATCCTGACGCAGGGAAGAAAGGTAAGCAGCAGGATACGGACCCTGGACTTCAGGAAAGCAGACTTCGACTCCCTCAGGGAACAGATGGCCAGGATCCCCTGTGGGGACTAACAAGAAGGGGAAAGGAGTCCAGGAGAGCTGGCTGTATTTCAAGGAATCCCTGTTGAGGTTACAGGGACAAACCATCCCGATGTGTCGAAAGAATAGTAAATATGGCAGGCGACCAGCTTGGCTTAACGGTGAAATCCTAGCGGATCTTAAACATAAAAAAGAAGCTTACAAGAAGTGGAAGGTTGGACATAGGACCAGGGAAGAGTATAAAAATATTGCTCGGGCATGTAGGAAGGAAATCAGGAGGGCCAAATCGCACCTGGAGCTGCAGCTAGCGAGAGATGTTAAGAGTAACAAGAAAGGTTTCTTCAAGTATGTTGGCAACAAGAAGAAAGCCAAGGAAAGTGTGGGCCCCTTAATGAATGAGGGAGGCAACCTAGTGACAGAGGATGTGGAAAAAGCTAATGTGCTCAATGCTTTTTTTGCCTCTGTCTTCACTAACAAGGACAGCTCCCAGACTGCTGCGCTGGGCATCACAACATGGGGAGTAGATGGCCAGCCCTCTGTGGAGAAAGAGGTGGTTAGGGACTATTTAGAAAAGCTGGACGTGCACAAGTCCATGGGGCCGGACGAGTTGCATCCGAGAGTGCTAAAGGAACTGGCGGCTGTGATTGCAGAGCCATTGGCCATTATCTTTGAAAACTCGTGGCGAACTGGGGAAGTCCCGGATGACTGGAAAAAGGCTAACGTAGTGCCCATCTTTAAAAAAGGGAAGAAGGAAGATCCTGGGAACTACAGGCCAGTCAATCCTGAAGCACTTACATGAGAGGAAAGTGATCAGGAACAGCCAGCATGGATTCACCAAGGGAAGGTCATGCCTGACTAATCTAATCGCCTTCTATGATGAGATTACTGGTTCTGTGGATGAAGGGAAAGCAGTGGATGTATTGTTTCTTGACTTTAGCAAAGCTTTTGACACTGTCTCCCACAGTATTCTTGTCAGCAAGTTAAAGAAGTATGGGCTGGATGAATGCACTATAAGGTGGGTAGAAAGCTGGCTAGATTGTCGGGCTCAACGGGTAGTGATCAATGGCTCCATGTCTAGTTGGCAGCCGGTGTCAAGTGGAGTGCCCCAGGGGTGGTCCTGGGGCCGGTTTTGTTCAATATCTTCATAAATGATCTGGAGGACGGTGTGGATTGCACTCTCAGCAAATTTGCGGATGATACTAAACTGGGAGGAGTGGTAGATATGCTGGAGGGCAGGGATAGGATACAGAGGGACCTGGACAAATTGGAGGATTGGGCCAAAAGAAATCTGATGAGGTTCAATAAGGATAAGTGCAGGGTCCTGCACTTAGGACGGAAGAACCCAATGCACAGCTACAGACTAGGGACTGAATGGCTAGGCAGCAGTTCTGCGGAAAAGAACCTAGGGGTGACAGTGGACGAGAAGCTGGATATGAGTCAGCAGTGTGCCCTTGTTGCCAAGAAGGCCAATGGCATTTTGGGATGTATAAGTAGGGGCATAGCGAGCAGATCGAGGGACGTGATCGTCCCCCTTTATTCGACATTGGTGAGGCCTCATATGGAGTACTGTGTTCAGTTTTGGGCCCCACACTACAAGCAGGATGTGGATAAATTGGAAAGAGTCCAGCAAAGGGCAACAAAAATGATTAGGGGTCTGGAACACATGACTTACGAGGAGAGGCTGAGGGAACTGGGATTGTTTAGTCTGCAGAAGAGAAGAATGAGGGGGGATTTGATAGCTGCTTTCAACTACCTGAGAGGTGGTTCCAGAGAGGATGGTTCTAGACTATTCTCAGTGGTAGAAGAGGACAGGACAAGGAGTAATGGTCTCAAGTTGCAGTGGGGGAGGTTTAGGTTGGATATTAGGAAAAACTTTTTCACTAGGGGGGTGGTGAAACACTGGGATGGGTTACCTAGGGAGGTGGTGGAATCTCCTTCCTTAGAAGTTTTTAAGGTCAGACTTGACAAAGCCCTGGCTAGGATGATTTAATTGGGGATTGGTCCTGCTTTTGAGCAGGGGGTTGGACTAGATGACCTCCTGAGGTCCCTTCCAACCCTGATATTCTATGAGTCTATGATTCTAAGGATGGTTTATTCTGTGTATTGAACGGTGTCAAACATATTGTTAGCATTTAGGAGGAAGATTTTCATCAAAAGCATATAAAGAATTCAGGACCTCAAATCCCACTGAAAATTAATGGGAACTTGTGCTCCTAAATCCCTCAAGCACTTTTTGAAAATCTCCAGATAAATAAATGATACAAGAAGTGATTAAAGGAGTTTCAGTCTGTCCTATGCTGGCACAAACAGAGGGGCTGGCTACAAAGTCTGAATGTTGACCCAAACTTTTCCAGTGTTTAGGGGTTGGGTTCATGAAGGTATGTTTGGATCCAGCACCATCTCTACCAGTGACAGTAGTCAGGATTTTCACATTTTAAGGTATGGATTGGCTACATTTAGTAAGGAGTCCAGTTTAATGGGACTGGTGACAACATGGACATCAAGGAGTCTTCCTGAAGTGGGGCCCAGATATAAACGATCAGGTGTTTTGCTGATGCGATTAGTTAGTGAAATCCCCATTTCAGACTACTTCATGTGTGAATTCTGTGACACAGCAGCATTCTCTCATCTAGTTATCAGACTGTTGATATATTTGCATCATTTTTTCAGTAGACATCGAAAAGCCAAATTAGTACGCACATATAACTTTTGGCAAGCAGACCATGTCAGCCCAAACAGACTAAAAGTAGCTGATGATTTTCCAAGTACAAATTTACATATAAAAAGAACAATACCATTCAGTACTTAATTCACTGATTAAAGTCCAGGTTAATCAGCGGGAAGGGAAGCGTCTGGAGTAAGGCTGCTGTCCAAATAGTTATGATTAGGAAAAACTCTGCTAGTGTTCATTTTATGGCCGTGCACAAATAGCCATGAATCCTTCTTTTCTATTCATATCTGATTCTATTCATATCTGATCACAAATTTTACATCCCCCCCCCTCAAATAGTTGGTAAGACTGTATTTTTAGGGAGATAATATAGGGTTCCTCTTCACTAGGAAATTTACTTTTCTTTACACTCAATTTTTAACCATCAGGTTGTCAGGCTGCTGATTGACAAGTGGGACAAAGACAAGCCATGTTTGGCATCATATCATCTAGTTTTGTGTGTTGTGTCACCCCTACAGAGATCAGGACTCACCAGTGGCTAGCTGACAATGCTGAACACAACTTGTTCCATTCAGTTACAATCAGCCTCCTCAACTGTTAAGTTTGTTAGTGAAGATAAGCTCAAAGAAAAAGTCACATTTTGGACATGGTTTTCTAGATGAAAGGTATTGTATAAACAAAATATTGTTCCTCTCGATACCTGCACCAACGAAGACTATTTCCTGAAAAATTGGTTAGAGAAAATGAACAAAAACTGCTCTCCATCAGATAGACAAAAAAAAAAAAAAGTCTGATGACAAGATGAGTTTTAATTGTACTCATAGGTGGAGAAACTAGGGATGCTGGGGGTACAGCAGCATCCCCTGGCTTGATGTCATTTCCACCATATACAGGGTTTACAGTTTGGTTCAATGGCTCTCAGCACCCCCAGTATAAAAATTGTTCCAGCACCCCTGATTGTGCTAATTCAAGGTAGGTTGGTTTCTTTCAGGAGGTTTCAGCTGTCCTTCCTTCAAACGGTGTGCACAGCCTATGAGATTCAAGGAGAAAACTTCAGAACAAAAGGAATTCATATTCTTTCTGTTCTACCCTGAAAGCAGCAGTGAATACAAGAACTGGCTTCCAAAGAGAGGGAACGTTTGAGGCTGTGGAAACTCTATTCCAACCTGCACATGTGTGAAGTGGCCATTACTTGCAGATTTTCCTCTTTGATATTCAAGGGTCTGATCCCACACCCACTGAAGTTAATGAAAAGGCTACCTTTGACATCAAAGGGTATTGAATCATGCTTTAAAGTAAACTCGTGTCACGTGCAATCACAGCACATTGCAAAAAGAGGGCACGCTTTGTATATCATTTTTACATCTACTTTGTGAGGATAATTGTGCACCTAGGTCCACTGGCTTCAACTTCTGAAAATAAAGGGTCTTAGATGAACCTGCCCTAATTCAAAAGGGGATTGCATTTATTTCATACTGTTAATGCCTAGGGCAGGAGACACATATGTTCTATTCCCAGCTTCTGCCACTGACTTGCTGTGTTACCTTGAGCAAGTCCCTTAACCTTTGTTTATCCCTTATGTTACAATAGGTAAGATAATCCTTACATACCTCCTGGGTGTTGTAATTAATGTATGGGTGTAAAGTGCCATGAAATTCTGGAATGAAACGTGTTGTTTAAGTATAAAACAAGATAACAATGCTCTTATAGTCTTCACACAGAGATGTTGGTAACAGGAGAATACCTTAGGATAGGGGTGTTTGTGTGTATTCGTCTGAATCTCTCTCTCTCTCTCTCTCTCACACACACACACATTGTGATGGCATTATACAGAAATTGGGGGACACTGTTCAGAATATCAGCAGCTCAGCAAAACCCAACCAATGCAGCTCGGTCAATAAAAAAATGATTTAAAACTACCAAAAAAGACAACCACAGCACACACAAAAACAACCTCTGAGGGCTTTAAGCCCTTCCTAGATTATGCTGGTAAAACAAAGGCTAGGGCAATAAACCCCTTCAATGCAAATTTACTAATGCTGGGTAATCTATATAGAGCTCTTAAGGTATTTCCTTTTTTCTTTTTAACATAAGGTTCACTCAGAGTGCTCAGGAAGTACAGCACATATAGAGAACTCTTCCTGTCCTGAATGTTAGCCATAAAACAAATTATTTTACTGCAGACAGTAATTAGACAAGTAATTAGTAGAATCCTGCTATAAACAGTACGCTTACTGCAGTAACCTTTCCCGTGCTACTCGGAGATGCCATTTCCTGTCCACCTTGAATATGCTTGACTCATTTTCTTCATTAGCCTATAGGAACCCAGTGCACATCCTGAAAGGATATTTACTGCAGCTGATGTCTGCTGAATTTGAAGACACCCGAGCAATGCTGGGGTGCTGGATGTAAAAGAAAAAAAGACTTGTTTAATTTGCCTTTTCAAAGTAGCTGCTTCTTTCCTACTGTCAAGCTACAAAACAGGGGAAATGACACCAATAAGAAACCCTAAGAAATTAATAGATTCTAAGGCCAGAAGGGACCATTTTGATCATCTAGTGTGACCTGTAAAACACAGTCATAGAACTTTCCCAAAATTACTCTGAGAGCAGATCTTTTAGAAAAACATCCAACCTTGATTTAAAAATTGTCAGTAAAGGGAAATCCACCACAATCCTTGGTAAATTGCTCCAATGGTTAATTACTCTCACCATTAGAAATATATGCCTTATTTCTGGTCTGAATTTGTCTAGCTTCAACTTCCAGCCACTGGATCGTGTCCTACCTTTCTCTGCTAGATTGAAGGGCCCATTATTAAATGTTTGTTCCCCATGCAGGTACTTATAGACTGTAATCAAGTCACCCCTTAGCTTTCTCTTTGTTAAAGATAAATAATGTTGTGCTCCTTGAGTTCTATCACTATATGGCAGATTTTCTAATCCTTCAGTCATTCTTGCGACTCTTCTCTGAACTCGCTCCATTTATCAAATGACCTTGCACAAATCTGGACGAGTAAACGTTTCCACTGATTCCAGACTTGGTATGTAGGCACGTCACAATTTGAGAAGGCATAATGAGGATGATGATTCATAGCAATTTCACTTCCAGAAATCCCGAAGCGTGTTAAAGAGCTGTATACCAGACACAGGAGATTTACCCATGACTAAAAAGCACCAGGTTCTGTGGTGGAGCGCTGCATGTGCTAATCTATCTGTGTATACGTGTGGCCTCATGACCATATTATCTGACCATGTCACAGATTTCTAATCAGTTAATTCTTACAACAAGTTGATGTATTACCTACATTTTTCAGATTGGGAACCAACACGCAGAGTGTGAAATCTTGGCTGCATCATAGTTCTAGTTTTGGTTGAGAACTGAGTTGGGACTGTAGGCTGTCACTTTAAAGTCTGAGGGGACTTCCTGGTCCTGCTTGCAAGCTAAGGGGCTCTGTAGGGAAGCTTGGAATCAGGATCTTTCAGCGGTCAGTCAGTCTCAAAGAGCCAGCGGAGAGCAAGGTGGGGTGAGTTGTGTCTCTTTGCCTTGTGGAGCAGCCTGCTTTCCTGCTATGTTTTTGGTTCTTGCATATTAAGATTCTGGATTTTAAGAAATAAAGTAATGTTACATTGCAACCTTCCAAAAAGAATATTGTATGTTTTCTCTTTAGGCTGTGACCATAACACCATTGTATATAGGTTCAGATGGGGGCAGGAAACTAAAGCCCACAGGTAAGTCAAAAATATGGAGACCTGGGAAAAGGGTTGGAATCTGGGGGGAGCATGGGCTGTGTGACAGGGTTGGGCCAGATGGCTACAGGAGAGTGAAAGAAGGCTGATATGTTAGCCTCAGGTTAAGTAGGTCCCTTTTCCCTGGGTAAGGTAACAGGGAAGGTTCCAGAACAATCAGGAACCTTCTGAAGACAATTAAGACAGGCTGATTAGAACACCTGCATCCAATCAAGAAGCTGCTAGAATCAATTAAGGCAGGCTAATCAGGGCACCTCGGTTTAAAAAGGAGCTCACTTCAGTTTGTGGTATGCGTGTGAGAAGCTGGGAGCAAGAGGCACTAGGAGCTGAGAATGAGAACGCGGACTGCTGGAGAACTGAGGAATACAAGCATTATCAGACACCAGGAGGAAGGTCCTATGGTGAGGATAAAGAAGGTGTTGGGAGGAGGCCATGGGGAAGTAGCCCAGGGAGTTGTAGCTGTCGCACAGCTGTTCCAGGAGACACTCTAGACAGCTGCATTCCACAGGGCCCTGGGCTGGAACCCGGAGTAGAGGGCGGGCCCGGGTTCCCCCCAAACCTCCCAACTCCTGATCAGACACAGGGGGAGTTGACCTGGACTGTGGATTCACAAAAATGGCCAAACTGAGGGCTGCCGTGAATCTCCGAGGCGAGCAAATCCGCCAATAAGTGCAAGACTCACCAAGGTAGAGGAGGAACTTTGTTACAGCTGTTACAGCAGGGATAAGGGAGAGACAAGAGAGAACATAGAAGGGAAATCAAATCAGTGTCATAAATGTCTGTATACTAATGTGAGAAGTATGGGGAATAAGCAGGAAGAACTTGAAATGCTAGTTAATAAACACAGCTATGACATAGTTGGCATTACAGAGACTTGGTGGGATAATACATATGACTATAATATTGGTAGAGAAGGGTACAGCTTGCTCAGGAAGGACAGGCTGGGGAAAAAAGGGGAGGAGGTGTAACCTTATATATCAAAAATGTATACACTTGGATTGAGATTGAGATGGAAATAGGAGACAGACTTATCCTTAACCAGAGACTTTCAACAAAAGGGGTAAAAAAACCACAAGGGTGATGTCATGGTAGGGGTGGTCTATAGATCACCTAATTAGGGAGAAGAGGTGGAGGAGCCTTTTTATAAACAACTAACAAAATCATCCAAAGCACGGGACTTGGTGGTGATGGGGGATTTCAACTATGCAGACCTTTGCTGGGAAAATAAAACAGCGGGGCACAAATTATCCAACAAGTTCATGGAATGTATTGGAGACAATTCCCTCCACCCCCCCCCCCAAAAAAAAAAAAGGTGGAGAAAGTGACTAGGGGAGAGGCTGTTTTAGATTTTGGAGAAATAGGGAGGAACTGGATGAGAATTTGAAAGCGGAAGGCATCTTGGGTGACTGTGATCATGAAATGATAGAGAGGATAGGATTAAAATTCAAAATGATCTGGATAACTAGAGAAATGGTCTGATGTAAATACGAGGAAATTCAATAAGGATAAATGCAAAGTATTCCACTTAGGAAGGAACAATCCGTTGCACACATACAAAATGGGAAGTGACTGCCTAGGAAGGAGGACTCTGGAAAGGGATCTGGGGGTCATAGTGGATCACAAGCTAAACATGGACCCCTGGTGGTTTTGGGAGGGGGTCGGGGCGGACCACAGCATGCGTCCTGGACCCCCGCTGGTCCGGGGGGGGGCGTCGTATTGCTGATGCTGGGTGGGGGATTGCGGGGATTGCAGGCTCCCTACCAGGCTCCATGTGTTCCCACAGCTCCAGCCAGGGAGGGCTCCAATTGCTGTTCCCGCCACAAGCACTGGTGCTGCAGGCGCAGCTCCCATTGGCCGGGAACCGCAGCCAATGGGAGCTGTAGGGGCGGGGCCTGTGGGCGTGGGCAGCACGCCAAGCCCCCTGGCTCCTCCTCCACCTATACCCGTGGGAGCCACGGAACCCCCCACCCCGAGGTAAGCGTCCCCCTTCCTCCAGCCCCGAGCCCCCTCCCACACACCCAAACTGCTGCTGTTGACCCAGGGGCTGCCCGGCAGCCCCTGAGCCAGCACCGGCTGCTGCAGAAGTCACAGAGGTCATGGAAAGTCACGGAATCTGTGACCTCCATGACAGACATGCAGCCTTATCTATGGACAACTGTGCTCGTATGTTATACCTTAATCACCTATTTCTATTTCTTGACATTTTAGGGCCCATTTCTGCAATTATATCTACACAGGCAAACCACTCAAGTCAATAGGATTCCATGTAGGCATAAGGAGCTGTCTGTGCAAATCCTCTTGTAAGACCAGGACTTTGGATAGTAATCTCCTCAGGTTAGGGCCTGGGACCTTGTTATGTGTCTGTATAGCACTGAGCATATTTGGGGACCAATGAAATACTAAGAACATTTTATAAAGTTTCTTTGGCTCCCCCACCAACTGCTGTAGACAGTTTCTTTCAATAATGTTTCTTCAAAGAACCAAAACAAACACAGCCTATTCCTCAGATAGTGAATTTATATCAAATATACTAGGGCTGTCAATTAATCACAGTAAACTCACGCGATTAACTCAAAAAATTAATTACGATTACAAAAATGAATAACAATTAATCGTACTTATAACAATAGAATACCAATTGAAATGTATTAAATATTTTTGGATGTTTTTCTACCTTTTCAATATTGATTTCAATTACAACACAGGCTACAAAGTGCACAGTGCTCACTTTATATTATTATTTTTTATTACAAATATTTGCAGTGTAAAAATGATAAAAGAAACAGTATTTTTCAATTCACCTCATACCAGTACTGAAGTGCAATCTTTTTATTGTGAAAGTGTAACTCACAAATGCAGATTTTTTTTTGGTTACATAACTGCACTCAAAAACAAAACAGTGTAAAACTTCAGAGCCTACAAGTCCACTCAGTCCTACATCTTATTCTGCCAGTCGCTAAGACAAATTTGTTTACATTGACGGGAGATGCTGCTGCCTGCTTCTTATTTACAATGTCACCAGAAAATGGGAACAGGCGTTCGCATGGCATTTTTGTAGCCGGCGTTGCAAGGTATTTACATGCCAGATATGCTAAACATTCATATGCCCCTTCCATGCTTTGGCCACCATTCCAGAGGACACGCTTCCATGCTGATGATCCTCATCATCCGATGAAGTGAGCTGTAGCTCACGAAAGCTTATGCTCAAATAAATTGGTTAGTCTCTAAGGTGCCACAAGTACTCCTTTTCCTTTTGCAAATACAGACTAACACGGCTGTTACTCTGAAACCTGTCATTAAAAAAATAATGTGTCAATTAAATTTGTGACTGTACTCCTTGGGGGGAGAACTGTGTATCTCCTGCTCTGTTTTACCTGCATTCTGCATATAGTTCATGTTATAGCAGTCTCGGATGGTGACCCAGCACATGTTCATTTTAAGAACACCTTCACAGCAGATTTGACAAAATGCGAAGAAGGTACCGATGTGAGATTTCTAAAAATAGCTACAGCACTCGACCCAAGGTTTAAGAATCTGAAGTGCTGTCCAAAATCTGAGAGGGACAAGAGAATACTTTTAGAAGTCGTAAAAGAGCAACACTCTGATGCAGAAACTACAGAACCTGAACCACCAAAAAAGAAAATGAACCTTCCGCTGGTGGCAACTGAGTCAGATGATGAAAATGAACGTGCATCCGTCCACACTGCTTTGGATCGTTATTAAGCAGAACCCATCATCAGCATGGATGCATGTCCTCTGGAATGGTGGCTGAAGCATGAAGCGGCATATGAATCTTTAGAGTATCTGGCACGTAAATATCTTGCAATGCCAGCTACAACAGTGCCATGTGAATGCCTGTTCTCACTTTCAGGTGACATTGTAAACAAGAAGTGGGCAGCATTATCTCCTGCAAATTGTAACCTACCTTGTCTTTCTGAGTGATTGGCTGACCAAGAAGTAGAACTGTGTGGACTTATAGGCTCTAAAATTTTACATTGTTTTATTTTTGAATGCAGCTTTTTTTTGTACATAATTCTATATTTGTAAGTTCAACTTTCATGATAGAGATTGCACTACAGTACTTGTATGAGGTGAATTGAAAAACACAATTTTTTTGTTTTGTACAGTATATCTGTAATCAAAATAAATATAAAGTGAGCACTGTACACTTTGTATTCTGTTTTGCAATTGAAATTAATATATTTAAAAATGTAGTAAACATCCAAAAATATTTAAAATAAATGGTATTCTATTTTTGTTCAACCACACGATTAATCATGATTAATTTTTTTAATTGCTTTCCAGCCCTAATATATACTAATCCAAGGAAAAACATGATAGAGCAAAAAAACAATTATTTGTGAATCTATAGGTTAGAGACTTAATTAAAGCACTGCTGAGTACCCATTTTTCCTTATGACTGAGAAAGAGAATCAAAGTATTAATGAACTATCATTCCCTCTACCAAAAACTTAATTTTACTCGATCCTTCAAGGGTCATGTGATAATAGACCATGACTTCAGAAGCAGAAACAACGATTTGGATACATTGTGATCCCAAAAGATGACTGGACAAGAGCCTTAAACAGGATTACATACTGTAAAACTGGGTATGCAACATGCACAATACTGATGCAATATTTCATTAGCTGCAGATGACATTATCTTTCCACAATTGTCAATAAAATATAGCTCACGTTACCATCCAGCAGCCCTAAATGACTTATTCATAAGATAATATTTTATTATTTGGGGGGGGGGGTTGCCAATTTATTCATAAATTTTAGCCCCAAATCCACAAATTTTATGCAGAAATTCTATGGTCAAGATTTACAAATGTGACTATTGAATAGGGCTGCCCAACTTGAGATACCTTAATGCAGCTTGATTTTCAGAGGGTGAGTGCTCAGTGCTTTCTGAAAATCAGGTCCCCTTTAAAGAAGTTGTGTATCAAGAACAGGAGGCACCCAAAAATTACTTGACCCTGTTGGAAATCTTGGCCTTTTATTAAATATTACCCCTTTATTAAGTTTCCTGGGCATAATACAGATGAGGTTTGCAACGAAGACTGGATTTAGATATTATTATTACATTTTCATTAATAGCTAAGTAGCAAATATTGAATATTTGGATTTCAAATGTAAAACCAAACATAATAAATTGGAAAAAGATTTAATTATTCAAAATTAGTGAAGATGGCACATATATTAGAGCCCAACAAATTCCATGAGACATGGTTCCTTTATAAGAAACAGCTGGATTTGAAAGAATAGAACAATATAATTCTGTTGAAATTCACCCCAATATAAAAGAACTGCTACTCTTCACTCTGGGATTAGTATCTTTATTTAGAAAATGATATATAGTTATTGCAACAGTACATAACATGTGGTCCCACTAGTAATCTAAACTAACTTTATGCCTGCAAACAACAACAAAATGGGCAGTATTTTGCAATAGAATGAATGTTTCTGGTGGTAAAGGCTCAACCACTCCAGATAACTTTTAGGAAAACAGCAGAATCAGATGCTGCTTACCATTTCAACAACAACAAAAAACCCACAAAAATTGTTTGGCAAGGCTTTCTGCCTCTCTTCTGCCACACATTGGATGTGTTTTGCAGGAGAGGAGGTGGAAAGGGTTATTATTTGCAATAAGCAACAGCCGGGTGGGAAGGAAGAGGAGTCCATTGCCAGGACTACTGGTTTCTTAAAAATAAGTCTCTGCTTCCTGTGCTCTTGTTCCAACATGCTGACATTCTACAGAGAGTCACCTCAGAAGATTAACAAAATAATATGTACAAAGAGCTCGTACATCTGCCTCATTAAACTATTCAGTGCTACATTTCCAGCCACCCACTCCCTGTATTTCCCTTCAGCCAATGTCAGAATTTAAACAGCTTGCACTGTCTCTCTTTCACTCATGGAATAATAATAGATATGATGGGATACCTAAAATGGATATAGATTTGACTGGCTATATTATCCAGAGAGAGCCTGGTTGCAGAGTAGGACTACAGTTTTATGGCTTTAGTTCTGGCTTTATGGCTTCAGACAGAGAATCATTGTTTGTGGACATCACTCACACTCTACTGACCATGAGTTCCAAGTTTCTTCCTTTCCTGGTTATTAAAGGGAAGGTTCACTGATTTACTTCCTCTGCAAAAGTTCTGTTCCCTAGTGTTTCCCTATGGATAGCTCACTCCAGGTATTCTGTTCCTTTAAAAATGTCATCCAAGATTTATTTTAAGCCCATAGGGAGAATCTTTATCTTTCCCCATTGCTATTTTTGCAATAGGTTCACTAACATACTATTAAAACAACAAGGAGTTCGATGGTACCTTAAAGACTAACAGATTTATTTGGGCATAAGCTTTCATGGGTAAAAACCCCACTTCTTCAGATGTTTAAAAGAAAGTTTCGAGCCCTTGAAGTAGCAGAGAAGAGCTTGAAAATGTAAACTATAAAGACTACAAATAAGCAAACAAAACCTTAAGGCTGTAAGAAAGTGGTGATTTTGTTTGGTTTAAAAGTTGGGACCACCATTTGTTAAAGTTGTTTTGTCATGGTCAGTTCAAGTACCATAAAAAATAGAAAGAAAAAAAAAAGAGATGTCTAGATGTCGAGTTACAGCAGGGTCCTTTACCCTCCAATGGGGGCTGGTTATCCGCTCCCATTCCTCCAACCACTAAGGTGGGGTGGGAGGGCTTGAGCCTCTGCACCCAACCATTGGCTTTAGCTGAGAGACCCCTGGGTGCCCTTTGGGGGGCCAGCACCACTGGGGCTTCTCTGTCCCAGCCATGCCCTGCGGGAGGCACAAGCTCCAACATGTCTGGCCCCATTCACCCGGGGGTCCCTCAGCCCATCCCCCAGCGCAGCTGGTTAGCCATAGAACTTGAAGTCCTTAAGGTTGTGCAGGACCTGCTGTTGCTTGGCAGGCCGGGCCTGCATCACCTGGTGGAGACAGAACTGCACCTGGGTGGTATGTGAGGTCATCACCAGCGGGACTGCATGCAGGTGATGGTGTTTGATGCGGAGCTAGTGCAGAAAGTAGAGCAAGCGCCCTGGGGAGCCTGGCACCCAACCCACACACATCCTTGGCCTCATCCGCTTCCTCATCCACCTCCACCACTGCCCACACTGGGTCATGAATGAGGGCGGCCAGGCCAAATTTCAGTGGCATTACAACCCTGTCAGCGAGTGGGGTGTTGACCTGGAGCATGGGGTTCAACACCACTCAGGTCAGAGGCAGCTATAAAAAGTTGTGAGTGCTGAAAATTGTAGTTTCCCCAACAAAATCATGGTCCACAGTTTTCTGACAGCCTTACAAATGTGGTACTTTTTTAAACCTCATGATTTTTAAGAAAAGGAGTACTTGTGGCACCTTAGAGACTAACCAATTTATTTGAGCATGAGCTTTCGTGAGCTACAGCTCACTTCATCGGATGGATACCGTGGAAACTGCAGCAGATATTATATACACACAGAGATCATGAAACAATACCTCCTCCCACCCCACTGTCCTGCTGGTAATAGCTTATCTAAAGTGATCATCAAGTTGGGCCATTTCCAGCACAAATCCAGGTTTTCTCACCCTCCATCCCCCTACACACAAACTCACTCTCCTGCTGGTAATAGCCCATCCAAACTGACCACTCTCCAAGTTTAAATCCAAGTTTAACCAGAACGTCTGGGGGGGGGAGGGGTAGGACAAAACAAGGGGAAATAGGCTACCCTTGCATAATGACTTAGCCACTCCCAGTCTCTATTTAAGCCTAAATTAATAGTGTCCAATTTGCAAATGAATTCCAATTCAGCAGTTTCTCACTGGAGTCTGGATTTGAAGTTTTTTTGTTTTAAGATAGATGCCATCATGTGCCAGCAATGCCCCTCTGCCATTTACATTGGTCAAACTGGACAGTCTCTACGTAAAAGAATAAATGGACACAAATCAGATGTCAAGAATTATAACATTCATAAACCAGTCGGAGAACACTTCAATCTCTCTGGTCACGCAATCAGAGACATGAAGGTCGCTATCTTAAAACAAAAAAACTTCAAATCCAGACTCCAGCGAGAAACTGCTGAATTGGAATTCATTTGCAAATTGGACACTATTAATTTAGGCTTAAATAGAGACTGCAAGTGGCTAAGTCATTATGCAAGGTAGCCTATTTCCCCTTGTTTTTTCCTACCCCCCCCCCCAGACGTTCTGGTTAAACTTGGATTTAAACGTGGAGAGTGGTCAGTTTGGATGGGCTATTACCAGAAGGAGAGTGAGTTTGTGTGTAGGGGGGTGGAGGGTGAGAAAACCTGGATTTGTGCTGGAAATGGCCCAACTTGATGATCACTTTAGATAAGCTATTACCAGCAGGACAGTGGGGTGGGAGGAGGTATTGTTTCATGATCTCTGTGTGTATATAATATCTGCTGCAGTTTCCACGGTATGCATCCGATGAAGTGAGCTGTAGCTCACGAAAGCTCATGCTCAAATAAATTGGTTAGTCTCTAAGGTGCCACAAGTACTCCTTTTCTTTTTGCGAATACAGACTAACACGGCTGTTACTCTGAAACCATGATTTTTAAGACAGTCGCATAATTTTGGGGGGCTGCACTCATGAATTTGGAACACTTGGGGCTGGGAATACTGATACTGTCACCGTGGGTCCTTCTGTAGCTCACTTTAGCAGATATCTCACCTTATTAGAATTTCAGAATGGATTTTGTTGCTAACCCCACCCCTCAGCAAGTAGGTAATGCTACTAGTCCAGTTAATTAATACTCGCGGTGCTCCTGTGAGGGAGGGAAGTATTACCAACTTTTGATAGCTGGTGAAATGAGGCAGAGTTTAAATGACTTGCCCAGTGCCACAGGGCAACAAAAATGATTAGGGGTCTAGAACACATGACTTATGAGGAGAGGCTGAGGGAGCTGGGATTGTTTAGCCTGCAGAAGAAAAGAATGAGGGGGGATTTGATAGCTGCTTTCAACTACCTGAAAGGGGGTTCCAAAGAGGATGGCTCTAGACTGTTCTCAATGGTAGCAGATGCCAGAACGAGGAGTAATGGTCTCAAGTTGCAGTGGGGGAGGTTTAGATTGGATATTAGGAAAAACTTTTTCACTAGGAGGGTGGTGAAACACTGGAATGTGTTACCTAGGGAGGTGGTAGAATCTCCTTCCTTAGAGGTTTTTAAGGTCAGGCTTGACAAAGCCCTGGCTGGGATGATTTAACTGGGAATTGGTCCTGCTTCGAGCAGGGGGTTGGACTAGATGACCTTCTGGGGTCCCTTCCAACCCTGATATTCTATGATTCTATGATTCTATGATTAATCAGTGCTGAAAGCAGGGCAACAACTTGAGGTGAGGGTGAAGTTTCTTGGCCTCCAGTCCTGAGCTCAGAGCACTCTTGTCTTGTTTGTATTTCAGATTCCCAGGATAAGGGAACATAAGAAAGGCTAAGATTTTGTCATGGAGGTTACGAATTCTCTGACTTCCAGAGACCTCCATGATATTTTCCACTTCAGCTCTGGGACAGCGTGGCTGGAGGTGTCAGCTGGCAGGGGCCCAGCAGCTCTCAGCTGCTGCGGGCGCCTAGGGGGCTCCCCCACTAGGGGGAGCCCCAGCAGCCAGGGGTGCTGATCCCTCCTCCCTTCCCATTTTGTCATAGTTATTTTTAGGAAAAGTCAGGGACAGGTCATGGGCTTCCATGAATTTTTGGTTACTGCCCGTGACCTGTCCGTGACTTTTACTAAACATAACTGATAAAATCTTATCCTTAAACATAAGAATGGCCATAGTGGATCAGACCAATGGTCCATCTAGCCCAGTGTCCTGTGACAGTGGCCAATGCCAAGTGCCCCAGGGGGAATGAATAGGGCAATCAAGTGATCCATTCCATATCGTCCAGGCCCAGCATCTGACAGTCACAGGCTTAGGGACATCCAGAGCGTGGGGTAGCATCCCTGACCATCTTAGCTAATAGCCCTTGATGGATCTATCCTCCATGAACTCATCTAATACTTTTTTGAATCCAGTTATAGTTTTGGCCTTCACAAAATCCCTTGGAAATGAGTTTCACGGGTTGACTATGCATTGTGTGTTTTAAACCTGCTGCTTATTAATTTCATTGGGTGACCCCTGGTTCCTGTGTTATGCAAAGGGGTAAATAATACTTCCTTATTCACTCTCTTTACACCATTCATGATTTTATAGACCTTTATCATATTCCCCCTCAGTCGTCTCTTTTCCAAGCGGAATAGTCCCAGTCTTTTTAATCTCTCCTCATATGGAAGTTGTTCCAAACCCTTAATCATTTTTGTTGCCTTTCTCTGTACCTTTTCTATTTCTAATATAATCTGTTTTGAGATGGGGCAACGTGACACGCAATATTCAAGGTGTGGGCGTACCCTGGAAGAAGAAAGATGAGGTGCACTACATAAAACTATATCCATTTCCATGTCCCCCAAGGAATTTGAGAGGTACTTAAAACGTATGCATTTGTTTCAGATGCTCTGTCTTGCGAGTTTCTCCCAAGCACCTTACACGGTTAGGGTAAGTAATACAAGTGCATTCTTAAATCATCTTAAATCATAAATAATAATTAGAGCACCAAAATGAGGCCTAAAGAGTGTGGAGGGGAATACATTTTCAGAGTGGATCTGAAGTGAAATGTCAAGTCTATGAGGCAGAGGAATATAGAAAGGTTGCTTCAGGTGACAGGACCTCCAGAAGTCTAGCCATTCCCACAAACAGTGATAAGACAAAAGGACAAAGATAAGGCCAGTGCTAGAGAGAGCAGCAAAGCTAAGTGAGACAAAGTCTATGAAGGCGTTTGTGGCAGGTCCAGGGAGTGTTTTAAAAAATAGTTACATGCAGGGCTTCTCTTATGTTTTAAGAGGTAATTTTCATGGTGGAGGAATTTACAAGCCGATAATTGGCTCTTGCGGGTGATTATGTGATGCCGTGAAGCAGAGTCACTTGATAACCATGAAAAACATTTATTTCGAGTATCCTCTGGTGCCATGAACATGATTCCGGTTAAACAGAAAGAAAACAAGGTTCAGCAAACCACAACAGCAGAAAAAAAGATAAAATGGATGCTTCCCTTGCCTTCGGAGGATCAGAAAATCCTGCTCAGCAGCCTACTCAGACTTTCCACTGACATCACCACGTGGGTGGGGGATGAGGTGAAGAAGCTTTTGAAGGCAAAGTTAAGAAGATTAATGACTGGGCCAGGGTGTGACCTGAATTGAAACTGAGTGATTAGGACTAGACAAACGTTGGGGCTACAACTTGGCTCTAAAGCCCTAACCCGACAGTAAGAGTGCATGGAATTACATGGCCTGATGGCAGCTCCCAGAAGAATTGTGCTCAGTGCCTCAGAGGAGCAGGGAAGCATAGGCCAGAGCAGGGGTCGGCAACCTTTCAGAAGTGGTGCGCAGAGTCTTCATTTATTCACTCTAATTTAAGGTTTCGTGTGCCAGTCATACATTTTCATGTTTTTAGAAGGTCTCTTTCTAAAAGTCTATAATATATAACTAAACTATTGTTGTATGTAAAGTAAATAAGGTTTTTAAAATATTTAAGAAGCTTCATTTAAAATTAAATTGAAATGCAGAGCCCCCCAGACCAGTAGCCAGGACCCAGGCAGTGTGAGTGCCACTGAAAATCAGCTTGTGTGCCGCCTTTGGCACGCGTGCCATAGGTCGCCTACCCCTGGGCCAGAGCAATCCCTACATAGCCAATTACAAGGGGCAGCATGGGCTCTCTTCCTCTATTGGTTCAGGTCTTCAGGCTATTGCTGTGGGTAGGGTGGTATAGAGAGAGGGTACGGCTCCTCCCTCACACTCTACCTGATTTGGGTAGAGATGTGAGGGTAGCCACAGTGGGGAATTCAGATTGATTATGACTAGGTCCCATGCAGGGGTGCAAGAAGTCGACTTGAACCCATCATCTTTTCAGAGATATATGGGACTAGTCCACTGTCAGTAAGGATTTGCATGCCACGTGTCAGAGGATCATGTTGAAGAAAGGCATGGTCTGGTGATCTGAGATCAGGGCATCAGGAATTCCCAAGTTCTAATCCTGGCTCAGATACAGATTCCTTCTCTGATCTTGGACAAGTACCAGTCACCCTCTGCCTCAGTCTCCCTCTTTTCAAACATGACTAATCCCCTGACAAGGATTTTTGTTAGGATTAATTTCTTTCAATAAAGCACTTTGAAGATGAAAAGCCCATGTAAGAGCTAAGTATCATCATTCCGCTCTGTTGTAAGTTGCAGTGCCTTGTGTTAGACACACAGGGCCAGTTCCATCCCGCCTGTAACGCCACTGACTTCAGTAGAGTTACCTTAAGAAAGAACTTTGCCCCTATGCCATCTTTTTGATAGACTGTAAAATATGTGCTGCTGCAAATTCTGCTGATGGTTACATGTAATGATTTTGAGGCTTTTGTTATATTTGGGCTTTCATAAAACTGTGAAATACGAAGATCCAGGTTTGGTATCTGATTAAACTATTGAAAAGCCCCCTGATCATATATCCTGAAAAGTTTACGAGGGTATCTTCTAGCCTTCTGGCCATCACTTCTCCTCAGATGACATCCCTTTCTATATCTTCCTTGACTCACTCTCTCATCTCGCTACCTCCCATTTATCTGCCTGTCTCAGCTCTGTCAGGTCCTGGCTACACCATAACTTAGTACTACTGAAGGCATCAGTGTGGGTAGAGAGTTATGCCTGTCCAGCCTCCCTACCTCTGCAACTGTTATTCTTAGCTTTGCTCTCAAGGCTGCAAATCTGAATAGCCTTCGACCCCAAGGTTACTTTTTTTCTTCCACATTTCCTCCTCCTGTTTCTCTGCGTATCACAATCCCTGAAACATTGCCAAAGCTTGCCCTTGCTGTGCTGCTGCCAAAAGCCTTATTCCACACGTCAGTTGCAATTCCCTCTTTTTTATCTGAATTTCTACTACATGAATTTCACGGGATGCAGTATCCCCACTGCTTCCATTTCCACTCATCCAATTCATAACTACTGTCTATCTTAGTTCCCCAATCTTATATCCACCTATCCGCTGTCACATAGTAGCCTCAATGTCCAGTGCCTTGAAGTTTGGGAATCAGACACAAATAAGTGCTACTGCAATATGAGCCTAAAGGAGAAGGCTTTTTAGCTCAAAAACAAAGACGGTTAACTTTTAGAGCTGAGGTTCTTGTTTCAAGTCCCAACAGGAATTCCTCACAACCACAGCTTTCTATTTTATCTGCATGTCAATTGTCTTGGAGAACACCGGAGCTTATTCACTTTAAATCTCTTTCAGTGACTGTCTATCTTACTTCCCAATATCCATTTTCAGCTCAAAATCATGTCTCATTTAAAATAAAGCCACAGAAAAAGATGGTTACTCACCTCCTCTTAACACAGTTCCATGAGCTGTGTTGCATATGTCCATTACGCCGTAGGTGTGTGCATGTCCTGTGTCTGGGAATTTCCCCTAGTGGTGCCCACAGGGATAGCCCTGCCCACACCCCAGTTCTTTGTGCTCAAAGTAGAGGGTTTAGAGGAGCGAGCCACCTCGCCCCTTCTTCACACCAAAATATGTGATGCGTTGGAGAAAGAGCGTGAGTTGTTAATAGACAAATGCAACATGTCTCGAGGAACAACAGTTATGAGAAGATGAGTAACAGTTTTTTCTTCTTCAAGTGCTTGCATGTCCATTGCACTGTAGGTGACTCCTAAGCTGTTAACCCTGCTGGTGGGGCTTGGAATCTCCTCAGAAGAGGGACTGCAGGACCACATCTTCTCTTGATGCAGCAGTCAGTGCACAGCATCACATAAATGTATGGATAGAAGACCACGTTGCTGCATTACAGATATCCTCAGTGGGGGCATGTGCCACAAACACTGCAGAGGTTGAATGTGCTCTGGTCGAGTGTGCTGTAATTGTCTTAGGAGGTATTTTGCCTTCCTAGTGGTGCAGCTGGTAATCCATTTTGAGAGCTGCTGTACTGTAACAGGCAGGCTGACCTCTCATATACGCTGTACAGGAAACAGAGCTGGAAAGAAACCAGGCAAGGCTTTTTCCTGTGCATCACTGAACCCTCTTTGTTCTGTTCCACCCCCTTATATAGCTTTGGCACAAGGCGGGAATCTTTGGTCTCTCTGGGTCCCCACCCCTCCTTCTAAATGGAAAAGCACCAGGTTTAAGATGGATTCCAGTACCAGGTGACATGATCATATGTCCTGGGAGACCCTAAGACTTCATTTTTCCAGGCCTGACTCACCGGAAGGCTTGCAAGTAAACAGAGCTATTCACAACCAATTGTCCTAGTTGATGGGAGTCATCAAGGTTCCAAACCACCATTAATGGCCCACACTTTGCATAATTACAATAGGACTTCATAGTTATATTTCATATTTCTAGTTTCAGATACAAGAATGATGCATTTATACAAAATGGATGATCACACTCAGTAGATTATACGCTTTGTAATGATACTTTACAAGTGACCTTTTGCATGAGGCATATTCCAGTTACATTATATTCCCACTCATTAGCATATTTTCATAAAATCATATAGAGTGCAATGTCACAAGACGTGCACACATCTACAGTGTAATGGACATATGCAAGAACCTGAAGAACTATTTTTTAAGTTAAAAAGGCACAGAATGAGCACAAAATAAATACCAAAAATCAGCAGAAATTGAAACCAGAATCTATCAATTAAACTGCACAATGTCTGGTACTGTCTGCCCCCTGGTGGCTAGGTTTTGTAACTGCATACCTTTTTGTTAGATGAGGTAAGTAGAGTGGAGCATGCTGGGAGGATTAGTGACATATTTGTGTGTGACACTAAGTTCTGTTGTCTGTCAGTCTCTCTCTCTTTCTGTTAGTACTTTAGCTGCTTCTGCACCCCAGCCAAGATCAGCCTCTGTTAAAACTGATTTCTCCACCAATTGTTTAAACCATGACTGCCATAGTTATTAGGTCCATAATGATCTAGTCAGTGCTACTATTCATCCCCAGCAGTGGACTGTGCAAATGCAACCCATGGTTCAGTTTGTGTTATACACTCTCCACTGTGAATGATCCATAGAGAATAGTGCGTAGAGCAGTTGCTATAATTGTATAAGGATGTGGGGTGTGCCTACAGAGACCAAATGTCATTCTCCATCTTGAAAGTCAGAGTTCAGGACTTCTGGGAGACCAAGGAACTGAAGACAGCAGGCTCTGGTTACACTGTTCTACAACGTTTAGATAAAAACAGTTTAACTGTTGAATACAAACTCTTTGTGCCTTACTGAGAAGAACAATATAGTCTGTTGACAGCTCCCAGCTACAGGATTTAGTCCTGTAGGTCAACCTCTAACAGCTTTTGTGACGACTTCAGGCTCGGTTGTGGCTGGGGATTAAATTGAGGACCTGTAGAATTTAGAAGCATGAGCCTCTAAGCCCTGTAACTAGGATCTGATTCTCCTGCTCTAGAATTTTCAGCCCATAGGCTGGCTAATTTGTCACAACTATACTACACCTAACATATGAAACCATCATATAGTAGAAATGTTTGAGAGATTATTCATGCAAAAGGGGTAGGCTCTCAGGACTTCAAATTAACCTGGATGTTGCCCTGCTAAAATATAGGTCTTTTGTGTTTCCTTTGTATTATAATCTAAGGAAAAAAGGAGAATATATGGTAAAATTAACAGCTACAACCCACAGTTAATTTACAGTACTTGCCAGATTCACTTCTTCCTGACTTTCATTACAGATATATCTGTGGCAGACTGTATTTTTTTACACCAGCACAAAAGGATAAGTCACTGTATGAGCAGTCAGTCTAACTAAGAAAAAAATAAAAAAATTTCTTCCTAGTGTCAGCTGGGCTTACTTAGTCCAAATTGCCACAGTCATGTCAATTATCATTTTTATTGATGTTTGCCATTCTTATCAGAAACTGTAGAAAGGGAAAAAATAAGAGCAGTTCAAATTCATCCCTGATGAGACTTCACTGGTCCTGCCTCAGCACAGGGGGCTGGACTAGATGACCTCTTGAGGTCCCTTCCAGTCCTACATTTTTATGATTCTGTGATCTACTGGAGTCACGCTAAAGATGAATTTGGCCCATTGCTTGTTTATGATGCTGATGATAGGTTCTATTTCAGTTCCTTAGAGTAATACACCATATCTAAACCTCGCTTTTAAAAATATAGATAACTGTGTCCAGAGGAGAATAGGAAAAATCTATCTGTGCTTACTTGAAAGTTTCCTTTGAGTAATAAGGTCCACAGATCCGTTACATAGGTACTTCAGCTTCCTTGCTTAGATGCAGAACCAGACCTATCAGTCACTGCCAGAAGGAGAATGCCACACCTCCTCCAATTGAGGCTACTGGCAGAGCCAGAATAAACCAGCTTTGCTTTCCTGAATTATAGATTGTGTTAGATGTACTTAAAGGCACAACAATTTCTCCTAATGCGGAGCATGGGAGATTCCACCTAGTGAACAGGAACCCAAGTCTTTGGATGTCAGTTTCCACCTCTGCTCTGGATGATTCGTATGTCTGCAAGGTTGGATGGATCTGTGGACCTTATTACTGGAAGAAAGGACATTTTCAGGTAAACAGAGATAGATTTTTCTATTCTTTATCATGCTAAGGGGTCCACAGATATGTCACATCATGTACCTCTAGGGTAAGAAGCAGGGTTATCCTTTAATGATGAGCATCCAAAACTACATATATATATATATATATATGTGTGTGTATATATATATATATATATATATATATATTATATCTCCTTCATCTCCCCCAGCCACTATGGTGTGGAAAACACTTCTACCAAAAAATGGCATTGGCTAAAGAACGGAAAAATCAATATTTAGAATTTAGTGAACTTGTGTAATGATGGCCACATGGGTGCCTAGGAGATCAGACTGAGGACCAGATTTTGATGGTTAAATGAAGGAAGATTATTTCTTAAATTTATTTTGTAATGAATGATGAGAGTTGTGACGACTACTTGTCTGAATTAAAAATACAATACTGGATCTCAGAGAAAGATTCCAGCTTCAAAAACCTCATCTTATTGGAGACACTAGCCACTGGGAGGCCTACTCTCATGGATAGAAAGTATGACACTCCTGTAGGGATACAATCTGGGTAGTGCTCTAATGAGCTGAATGAGGTTCCAAGGTCATGCTCTATGACCTTTGGGAGCGGCTTAGAGGTGTGGAGGATAGAATGGACTGGAATAAGGGCTTTGTCCTTGAGAAAAATTCAATCTTGGGATTTGTACAAAAACTCCTTTTTTTTAAGCACATGATGAGAACATTATACTACAGAGACTTGACCTTTTGACTAGGACATAATTATACACCCACAATCAGGGCCAAATTAACTCAGGGACTTTAGGGGCTGCAGCCCAGGGCCTTGGGCTATGGGGGCCCCAGAAAAATAAATCCATAATTATATACAATTGAGTGGTCACCAACCCGTTGATCACGATTGACTGGTCGATCCTGGAGCTTCTGCCAGTCGATCGTGATCTCCGGGCCACTAAAAGTCCAGCGGCGTACCAGGGCTCAGGCAGGCTGCCTGCATGCTGTGCATCCATGCAGCTCCCAGAAGCAGCTGGCTGCTGGCTTGTCTCTGCGGCCCCTGGCAGGGGTGGAGGGGGGAAGGCTCCGTATGCTGCCCCCGCCACCATCCCCGCAGCTGCATGGGTGGTGGTTGCAGGCAGCACACGGAGACATGTTGTCCCAGGGGCGCGCAGAGATGTTTCAGCAGCTGACCGCTCCCAGGAGTGGCGTGGGGCTATGGCAGGCAAGCAGGCAGCCTGCCTGAGCCCTGCTGCACCGCCGGCTGGGAGCCACCTGTGGTAAGTGCCTCCTGGCCGGAGCCTGCACCTCACACCCCAACCCTCTCCCCCAGGTCAGAATCCCTCACCCAAACTCCCTCCCAGACACCGCACCCGCTCCTGCACCCCACCTCCTGCCCCAGGTCAGAATCTCCTCCTGCACCCAAACTCCCTCCCAGACCCCACATTCCCTCCTGCACCCCAACCTCCTGCCCCAGGTCAGAATCTCCTCCTGCACCCAAACTCCCTCCCAGACCCTGCACCCCTCACTGTCTCCTCCAGCCCAAAATTCTGCCCCCTCCCTCCCAGAAAGAAACTAATATAACAGCTGTTCTAAGGTTAGAAGTAGGCTATTTTGAATTAACTTAACTATGTTCTACATGTTTTAAGACTGAAATGTAACCACAGTACAGCTTTATGTTAATTAAAAGGCAAGTTCAGTACAGCGTTAATAGCCTCGATGCCATAATTGTGATAATTTTCTTTTAAATTAGGAAAAAGATTTGTGTACAGGGGCCCTGCAAAATCTAATAGCTCCGGGGCCAACAGGAGGGTTAATCAAGCCCTGCCCACAATCAATCACTCCTGCAGAAACTCAAGGCTATCTATCACTTGTTTAAGATGCTAGTTAAATTACGGACTTTGCACTAGGCTGTAGACTACATTCTGTACTCTGCCCACATTGCTGGCTGAGATCTCCAATGAGATACTCAATAAGAAGTTAAAACAGAAGGTACAGACCTTTCTTTTTGCTTTGGGCTTTTTCTGGGCCTAGCTTCCTCTCTGAAGCCAGCAGGGGCACCAGGGGAAGTGGAGCTGATAAGACAATCATCCCAGAAGGCAAATGCAATGCCAGCACATAGCTGGGAACTAGGCAGACACATTGAGGGAAATTGTTAACCAGAGACTTGAAATAAAGTTTGGAATTTCCTTCAGAAAAATCTCTGTAACCGGGAGTTGTAGCTGAGTTCCCAGCCCCTGCAGAGGCAGAAACAACCTTAGGCATTCCCCTGCTGCCAGTGACTGATCGGTCTGGTTCTGAACCCAAGCTGTAAGCAGGCTGAAGAACCCATTGTAAAAGATCCAGGGACCTTAGCATGATGAAGAGAGAGCAGAGAGAGGAGCGGCAGAGATAGAGGAGCACACATCTTGCAATCCATATAAACAATCAGTCAGGAACATGGTAGTTTTAACTCTGCTGGAGCTGAATTTGGTTCTAACGCAGCTTGGCTGGGAGCTGTACTCACGCAGAGAGAGATCTGGGCTAGAACATGGGTCTTCTAACATGATTTGGCCCTGTCCATAAGCCATGTTTGAAGACTGTTCATACACACATGTGTTCAAACTGAGCTTAAGCATGGTTGTTAGGCCTGTGTAGATGGGGCAACAGGTAGCATAAAGCAGAATATCAGAGGAAATACGGTCTCGATCTTCAAAGCTGCTGAGCACCCTTGCCCTGATCCAGCGATGCACTAAAGCATAAGTCAATGAGACAACTCACGTGGTTAAAAGTTTAGCATGTGCTTGAGTGCTTTGCTGCAGAAGCACTAGAATTCTCAAAACTTTGTGAGAGAGGGCCCCAAAAGATGGAAGCAGAACAGGGAAGGAATGAGGAGTACGAGGGGTGAAAAGTGAAAAGAGACAGAGGCAGCAGATGTCAACATATAAGTCAATTTTATTAGCAACACCTTCCCACTCTAGTAAAGACCACTTATTAACCAGATATTTCACGGCACGTGTTTCTGATCTATTTTTAAAGCCTCCAAGTATTTTATTGTGCCTGGCCCTTGATCCAATACGATTTGTTAAATCTTAAGACACTTGGCAAATATATAAAAATATCTAAAAAAGCAAATTCTGTGCCCTGCATTTTTTCTAGACATCTTCGGTTAGACTTTTCTGTACCATCTATCTTGGCACCCCAGACAATTTTCCATCAGTTTGAGTCTAGTTAAATTGAAGAATGTGAGCATTTAACAGCATATTTCACAGACAGCATATTTGTCAGCCCAAGTCCACAGCCCATAAATTATAGTTGAGTGTCATTTCTTCTGAGTCTGCTGACAGCCCTGCTTCTTGCCCACTGGCCACCGTCCATCAGCGTGAATGTGCATCCACTAAACTAGACCTTCCAAGAGCTACCATCTCCAATCAGGCAATTTTTTTTTAATTGAAAGCTCTCTCTGATGAGACCCAGTGTTTTCCTTTTAATCCTATCTGGAGGATAAATAATCATGGCAAGATTGCTGAGTGGAAACATCCTTGAGTTTCCTTCTTCTTCTATTCATTATTGTTAACAATTTCATAAATAGGTTTCTGCAAATAAGGGTTTCAGTTGCACTTGCTTGGATGATCAGCCTAATCATATCTAGCACATTTGGGGTGCAACTGCAATATAAGTAATTCTTAAAAATATAATACATAATCTGTGGGTGATGTGGCAAATCCAAACTCATGTTAATAAAACTTTTCTAGCACACACACAAAAACATCTTGTATGTTCTCTCTCTCTCTAGCATAACGGGCCTCATCCAGCTCCTATTAGAGTCAATGAGAAGCCTTCCATTAACAACTTTAAAGGGAGTTGAATTTTTACTTATAGAACCCTATAACTATACATGGCACAGAAGAAAAATAAACAAGAGTTTACAGTCTCAAGGGCCAGATCTGATAGGTGCCTAACACTCTCAACTCCCATTGTGATACGATGAGAGACGAGGATGCTCAGCAATTCTCAGGACTTGTCCCTATACCACAGAAAAATAATTTTCAACTACGACCGAAGCACACTGGGCCAACATCTTTGAGCAAGCCATGGTAACTCTTGAGTCTCTGGACCTTCTTCTCCATTGCTCTGTCATCATCATCATCACCACTCCCATAACTGCATTGGTCGTTGGAGCACCATCACTGATGAGCAATCGACCAATTGTCTCCATCCCTGACGATGGAGTGCTTGAGTCAGTGCTTGAGTCAGTGCTTGAGTCTCCGCGAAGTCCATTTCTGTCCACTGTTTTATGTCATCAATCCATCTCTTCTTCTGTGTACCTCTTCTTCTCTTCCCCTGTACTGTCCCTTGGAGGATTATCTTGGATAGGCCAGATGATCTTGTTACATGGCCGTACCACTTCAGCTTGTGCTTCTTCACTGTCATCAGGAGGTCTTCATATGACCCAGAGCATTGGGTGATGATGTTGAAGACCTCTTCATTAGTGACAGGGTTGAAGTCAGAGATGCCCAGGATTTTATGGAAGTATCTCATCTCTACTACCTGTATTTTATGTACATGTTCTGCTGTAAGGATCCATGTCTTGCAAGCATACAGAAAAATGGAGATGACCAATGCATGCAGCAGTTTCAGTTGGGATTCCAGGGAGATGTTCTTATTCCTCCAAATTGGCTTTAGCTTTGCCACTGCTGCTGTTGTTTGCGCAGTTCTTGCCAGAATTTCTGCCCTTTGATCCTTTATCAGTGATGATTGCCCCCAAATACTTGAGCTGATTCACTGTCTCCAGCTCTTGTCCACTGACAGTGATATGTGAGCTGATCCCATCACGTTTGTTTGTCATCAGCTTGGTTTTCTCGGCACTGATTTCCATGCCGTATTTTGCAGAGGTTTCATCCAATCGTTTCACAAGGTTGGCAAGTTCATCTTCGCTGCCTGCCAGGCTGTCAATGTCATCAATGAACTGAAGGTTTGAGATTGTTCGCCTCCCCCAGTGCTGACTGTGCGTATGTGATCTTCTAGGGCATCAGCCATTACGCGCTCCATGTAGATGTTGAACAGTGGGGGCGAAAGAAGGCAGCCTTGCCGGACTCCAGCAGTGGTGCGAAACCACGCTCCAATTGTGCCATTGATCTGAACTGCACTGCTGGCCTTGGCATACAGTTGTTTAACCGTAAGAATAAGCTTATGACCAACATGCTACTTCTTCATGGTTGCCCAGAGAGCTTTGTGCCATACTCTGTCAGACACCTTCTTGAAGTCAACAAAGACATGGTAGATGTCCTGCTGGTGTTGTAAGTAATTCTCATGTACAACACAAAGGCTGAAAATCTGTTCTGTGGTACTTCTTCCAGCATGAAAGCCAGCCTGTTCTTCAGCGACGATATTCTCCGCTTGTGGCTTCAATCTGTTCAATATGACTTTCAACATCACTTCGTTGGGATGGCTAATTAAGCTTATGGTCTGGTAATTTTTGCCCTGTACCTTGCACATTTTCATCAATACAAAGTGGGTGTAAAATGCTGAGAAATCAGAATGAATCAGCACTTGAAACTCAATTTGCTTTGGTGGAAGTGAGTGCCCAAGGTGCAAAGCAATGGAGCACTGTGCACCTTTTCCTCAGAGGACCCCAGAAGCTCAAAGCCCACCAGCATCCCTGAGAAATTTAGACTGTGTTGGCTACCAAGCTGAGTTTCAGCTGCCATCATGATGCCCATTCCCTTTTGGATTGTAGAACCTTTGGCATAGGACTATCATTTACTGTATATTGTACCGTTTCTAGCACAATGGGGTAACAGTGGTTAAGGCCTGTAGGTGCTACCACAATATAAATGATAAATACATTTACATTTATCAGGATTATCTCATAAGCCTCTGCAGTTTTTACTCATCAAGAGGACTGTGTCATCTGCAAATGTCGCCAATTTTCGGTTCATTGTATCCTTCTGACCATCAATAAATACAACTATGATCCTTTACTCTGACCCAACACTAGCCTCTCTCTACTCTGAATCATTCACTAGTCTTTATTTCACTTAATTTTTAAATCCACAGCAAGAGTATGCTCATTACCCTGTGGAGATTTATTTTCCTTAACAGTCTTTTATGAGGGACTCTATCAAAAGCATTTTAAAAACCCAAGTAAATTATGTCCACTGGGTCACCTTTATCTACTGTTTTATTAACTGTCTCAAAGAACTCTAACAGGTTAGAAAATTTTCCCCAAGAGACTGCAAGATGGTTTGACCCTATTCTCAAGGTACTGCATTATCCTCTTCTTAATTAGGCCCATATCATCACCTTGTCCTTTTTATTTCCAATTTGCACCTTAGCTGAGGTAGTTTATATCCCAATATATTTGTGTCATTTGGGTAGGATTTCAAATTCTTTAAAAGCAAGCTTGTTCAGCCCTTATAAACCTGCACTCTTTTCTAGTTAGCCAGCCAGAGTATCCTGTCTTCATTTTCTTCCTCGGAGGCACGGCAAATCATCTGTGTGCTTGATTCCAATCTCTCACCAATGTAACACTGACTTCAGGGGAGTTATTCCCAGAGGCAAGTTCTCCGCTGACAAAAAGTGGCAGATCTCCCCTGATTTCAGTGCAGTGACTCTGCTTTATAAACAGCAGACAATAGGACTCCTGATTTGAACAGCAATGGGGTAAATGAGATCAGAATCGGGTCCAGTTTCCTTAAATCACTGCCAGCCTGGTTTGATAGTTAAGGTTGTTTTATTCTGCCCTTTCAGGCTGCCATTAACCATTTTCTTCATAGTTTTAAAAGGCTGCCCTTTAAAAATTATTGTCAAGGGGATTTCAGTACTACTATATCAAATTTGACCAGGGATCATTCCTAGCCAATGGAGCTCTTATTAACGCCTGTGTATTGCTTCATTAAAAAACATGCTTTACAAACCCACTTTCCACGAGGCCCACAAGCAAGTTAATTGACAAAACAATCGGCACTAAGTTATCCCCACTTTTGGAGTTCCCCGTGACGGGGCAGTGATCCAACAAATCCCGTAAGCACCTACTTCCCCATAAACGTGGGAGTAATCCCCATTGACTGAACTCCAAGCATTTTCTATTAGCATTAATTATTTCTACACAAGCATGTATTTTGCTAGATCTCAACCATTTAAAATTTAAGCTCCTCTGTCCTTATTCTTTGCATAGCTCAAACACACTGTTGCTGCTAAGCAAATTACAAACAACACTTTTACAGCAAACACCTTCTCCTCTACATTGCGACCAAAACCAACTACTTCAACAAGCAGCCATTGATGGTACTAAAACATCCCTTTACCAAACTATGCTCCAGTTAGTGGGATTGTTGAAGTCCCTCATTGCTATGCTACCAGTGGATCAGGCAATTTTCTTAGGGGTAGACTGTGATGTTATATCTATCCCTCTGTAAGAGATGGGGTATGGCTACAACCATCCCAGGAACAAACCAAGTTCCTCCTTTGTCCCAGGGGAAGCACAGTAGATGAATGCATGGTAACAGATCACAGACCCACACTAGTAGCATATTGCTACCTCTCTTTCTTCCCAGTTCTGTTACACTGGCTGGTACACTGGGGTGGACAGAGTCCAGGTGCTACCATTCTCCCCATCAACTTGCACAGGGGATAGTCGCAATCTTGCAGAACTTGCTCTCCCAATCTGGCTCAGACCAGCCATGTTAGTAGCACGTACAGGTTAAGTAAGAGATAATTTACTTCTTTACTACTCTGCACGGACATGTAGGGAAAAGATGCAATCTTACATCTATCTCAACATACGGCATATCTTATTCTGATTTGGGGGCCTGTGGTATTCTCTGTTATTCAATTCTTTTTGAAACCAAGTTGAATTCATGCCACGATCATTTTCACCCTACAAGAAGTCATCTTCCCTCTGTAATGCACCTATGATCTCCTTTATATTGTAGTGCAACTCTCTCTCCCACAACCTAACCTATCCTTTCTATCAGCTCCCTTGATTTTTCATCCCACCATGTTTCAGACATAAGTTACACTGAACCCACACCTTCCCAAATATTCCAGTTCTCCCATTTCTGTTTCTAAGCTTCTGCTGTGTTTTGCCTCTGAAAGTATAGCTATGTTCCACAGGTATCTGATTAAAGCTCACAAAGTGATATCCAGGTGAGCCCAATCTGTAAATGAAGAGTACTAACCATTATTTTTAGTTGTATTAACAATACTTAGCACAAATACAGTGCCTTACACAAACATGGGGCTAATTTAATCCCTCGGGTAATTTTGCTTGCTTGAGAAGAGTTACACTAGGGATAGATCAGGCTTGTCCAGATAAATTCCATATATATCTATATTTTATTTAAAGATTCATAGATTCCAAGGCCAGAAGGGATTACTATGTTCACCTAGTGTGGACCCTTTATGTACCACAAGCCAGAGAACTTCCCCAAAATAATTCCTTCTGAACTAGAGCATATCTTAAACAACGAACAACAACAACCCCTCCCCCCCGCCGCCTTGGTTTAAAAATTGTTTTAGTAGTTAATTACCCTCCCTGTTAATTTTCATCTTATTTCTAGTCTGAATTTGTCTAGCTTCAACTTCTGGCCCTCAGATCTTATTATTCCTTCGTCTGCTAGATTGAAGAGCTCATTATCAACTATTTGTTGGCTACATTGGTACTTACAGACAGTGATCAAGTTACCCCTTAATCTTCTCTTGGTAAAGCTAAATAGAGTGAGGTCCTGGAGTCTATCCCTATATGGCATGTTTTCTAATCCTTTAAATCATTCCCATGGCTCTTCTCTGAATCCTCTCCAATTTATCAACATCTTTCTTGAATTGTGGATACCAGAACTGGATTCACTATTCCAGCAGCAGTTGCACCTGTGCCAAATATAGATGTAAAATAAAATAACCTCTCTACTTCAACTCGAGATTTTCCCGTTGATGCATCCCAGGATTGCATTAGCCCTTATCGTAGGGTGACCAGACATCCCGATAAAATCATGACTGTCCGATTTTTAGGTCTTTGTCCCACATCCCAACTGATGCATGGGCTTTGGCTGCTCCGGTGTTTTTTGTTTTTGCTTTGTCAACTCCGGCTGCTTTTTTTTTTTTTTTTTTTGCTTCCCCCATGTGTCCCGATATTTTCTCCATTTCATCTGGTCACCCTACCTTATGGCCATAGCATTAAATTGGGAGCTCATGTTCAGCTGATTATCCTCCACGATCACCATCTCTTTTTCAGAGTCACTACTCTCCACGATAGAGTCTCCCATCCTGTAAATGTGGACACATTCTTTGTTCCTAGATATATACATTTAACTGTGTTAAAATGCATATTGTTTGCTTGTGCCTATCTCACTAATTGATCCAGATTGCTCCGTCCTCTTCTTTATTTGCCACTCTTAAAGTTTGTAGATGACACAAAAACTGGAACAGTAAGGATTTTATGTTCTTTTCCAGGTGTATATACAGGGCTTCCCTTGAGCTTGATGACAGAACTCCCATTGACTTAATGAGCATTATGATTGGGCCTGTAACTTCAGCAGAAATACATAAGATCATAGAATTCCAATGTGATTTTGCTCTTTCTAGATGGTCGTTCTATAGAAGGACTCCACTCGAAAGAACAAGCCATCTACACTCAACATTTCTGAAGTCTCTGATGAAGGGACAGATTCTGACACCCTTACTCGTGATTTGTAGCACTTCACTCCCAGAGTGGTATCAGTGCCTTCTGGGGGACTATTCATGAAGTAAAGTTCTAGGCAACATTGGAAAGATAATCAGATTGTGACCCAGAGTGAACAGTCACAGTTCAAGGGAACTGCACCTGTATTCTTCTTCTATGGTCCAGCAAAGGCACAGACTCTAGCTTCAGGTTCCCCTGGCTGCAGTGCTCAATTTGTAATGACAGAGGTGCTGGGGCTCAAGCAATTTCTTTACATTCATAACTGATGCAGCAAGCACAGAGGTGCCAGGGCCATGAACTGCCAAGCCTAGAGGTGCTGGGGCTTAGCCCTGGCACTGCCTGGCTGTCATCTTTCTTGAGTGGGGGCACGTGTCTCACACCCTTCTGTTGGGGGTATTTCCAGGCTGCACAGTCCCTGACTATACTACGATACCTCAGCAAGAGACGTTGCCCAAGCAGGCCTGCTTACTTTCTCTTCAGAGCCTAATAACAGAGTAATTGTCCACTGTTTTAATGTACCACCCAGCTCTTCATATGCAAGCCTATATTATTCTTAAGGTAAAAGTACGTCAGAGAAAACATGTTAAAACAATGAAAAAAGAAAAGACAGGTGCTAATAAGCTTTCCAGAGATCACCCCAACCCTGCTTTGGGCTCTGGCAGGAGCAGTCCTTCAAAATCCCGAATGAAGAGGTTTCCTTGTGGTTTCAAATTCATCACAGCTTCAGCTCAAAACAAGCACAGTCTTATGGGGTCTCAGTAGGCCCAGTCACTCCAATCCTTCCTTAAGGACCAGGGCACTCTGTGGACCCTGTCTGTTTGCTGGATCAGGAAGAAGGCCCTGAGTCAGTTTAAAACTAGGCTATTTCTTCAGAAAACCTTTCTTTGTCTGTTGGTCCCTGGATAATCCAGTTTGAATTAGTATATGCAAACATCTCCAAGGATAACCAAAGGAATTACATGAGCAACCCCAAAGTTACATACAATCTCACAACAATACACAAACAACTGCATTTTTAATGTAACATATTATAAAAGCATTTAACTCAATTCAGTAATGCTTCTCTTAAGTCCATAAGGTTTGTCTAGGATATTGTCATATCTGTCACAAACTGCATATCCTTTACAGCCCGTGGTGGCACTGATCTGTTGGAGTACTGAACTTGTACTACGGTTTACCATTGAAAGTTTCACAATGTATCATAAAACTTTGTCATCACAAAAGTCACTGCTTTTTTTCTTATATGCTCACCATGACTACGAAATCATCTCAACCCATGGAAGATTCTGTTGATGGCTGGGTTATAGATGTGGTTTGAGGTGTGAAATTTTGGTGATTTGGGACCTGCCTGCTTGCGAGATCATATCCCTGCTTGTGAGACACTGTCACAATGGAGATAAGTGGAGGAATGCAAACTTGAGATTTAGGATTTGTCTACAGGCAAAAGGTAATCCGGAATCGGTGACTGTTTCATGAAATGGGAAGTCCTCATAAGAATGGAAACTTGTGCTGTTCCCAGAAGAAATTAAGACCAGCCTTTTCATTGAAAGTTTACCAGTTACTCACTTTTTGCTGCCTTTCTGACCACGTTAAGGAAGTTGTTCTCCCAAAATTGCAAAATCTTTTCTAATAAATGCCAGTTATTAGTGAAGTCTTTTATGCTGGAAGAATTGGTCACAATTCCATAAATATGTTTAAGTTGAGTTTTGCGCTTACAGCTGATTTAACCACATTGTTATATATACAGAAAAACAACGTATCTCCCCAAAATGACCGTACTGACTCTTTGAGTACATAATGAATTTTATGAAAATTTACAAGTAAATCAAATAATTAGTTAAGGACTTAAAAATAATTTTAAAATGACTCTTAAGAAATTTAGCACCTGGTGTTAGACTTTTTTTTCTGTCATCCCTAAAGAAGAGTTGGCATTATTCCATTCTTATAATCAAACTCTCCGTATCATTAACACTCAGTCATTTTTTGTGCAGTGGCTACATTTAAAAAATTGTGTTAGGAATAATGGTATTTTGGCTATTATTCTACCCCCTTCAGAACAGACTGACAAATGGTGTTCATTTGAAGAGAAATCAATGGAGAACTGCCTTCCTTTCAAAATGGTTGCCACCCCCTCTTGTTGTCAATGGGACTTTGGCCACAGATACTCTCCTTAATAATAGTAATAATGGCCACTGCCAAACTAAGTTGTATTTGGGGATGATGGTGGTGCTTTGCACTGTCAAGGTCACCCAAACATCCTTACCTCTGTCCTCTAGTGAAAGCATGAGGAGGGGAAAAAATCTTTAAAAATCAATGTAATCTAATCTGGGACTACAATTTGTATATGCTAATAATAATAATAATTGGGTGATTACTGCATGGCCTCACTCCTGGGTGGAATTAAAGTTGTTTGAGTGCCTTTACTGTGCATTTCCATACCTGAGTATATTTGGATTTCTTCTCATTTTAACTTTAACAGTTGTGTAATGAACCTGCTGACTCATTGCTAACTGCTCTGTTAACCCTGAGTTCAGCTTCCAGCCACTAGAGGGCTCCATAATTCCTCTAGCACAGGAAAGGGAGCCCCAGGCTGAGGTGGGGGGGGGGAGGGGAAAGAAACTGGCTGTGGAGGGATCTAGAGGCTGCATGTGCTCAGGAGCTGGCTATGGAGGGAAGGGTGGATAATAGGCAGGCTGAGATATAAATCTGGAGTTCCTGAGAGCTGGATGAAAACAACCCCTGTTTCTGTCAGAAAGCCAGTGGTAGCTGCAGCAGAAAGACATGGTGCTACAGACTGCAGGCACAAAGACAATAGGATGGGTTTACATTACAATTCTGCTACTTTGATACTCCTAGACTGGTTTGGGAACTAGTGGTTTGGGGTTTGCTTTGGTTATAACCACTGAAGAAAATGTGCCTAGGGAGTCTGTCCCTTGTATTTCTAGCAACATTAGCAACGGAATCTTCTGTTACTTGTCGTGTGTATGTGTCCTGGGGAACCCACTGAGGACTAGAGCCTAAGAACACCTAGAACATTTGCCTCCAAACTTGTGTCACATCTAGCATGCAGAAGAACTTAGTGAATTGTTTATAGTGAATAATTTATTTCAGCAGTTTAGCCTCTTTTTCTGTGGCTGGATGGACAGAAATCAGCTTATGATCATCTCAATTGAATTTATTATTTAAAGATATTCCTCAAAAGTATTGGCAGATAACTCTGTCTCAATTGTTTGTGATCAATTTATTGTGAGGGTCTGAAATGAGAGCTGTGCTGCCTAATTTTGATTGGATACACATTGATCACATGCTATGATTGTCATTCCATGATTGGATGAGCATAATTCATAGAATCAGGTTGCCTTTGTAAATACTTGTGTTATGGGTTCAAAATTCAGTTCCTGCAAATATTCTCCAATATTTGCTTTAAATCCATCATTTCCATAAACATCCCTTCCAGTGATCCTGGTGACTAGGGCATTCACGGAAGTCAAACACAGAATTGGCGTGAGCAAAAAAAGTGATTCCTACTACCATCTTCCCCCAAGCCAGTATTTTCAGGAAGTGTTTTGGAGGTATTTACCCAGCTTTGGTGTTCAGAGTAGGGGACAATGGAGTCTTCCCTCTTCAGGGAACAAACCCTGTCAAGGAGATATGCAGTGACAAATCAAAGATATGAGAGTTGGTGGAAGGTGCAGGATGAGTGATGTAGAAGAGTACCCGTCTCCTTGCCATCTCCACCATAAACTTGTTATGTGACAGACATCAAGTCACTTAACCTTTATACATCTCAAATTTCCCCATGTGGGAAAAAGTAACACTTTTCTATTCCATAGGGGTGTTGGGTGGTTCAAAGCTTAATTAATGTTTGTAAAGTATTGCAAGGTCCTTGGATAAAAGATGCTATAAAACTTTGAACTATTATTGTTTCATGCTCCCTGGTAGATTTTAAGTCCCATAGCTGCTTGAATCATGGATCTCTATTAAACAAAGACTGCTAATGCCACTGAATTTTGCAGTTGTTGGCTTTTTAAATTGAGAAGCAAGTGTCCAGTGAGGAGCCATATATATTTATGAACTAACCCAGGATCCAAGCTCAGATCTTCAGAGTTCTGAAGCGATAAACCATGAAGCCACTCTACTGCTAACCCACCTACGTACCCTCAGCACACATGTACCCCTTGCTTTCGGGTTGTTTCAGAACCACTCTATTTAAATTATATGTACATTTCGCAGATAAATTAGGTCTAGTGGATTGCATGACATTTTCTCCTCTTCTTCCCCATTTTGTGAAGAGTATCTGTTTGTGGCGTGTGTAAGAGGTCACTCTGGATTTTGGTTCTAGTGAGAAAGCTTGGTTAAAGGTACAGTTTTTGCAGCATACCCTGAAAGTGCCTGGACTCTTAATGAATACAATTCCCTTCTGGAAGTTTGTTCCACAACTGAACCTGTTTGCCCAAGAACACTATCTCCACCTCTCATACTTCATCCAGGGCTTTGCGAACAGCATGGTCCCAAAGGATCCATTAATGGGAAGACCAGGAACAAGGCTTTGAGCTGACAGTGAACAGGGTTGGGAGCTAGAGCACAAGGAGTGATATGCCCATTTACTAGATAAGGGGCTGAGACTATTGTACAGGAATGGGAATGAAGTGATCTACAGATGGTATTGTGTTATATCACTAAATTTCAATAGCGATTTTTACATGGAAATTTTTACAGATGCATCTGAAGTGGCACAGATATCTTCTGCAACCAAGCTTGGATGCAAAAAGAGATGGCTGTAATACAAAGAGAACAATCCCATTCATAATAATTTGTGTCCTGTTATTTGACTAATAGGATAAGCAAGCCAGCAAAGCACATGGTTTCAGCCCTGTGATTTTTGGTTCAGTCTTACATTTCTGAAGCGCCACTGCAGGTGCAATGCATCAAATGAAATTGGTTTTATTAGGTAATGCAATAGTGTCCGTCATTTGATGCCACAGGTTCACAGTGCTACATCATTTTTTTTGAAGTACCATTTGGATTAATCAGTTGCTACTGATTCAGACACTGATTGTCTCAGATTAGCTCAACACATTTTTTTAATCATCTGAAATATAGACATTTGCAATTCGTGTTAGTGTCCATAAGCCAGTGGACTAACTCACGAGGCCATGCACTGAAGAACACGCTCCAGCCACAGGATCCCAGTCCCTCCTTTCTTCAGGGCTTCAGTTTAGTTCTCCAGAGCCAGTCCAATATATCAAACTTCTCCTTTCCCCCCCGACTTCTGCAGGATCCTGTTGACACCCTACAGAATTACACTCCTCAGGCCAGCTACCTCGGAGCAAAAAGGCTTGCCTTGACTCCCACAGGATTACACTCTGCAGGCCATCTGCCTGAGAGTCACATATAAATTGGGTCCTTTACCCTGGCCCATAGATTCCTGCAAGAGTCTTCCTACTCCTTGTGGCTCTCAACTGACCTACTTGCTTCTCTAAAATATGAAGACCAGGGGATCTTCAAGCTGTCACCAGAACCTTGGACTCACAGCTTCAGCAGATAAGGGGCTAGGGCCTATTGCCCTTCAAGGGCCAGCTATCCTGTGACAATATCCAAAACGTAGATCTGAATATACATTTATATTTGAAAAGGATGACGACACTGGACCATTCATTCAATCATAATTTCAGACTGAACAGTATTTCTGTATGTGTAATGCAAACCAATACATGCTTAGCCATGCTGCATAGATTTTACATTGAAATAGACAAAAGTTCAATTTTCTCCTTGTTGCATTAAGGCTCTTTGATGTGCTGGATTTATTTCTTTAAATGTGAAACCGGTAGAGGCAGAAGCCTCAAAAGCATTCCCTTGAAAAGGCAGCTAAAACCATGTTGCTGCTCAGTTCTGAACCTTGTGGCAATACCAATTGCTCTCTTTATCTGCCTCAAGCCAGGCACTTACTCAATTTAGATGCACTGTCATGCTGAAAGATTCAGCAGGCACATTCCTTGTCACTTTTAACTGGTGCCTGTCACTACACAGTCATCTTTCCTCCCCATTCCCCCCTCTAACTAAACAGTACTTTATCACCTGGTGTTTAATGTAAATCCACAGGAAGGAGGAGACCACTCTACTGTTTACCAGTCTCAAGGATGCACAATGACAAAGTCAGCAAGAACTATTAAGCCTGATATAACCAAATGCACTTGTATGCAAGGGAACTGTGGAAAGTAAAATTCTAAACAATTAAAGTGTACAAGCTCAGCATTTCCACAGGTGGTTCTGAACAACTGAAGGAGACCATTAATCAGCAGGTAGCACAGTACTACAAAACCATTTCAGAAAAACAGTGGATGATGATTAATGTAACTTTTTTGGAGTAAAACTGCATTTTTAAACATTCACGGAGGTGGACTACATCTTTTCCTCCAGCAAAAGCAAGATTAATCACTTTCCCCTTGACCTGGGGTCTGCTGCAAAATAGGACCTAGTTTGTAGTACTCAAACAAGAGTTGGCAGGAGCCTTCAGCCTTTGCCCTAGTTTGTGTTTAACTCTTTTATTTATTTAAAATGCTCCAGATGCAGCCTGAATTTCTTTGACCAACATTTATTATTGTTTGACCTGCATTAAAATGGGAATGTGCAAAAGTACTTTGATCAATGGATTTAATCGTGAAAGGCCATCTGCTGTGGCTCACCATGGCTTCTGCAGAAAGCCTTTGTACTTTTAAGTCCACTCTCGCTAACCATTTGTATTGCTTAAGAAAATGTTTTGTGCAGGGAAATTTGTATTTTATTCCCATCCCCAACAACTATCCTGTCATAAATATAAAGGGAAAGGTAAACACCTTTAAATCCCTCCTAGCCAGAGGAAAAACCCTTTCACCGGTAAAGTGTTAAGAAGCTAGGATAACCTCGCTGGCACCTGACCAAAATGACCAATGAGGAGACAAGATACTTTCAAAGCTGGAGGGGGGAGAAACAAATGTTCTCTCTGTCAGTGTGTTGTTTTTGCCGGGACCAGAGCAGGAATGCAGGTCAGAACTCCTGTAAAGGGTTAATAAGCAATCTAGCTAGATATGCGTTAGATTCTGTTTTGTTTAAATGGCTGATAAAATAAGTTGTGCTGAATGGAATGTATATTCCTGTTTTTGTGTCTTTTTGTAACTTAAGGTTTTGCCTAGAGGGATTCTCTATGTTTTGAATCTGATTACCCTGTAAGGTATTTACCATCCTGATTTTACAGAGGTGATTCTTTTACTTTTTCTTCAATTAAAATTCTTCTTTTAAAAACCTGATTGCTTTTTCATTGTTCTTAAGATCCAAGGGTTTGGATCTGTGTTCACCTATGCAAATTGGTGAGGATTTTTATCAAGCCTTCCCCAGGAAAGGGGGTGTAGGGTTTGGGAGGATTTTGGAGAGAAAGATGTTTCCAAGCGGGCTCTTTCCCTGTTATATATTTGTTAGATGCTTGGTGGTGGCAGCAATAAATTATAAGGGCAAAAGGTAAAATAGTTTGTACCTAGGGGAGGTTTTAACCTAAGCTGGTAAAAATAAGCTAAGGGGGTTTTTCATGCAGGTCCCCACATCTGTGCCCTAGAGTTCAGAGTGGGGAAGGAACCTTGACATACCCCGATATACATTTCCAGTTATCAGCCAAAACACCAAAACGATAAATGTTTAGCCCCATCTTGCATATGGCATTACAAAGCAGCGCCAGTGCATTAGGTAATAGTATCAATTCTGTTCTGTATGGACAATATTCCAAGATAATTTCTAATGACTACACAGGAAAGCAAAGGTAATGGAACACTATCAAGAAGTTTCGTTCCAAAATTTCGGTAGATTATTGATATAGGTGTGACAACGTTTTACTAGTCATGCAAGTAAGGCCTGTTATATAAATAATAATTCAAATGTGCAGAGCACTGCATAAATATTAATCAATCATTAGAAATACTCTGCTAGTGAGGTAGGCAAGCATTATTTTCTGCTGTAGGGAAGGAGATAATGAATCCAAACATCTGGAAGCTGGGTTGCTCCTCACTGTAAGCAAGAGGCAGCATGATTGAAAGGGCAAGACATTGGCATGGGACTCAGGAGACTTTAGCAAGTCATAGGCTGAGCTGGAAATGGAAATGTGTCACTTAGGGCAGGTCACTTCACATCCATGGCTGTTTCAGCTCTCACCCTCTATCTTTGTCTATCTAGGCTGTAAGCTGTCCAGGGCAGGCTCGATCACTATGTATACATACAGCAAGAAGGGGCCCTAATCTCAGATGGTGGCCCCACTAGCTAGACACCATAATATAATAATAATAATAATAATTAAATCTGACAGCCCCATCATTTGCTTAAGAAAACTTTCATCCGTAGAGGCGGCTTTTTGAGTGATCTTTGTGAATGGAAGTTGAAAAAATTCTGTATGAATCACAATTTTGTATCCAAGAGTATTTTAGCCAGTAGTGCCGCGGCCTTGGGTGTTAGGTCCTTAAGCACGTAACTCCTTGATCTCAGTCCCAAGGCCCCTCAGGAAAGCAGGGGAGTGCTGTCTCTTTTGCTTCGTACCCAGGATATGTAATACAAAGGAACCACCAAGTTAAGGGGGGATTCAAATGACTATACACACACAAAACATGCATATTGTTACCCCTTTTTGATCTGAGCAATTAGCCAAAATTCAGGCTCCTGCAGGTTGTTACAGTTGGAGGAGAAACCGATAATGGAGACAAGTATCTTGGATGCAATCCTGTTTATTTACAAAGACTGTAAAAAATCCTGTTTCCCTGAATGCAGCAGGAGACAGTTCTTTGCTCCCATCTCCAAACCCCCTCCTAGACAGCACTTGGCTCAAGAGTGCTCTCTCTCTCTCTCTCTCCGCTTTTTCACAGTGCTTGTTCACTCTGTATCGGGTGCTTCTTTCTCTTGGCTTCTCTGCCTTTCTATGTCCCTTTCACAGACACACAAACCATCACAAAACAATAGCCAGCAAGACATCTCCACCCACATGTGTCTGTGCTTTGAGTGAAAGCTGATGGCCGCCCTGCTTTCTGGTTCCATAAAGGAGCTTAACTGTTTCTTACATTTATCCCAAATCAAGGGTGGCTGTTATGCCCACCAGTTTCAATGAGGTTTAACCCAAGCCATAGCTCCAAAACTGCTGCTTCTCTGGCAGGCAAGGCCTGCACTATCCTATGCCTTGCTGCTTCTCCACTGAGTCTTTCCTACCTTTCTGTCTCTCCCCCCCGGCTCTGGTCTTCCCAGCTGCACCGTGCGCTGCATGCATCCCTCCCTTCCCCCAGGGAGCAACTGCATACTATTTCCCTGCAGCCCCTTGCTGCTCTCAGCTTCTGGGCTTTATACAGGCCCCTCTTGTTCCTGTCCAGCTGAGTCTCATCTCTAATCAATCCCTGCTCCCTGGTTCCTTCTCCAGGTGCAGCCTGAGCAGTTAATTGGCCTACCTAGCCACCTTAACCCCTTTAGGTCTTTTATGGAATGGATACTCCCCCACATCCCTCTTTCATGTGCAATGCACAGCTCTGTGCTTCGTGGGTCAGACAGGCAGAGTCCCTGATTTGAGGAGCTTGTGATCTAGATTTTATTCATAGCATGTGCAGCAAACAATAGGGGCATGGATGAGGAACGGCAGGGCGACACAAGCCTAGGCAGTGACTCAGCAAGTGAACTAAAAGTTACATCTTAAATTATTTCACTTTCTGTGGGTTTCTTGGAAGGGGTGCTTTCTTTTCACATTTAATGAGTTTTTAGTAGCTTTTTATTAGCTGACAGATGAGCTCACTGGTTACGTGAAGGAAAAGGAGGATCCCAATTCGCACATTTGTTGGATTCATTTGCAGAAACACAATCCCACCCACCCCCCATGCACACACACACACACTTCACTGATAGAGAAACTGAAGAAGAGAAGCAACATGACTTATTCAAGGACACATTGTAAGCCAGTTACCGTAACCCTATAACCAGCCATTCCTTTAGATTTCGATACTTCTTGACCGTGTCCCTTTAAACACATTAAGATCTCTGTATAGCATTGCTCAGACAGAAATAAAAGCTGCACTGGCATTTATAAACCTAGAAACTTTCTTAGTATCAACTTAACTGTCAATATAATACTTACAATAAACTCAATGCACCAAGTACACTCCAAAAAACAAAACAAAGAACGATTTCTTACTCATGCACAAATATAGGTGAAACTCAGTGCCATGGATTCTGAATAAGGGACCAACAGTAGATAAAACACTGTCTATATAACCCCATGATGCACCATGAAATAAAATGGCTTACTTGCAAAGTGAAAACATTATCTTTCAAGAGATGGCATAAATGCAATTTGCTGACATTAAAGTTCTTCAGGCAAACAGAGGATGCGAGAAATTCAGAATAGCCTTTGATTTTAAGAAACAGTTAATTGACCAGATTCTGATTGCAAACCCCTTCACACAGTTCAAGATTCAAAACTGAAAAACAAAAAGAATAAAGCAACCTGCTTACCAGTTCAGTTGTTTGCTGAGTAGATACGCCATTCAATATTTGCAGCCCACTAACTCCTAGTGATTTCATATGCTGTCACCTAGACGAGTCCTATATAGAAAGAGAGAAAAAACAACAACCCATAATGTCCCAAAGCAGCATTTATGAATGAGGGCCACAACTCCAATATTAATGTAAAATTACATATTTAAAATATTTTAAAGGCATAAGAATACCCAAAAATTGGATCTACAAGGAAAATTGAGCAGCTGTTGTTTTCTAGTCTCTTTATAACTGCAGAGAATAATTGGAGCAAATCAGCTTATTTAATGAGATTATGATCTTTATACTGCACTGGAGTCAGAACCAAGAAAGTTAACGGTGCAGTTTTATGATTTTTTTAAAAGGGACACTGAATAATAGGTTCAGAAAGACAAGAAATCCTGCAAAAACAGAAGTGTCTGTCCATCTGCCCCCTCCTCTCCACAAACACTAGAAAACATCAGCAACATTGCTGGAAAATCTTAGCACAAACCCACGGGGCACCAAGCAAAACAGATTTGAAACAAGAAGTCTAGTTTCACCGTCTGAGTGAATTGCAGAAAACCCAACAAATATGTAAGTGATGAAAGATAAAATGTAAACATGTATTTTGGTTACATCCTGCAATCTGATCCATTGCACTGGGTGCAGAACCCCACTGACTTCAGCGGGACACATGTGTTGGTGAAAGGGTTCACATATATGAATCTGTGAATATATGAAACAGTGTGCCATCCCATGCACCACCTTGTGGCCAGGTGTGGCACTGCAGGAACAGCATGTCTTAATTTCCCCAATTGGGTTGTCAGTTTCAGCAAGGCTTTTATGCTTTGAACAGGGCCCCCTTCTGAGTATCTTGTTTATTAGCAGAAAATTCAACAGAAACACAAGAAAGCCCTTCACTCAGGCATCTTGGCAGGAAAGAAGAATCAATCTAAGTTTCTGTGCCACATCCAGGCCCTTTGCCCACTGTGAGACGCTCTCAGACCTCGATTCCTTCGTGGAACAAGAGTCTGTGTAGGGCCTGCCTGCTGACTAGCGCTTTCACAAGCAGCATGGAGCTCCTCCCCCTCATTCGTTAGCAGGACACATAAAGCACTGCTTTGAGAGAGAACATACGTAGTGTACACATGCTCTGTAAATGTCAGTACCTTACAAGTGCCGTCGTGTAGAATGTTATTTGAGAGCATAACTGTATGTACTTTTCTGAACTTTGCAAATATATGTAGGTAGGTAATCTCACAAGGTATAGGATGCTTGCTCAGATACAGCCCAATCTATCTGCTGAAGACCATCCCAGTTTCAATCTATTTTCAATGGCCATAGAAGAATCTTCAGCCTAAGAGCTGTTTAAGATTTTTTCTACCCCCCGACAGACACTAGTGATGAGCACTATTATGCATAGAGGAAGCAGATGGCCAAAATAAACAGCACTGAGCCTCAAGAGAACTGCATGGCATCATCACTAATGGAGAGACAAGGTGGGTGAGGTAATATCTGTTATTGGACCAACTTCTGGTGATGAGAGAGACAAGCTTTCGAGCCACGCAGAGCTCTCCTTCAGAAGAGCTGTGTAAGCTCAAAAGCTTATCTCTCTCACCATCAGAAGTTGGTCCAATAAAAGTGTAACCCCCTGCGTGCTTTCTCAGAGTGATGCTCTGTCCCCCTCTAGTAGTTGCTAGGCTCCCTTCAGCATGATGAGCCTGCTACAGCCTTGGCCACTACTAGACAGGGACCGAGTGCCACTCCAAGAAAGGAGAGGGTTACAAAAGATACTACCTCACTGACCTTGTCTTTCTAATATCCTGGGATTCATATGGCTATAACACTGCATACCGTCACTAATGGCAGACCTAGTTCCATGGTTGGGGACAGGAAAATGTATCCTCCACCTCTTGTCTGAACAGAGCATGGGAGTTATTGCAGCCCTAAGACTGGCACATGTTCCTTGACTTGCCCAGTCCCAGCAGTACAAGAAAGGAAGGAGCAAAATACTGGAAGCAGTGGCGCATGGGAGGCAGTGAGCTCAGACGTATTCTGATTAGGTTCTTACAACATGCCCATTGCCATGATATTTGAGCACCTCCATGTCCCAATTCCCAAATAGCTTGACAACTCCCAGCTAATGGGTTTTCATTCTCTGTATTGTAAGCCATAGGCAAATGACACACCCAGCCTTCCAGACACACACTTGCTGAATGGGGCCCATTGGGCAATATGAAGAAAAGCTGGATACTAGAGATTAGAGTCAACCTATTCATTAAGGTAACTGGTATTGCCATCAGGGGTCAATTAGGCTAAAGGTTTTCACAGACTAGTCACAGCAGGTAGAAATCTGAAAAAAGGGCTGGAATCAAAAGCCAGGATCTGAATGCTTCCACATTTGGGGGTGCGGGGTGGGGAGGGAGGTTAAAAGCTGAACAAACATGCTCCACATTTTCCTAGTTGGACTAGGAACTAAAAGGACTATATCTAGGACTAAAACCTAAATGCCAGATCTAAATACTCCCAACCTTTGTTATTGGGTGATACAGCTTCAACATCCAGTTGCCGAATAATAACTACAAAGATTAAGGAGTCACCTGTCTGGGGTGTGGAATAGCAGAATGAACTTAGTCATTGCCTGTGTGAAGATATGCATTCAAGTGTGTCTGCAAGATTTTGCTCTCTTCTCCCTTGAAGGTAAATTGCAGGACACAGATGTGTGTGATTTCTCTGTTAAGAGATTAGCTTACCTAACAATGTCTTTTAATGCAGCTGGTTTTTTTTTCATTGCAATGAAGATACTATATTTCTGAATCTAATTTAAGCGGTTTTCCTTCAAATTTCCACAAATCCAGGCATTTAACAAGACTGATTCATATATTTTGAATTTTTTTTTTGTTAAAAATTAAGCATACACATGCTGTGAACACTGTGAGATGCCACTTGTTTTTAACCTGACTTTAAAAACCGTGTAACACATTGCATGGAGCACTAGAGGCTATTGTGCTTTGATATGTCATCCTGAATGTTTTTTATTTAGGATAAAGTGTTCCTGCTAATGTTTCCACTGTTGCTGGAGGGTTTCCTGTCTTTAGATTGCGCTTTTCTAGTCGGTCTAATGGCTCTATTCCAAATGGTTTACCGTTGCATGAATTACTTTTTGTCCTTCACAGACCTTGCATAGGTGCGTGCATTTTGGTGACAAACTTCAAAGCATTTGGATCTTCGATTCAGATAAGCAAGTGTCAAAACGCTGAAATATTTATCCGAGCCTTTAGAATGCCTTGGAGTTGCAAATCTGAGTTGCATATCTCGAAAAATGAGGTTCTTTTATAAGATTTGAAGCACTCCTGACTTCCAGTTTAGCCAGAAATAGCTCTGTTCTCAAACTACTCCCGCATTTCTGGGCTCAGCAAGAACCAAGAATTGAAGACGCATGAAAATATAGTACTGAATGTAGTGCAGTGGCCCCTACAAGCCCTGAATGGGAATCAGAGACCCACCGTGCTATATATGTGTGTGTATACACACACACACACACACACACAAGCTCCAGAGCAACTGCCCATGACCCCCAAAGGCTTTCAATCTCTGCTGATACTTTTGTAAAACAGGCACAATGGCCTCAAGTGCTAGGCACCCTTAATAATTACAGTAGAACCTCAGACTTAGGAACACCTAAGGAACGGAGGCTGTACTGTCTTTACTTTTTTTTTGGAGGGGTGCCTCTGCTGCTGCCTCATTGCATATTTCCAGTTCTAAATGAGGGGTGGGGTTGAGTGGTCAGCTTGTAACTCTGGTGTTCGTAACTCTGAGGTTCTACTGTATGTAAAGACACAACCCACCAAGTACAAAATCAGCAGCAACCTTCCATTTACAGCAATAACCAGAAAAGGAAAGCTACCTCACCTTCCCTAAATACTGCATCTCAGACTCCCCGCCCCGCCCCCCCCAGCAAAGACGACGGGATTTCCAGCATGCCTTGAAGAGCAAACAAAATCCAGGCATTTCAGACCAAGGGAAGGAAGCAAGTTGTGCTTTCAGGGAGGAAACCCTACCAGCAGCTTCTTCCTTTTAGCGAGATTAAGACTTAACCCTATACAAGTGAATGGGAGTTTTGTCATGGTCTTCCATAGCAGAAGCAACATTACAAATTGTGGAGCTTGATATGGAGAAAATATGAGATTAATTCTTTTGTTGTGAATTCTCAGTGATTGTGAAAGGTGCTGGATTGAAGTCCTCCCTCCACAGCACAGATACTGCCATAAGACTGTTTCTCAACCCTGAGGTGCTGGAGCAGGGGGAAGGATAACTCCTACCTCCTATGGTCTCACTGCTGAGACTACCAATGAAGTCCCAATTACAGTGGTCGTTTTGTGACGTGGTTCCCTTGGCCACTAGAAACTGGACTCAACCTACCTGGAGTTAGTCCAGTATACGGGGCAACTCTATGAATGTTTTGCTGAATCAAAAGTGCATCCAGCTGTATGCCACCATTGTTTGGGGTGGTCCCCATTCTATCCCCCACATCTTTCCTTTATCTCGTCCCAAGATAATTTATTGCAGATGTCCTCAAATCCTGACCACACAGCACACCCCTCTTCCGGCGGTGGTTCTTTAGATTGGCTGTTGAAACAACAATTCAAAATATAGCTCAGCTTAAGCTTTCTCTGAGGTGTGCTATTCCCAGGAATTTCCTCCAGGGCCTCTTGTCCCTAGACTCTAGTTCCACCTGTGCTAAGAGCCACTCCCACCTACCTTATTGTTTGTATTATGGTAGTGCCTAGAGACCTCAACCAAGATCAGGCCCTCCTCATACCAAGTATTGTGCATACACAGTTTGAGGAAAGTCCCTGCCTGAGAGAACTTATAGGCTAAATAAAAACACAACAAAGGGTAGCAGGGGAAACGGAGGCACAGAGTGGGGATGTGACTTGCTTAAGGCAGGTCAGTGGCAGAGACAGAAAAGAAACCAGGGGTCCCGATTCCCAAACCAGCAGACTATCTGCTGAAACATGCTATTTTATATCTAGGATGGGGTTAACAAGCTGCATCTGCTGGACAAAGTCAACATTTCCATGAAGAGCTCCAGTACCTACTACTTGGTCATGGCAGCTAATTAGAGCAGGACAGTTAAAATTAAAAAAGTATAAATAACAGCTGAACAATAGAAACTGAGAGGCCAATGCCCTGTAATAAGCTGAAAATATCCCTTTTGCATTTAGAAAGCCAAGCTAGTATAGAAGTGAATGACGATGGAGTTACGGCAGATAGCTGATAAATCAGGTCTGCTTGGAGAAGATGTCAGTACTCATTTTCCTTCCCGTAACCTTTAAATAAAAATAAGTGACATCCTGACTCGCACCAGAATCCCTAATGAAACTGAAAGGCTGTGGAAATAATTACATGGCAAATCAAGGTGTATATATATATAGATCGCTCTCCGGTGCCTTCTCGCTTACGCACCTAACTTCTCCTATCCATTTTGTTATTAAATCAGACACAGAAGGGAAAAAGAAAAATAGGTACATTCAAATCCTAACACCTCAGACTTAGGACAAAAGCAGGTAGCATGAGATTCAAGGATGAAAATCTGGCCCTGATTTTCTTCTCATCTCCGTTTTCCAATAGTCTCATCTATTCAAATTATTCCTGAGTTATACTGGCACAAGAACAGGTTTCAGAGTAGCAGCCGTGTTAGTCTGTATTTGCAAAAAGAAAAGGAGGACTTGTGGCACCTTCGAGACTAACCAATTTATTTGAGCATAAGCTTTCGTGAGCTACAACTCACTTCATCGGATGCATTCAGTGGAAAATACAGTGGGGAGATTTATATATATATTTATATAAATATAGATTGTATATAAAATAATCTCCCCACTATATTTTCCACTGAATGCATCCGATGAAGTGAGCTGTAGCTCACGAAAGCTTTTGCTCAAATAAATCGGTTAGTCTCTAAGGTGCCACAAGTCCTCCTTTTCTACTGGCACAAGAGAATCAGGCCTAACTGAGTCCTCAAAGTGGTCAGATTTTCTGCAGGTGAAAATAGGTTGGATTCATAGGAGTTTCACTTTTTTACATCAGCAGAGACACATTGTTTCAAGGCATTACAGCAATCACGGTGTAAGATCAGCTGCTGTCTAAAGACACTCTGCAGTGACTGTTACACACAGATCGATGATATCTCTCACAATGTGACATTTGATGATGAGTTGATGACCTCCGTCCAGTTCCTAGTGAACAAACACCTACTGCCCACCCACCATCAGGATAACTACCTCCTTGTTGTCAAAGTCAGGAGTGGTCTTCACTGCACTATTAGCTCAAGTTAACTCTCACTCGAGCTAGGCTGTCATAATGCAGAACAACACTTGAGTTGCACAGAGCAATAGCCTGTAGCTGGGGGAGGGGGATATAAGGGGACATCGCCCCACCAGGAATTCTTTTGCCTCCTCTGTAGAAATGGGATGTGTTCCAGTTTTTTAATCGGTGTTTCCTCAGATTAGTGACTGTAGTCCTAAAGCCACAGAGTAGGTGTCCCAATTCTAGTAGCCTGGAGAGAAGGGGGTATTCGTGTCCATCTTTGAACTAAGCATGTTTGTCGCTGCTATAATAAAAATTGAGTAAGCCTGGTAAGAAAATGTCTGCAGAGAGGGCCTGCAGACAACTCCACATAGCAGGAAGTCACCAGACAAACCCTGAAAAGTCAAGAGATGTAGTTGTTGAAGCACTCAAAAGGAGTCAAAAATGTCACTAAACAAAATGTCCAGAGAATTTATATACACATACACACACACACACACACACACGCACAGGCAAGTATAGTCACAAAATCATTCACAAGCAGCTCAATAGTGTTAATAAAATCCATTCCATGTTTTTCTTACTACAGTCTGTTGGACACCAAGTCACTATTACGTCTCAGCTGAGCATGTCCTCAGAAGGAATCGCATTCTAAGCACATTGCCAGGGTGTGCATACAACTGACAAGGAAAACAAAAGGCCTTATCAGCTTTAACAGAAATGGTACTCACAACCCTGTTGGCAGTCAATCGAGGAGTTCCCCTTGACACAGCAGTAGTGTCACAGTCCCCTAGTCATTCTATCTAAGGCTTCTTCTGGGTTCTAGAGGGGCATTCCAGTTCTAGTCAGCCCATCCACGCTCTCGTGTATGCTCCAAAAGGAGCTTTCCCCCTCCATTCAAACTGAACTCTCTCATCTCTTCTCTCCCTTCCGAACAGGTAGACAGGGTCTAGTCACAGACACTCCAGCATAGAAGCCCACTTTGCCACTTTGTATACTTTGTAAGCCTCCCTGCAGACTGGGAGCTGATATGGTTTCTATCCAATCTGGATTTTGCAATTGGAAAAATGTACTCTCTCAAGTCAAAGGTTTAATGAAATGTGAAAACTGCTTAGTCCACTTGAATGCAATGGCTGATTGGACTGCAGCAAGGAACAGAAAAGTTACAGGCAATTTATTTTGCTTTTTCTAAATTTCTGGAACAATCAGGGTCCAGACATCCTAAAGGGAGACCCGGGGGCTGAATCCCCAAGAATATTCAATTGAATCAACTGGTTGTGTACAATATTACTGTGTATAAATATATGTCAAGTAAGGTCTCTTATGAAAGCTTGTAATGTTCTCAACCTGATGGCTATTATGGGAAATGTACAGAAACTGTGGTTATGAATTTATGTGTATAAAACTGTGCTCATAATTTGTGCTGCAACATTCAGCTCTACCTCACTACAGGGAGGTGAAAATCATACAGGGAGGGGCCACTTCCCCAGCCAGAGGAGACTAGTTCCAAGTACTCAGCACTGTACAACCTGGAAAAGACAATGGCAGGCCATTAAAATTAATGGGGAGAAAACACTGAAATAACTTGAAACTGAAAAGAAAGTGTAGCTGTTGGAAACTAAGGAAGGAATTTTCCCCACCGTGAATAACCATGAGTTAACATGCTGAGAGAGAGAGAGAGAGAGAGAGAGAGAGAGAAAGAAAGAAAGAAAGAAAGAAAGAAAGAAAACCTTTAAAAACAGGCTCTTCAGCTCCTCTAAGAATCCCTTGTGAGAAAAAGCTACAAAACTTCATGTGGTAGATCCAGCATAGAAAAAAATTATGAATTTTATTATAAGTTTATTATTTTGCTCAATAACATTACTGAATTACGAATTTGATTATGAGGTTTTATCATAACTTAATTTTTCAGGTGCTACAATTGCTGCTTTGGTGTCATTCTCACAAATGAAAGAAAAAGGTACTGTTTAAAAACCTTGCAAAAATTATTCAGTTTGCTCTAAGAGGAAGAGATCAAGATGATATAAACTTCAAGGACAGATCATACTCTGGATGATCCATTGGGAATTTTCATCAACCTACTTAAGTTTACTGCAGAACAAGATTCAAAATTCAAGGGCACTCTGAAAACCATTCTGAAAAATGCAAAGTACACGTCTGCTGAAACTCAGAATAAAATAAATTGATATTATGAAGATGAGGTTGAAAGATATTTTGAAGATACTCAGAAAAATGGTGATGTAATGTCACATTTCAGGCAAAAGAACTTGACAAGGGATGCTGTGAATGTACAAAGTTTGTCCACTGTTTTACACTACTTTGTTGATGGCAAAGCCAACAAGGGACTTAGTGGTGTAGCCCAACTGAATGACCTCACTTCTGAAGATATTACACAACAAATTTTGAAAGACCTCCACAAACTGGGTCTTGACCTCAGAATACCTTATGTTCTTGCTTTGATGTTACCAAAGTTATGTCACGGTGCAAAGGAGGTGTATAAATGCATTTACAACAGAAATTAAACAAATGCCTTACACACACACTATGTGAATCACCAGTTATATCTAGTGGGTACTCATGTATGAGAAGAACTCAGCAGTGGCAACTATGTTCTCAAATTGTAAGTCGATACCTTTTTTTTTTTTGCAGACATGAAGTGAGTGTGCTGTACAAAAGCCAGCACCTGCAAAGACTCATAGAAACAAGATGGACTGGTCACCTGAAAACTTGGGAAATCATCCTCAATTTGGAAGAGTTTCAGAGTATTCTGTCAAACTTTGTGAATGTATATGGCAATCTATCAATTGAAACAAGATCTGTTGGAAGTTACAGAATCATCCAAAATCTTGTTCTTAGCTGAGGTTATGAGAATGACTTTCAAAGGTTTTGCTCCTGTGAACAATTACCTTCAAACAGAACTAATGCATCTTGCTAAAAGATTTGAATTGATTATTGTTGCCTCTGAAGAACTTCAGCAAAGAAAGATGTTTGAAGATTTTTTCCTGCAGAGACTTCATCCAAGTACCCTGTTTTGAAAGATGCATGCAATGAAGTATCAACACTAATATGTGCCATCAAAAAAGCCAAGCTATTGCCCCCAAAATGTCAAGGTTCAATAATCACTGAGCATTTACCAGGATTCCAAAGTGTAAGTGAGCATCTGTGGTCCAAGACTTATCATGAATTAATTGATGAAACCAGTGGTGAATTGCAAAGCAGATTTGCTGAGAACTCCTTCAAGTTATGTAAAAGCTTGTCAGCAATCTATTCCATCAGCAATCCAGACTTCTTGAAACTGGAATCAGTGTGTACTTTGATTGACTTGCTTGGATTAGATATTCAGAAGGTGAAAGCTGAAATGGTTGTATTTAAACCACTGATAGATAAGAGAAATTGCAAAGAATTTGAAGACTTTCTAGGTACTGCCAAGGAATTAACGGAGGCCTTCCCATGTATTTTTGAAATGCCAATAGTGATCTTGTTGTTTGGAGCATCAATGGGAGCTTGTGAGAATTCCTTTTCTTATTTGAAAATAATTTTATCACATCAGAGGATAAGCATGATCCATAAAAGGAAGAGAAACCTAATTCTCCCATCTAGGGTGACCAGACAGCAAATGTGAAAAATCGGGATGGGGGTGGGAGGTAATAGAAGTCTATATAAGAAAAAAACCCAAAAATCGGGACAGTCCCTATAAAATCGGGATATCTGGTCACCCTACTCCCATCATATAAAGGTGATTTGACTTCAGAACTGAACCTGGATATCTTTATGGAGAAATTCAGGTGCCATTATCCAAGAAGACTTGAGCACTAGTTTCATGAATTGGCTTTATGTTACAGTGCACTTTCATGTTAAGATCGATACTTTTATGTTTCTGAATCTGAATTTGTTGAATATTTGTTATACTGAACAACCACATGTCTTATTTCTTCTTATTTCATAAAAAGCAAATAAAAAGGCGTTTGATGGAGACTACATGTTTCACTGAGTACCTGAGTTTATGAAGGCTGGCACAACTGTCTGTCTTCTCTTGCAGTCAGTCTGTCCCTCTTCCTGTGTTGATGTCCTAGCTACTATGACTGGATCAGCAGCACTGAGTAGCTGAGTCCCCACTGCATTACTAGCATGAGCATCAGCAGTACTCAAACTTCAACCCAGCCCCTGACAGATGAGCTAGCTCAATGTTAAGGCACCATTTAACTTGAGCTAGAGAGCTGTGTTTGAGAATGGGAGTCAGTTTAGGGGCAACACTCAGGTTATATCTTGATTTAACACTGCAGTCAAGACCAGCTCTCAGAAGCAGCCAAGGAATAAATGGCCATGAAGACTGAGCCACGCTCTCATAAAATGTTTACTTGCAGTTATTTAGCCACTAGATGTCTGTGTATTGCACACAATTCCCCGGTAAACAAGAAACAAAGCCTGTGGAAACTGTTTGTCTGTTGGTGAAGCTGTTTAATTTAATAAAGACCTCCTTCTTAAGGAAGACTGTGATTCCATGCAGGCATAATACATCCCTAGAAGTCTTCTTGCCTGATCAATAGCATGATGGTTATGGCACTCACTTGGGATGTGGGAGAATAGGAGACCAGGGTCTTCAACCTGGTTTCCCACATCCCGGATGAGTGCCCAGACCACTAGGCTGCTCTGGGGTATCTGTTATGTTCACATTTTGACCAGAAATTCCATCCTAGACCATGAAAAAAAAATTCCTGATTAAAGTTTGGCCTAAACTAGTATGGTCCCATGAAAAATTTCAGTTTCAACAAATAGACATTTTCCAGTGAAATACTGTTTTGTCAAACAATTCCCAAGAAGCACTACCCAAAACCCCAAGAGGAACCCAGGTTGAATCAGCTAGAAGTCCTCACTCAGCTTCTGTTGAAGGGCAGCTCCTCTCCCTCCAAAGTGAACCATAATGTAAAATCCACTATTAGGCACATGCTATTTCAAGGCAGATTGGAAGCGAGAAGCATCAGAAGTCCTGCATTAAAAAGGGTATTACAATGAGATTTCCAATTCCATTTTGCTGATTAGATACAAAACACCCAACATGTCAAGGTGCTCATGCAATGTGAACCTCGCCTCCAAATTTTGCGGTTCTCCCACCACTGTTTATAAACCCTCTGATAACTGGAAATGTTCATAATGATGCTAATACTAAACATGTGAAGATGTAAATAATGATAGAATGTTTCCAGTGTGGAGAAGGCACATTATTGATAGCCGTAACTAGTAAGGAGTTTACAGTTACGTAATAAGTTACCTCAAATCCACCCATATTCTTATAGTTGTGTTGGTCCCAAGATATTAGAAAAACAAGGTGGGTGAGTGTGACATCCCCCAGAGTGCAATCTGAACGGCTGGACTTATGTCCCATTAGCTCCCCAGCTTCGGATGCTTTTTACACCGCTTTGCTGAAGAACAGTAGCCCCTCCAGGCTCTGCTCACTCAGAGCCACCAGCAAGCAAAGTTACTCCCAGCTGAATACACGAATGCTATTCCCAGCCATCCATGCTCCTCAGAAAAGTGTGTCTTATACTGGCCAGGACCTTTCTGGACAGTATAAGCTCACAGAGAGTCTGTCATTCCAACAATGGGTAATGCATATGCACCAGACGTGTTGACCGAAGTAGAGATTCCCAAGCGCTTCAACCAAAACACACTGGTTTAGATAAAACAATAAAACAAGTTTATTAACTAAAGAAAGATAGATTTAAGTGATTACAAATATAGATGCATATGAGTCAGGACTGGTTACAAAAGAAATAAAAGGGTAAACATGGAAGCTAATTCCTAAACTTTTCCAAGGCTAATTGGGTTAAAAGCAAAAAGTTTGTCTCACCATGAGCTGCAAGACATTTCACAGGCTGTGTCCCTTTCCAGTCTGGGACCACTCCCCAACTTTGTTCAGTTATTTGAGAGTTGTTGTCATAAGCAGAGAGATGGAAGGAGGATGGGGTGGCTAGGGATATTCCCCCCCTTTTTATACTCCCAACACATTTCTTGTTTACAACTTCCACCCGCCCTCCTGCGGGAGAATGTCTGATTAAGCCAGCAATGGCTTTTTAGCACTTTTCTGACATGCTAGGGTGTCTGTCTCTGAGACATTGGTTTGTGGGCATTACCCAGAACTACACCATGTTCCAGTAACAATCATATAGCAAAATCTGATAATTTGACATACAGTGTTGTCACACACATTTCAACAAGCAACACCCTGATCACTGACATTGCTGCAGCCTGGAGAAGGCCCAGCTGACGGCAATTACGCATATATGGTGGGGGCTTGTGAACACCTGGGTGACAATCACTGGGTTAACAAGGTAATTGGGGGAGAATATAAGGACAGGAAACAGGAAGCAAAGATAGCTTAGGAGGGAGCTCAAGAAGATTTCAGAAGGAAGCTCAGAGGGTGAGTCTAGGCTGGGGAGTGAGGGCTGCAGGAAAGTCTGTCCTTGCTATGAGTCTCTGTTATTTGATATAAGAGGGAAATAAATACACACCTTGCTGAAAGATAAACAGTCTAGAGTGTCTTCATGATTGTGGAACCACCTGAACTGGCTAGTGACGGAAACATCCTGTGACAGCAGGATGATAATATTCAGAAGATTATGAGTTTTCAAAGGATACTTCAAGGCATAATTTGTACAAAATATACCATAAACTTTAAAAAGCGAGGAAGAGGGAGTACAGGGTGTCAAAGTGAGGTAATATCTCTTTGTGAAAGAGGCAAGCTTTTGAGCTACACAGAACTTCTTGAAACTTGTTTCATACACCACAGAAGTTGGTCCAGTAAAAGAGATTATCTCACCCACCCTGTCTCTCACAGAGTTTGAGGCCGGAAGGGACCATCATGCTTATCTATTCTAATCTGATCTCCTGCACATTGCAGGCCACAGAACCTCGCCCACCCTCTCCTGTAATAGACCCATAATCTCTGGTTGAGTTACTGAAGTCCTCAAATCATGATTTAAAACTTCAAGTTACAGAAAATCTACCATTTACTCTGGTTTGAGCAACCAAGTTACCTGTGATCCATGATGCAGAGGAAGGCAACCCCCTCACAGGGTCTCTGCCAATCTGACCTGGGGGAAAATTCCTTCCTGACCCCACAAATATGGCCATCAATGAAACCCTGAGCACGTTGGCAAGACCAACCAGCCAAACTCCTGGGAAAGAATTCTCTGTAGTAACTCAGAACCCTCCCTATCTAGTGTCCTATTTTTGGCTATTGGGGATTTTTGCTACTAGCAGTTGCAGATGGGCTAAGCACCATTGTAGGCAGTCTCATCATACTGTCCCCTCCATAAACTTAACGAGCTCATTCTTGAAGCCAGGTAGAATTTTTACACCTCCCTGCTCCCTATGCTCCCCTTGGAAAGCTGTTCCAGAACTTCACTCCTCTGATAGTTAAGAAACCTTCATCTAATTTCAAGCCTAAACTTGCTGATAGCCAGTTTATATCCATTTGTTCCTGTGTCAATACTGGTGCTTAACTTAAATAACTCTTCCCCCTCCCTGGTATTTATCTCTTTGATGTATTTATAGAGAGCAATCATATCTTCCCTAGGTCTTCTTTTGGTTAGGCTAAACTAGCAAAGCTCCTTGTGTTTCCTCTCATAAGGTAGGTTTTCCATTCCTTGGGTCATCCTAATAGCCCTTCTCTGCACCTGTTCCAGTTTGAATTCGTCTTTCTTAAACATTGGAAACTAGAATTGCACACAGTATTTCAGATGAGGAACTCCACTAGTAACCTCCTTCCAGTCTGACAGTTCCCCTCTCAGTATGAACTGTTGTAGCCTGCCCTTTAACCAGCTCCTTATCTCCTTTCAATTAAGGTCAGACCAAAGGTTCATCTAGCCCAGTATCTTGTCTTCCAACAGTGGCCAATGCCAGGTGCCCCAGAAGGAATGAACAGAACAGGTAATCATCAAGTCATCCATCCCCTTTCACCCAGATGGCAAACAGAAGCTAGGGTCACCATCCCTGGCTAATAGCCATTGAAGGGCCTATCCTCCATGAATTCATCTAGTTCTTTTTTGAACCCTATTATAGTCTTGGCCTTCACAACATCTTCTGGCATATTAATCCCCATTTTCTCTAATTTAACTAATAATTTCCCATGTGGAACTATATCAAATGCCTTACTGAAATTCAGGTACATTAGACCGACTCTATTTCCTTTGTCTAAAAAACAAAACAAAACACCAATTATTTTCTCAAAAGAAAGAGATCAGGTTGGTCTGGCATGATCTACCTTTTGTAAAACCATGTTGTATTTTATCCCAATTATTGTTTACCACAATGTCCTTAACTATTTTCTCTTTCAAAATTTGTTCCAAGACCTTGCATACAATTGCGGTCAAACTAACAGGCTTGTAGTTTTCTGGATCACTTTTTTCTCCTTTCTTAAAAATAGATACTATATTAGTAATTCTCCAGTCATAGTCATTCTCCATGTTTACGGGTTCATTAAAAATCATTGCTGTTGGGCTTTCCAATTCATGTGCCAGTTCCTTTAATATTCTTGGATGGAGATTATACAGTCCCCCCGATTTGGTCCCATCAAGCTGTTTGCGTTTGACTTCCACCTCGGATGTGGCAATTTCTACTTCTATATCCTCATTTCCTTAGCCACCCTGCCACTACCCCAAAGCTCCTCATTACTCTTATTAAAAACTGAGGCAAAGTATTCATTTAGGTGTTGGGCCAGGCCTAGATAATCTTTAATGTCTATCCCATCCTCAGTGGTCCCATTTCTTCTTTCCTAGTTTTCTTTTTATTTATATGCCTATAGAACCTTTTACTAGTGCTTTTAATTTATTTTGCAAAGTCCAACTCTGCTTGGCTTTTGGCAGTTCTGACTTTCCTTCCACAGCTTCTGACCTTCAAGAGGTAGTTTTCCTTGCCGATCCTCCCATCTTCCATTCTTTGTTGGCTTTCTGCTTTTTCTTAATAACTTGTTTGAGATGCTTGTTCATCCAGTTTGGCCTGCAACCCTCTTTCCCTACAGATTTTTTCCCCTTGCTTGAGATGCAGGCTTCAGATACTTTAAGTCAAAGTTGCAGTACTTACCAATATTAAATCTAAAATGACATCCCCTCTTGTTGGTTTGGTGAACATTTGGTGATGCTCAAATAAACATCAGAAAGAGAAAGCCAGATCATTGCCAATCATTGCTAATAAGAGTCAGCAGAGAGAACTGGGTTCTTTAGTGATGAAGGTTGTAAATCCCACTGTAAGAATAGAAGCCAGCTAGAATAAGTCGAGGCTAAAGTGTTTAGTCAAAATTGTTCCCTTTCTAGTGAAGTGTATCAATAACATTGTAGTCAGAGCACTCCAAAAGGATTTCACTGCTTTCTTTCAAGCTTATCCACCTGTCTGGGAATGGAAGGGAGACCAGTGTCACATTTTTGGTTCATCATTTCATCCTGGAGATGAACAAAGGTCAATTTTCTATGCTGATTGTTACTATTTATTCAGCAGCTTCTAACACAGGTGACTATGAAGTGATATAGACTCCTTTGCAGGACATGAAAAGACGGGATTAAAGACATGTCGTGTTGTATAGGCAATTGAACACCTCCCCCCCAATTAAAATAAAGACCAGAACACGCACTTCTCCTGCCTGTGCTCTCCAGTAACATAGGAAGATTTCTTCGGGGCATTCTGAAGAGATAACAGACAAAACTAATAGCTGACCTGTATGATCTGAGAGTCTTGCCTGAACCTGATTAAGAACTACATGTTAAAAGGAAAAAAAAACAAACCCAACCCAAAAGCTAATTGCTAGATGACATTTCACTGGACCATGATATAATTTTGAAATGGGTCTAAACTGTGATGCTGAAATTATGATAAAACTCTCCGAATTTGGATGTGTTTGAATTTGGGGTTCCAGTCTGGACCATTAAACAGAGAAGCAGCAGCTGTTCAGTTCAGAATTTCTAATTTTGTGTTCGTTCCCTGGGTTCGGCCCTTGGGTTCCATGCTGGATGTGCACACAGGTCAGAGGATGTGTTTTGAATGCCACAGTCTCAGGTTGTGCTGCAACAATGAGGTAATGGAATTGTGATACGCACGTTATTCTTATTCATAAGTGACAACCCTGCTGGAAGTTTGAAATATTTTATTATAAAGTCAAGGGTCACCTCTCCTCTCAGGCTAAGTGGGATTAAATTACATTTGTTTATCGATATCCAAATATTCACAATGTATTCCCCTTATGCAAGCACTTATGCAATCCTCCTTTAGGTTTGTTGATTAGGTCATTAGCTACCTAACAGTCAGGGCTGGCTCTAGGTTTTTTGCCGCCCCAAGCAAAAACATTTTTGGCCGCCCTCTTCCCCCCGCGCTTTTTTTTTTTTGGCTTTTACACATGTTTGCACTTCACAATGTTTTTGTTTTGTTTTGTTTTTGACTGTTTAAAATAAAAAAAAATGAAAACAGAGAATTTGTAGTTAGTGAAATAAAACAATTTCCTACCAGTGTACTCATTTAATTTTAACAAAATCACAATTACAAACAATGTGGGTTCAACTATACACTGTAATGAAAAACATTAGTGTCTTCCGCCCAGTTTCTCATAAATTAAAATAATTTATATGAACTGAATTTTTCTGGTTTTTATACTTGTGTAGTCTTTTAATAATTCAGTGAAATCTAAATTTTTTGCAATGGTACTTTCAATTGAAATTAATGCGAATCCTGACAAACGATTTTGAGACATGGTGGACCTCAAATAATTTTTTAGTAATTTCAGTTTTCAGAAAGCCACCAGAAGCCACTGATACTGGTAATGTTAAAAGAATGCGTAATGCTACAGCAGTGTTTGGAGTGAGGTGCTCGAGGCTATACATCCTGCCTGTGGTTCCCCAGCCCGATCTCAGACCCGGCCCCACCTCCGCAGAGGGGACAGTAACCGACAGAGAGGCTGCGGGGCAGGTCAGCCGCAGGGAGGGGGCCAGACCAGGCAGCGCCGAGCCACCCGGCGCAGTGGGTCCCTTACCGGCTGTGGGTCCTGCCCCCATCCCGGGCTCCGCTCGGCTCCGGCTCCTCCGCCGCTTGTGACATGTGCGGCGGGGGGGAGGAGCCACATCACCCCGCTCCTCCAGTGGCAGGGGGCCAGGACAGGGAACACCCCCGAGGTGGGACCCCCGTGCTGAGCCCACCTCCCCGCCCCAGGCAGGGGCTCATTGGTTTGACTGAGCGTGGCTGGGGGGATAAAAAAGGATGTCCAGAATGCTGCCCCTGGAAATGTGCTGCCCCAAGGACGTGCTTGCTTTGCTGGTGCCTAGAGCCGGTCCTGATGACAGTTATCCACAGAGACATGAGATTTCACATGGAACCGCAGCTCAAATTGCTGCCCCTGCCCTCGGATTTAACTTTATACAATCCATTTTCTCCCCTCTTTCAGGATTCTTTCTCACAGCTTCTCTTCAAACAGCTTCAGCTACTTCTCTCCATTTCTAAGGTCTAAAGCTCCCATTGGGCATGTATCTCGTAAAGACCATTTTCACATTTAAAAATCTCTCTTATTCATTTCTTCAGCAATGGTGTGGTACATTGACTTACTCTACTCCCATGAGTGTATTAAAAACAATAGCCCCAAATAACATTGAACTTCAGCTTTTATGGAATTAATAATGATTTATACCAAAGATACTGTACTAATTTTTGAGTTCACTTCAAGTAAGTGGTTTGCTGTACTTCAGGAAAACCATATGTAAGTCTGTAGCAAATACATGAATAAATCAGTACGAAGAAAGAGACCAGCAGAGGAAGAATTTTTGTCCCCAAGAGAGAGAAGTCAAGTGTTCATACAACATTCTGCAATGCACTGTCAAGAAGATGGAAAAATTTCATCGACTTTCCCTAGGAAAATTATTTTCCCCACTGTACCTTAATGTGAAAAATGCACATGTTCAGAATAATATGTTTAGCGTCACTTTTCTTTTTATTTTAGAAGCTGTCAATGAGTGCAAGGCTGCCGAGAGAAAGTAATATGCAGTGCTAATGGATACTGTACAAATGTCTCCAGAGTTCGCCAATCCCGCTTTAGACTTGCAATTCTCCTACTTGGTACCCAAGTGGCTCCCTTCAACCAAACTGTGTGATGGTTTGCTAATAGATGGGAGAAGGACACCAAATTAAAATAATTTATTTGGGATTAGGACTGGTACAAATTTTTTAAATTCAACATTTTTGTATTGGAAAATGGAGTTTCGTCAAAATCAAAGCATTCCCTAGGAAACAGATTTTCAACAAACAAGAACAAAATGTTTTGACCAAAAGTGTCAAAAAAACCCACAAAACATTTCCCCACCAAACTCATTCTCATCTGAGACAAAAACAAAATGTCAAAATACCATAATTTCCCCACGGGTGGAAATGTAGTTTTTTCAATTAGTTGTGTGTGTGACTCATGCTTTGGAATCCATGTCTCCAGAGATAAAAGTCTACTGAACAATCCCACTGAACTATCTAACTCCCATATAGACACAGAGGATTGTAGAAACATAAGAATTGCCATATTGGATTGGACCTGCGGTCCATCTTGCCGAGTATCCCCTCTCAGTCAGTAGCCAGCAGAAAATGATTCAGAGGAATGTGCAAGAACACCATAGCAGACAGATGTTGGATTATGTGCTCCTCACCCCATTAGTTGAAACATGAGGTTTTAATCATTTCCACCACTCCTTGTTTGCAGAAGATACAATAACTGATATTCTTGTTATCCATATAAATATCCTATTCCTTTGTTAATCCTAAATTCTTAGCCTCAGTGACATCCCATGAATGCACAGTCTAATTATGCATTGAGTGGAAAAAGTATCTCCTTTTATCCATTTGGAATTCACCACCTTTCAGTTTAATTGAAAGTCTCCTTGTTCTTGTGTTCTGACCCAAAGAACAGAAACTGATGATCTAGTTTCTCTACCATTCATTATTTTATACACTTGTTATCTCTTATTCTTCTTTCTAAGGTAAAGAAATCCCATTCTTTTCCCGTTCCTTTTGTGAGAGTTTCCCCATGCCCCTGGTCATTTTCATTGCTCATCTGTTATCCTCTTCTAATTCTGCAGCATGCTTTTTGAAATGGGGTGACCAGTACTCTAGGTTAGGGTGTACCATTCATTTATACAATGGCATTATAACATTTTCCATATTATTCTCCATCCGTTCCTTATACATCATTACATCTTTTGCCTTCTGGCAGCATTGAGCAGAAGTATTGTAATGAATAAATAAAGCTTTTTTTAGTCTAGATTTCTAATCAGCAGGAAGTTATATTAAGGAGAGTACACAATAAAGACAGAATGACTTCTATCTCAAGGTTCATATTGCCTTGAAGACACACAGAGCCACCTTTCTATAGAAACAAACATTGTTATTAGCTCAGGGTCAGATTATGCCACTCATTCATGTTTTGAGTAGTGTGCACATTCACTAACAATGAGTTAATTATGTTCAGCATGAGAAGTGATTGCAGAGGTAGAAGGATGACCTCAAAAACTGGAGTAATAGAAATGGCATGAAATTTAATAGTGCAAAGTCATGCACCTAAAGGACTAACAACAAGAATTGTTGCTATAAACTGGGGACATGTCACTTGGAAGCAACAGAGGAGGAGGAAGGCCTGGGTGTTTTGGCTGATCACAGGATGACTATCAGCTACCAACATGATGCAGTTGTGAAAAAGGCTAATGGGATCCCAGGATGTATCAGGTGAAGTTCTTCCAGTAGAGAGATTGGAAAGTGTTATTTCTATTATACAAGGCATGTGTGAGACCTCATCTGGAATACTGTCTGCCAGTTTGTTCTCCCATGTTTAATAAAGGTTAATTCAAACTCAAACAGGTGTAGAGAAGGTCTACTAGGATGAGCAGAAGAATGGAGAACCTCCCTTTGGGAGAGAAGACTTAAGGAGTTTTTGCTTGGTTAGCCTAACAAAACAAAGCTGGGGGGGAGGGGAATATGATTGCTCTCTCTCAATACATCAGAGAGAGAAACACCACGGAGGGAGAGGAATTATTTAAGTTAAGGACCAATGTTAATTCAAGAATGGATATAAACTGGCCATCAATAAGTTTAGGCTTGAAATTAGACAAAAGGTTTCTACCTATCAGAGGATTGAAGTTCTGGAACAGCCTTTCAGAGGGAATAGTGGGGGTGGGGGAGAACCTAACTTATTTTAAGACTGAGCTTGATAAGTTTATGGATGGTATGGTGTGAGGAGATTGCCTACAATGGCAGATGGCCCATCTGCAACTGCTATGAGCAAATATCTCCAATGGCTGGAGATGGGACACTAGAGAAGGAGGGCTCTGAGTTACTACAGAGCATTCTTTCACAGGTGTTTGGCTGGTGGGCTTTGCCCACATGTTCAGGATCTCACTGACTGCCATAGCTGGGGTCAGGAAGGAGTTTCCTCCCCAGTTCAGATTAGAAGAGAATCTGGGATTTTTTCACCTTCCTTTGAAGCACGGGGCACAAGCCACTTACTGGTTTGAACTACTAGGGTAAATGTTAGATTCTCTGTAACTTGAAGACTTTAAATCAAGATTTGAGGACTTCAGTAAATCAGCCAAAGGTTAGGAGTCTATTACAGGAGTGGGTGGGTGAGGTTCTGTGGCCTGCAATGTGCAGGAGGTCGAACTAAATTATAAGCTATTACCAGCAGGAGAGTGGGGTGGGGGGTGAGAAAACCTTTTGAAGTGATAAACACCCATTTTTTCATGGTCTGTGTGTATAAAACATCCTCACTGCATTTTCCACTTTATGAATCCGATGAAGTGAGCTGTAGCTCACGAAAGCTTATGCTCAAATAAATTGGTTAGTCTCTAAGGTGCCACAAGTACTCCTTTTCTTTTTGCGAATACAGACTAACACGGCTGCTACTCTGAAACCTAAATTATCCTGATGGTTCCTTCTGGCCTTAAAGTCTATGAGCATGTGATAGGATTGCAGAAACTGGCTCTTGCTGGTTAGCTTTCAAGGGTGAACTGGCTTTCAGTCAAATGGAAGATGCTATTTTGTGACAGTTCAGTTTCATGTTTGTTTTCTCCTCCCTGACCAAGAGCCTTGAATCAAGAAGCACCAAAAAGAGGAGGCTACAGTTAAACCCCTACATCCATATTTAATAATCTAAACTAATAGCCTAATTTTCAAAAGTAACATCAAGGTTAACGGGAGCTGCTGAGACAAACAATACAAACAAACAAACAAACAAACAAACCATTCAACTCTAGGTGCATCGATATAGATTTAGAAGCTAAATTTTAGGCTTCTATTTTTGAAAACCTTAGCCAGAAAGTAAGTGACTTGCCCTATGGTCACACAGAAAAGCCTGTAGCAGAGCCAGTCTAGTTCCTTAACTAAAATATCATCTTTATTCTTACATATAGATGCAATTCACACAGGACCAGATTGTGTCTTAAGCTATGGCTCATTGGGGGGGCTATGATGCAGGAGGAATTCTAACTTGGAAAGTGTCCTTCCTGGGGCTCATGGGGAACTGTGATTCAACTGGTGTTCCTTGTACACCCTCCCACCAGCATGCCTGCGAGCTATAGAGTCCATGTGCTGGAGTGTCAAGGATATGACTGCCCTTCATCCCAGCCCCTTCCAAGCAGTTAGCATTGCTGAGAGCACTAGAAGGGAACACTTCCCATCCCATGCTCCAGATCAGGACTGAGCCCTGCCTCTAATATGCAGATAAAGACTCACTGTGCCTTTTACAGCTTGGGGGATCACTGTAGGGACGGTTAAGATCAAGTCCACAGTGTTTCCCATGATATGAACAGGCATTTAGGGGGTATACCAAAAATACCCTCTTCTGAGCAAACAAAAGAAACAAAGCTCATTTTGTGCAAAGTAAAACATCCTACAGTTTCACTTTGGATTATTTCATTGTTTCCTGAAGAAAGGAAAGACATTTTTCATAGAACTGTAGGACTGAAAGGGACCTTGAGAGGTCGTCTAGTCCAGTCCCCTGCACTCATGGCAGGATTAAGTATTGTCTAGACCCTCCCTGACAGGGTCCAACCTGACAGGTTGTCCAACCTGCTCTGAAATGTTAGGATAAATGGTGAACGTAACACATTTTACCTGGTGCATTTGTATGAAAAATCTTAGTTGGGTCCAGAGTGGAGAGTGTTTCCTTTCCTTTCCTTCCCCTTCCCTGCCCCCCCGCCCGCCCCGTCCCCTGCCATTTTGGCAGAAATTGTGTCATTTTGCTTTTGTCCAGACTTTCACATTCTCAGAAAACAACCTCAAATTTCAATTGTTGAGACAATTAGGGGCTGCCCAAGCAACAAACACAGAGAGCAAAGTTTTACTCTGAGATGGGGCTCCCAGGCAAGGGCATTGAAACCTCACGTGGACACCCAGCGGAGAATTTGGCCCGCAACATTTTGTCAGTTCCTCAGCTGGTGTGAACTGACATGGGCCCTTCAACTTTAATGTAGCCATGCTAATTTACACTAACTGAGTGTCTGACCCCTGTGGCTCTTTTGTGGACAGAGCACTTTTAACAGGGGGCCCTTGGTTGTAGAACTTGCTTCCACTAGAAATCCAGATGAAACTGAAACTAGCTAACTTCAGAACAGGATACAAGAACTTTTAGAGAGCCCTTGCCTAACAGTGAAGCTAGAAAACAACAAATGTCCTAGAAAACAGTCACTGAGGCTTATTCCATTGGGAAAGCAGGTTAACATATAGAGTTTCGGTTTCTTTGGATGAAATTCACCCTGAAGTGAGAGTTAAGCAGTACACAGACCATCTGCACAAGGGAGAATTTAGCCTTTTGTGATGTATTGGAGACTTAAAATTCAGTCTCTTGCAGGAATGGAGTTTCTTTTGTACAGGAAATCAATTGTATTTAATGGAATTCACCTGCAGGGCTGGTGATAGGTACATCAGAAATGCCTATATAGATAGATTTAAAGCTGTCATAGAAACTTGAGCTGGGAGACACCTATGGCTCATTTATCTACCATCGCTCCTTGCTGGTGCAGGATTGTTCCCTCTCCGGTATATTCTCCAGGGCTGCAAGTACATAATTTTCCTGTATCACAAAGTCATTTATATAAGTTAGTACTAATTTCCAGTCCTGCCTTGAAGGCAGTGAAAACTGAAACGTAAGGTCTGCAACAGCAGCAGCTTTCAGACAGAGCTCACCCACAGCTGACTTTGAACTTCTACTTGTTATTAAAAAAAGCAAAATTAGGACTTTTTAAATATTGCTTCAGCTAAGGTTTAAAACCTATAACTGTGCGCTGGGAGAAAAAAAGGGCCCTTAAAAAGAGAAAAAGAAAGGGCCACCCACTAATAAAAAGTAACAGCTAAAAGTCTCTGATGGAATAACTTTCTTTAAACACCACAACCAGAGATTAGTGCTTCATAGGCATTTGGGTATGGTTACTTTGGAAGCACAACCATACCTTATGCTTCCCCAGAGCTTAAGAGGAAGCTTGTGGCAACAGGGGATGGAAAGAAGCAGAGTCACAAGCGGGACAGCAGAGTAAATAAAACACAGCATGAGAGCAGGTAAGCCAGTACGACTATCATTATCTTGGCCAACGCAACTGGCAGCTGTGCAGGGCAGAGCTTGCACTAAAGACCTCTAGAGATCAAACTAGGTGGCTATCTCTCATAGCTAGGGACGGTTACAGATTCTCAGCTCCTGGGTAGGGACTGGATTGGGGAGGCATGACACACACTGACCAGTGGACTGCATAAGGAGCTGCTTATTGGGATGGGACCTCTATAAAGTTTAGAATCATAGAATCATAGAATATCAGGGTTGGAAGGGACCTCAGGAGGTCATCTAGTCCAACGCCCTGCTCAAAGCAGGACCAATCCCCAATTAAATCATCCCAGCTAGGGCTTTGTCAAGCCTGACCTTAAAAACTTCTAAGGAAGGAGATTCTACCACCTCCCTAGGTAACGCATTCCAGTGTTTCACCACCCTCCTAGTGAAAAAGTTTTCCTAATATCCAACCTAAACCTCCCCCACTGCAACTTGAAAACATTACTCCTTGTCCTGTCCTCTTCTACCACTGAGAATAGTCTAGAACCATCCTCTCTGGAACCACCTCTCAGGTAGTTGAAAGCAGCTATCAAATCCCCCCTCATTCTTCTCTTCTGCAGACTAGATAATCCCAGTTCCCTCAGCCTCTCCTCATAAGTCATGTGTTCCAGACCCCTAATCATTTTTGTTGCCCTTTGCTGGACTCTCTCCAATTTATCCACATCCTTCTTGTAGTGTGGGGCCCAAAACTGGACACAGTACTCCAGATGAGGCCTCACCAATGTCAAATAGAGGGGAACAATCACGTCCCTCGATCTGCCCCTACTTATACATCCCAAAATGCCATTGGCCTTCTTGGCAACAAGGGCACACTGCTGACTCATATCCAGCTTCTCGTCCACTGTCACCCCTAGGTCCTTTTCCGCAGAACTGCTGCCTAGCCATTCGGTCCCTAGTCTGTAGCTGTGCATTGGGTTCTTCCGTCCTAAGTGCAGGACCCTGCACTTATCCTTATTGAACCTCATCAGATTTCTTTTGGCCCAATCCTCCAATTTGTCTAGGTCCCTCTGTATTCTATCCCTGCCCTCCAGCATATCTACCACTCCTCCCAGTTTAGTATCATCCGCAAATTTGCTGAGAGTGCAAACCACACCATCCTCCAGATCATTTATGAAGATATTGAACAAAACCGGCCCCAGGACTGACCCCTGGGACACTCCACTTGACACCGGCTGCCAACTAGACATGGACCCATTGATCACTACCCGTTGAGCCTGACAATCTAGCCAACTTTCTACCCATCTTATAGTGCATTCATCCAGCCCATACTTCTTTAATTTGCTGACAAGAATACTGTGGGAGACCGTGTCAAAAGCTTTGCTAAAGTCAAGAAACAATACATCCACTGCTTTCCCTTCATCCACAGAACCAGTAATCTCATCATAGAAGGCGATTAGATTAGTCAGGCATGACCTTCCCTTGGTGAATCCATGCTGACTGTTCCTGATCACTTTCCTCTCATGTAAGTGCTTCAGGATTGATTCTTTGAGGACCTGCTCCATGATTTTTCTGGGGACTGAGGTGAGGCTGACTGGCCTGTAGTTCCCAGGATCCTCCTTCTTCCGTTTTTTAAAGATTGGCACTACATTAGCCTTTTTCCAGTCATCCAGGACTTCCCCCGTTCGCCACGAATTTTCAAAGATAATGGCCAATGGCTCTGCAATCACAGCCGCCAATTCCTTTAGCACTCTCGGATGCAACTCGTCCGGCCCCATGGACTTGTGCATGTCCAGCTTTTCTAAATAGTGCCTAACCACCTCTTTCTCCACAGAGGGCTGGCCATCTATTCCCCATGTTGTGATGCCCAGCGCAGCAGTCTGGGAGCTGACCTTGCTAGTGAAGACAGAGGCAAAAAAAGCATTGAGTATGTTAGCTTTTTCCACATCCTCTGTCACTAGGTTGCCTCCCTCATTCATTAAGGGGCCCACACTTTCCTTGGCTTTCTTCTTGTTGCCAACATACCTGAAGAAACCCTTCTTGTTACTCTTGACATCTCTCGCTAGCTGCAGCTCCAGGTGTGATTTGGCCTTCCTGATTTCATTCCTACATGCCCGAGCAATATTTTTATACTCTTCCCTGGTCATATGTCCAACCTTCCACTTCTTGTAAGCTTGTTAAATCCATTTTTACAAAGACTGTTTGCAAGCCTAACCAGGCAAAGCATTCTGTGTCTACATAACCCCCCCCCCCAAAAAAAGACAACAAAACATAGCATGGTATTTTCCTAGTTGCAATGAGATCAGATGACCCCCATTGGTGTTACATCCCCATTTAATCTCAGTCCAAGCACAAACAAAACAGTCATGGGGTGACTTCGTTTGGCCACAGGACAGAACTAAAACACACCACAGGGCAGTTTTCTTCTGCCTAGTTTAAGCAACCACCAACCAAACCAAGGCAACTTCCTCTGGCAAAAGGTCCAGTCAGAGTAAACAAATAAAAACAGACCGTACTATGTTTCCAGTCTCTGGAGACCAGCATAGTCCTCCCCAGGACAAGAGTGGACAATTACTTTCCCCAGCCAGGGTATCCAAACTGAGAAGTAGCCACTGAGCAGCCTACTTTCCAGTCTACAGGGAACTCACTATTTTTCTTTCTTTGTCCTTCATTTCCAGCACTGGGTGCTGCTCTCTTCTCATGCTTTCTCTTCTCTTCCCTCCATCAGGCAGCATCCTAATAAGCCACAGCTGCCATCTTTTCCTTCCAATTGTGATTGCTCAGGCAGTCTTGCAGCCCAGTGAAAGAATAAAACCATTCCCTAGCCCACACAGGGATAGCAGCACGTACAACTATACAAAAGGGGTCAGGGTGATAAATCTGTATAATCTCTAGCAAACTCCATCCAAGGAGCTCAAAATACTTTTTAAACAACACATTTATTCTTGCAATTATGAAAAGGGTAGATACACTCCATCTATGTTAGGTACTTACATGACCTCCTGTACCATAGTGTCTGAGGGCCTCACAATCTTTAATGTACTTATCCCCACAACACCCCTGTGAGGTAGGGCAGCGCTATTATCCCCATATTACTGCTGGAGAACTGTGTCACAGAGAGTCTTAGGGCCATTTTACAGCTGGGGAACCATTTTACAGAAAGGCCAAGGGCCAGATTTTCAAAGGCATTTAGGTACCTAAAGATACAGATACGTGTCTACTGCAATTTTAAAAAGCACCTAAGCAGGTTAGCTGCCTCACTCCTATTGATTTTAAACCTGTTTAGCTGGTTTTGAAAAAAAATCCCTCTGGACATCTCTCTGTATCCTTGCACACCTTTGAAAATCTGCCCCCTGTGACTTACCCAAAGTCATACAAGTAGTCTGGGACAGAACAGGGAATTGAACTGGGGTCTCTTAAAGCATAACCACTAACCCATCCTACTTCTTGTTCACATACACATTTGCTATATTGTTTAATAGGCTTTTTTTTTTTTTTTTTTTCCCACAGAGGATATACTTGGCTAACCAGTCTTAGGTTGTGTCTACACAACACACCGCAGTTGGCAGTGTGAAGGGAATGTGTAGCTACACACAGCAGTGAAAAGCAAGTGGTGTCCACACTGGAAAGGAAAATGGGCAACTGGCAACAATTGCTCTAACTAATAGCTGAGCATCAGGGAAGTGGGGAAAAAACTGAACAGCCAGTGAAAACATGCAGGTAGACCATACAGAAGAGGTGAGCTTGCAGACCTTCGTTTGTACTTTGAACCTTAATATTAATGGTGGTTCAAATGAGTACAACTGCTGTGGTCTTGGGAATGTGTTGCTGGGGGATACACTTAAAAAAGAAAGCACAGAAAGACAGAATACAAATGAAATGAAGGCTAACATAAAAAGAAAAACAAAGGCAGTGGAACATAGGCCTGGCTTGACATAAGTCATTAAACATCGGGGAGGCCTCATTTCTTGGAAGACAGGATTAGGGCGGTAAATAGATCAGCAGGCTGAAAACAGAATGTCTGTGCTAACTCAGATAGGTAAATGGTCAGCGAGCTCAGAGACAGAATGTCTGAACTGGCTAAAATAAGTGGAGGGAACACGCAAGGAGCCATTTACAAAGAACAAGATAACAATGGACATGATAATTTGGGAATGTAAAGATAAGGTAAAAACTAGGTCAAACATGGACAGCGTGTGGACAAAGTATGCTGTACAGGGTTTGATTCCAATAAAGCAAGGGCAGGCGAACTTTTTGGCCTGAGGGCCACATCGGGGTTGCGAAACTGTATGGAAGGCTGGGTAGGGAAGGCTGTGCCCCCCAAACAACCTGGCCCCCACCCCCTATTTGCCTCCTCCCACTTCCCGCCCCCTGACTGTCCCCCTCAGAACCTCAACCCATCCAACCCCCCCTGCTCCTTGACCCCTGACTGCCCCCTCCTGGGACCCTCCCGCCCCAAACCCCCACCCTCTCCGGATCCCACCCCCTATCTAACCCCTCCCTGCTTCCTGTACCCTGACTGCCCCAACCCCTATCCACACCCCTGCCCCCTGACAGGCCCCCAGGACTCCCACGCCCTATCCAACCCTCCCACCCCATTCCCTGACCGCTCCAAAACCTCCGCCCCATCCAACCGGCCCCTGTCCCCTGACTGCCCCCAGGGACCTCCTGCCCCTAACCGCTCCCTGCTCCCTGTCCCCTGACTGCCCCCGGGATCCCCTATTCAACACCCCCACGGCTGCACGTGTGCTGCCACCCCCTTACCATGCCGCTCAGAGCGGCAGGAGCAGACAGCCCTGCTGCCCGGGCAGCAGCATAACTACAGGGGAGGAGCCGGGGACGAGCCACCTAGGCCAGGAGCTCAGGGGCCGGGCAGGACGGTCCCACGGGCCACATAGTTTGCCCACCTCTGCTATAAAGTAACCAACGCAATCCCAAAACGTGTGATGCAATGTATAGTAAATGCAACGAAATGTGTAAATGTATATAACGGACGAGGGGTGCTGAGAAACTTTGGATCTGTGATGTACCCCGCATACACCCCCTGTGTTTGAGTCTGATCAATTCAGCGTAGCACTGCTGTATGCCAAATAAAGATACCAAAGTGGAGTCAAACTGAGTTCTTGTGAAGCTAAGTGGAAAGAGGTCTCAGAGGGAATCCCAACATTATACATGTTTGTTCTCGGACCATATTTTGTTCACAGTTGACTTTCACCACACAGCAAGTGTCTTTCTTTGGGCCATGGACCAAGAGGTCTAGAGCTTGCTTGATAAATGTATGAGGAGGGCCACCCTGCACAGGGCATAAAACCCAGTACTAATTCCAAGAAAACCCTCAAAACCCTCCTGGTGATGAAATTACATGTTTGCACATAAGCAAAAGGCTGTTGCATTGCAAATGCAATGAGCTTGAGTCCTGAGACTTCTGGCTGAGGTGATACCAAAGCTGCAAATTTTAGATCAGATTTCAAACTCCCATAAGATCAGATGAGGAGTTGGATAAATGGTTATAACTGAACTCATGATACAAACAAATCTCTCAGTGGACAGTCACTTGAAATGGAATTGTACTGTCCATGTTGCACTATGAGATGGGTTTCACTGTAGCCAAATTATCCGGTACTAAGACACACTCTGAATGCCTTTTTTTTTAAGGAGTTTGACTTCACTGACTATTCAGAACAAGCTCCCTAATAAGGGAGATCTCAGTTAAGAGCCCATCAGTTTTGGTAAATCACTCACTCTAAACTCAGTAAAAAACAGCAGGCTGTTTCATCAGCTTCTCATTGGAATAGACACTGTACAGTTCACCTTGTTGCTCTCTCCTAGTCAAGTCCATACTTATGATTCTTCAGAAAAAATACTAGATTGATTTAAAAGTATCTTTTGAATTTTATAAGCCACTATGCAGAAACCCCCCAAAACATTTCAATTTTTTTTGATGAAAACATTATTTAAAAATTTTATACAAAATTTTTTCATGTGATTTTTTTTTATTCTGATCAGCTTTTAACGTAACGTCTTTTACAAACGGTGGGTCATTTGCTGCCACACTCTCTGCTGTAGGCCACTAGAACCACTGTTGTTCCATTGCAAGAGAGGACAATGAAAGGATTCTTCCCCGCTTTGCAATGTGTCTCTGCAGCAGCATGAACAAGTGGTGGTGGAGCAGGGGAGGGGCTAGTGGACCCACCATTAAACAGCTCCAGCAGGCTCAGACCTTCTACGTAGGGGCAGCCCAGAGAGCGAGTGGAGACTATAGCCCTTGGACCTGTAGGATCAGCATCAGACTGCTCCCAGCCAAGGTCCTGGATTCTTTCCCACAGACTCCTTTTGGGTCCTCTGCACAAAGGCTGTTTATTTTGGAGGAAATCTGGCCTAGTGGAATTGCACCTCAAATGCTAATCAAAGAGACTGATGCAATAGAAGCCACTGGGCTAAATGCGGAGAATAATGCTACCAAAATATAGATGTTCCATATACACTACACTAGCTAAGTCAGCAATTACTATTTATATTACTGGTTTCAGAGTAACAGCCGTGTTAGTCTGTATTCGCAAAAAGAAAAGGAGTACTTGTGGCACCTTAGAGACTAACCAATTTATTTGAGCATGAGCTTTCGTGAGCTACAGCTCACTTCATCAGATGCATACCGTGGAAACTGCAGCAGACTTTATATATACACAGAGAATATGAAACAATACCTCCTCCCACCCCACTGTCCTGCTGGTAATAGCTTATCTAAAAGCCATTTCCAGCACAAATCCAGGTTTTCTCACCCTCCACCCCCCCACACAAATTCACTCTCCTGCTGGTGATAGCCCATCCAAAGTGACAACTCTTTACACAATGTGCATGATAATGAAGTTAGGCCATTTCCTGCACAAATCCAGGTTCTCTCACTCCCTCACCCCCCTCCAAAAACCCACCCCCATACACACACAAACTCACTCTCCTGCTGGTAATAGCTCATCCAAACTGACCACTCTCCAAGTTTAAATCCAAGTTAAACCAGAACATCGGGGGGGGGGGGGGGGCGGGGGTAGGAAAAAACAAGAGGAAATAGGCTACCTTGCATAATGACTTAGCCACTCCCAGTCTCTATTTAAGCCTAAATTAATAGTATCCAATTTGCAAATGAATTCCAATTCAGCAGTTTCTCGCTGGAGTCTGGATTTGAAGTTTTTTTGTTTTAAGATAGCGACCTTCATGTCTGTGATTGCGTGACCAGAGAGATTGAAGTGTTCTCCGACTGGTTTATGAATGTTATAATTCTTGACATCTGATTTGTGTCCATTTATTCTTTTACGTAGAGACTGTCCAGTTTGACCAATGTACATGGCAGAGGGGCATTGCTGGCACATGATGGCATAAATCACATTGGTGGATGTGCAGGTGAACGAGCCTCTGATAGTGTGGCTGATGTTATTAGGCCCTGTGATGGTGTCCCCTGAATAGATATGTGGGCACAATTGGCAACGGGCTTTGTTGCAAGGATAAGTTCCTGGGTTAGTGGTTCTGTTGTGTGGTATGTGGTTGTTGGTGAGTATTTGCTTCAGGTTGCGGGGCTGTCTGTAGGCAAGGACTGGCCTGTCTCCCAAGATTTGTGAGAGTGTTGGGTCATCCTTTAGGATAGGTTGTAGATCCTTAATAATGCGTTGGAGGGGTTTTAGTTGGGGGCTGAAGGTGACGGCTAGTGGCGTTCTGTTATTTTCTTTGTTAGGCCTGTCCTGTAGTAGGTAACTTCTGGGAACTCTTCTGGCTCTATCAATCTGTTTCTTTACTTCCGCAGGTGGGTATTGTAGTTGTAAGAAAGCTTGACAGAGATCTTGTAGCTGTTTGTCTCTGTCTGAGGGGTTGGAGCAAATGCGGTTGTATCGCAGAGCTTGGCTGTAGACGATGGATCGTGTGGTGTGGTCAGGGCGAAAGCTGGAGGCATGCAGGTAGGAATAGCGGTCAGTAGGTTTCCGGTATAGGGTGGTGTTTATGTGACCATTGTTTATTAGCACTGTAGTGTCCAGGAAGTGGATCTCTTGTGTGGACTGGACCAGGCTGAGGTTGGTGGTGGGATGGAAATTGTTGAAATCATGGTGGAATTCCTCAAGGGCTTCTTTTCCATGGGTCCAGATGATGAAGATGTCATCAATATAGCGCAAGTAGAGTAGGGGCTTTAGGGGACGAGAGCTGAGGAAGCGTTGTTCTAAATCAGCCATAAAAATGTTGGCATACTGTGGGGCCATGCGGGTACCCATAGCAGTGCCGCTGATCTGAAGGTATACATTTACCCATAACTATTTCACATTTGGGGACAATGTATACCTTCAGATCAGCGGCACTGCTATGGGTACCCGCATGGCCCCACAGTATGCCAACATTTTTATGGCTGATTTAGAACAACGCTTCCTCAGCTCTCGTCCCCTAAAGCCCCTACTCTACTTGCGCTATATTGATGACATCTTCATCATCTGGACCCATGGAAAAGAAGCCCTTGAGGAATTCCACCATGATTTCAACAATTTCCATCCCACCACCAACCTCAGCCTGGTCCAGTCCACACAAGAGATCCACTTCCTGGACACTACAGTGCTAATAAACAATGGTCACATAAACACCACCCTATACCGGAAACCTACTGACCGCTATTCCTACCTGCATGCCTCCAGCTTTCACCCTGACCACACCACACGATCCATCGTCTACAGCCAAGCTCTGCGATACAACCGCATTTGCTCCAACCCCTCAGACAGAGACAAACAGCTACAAGATCTCTGTCAAGCTTTCTTACAACTACAATACCCACCTGCGGAAGTAAAGAAACAGATTGATAGAGCCAGAAGAGTTCCCAGAAGTTACCTACTACAGGACAGGCCTAACAAAGAAAATAACAGAACGCCACTAGCCGTCACCTTCAGCCCCCAACTAAAACCCCTCCAACGCATTATTAAGGATCTACAACCTATCCTAAAGGATGACCCAACACTCTCACAAATCTTGGGAGACAGGCCAGTCCTTGCCTACAGACAGCCCCGCAACCTGAAGCAAATACTCACCAACAACCACATACCACACAACAGAACCACTAACCCAGGAACTTATCCTTGCAACAAAGCCCGTTGCCAATTGTGCCCACATATCTATTCAGGGGACACCATCACAGGGCCTAATAACATCAGCCACACTATCAGAGGCTCGTTCACCTGCACATCCACCAATGTGATTTATGCCATCATGTGCCAGCAATGCCCCTCTGCCATGTACATTGGTCAAACTGGACAGTCTCTACGTAAAAGAATAAATGGACACAAATCAGATGTCAAGAATTATAACATTCATAAACCAGTCGGAGAACACTTCAATCTCTCTGGTCACGCAATCACAGACATGAAGGTCGCTATCTTAAAACAAAAAAACTTCAAATCCAGACTCCAGCGAGAAACTGCTGAATTGGAATTCATTTGCAAATTGGATACTATTAATTTAGGCTTAAATAGAGACTGGGAGTGGCTAAGTCATTATGCAAGGTAGCCTATTTCCTCTTGTTTTTTCCTACCCCCGCCCCCCCCCCCGATGTTCTGGTTTAACTTGGATTTAAACTTGGAGAGTGGTCAGTTTGGATGAGCTATTACCAGCAGGAGAGTGAGTTTGTGTGTGTATGGGGGTGGGTTTTTGGAGGGGGGTGAGGGAGTGAGAGAACCTGGATTTGTGCAGGAAATGGCCTAACTTCATTATCATGCACATTGTGTAAAGAGTTGTCACTTTGGATGGGCTATCACCAGCAGGAGAGTGAATTTGTGTGGGGGGGTGGAGGGTGAGAAAACCTGGATTTGTGCTGGAAATGGCTTTTAGATAAGCTATTACCAGCAGGACAGTGGGGTGGGAGGAGGTATTGTTTCATATTCTCTGTGTATATATAAAGTCTGCTGCAGTTTCCACGGTATGCATCTGATGAAGTGAGCTGTAGCTCACGAAAGCTCATGCTCAAATAAATTGGTTAGTCTCTAAGGTGCCACAAGTACTCCTTTTCTTTTTATTTATATTACTGTAGCGACTGGAGGCCCCAATCAAAATCCGGGTACCAGTCTGGCAAAGTGCTGTACAAACACACAGGAAGAGACATTCTCTGCCCTGAGGAGTTCATAATTTAAATAGACAAGACAGAAAGTGGGAAGGGAATCAGGCACAGAGAGGTGAAGTGACTGGCCAAAGGTCACACAGCTGGTGAGTGTCAGAGCTGGAAACAGAATGCAGTCTCCTGTCTCCTAGTCTAATGGCCTTCCCACTGCAACACATTACCTTTGAATAATAGTGTTATTTATAGAACAATCATTAGCCATATCACCCTGCCCCCTTCTAAAAATAGAAGTAAATAAAACAATAAAGGGAGTGCAAGGAAATGGTGATGATGGGAGCGATAATTATTGGCCCAACATAGCAAAGGTGCCATCACCTCAATCTAAGTGATGGGATGTGGCATCAGAGTGCACATTTAAAAAACAAAACAGCAATTGCTCATGACATTTGTCAACCATGACTCTGAATACTGCATCCGTGACCAACTCTGTCTGTCGCAGGGTGGCTGTGATATGACCCTGTTTGTGCTTGCCGGTGAGTCTACATGGTGCTGCATTCTGAACCCGGTAATCATATGGCAGAAAGGGGAACGACATATGGAAGCTCTACGGCTTCAGCACTGAGTTCTTTTCCCCTGCTATTTTCTGAATCCTCCTACAACCTTTTTGCTGATATTACCATCAGTTGTCTCGTACTAGGGAACCCTCTGTGAGTTCTCCCACCATGCACGCTCAGTAGTGTTTATGCATGGCTTCTCCCATGTCAGAGCAAAAAAGCAATTAATCTGTTAAAAATACAGTCAGCTGAGAAGCAGGTTGGCTATTTTGAGTTTAGTGTTTTTTTTTTTATGCCACACAAGTCAGAATAGGAGTCATGGTTTAATTCTTTCTGGATTACAGTCCAATCAGGACTTGTTTAAACTGCTCCCATGTGGAACCGTAATCCACAAACAAAGAAAAATAGGAGTTCAGTTTACATTTCAAGGGCAAAAAAACCCTACTTTGAAAACCAGACAAACAGAACAGATTTGACTTTTTCCATTCTGTAAAGAAGCCTGCAATATACGGAGTAATGTACAACCTAGAGGAAATCTGTTCAAATTATATTATGAATACGATGCTAATAGAAAATTCACTTTCCATGCCTGCATAGAAATAAACCAGCTGCTTTCACTAGGAATGGAGGTTTTTTCATCCTGATTCAGAAATGCCTGCTATTTCCCTCATGGCAGAATTTCAAATATTAAAAAAAAAACAACAAAAAAAAAACCCTTTTCCATTTTCTAAAAAGTCAAGATTAACATCCTCTACTGTTTCTTCTGAAGATTATCCCTCCCAGGTTATTATGAATTCATTTATATACCAGTGACTATTCAATACCACTTAGGACACCTGATGATATTTAATATAACATAAGACATTTGTGTTTTGCGCAAATAGAGAAACCATCTCCATGTGGGCTTGACAAATACCAATCAGCAGGACAGGCAGAAATAAACATATGCTACTCTGTTTGGCAATGTGTCCTTTTTCACTGTTCCTCTTCCAATACTGTGGATAGTAATTCTAAAAGTCACAAGAATCTATAGATTTTAAAAAATTCTCTGTAGTTGTGTCTTATCATAGTTCATATTTCACCATTCAAAGACTCTTCCAGTAGTGTGCACTTCAGTGGCTATTAGATTCAGTAACTAGAGGGAAAATTGAATGATGAATTTGACTTTGCTCAGAGAGAACTTATGCAATCTGTTACCATTTTTTTGTGTCTACTGAACAAGACCAAATATAACAAGCTGTGTATATATGACTGTCTATATACTGTGCACATAGCCTAACTGTAGTGTGAAAGACTATCTGAATAAAAGGCTCAGAAATTGGAAACTGAAGAGTGTTTAGTTTAGCTACTCTGTGTAGTAGATTCAAACGGTGGAGTCCTTGCACTAGTGAAGTCAATGGAGTTGTGCCACTGAGTTCAATAGGGTTATGATTTCACCCAGAGATTTTAAGACCAGAAGGGACCATTATGATCACCCTGTGTAACCTCCTGCATCATGCAGACCATAGATTTCATCTAGTAATTCCTTCATGAAACCCAGAACTGCTTTTAACCCCTTTTCTGCCCCTCACAGGCTCCTAGCAGGAGGAAGGAACCCCAGCACCTGGGAAAATTCAGTGCTGCAAGCAGGGACCGGGAAAGCTAGAGAGAGCTCCGGGTGGGCTGCTAGGGCCTGCAGGCTGAGGCCCTGAGGTAAGGGCAGAACAGGGTGCTGGAGCCCCATGGGAAGTGGCCCTGGGACTAAGGACTGTAATTGCCACTGAGGTAGTGGCTGGGTGGAGATTGCAGGTCCCCCAGAGTGTAGCAGAGTCAGAGGGCAGTGTTACTGAAGAGGACCCTGCAGTACTGAGAATGGTGGATCCTGAAATGAAAGGGATGGTGGCGAGGCACCACCAGAAGAAGGCACCCTGGCGAGTAGAACTAATTCCTATGATAGCTGACAGGAGACGCCAGAGTGGTGAGTCCCACCCCATCAAAACATCTTTTTGAAAGACATCCAATTTTCATTTAAAGACTTCAAGTGATGGAGAATCTATCATGTCCCTAGATAAATTTTCCCAGTAACTAATTATCCTCAAATGTTTTACATTTGCACTTTATTTCTAATCTGAATGTATCTACCTTCAGCAATCAACCATTGGATCATGTTATGCCTTTGCATGGTACAGTGAAGAGTGCTCCACTAACAGAAATCTCCCCAGACATAGACCATGATTAAGTCACCTCTTAATAATCTTCTCTTGGATAAATGAAATAGACTGAGCTTCTCTAGCCTCTCACTGTAAAATATGCTGTTGCCTGCGAATGGGCCTGATTCTCATTTACACAGAACTCTTTTGTATAGCTCTGAAAATGTAAATGAATAAGAATAGCTATCAGCCACCTTTCTGTTTATTTAGTCTATTTGTAATACTGATGCAAACCTACTGTACAGATTCCCATTGGCCTATAGGAAGCACTTGTGTTATCATTTTATTCAGGAATGCAGTAGAATTCAATGGAATTCACTTCCCAGGGAAAGAAGTCTCCAGCTGGAGATGCAGAATATTAAGGCTCCAGAAATGTAGCATCATGTAAGGAATCTGGGCCTTCTGGAGAGCAAGTCTCTGGGCAAACTAAGGTCCACAGCAGGCCTGTCGTGGGCTACCGGATTGGCTTTGCTGCCTGAGTCTTTGGAAGACGCAGCAGACAGGCTCTTAAGACCAGCAGAAGCAGTTCAGTAGGGATGCTTGGGGATATAAATGTTCCGTTACTAAAACAAAGGGAATGATCTTCACTAGAAAAGTTTACAGAACAGTGTAATTGTTGGAGAACAGGCACATGTAGTTAGCAGTTTGAAGTTTCTGCGTGAATTGTTTGATAATAAACTAACTTGGAAGGGCCCTATACAAAGTATTAAAAAAAAATAAAGGTAGGATTGATCTGCTTAAAAGTATTGCTGGGATCAACTGGGGAGCAGTTAAGAAAGTGCGGATGATGCAATATAGAGCATTAATAAGTTCAGTTATAGATTATGGGTGTCAAGTCATTTGTTCTGCATCTGGATTGGATCTCAAAAAATTAGATTCAATTCGAGCTCAAGCGCTACAAATTACAGGTGGTGCATTTCTTACAACACCTCTGTGTGTAATGCAGGTAACTATTGGAGAACTGCCTACTAACTGAAGAATGAAAATGTTAGACGTGACATTTTGGGCTAAATTTGAGGGAAGTAGTGCAGATAAGAGTACTAGACAAATGTATGAGGAATGTTGGGAATTAAATGGACTAAATGTAGCCTGACACAATAAACTCCCTCGTTATTCGGGTTAAAATATGGGTAAAGAGTTAAGTAAAAAGGGAGGACTGGAAGAGATTAAAATCTCTAGTTATGGGACAGTAAATTATATCTGGAAAATCATCTCTCTGTAGGGTCACCAGATAGCAAGTGTAAAAAATTGAGACATGGCGTGTGGGGGTAATAGGTGCCTATATAAGAAAAAGCCTCCAAGATCAGGACTGTCTCTATAAAATCGGGACATCTGGTCACCCTCTCTCTCTGGCTATGGATTTAGAATTTTATAATAAAATAAAGGGAAAGAAAGTCATCCTATAGGATGGATAAACTTTGAGTTAATATGTGGTAAATAGAGTCACCACTGCCAACTACATACTGACAGTTCTAAAAATGAAAAATCTGGTACTGTAGGGACAGCCTTTGGCATACCTGAGATGTAACTTAAGAAATCTAAAAGGATATCTAATTTTGTAGCCACCATGACAGCTGAATTGGTGGGAATAATGTTAGTACTGAACTGGATAAAGGATGTATGGCCTACGGCAGCTGTTATCTTTTTGGATTAGCTATCAGGATTATCGGCAATCAGAAAGCAGAAGCAATCTGAGAAATGACTAATTGTTTTTGAGAACAGAGTTAGTATGCTCAGGTGTGAACATAATACTATGGCATACTATAGCATGGATTCCAGCACACGTTAGGATATTTGTTAATGAAATGGCAGATAAGAACGTGAAAAATGCTTTAAAAATGAAGAAATTGATATAAAAATTCCTTTGAGTGGGCAGGAATTAAAAAGTTTAGTTAAAAAAAAAAAGGGAATGGCAGGAAATGTGAACCAAGGGAAAAAGAGAAAGTAGATTCAATGATGCACGCCCCGAAATAGAGGATAATGTGATACTCCAAGGTTCTGTGAGGATCAATGAAGTGCTCATATTTATAATGTTAACTGGCCACTGATTATAACAACAATTTATATTTATTGAGTAGACACAGAGATGGGGTGTGTAACATAAGAGAGGTTAAAGAAAAAGTTGATCACCTACTATGGGAGTGTTCCCAGGAAAGACAGACTCTTTATGAAGAGCTTAGATGCTTTAAGGAGACAGACTATACAATGAGATGAGGGATTTAGGGAGAGTATCAGGGAAGTGGGATAACATGAAAAAGGCTCTCCTCTGTTATTTTAAGAATGCAGAGCAGGGTAAGAGTGTAGTGGCATGGATGTACAAGGAATATGGTAAGTGGTGTTTATAGATTCAATAGATGAGTCTGCTTCACCATAAAAAATAATAATCAGCAGCAGTTCAGGGGCTGCTCAAAGCATCTGCCCACAGCTGAGCTATCTCCTGTGCCGGCTTTGGACCCAGGCCTGCACCTGCCTTGGACGCAGCTTTGCCTCACTCCAGGTAACCTGGTCCTGATCCTCGTCTCCGATTCCTGACTTCTGACCCTCGGCTCTGGCACCTGGCCTCTGGCTCAGATTTCTGACTTTGGCTCTGACCCTGGGCTCTGGTTCTGATCCTTGGCTCCAATTTCTGACTCTTGCTCTAACCACTGGGCCGGACTGCCCGGGTCCTGGTCTCACACACATTGTAATTGGTTGCACATACACACATTAGCAATGCTATGTAGCATGTCGTTGGACTCTTCCTGTACTGAATTATAGAAGGTTAGGGTTGGAAGAGACCTCAGGTCACACAGTTGCCAACTTTCACAATAAGCCAAAAATCAAGCTAATCCCATTTCAAAACAAGGCCAAAACAAGCCAATTTCTAAGAACCCCAACACTCTGTGTGACTAGATTCCCCCCCGGCGTGCAGTCTGGGACTGTGGTGGGCCCTCTGAGCACCCCTGACTCTCCCTTGCTTGCCCTGTGCCTCTGTTTGTCAGGAGCTGATCAAAAAAAGAAGTAACAAGCTACAAGCCAAAAACTAGCCAACAAATAATTCACAAGCCAATTAAGCCAAAAACAAACCCATCTTCTGTGTTTTTTTTCTGCAGGTTTGGCATGTCTGCCTCAGGAGGTTATCTATTCCAACCCTCTGCTCAAAGCAGGACCAACCCCAATTAAATCATCCCAGCCAGGGCTTTGTCAAGCCAGGCCTTAGAAACCTTCAAGGATGGAGATTCCACCACCTCCCTAGGTAGCCTAGTCCAGTGCTTCACCACCCTCCTAGTGAAATAATTTTTCCTAATATCCAACCTAGACCTCCCCCACTGCAACTTGAGACCATTGCTCCTTGTTGTGTCATCTGCTACCACTGAGATCAGCCAAGCTCCATCCTCTTTGGAATCCCTTCAGGTAGTTGAACGCTGCTATCAAATCCCCCCTCACTTTCTCTTCTGCGGACTAAAGAAGCCGAGTTCCCTCAGCCTCGCCTCGTAAGCCATGTGCCCCAGCCCCCTAATCATTTTCATTGCCCTCCATTGAATCATAGAATCATAGAATCATAGAATATCAGGGTTGGAAGGGACCCCTGAAGGTCATCTAGTCCAACCCCCTGCTCGAAGCAGGACCAATTCCCAGTTAAATCATCCCAGCCAGGGCTTTGTCAAGCCTGACCTTAAAAACTTCCAAGGAAGGAGATTCCACCACCTCCCTAGGCAACGCATTCCAGTGTTTCACCACCCTCTTAGTGAAAAAGTTTTTCCTAATATCCAATCTAAACCTCCCCCACTGCAACTTGAAGCCATTACTCCTCGTTCTGTCATCTGCTACCATTGAGAACAGTCTAGAGCCATCCTCTTTGGAACCCCCTTTCAGGTAGTTGAAAGCAGCTATCAAATCCCCCCTCATTCTTCTCTTCTGCAGGCTAAACAATCCCAGCTCCCTCAGCCTCTCCTCATAAGTCATGTGTTCTAGACCCCTAATCATTTTTGTTGCCCTTCGCTGGACTCTCTCCAATTTATCCACATCCTTCTTGTAGTGTGGGGCCCAAAACTGGACACAGTACTCCAGATGAGGCCTCACCAATGTCGAATAGAGGGGGACGATCACGTCCCTCGATCTGCTCGCTATGCCCCTACGTATACATCCCAAAATGCCATTGGCCTTCTTGGCAACAAGGGCACACTGCTGACTCATATCCAGCTTCTCGTCCACTGTCACCCCTAGGTCCTTTTCCGCAGAACTGCTGCCTAGCCATTCGGTCCCTAGTCTGTAGCGGTGCATTGGATTCTTCCGTCCTAAGTGCAGGACCCTGCACTTATCCTTATTGAACCTCATCAGATTTCTTTTGGCCCAATCCTCCAATTTGTCTAGGTCCTTCTGTATCCTATCCCTCCCCTCCAGCGTATCTACCACTCCTCCCAGTTTAGTATCGTCCGCAAATTTGCTGAGAGTGCAATCCACACCATCCTCCAGATCATTTATGAAGATATTGAACAAAACCGGCCCCAGGACCGACCCCTGGGGCACTCCACTTGACACCGGCTGCCAACTAGACATGGAGCCATTGATCACTACCCGTTGAGCCCGACAATCTAGCCAGCTTTCTACCCACCCTATAGTGCATTCATCCAGCCCATACTTCCTTAACTTGCTGACAAGAATACTGTGGGAGACCGTGTCAAAAGCTTTGCTAAAGTCAAGAAACAATACATCCACTGCTTTCCCTTCATCCACAGAACCAGTAATCTCATGATAAAAGGCGATTAGATTAGTCAGGCATGACCTTCCCTTGGTGAATCCATGCTGGCTGGATTGGATTCTCTCCAATTTGTCCAGATCCTTTCTGTAGTGTGGGGGGGCCCAAAACTGGACTCTTTAAAGAGGAATCTCAATGGAGAAAAAACACCAGAAATACTGAAAGCATTTATTGTAACCGAGAATCAAGATGTGTTCAGATTAAAGACAAGCCTTGCTTCTTATGCAAACGACCCAACTCCCAGTTTCTAAACCTTGCAGTTTGCTTGGTACCAGGCTAATTGAATGTTCTTCCAGGGAACTCATGATGGCACAAGGTGTCAAGGACATAACAGAACTAAGTAGTATTATTTTGAACTGAAACTGCAGAGGAGCAAAAGGCAACTGTGTAAGAACTTGGCCAAGTCATTACTAAATCTCTTGGTTTATCTGGTATTCCTTCAATGTTAACATTAATTATGGTCAGCTATTATGGTAGGAATATGGATGCAATATGTAAATCTTTGGGATTGTGAAAGTAATTTAGCCTTGATTAACATTCTCTTATAAAGACATGTTACTGAAACCTTTTTCTCTTAAACATGAAATTCAAGATCTTACATTAAACTACATAACTTGTAAAGTCTGTTTTTTGTTGACTGTTTCTTCTGTGCTTTGATATTAATTCCATACAGTATTTTCAAATGTATTTTATAGAACTAATTTTTTTTTAAACAAAACAATGAACAAGAGGAGGCTTACAGGAACATTAATACATCTGTCTGTGTCTGTAGGGATCATTTCAATATTTATTCAAAAACTAGCATTTTTATACAATCAACTCTAAATCTTAGCTGTCAAGCAGGAGATAAACAAGAGATAGTTTGAAATGTAACAGACCTTTTTATAATCTCATGCCTTGTAACAAAGAAGATGTAAATCTAAACTGTACGGATTTACTACATGAGTTTTACACACAGTCAGACACACACACTATAATTATAGGTACCCCTATATTTAGGTTGCCTAACATTTTCCATTACAAAAGTGAGATTTTTGTGACCTTTCTTTTGAGAAGCTCTAAAGGGGGAAGTCCTCAGGCTAGAGAAATACCTTTTCTTTGTTCCCTTAAATCCTGCTCAGGTATGGCAGAGATAAAGTTTTGAAAAATCACCATTTTCCTTTTCTTTCTTGTGTTCCTGGGGAAAGATTTGATAGCATGCCAAGCACAGAACTGAATGGTAATATGCTAAAGGGCTGGGCCCACATTGCTGCTAAAGCAGCAGTTGCACACACTGCACTAGGAGGCCCAAGAGCTGACAGCCTCGCCAGAAGAGGTGAGTAGAGAACTGGACTGTGCTCCTTGTGACTCCACCCCAAGCCCAGTGGCACATTGCCCTCTTTGGGGCCCCATATAAGGAAAGAGCTCCCCTCACCTTCTGTGGGGTCAGGGGAGGAGAATGAGAGCAGGTTTTCCCCTCACCACCCTGCTTTGGACCTAGTGTAACTCACACACCTCCTGGGTGTGGTGTTCTGTCCCATCTGATGATACCAAGACCACTTAGAGAGAGAGATAAAATGAGTCTGCTCTAGAGCCTTAGCTAACAGCCAGTTAGTTGGCTTTTAGCTCATGCGGTAGAGGCTCATGCACTAAGCTTCAGAGATCCCAGGCTGGATCCCGCCCACCAACAACCAGGGTCTGTCAGCGTTACTTGCCCTAGTGACCCATTCCCTAGCCTAGAGAACAATCTTTTCCTCTTCCAAGCCGTTGTACCTAATCCTGTAGCTCAAATGGTAAAAGTCTGTTCTTCAGGTTCAAACCCTGATGATGATACATGACAGTAGTTTAAAATAATATATTTCTCTTTTTACCTACATGCTAAAAACATTATTTAGTTTGTGTGGGTAAACACTTGAGAGTTAGGAAATGCCAGATTTACAACTGCTCAAGCAATCTTGATTCTGTCCCCTTGTGTATGCATGATGCAGCTTTTAGTTACAGGATCCCATGCTAGGTTGTTTGTTTGTTTTTTTTTTTACACAGGACCCCTCTCTCATTTGGTTCACAAATTGGATACCCAAGGAGGCAGATTTACGATTGAATGGGAAACTATAATTAGGGCATTTTCTAATTTCTGAGTGCTTGTAACAGATATTGTATTTGCATATGTATCAGATGACAAACTTGTTACACATGTTAAGCAAAGTGAATTGCTCAAAGTTAGGAAATGCTGGAATTAAGGTTGATTGTAGCAACTTAGTACTATCTCCCTATTTTTTTTGTCCGTAGAACTGCTTCAAGGGGATCAGATTTAATGACTACCAGATCCTGATGCCCAACTCACACTGAATAGTAGCTTATTCCATGAAGACTCTGGAGTTACTATATGCACTAAGAAAGGGGCAGTGCATAGTTACAATGCCCCCAGAGCAGACTGGGAACAGTGCTCAGAGAAACAAACCATTTGGTCCCTGATACCCTTTGAGCAAGAAGCAATGTCTATATGTACAGTGCTGCAGGGGCACAGCTGTACCGATGCAGTGCATCTGGTGAAGACACTCTGTGCTGATGGGAGAGAGCTCACCTGCTAATAAAACTATCTCCGCGAGCAGCAGAAACTATGCTGGTGGGAGAAACTCTCCTGCCGACATAGCGCTTTGCACATGAGTGCTTATGTCAGTGTAACTTACATCACTTGGGGAGTGGAATATTCACACCCCTGAGCGACCTATGTTTTGCCGACATAGGCTGTAGTGCAGACATAGCCTTAGACAGAAGTAAGATGCACTAGTCCTTTACCTGGCACAGATTATACTTTCTCCCTACTCTTTGGCTCAGCTGTGTCTCCCATCATGTTGGGGTGACTGAGGAGTTGAAGTCAACCTTTGGCCACCCATACACCTGTGCGGAAGCAGAAATTGCTGCCCTATGGAGGCTGCTCTCCCACCCAGAGCCAGCCTTGCTTAGCCAGGTTTTTTTCCTCTTCTGCTTGGCCATGCTGAGGGGGTTATGAAACTGTTTTCTGCCCTAGCCAGCAAAACACCTAGGGCTGGCCCTCTTCCCACCCATTCACGGACCTGTGATAAAGATAGCTCAGGCAGGAGAGTAAGGGAGTACGTTACACACTTTTACTCCTCTCATACTTTTACTCATGCCACAGATCATGATTTGGCCCACTATGATTAAGTCGTTTAGAATCTTGTCCAGTTTAAGCACCCAAAATATACAAGATACAAAGTGAAGGCTGGAGTCATTAAGTAGCCGTGGTTTAGAATATTACTGTAGAACACGGTAATATAATTTAATGAGGGCTTCTCAAACTTGCTTCCCTCTGCAGAGGATTGTTTCCAATGTCTTTCCCCACGAGGCTGAGCCTGAACTATATCCTGGAGTAATCTGGAAACCTGACGTGAAACAAAGGGGGCATTATTTTGAAAATTAACATTTAACGTTAATTGTTCTTTCCAACATTAGTTTGGAAACAATTCCTCTGTGAAAATGGAAGGAGGGTAGAAAAGGTCATGTTCAAATGTAGGTTTAAAAAAAAAATAAAAAAGAAGCTCAGTTTCAGTTTACCACCTTGCCTCTGTCTTAAAGAAAGCAAATGACTACAAGCCCGTTTTGCATTAGAATCTTACAAGGAAGGTTATAATGGCCTCTACTGCACGACTGAAAAGAGAAATAACCAATTTACTCTTGTATGGTTCAGGGGAAAATAGCCTTGAGAAAAAGTTATTGATGTAGTGTATTTATGTAGGGTTATAAGACAGATTATGCCATCAGCAAATAAGGTCAAAGTAGCAGTGTGCATAACTGGTAAAAAGAGGTTGCTTAAGAAGGACAAGGGTTGCTTTAACTGCATATGAACCTTGAAATAAGCTAAGATGAAAAAATAAAAGGCTTCAGTGTAACTCTTTTGAAGACCTCAAAGCTATAAATTATATTTTATTTTATATGAATATTACAACAGATTTGGTAAAGGTAAAATTGAATGCCCAAGGAAATACATATGTTAACTCCTTTCTCCTCCCGATGAATTCACATCTGATTATTTCTAGTTAGATTGAGGGCCTCACCTAAAGTGATTGCAGCCAAAGGGTACACCCCTGCTGACTTTTAAAGGTTTGGGGTCAGGTCCTAATTGCAGAAGAATATGTTGCAATTTAATAATCTGCTCCTAGTCCTTACTCATGTAGTGCAACTGAAGTGAATGGCCTCGTCTACATTAGCAAGAGCATCTTTTGCTGACAAAGGGAGCAGCTGGACCAATCAATCAAATACATTTTACTAGATTGCATATGACATATGTCTTTTGCACCTACCAAAACAAAACTTACATAATCTAAAACACCAACATCCATATAACACATTAAAATGTCAATCAGAACATAAACACTCATCTTCAGCACAATGCTAAAAGGGCAAAAATTGCCACCGATTTGATTACTAGCGGGGATTGAGAAAATCCTAAAAACATTATTGTTTGAGATGGTGATAAAGATTTTTTTTTATACAAAAGAACATGCTCGCAGAAGCTGGAAAATTCTACAATCCTAAAGATAATGAAGTAGATCTTCCAACTCTCTAGATCTACTTGTGCAAAAACAAAGTTGTGAAGGAACTTTTCCACATCTACCTTTCAGGACAGCAGCTTCTATGATTTGGAATCTAACTGTGTATATGCCTTACATAAATGAGGACAAAGGGAGAAGCTGGACAGGTGCTTACCGCACCGTTTAATCACAAGAGTTTACAATGACAAACTGTTCAGTTCAGAGCAGGGAAGAACTGCATATTCTTTGAATGGTACTAAACGTGGGTTGTCATTGGCTACTTGTGCAGTTAAACCATGTTCTTCATTGGTTCTGCTCCACCCATTGCTGACACACATTTTTAGCAGTCGATACTTTTCCTAGTGTATGTGCCTTGTTCTGCAACATCCTGGACAAACATTATTGCATTAAGTTAAACCTTACTGAATTAAGTTTAAGTATCTTAGGAGTTTGTTGTATTAAAAATGCAAAATATATGTATTTATAGTGAGATTGGATGTAATTTCTCTGGGAGGGGAGCAAAGGGTATGAGCTGTATGGGTTATGCAGCATCAGGCAGTATTTCATACCCAAACTGTATAAAGGAGTGACTCACAGATTCCTGGGGGTGCTTCTTCTGAGCTATCAGCTGTTATGAATTTGTGATGACAGAAAATCCCATCTAAAGTTTGAAGGACTGTTTACCTGTCATGACCCTTGTTGGAGTTGGGGTGATCTCTGTCAAACTTATTAGCATGCATGTAGGTTATTTTATTGTTTTAATATGTTTTCTCTAATGCTTTCACCTTAAGAATAAATTTACTTGCTTAGAAAGGGCTGTGTGATAACTGATACCTACGGACAATTACACTGTTTATAGCAGTCTGACTTGCTGGGGAATTCACAACAGCTTGGAAAAAAAACGAGCCAGGAAGGAGGGAGTCACGGGTCTTTACCCAAGAAAGGTAACAGCTGAAGACTCAGGAGCAGGTGCTCTCATAGGGTCACAGAGTGGGGATACAGGTGCAGTTGCCCTGAATTGTGACATGTAGACAATGCTTATGAGACTAGTCATAGGAGTATGGATCACTCATAGAAGTAAGTTTGATATATCCACCTCTGTATTCACTCTGAGCTAGCGGATCTACATTCCAACTCGAGCTGCTAAAGAAAAAAAGTCTGCATGTTTATATTAGTTTGGTGAAGAATCTTAAACACACAAACAAAAGCAAAAAACAAAGAAAAAATAAAATAAAAATAAAATAAAATTAAAGCTGCCTTTTAATTGCAATTGGCATTGCTGGGATTTTTGAAATGTAAAACACTTAATCTAATGCAGTTTTAAAACAAACAATTAAAATTATTTTTTTTTAAATCCTGCATTCTTCTCTGTGATGCTTTTAAGCCCTTAAATATCACTGCAAGGGAAAAATATACCATCCTTTATTCATGATTATAAATTTCACTCTTCGGTCCCTGCTGGTTAATTGACAATTATGGCCATTTTCGTATGCTTTATACTGATTGTTTTTAGGTTCTCCAAACTTTACCGTGTAATGTCACCTTTTATTTGCTTAGTAGGCAATATGCTGCCACTACACTTCTGCCATCCCTAATGATGACTTGGAACGTTTGCTCTTCTGTTCTTGGTGCTGGTTTATGACGCATCTCCCTACATCAATTAAAAACCTACCCCGGGGAAAAGAAAAAAGACCTTTAGAATGGTCGGACTGAAAAGAGGACATGTTCTTTCCACTGGAGGCAATTGCTTCCAATGGAATCTTAGCCAAATTGTTTAGCTTCTGTTTGGGCCTAATTCCAATATAATTTACACCAGTTCTACAGTGATGTAACTCAGTTAACTTCAGTGGTGTTACTTCTGCTTTACACCCATGTAAGTGAAATCAGTATCTGACTCAGTCATGGTTCAGTCATCCATAAAGCAGATACAATAACATTTTGGAACTGGTAGGGAATTTTCTGTTGGAATATTTTCCGGACAGCAAATGCGTTTTCTGCAAAATCAAAATTTTTGTGGGAAAATTTCAATTTTACAGAAATTTTTAGATATTTTCCCCCCTGCTGAAAATCAAAATGAAATATTTTGTTTCAGGTGGGTTTGACTCAAAGTGAAATATTTTGGATTGTTGAACTGACTTAAAATACTTAACTTCAGATTGCCTCATGGCAGTTGCAATTTGGGCCTCCAGCAGTTGCAATTTGGGCCTCCATTTTCCTGTGGGCTAGGCTCCTTGACTGGACTATTTCCCATGATGCAAAAGTCTTCTTTCTGATGAAGTAGCATGGTGCACCATATGAGTTATGACTACAGATTGATGATGAGAGATGTATTCCAGCTAGGGAGAACAGGGTCATTAAGCAACCCACACTGCCATTTCTACAAGGCAATGCACCACCATGTGAAAATGCAGATTAATGTTGGACTAACTCAAAGGAACATTCCAGGTCAGTTAACAAAACTGAAATGAAACATTTCAATTTGGAAAATTTGAAGTCTTTCATTTTGATTAAACATTTTGTTGTAACGTTTTTGAACACTTCCAAATACTTTTTTTTTGGCAAATTTTTGTTCTGTGAAAAATTTTGCTGTTTCAGTTCAGGATTTGTGGTGAAAACAAATGTTGAAATATTGGAATTTCCCACAGGTCAATTCCCACCCCCCCCCCACTCTGCTCTAATATTTATGTATGTTACAGGGGCCTTAGGCAGCTCATCTATGGTTTGTAAAGCATTTTGAGATCTTTGGGTGAAAGAAACTTTAAAAAGAAATCATAGTATTTTAATTAGGCCTTTAATTAGGCCAAAAATACAATGAGCCTGATTCTCCCTTTCAGCTAAGCAGCCTTGAATTTGCTCTAACTTCTTGGCTGCAACAGCCCCCAGGAGCTGTTTTGCTAGTGAGAATAGCTGGAGCATTGACTATCCTGGCAATGCCTGCTCCTCCCGTCTTGCTCCCAGAACACCCAATGCACTTGAGACATAAGAACTACTTTAGTAGCTGTCCGCTGCCAAACATTCAGGTATTCCATGAAGGCCATTTCCAATCATTGACTAGCCCTTTTAGGCCACCAGAATGGAATAAAGAGGTTATATCACGATGGAGAATATGGCCCTCTGAATGAAAGAAAAGGCATTTTAGGTAGGAGATGGAATAGAGTCACTTAAACGGTCTGTGAGGAACACAGTTCAGTGTGTCTTGTGACATGCTGTTATACTGCTTTTTCTCTTCTGCAGTCCAGAGAGTGCCATGGAGACGCAGCCTAGCAATGTCAGGAAGAGTCCATAATCACTGCATAGCAACTGTACTGCATAAAATACCCTTCTGTCAAAGGATATTTCTACACAGACTGTAAGACCATGGAATGGGAAAAGTAATATTAAGCGAGCTCCATTTGACTTGTTTGCAGAAATCTATAATAAAAACACTAACATTTGCTGCCTGGAATGCTTTGTATTGATCTTGGGTTCAGGTTACCTGAAAATGGTACAACTTTTCACATCTCTGCAAAAGCTACAGGAGATGTTACCAGGGGCTCAAGTTGCTCTCTCTCTCTCTCTCTAAAGAAGAAAGGAATATTCCCATTTGAGCCGCGATACAAAAGTGAACATTTCCAAATTGCTATCTAGATTAGGAACTTGTATGGGCCCTATAGCAACAGTATCTGAACACCTCAAAATCTTTAATGTATTTATCCTCACAACAGGCTCATGAGCTAAGGAAGTGTCATTAGTGTAGGCCTGGCTTGACATGAGTAATTGGACATGGGTGAGGCATCATTTCTTGGGAGACAGGGTTAGGAAGGTAAATGGATCAGCAGGCTGGAAACAAAATGTCTGCAGCAGCTAAGATAAGGGGGAACACCCAGGGAACCATTTACAATGGACAAGATAACAATGGATAAGAAAAGTCAGGACCGTAAAGATGAGTAAGTCGGTCATGCATAGACAGAGCTTGCTGTACAGGGACTGGTTCCTACAAAGGAACCAAGCCAGTCCCAAAACATGTGTTTCGATGTATAGTGAATGTAATGTGTGAATATCTATACAGGGAGGGGCTTTCTGTGCAACTTTGGATGTGTGGTACGCCCTATACCCACCCCTTACACTTGACTCTGATCAACTCAGCATAGCTTTGCTGTATGCTCAATAAAGGAACCTGAGTGGTGAGACTGGAGTCAAACTGAGTTCTTGGGGAACCAAGAAGAAGAGGGCTTGGGGTAACCCCAACAATTATCACCATTTTGCAGATGGGGAACTGAGGCACAGAGGTTGCATTTGTCAAGTCCAGAGAGAAGGATGTTGCAATTATTGCGATGTGAGATGAAGAAAGCCTAGATGAGAATTTTAGTTGCCAGGATGGAGGCTGCATTTTAGAGACATTATGCAAAGAGAATCAGCAAGATTTAGACATGGCCTGGATGTGATGATCAAGAGAGAGGTTCAAGTTGAAGATGACAGACAGGTTATGGGTCTGAGTGAAAAGCAGCATGGTGGTCTTTTCCAGCATTAGAGAGACCTGAACCCAGGCTGGTGCCCTAACCAGTGGGCCATACTTCCCCTCATAAGTTGCTCTTCCTCTTCATCATGAACATCTGTTATGGCACACAGCAGTCTTTGATGTTATATTAGTCTTGATGAGATACTTGTGACTTTTTCCTTTTTTTTTTTTTTTTAAACACGTTCAAAGTAGTATTTTGGGTTCAGCACACAGGTCTAATAGCAGCAAAACCATTGACGTGCAAAGGATCTGAGCTCAACTTCCCAGCTCAGTTCTTTGCTCCAAAACCAAGAGGATCACTTCACTCTAACAATGGGCCACAGAAGGAACTCTTCCCACCCAGTAAGCCTTCCTGTGGATGCCTCACAAAGAATATGGACAATGGCTGCCTCTGTGAGTCATCAAAGCATGTAAGGGCATGTGATATGCTCATGTGACCCTGGACTCCATCTTGGGCCAGTAATTTTCCAGGCACCTGGGCTGCAAGCTTTGTTTGAGACAGCAAATTTCCAGGCACACACCGAGGATGTAAAAGATCACTGAGATCTCCATTTTTGCCTCTTTCCTGCTCTGATTCTCTGGACTGTGGATTTAGAACTGTCAAGGTTCCTCCCCCACTCTGAACTCTAGGGTACAGATGTGGGGACCTGCATGAAAAACCTCCTAAGCTTATCTTTACCAGCTTAGGTCAAAACTTCCCCAAGGTACAAAATATTCCCCCCGTTGTCCTTGGACTGGCCACTACCACCACCAAACTAATACTGGTTACTGGGGAAGAGCTGTTTGGACGCGTCCTTCCCCCCAAAATACTTCCCAAAACCTTGCACCCCACTTCCTGGACAAGGTTTGGTAAAAAGCCTCACCAATTTGCCTAGGTGACTACAGACCCAGACCCTTGGATCTTAAGAACAATGAATAATCCTCCCAACACTTGCACCCCCCCTTTCCTGGGAAATGTTGGATAAAAAGCCTCACCAATTTGCATAGGTGACCACAGACCCAAACCCTTGGATCTGAGAACAATGAAAAAGCATTCAGTTTTTTACAAGAAGACTTTTAATAAAAAATAGAAGTAAATAGAAATAAAGAAATCCCCCCTGTAAAATCAGGATGGTAGATATCTTACAGGGTAATTAGATTCAAAAACATAGAGAACCCCTCTAGGCAAAACCTTAAGTTACAAAAAAGATACACAGACAGAAATAGTTATTCTATTCAGCACAATTCTTTTCTCAGCCATTTAAAGAAATCATAATCTAACACATACCTAGCTAGATTACTTACTAAAAGTTCTAAGACTCCATTCCTGGTCTATCCCTGGCAAAGACCAGCATACAGACAGACACAGACCCTTTGTTTCTCTCCCTCCTCCCAGCTTTTGAAAGTATCTTGTCTCCTCATTGGTCATTTTGGTCAGGTGCCAGCGAGGTTACCTTTAGCTTCTTAACCCTTTACAGGTGAGAGGAGCTTTCCCCTGGCCAGGAGGGATTTCAAAGGGGTTTACCCTTCCCTTTATATTTATGACAAGAACTAAAAGGAGAATTTTGAACTCTGGACGGAGGACCTTCCAATCTTTTGGAAGTTACCAGAGAGACTTTTGCAAGCCAGCAGTTTATTCCATCACTGCTATGATCCTGACCTATGAACACTGAAAAATCACTTGTATATGTATGATCTATTCACAATTTATAACGCTCTTCTTTGTATTATTAAACTTTTAGTTTTAGTGTCTAAATGATTGGCATCAGCGTGATTACTGGGTAAAATCTGACTTCTATATAGACCTGGCTAAGTGGCTGATTCCTTGGGATTAGAAGGACCTGGTATTTGATTAAACTGGTTTTCAATAACCACTCACCATAAAGTTTTGTGTCTGGGTCATGAGCCAAGAGTGGAATGTCTAAGGAGACTCTTGTTGACTTCTTGTTATCCAGTGTGGTGAGACAGAAGTTACTTTTGTTACTGGCTTGGTATAATCTAATGCAGTGGCTCTCAACCTTTCAGACTACTGTACCCCTTTCAGGAGTCTGATTTGTCTTATATACCCCCAAGTTTCACCTCACTTAAACGACTTGCTTTCAAAATCAGACATAAAAATACAAAAATGTCACAGCGTACTATTACTGAAAAATTGCTGACTTTCTCATTTTTACTATCCAGTAAATCAACTGGAATATAAATATTGCACTTACATCTCAGTGTAGTGTATATAGAGCAGTATAAACAAGTCACTGTCTGTATGAAATGTCAATTTGTACTGAATTCACTAGTGCTTTTTTTTTTTTTGGTCACCTGTTGTAAAACTAGGCAATTATCTACATGAGTTGATGTACCCCCTGGAAGATCTCTGTGTATCCCCAGGGTTACATGACTCCTGGCTGAGAACCACTGATCTAATGATAAAATAACCACCAGTTTAGGGTGAGTTTGCCTTATTTCTCAGCGGTCTGCCCTGAATTTGGCATCCACGGCTGTGACCCACTGAGGCCTGGTGACCACTTCTGACAGGTGCTTATACTAGGGGTTCCAGTACAGGCACTTTTCAGTCAGAGGGAAGTTTGCTGAAAAGGGAACCCCAGTAAGTATTTATGGGGGGGGGGGTAGGAGAGGAGTCTGAATTCAAGACTACATCTAACTTCACAGTTGGTACCGTAATGAGCTGAGACAAAACTCTGAACACACACTGCACTTCAAATGTTGGTAAACGTCCACTGTCGATCTAAACTTTGCAGCTCAGTCCCATCTCTCTTTGTGACAAATGAGATTATTAATTCTCAGATTCAGGTCCCAGCAGAGAGTAAGCCTGCTGACATCCACAGTTATGTCAGTGTGAAGCTGCTGGAAGGAGGAGGGGAATCTTGTTCAAATCAGTGGCCCCATCTTTTAGGAGATTTCAGGCTAGCAACGATGCAAAGCACACGGTTGGTGGTGGGTCATGCCATCAGGATACAGGGTATCATCACTTCATTACATAGTGTCATCATGATGCAACACAGCATTATTATGCTATGATGTCATGTCACAATGTGTGAATGTAGCACTGTCCATTACTGTGGGTCTGCGACAGTTGCAAATGAAGTTAGGAAAGCAGGTGGTTCCTTTACAATTTCAATTCCTACCTTCCCAGTGCCAGACTTGACAAGCTTAGTTATGGGTGGAATCCAGTACTGCAATGTGAGGCACTGGCTACTGTGTATGTTACCTGGTGCATTAGACCTGCTCAGCTGCGTGGCATAGGTTTTATACTGCTAAGAGTACTGGGACTCTCCTTCAGTTCAAGTGGAAGGATCTTGTACTTTTGGAAAAAGGGGATGTGAGTTTAATGTAGCAGAGAAATGCATAACAATAACCAATTGCTGGAACTTAAAACCAGACAAATTCAAGTTAGAAAGAAAGCACAAATTTTTAACGGTGAGGGTGTGACTAACCACTGGAACAAACTCCCAAGGGAAGTGGTGAATTTTTCATCTCTTGGAGTCTTTGAATCATGACTGGATGTCTTTCTGGAAGATCTATTGTAGTGAAAAACAAGTTATTGGGCTCAATAGAAAGGTAGCAGGGAAAATTCTATGGACTGTGTTATACAGGAGGTAAGACTCGATGATTTAATGATTCCCTTCTGGTTTTAAAAATCTTTGACTCTATTAGTTCTATCCCTGCTTCTGCTGTAAAGTTTCAATTAGCCATGGTGTGCAGCACAGTGACAATCATCAAGCCAAAGATGACCACTGATCAGCTGCCATAGAAATCAGTCCCATTTTAATGCAAAACAACAAATTGAGAATAAAGTGAAATGATATAGCAGGTGGCTCCAAAATCAACCCAAAAATGTGAGAACAATGGAGTGAGAAAAGGAAAGCTGAGATCCGGGCTTCATATGTTGCCCAAGAAGCAAACCAGCATCTCAGAGATCTTTCTCCCTGGAGTGATGGGTTTCAATTTCCACCAAGCTTTGAGAAATGATTCAGTAAAATAGCAGCTGCACAATACTTCCAACTCCTGTGAGACTGAGCTAGGTCCCAGTGTAACCCCCCTGGATTGGTGAAGAGAGAAAGTGATAATTAAAAAAGAATGTGGGAAAGCAACGGGCGTCTTGCTGAAATGTGACCTGATGTTTGGGGGGAAGAGGGGATAGGTGCATTAATGGACAGCATATAAAATAATAACAATAATGATAATAATGATCTCTTCATTTCATCAGAAGGTGCACTTAAAAGGAGCACTCTCATCCATAATTAAACAGAATGCTTTACATCTAATGCCACTTTCCAATATTAATTAGCACAGATCTAAAACCTGCTCCTTGAAGAAGCCCTTTAAATGATGCAACAAGCCATTGTGATTCAAGACCTTTCATTTTCATGCTATAATTTTTAAAAAGTGTTTACACTGTGTTCAGTGCCTTGTGTTGCCAGAAAGAGTCAGAGCATCAGCTCATGGCTGTGCAATTTGCCCACAGAATTTAAGCAGGGGACAGTCATTCTGAATTTTAAAAAATAATAATAATGAGCTGTCAGAATTAAGAGAGACCTTAAGAGATTCTTTGATCAGATCAACATTAAATGCAGAATAGGAAAAAACACAGAGCCAATAAATATTTTAATTATAGAATCATAGAACTTGAAGGGACCTTGAGAGGTCATCTAATCCAGTCTCCTGCACTATGGCAGGACTAAGTATTATCTAGGACATCCCTGACAGGTTTTTTGTCTAACCTGCTCTTAAAAAACTCCAGTGATGGAGATTCCACAACCTCCCTTGGCAATTTATACCAGTGCTTAATTACCTCACAGTTAGGAAGTTTTTTCTAATGCCCAACCTAAACTGCCCTTGCTGCAATTTAAGCCTATTGCTTCTTGTGCTATCCTGAGAGGTTGAGGGGAACAATTTTTTTCCCTCCTCCTTGTAACCACGTTTTATGTACTGTACTTGAAAACTGTTATCATGTCCCCTCTCAGTCTTCTCTTCTCCAGACTAAGCAAACCCAGTTTTTTCAATCTTCCCTCATAGGTCATGTTTTCTAGACCTTTAATCATTTTTGTTGCTCTTCTCTGGACTTTCTCCAAGTTGTCCACCTCTTTCCTGAAATGTAGCACCCAGAACTGGACACAATACTGCAGCTGAGGCCTAATCAGTGCAGAGCAGAGCAGAGCAGAGCAGAGCAGAAGAATTACTTCTCATGTCTTGCTTACAATGTCCTGCTAATACATCCCAGAATGATGTTTGGTTTTTTTGCAGCAATGTTACACTTGACTCATATTTAGCTTGTGATTCACTATGACCACAAATCCCTTTCCAGAGTCCTCCTTTCTAGGCAGCTATTTCCCATTTTGTATATGTGCAACTGCTTGTTCCTTCTTAAGCGGAGTACTTTGCATTTGTCCTTACTGAATTTTTAAATTTTTAAAATTCTGTTTACTTCAGACCATTTCTCCAGTTTATCCAGATCATTTTGAATCTTAATCCTATCCTTCAAAGGCCTGGCTACCCCTCCCAGAGTGGTATCATCTGCAAACTTTATAAATGTACTCTCTGTGCTATTATCTAAATAATTGATGAAGATATTGAACAGAAGCAGACCCAGAACAGATCCCTGCGGGACCCCACTTAATATGCCCTTCCAGCTTGACTGTGAACCACTGATAATTACTCTCTGGGAACGATTTGCCAACAAGTTATGCACTCACCTTACAGTAGCTCCATCTAGGTTGTATTTCCCTTGTTTGTTTATGAGAAAGTCATGCGAGATAGTATCAAAAGTCTTACTGAAGTCAAGATATACCACATCTACCACTTCCCGCCATCCACAGGGCTTGTTGCCCTGTGAAAGAAAGCTATTAGGTTGATTTGACACGATTTGTTCTTGACAAATTCATGCTGACTGTTATTTATCACCCTATTATCTTCTAGGTGTTTGCAAATTGATTGCTTAATTATTTGCTCCATTGTCTTTCTGGATACTGAAGTTAAGATGACGGGTCTGTAATTTCCTGAGTTGTCCTTATTTCCCTTTTTATAGATTGGCACTATATTTGCCCTTTTCCAGTCCTCATGGAAGACAGGAGAGATTCTAGACTTTTCAGAGATAATCAGCAATGGCTCAGGTATCTCCTCAGCCAGCTCCTTGAGTATTCTACGATATATTTCATCAGGCCCTGGTGACTTGAAGACATCTAACTCATCAAAATAATTTTTGAATTGTTCTTTCCCTATTTTAGCCTCTGATCCTACCTCATTTTCACTGGCATTCACTAGTTAGAGGCAATGTGGAAGAGTTTTTGCTCTACTGGAAGGAAATCTGGTCTTTTGATGTACAACATAACCAGACAGTGGACTGGATTAGAACTTGAGAGAAAAATTTAAAAACCACACAGTAGAGGAATATGCAGTATCATCAAAGAAAGAAATAGATGAGGTACTGAGAGGAATGAAAAATTGGAAAGCACCCAGACCAGGTGGGATGCATGAATTCTACCTGAAACACCGAACATCTCTCCATGATTGCTTACTTGAACAACTTGATAAATGTCTGAAAAATGACAGGTTTCAGAGTAACAGCCGTGTTAGTCTGTATTCGCAGAAAGAAAAGGAGTACTTGTGGCACCTTAGAGACTAACCAATTTATTTGAGCATAAGCTTTCGTGAGCTACAGCTCACTTCATAGGATGCATACTGTGGAAAGTACAGAAGATATTCTTGTACACACAAAAAGAAAAGGAGTACCTGTGGCACCTTAGAGACTAACCAATTTATTTGAGCATAAGCTTTCGTGAGCTACAGCTCACTTCATCGGATGCATCGGACTAACATGGCTGTTACTCTGAAACCTGTCATTATACACACAAACCATGAAAAAATGGGTGTTTACCACTACAAAAGGTTTTCTTTCCCCCCACACCCCACTCTCCTGCTGGTAATAGCTTATCTAAAGTGATCACTCTCCTTACAATGTGTATGATAATCAAGTTGGGCCATTTCCAGCACAAATCCAGGTTTTCTCCCCCCCCCCACAAACCCACTCTCCTGTTGGTAATAGCTTATCTAAAGTGATCACTCTCCTTACCAACAGGAGAGTGGGTTTGTGGGTTTGTAATATGTGGGTGATACCAGCAGTACAGTACACTGCCAAAGTGCTCAAGTGGAATCAAGAAGAGAAGAAACAACCTGTCATCCAAACAAGAAAGTTCCTGGAGATACATAGAGTAATGAATATCAATCAAAATGTGGACAGGATATACATCTAAAGATGCTATGGAGGAAAAGGTCTTCTATCCATGCAGGAAGCAATTGACAATGAAGAATATAACATCAAAATATATTAGGAGTCAGCCAACATGAAAAATTATCTGGTCAAGATAACAAGTGATGGCCAAGTGTGCATCCCAACCGAAGAAAGCATAAAGGAAAGGAAATCATCCAAGGAAGACTTCAAAGATTTACATAGAAATCAGTGCATAGACACTGGTGGAGAGAGATCAAACTCATTACTGATTGAAAATTAACAAACTCATGGCTTGTAATACGATATCACAAAAGATAGCCTCATTATGAGTGCACAACAGCAGTCCTTAAGTCCTATGTTCAAAACAAAAATTGACCGACAGATCTGCTCCCCGAACTACAGAATGTGTTACGAAAAGGAAAAGATGGTAGAATATGTGTTGTGTGTCTGCAGGGCCTGACTGGGAGAGAACATACGAACAGCCACAATGTGGTTGCCAAGTGTCTGCACTGGAGCCTCTGTGGCCAGAACTGATTTAAACACACCATGTGGTATGACAGCCACTGAACTGAAAGGACTCTAGAGAATGAAGAAGCTAAGATTTGATGGAATTAAATTATTAAATTATTAATAATTAAATCATTAAATTATTATAGGCCAAATGGTGTAGGCAAACAGGACATAGTAGTTATAGGGGAAAAAAGACCAATAGACCATGTTAATTGATATTGCCATACCATCAGACAAACATAACAAAGAAACAAGAAAAGAAATGAGCGAAGTATGAAGGACTCTGCCACAAAGTGGATCAGTTATGTAAAACTAGGACAAAAATGATCCCTGTGATTTATTGGATCACCTGGCATGATCCTTAAGGGTATGAATGAGCAGCTCAAAGCATTAACAGTGCAAGACAGCATAATCACTGACCACCAGAAGACAACGCTCTTAAGTATTGAGAGAACTTAAAGGAAAGTCAAGAATGAGTACAGGAGTTCTCCGGAAGGTTATCACCATAATGTACTACTGATAGATAATAATAATAATAAATACAAACTGTATTACACTGGAGGGAAAAAGCCCCAGTAATTACACAAGTTAGTCTGCGGAATAGGCCAGAAATGGAAGAAAACTATAGAACCCAATGAAAATGGCAGGGAGATTTAGGGAAGCAGAATTCAATAAACTAAGATGCAACCCAGCCAGGACAGCTCGGCCAGGGCTAACACCTCAATCTTGCAACGTCTACTCACACAAACAGTCCTGTTAATTTCACAACTTGGCCCGGCAGTTTTATGTATTCCTCATACACAGTTTTATCCCGTCATCCTCCATCCGTCCCTTAGTTTAAAACTAAAGCACACACATTATTTCACAATAAATTACTATAAGGTTATTAACTCTATTGTTTAGATAGAATGGAAGTAGCAATACGGATAATAGTAAGTCTGGTGGCTGAAATCTTATATTTCCCCAAAGACCGTGTTCAAATGCTCCCTCCCTTATTTTTCAGTCTTTCTAAACTCTCTAGAGAAGGTAAGAGACCTCCTAGCTTGAGAGTCTGTTTTGTTCCACAACATCACTAGCAGCTTGGGCTTAAGTCCAGATGGCTGGCACTTATCATTGTTGTTTCTCATTACTTGTCCACTCTACTTTGCCAAGTGCCAGGAAGGACCCAACACAGGAACCATGCTGAAGAGTTTTTATCTTCTCACCTGACAATGTTTTTCTCTCAATGCCATTCTTGGCAGGTCTTCACTAACTCTTCCAATTTAGGCAGGAAGCGTTCTGCCATAGCAAGACAGCATTCATTGTTACTGAATTTTCCAGTCATTCTTTTTTTCCTTTCTCTCACTCTCTTAAAGATATGGTGAAATGGCACCTTGCACTTATAGAACTGGATTGTCTGGTTGTATCCTGCCTCTGCGCAGCTCTGACAGCATATGGGGGAAGGAAACTGGCCAGATTTCACCAGCTGAAAATTCCCCTTGCACGGGGGAGTCTTCAGTTGCCTACAAACAATGAAGCCTGCTAATATACCATCAATCCTGGCTAGTTCTAGAGTAAGGGGAATGCTGGGACTTGACCAGGATGCTACTGGCTGCTGGCTATTCCAAACTGACATAATTTAAAACAGTCAGCTGTCTCCTATTATGTATCTCAGAGCAAGCTAGCTCCTCTGACGTACCCCATTTCCTTGTCCTGCTGTACCCAGTGGGAGCTGGGCCATATAGCTCTAGGACAGTGGGCAACCCATTGACAGTCTGCAGGCACGGTCCCCCGCAGCTCCCAGTGGTCGCGGTTCGCCATTCCCAGCCAACTGCCGCTTCCCGCAGCTCCCATTGGCCAGGAATGGCAAACTGCGGCCACTGGGAGCTGCGGGGGCTGTGCCTGCGGACAGTCAACATCAGCAAAATGTCTCGCGGCCCGCAACCAGATTACCCTGATGGGCCGCATGCAACCTGTGGGCTGCAAGTTGCCCACCATTGCTCTAGGATCTCAAAGTCACTGACCAACTTTCATGTAATTAAGCCTCTCAATACACTTGTAGCCCTGTGAGGTAGATTAAATGTTATTGTACACTTGGGTACATTGAGTCCTACAGAATCAGTGAAGGAGCTGGAATAGAACCCTTGAAACGTAAATTCCACTTTTGTGCTCAAACTCCTAGATAATGCACCTTCTTATGACCAGGAATGGGGTAAACATATTTACAGAACAGTTAAAAACAAAATGATACACACTGACCTGCACATTCAACTAATGTTGAAATTGTATATAGGCTATGAACATATCCCTGTCCATATACATTATTATTATAATGTTTCTATTATCTAGTTGTCAAAGGGGAACAACCAACTATTATCTTCCCCAAATCCCTTTGTTATTCATTCAAAGGTTATTTACAGAAGGTGGAATCAGTGTGCTAAGCCAATAACCAGATCTCGGGCCTGATTTTCCGCTATCTTGGCTTTGTGCAGATATTTACTTCTGTGCAGAATGAGGGTAAAAAGCTACCATTCTGCTCTGGTAACGTTTTACACCCACTTCGCATCCTTTACACAGGTTTAAATGATAACACAAGGTGGTAAGGCACCTTGGTTAAAACTGAACAACACCATATATTCAGAACTCATTCTACTAAACTCAGTTGATTTATTATCCAAATCTACTGATATCGATATGAAGAGTTTAACTTGTATATGGAAGAAAAATCTCTTCTCAGACGCTGAGCCATCAGCATGACAGGGTGCATTTTCCATGCTTAGCTAAATCTGCACATGCTTACCTGGCAGCTCCCACAACTTAGCATGGACAGTGAATGTGCAGTTACCACTGCTGGGAATGTTTATTCTGAACATTGCTGCAGTTTTGTGCCAGAGAACACAGAAGGCCTTGTTTTTTCCTCTCCCCCCACCCCCAAACTCAACCTCAGCATTGAACTCATGGATTAATTTTAATTTAGAATGAGATTTTCTAATGTTATAAACTGAAACTATATGGGTTTTGTGTTTGTAATAAATACAGAATAACTTTCTCGGTACATATCTGATCTTGTGAACACTTACAACTAAGAGTAGTGCTTACTTCCATGAGTAATTCCACTAAAGTTTAAGACAGTGTCTTAATACTGTGGGTAGTTCCTGAAAGTTTGCAGGATCAGACACACTACAAGCTTCACAAGGCATAGAACTTGGCTGCTTATATTTGTCTTTAAAGGGCCATGAACACCTATACAGCTAAAAATAAACAACAGTTTTGGGCAAATAAATTCAATATTTAACTGGATACTAAATTTAGATATCCAATATCATAGTCCTAACCAGCATCAGATTGCTGCTTCAGGGCAAATTAACATTAAATGGTACCTCTCACTGTGAAGCCATTTATACAATTCACTACAATGGTGACAGTCCTTTCAAAATCAATTTGAAGACATTCTTATTTATCAAATAACCATTTTGGTTACACAAGGTATTCTAACTAAGCACTGTAGTTTTCTTTCAAGTCTTTAAAATATCATGATCACAAACCTTATTCTGATTCTTCACATAGCTTGATTAGCTGTCCATTATTATCTAGTGCTCTTGCATCTGGAACAAAATTTATGTAAAATTATTAACTTCCCCCACCTCCCCCCTGCACAACTCTCTCCTTGTCACACACACACACTTTGGGTGTTCTGATATAATGCGACATTTCACACAACACACAGTCAACCTGTGGAACTCCTTGCCAGAGGATGTTGTGAAGGCCAAGACTATGACAGGGTTCAAAAAAGAACTAAATAAGTTCATGGAGGATATAGGTCCGTCAACAGCTATTAGCCAGGATGGGCAGGGATGGTAACCCTTGCCTCTGTTTTCCAGAAGCTGGGAATGGGCAGCAGGGGATGGATCACTGTTCTATTCATTCCCGCTGGGGAACCTGGCATTGGCCACTGTTGGAAGACATGATACTGGGCAAGATGGACCTTTGGTCTGACCCAGTATGGCCATTCTTACATTCTTATGACTACTCAGAAAAAGTGAATTAACCTGCGGTGGGGGGAGAAACCCACAGGAATTCACCTTTTAATGATCAGAATTCAACAGTGGAGTAGCATTAATGCTACATTTTATATTTACATAACACATGCCATCTCAAAGGATTCAAAATTGTTTAATTAACTAAAGTATGACTGAAACAAAGTACAGGCACACCCAGTCTGGAGGGTGACAATCTAAGTCCAGACACCCCGAAAGGAGAACAGAAGGTTTAAACCCCCAAAATGCACAATTAAACCAACTGATTGGATATTGTGTTATACTATAAAAGTATGTCGAGACGGTCTTTTATGAACGCTTTTGAACTTGACGGTCATTATGAGATATATGTATAAAATCTGTGGCTATGAATCTATGTATTTATGTATATAGAAAACTGCTCATAATGTGTGGTGGAACTGTAGCTACCCCTCATAGCAGGGAGGGGTACTTCTCAAGCTATGTATTTACACAAAAGTGGGCTCAAGTAATGTTGCATTGGAAACCCAGGAAATGACAATGATGGGCCAGTAAGAATTAATGGAAAGACTCAGACAACTAGGGATTTCCCCACTTTGAATATCTATCTAAAAAAACCCTGGCAAACCATAGATGACTCATGCCTCCTGATACTGGGGGACAGGGGGTGGGGGGGCACACCATATAAAGGAGAGGATACGTGACTGCCCCATGTTTCTCCTCTGGGAGGAGCTTTCAGCCCCACCTCCCTGGGCCAGGGCGGCCAATCCTGCTGGCTCCCGGGGGAGGCTGGGGGGCACAGAAGCGGGAAGCACATGCCTCTGGGCCCAACTGCGGCCCAGTTGGGCCCAGAGGCACATGGCCCGGCTGAGCAGAGGCCATGGAACCTGCTCCCGGCACCTTCCCCAGCGACCCCCACCACCCTGCTCTGCACTCAGCCCAGGGACTGCCACGCACTCCCTGCCCCACCAGAATTATCTGTGGGGAGAGGGGGCTCTGTCCTTCTCCCACTCTGCCTCCCCTCCCCCGGCACATTCAGCCCCTGACTCTGGCAGCCAGGCCCGGACGGGGAGTGGGATGGAGCTGCTTCTCACACGGCTGAAGGTGGCTGCCTATGGTGACCATATTTCCCAAAGGGCAAATGGGACACTGCCTGAGCCCTCTCCCACATGTTCCTCCGCACTGCACCCCACTTTATTTTGTGACAGAAGCAGGCATTTATCCCATTTGCTCTTGTCACCTGATCGAGTCAGCAAGAGCAAACGGGACAAATGCCCACTTTTACCAAAAAGGTTGGGACGGCCAGGACAGGGCTTAAAAAAGGGACTGTCGTGGCTAAAATTGGACATATGGTCACCCTATGGCTGCTCAGGGCCGCTGCTGTGTGCAACGCGGCAGCTGCCTGAGGCCACGTCTACACTACCCACCGGATTGGCGGGTAGCGATCGATCCCTGATCGCTCTGCCGTCGACTCCAGAACTCCACCAGGGCGAGAGGTGGAGTCGTCGGGGGAAGGGCGGCTGTCGATCCCGTGCCGCGAGGACGCGAAGTAAGGGATTCTAAGTCGATCTAAGATACGTCGACTTCAGCTACACTATTCTCGTAGCTGAAGTTGTATATCTTAGATCGATCCTCCCCCCCCGCAGTGTAGACCAGCCCTGAGAGAACCCAGCTGGGGAGGCAGCGGCTTGCGCTCCCTGCCCGGGCCTGGCTGCTGGGGACAGGTGCTGAGTGAGCCAGAAACCTGCTGGGGCGGAGAGGGGACACCGGCTTGCTTGGCCTCTGTCCCTGGCAGCCAGGCCAAGGCGGGGAGTGGAAGCCACCACCTCCCCAGCCTGGCTCTTGCAGGCAGCTGTTGTACTGCACAGAGCAGCCACCCGGAGAGACCAGTGTGAGGTGTGGCTGGTCCCACACCTTCCTCTCCCTGCCCGGGCCTGGCTGCCAGGGACAGGGGCTGAATGTGCAGGGAGGCAGGTGCTGAGGGAAAAGGACAGATCCCCTCTCCCACCCCTGCCTCCGGCAGCCAAGCAGAAATCGGGGGGCAGCACTTTACCTCTTATGCTCCCCCCTTCAGGTTACCTATGCTGCAAATTCTTTTAAAATGGAAGGGGTTTGAAGTGAAATCTGTGTAAATACCGAGGGACAGCCTTTAGGTGGGAAGCTATCTGTGAATGCTGGATCCTGCCCCCCTCCCCACAGCTAGAGGGCTAGAGACTGTTCAAAGGCTACCGGTAACTCTAACTCGTATTACAAAAGGGATTTTCTCTAAAGTGGAAGTGTAAAGCCTGATGTTTCATCTTTATGCTGATTTTTCATGTAATTCTTATGTGTTTGCTTTCCCTTACTTGTTCCTCTTTGAATTGTTCTAGAAAATAAACTTTTTGTTTGTTTTTACTCTGAGTAGGTCTCTATTGTGCGAACTGTGTGGAGCCTGTATCCCAAAGTGAACTGATAACTGAGGGGCTGGTTTCACGCCTTTAGGGGTGGTGAACCAGTGGGGAATAGTCTGCGTGTTTGGTGCTTAAGAACTCGAGGAGGACAGATTTGGAGAGACTTGGGACTGCAAGGGCTGTTTGTATCACTTTGCAAGGAGTAACTAGGCTGGTGGAAGCCAGGGTGAGACCTTGTGCTTTTGGTCCGGCTACTGATGTCAGGGATCTGAACCATAACTGCATGGTACCCTGGCACCCCAAAGTTACAGGGCAAGTGCTGACAGAACCCCTTACTGGTCTGAGCAGACCCTGAGATGTCATAGAGGGCAACAACTGAGTGACTCACAAAAGCTGCACAGAGGAAATTTTGGCAAAGGACACTGGAATCTACACTCTTGTAAGGTGCCAGCCATTTTTAACGTTCATACAGCAAGTCCTCTGTTTTTAATGTCTCTTCCAAATAAGGCACACATAATAAACCATAAGGTACTCACTTTATCTGTTTCTTAAGGACAAAGAGTTGATCTGAACCTGAGGAGTCTAACAATGACAAGCTTGGTACTTAGACCATTAAGATATCCTCCACTTTCTATGGCCATGGAAAGATATGTTACATAGTAGACAATGTAATCAGAGATTGGAGATGAAATTAGAGATTGAATTTACTCACACCATCTTAATCTACCCAGCTTCATCAAACTCTTACAAGTTCAAACTCAGCTGGCATATGATTGGAGAACATCTACATCTGTGTTAGGGCTTTGCAACATAAATGTAATCCCATCACCAGACAGGAAGGCTACTTGTTTCAGGATTATTCCAGGTCAGACCAACACAAAGGAAAAGAGAATATATTAAAATCACACACATTCATTCCAGCACATAGAAATATAGGAATTTCCATGCTGGCTCTCTGATAGTAGTGAGTACCTGCTGCATCAGAGGAGGATGGAAGAAACCCTACAATAGGCAGGTAAAGAATAACCTTCCTCCAGGGTCCCAATTCGTTGAGTTTTTCCTTATGCCCAGAAGCATGAGGGTGCATATCTCTTCTAAAACTTGTGTGTATTTTCTTTACAATATTTACTGTTTGTTTTGAATATTCTCACTATCCATAAAAATTTCTAATTGTTTTCTGATGCTAAGCTTATGGCCTCAGTGACATCTTGTGGCAATGTATTCCACAGGCTAATTTTGCATTGTGTGAAAAAGTATTTCCTTTTATGAGATTTAAATCTAGTCTCATTGAATACTCCTTTATTTTTGTATTATGAGAGAGGGCGTGTTGAAATTCCCAATCTTCTGTCCCTAGCCATTTGTTATTTCGTGTATACAGTCCCCATTGTACTGCTCCAAACTTGTATACGAGGCAGGGTCTGTGTTTACTGTATTAGCTATCGCATCCATCCAAGCCAGGCAGTTAATGAATACTATTATTTATAGCAAGCCTTTACAATCCCAAACCAAATTAGCTAGGTAAAAGCTTCTATGCATCACAACAAATAATGAGAAATTATGCCCTCCAAACAACAAAACATGGGTTCACAAAGTATGTTTATGTGGTTGTAGTTATTGTCAGAGAAAAAGGACATGGGGAAACGTGTGCGGTTTGAGTCATGCAGTCCCGATCTGGAATTCACTAGAATGTCTATTATGCTTATTTGGGCAATAATGATAAATTGCACTTTCAAAAAACTGCCAAAACAACTTTTATGGAAACTAGACAATGGGGAAAAAAAGACATCAACATCAAGATGAAACAATTTTGTTGTGGGAGCCTCAAAGCTTGTAAACACAAGCGGAGGCGAGGAAAGCACATGAAAGGGAAAATGAAACACCAGATGAGAGAGATCAGCTTGCAAAGCCGTCGTATGTGTGGTATATTCCATACAAGTAACGACGAGGCACAGAGACAGTCACGTCATAAGCTGCAATTGACAGGAGCATAGCAACACCTGGCCAAACAGCGGAATCCCATAATGAGAAATAAGAGCAAGTTTTAAAAGGTAGCTTGGTAAGGTAGTGAAAGCAGGAGGAATGACTCAGCAAAAATACACACACATTCACAGTCAGCAGGGTGTTTTCTTTTAAATAAGAGCCACTGCAGAAAGGAAGGATGGTCTGGTCTGGTCTTTAAGGTGCTATCCTAAGACTCAGGAGACCCTGGTTCAATTCACTGCTCGACCACTAAACAACTCCCTTAGTCTCTCTGTCTCAGTTCCCCATCTATAATATAGGGTAATAGCTGTTCCCTACCTGTTATGAGGATTAATACATGGAAGATTTTAAGGCACCTTGCCCCCAGCTATGCAATGGAGGTTATATAACTACCTCCAATAGGCTTTATAAGAAGAAACGCTGGCTAGCTCAGTTTAGGAGTTAGCCCAATCCTGTGCCCCTAACACGGAGCGTGACCTTCACCACCAATCATTTAAAACTCTTTCCCTCCACAAGGGGACAAGGAACCAAATCTGGCATGAACTGTCAATTTCCTGGGAACCAGAGGATGCCCTTGTACCGTGTCACAGGTATCACCATTAAGCTACTCCCCACTCCTTATACCCTACAGTCATTCTTTCCCCTCACACATACACCTCTACAGACGTTGCTCTTTGGTGGATCTTTTCTCCCTCTCTGTACAAAACAAAAGTGGAAAGGGATTGGGGCACCTTCTCCATAGCCCCTTTCATGGGGAACACGTGTTCTTTTCCTAATCCTCCGGCACGATGTGGAAGAGAGCGGAGATTCCCCTCCATGTTACCTGCAAAGGAGGGCTCAGGGAGGTTGTTGAGAATGCAGCACTAAGGCAAGCTGCTCCAAGAATCTCTTGCCAGGCGTCTGGTTTTCGACTGGAACGCCCAGTCAAAAAGGGACCCTGGAGGCTCCAGTCGGCACTGCCAACCGGACCATTAAAAGTCCGGTCAGCGGTGCAGCAGCAGCCCGGGGCTAAGGCAGGCTCCCTGCTTGCCCTAGCTCCTCGTGGCTCCTGGAAGCAGTCACTGGGTCCCTATGGCCCCTAGGTTCTGGGGCAGCCAGGGAGGCTCCGCGCGCTGCCCGTGCCCTGAGTGCTGGCTCCGCAGCTCCCATTGGCTGGGAACCGCGACCCGTGGGAGCTGCGGGGGAGGTGCCTGCACGCACAAGGGCAGCGTGCGGAGCCTCACTGGCTGCCCATGCACCTAGGGGCTGCGGGGACCTGGCATCCACTTCCGGGAGATGTGGTAAGCACCGCCGGTACCCTGCATCCAGAACTCCAACCCCCTGTTCCAGTCCGGAGTCCTCTCCGACACCCAAACTTCCTCCCTGAGCCCGCACCCCCACAACATCCCAGCACCCTACTCCAGCCCTGAGCTCCCTCCTGCACCCCAAACCCCTCATTTGCTACCCCAACCCAGAGCCCGCACCCCAAGCCAGAGCCCTCATCTCCCCACACCCCAACTCTGTCCCAGCCCAGAGCCCCCTCCTGTACCCCAAATTCCTCATCCCCAACCCCACCCCAGAGCCCTTACCCCCATCTGGAGCCTACACCCCCTCCTGTACTCCAAACCCCTCAGCAGCAGCTCAGAGACCCCTCCGCACCCCAAACCCCTTATACCAGGCTCCACCCCAGAGCCCATACCCTCAGCTGGAGCCCTCACCCCACTGCACCCCTACCCACTGCCCTAGCCCGGAGCCCCCTCCTGCACCCTGAACCCCACATTTCTGGCCCCACCTGGATCCCACACCTCCAGCCCAGAGGCCATACCCCCTTGCACCCCAATCGTCTGCCCCAGCCCAGAGCCCACCCAAACCCTCACATTCACAGCCTCATCCCAGAGCCCACACCCCCAGCCAGAGCCCTCACCCCCCTCCCACACCTCAACATGCTACTCCAGCCCGGTGAAAGTGAGTGAGGGTGGAGAGAGTAAGTGACGGAGGGAGGGGGGATGGAGCGAGTGGGGGGGGGGGGCGAGGCCTCAGAGAAGGAGCAGGGCAGGGGGTTCTGTTTTATGCAATTAGGAAGTTCGCAATCCTACGGGGCCTTATGGGGTGCCAAAAGCAGGTTTCAGAGGGTCCAACCATCAGGGCCAGCATTAGACTTGCTGGGGCCTAGGGCAGAAGGCCAAAGCTGTGCCGTGTGGTGCTGAAGCCTGGAGCCCCAAGCCCTGCCACCCCAGGTTGAAGCTGAAGCCTGAGAAGCTTAGCTTTGTGGGACCCCAGGTAATGGCCTTGCTAGCTACCCCTAATGCTGGCCCTGGTTTTTATATGCAGAAAATCAATTGTGGCACAGGTGGGCCGTGGAGTTTTTATAGCATGTTGGGGGGCCTCAGAAAGGAAAAGGTTGAGAATCCCTGTGCTAGACACTGAGAGTGCATGTGGGTGGCTATAAATGGGTCCAACGCGGAACAAGAGAGAAGAGGCCTGCAATATGATAACAATGGGGCTAGCTCCACGCCATTACCCAGCGCATCTTAGAAAAACAGTTAAGGAGATGGGAATTTTTTCATGCTTAGCATATTGAAAGGAAAACAGATGAGGATAATAGAGAGGTCTTTTTTAAATGTGAGCACACCAAGAGGACTAGAAACAACAAAGCCTACAGGATTATCTGCTAGTTTACACCGCACATTTGGAAAAGCAGAAACAAACATTTTCTTGTAAATTAGCTAGCAGTTGGTGCCCATACAGCCTCATTAATTTAATGGAAACATAGTATAGATGCTGCCAAAAGATGTTAATTAAGCATTTTAGTCAAGGATTACAAAGTTCAACAAAATACATACAAAGATTTAAATGTACACAAAACTTCATGGATATTGGATTTAATTTACTATAGGTTTTGGTTCTTCTTAAAAAAAAAGCTGAAATATTCTAGTCAGATGCAGCCAGTTTATAGACAATAAAGATAATTACATGGTGAGAAGTTAGTCATCCATATTACAGTGAGAGTTAAACAGATACACAGAACATTTAATAAAGAAAACCCAGTAAGGTTTCAACTCACAGCTTCCTAAACCTACGGCAGACAGTTTATCTCCTGGGATAGGCATTCTGCTTACATACTATGCGTATCAGAATGTAAGTATTGCAAGTGTTAAATTAGCTAAGAAACGTAAAGAGGACAACGTATCTATATATAAAAAGCATCTGAGCTCACAGAACATATTGAGAAGTATCAGAAACTCAGTTCTGAAAAGCCACAAGTGATTCAAAAAAAGCATTCACCAGTTTGTGTCACCAATATCTCTGGCAATATCTGATTTAATTTGATATTTTAATTCTTCAGCAACAATTAAAAAAAAAACAGTGCAAAGGAGAAAATGAACTTTTTCTCACATTTCTTCATATCCAGCTTCAAATAATTTCTCCATGTGATTCTAAGGTGAACAGAACCGTTCAATTATGCACACAGGAAAAAAGTCCTAAAAACACTTGTTCTTGTCATGAGTAAAACCCATCAAGCCAGGAAGTTTGGTGCTGCACTTTTATTCTAACATGGCCTAAATTGCTATGGTAATTCTATTCTGTAATGTCAAATACTGTATAGAATAATTAACTGTGTGCATTTTAATAAGGTAGAATATTACATAGGAACGGCCATACTGGGTCAGACCAAAGGTCCCTCTAGCTCAGTATCCTGTCTTCCGACAGTGGCCAGTGCCAGGTGCCCCAGAGGGAATGAACAGAACAGGTAATCATCAAATGATCCATTCCCTGTTGCTCATTCCCAGCTTCTGGCAAACAGAGGTTACGGACACTATCTCTGCCCATCCTGGCTAATAGCCATTGATGGACCTATCCTCCATGAATTTATCTAGTTCTTTTTTGAACCCTGTTATGGTCTTGGCCTTCACAACATCCTCTGGCAAAGAGTTCCACAGGCTGACTGTGCATTGGGTGAAGAAATACTACTACTTGTTTGTTTTAAATCTGCTGCCTATTAATTTCATTTGGTGACCCCTAGTTCTTGTGTTATGAGAAGGAGTAAATAACACTTCCTTATCTACTTTCTCCACACCAGTCATGATTTTACAGACCTCAATCATATCCCCCGTTAGTCATCTCTTTTCCAAGCTGAAAACTCCCAGTCTTATTAATCTCTCCTCATATGGAAGCCGTTCCATACCCCTAATAATTTTGTTGCCCTTTTCTGAACCTTTTCCAATTCCAATATCTTTTTTGAGATGGAGCGATCACATCTGCATGCAGTATTCAAGATGTGGGCGTACCATGGATTTATATAGAGGCAATATGATATTTTCTGTCTTATTATCTAACCCTTTCCTAATGATTCCCAACATTCTGTTCACTTTTTTGACTGCCGCTGCACATTTAGTGGATGTTTTCAGAGAACTATCCACAATGACTCTCTTTCTTGAGTGGTAACAGCTAATTTAGCCCCCATCATTTTATATGTATAGTTGGGATTATGTTTTCCAATGTGCACTACTTTGCATTTATCAACATTGAATTTCATCTGCCATTTTGTTGCCCAGTCACCCGGTTTTGAGAGATCCTTTTGTAGCTCTTCGCAGTCTGCCTGGGACTTAACTATCTTGAGTAGTTTCGTATCATCTGCAAATTTTGCCACCTCACTGTTTGCCCCTTTTTCCAGATAATTTCTGAATATGTTGAATAGGACTGGTCCCAGTACAGACCCATGGGGGATACCACAGTTTAGCTCTCTCCATTCTGAAAACTGACCATTTATTCCTACCCTTTGTTTTCTATCTTTTAACCAGTTACAATCCATGAGAGGACCTTCCCTCTTATCCCATGACAGCTTTCTTTGCTTAAAAGCCTTTGGTGAGGGGCCTTGTCAAAGGCTTTCTGAAAATCTTAGTACACTATATGCACTGGATCCCCCTTGTCCATGTGCCTGTTTACCCCTTCAAAGAATTCTAGTAGATTGGTGAGGTATGATTTCCCTTTACAAAAAACATGTTGACTCTTTTTCTAATCAAGCTTTGAGGCACTATACCTTTTAGAAAGACATTTACTTTTATACTATGACTACCCATGATAGGACTTAAAACACTGAGCATTTCAAGGCTTGTAAACTGTTGACCAATTTTATATTATTATTACTATAGCCTAGAAGTTACTGTTTATGTAGCATTGTGTATATACATGGCACTATCAAAGAGGAAAACTGTGCCAGCCAGTGGGTACCTGCCCTACAGAACTTTCTGTTTAAAATCATCCTAACTCTCAAAGTGAAATCAATTCCGGAATCTTCTGATAAGTTTTTGTTACTTCTGGGTTTCAGTAATAAACACCAGAAGTGCTAGAAATCTCAGGAAAAAAACCCTTTCCTGAAAGATTTCCAGATCCATGTTTCAAGGCTGGGTTCCCAGCTGGGGTAATCTGTAGTTCCACTGAAGTCAATTTACACCAGGTGAGGAACACTTATATATGGTTTATATATAGCCACATTTTATTTTTCTGAGAATGTAATTTTGACACGAATATAATAATCATTTACATATGTCTTCCATCTGAGGATTTCAAAGTGCTTACAAAGCGCTTCATTAATCACCTTAATACGCTCAAAACCACCACCAAGGACACTCCACCAGAGAAGTAGATCGCATCACGGAATGGGCTACCCTAATACCGCAAGAGAACTTGCTTCAGTACAGAAATAAAACCTCCTCTAACGCACACACCTACCATGCCACACTGGAACCCATAGGGGGTATCATCAAACAACTAAAACCGCTCACTTAATGGGGACCCTATTCTGAAATCTTTCCTGAAGCCCCTCTTCTGGCCTTCAAACAACCACCAATCTCTCCAAGCTCACCATCAGAAGCAAACTCCCTGCAGCCCAGGACACACCAACTCAAGGCAGCACCAGACCCTCCCAGAACAACAGATGCAAATATTTCCACAGCCATATTTCCACTGCTACAATGATCAACACCCTCCACAACACAGCTTTCAAGATCCATGGGTCCTACCCATGCCTATGACAACATGTGGTATACTCCATCCAGTGCATTAATGCCCCAATAGCAACTATGTGGACAAAACAAGACAATCATTACGTTCTCAAATGATAAAAGAGAAAAACGCTGCATCACCTGTGGGTGAACATTTTTCACAAAGCGATCGCTCTGTATCTGACCTCTCAGTCCTCATCCTCAAAGGAAACCTGCACAACATTTTCAAAAGATGAGCCTGGGAGCTTAAATTCATAACTTTGCTAGACACTAAAAATCATGGATTGAACACAGGCATGGGATTGATGGCTTACTACAACAATCTATAACCCACTAACAACCACCCACAGCTGCTTTCCCCCTTCCTTTCCTCCTTATGATTGGAGGGCTGTTAATAGGCCACTTCACCTTGAATGGTCCCTTGAAATATGTGTTAACTACATATGCTAAACAATCTGCTCCATCTTGTATCTAGCTGTGACACTCTGAATAAGTTTCCCAGACCTGAAGAAGAGCTCTGTGTAAGCTCAAAAGCTTATCTCTCTCACCAACAGAAGTTGGTCCAGTAAAAGATATTACCTCACCCACCTTGTCTATCCAATGTTCCTAAGAGACAGGTACTTATTAACATACAAGTGGAACCTGAATCACAAAGAAGTCACACACGGAGCCTGTAGCAGAGCCAAGTAAGGAATTTGCAAAAAGATGGATCCAATGAAGTGAGCTGTAGCTCACGAGAGCTTATGCTCAAATAAATTTGTTAGTCTCTAAGGTGCCACAAGTACTCCTTTTCTTTTTGCAAATACAGACTAACATGGCTGCTACTCTGAAGTAAGGAATTGTGCTCTTGTGACTCCCAATCCTGCACCTTGAAGACATGACCAAGTTTGCACCTGGTATCTCATTTAGATGATGCTGGTACTAACATAGCCCATCTTGGAGAAATCCCTGGAGCTCCCAGGCCACTTCCTGCAAAGCATGTGTTTTAATTAACACGTAGCTAAGGGAACTTATGCAAATACCTTTTTGGTCATATATAGAAAGCCACTGTGTGATGAATTAAGATTTTGCATCCCATTTCAACAGATGGATTACATGGATGGTTTGCTAGGACTAAAATGATGATCCTTGAGTTAGCTACACCAGGAAGATAAAATTAATTCTTCTCATGCTAATTCTCACTAGATGATCTAATAACAGGTCTTTTCCTGCTTTGATTTCTGTGTTTCTTACACTGTGCCCATCACCATGGAATTGACCATGTTCCAGCAATGCAACAGCATGGTTAGAAGCTTAGCTTGAAAACTGCAGACAGCCTACGTGTTCTGCATCAAAGACAACAAAGTCTTACTTTATATTCTAAGTTGCGTCTGTCTTACAAGGTAGCATAAATAGACATGGACAGTATTTTGTCAAGTTCTGAGTAGATGACCATAATGGTCCCACGTGGCTTTTAAAACTGTGAATCTATGAACCCTGCATACCTCTGCAGAACTTAGGGTTGCCAGGTGTCTGGTTTTCGATCAGAACGACCGATCGAAAAGGGACCCTGGTGGCTCTGGTCAACACTGCCGACCAGGCCATTAAAAGTCTGGTTGGCAGCACAGCGGGAGCCCAGGGCTAAGGCAGGCTCCCTGTCTGCCCTAGGTCTGCGCGGCTCCTGGAAACAGCCACAAGGTCCTAGCGGCCCCTAGGCGCATGGGTGGGGCCAGGGAGGCTCCGCATCCTGCTGTCACCCCAAGCACCGGCTCTGCAGCCTATTCACCTAGGGGCTCCAGGGACCTTTCAACTGCTTCCTGGGAATCGTGGTAAGTGCCGTCGGGACCCTGAACCCCCTCCCGCACCCCAACCCCCTGCCCCAGCATGGAGTCCCCTCCTGCACCCAAACTCCCTCTCCGAGCCCGCGCTCTGCACCCTCCATACACCCCAACCCCCTGCCCCAGCCCGGAGCCCCCTCATTCACCCCAAACCCCTCATCCCTGGATCCATCCCAGAACCTACACCCCCAGCCGGAGCCCACACTCCCTCCTGCACTCCAAACCATCATCCCCAGCCCCACCCCAGAGCCTGCACCCCCTCCCAAACCCAAACTGCCTCTCTGAGCCTGCACTCCGCACCCTCCATATACCCCAACCCTTGCCCCAGCCCAGAGCCCCCTCCTTCACCCCAAACCCATCATCCCCGGCCCCACACCAGAACCCACACCCCCAGCTGCAGCCTGCACCCCCTCCCACATCCCAAATCCCTCATCCCCAGCCCCACCCCAGAGCCTGCACCGCTAGCTGGAGTCTTCAGCCCCCACACCCCAAACCCCTGCCCCAGCCTGGAGCCCTCTCACACACCCTGAACCCCTCATTTCTGGCCCCACCTGGTGCCCGGACCCCCAGCACAGATCCCATACCCCCCCTGCACCCTAAACCCCTCATCCCCAGCCCCACCCCAAAGCCCACACTCCCCCTTCCACACCCCAGCTCCCTGCCCCAGCCCAGTGAAAGTGAGCGAGCGTGGGGGAGAGCGAGCGATGGAGGAAGGAGGGATGCAGCAAGTGGGGACGGGGCCTCAGAGAAGGTGTGGGGCAGGGGCGGGGCCTCAGGGCGGGGCGGAAGGCAGGGCAGGGGTGTTTAGTTTTGTACCGTTAGAAAGTTGGCAACCCTAGTAGAATCCCATTGTTTAGGGTGGTACAAAGAGGTATAACTCAGAGTCATGTGATAAAAATAAGAAACGGAAGAATTAGGCTGAATACGAGAGGAAACTTCCTAATGGTGAGAAATTGTCTTCAGTGGGGTGCAGGGTTCCAGGCTAGCCAATCTGATTGCAGAATTGGGGCCTAAGACAAAGGAAAACAGGAGGAGAAAACACAGATGGGTGTTGGAGGAGGGCAGGATGAAGTCAAGCACAGTGATGTTACACAGTCACATAGGAAGCTAGCATATGGGTGTGGGTGATTACAACTTTTTGAAGCTAATTAATTGTTTTGATCAGATTTCAGCTGTAGTTTGTGCAGGAAGTTGAGCAAGTGGGATTTTTTTTTTTGACAAGAGACTTTTAAAGGAGGAGAATAATGACCCACGGCAGATGAAGTCAGCAGGGGAGTTACAGATGCAGGGGGGAGTTTGTAAGAAGGAATAAAGGTGAGACATCTCAGTCCTGCGTACAATACACCTTTTAACTGTTTGGTTACCTGGGCAGGGGACCACTCTTTAACTTTCCTGCCTCAGTTATCTATATTGATCTATTGTTTTGCCAAGATATCTAAGAGCTGTTACAACTACAGTGTACACAAGGATTTAGTTATATCAGTTTAGACTTCCTCAAACCCATGTACCATTACTTAATGGCATGTACCACCCTGGATAAGGCAACTCCCAGGTTTTCATGTATTTATACCTGCTCCTGTATTTTCCACTCCATGCATCTGATGAAGTGGGTTCTAGCCCATGAAAGTTTACGCCCAAATAAATGTGTTAGTCTTTAAGGTGCCACAAGGACTCCTCATTTTTCCTACAATTCTGAATTTGACTCTGTCCCATTAAGCACATGCACACTACTTCAATAACAATTCCAGTGCCTTATTTCTACCAGAGGAAGGATCAGCTAATTTTGTTATTATATTTCTCCTGGCTCTATGCAAGACTAGGTTGACCAAACGATGAACATTTCTAGGACAATCTCATAAATGAAATGCCTATTTTATTATTCCAATGGCAAAATAAATATGCTTATCTTAAGTGAAGTAAAGCTTTCAATAAAGGAACTTGATTGTTTTTATTAAGTGGGAGAAACCCTGGTGAGTCGAGAAAGTTGTACACAGTCTGCTGTGTGACAAAATGCCTTAGCTTCACAACGTGAGACCAAATATGCCCCAGATCTAGCTGGCTAGGTCACCTGGGGAAATGTAAACATCGTTTCATTCATGTAATTACATTTCTCTTGCTACGTTTGCAGAATGGCAATTGACCACCCACTCTGATGCCCTACTAACAAGTCTTTTTCTCAGAGTTATTTGAAGTAAAAGGAAACAAACCCCAAAGTATTTAAATTCCATCAAGCACATTACATACCAAATCTTGCTCCAACTGTATTCACTGGGACTATTTTATCTTTGATTTCAATGGAAAGAGGATTGGGTCCTAAAAGTTATCAAGATTTTCTATTTCAATTTACAAAGAGGCATTCATTTGCACTAAAAGTCTAAATATAAAATTTTTCTTTTTTATACACAAAATGATTCAGTTCTTCCCTTTAGTTAATAAACTTGAACCAATCTCTAGATGTTCGTTGATTTTAGAAATAGAAGTAAAATCTGCTAGTTCTTAATGAATCAGAGAATCATTGAATATCAGGGTTAGAAGGGACCTCAGGAGGTCATCTAGTCCAACCCCCTGCTCAAAGCAGGACCAATCCCCAACAAAATCATCCCAGCCAGAGCTTTGTCAAGCCTAACCTTAAAAACTTCCAAGGAAGGAGATTCCACCACCTCCCTAGGTAACCCATTCCAGTGTTTCACCACCCTCCTGGTGAAAAAGTTTTTCCTAATAGCCAACCTAAACCTCCCCCACTGCAACTTGAGACCATTACTCCTTGTTCTGTCATCTGCTACCACTGAGACCAGTCTAGATCCATCCTCTTTGGAACCCCCTTTCAGGTAGCTGAAAGCAGCTATCAAATCCCCCCTCATTCTTCTCTTCCATAGACTAAACAATCCCAGTTCTCTCAGCCTCTCCTCATAAGTCATGTGTTCCAGTCCCCTAATAATTTTTGTTGCCCTCCGCTGGGCGTTTTCCAATTTTTCCACATCCTTCTTGTAGTGTGGGGCCCAAAACTGGACACAGTACTCCAGATGAGGCCTCACCAATGTCAAATAGAGGGGAACAATCACGTCCCTCGATCTGCTGGCAATGCCCCTACTTATACATCCCAAAATGCCATTGGCCTTCTTGGCAACAACGGCACACTGTTGATTCATATGCAGCTTCTCATCCACTGTAACCCCTAGGTCCTTTTCTGCAGAACTGCTGCCTAGCCATTTGGTCCCTAGTCTGTAGCGGTGTATGGGATTCTTCCGTCCTAAGTGCAGGACTCTGCACTTGTCCTTGTTGAACCTCATCAGATTTCTTTTGGCCCAATCCTCTAATTTGTCTAGGGCCCTCTGTATCCTATCCCTACCCTCCAGCGTATCTATATTTCCTCCCAGTTTAGTGTCATCTGCAAACTTGCTGAGGGTGCAATCCACACCATCCTCCAGATCATTTATGAAGATATTGAACAAAACCGGCCCCAGGACCGACCCTTGGGGCACTCCACTTGATATCGGCTGCCAGCTAGACATGGAGCCATTGATCACTACCCATTAAGACCGACAATCTAGCCAACTTTCTATCCACCTTATAGTCCATTCATCCAGCCCATACTTCTTTAACTTGCTGGCAAGAATACTGTGGGAGTCCGTGTCAAAAGCTTTGCTAAAGTCAAGGAACAACATGTCCACTGCTTTCCCCTCATCCGCAGAGCCAGTTATCTCGTCATAGAAAGCAATTAGATTAGTCAGGCATGACTTGCCCTTGGTGAATCCATGCTGACTGTTCCTGATCACTTTCCTCTCCTCTAAGTGCTTCAGAATTGATTCCTTGAAGACCTGCTCCATGATTTTTCCAGGGACTGAGGTGAGGCTGACTGGCCTGTAGTTCCCAGGATCCTCCTCCTTCCCTTTTTTAAAGATGGGCACTACATTAGCCTTTTTCCAGCCATCCGGGACTTCCCCCGATCGCCACGAGTTTTCAAAGATAATGGCCTATGGCTCTGCAATCACATCCGCCAACTCCTTTAGCACTCTTGGATGCAGCGCATCCAGCCCCATGGACTTGTGCTCGTCCAGCTTTTCTAAATAGTCCCGAACCACTTCTTTCTCCACAGAGGGCTGGTCACCTCCTCCCCATGCTGTGCTGCCCAGTGCAGTAGTCTGGGAGCTGACCTTCTTCGTGAAGGCAGAGGCAAAAAAAGCATTGAGTACATTAGCTTTTTCCACATCCTCTGTCACTAGTTTGCCTCCCTCATTCAGTAAGGGGCCTACATTTTCCTTGACTTTCTTCTTGTTGCTAACATACCTAAAGAAACCCTTCTTGTTACTGTTAACATCTCTTGCTAGCTGCAACTCCAGGTGTGATTTGGCCTTCCTGATTTCACTCCTGCAGGCCCGAGCAATATTTTTATACTCTTCCCTGGTCATTTGTCCAATCTTCCACTTCTTGAAAGCTTCTTTTTTGTGTTTAAGATCAGCAAGGATTTCACTGTTAAGCCAAGCTGGTCGCCTGCCATATTTACTATTCTTTCGACACATCGGGATGGTTTGTCCCTGTAACCTCAGTAAGGATTCTTTAAAATACAGCCAGCTCTCTGGCATGAAGATGCTAAAGAAACCAAGAATTTCACCTAAGCAACTCCTGCCCTCCTCCAATCAGAAAAGGGAATTGAACCCTATCTACAGTTTCCAGGGCAATAGTGTAATTTGACAAGAATCCGTGTTGTACCCCTTCTGTTCTAATTTAGAAAACTGAACTGGTGATAATCTCAAAAGTTTCTAGTGCGTATAGTGACAGGTTGATTCCAGCCCCAGAAAGGCAGGAGCAGCAGCAGATGTTTTTGAGGTAATTACATAATGAACTTTTACATTTACAGTTCAGTCCAGAAGGAGCCCATGGCGATTGATAAACTGGGCAAATCTTGACCTGGAGGCTACCTTGGCACCCAAACCAGTACAGTTCTGCTGTGCAAAATGTGGGGATGGAGGAGTCAGATTCTGGGGAGCAAAGCAAAGTGCTTCTGCAAAAAGCTAACTTGGCTATTACAGCCACGCCCTGAGTAAACTCTTAACCTCTAAAATGCAACCCAGCAGTTGTTCAGCAACTCATAGGGATACTACACAATAGTATAGGGTAGAAAGTTATTACTTGCAGTATGGTTGTAGCCGTGTTGGTCCCAGGATATTAGAAAGACAAGGTGGGTGAGGTAATATCTTTTATTGGACTTTTTGCTTTTTTAATTTTATTTTATTTTATTATTGGACAGGTCTGACCCAGTACTCAGTAAGAGCTTGAAAGCTTGTCTTTCACCAAGAAAGTTGGTCCAATAAAAGATATCATTTCGCCCACCCTTCTCTCTCGAAAATTATTATTTAAGTGCTGACACCTTAAAATAAATATACTTTACTATTATAAATAACTATTATTATTGTTGTTTATCTGTACTGTGGTAGCACCTTGGAGACACAGTCCTGGACCAGGATCCCATTGTGCGAGGCACTCTTCCAAACCAGAATAAATAGATGACCCCTGTGATGTCCTGTCCCTTTAAATGCTCAGGAGGCTCTGTACTCTCCCCTCTCCCCCTCATTTTTGTGTTAGCTTCAGGTTGCAGCCAGAACAATAAAATTACCTTGGCAGAGAAGCTGTGTGTCCATCAGTTCTCTCTGCATCTGTCTATCTCCTTCTCTGCTGGTTCCAGAAATATAACCACCCCAGCCCACAAAAGCTTACAATCTAAGTAAAACACCCCCTTCTCCCCAAAACACAGCCCAAACCATTAGGTTTTGTGGGGGTGTCTCTGCATGATTGAGAGGGGATGGAAATGACCCCCTCCCACCTGGCGTATACTATACATATTAGTCTGGAATAGCAGCCTCTGCTGCTCCACAGCCGTTACTCAGGGGCTCTGAAACGCACTGGATCCAGCATATTACCTAGCCCATTGGTGCATCAGGTTATTTGAAGCTGGTGTGGAGATTTCTTCTGCAACGTGCATGGTGGGGGCAAAGACTTCCTGGACCACCACTATCATGGAACTGAAGTGGTGCAGAAGGGGTTGCACTGGATAGCTGCACCAGGGGGGTACTTCTTGTAGAACACCTTTCTCCCTAAAGGAACCCAAATAACTTTACAGATTCATGTCACCCACCACTGAAAAGCAATGGGGGTGGGTGGGGGGTGGAAGGGGATGTGCAATGACACAATGGCTCCCGATGTTCCATAGGAGTTCCAGAAAATATATGAAGGCCAGCCTGTCCTAACTGATCACAATAAGAACAGTCACAGAGGCCTTAGAATGGTCTCTGAGGAAGAGGCCAAATGTGGCCATACTGTGCAAAGGGTCCCAGTTACAATTCCTCCCCTGCTCACTCTGAGGGAGCAGGAAGTAATTACAGCCCTTTTCATGGAGCAGCTAACTTCCCCTTGTGTTCCAGCCTAATCACTCTGGTCAATAAATGTGGGCGGTCGTAGGGCTCTTCCAATATATCTTGCCTCTCAACCCCTCCCCACACACTCGATTGCAGCAGAACGTATCATGCAAGTAGTTCCTGCACTTCCCCTCACAGCCAATCATGGTCTGAGCTAAGCTAAGGAAGGGTGCGAGTTTTGGGGGTGGAGGGAGGTGGCTTAGTCCCTAGCACCTCTGAGTAAGGGATGTGACCATCCATCCCAGAGCTAGGTGACCAGGGTGTCAGAATGGGGGCCTTACTGTTCTGTAAATATAGTGTTAACAAAAGAAATCTTACTCACAGATGTCTCTTTACATATTAAAATACAAAAAGGAATGGAGGAATGCACTTTGCAGACTACCTTTTCCAGCAGCTGATAAGTAGGTTGGATTTTAGTAACTAGATACCCACGACTGTGTATTAGCAGTTTTAAAAAAATAGTGGAAAAGACAGGGTACATAATGAAGACAGTAGAGATATATAGTAGAGTAGTAGACTATATGTTCCATTCTATGCATCTGATGAAGTGGGCTGTAGCCCACTGAAAGCTTATGCTCTAATAAATTTGTTAGTCTCTAAGGTGCCACAAGTACTCCTGTTCTTTTTACAGTAGAGATAATAATCCTTCCTCCTCTCCCCTACCCCTGGTAGTCTGCCTTGTCATTAGATTGCAAGCTCTTTGTGGCAGTGACTATCCCTTACAGTGGCTAGCCCATTGGGGGCCTTACACACTTCTGTAATACAGCTAACTAATAATAATGAACTGCATTCTAGAGGCAGGGAGGACACTGACTGGAGTGGCAGAGAGACAGACTCCTTCCACACTCGCACACAGAGCCATGGTTTCCTTAGGTGTAATACATTATTTAAGGTATCTGATTGCCTTAAATCATATTTTGTTTCACTTTTGTACCTAGGATAATAAAACAGATTCACCAGACCATGCTGAATGTTTAACACCTCTTATATTTTTTATGTATTACATCTGTTGTAATCTACTTTCTATTAAAATTTGCTTAAGGAAACCAGAAGAGACAGCTATGGTTGATTTGCTTTTGGTAAAGGTACATTCTGATACTTTCAAAAGGAAACATTTACCTCTTGCTGGGTGGCAAGCAAAATTGAAGGCTTGGTAATTGTCATGAGATAAGATCAAGACTAGAGACTCGATACATAAAATGTCCTGGAGGGACAAAACAATCTGAAAACAACAGGTCATGCCATTGATTATTTGATAGGAAATGGGACAGCAAAATAAGGGCATGATCTTGTAAAATGCTAAGTGCCCACACCTACAATTAGCTCAGTGCCAATGAGAGTTTAAGCAACTCAGCAGCTCGCCCAAGCTCAGGAACATGCAAATCTTGAGCTAGGCATAATGTAGACAAGCAAAAATATCTGAGTGGGATACACCACCTTGGACATGACTATATCAGACTTCTCTCTAGAGAAGAAAGACAATGTTTAAGCTTACCAATCTGCACGTCATTTAATGAATAATATTAAAAAAGTTAAGCTCTTTGTACTATTTATGGCAGAAAGCCAACACTTAACTGAAAAGGAAATATATAACAATTGTAATGCACAAAAAGTTGTGTTTATATACTTGTTTAACACGCTGCCCAAAGCAGCCCTCAGAAACAAAAAAGAAGAATGTTGTGACAGGGTGCTATCAGCAGCAGCCTGATCACGGGCATGGCTGCAACCTGGAGAAGGTTGCAGGTCCAGCTGAGGGCAGTTACAAACTTTCTGAGAGTATGAGCACCTGGGTGACAATCATTAGGGTAACAAGATATTTGTGGAGAATATAAGGAGAGGAAACAGGACTCAAAGGCAGCTCAAGAGGAAACTCAGAGGATGAGCCTAGGCTGGGGAGTGAGGGCTGTAGGGAAGCCTGTCCTTGCTATAAGCCTGTGTTGCATGTTATTGTAATCTAAGAGGGAAATAAATACACACCTTGATGAAGGATAAAGAGCCTTGTGTGTCTTCATGACTGCAGAACCACCTGGAATGGCCAGGCTGTGAGGTTTACTGATGTGATAGTCTGTATCCTTACGTTCATCCTTTTAACAAGACTATGATGGATTTTGTACAATGTATGTCTTGTGAGGTATCATTTGAAAACTCATAATTTGCTGATCATCATTGTCCTGGTAAAATATGAGTTGTGACACTGTATATAAAGTTATAAGATTCTGCTGTATAATATTACTGAGACATGTTCTAAACCAAGTTTAGAAAAGCAGGCCCAAACCAGTTTCTCAAAGACAAACTGATGCCTCAGCCAGGTATCAACAAAATCAAATGGACTATCAGCTGGTTAAGTGGCCATTCTTTGGAAGGAAAAAGGGTGTGAGCAAGAAATCTGCATTTCTGGCAAAATAAAAAAAAGCAGCGGGAGGTTCTTGTCCCCACAAATTCTCTGTCTCCTGAATCTCAGCTGGAGATGATTTTAAAAGAAAAGGGGAACTATTAGAAAGGGGAAGAGAGGCCCCCAAATATTCTTCCCTTTCTCTCTGCCCATGGCATCAATGACACATGAAGGACAAGGAAACTGGGGGCGGGGTCCTGGAGGAAAGGAATCCAGCCACTAAGACTGCTTAGCATGTGGTAAGAGAAACCTTTGCTTTGAATTCATGTTGCTTCTTATGTTGGATATTAATTGCAGGTTACCTTTTACTTGCTTGTCACCAATTCTGACTTTTATGCCTCATTACTTGTAAGCACTTTAAAATATATCGTTCTGTAGTTAATACATTCATTTTATTCAAACCAGTGTGTTTAGACTGAAGTGTTTGGGAAACTCCATTTGAGATAACAAGCGTAACAGGGTTGGGCCAGATGGCTACAGGAGAGTGTTAGAAGGCAGATATATTAGTCCCAAATTAAGTAGATCCCTTTTCCCTGGGTAAGATAACAGTGGCAGTTCCAGAACAAGCAGGATCTTGCTGCAACCAATTAAGGCAGGCAGGCTAAATAGGACACCTGGAGCCAATTAAGAAGAAACTGCTCGAATCAATTAGGACAGGCTGGCTAATCAGGGCACCTGAGTTTAAAAAGGACCTCACTTCAGCTTGTGGTGGGCATGCGAGGAGCTGGGAGCAAGAGGTGCAAGGAGCTGAGAGTGAGAGGGCGTGTTGCTGGAGGACTGAGAAGTACAAGTGTTATCAGACATCAGGAGGAAGGTCCGTGATGAGGACAAAGAAGGGCTTGGGAGGAGGCCATGGGGAAGTAGCCCAGGGAGTTGTAGCTGTCACGCAGCTGTTGCAGGAGACGATATAGACAGCTGCAATCCACAGGGCCCTGGGCTGGAACCCAGAGTAGAGGGCAGGCCTGGGTTTCCCCCCATCCCCTCAACTCCCTATTTGATATAAGAGGAGTTGATCTGGACTATGGGTCCCATCAGCGGGGAAGGTCTCTGGCCTGTCCCCCGACCCACTAGGTGGACCAGCAGAGACTGTGGGGATTGTTCTTTTTTTTTTTTCCATGCTGGCCAATGATGAGGTTAGCTGAGTGAACGACAGGTTTGTGCCACTAACAAAAGGAGCCAAACTGAGGGCTGCTGTAAACCTCTGAGGTGAACAAATCCGCCAGAAAGTGCAGAACCCACCAAGGCAAAGGAGGAACTTTGTCACACAAGATTTGTGTATATTATTTTCTATTAATGAAATGATGGACTTTATATGAGCTTGTATTGTCCAGGATGGTGCTGGGCAGTACAAAGCACACATTTCTGGGGTACGGGCTGGAACTAGGAGTTTGCTGGAGTTGCCCTGCAATGTAATTGATGAGTGGCTGGCTATAGCACTCATACAATATAGCTGGGAGTGATTTACATGCTGGAGGCTTGTGAGTGCAGACCAGGAGTGGTTGCTCTCGCAGTGTAAGAGTCACCCCACATTAGAGAATTGTGGGGACACAGCTGTCTATCTGTCCAGAGCGTATCCTGGGTAATGTCAGAACTGGGTAGTGATGGAGGCGCCCTGTGGCAAACATCCTTAACTATTTCTAGAGTTTCCCCCCTTGCTTTGTGGAGGAGAGTATTCTAATTCTGTACTATGGGCCTGATCCAGAGTGCATTTACAATAATGGGAGTCTGTCCATTGACTTCATTGGTATTTGGATCAGGGCCTATATTAGAGCTCAATAGTACGCTCACTGAAGTCCATGGCAGAGTTCCCATTGACTTTAATGGTGCTGGATCAGAGCCTTAGTGACCGCAGCCTAATACATTCTACTTTGTCAAACCAACACCTGCATTTACTTTTAAGGCAGATGCATCGTGATTAACTAGGAATTCCCTGCTCAGTACTGATGCATGTGTCCATTCTACTTGGTTTGCAATGGTGAATCCAGTACCTTTGAAACAAGATACTGCATGGGTTGAAATCTTCAACTTCTTTACTATTCTTCCCATTACATAAGTGATTTATGCTTGTGTCCTCCAAGGCTCCTGTGTCCCTAACAGCTCTCTTTATGCCAACTGGCAAAGGGCACACTGCTGCCAGAATACTTAGCCAAACAGTGACTTGTAAGGTGTCATGTAAAAACTGGTGACATGCTGGTCATTAATATTACTGCATGATGGCTGGATGGTTTGTAAAGAGTAATGTATGGATGCCGTCAATATGTTTGTTTTGGGGGCAGATTGGATAAACAAGTTTGTCCTGGACAAAGGAATGGTGTTTTACCTGTGTCTCCAGTGTAAATTGAGCAAGGAGGCGGGCAGTAGGAAGTCAACAAGTAGTGACAAACAGCAAGGGAGAAGAACTTTGTGGGGATACCCTTCAGAAAAGCACATATAAATATACTGGACTGTAAAAATAAGGGGAGAGAGCCCCTTAGTTATCCATCACTTAGGGGACAAAGGCAGTGGCACCCTCTGATTCTGTGAACACTGGATCCTCCTGCTGGAAGGGCTAGAGACCTGGACACTGCAAAGAGATGTCTCTGGAGAACTGGGTTCATTGAATGTTACCGGCAAGGCTAAAACTGGCAGAGTCTCAGGGAGTTTGCTGCTGAGGCTGACACAATGGCTGTGGCAGGGAACAGACACACAATTTAAGCCCCAGCAAAGCTCTCCCTTGTTGAGGCAGAGAGGTATCATACTGGTTTGCGGTGCTGGGCACCCTGAGAAAGCCTCACAGGTTCTTGTCCTGAAAAGTGCCCTGCACAGATGAAACCCTGCTCCTGTTTCCAGATCCACTGAAGTCAGTGGGTCGCCAGGCTTGTGGGATCAGGGCCTAAGATAGAATCTATGAATTTTCTGTCATCTGGCCATGTGATTTAAACAGAGCTATCAATAACATTAGAATGGACAACGGCGAATAACATTCTATACAGCCGCCTTCTGTAGTCAGTGAGGTACTATATATTGGCCAGGTTTCAACCTTGTTAAGCAGACAAAATAAAGGACAAATTACATTCTCTCTGCAATGAACCTATAATTTCCTTTGTAAGTAATTTGAATGGTCCCCCACACTAAATGAGACCATTTCAAATTCAGTTTGAATAAAAAACAAACAAAAAAAACCCTTCACTACATCTCTGCATCACTAGTTGGCTGCTGTATTGTATCTTTCCTTTGGATTTAGATATGCAGTCCACCGCATGTATTCTGAAGTGTTTTCTCCTTTTCTGGCAAATTTCCAGAGCACAGCAAAGGAAATGCCTTGGCAGGAGGAGGAAAAAAAATCACCTCATCTGTGGTAAGCATTTTGCTCTCAGACAGGGCAGAGCTAAAAAAGGGAATGTTTTGTAGAATAAAATACAAGAACCAGAAGATGAGAAAAAACTACAGCGAGAGCTGGTTTTCTTGATAACTGTTTATAGTGGGTTGTGGGATTTTTGTTTAAAAAATATTATTGATGCCATTTTATTTCACAAATACAACTTTTCATTAGTGCTAGTGGCTTGCCCCCTAAGTTGTATGTATTGCTGGGTCTTTTGTTTTATGCAGTTTACAGTTATGATTGCCCATTAATGAAAGGGTTTCAGTTGCCAGGAGGGTTATGGTTGTATGGCCAATGTTTTCCAACTTGGATGCCTAAAATTAATCATCCAGCTTCACATAAGATACCAAAGTGGGCTGATTTTAGACATGCTGAACAACAGCTCCTCCAGCTGAAATCCGTGGGAACTGGGAATCCGGGGCCACTTATTTAGGTGCCTAACTAATAAGTTAGGTCCCTAATTTTAGGCACTCGAGTTTCAAAATTTTGGCCATATGTGAATAATTTCATTGAATTTTCAAAATGCACAAGAGGAAGAAGTCAAACCAATGGTTGTGTATCACTTGTGTTGCAGGGAAAGAATGCTACAGTCTGTAGGAATGCTAATGAAAACCCAATTGACTTGCCTTAATGCAGAACTAGACCTGTTCTTGCTTCAGATTTGTGGATTCCTGAAATAATGAGCTTCCCAAGTGCAGCAGTGATTGCTTAGATACAAAAATCTAAGGCTGGAGTGGCTCAGACTGAACCTAGTAACAGAATTCTATTCCAGCGCCTGGTTAGGAGGTGGGGGTTACTTTCCGGTGACCACATTCCCCCACTTCTGTGTTAAGTGGATGCCCCTTTCAGGGCGTACTAGGGGCTAGGGGAAGCCTTGGTAGTGCTGATACAATGGAAGTTTGGTGATCCATAGATCTCAGTGCACATGAAGTTGGCCTCCTGCATAACTTGTGGGATTTATCAGATTTGTGGACCATACCTGTGGCCTATTCCTCCTCTTCCCCCTTATTCTCACACATATTTCCTCTCACTTAGCTGCCTCGTGTGGGTTTTTCTACTGGAAAGGGTAACTGGGCCCAGTTACAGCCAAGGCCTTATGAAACCAGTGGTGCACATTGGATCCAAGCCCTCCTCCTCTCCCTCACAATTCAATAACCCATTATTGCTAGATTCCATGACAAACTGAAAATCCTGCAGCAATGTTCACTGGTTGCAAATAAATTTAGAACAAATTGCCATGTTTTAATGGAGTCTACAAATATGTCACACAAGCCACCGCCAATGTGTTTAACAGATTTAAATACATGCTCTGCCAATGTTTCTCTAGCACAGTAACATTTTTACAAACTTTTCTGATTGATGCTGTAGCTGGAGAATATGACTAGGGATGGATGGGTGCAAACAGTGCCATTGTTGTCTCACATTTTAAGTGCCTTCCTGGTATTGGAGTGGACAATGGCAGCTTTTTACAGCTCCCCCAGTAATGGTGACCAAAGGACGGGAAATCATGAAAAGTCAGAGAATACTATGTTGAAGGAAAAAAACCAATAACAGCAACACTATATCATTACTATATACAACGGGATTGGCCATCATGGCTGCCAATTTGCTGATCAGCCTAGCTGAAGTGATGGCCATGAGAAAGATGACCTTCATGGATAGGTGGAAGAGGGAGCACATGGCCAAGGGCTCAAAGAAGAGGTCTGGGGAGGGCAGAGAGTACAAGATTGAGGTCCCAGGGGATGTAGGTTTAAGGACCAGTTTAAGGAAGCTGTTCATCATTCCCTTCAGAAAGGAGGTGGTGATGGGGTAGGTAAACACCGAATGGCCATCCACCGGTGGAAGGAAGGAACTAAATGCTGCCATGTGGACCCAGACTGAGTTGAGGACGAGACATAAATTCTAGGAGGTAGTCCAGGACGGTGGGGACAGAGATGTCATCGAGGTGGAGATGATGACATTGCACCCAGGAAGTGAAATGTTTCCATTTTGCTGCATAGCCTGTCCATGTGGAAGCTCGTCTGCCATGCGTAAGTATGTGCTGTACTAGTGTTGAACAGGTGTCCTCTACATGTGAGCCCCATGCAAAAACCAGGCCATGAGGTGAAGCAGGCCTGGCCTGGGATGACAGATTCTGCCCTGGTTCTGGGTAAGGAGGTCTGGCAGCGTGGGGAGGTGAATTGGGGGGTGGGTGGAGAGTCTGAGTAGGTCTGGAAACCAAAACTGATGGGGCCAGAATGCGGCTAATAGTAGGACCATAACCTGGTCGCACTGGATCTTGCGGAGGACATGTGGAAGGAGGGGAATGGGGGGAAAGGCATAACAGAAACCGCTCCTCCATGGAAGGAGGAAAGCCCTGGGAATTGCATCTCCTTTCCCCCTGGGATCAGTAGAATGGAAACTTGTGGTTTTTGTGAGTGGTGAAAAATCCCAGCGAGGGGTGCCCCAGGCATGGCAGATGGAACAGAAAGTGGAGTCATGTAGCTCCCACTCGTGATTGAGGTATCAGGTCCAGCTGAGCGCATCTGCCAGAGAGTTCTGCATACCCAGGAGGTATGCCACGTGGAGTGTGACATTGTAGCAGATGCACCAGTCCCAGAGGCGGATGGACTCCACACAAAGCAACTGGGACTTGGTGCCCCCTGGCCTGTTTATATAGGCCACTACAGTCATATTGTCAGAGTATCTGAACATGGCGGGCATGGACAATGGACAGGAATGCAGACTGCTCGCCACTTCAGGACACTGATCTGCATGCAGGTCTTGCACTGAGTCCAAGCCCCTGGGGCAGCATGCCCATCCAGGTGGGCACCCCAATTGAGTAGGGCAGCATCTGTGGTGAGGGTGGTGGTGGGATAGGGGTGTTGAAGAGGGTGCCTAGCAGCACTTTGGAAAGGTCGGTCCACCAGGTGAGGGAGATCCAGACCAATTTTGGGACAATCAATGTGGCATCCAGGTGGTTGATGTGGGGTCTGCAGACCGATAGGAGCCACAGCTGTAGATGGCGCATCCATAGGTGGGTATGTGGCATCACATGGGTACAAGACACCATGTGACTGAGGAGACCGAGACAGCAGCATACTGTGGTACATGGGTTGTGGCATAGGGCTGCCATGAGGGCCGTCAGGGTGGTGAAACAATCTGCCAGGAGAAAGGCTCCAGTTGCCACAGAATTCAGGTGTGCACCAATGAAGTGGTCTTGTCAGTGTCAGAACAAGCAGAGATTTCTCCTTGTTGATATAGATGCCGAGAGCAATGAGAAGAGAGCGCAGATGGCTTACTTAGCCTCAGCAAGGGATTGCTCAAAAAGAAGCCAGTCATCTGGGTAAGGGAACACAGTACCCCCATCATCTCAGCTGAGATGTCATGACCACAAAAACTTTTGTGAAGATCCTTGGGGCCAGCACTATACCGAAAGGGAAAACTCTGAAATGGTAGTGGTTGTTGCCCACGTGAAAGCAAAGAAACCTGCAGTGAGCTGGACGGATGTCAATGTGAAGGTATGAGTCCTTCATGTCGAGAGCTGCGAACCATGCTCCCTGGGGGAGGGAGGAGATGATTGATGTGAGCGCCACCATACAGAACTTGGCTTTCCTGATGAAAGTGTTGAGTAGGTGGAGATTGAATATAGGGGAGAATCCTCCTCTCTTTTTTGGGATGAGAAAATATGGGGAGTAGAAGCCCTTGCCAGCAGTGGGGTTGGACACTGGTTCAATTGCACCCTTTGCAAGGAGGGTGTCTGCCTTGTGCTGTAGGAGGTTGCGGTGAGAGAGACTCCTGGCAGGCATCTGGGGAGGGGCTAGGTGTGAAGGGAAGGCAAGGAATTTGATAGAGTAACTGTTCCACAGAATCTCTAGTATCCAACAATCAGTGATGATCCTGCCCCAGTTGTGGGGAAACAGGACAAGATGGCCACCAAAGGTAACGGAGGGCCCAAAGATGATGTCAGGGGGCCTTGCAGCTCTTGACACACATGTCAGAACTGGGTTTTGGGTTGATGCCATGGTAAGGCAGAGGAGGTGGTGGTGGCTAATGATCGTGGATGCTGTGACTGAAGGCGCTGTTGCTCAGGTTCCTGGTACCAGAGATAGGTGGCCTGGTATGGTGAATAGGAGTGCGGTCAGAAGAGTGGTCACTGCTGTTTCTGATGGGGTGACAGAGAAACCAAAGTGTTGCTCTCGAGTCTTTCCAGGAGTGGAGGAACTCACGTGTCTTTGCAGAGAACAGGTTGTCCTCATCGAAGGGGAGGTTCTGGATGGTAGTTTGGACTTTCCTCAGGAAGCCAGAGGACTGAAGCCAGGACTCCATCACATGATGATGCCTCTGGCAACAGAGTGGGAGGATGTATCCGCTGTATCTACTGTAGCTTGGAGACTCAGCTTGGCTGTCATGCAACCTTCCCACGCAAGGTCCTGGAAACACTGCTGTTTGTCCTGCGGCAAGTCCTCCAGGAGTTCTGCTAGCTTGGGATAGTTATTGAAGTCATATTTCACTAGCAGAGCCTGGTAATTGGAAAAGCAGAACTGCAGTGCCGTGGAGGAGTACACCTTCCAGCTCAGGAGGTGAAGGAATTTTGCTGCTCTATCTCGGGGGGTAGAGGCACGTGACTGTTGCCTTGCCTGTTTGGCCACTGTGTGCACAACCAGCGAAGCGGGGGGTGGGGAGGGATGAGAAAAGAGAAAGTCAGTCCCCTTGGATGGGACAAAGTACCGGCATTCCACCCTTTTGGGTGCGGAGGTACATGAGGCCCACGTATGCCAAATGCCAGTGCAGGCTGGAAGATACCGTTCTTAATGGGCAGTGCAATGGGAGACTGTCCCCTGAGTGGAGAACGTCCAACGTCAACCGCTGGTGAAGGGCGATGCACCGTCAATTCCGCTGGTCCCAGAGAAGACTCTGCTTGCTGCTGGAGAACCTCCTTCATGAGGAACTTCCGCAGGCATAATAGTTGACAGTTTGCAGGAGAAAGGAGTTGTAGATCTCACAGAGTGCGGGAAGGTGCTCCTCCTAGAGGCTGTAAAGGCAGCGACACTGCTTGTCGCTCAGTGAGAACGAGTGAGGGCATGAGGTGCCAGTTTTAAACCCCAGAATTCAGGGCCAGGTTCCCCAAAGGGGTCGGGGTGAGCCCTGAGCTGGGCAAGACTAACTACACTAACTATCAACTATCTATACAAAAAGAAAACAGAGACCTAGCTAACTACAGACAACGGATGAGAGCGTTCTCGTAGTCAGACTACTGACACGGAGGAACGAGGAGTCCGACTCTGACCGCGTGGTGGTAAGGGAAACTGAAGGAGCATCACCCCACACAGTCTCTTATAACCTCTAATCTAATTTCCTTTAGCGGCAAATAAGTAGCAAACTATTAGAATTACTCAGTCAAGCCACGAGAGGCAAACAGATATGTGAACATCAGCTTTTCTTTCTTCCTCTTTAACTCTGTTGCTTTGTACCTTGATTCTATGGATTCATCTTGATTATTCCTTTTTATCATCTTGCACTGCTCCCACTGGCTCTATCATTTTTTCTTTCATTATTTATAAGAATAACTATTACTGCACATTGTTAGTTGTGCTGGATTATCGGTAGTTTATGCCATACCATTTTGCAATGAAAGAAAATAACTCAGAAATTTCAGTAGATAAAATGTCAAGAATCTCACAATTTTTATATTGGTGGCTAGAATTAACACTCATTCTGGCCCCATAACTTCTATTTTACCATTAAAGGTGAATATATTACAGATAGTGAATGTTTTTGTGCAAGTGCACAAAGTTCAGGGTATATGGAATACAGATTGTCTTCTTCAATATCCAACAATACCTTCCATTTCTTGTGGAACCTCTATGGAGCCTGAGGGGTGCTTTTCAATACAGTATTGTCATGGCATAGGACATTATCGTGTGCTGCACCACACTCTCCATAGGTCACAGGAAATGCTTATTGTCACTTAGGTCTTGTCTACACTGTGGGGTGGGGATGGGGGATCAATCTAAGTTACACAACTTCAGCTATGTGAATAACGTAGCTTACGTCAACATATTTAGATCTACTCACTGCGGTGTCTTCACTGCGGTGAGTTGACTGCTGACGCTCCCCCGTTGACTCCGCCTGCGCCTCTTGCTCCAGTGGAGTACTGGAGTTGATGGGAGAGTGCTCGGGGGCGGGGGGGAGTGACCCCCGCTGGATCGATCGCTGCCTGCCGATCCGGTGGGTAGTATAGACATACCCTTAGCGAAATACTCCTTTCAATCTGTATGTATATGAGATGAGCAGTTGTGCCTGTCACACTCTGGAGTTGTGGCAGAGTGGTTCTACTATATTGGATTAGGCTTCCCCTCCAACCTTTGTGTGGATGGCTGTGCTACAAATTTAGAGTTATGCCACTCTTCTCTATGGAAAACTGGATTGGGGCAGTTCTGATGGCATGTTCTGGTGTTGTATATACGATGTTGGTTTGCAGCACAGAGTTGTGCTTTCATTCTTTTATGCTGAAGGGGATCAAACAGACTTTTTCTGTTTATTTTTGGCTCATGAATTGCTGAAGTACATGGTTTGTAGTCAAGCCGATGTCCCTGGTAGTTTATTTCTTGCTGCAAATCAGACAAGTTTCTTTTTCTTTCTTTCTTTTAAGAAAAAGAAATTAAATTATTCTGTTGCAAAATTTATTTAATGAGCCTCTCTTTATTTGCAGTATAACTAAATTATTATGAAATTTTAATATAAAATATCTTCCCCAATAAATGGGGGGTGGAGGGACCCAGAATCTGAGTTGTTTAAAACTGTTTCAGAGAAAGAACTCGAAACCATACTGTAGGGAAAAATCATTCACTACTAATGAATTGTGCTCTCAGATTGCAGACTCTTGGGAGCAGGCAATTTTTAAAAAAATTATATTGCCTAGTGCAGTGGGACCCTGATCCTTGATTGGTGGCCTCTAGGTGCTCTTGTAACAAATACATAAATAATAAAAATGGCCTTGTCATGAACTATGACGTAGTGCAACTCCCATTGATTTCAAAGGCAAAGAACTAGACCCTGTATTATTTTTTGTGCAAGAGCGACAAAGAAATGCATAAACATAAAACAGTGCACAAATGTACAAAATGACTTTTAGGGAAAAGTTGGTACGTAGGATTTAAAAATCATTATTCACCAATTCATAAGTTATGTACTGTTTAAATTTATCTCTAAAACTGGGTTCATGCTTTACCTTTTCTAGAGTCTCTGAATAGAAATATACGTTTTCTTTTGCGATGATTTCTGTGTAATTCATTTGTTCCAACGATAAAAAGACAACACTATCTCTACATAATTTTGGAAGTAAGGCTTTTCTTCCAGTTTTAGTAATGCAATCGTCAATGTTCATTTTATTAGTTCTGAGTAAATTATTCAGATCTTATTTACCATATTATTAAATTTTAATTCTGCCATTGCATTTTCTCAAATGTAAACAAACCTGTAGCAGAACAAAACACAGCTTAATTACTGCAGGTTCAATTGCCCAACAAGAGAGACATCTCAGAGAGGAATTTTTAGATTGTTAAGCCTTCGTAAGTATTTCCCCCACAGGCAAACACAGCTTCCTCAAAGATATTGCCTACCCACCTTATTACATACCCACAAAGATAACTTTCCTAAAGGAGATCATTTAAAGGAGACCGTTTAAATTCTTGAATACTTTTCTGTTAATTGCATATAACTGGAGTTTTCTTTGTTGTAGCATTATCCAGAAGGCTGAATGAAAAATTATGGTATATTCATGAGACACTACATCAAAAAAGTCAGGAATAGGTTTGCTTGCATAGTTGTATTGGACTTTGGCATGAATCTCTAGTTTTGTATTACTCCAATCATTGTAGTATCTAGATGCAGAGAACTTTGGGTGGTAATCCTTTCCCACTGACTTCCTTATATTGAATGCTACAGAATACACAAGCAATGTGATGCTTAATACTAAAATGGATTTATTGTATAGAAGGGGAGTGAAAAATGACAGTACTGTATGCATGACTAACACTAAACATGTGCACACCACACATGCTATCTGATATTAAATTGAGGTTGCAGTACAGTAAGGAGAAAGGAAAAACAGTGACACTATATCCATGGGTGACACTATAAGGGTGCAGAAAGACAGCACGGGCACTAGTGAGGTCCCAATCAAGCTCTGTATCATTTAAGCTCTCCAAACACTGGCAATGTGAAGGCCATCTACACACCGGGAATTTCACCTTAACTGACCAAACACAATACTAAATATTTGGAAAATTATCCAGATTGATTATCTGCTGCTTCTTTACAAGTTAAGATGTTACAGTATCCCTGGCTTACGAAAAGGTCTTAGTATACGGGATGGGGAACATATCTGTACTCTAACGTTATTTCTACTAGCAAAACTGTAATCACAAAGGGCTGAAATCAGAGTCTGGCTACATATCTGCACAAGGGAGTAAGACTCCCCCATCTTACACCAGCTTCCCAGACCTTGGGTTCAGGCATGTAGGGATGTGTATGCACCTTTAGAACAGGTGGGTGGGAAGTGGGCAGAAAATGGATAATGAGTTAGTTTTAGAGATGTTTATGGGGAGTTCGTCCCAAGCACAAGGGGCAGCATGGGAGAAAGCCCAAAGATGCCTTTTAAAAATGTTAACAATCAGGTGATGGAGGCTGGCATCATGGGCCAGTCACAGATGGGAGTCGACCTCATCACCTGAATGAGAGATGATAGGAAAGGCAGGGATTGGTTGTGAAGGGACTTGAAAGTGAAGACAAGTAGCTTATGTTTGATACAGTAAAGAAGGGGGAGCCAGTGGAGGGATGCCAAGAGAGGGGTGACACGGTCAAAGGGATGAGCTAGGAAAAGGATCCGTGCAGCAGCATTCTGAATTGATATGAGCGGGGCAAGATGTAATTTGTCAAGGCCAGAGAAAAGGATGTTGCAGTAATTGAGATGCAGGAGGAGTAGAGTCTAGATGAGAGTTTCAGCTGCATGGAGGGATAGGAAAGGCTGTACCTTAGAGAAGTTATGCAGAAAAAAGTCTGCAAGACTAAGGGCTTGTCTACACTACACAGCCAAGATTGACACTGTGGCAATTGATCCACCGGGGGTCGATTTAGCGGGGCTAGTGAAGACTTGCTAAATTGACCGCTGATCGCTTGGATGTCGACTCTGGTACTCCACCAGATGGAGAAGAGGAAGGGGAGTCGACGGGAGAGCATTTCCTGTTGACACAGCATAGCGTGGACCCCGTGGTAAGTAGATCTAAGCTACATCAAATTGCCTACCTTAGATTGACTTTTCCTTTTTCCTCTCCCTACCATCACATCTTCAACTTGGACATCCCTTTAGGTCTTCATATATAGGCTATGTCTAAGGCCTTGTCTACACTAAAAGGGAAAGTTGCTATCAGCAAAATAGCTGTAATTCTGTACTCAAAGACTCTCAGAAATTGTCTCATGCTTTACTGTAAAATGGCCTGGCCTGATCATAGCCAGTTTATTTGTCTAGAATTTCTCTGCTGTTCTTGTCCATTGCTGATATTTATGAGTATTTCTGTACAGCCTAAGGGGCTCTCTGCCCTGCTGAGCATGTCTGTATTACAATAGTAAGCTAATGGACTGTAGTTGTAAGCAAGTGAAGTGACATTCCCCTTCACTACTGATATGCAACATATTCCTAACCTAGAAAATAGACCCGAATTTCAACTAACGTTTATAAGACTTGTCAAACAGCAGCAAAAAATAAACAGCAAGTAGCTGTTTGCTGAAGAACCAAACAGGTAAATAGGCTCCTACACGCTTGCGTGCTTTTTACATGACGAGTTCTCTTCTGTCATTCACCTACTTGCGCCTGTGTCAAAGAACAGGCCTGAGGAAACCGGTAATACTGGGCTGTGTCCTCAACTGCAACTAAAATATGCTCATAGTAGTTGTGTGGAGAAAAGACCCTAGAAGCCACCTTTGTGATCCCCTGCTCCTGGGGGTCCAGTCCACAGCAAAATTCAGAGAAGCCTCAGGGATGCTCAGGTTTATGCCTAGGTGCCCCCAGTTCCAAGGGACTATTCCAGAAGCTGGAGATTACCATGGTGTAGAAATGGTCCAGCCATGTCCTTTGCACCAGGGGCTGGGAAGGGAGTAGCATAAGAGGTGCTATTTCAGCTCTATACTGTCAAGGATTCCCCCTTATAAAAGGCGAATCCTCAGTGAGCCAACTTATCAAGCTTTCTGGCTGCTTTGCACCACCTGAGTGGTACAAAGTCATTGGAGCAGACCCCAGCAGCAGTCCAACAGAGTTGCCGACAACATTCAAAGGTCACCTGGTGCAAGCAGAGTTTCTGCAACCACAAGGTAACTCTGGAAGCTATTTAGAATCTTATTGGGAACGTGCACGTAAGTGCACATGTGAGCTAAGGCTGGAGCCTCTGGAACTGAAAGAGGCAGCAGAAAAGGACCCAGCAAGTATTGCGGGCCAAAAATTCTCAATACCAGCAAAACAACTGTAAGTGCTTTTGGAACCTTAGAGACTAACAAATTTATCTGGGCATAAGCTTTTGGGGGCTAAAACCCACTTCATCGGATGCATGCAGTGGAAAATACAGTAGGAAGATATATATACACAGAGAACATGAAAAAATGCGAGTTGCCATACCAACTGTAACAAGACCAATGAATTAAGGTGGGCTATTATCAGCAGGAGGGGGGAAAAAAACTTTTGTAGTGATAATCAGGATGGCCCATTTCAAACAGTTGACAAGAAGGTGTGAGTAACAGTAGGGGGAAAACTAACACGGCTACCACTCTGAAACCTGTAAGTGCTTTGTTTATCTGGAGTGTTAGCCACACTCAGAAGAAATGAGAGAGCCTGGGCTGAGCCTTCAGAGAGCAATTTAGAGTCATCTCGATTTCCCTATGAACATCTGAGACATGGTGGAGGAAGAAAGGCGCGTGCACTGAGCATCAGAAGAGCAATCTGTGCGTTAGAACTTCATGCTTGCCCGTTTCCCCCATTTTGCTGGCTTGGGCAACACTAAAGCCCATTATAAAGATAGGCAGGGATTTAGAAGGCTGGATGTGGCAAAGGAGAGGGAAGAGGAGGAGGAGGAGAATATTATTTGAGCTCCCAAAAGCTTAAATCCCCATTCCATTTTTTGTTTTTTATGTGGTAGAGTTTACATTTAATCTCCTGAGCCTCTGATGCTAATCTAGGCGAAAACTGTCACAAGGGAAGTAAAGAAGCACACATTTCAGGTGGGTTTTTTTGCTGTTCTGTCGCCCCACCGTCAGTGGAGGTCGGAAAATTTTGTGAAAATTGTGTTTTGTTTTGCAACAGAAAAAAGTGAGTGATTTAAAGAGCAACAACTTGCATTTCTGACCACGAACAGCCCTTTCCTCATCAAGGAAAAACCGCAGGAGGCCTGAGATCTGGTAAACACCAGTTCAAAGGAAATGGCAACACTACCCCTTTCAGGTGAGTTCTGCATTTTCCAGTGTTATCTGGTAAAAATATTTTCTGTGGCACACACCTCCAAGGATTTTTAACTTTCTTGTACCTATAGTGCTGTGGCTTTAAAATTCCACCTACTTGGCAGAAGAATTAATGCTCTGCAGGGTAGGCCCATTACTTGGGGGTGGGGGGGAGAGAATAACAGAAAATGTGGAAATGGCAGAAGTTCTAAATTACGTTTTTGTTTCAATTTTCAGCAAAGCGGTTAGTAGTGATTGGACAGCGAACATAGTGAATGCCAGTGAAAATGAGGTAGGATCGGAGGATAAAATAGTGAAAGAACAAGTCAAAAATTACTTAGACAAGTTAGGTGTTTTCAAGTCACCAGGGCTTGATGAAATATAACCTAGAATATTCAAGGAGCTGACTGATGAGATATCTGAGACATTAGCGATTATCTTTGAAAAGTCATGGGAGAGGGAAGAGATTCCAGGGAACTGGAAAAGGGCAAATATAGTTCCAGTCTATATAAAGGGAAATAAGGACAACTGGGGGAATTACAGACAAGTCATCTTAACTTCAGTACCCAGAAAGATAATGGGGCAAATAATTAAGCAATCAATTTGAAAACATGTAGAAGATAATGAGGTGATAAGTAACAGTCAGCATGGATTTGTCAAGAAAAAATTGTGTCAAACCAACTTAATAGCTTTCTTTGATAGGGTAACAAGCCCTGTGGATAAAGGGAAGTGGTAGATGTGGTATATCTTGACTTTAGTAAGATTTTAATGCTGTCTTGCATGACCTTCTCATAAATAAACTAGGGAAACACAACCTAGATGACGGGTTTCAGAGTAGCAGCAGTGTTAGTCTGTATTCGCAAGAAGAAAAGGAGTACTTGTGGCACCTTAGAGACTAACAAATTTATCTGAGCATAAGCTTTCGTGAGCTACAGCTCACTTCATCGGATGCATTCAGTGGAAAATACAGTGGGGAGATTTATATACATAGAGAACATGAAACAGTGGGTGTTACCATACACACTGTAACCAGAGTGGTCACTTAAGATGAGCTATTACCAGCACCTATTGTTTCATGTTCTGTGTATATAAATCTCCCCACTGTATTTTCCACTGAATGCATCCGATGAAGTGAGCTGTAGCTCACGAAAGCTTATGCTCAAATAAATATGTTAGTCTCTAAGGTGCCACAAGTACTTCTTTTCTTTTTACAACCTAGATGGAAGGGCATATCAAGTGGCATCCCACAGGGATCAGTTCTGGGTATGGTTCTGTTCAATATCTTCATCACTGATTTAGATAATAGTACAGAGAGTACTCTTATACAATTTGAAGGGCAAGCTGGGAGGGGTTGCAAGTGCTTTGAAGGATAGGATTACAATTCAGAATGATCCGGACAAACTAGAGAAATGGTCTGAAGTAAATAGGATGAAATTCAATATGGATAAATGCACAGTACACCATGTAGGAAGGAACAATCAGTTGCACATGTATAAAATGGGAAATGACTGCATAGGAAAGAGTACTGCGGAAAGGGATCTGGGATTATAGTGGATCACAAGCTGAATATGAGTCAACTGTGTAACATGGCTGCAAAAAAAGAAAACATCATCCTGGGATGTATTAGCAGGAACTTTGTAAGCAGGACACAAGAAGTAATTTGTCCTCTCTACTCCATGCTGATTAGGTCTCAGCTGGAGTATTCTGTCCAGTTCTGAGTGCCACTTTTCAGGAAAGATGTGGACAAATTGGAGAAAGTCCAGAGAAGAGCAATAAAAATGATTAAAGGTCTAGAAAACATGACCTATGAGGGAAGATTGAAAAAATTGGGTTTGTTTAGTCTGGAGAAGAAAAGACTGAGGGGGGACATGATAACAGTTTTCAAATACATAAAGGGTTGTTAAAAGTAGGAGGGAGAAAAATTATTCTCCTTAATGGCTGAGGATAGGACAAGAAGCAATGGGCTTAAATTGTAGCAAGGACAGTTTAGGTTGGACATTCAGAAAAACTTCCTAACTGTCAGGGTGGTTAAGCACTGGAATAAATTGAAATGGGAGGTTGTGGAACTCCCTTACTGGAGATTTTTAAGAGCAGGATAGACAGAGACCTGTAAGAGATGGGTCTAGATTATACTTAGTCCTGCCTTGAGTGCAGAAGACTGGACTAGATGACCTCTAGAGGTCCCTTCCATTCCTCTGATTGTATCTAGGGTACTTATATGCCCCCCATTACTGTAATACCCAAGCATCTCATAATCTCATCACAACACCCCCAAGCACTACAGAAGTATTATTATCCCCATTTTAAAGATGGGGAACTGAGGCACACAGACAAAACGACTTATGCACGCCCTAACAGGAAGTGTGTTGCAGAACAGGGAATCAAACATTGGTCTCTCCCAAGTCCAAGGGCAGCACCCTAACCAATTGATTATCCTCCTTTCAATGTTTTGACCACTGAGTCCCTGTGAAAAAGACACTGCCTTCCAGCAGGACGGGTAAAGTTTTACAGCTCCGTGCAGGATGCCCCCAGCTGGCGATCCACAGAGCACTAGCGCTTCAAGCAGACACCCATCCACCGGTGGTTCCACTGCATCAAACAGAACAATTCGAAGGAGTCTTCCTGCTGCGCATTAGTTTATTGCCTCACCAATGGAGCACAGAAAATTTGTTTGAAGCCAGAGAAATGTCACAATCTGATACTCGATACAATAGACCTGAATGAAAGGTGTATAGCTTTAGCTGAATTTCAGCTTTGCCATATAATAATACCAGATAACACTTAGTCCTGCTATGAGTGCAGGGGACTGGGCTAGATGACCTCTTGAGGTCCCTTCCAGTTCTACAGTTCTACGATTCTATGTGGGCTTGGACAAGGTAAAATTCTAAATGAAATGTAATGGCTAATACACGGATAATGAATGAAGCTGCCACAAGAGTTTGATGTGACTAAAACCACCACATTTCTCACACCGCTGATTATAACATGTACTGTACGTTCAGCCCTTGATCAGACATAAACAATCAACTCTTACTGCCAGACTGGAATAATCTAAAGAGACACTTTTAGATGGATGCTCTAAGCTCTAAGTATAACACAGAGGTCAGCCCAGGAAATTGGGTTGATTTATATCCAGGGAGGAGAGCCTGAACCAATCCCCCCCCCCCCCCGACCTTAATTTCTCCCCCAACTTCATTTTAGGGGTGGGGTTGGGAACCTGATATGATCCAGATGTGAATTCCACAGCTGACCACCATTTCTAACATGTCCATTCAGCCAAGGGTGACATATGCTATAACAGGGTGGTCTGCTCCCTTAAGGGCCCGGGGCCTGAGGCCAGCCAGCTCTGTTCCATTTTCAGACCCAGCTGGGAAGAGGTCAAGTGATGCCTATAAAGGCTGAGGGAGCTCAGCTGGAAGGAGAGAAGCTGTGACTGTCCCCGGACTGTCCCCGGAGCAGGGAGAGCTGAAGAATAGAGTGAATGGCTGCTGGACCCCTGCAGCCTGTGCTGGTCATGGAAATAGCCTTGTTTTGTATTACTTTGCAAATTTTTTGTTTGAATGAATAAACCGTGCCCTGAGAGACGAGCCTAAAAGAGATTTTGGGGTCCCCTAAGTCCTTCCTGGGCTGAGGAAACAGGTGTCGCCCTGCACATACCTTTAGAGCAACATTTCCAAATACAGAAGCTCTAGCCCCACTCAGGCACCAAAATAAGAGTGGGCCTGATTTTCAGATGTAAGGTGAAGCTGATGAAGGACATTGCTGGTCAGATGCCTTTGCAGCCACCACAGTTTGACAACAGAGAAGATGGGGGTGAAGAGAGAAGGACCAGCTGTTATTAACCAACCTCTTTCTGCATCTATTTCCCCCCCCCATCCAGGCGCTTCTCCTTGCCCTGTGACGCAGAGCTGAAAAGTAATGGCCTTCATTTTAAACTGTAAGCTCTACAGAGCAGGGGCTGCCTCTTCATTTGTGCAGGGACAGCGCTCAGCACAATGGGGGCCTGATCCTGACTGCAGCCTGAGGGCAATACAAATAATAATAATAATCATAATAGTAGCTCCTCACACACAGGAAAGCCCAGCTGGAAAGTTTAATTGCCGTGACAGTACCAACATCTGCTGTGGTAAAAGCCTACTCAAATACCAACTCCACATTAGCATTCTGGAAAGATTCTCCTTGCACAGTGGCTTCTGCAATAAAAAGCACATCTTGCTTGGCCTGAAAAACGGCTGTCAAGTATTTAAGCTGTCCTCCCTTCCAACATTTTCTATTCTGAACACATTTTTAAGTGCAGCTGGGAATGCTGGTACTAAGTGACCAGCAAATCTGATTACCACAAGTGTACAACGGCTGACATCCTTTATGGGCTTGAGTCTTGACTCAACACAGGGGGGCTAACGCCCTGTGTATCAGCTTGAGAGCATGCCCCTTGAAAATTAACATGGGAGACTTTCCATCTTCATGCTGCTGCTTATCTGACAATGGCAGTGACGAGTGCAGTGCTATATATCAGAAGAGATCCTACCATACCATGAACAGAAATATTATGGCATAGCTGCAGCAGGTTTTAAGAGCCTTGACTATTATGATTGGAGATGGAGACTGACTAGTATGTCGGGAATCCAGGAACAGTTTTCACACATTGCTCTTCTGATGCAAAAGAAAAAAAATCTCCCTTTAAAAAAATTTCTTATGTCAGGACAGGAGGAATGATTGTGTGGTTGAGGTACTAGGCTGTGCTCAGGTGGTTCATTTCCCAGTGCTGCTGCAAACTGCCCATATAAACTGAGGCTTGTCACTTAATCTCAGTTCCCCATCTGTAAAAGATATATAATATTTCTTCTCTACCATTATTTGTGTGATCTAGTTAGACTGTAGGTTCTTCAGGGAAAGGTCTGTCTCTTATCGTGTCTTTATACAGTACCAGTCATGGTGGGGTGCTGATCCTGACTGTAGTCTTTTGGCATATGAACCTATGTATATATCTGAAATAGCTCAACCCCAACATATGGGCTTGATGCAGGAATTACTGGGTGAAATTCTGAATTCTATATTATGAAGGAGGTCAGGATAAATTAGCATAATGGTCCCTTCAGGACATGAAATATATTAATTTATGAAACAAGATAGGTAAATTTATTTTTATCAGGTTAGTGATTATTGGGGGGGAAACACAGATACCACAGTGATATAGACAAAAATAGATTAGATAGACAGGCTGAAGAATAACAATGGGCTTCTGTAATGCTGAGAGGCATGGGCAGGTGGGCAGGGATATGTCTGGCAACCCTACAAACAGAAGAACATCTTGTATAACTACTGCTTTGTGTGTCAGAAGCAGTATCTTTAAAGCACTTTACAAAGCCAGGAAGCACTATAGTCCTTATTGTACAAATGGAGTCACTGAGGGAAACTGACTTGCCTGAATTCACCCAGCAAACCAGGGTCAGAGATGGGAATAGAATCCAGATTTCCTGACACCCAGATCCTCTTTGCCCAGCCTCCACATGTACATCCAGAAATGCTACCATACGTCCTGCTGTTAGACTGACTGTGCTCACCCCTCTCCCGACCCACAGTGTTCCATCACTGTTGATTCTGTTGATCTTTTACCCTTTGCAGAGTCATTGTCTCTCACATTAGTGCTGATTGGCACCAAGCCCCTCTGGCTTCTGCTAGGCCAGTTTCAAGCAGCGGGGTCTTCTCAGGACAGACTGAGCCTACTATGCTTCAGGTCAGATACATTATGATCTTTACCTCTGGCGCTGAATGTACGTCTCCAGTCCATGCCATGTCAATCTCCCCAACCTACTTTTAGATGTCACAAGCTTACACTAATGAGTTGTGTGTGCGCACAAGTGCACGAGTTAAAAATGTATTTCTCACAGCCCTACTTGCTGTTTCCTCACTTTTACATTCTCCACTGACCTTAACTCAACTTCTGTTGGCTTACTCTACCTGCAAAGCCTGTTGCAGTTGTGTTTTGTGATTTTTCTTTTACAGATGCGATCTTGCTCATGGGGCAGATTTTTTCATCTACTCTTCCAAACTGCTTTACACCAATTTGCAGGCACTGCTGATACGAGAGAGTATGAACCCGATCCTCTGCCCCGGTGTAAGTTAACATAGCTCCACTGAAGTCAACAGCGCTCTGCCAGTTTACACCAGCTGAGGATCTGGCTCTACGTTCATAAATTTTACTCTCTTGACCTTCTCCTCCACTCTCTTCCTCAAAATAGGACAATATAACTATCCATAGCGTTCTATAAAGGAAAAATGCTGATAAGATTAAAGGCCAATTCTAGTAACCTTTTACAATCTCATTTATTAATTTGGCCAAGGGACTCACGAAGCAGTGTGATTCCACCTCAGTTACTAATTATCTGGCACTCAAATCCCAAATTAAAGACTTTACGCAGATGATTGGCGTCTTAGTGGGACGAGATTTTTCTCCTGTCATTGTAAGGAGACAGACTCTCTCACATGCTGTATGTATAAAAATGGGAAGAAGATGAGAGGAGCAGTTCTGCCTCTGTGTTATTAACATTCGTGACACCCATGCTATTTGGAAAAGAAAGAATTATTCTACAATAGCAATGTTTTGGCAGTCTCTGAGCAACTGCACTTATAGAGGGCTATTAATAGATTAAGATCGTGTCTGCTGCACTCCCAGCAGGTATCTAAGGATCTTGAAGTGTACTTATAATAATAGTCATGCTTAGTACTTATATAGTGTTGTACATCTCCAAAGTGGTATACAAACATTAACTAACTGATCATCAGCTACACAGTGATCTGTCAACATTCAAAATATACCAGAAACAAATTTTTGAAAGGAGGAAACTGTATTTATTTTTACATCTGAAGCAGAGGGAAGTGCACCTGTCCCTGTTAAACACATAAAGTCAGTTCCCTGGCTCTGAAAATTCAATGACTTCTAAACTAAGAAATGCAGCTTTCCTCTCTTACTTTCCATGGGCCATACTGTTCCTTCTGAAGAAATGATCTACAAAGTTTCATCTTTGTCACGTTTCTAACATATGTTAGGCAATGGGGTGTGGCTTCTGCCTCCTGGCACCAAAGACCCACATGTTTTATGGGCTGATATAACAAGCACTCAAAGGGAGCCATTTGTAGGGCAAAACAAGCAGCTTTATTGGTCCCATATAACCCAAGAACTAAGCTACATGTTCTTGACAGCCATTTACTAGCACCTTATCTAGCAACTATAGACAACTCCGGTAGCAATAGGGAAGCTCCTGTCCTATGAGGGACAGGCCTTTTGGCACCAGCACTTTCCCTCTTTACAACATGGCTGGCACTGGCCTATGGGGTGAGGGTGATGAGTCTAAGTTAATGCTAAAGTAGCATCAACCCAGGTACAGATACCAGCCTCCTCTGGAGCGTAGACACTGTGAAGAGGGCCTGCTCCTTGAGTCCACCCTATCCCAACCTTTGGGCTCGCACGGAACCCTGTGAATCCCTAATGGAACAGTTCTAGTGGGGTCCAAGGGAAGATGGATGACATGCTTCAGAAACTGCTCCCTCTCTTCCCCAATCAAGATTCAGACTCATCTAGCTCCCCTCTGTAGGGAGCAGCACTTCCTTCTTCATCATCACTCCCCTCAAGTGCACAGAGCGTCCACCAAGGTTCTACCATTTATTTTGGTCTTCTGTTGGTCTGTTCAGGCTTCTGCGTGGCATGTTGATGGAATAAGCTTCTTTCTCTGTTGCTCTACATGTTTCTCTAGAGTACCCTCTTTTTCTCTTTCCAGCTGGTGTTCATATTATAACTTGACGTGAAAGTCATGTTGGTGGCATCCTTAAAGCGTGTCCTAAATATGTCTATCGTCGTTGTCTTGCCATGTTTGATGCTTTAAGTTGGTGTGCTTTACTTTGAATTTCTGACATTGTAATAAACTCTTTCCAATAGAGTTTACAGGCATTTACTTTGGTATGAGTTGACCGTCTTATAAATTGGTGTGATGGATTTCCACGAGTCTGCTCCACAGAGGAGAACAGACTTGATACGAAGCTGGTGTTAAAAATACATCCTTTTGTATCATAACGATCAAGGTACTTTTCTAATTGTAAAGTTTCTAAAAATTGTTTGCTGTTTTTGATATTCGTTGCTTGATGTCTACCATGGTGTCACCATCATTGCACAACTCACCCCCCAGCCAAGTAAAATAATTTACATAGTGTTTCTCCCTCTACTCTGATGTTTGCTTCTGGAATACTGATAGCCATATATTTTGTCTTCCCTTTGTTGATGAACAACCCAACTTGTTTTGCTGTGTCTGCCAAAAGTTGGGCCTTTTCTTCCATTAAGTAATGTGTTCAACTGAGCAGAACAATGACATCAGCAAAAATGAGATTATCTGATTGTGCTTTATCATTTGTCCATAAAATTCCTTGATTGATTTCTGTGGTTACTTTGACACAATCAATGAACAGTGCAAACTATAGTGGCGACATAATACATCCTTGCCTTACTCCATTTGCCACTGAAAACCACTGGCTGATGTTATCACCGTCTCTAACTGCACATTTGGCATTACCATATAGATCTGTGATTTGTCTTATCATTTTTGCTGGTATTCCAGGGTAGGGCATAATTTTCCAGAAACTGTCTCTATGTATGCTGGCAAAAGCCTTCTGGAAATCTATAAAATTTATCAGAAGAGGTGTTTGCCACTCTGCCCTTTATTCTATAATATGTCTGAGAATGACTAGCATCTTCAACCTCTTGGCATTTTCTGTCAATATATGCCCTGTTACCTCTATCACTTTTTTTACCTCTCTGATTAGAGGTCTGTATTCTTCTTGCCACTTACTTATCTCCTCACATCACTTATGCAGCAGCACAGGCCTTCTATATTTTTTCTGTAGTTTGTTATACTGTAATACACATTTTGCTTTATGCAGTAAGTCACTTGTGTAACTTCCCCTTGCACCCTAGTAACTTCAAATACGCCACGGTGGCTTATGGACTTGATCACACCCATTACAAAAAGCAGGCATATTTTAATAATACAATGAGAGCACAATGCAGCATGTAGGAAAATGTGACTGTGACGTTACACCCCATATTCTTCATAGAAATATTGTTATGATATCAATATGGCATAACTAAAATATGTTTTATGCAAGAGGGGTCATGTGAAGTATAATTGAAAAGGTTATGATCTACTGAATGTGTTTATCCAGTTTGTATACATGTATCATTTTTGTGTCTGAAGCGGGGGAATATTGACCATGTATCTATATTTCAAATGTGCTACTTTGGGTGACACACAAAACTAACCCTTCAGGTACAACAATGGAAAAGCCAGACAGGGCTGATGGCCCATCAGCAAAGACAATGGAGTGTGAATGAGCTTAGTCTTTCTGTGGATGCTCTGAACAGCCTGTGAGTAATGGCTGCTATGACCCGAAAGAGATATTTGACTGAGTCACCTGGTACTGGACCCCACCTTGGAATGCCAGTGTTTTTCCATTGGAAGACAAAGGGCTCCCACCATACACAAAAAATATATAAGGCAGGGGAGTGACATCATCATGGTTCTCCTCTCCTCCCCACCCAAAAACATACTGGGAAACACCTGGAAACAAGAACTGAACTGGGAGCAGAAGAGCTGAGCCTGAGCTGGAAGGGTATCTAGCCTGTGAGTAATAATACCTGAAGTTTCAAGCTGCAGGCCATTGCAACTGGCTTTCCAAGAAACTTTGCAATCTGCCTGAAATGACATTTAGGGTGAGAAATTACTATTTGTAGCCAATTTCTTTAGTGTATTAAGTTTAGTTTCCGTGTTTTGTTTTATTTGCTCAGTAATGTGCTTTATTTTGTTTGCTATGTCTTATAATCACTTAAAATCTGCCTTTTATAGTTAATACATTTTTTTATTATTAAACCCCGTTTGTGCAGTTTCTAACGGGGGAGGGAAGAAGTTGTGCATATCTCTCCACTTTGAGGGAGAGGGTGAATTTTTATGAGCTTGCACTGTGCAGATTTTTCTATACAGCGCAAGACAATATACCTTCGGGTCTGCACTCCAAGGGAGGTGAGCCCCTGAGTGCCGGGGCAAGTCCCTTAAGCTCAGTCTTCACAGAGCTGATCTCAGTGTCTGTGTCTTTCTGCAGCTGGGTGTGGCCCTGCCTGTGTGTGTGTGCTAGAGGAGGCTTATGAGCCTGGCTCAGCAAGACAGGGTAAAAGGGAGCCAGGCTGGCAGAACAGGTGGGCTCAGTGGTATCTCAGTACATCAGGTGGCGCCTTAACGGGGGCCAACCCATCACAGTGACCTCATACTGTCTAACCTGAAAAATAATAGATGGTACCAACTGAAGTGTGTGGTATGTACCAGAGACCTCTCTTGGGGAACAGAGCCATACAACCCATAGATCTGATCAGGTTGCAGCATCAGAATTTTATAGCAGCAGTGCAAGAAGCAAAAGGGGATGTTCCAAGGACAGCAGAGACCATTTTAAAAGCACATGGGGAATCTTTTCAAAGGCAATGGATGCCTCCTTCCAGGCAATGGATGCGACCGGAAGTAGACCCCACAATGGAACATGTATGCTCACCATGAAGGAAAACTCCAGTGGCACTGCATAATCCAGTATGCAAGGCACTTGGAAGTCTGCAGAACAGGGTACTGTGGCACCCACAGAGACCCATGCAGCCTGGGTAAGTAGCATGATGGTGGTAAAGAAGCCATCAGGCAAATTATGCATCTGCATAGACCCAAACCCACTCCGTGGGTCATTGAAAAGATGCCACAATTCACTGCCCAAGTTAATGACATCTTGTCAAAACTTTCCAAAGACAGAATCTTTATGGCCTGTGATGTGAGGAACAGGTTTGGGGATGTAAGCCTGAGTAGAGTCCCGCATGCTGACAACCTTTGCAGCAGTATTTGGTCACTAGAGATGGCTGGGTATGCTGATGGGCATAAGCCCAACGCTAGAAGTGTTCCACATGTAACCCACACACCTCCTCGGTGTGGTGTTCTGTCCTTCTAGTGCACCAAGACCACTTAGAGATTAATGAGTCTGCTCTACAGCCTTAGCTAAGAACCATGTGGCTTTTAGCTCATGAAGCAGAGACTCATGTATTTAGCTCCAGAGGTCCCGGGTTTGATCCCGCCCACCAACAACCGGGGTCTGCCGGCGTTACACACAGAAGGCTCACACAAACGCTGAAAGGATTGCCTGGGGTGAAAATAACTGCAGATGATATCCTCATTATAGGTGAAGGGAGCAATGATACAGGAGCTGAACGAGATCATGACAGACTTTTCTACAGCAATGCAGGGACAAGAACATAAAACTAAACCCAGAAAAAATATGACTCAAACAGCATGAGTGATATACATTAGACAGCTGCTCAGAGCAGAGGGACTGAAAGCAGAGCCCAACAAGATCAAGACAGTCAGAGACATGCCAGCTCCAGTGGATGTTAAAGGGGTACAGCACTTCATAGGAAAGATAAATTTTCTGTCCAAGTTCTGTCTGCACCTGGTTGTGGTAGCGGAACCCATACATCAGCTCACAAGGCAGGATGTTGAGTGAGACTGGGCAGGTCTCCAAAAAGCATTTGACACGGTGAAACAAATGGCAATGAATGCCTCTGTCCTGAAATACTACCAGCTAGGAAAGCCACTGACACTCCGGTATGATGCATCAGAGAGATGACTGGGCATAGCTTTCCTGCAGGAACAGCCAGTTGCTTGTGTCAGTGGAGCCCTGTCCGAGGCTGAACAGGGGTATGCCTGAATAGGAAAAGGGCTTCTGGCTGTGGTATTTGTAGTGGACCACAACTGTGGTCACCCAATACAATCAGACCACAAATCCCTAGAGACAATCACAGCAAAGTCTTGTCTTAGTGCTCCAAAGACACTGCCGCACATGCTGTGCCTGCAACAATGGCAGGTACAGATCAAATATTGTCCAGAACAATTACTAGTGTTAGCTGACACCTTGAGCAGAGCATGTGTACCCAGCATTAGTGAGTTGGGGGAAGGAGATCAGGACAGAGTGCAGCATATTAATGGGTTCAATCTCCTAATTTCAACAGCGAAGGTGATGGAAATCAAAGAGGCTATGGAAAAGGACATCCAGCTACAGGAAGTCAAGAAGCTGAGGTGGATACATTCCCTTAACCTTTTGCTTCTTTCAACCTTACTTAGGTCAGAAAGAAATCAACGATTATTTGAGTATCTTTTAGTGGGAAGAAACTGAACCTGGTTCCACTTGCCTAGATAATTAGCTGCACTTCCCTTTGTACTATAACAAGCAAAACTCTCTTTAAAGATTTGCATGTTTTTGCACTGTTTCGCATTCAAATCTTGGAATGGCAGAACTTTCCTCAGGTCTACCTTTTGTTCTCCCAGAAAATATTTTGTCAAAATAAAATAAAAGCCAATTTTTGCTTTTGTTGTGTTATTTTATCCTTAAGGAATGAATTCATATTTCCATACGGATATTCCTTCTTTATCTTATTTGTATGCTATTCAGTGTTAACACTGAAATAGAATCCTTCAGGGACAGGGAGATGAAAGGGCTATTTGGCATGGGGGAAAGAACATCCAGGAACAGACACTGGATTTATTTCATGGTCATAATAATTGAAACACAGAGCACATTTCACCAGGAGCCTCAGTGCTAGTCACAATTAGAATAATCAGAGTCACTAATTCAGGATTAATATAACCAATGTGCACAAGGCAGTGTTCTTTTTAAATACATGTCAGAAATGTAATGTCTGGATTTATTAGCTGCGTAAAGTTGACCAGTACACAGGAAGGGGAAAAGAGGAAATAAGGCTATTGTTGATTGACCACGGAAATCTGAAATGTCCTTAATATTGGCCACACTGCACTCGTTATGCCAGATCCAATGGGAGCTGCAGCTACTCAGAACTTTTTAGAATCATACTCTTTGAAAAGCAACCTGTGCTGAAGTACAGAGTTTGAAATCTCCACGGCTAATTAGTGAAAGACGGACAAATAGGGGAATAATGCACAGCACGGGAGTGCAATAATGATACGTAGCACTTACGTAGGTGTTTACATATTCAAAACAGCTTTACAAGTATTAATTAATTCTCAACATCCTAATGAAATAGGCAGGAATATCAGTTTTCATATTCCTTTTACCAAAGGGGAAACTGAGGAGGCTGACTAAGTGACTTACCCAAAGGAAATTGGCTGCAGAACTAAAATTAGAACCCAGCAGCTCCTGGCTCATTCTTCTAACAGAAATATCAGGTGCTCATGCAATGCTTTGCATTCGTGGTATCCAAGTTACCGAAATTTCTAAAAGTGATGAGTCCCATTATACCAGTTTGGGAGGATCCTTGTTACAAATACTACTTCTTCTGCATGTACTTGTGGGCTGAAAAGGTCAAAGAACAATTACCCTATGGGAATTTTCTCCATGTAAAAATGTTTTTCCATCAGATTAAAAAGGTTAACTTGCCTAAAATTACTCTGCAATCCTAAGAGCATCCCAGTGTCAGAGGGCAAGGGGCTCACTGCTATCAGGTAATGAGTTTCAGCTGGCCTGACCAATTCAGTGTATCTCAACTCACTATAGTTATAACCTGGGTCTAAAAGGTATCATGTAGTGTGCCACTGGAAAACACATATTCTTGCGTGATCTATGTATGCAGTGTATATAGAGTTATGGATATATGCTAGAATTAAGACTAAAATGTATTTAAGCCAGGTATGTGAGGGGGAGTTGGTAAACAGTTCTGTCTTGGAAAACGGAATGAGTATTTGTTTCTCTCACCAGCCCGGTCATCAGGCAGAGACAATGACTGTCCATTTACATATTCGATAAATAAAGGTATCACGCTAACAAGTGCGGGAGGAGACAGCATGGAGTGTATACCCACCAGGAGAGAGAAACTTGGTATGAGTTTTACTTTTCAAAGAATGTATTGCAAAGTTCTACTGGTCTGTAAAGAAAGGGGATCTGAACCTCAAGTGATAAGCAACTGAGTCAACTGATGGTATATAATATTGCAGTATTATAAAAGTTTGTTGAGTGAGGTGTTTTATGAAAGCTTGTGACACAATAGTGGTTCATATCATTGTGAACTGTATGTATTAACATTATGTAAGGAATTATGGATACTCATTAATAGTACTCATTACAGTCTGACCAATCAAAGGGAGAAACAAGTCTCTTGCAAACAGAATGGAGTGTTACACCTATCTACCTGTCTCCAATGAAATTAAGCAAGGTGTGACCAAAAACAATGGAAGCTGCATTTACATTAAAATCAGCAGGGGAATGGGAAGACCACAGGAAGGGAAGAACAGCATGAGGCCATCCTGCCTCTTGAAACAAGATCATGGAACTTTGAGAGATATAAGGAGAGACAGAAAGCCATTTTGGCATCCATTACCATACAGACACTAGGGGACAAAGATCTAGAAAGCGGAGAAATCTGGGTCCTACAACCAAGGGGGAGTGGAAATCTCTGGAAACTGAATATAGGGGAGAAATCTGCTTAGGCAAAGTTCTTTCACATGGGAAGATGAGGGAAACCAGCCCCTTATCCATCTGGGGAAGGTCCTGACGGAGGGAATGTCAGCCATGGCTGGAAAGAAAAAAATATTAGTAAGAAATCTATCTTGAACAAAGACTGTAGCTTGGTACGTTAAGTCTGAAGCACTAGAAAGCATATCTACATTCCCTATACTTGGACTCACTTAATCCTATGTATATGTTGGTGTATTTTTATTATAAACCAACTGAGTGCAGTGTTTAAAGGGAAGGGCGTATTTACCCTAGTTACAAAGATGTAATGTGCTTTTGTCTCTTTAAAGGAAAAACAATCCTTACTATTACAGAGGGACCTAGACAAATTAGAGGATTGGGCTAAAAGAAATCTGATGAGGTTCAACAAGGACAAGTGCAGAGTCCTGCACTTAGGACGGAAGAATCCAATGCACCACTACAGATTAGGGACCGAATGGCTCGGCAGCAGTTCTGCAGAAAAGGACCTAGGGGTTACAGTGGACGAGAAGCTGGGTATGAGTCAACAGTGTGCCCTTGTTGCCAAGAAGGCCAATGGCATTTTGGGATGTATAAGTAGGGGCATTGCCAGCAGATCGAGGGACGTGATCGTTCCCCTCTATTCGACATTGGTGAGGCCTCATCTGGAGTACTGTGTCCAGTTTTGGGCCCTACACTACAAGAAAGATGTGGAAAAATTGGAAACAGTGATTTTGATTAGGGGACTGGAACACATGACTTATGAGGAGAGGCTGAGGGAACTGGGATTGTTTAGTCTGCAGAAGAGAAGAATGAGGGGGGATTTGATAGCTGCTTTCAACTACCTGAAAGGGGGTTCCAAAGAGGATGGATCTAGACTGTTTTCAGTGGAAGCAGATGACGGAACAAGGAGTAATGGTCTCAAGTTGCAGTGGGGGAGGTTTAGGTTGGATATTAGGAAAAACTTTTTCACTAGGAGGGTGGTGAAACACTGGAATGCGTTACCTAGGGAGGTGGTGGAATCTCTTTCCTTAGAAGTTTTTAAGGTCAGGCTTGACAAAGCCCTGGCTGGGATGATTTAGTTGGGGATTGGTCCTGCTTTGAGCAGGGGGTTGGACTAGATGACCTCCTGAGGTCCCTTCCAACCATGATATTCTATGATTCTATTTCTCTGAGTGGTCTAGGGGTGGATTTGACACTTCAGGGGCACATGGTTTAGAGGAAATTGGGAACTGGGAGTGTGATGGGGTTACCTTGTTGGTTGTAACCAAGGCTGGTAGAAGCCAGAGTGGGGGCAGTGGGGATGTAGGTAGGCTGCTGGGCCAGGGTTACTGAGGGCTGTCTAGCACACACTCAGGGTGTGACCTGCATGCTTGTAGGCTTGCTGTGAATGACCCAGCTTGGGAGCTAGAGCAGCAAAGCATTGTAAGGCACCCAGGGTTGCAGGGCAAGGGAACACCCAATCAAAAAAGGACCTTGGTGGCTCTGGTCAGCACCACCGACTTGACTGTTAGAAGTCCGGTCAGCAGTGCTGCGGTGCTAAGGCAGGCTAGTCCCTACCTGTCCTGGCTGGCACCATGCTGTGCCCTGGAAGCAGCCAGCAAGTCCGGTTTCTAGGCAGGGAGGCCATGGGGTTCCACGCACTGCCCCACCCCAAGCACTGGCTCCGCAATCGCATTGGCTGGGAACAAGTCAATGGAAGCAGCAGGAGAAAGTGGGGGGGGGGCGGTGCCTGTGGGTGAGAACAGCCCGTGGAGCCTCCTGCCCCACCACCTAGGACCCAGACCTGCAGGCTGTTCGCTGCTTCTGGGGTATGCGCAGCGCGTTGTCAGCATAGGTGCGGAAAGAAGAGGTTCAGGGAGTGCTTCCTGCACCTATGTCCTGCTCCTGGCCCTCCGCACCCCGACCCCTCACCTCACCCGGTGGGAGGGGCTCAGGTCCCGGCCGATGGCCCAGGGCTCCGTGCCGGCCCCACTCCCACTCCCAGGCCTCTGCTCCCAGGGCCTACCAGCCCTGGGCCTGGGGCTCTGGCTGCTGGCCCCAAGCCCAGGGCTCCGCTCCTGGCCCAGTGCCCTCCCCCAGCTGTGGCATCAGCCCCTTTACCCCTGTCTAGGTCTCCCCCCTCCCAGAGACATAATGCTGCTCCCAGGCTCGGGGAGGGGGGCAGGGGAAATGGACAGGGGCTTTCAGCACGCTCACTTCTAAAAATCAGTATCACTGGATGCCAGGACATGCAGGCAGCCTGCCCTAGCCCTCCCACTGCACCACTGACCGGGAGCTGCCCAAGGTAAGCCCAAGTCCCAACCCCCTGCCTCAGCCTGGAGCCCCCTCCTATACCCCTCATTTCTGGTCTCACCCTGGAGCCTGCACCCCCAGTAAGAGCCTTCACCCCCTCCTGTACCCCAACCCCCTGCCCCAGCCCAGTGAAAGTGAGTGAGGGTGGGGAAGAGCGAGCCACCGAGGGAGGGGGACTGTAGTGAGTGGGGACGGGGCCTTGGGGAAGGGGCAGGGCTCGGGTGTTCGGTTTTGTGCGACTAGAAAGTTGGCAACACTAGACATAACCCCTTACTGGTCTGAACTGCATCCCAAAAGTGTGACACACTCCAACTGGGATATGTTTTTCAAATTAGTTTTCCAAGCTAAATCTTATTTTATTAATGTTTCTAATCCCTCTGGGTCTCTTTTTATTGTTTGTCTTCATTTATGTTTGCAATTCCTCCCAATTTAGTACCACCTGTCACTTTCATTAACATGGCATTTACTTCCTCTTTTACATAATCAATAAAGATATTCAATTATGTCGGTATTAAGACCTGTCCCTATAGGCCCCCAAGAGACACCTTCCCCCAAGTAAATATTTTGCCATTCAGGGAGAAAAATACATCTTAACCAGAAAAAAGAAGATAATTTTAGAAATTGTATATTGCTCATGTCTTGGACATTGTTCTCAGCTGTAGCTGTAGGAGTGATTTTAAGTACCGAAAGAGATCAAAAATATATTGCCAGCCAAATGGATAAGAGGCTGGTATTGTAACGGGCTAGTGATTCTTTTTTTCCTGAAAAGACAGAAACACACACACAGTTTTAGGTGTGTGCGGCAGGAAGCCTGTATGCTGGGAATATACTTCTTTTCCTACAGCTTTGCTGAACCCAGGATCTGTGATTATCCAGGGTGGGATCCACAAAGGTACTTAGGTGCCTAAGTCTCAGGTTTAGGAACCTATATCCCAGTCGTAGGCATACAAAGGTGCCACAAGTACTCCTTTTCTTTTAGCAATCCACAAAACTCCCATTGAACTCTGTAGGTGCATAAATTCACTCAGCACTTACGTTTTCAGGGTAAAATTCCCTAGGTGTCTATGCTGCTTCTGCCTCCCGGTAGGTATCTGAATGTCCATCTCTCACCTAAGCCCCAGAGCAATCCAAGACATGGGGAAAGATAGGCAAGGCAATGCCTATTTAGTGTGCAGGGCCCAGTCCAGTAGTTGTGCTCAGAAGCCGCATACCGGATTGGGTCCCATTCAAAATGTGGCCTCTGCCACAAGAGAAGGAGGAGGTGGTGGTGCCTACCGTATAAATTTTAGTCCAGTGACTTGCACACTCACCTTGGATACCTGGGTTCGATTACCCTCTCTGTCAGGGGCGGAGTCTTGAACAGGAGTCTCCCACTTTTCAGCAATCACTGGGCTAATCGCTACAAGGTGAACAGCACCACCTCCTCCTCCTCCTCTTCCAGCCACTGACTCATTTCTGCAAGAAGTGCGTTCGATGCCTAAACTGCCTTAAGTCCGGCAGCTGGTTCCCGTTCATGGAGCTCTAAGCAGAGATAGGTGCCTCCTTGTAGCCCTGACTTAGGCACTTACCTGAGAGAGGGGTGGGGCTTGGCATGCACCGCTCTCATTGGCATCTTCAATTGGCTAGCTTAGGTGCTCCCCGCCTTGCGTGCTGGCTTTTGTGAATCCCATTCCAAGGTGCCTATCTCTTCCCTTTCATTGTATAGTGAACCTAGGGCCCTAACTCAGGCTTAGTGGATCTCAGTAGCGTTCTGGAGATTTTCTAAGCATTTAAAAGGCATGGTGATGCTCAGTGTTGGAACACCTAAGTCCTGTGCTCCCAGTCATTAAATAATGGTTCCAAAATAATTCAATGTTTGTGTAGCAGTTTACACATAGTTAATATGGAGAGAAAAGGAACTGGACTTTGTGTAAATTCGTAGGCTGTTATATGTTATCCCATGGTGCATGCATGTAAGCAGATAGCAAAATAGGATCTGATTCCATTGTGAAAGCTGGGGAATTGCAAGAGGTTCTAATATTTTGAGCAGCCTTCTGGTAATGCCTCATTTCACTCATTCTACATCTATTTTGAAATTACATCAGAAAAAAAATTCCCTTTTTAACTATAATGTTAGGAAGGATGGTCTATGTTCGGGGAAGACCAGCTCTGCCACAGACTCTTTGTGTGACCTTGTGCAACTTGCTTAATTAACTTTGTGCCTAAGTTTCCCATTCATCAAATGAAGATAGTTCTTCACTACCTCCTAGGGGTGTTGCAAGGATACAATTAATTATTGATTGTGAGGAGCTCAAATTAATATTTCTCTGTACGATGTATTAGGCTCTCACTGAATACTTCAGTGTACCACATAATAACTGAGGATCTATACCACTTATGGTCCATGGTCTTGGATTAATTAACTCTCTGAAGCATTTTCAAACAGAGAGGGCATGAGAGATATTATACAATGCACCATCACGTTTGTATTGTATTATCCAAAGCATGAAATTTCCATTTTTAATCTTTCAAATGTGTGTTTATTCAAACTAAAATGCTTAAGCCCAAAATTTTGAGTTTGGGTACCTAAAGGGAGGCACCTAAACTGTTCTGTAGGCATCCAAACAGAAGAGGACTGACTTTCTAATGGCTCATAGCCCTCACTGACTTTAATACTGACTGCAGTGGAAAGTTATTTTTCACTCTTGAACTCCATCTGGGATTGGAAGTGCAAAAATACCAACATACAGAGCACTGTGCATTACTTCCAATTGGGATGGGCACAAGTGCCAAAAATCCCTGCAAAATATCTCATGTCCTGAGAGTGCCAGCTCATTTCTGCACTCTTGAGAAGTTGGGATAAACGCCACAGAAGGCTCTAACTCCTGGATGCCTATCTGAACTGCTGTCAATTGCTTGGCCAAATGCTGAGAGTTGTGCTGCACGTCCGCCAAGCACCCAGAATTATGACTGAAGTCAACTGCTGTGCACTCCACTGGGAAGCTGGAAGTCTCTTTTTTCCCCACGTATATCTAGCCACCCATTTGTAGCTCTGTAGAGTTATGGGATAAAAGATCATAAAACTCTCACAAATCCAGGAGTGTAGTCACTGAAAGATGCTGGTGCTTAACAGCTGTTTAACGTAATCCATTGATTTGGTGTACGTTATGTGTCCTCCTCTAGTCAACCACTGGTCCCTACAGGAGTGTAATAAACTACTATTGCTACTAGCACATGGATGTAGTCCTTTACTTCAAATGGTAGCAGTTCATACTTTTAGTGCAGAAGACTCTGGGGTTCAATCCCACACACTGAGGGTGGAGGAAGATTAACTGAATTTAGCATTCTCCTGATTTGCGCCTGTGAGGTGCTTGAGAATCACCTGTGCCTAATCTTGGTTTGAGGAATAGACACTGTCTTGCAGCACACAGAACCACTTTACAGTGGAATCTGTTAATTTCTGAAGTCCACGGTGGTGTCAATTGACCAGCTGGCTAGTAAAAAAACACTAGTAGCAACAGAGCCTGTGTCTCAGTGTGTGAAATCACCTACATCTTGCTTTAATAAAAGAATCATAGAATATCAGGGTTGGAAGGGACCTCAGGAGGTCATCTAGTCCAACCCCCTGCTCAAAGCAGGACCAATCCCCAACAAAATCATCCCAGCCAAGGCTTTGTCAAGCCTGACCTTAAAAACCTCTAAGGAAGGAGATTCCACCACCTTCCTAGGTAACCCATTCCAGTGTTTCACCACCCTCCTAGGGAAAATGTTTTTCCTAATATCCAACTGTTGGTGACACTGGGCACCATACTAGGTAATTCGGGAGGGTGGAAGGCCACGAGTGCCGAGGAAGCCCCCCCGCGCTAGGCCCAGACAAACCAAAGCCTCTCCATTCTGTGAACTTTCTGTAATCCTGCCAGACTATGAGGAAGCTCGTATAAAAACAGAGACAGAAAGCTGCAAAAAGTTTCTCAAAAAGCTGCTCTCAGAGACAGCCTTCAGATAGCTCCGGCCAGGGTAAGCATATAGATAAGAAAGGAATGTTTTGCACTAGCTTTCTGCAACACAGGAACGGATACAACCAAATAAGGCAGGGCTGACATAATGCTAATGAGGAAACATCTAATTGGCCGCTTTGGCTGTATTATTATACAGGGCAATAGGTAATTGGTTGTATATACTTCTGTAGCTAAGTTGGAGAAAAAGGTATAAATTGTATGATGTAATCTGCAGTCGGGGCTGCAGGATTTGAGACAGCTGTGTCTCCCTGGGCCTGTTTGCAGCTGCAAATAAACTCTGCTTCTCCACCCCGTTGTGATTATTGGGTGACACGCACCGGGCAACGAACCCCTACTGTTGCTTGCCTTGGGCACTCTGTGCCGGCAACACAACCTAAACCTCCCCCACTGCAACTTGAGACCATTGCTCCTTGTTCTGTCATTGTCTACCACTGAGAACAGTCTAGATCCATCCTCTTTGGAACCCCCTTTCAGGTAGTTGAAACCAGCTATCAAATCCCCCCTCATTCTTCTCTTCTGCAGACTAAATAATCCCAGTTCCCTCGGCCTCTCCTCATAAGTCATGTGTTCCAGTCCCCTAATCATTTTTGTTGCCCTCCGCTGGACTGTTTCCAATTTTTCCACACCCTTCTTGTAGTGTGGGCCCCAAAACTGGACACAGTACTCCAGATGAGGCCACACCAATGTCGAATAGAGGGGCGCGATCACGTCCCTTGATCTGCTGGCAATGCTCCTACTTATACAGCCTCAAATGCCGTTAGTCTTCTTGGAAAGAAGGGCACATTGTTGATCATATCCAGCTTCTCATCCACCGTAATCCCTAGGTCCTTTTCTGCAGAACTGCTGCCCAGCCATTCGGTCCCTAGTCTGTAGCGGTGCATGGGATTCTTCCATCCTCAGTGCAGGACTCTGCACTTGTCCTTGTTGAACCGCATCAGATTTCTTTTGGCCCAATCCTCCAATTTGTCTAGCTCCCTCTGTATCCTATCCCTACCTTCCAGCGTATCTACCACTCCACCCAGTTTAGTGTAATCTGCAAACTTGCTGAGGGTGCAATCCACACCATCCTCCAGATCATTAATGAAGATATTGAACAAAACCGGCCCCAGGACCAACCCTTGGGACACTCCACTTCATACCAGCTGCCAGCTAGACATGGAGCCATTGATCACTACCATTGAGCCCGATGATCTAGCCAGCTTTCTTTCTGCCTTATAGTCCATCCATCCTTCTCCACAGAGGGCTGGGCACCTCCTCCCCATACTGTGCTGCCCAGTGCAGTAGTCTGGGAGCTGACCTCGTTCGTGAAGACAGTGGTAAAAAAAGCTAATCCTGGGTTAGCAATTGAGAAGGAAAACTTTAATACTGAACATATTAAATCTTTTTGGTTTGGAAGCCGAGAGTCCTCTCCAGGACTATGAAACCAATCTTATTTAATCTTTTTATTACTGACCTCGGCACAAAAAGTGGGAGTGTGCTAATAAAGTTTGCGGATGATACAAAGCTGGGAGGTATTGCCAATTTAGAGAAGGACAGGGATACCCTACAGGAGGATTTGGATGACCTTGTAAACTGTAGTAATAGTAATAGGATGAAATTTAATAGTGAGAAGTGTAAGGTCATGCATTTAGGGATTAATAACAAGAATTTTAGTTATAAGCTGGGGATGCATCAATTAGAAGTAATGGAGGAGGAGAAGGAGCTTGGAGTATTGGTTGATCATAGGATGGACTGTGAGCTGCCAATGTGATATGGCTGTGAAAAAAGCTAATGTGGTCTTGGGATGCATCAGGAGAGGTATTTCCAGTAGGGATAAGGAGGTTTTAGTACCGTTATACAAGGCACTGGTGAGACCTCACCTGGAATACTGGGTGCAGTTCTGGTCTCCCATGTTTAAGAAGGATGAATTCAAACTGGAACAGGTACAGAGAAGGGCTACTAGGATGATCTGAGGAGTGGAAAACTTGTCTTATGAAAGGAGACTCAAGGAGCTTGGCTTGTTTAGCCTAACTAAAAGAAGGTTGAGGGGAGATATGATTGCTCTCTATAAATATATCAGAGGGATAAATACCGGAGAGGGAGAGGAATTATTTAAGCTCAGTACCAATGTGGACACAAGAACAAATGGATATAAACTGGCCACCAGGAAGTTTAGACTTGAAATTAGATGAAGGTTTCTAACCATCAGAGGAGTGAAGTTTTGGAATAGCCTTCCAAGGGAAGCAGTGGGGGCAAAAAATCTATCTGGCTTTAAGATTAAACTGAATAAGTTTATGGAGGAGATGGTATGATGGGATAACATGGTTTTGGTAATTAAATATTCATGGTAAATAGGCCCAATGGCCTGTGATGGAATATTAGATGGGGTGGGATCTGTGTTACCCAGGAAAGAATTTTCTGTAGTATCTGGCTGGTGAATCTTGCCCATATGCTCAGGGTTCAGCTGATCGCCATATTTGGGGTCGGGAAGGAATTTTCCTCCAGGGCAGATTGGAAGAGGCCCTGGAGGTTTTTCGCCTTCCTCTGTAGCATGGGGCATGGGTCACTTGCTGGAGGATTCTCGGCTCCTTGAAGTCTTTAAAACACAATTTGAGGACTTCAATAGCTCAGACATAGGTGAGAGGTTTTTTGCAGGAGTGGTGGGTGAAATTCTGTGGCCTGCGTTGTGCAGGAGGTCAGACTAGATGATCATAATGGTCCCTTCTGACATAAATATCTATGAATCTATGAAACTATCATATTAAGGCAGAATGGACACCTTTTCCCTCACATTCCAATTCAGTATCCCCTGCTGCCTGGGGCACAAACGATGTCACTTACAGGCAATATGGCCTCCTGCTTGCAAATGCCAGCTCTAATTAATAAAAACTTCAATGTCAAAGCTCTTCCTTCTCGGGGAGAAGTGCTTGTTATGTTCTGAACTTTCAGACCGATACGCTGAACACACAACTGGTGCAGTTTCTTTTTAAGTGGATAATCCAGTACGCAGCTGAGCAAATGACAAACCAGACGTAGAATGAAAGGTGCCCCCAGGGGCTTAGAGAATGATGGAAACAATGCAACCCGCAGGACATTTTTCATCAATCAGACCCTTGTTCTCTTCCACAAAGGAGGAGTAAAAACACCGTGACACAAAACATGTGGCAACAAATTGATGGCAACGTCTCCAAAATGGGAACACGAACTACATGGCATGTGGATAAAAGAGAAAGCATCTGCAAAATATGTGAGGAAAATTGTGAATATAATTCCGGCAATTATGATTATAGTGTTGTATACGCTACTGCACTTAATTACAATTTGCTGTTCTTTTCATGCTATGAAAATGGACTAAATGGACTACAAAATATATTTCAAAAAGACAAGCAATCTGTGGCATGAATAGGAACCTCCTTTATCTTAATACAATGAGGCCTACATTTCTCAAACATGGCAGCATCTCTGTGATAATTCTCCAGTGCAGAATTTTGATAACTAAATGAACATTGTGAAAAAAGCCCTTTTATTATTTCATCCAAGAATATGAATAGGATTATTAGGAGTATTAAGAAGGGGTTTTTTTAAGAACAAAAATCTTGCTCATTTTGAAAATTACAGTTAAATGGCAAGTGTTTTAGTTCTATATTTTGTGGAGGAGGAAAGGGAGGTTATAGCTTTTTAAACTTTTAGTTCTGTGTTTAGAACTTTTTCCATTTTGCATTGCTGCCATGAGAAGGCATTTAAATTCCAGGGTTGTAGCTGTATTCATTCCAGGATATGCAAGAGACAAGGTGACTGAGGTCATATCTTTTATTGGACCAACTTCAGTTGGTGAAAGCTTGTCTCTTTCACCAACAGTAGTTGCTCCAATAAAATAGATGACCTCACCCACCTTGTCTCTCTTTACATTTCCGAATAATTACCCTGAAGACTCAGTTAAAAATTAAAGACGATGATCATGATCTTACATTTATATGGTGCATTTTATCTGGATGGCTCCCATAATGCAATGCAAATTACTGGATTGTGTTTGTTTATTTGGAAACAGTGTGTATATTTCAGGGCAGTTTCTCAGATGGTGTAAATCAACATAACTTCATTGATTTCAGTGAAGCTACATGGATTTACGCTAGCTGAGGATCTGGTCCACCATATCTACATGGCTAAAGGGAATACATGTTGGTGTGGTGTAGTACCAGATAAAGCTTATAGTGACAGGATTTGGGGATAGCTACATACTAAGGAATAGTGAAGCTGCAAAGGAGTTCTGAAGTTCATCACAAACTAGAACTAATAAAACCTTGACAGAACGCAGCCCCATCATGTATGTAAGGCCCTTTGTTTTTTAACCCCCGAATTCCTGGATTTTACAAAAGCTATTGTTCGGTTTTTTACTGATTTTCATCTAAATTTTGGACCACTCAAATACATAAAAATACCGATTATGTTAAGAAAATCCAATCCATTACATTAGGTAGATGTGTTTGTTACTAAATCAGGCTACGTGTAAATATGAGGCTGTCTCAAAGTAAGACAATGTAGTGGAAGATCATGCACATATGTGTTTGTACTGTTAATGCACCATTCATGAAATAAACCACACCATTAAACTGCTTTCACTTTCAATACTCTTACATTTCTCTATTTGCTGCCTTTTTTTTCTATCCCCAATATTTATCCAGAAAATTGTGAAGTTTATTTTTTGCACCAATTTTCACCCTTTTAAAATTTTCATAATAAAGTGAAATTTAAACAAATCTTAAATTTAAAAATGGCTATGCTATACACAGCATATATTTTACAGAATTATTATTTTTATTTTTATTTTAAGAAATGATTGAGGGAGTTTGTAAGTGGGGCTATTTCTTGTATCCTTCCCACTGTAAAATCAGGTGCCAGATTGTCCACTCACGTAGACCACATGAGCCAGGAGTAATTCCACTGACATCTTGCAAGCTTTCAATATGTGGAACTCCCTGATGCCATCTACAGATTCATAAATGCCACTCCCAGTGGCACTGTTTTTCCTGAGCTTCTGTTCCAAGCAATGAACAGGTCCACCTTGCTTATCTCACCAAATCTAACACCACTGCTTGAGGTCATTTGACTGAAGACTTCTTGCACACCCCCCAACACCTGCCACAGGGGCTCTCTCTAGACTAGGACATGAGCCAGCTGAGACTGATCTAAACTCAAATGCAGTTCTCTGAATTCAACCTCTTCTGCTGATATTTTCTTTCAATTCATACTATTTACAAACGCTTTATGTAGCTCACTCTATCTGTAACTAAAATACCTGTGTTTAAGTTCCCAATAAAAGAACACCAGAACTTGTCATGCCTTGCTTTATGTTTGATTAAAATCCTGTTGCACCAAAAGTCTGGGAGCTACTTCTCCCCGGCGCCTCCATGCTTGGGTAATTTGTGAATATTTTTGCATGAGAAGGAGGAGAAAGTTGCTCTTTATGCTGCTCCTAGTGCTTGATGATAAACCCTTTTGGTACCTTTTCTTGGCATGGACAGTGGCAGATGCAAAAGTAATAAACGGAGCCTTAAAAAGGTTCTTTGAATCTGTATAATCAGATGATAATTTCATTAAAACCCATTTTAAAAAGCTAACATGTATCGTTAACTTATGCACTTCCTTATTATTTGATGGACTTTATTTTCCAGGCAGGCGTGACAAAAATCTAAGCATTACAAAGCTTCAGAACACAATATGTACATAGAGATATGCATTTACATATTCTATTTAAAAAGAGAATGGTCAGAAATGCTAGACTATGCCATTTCACAAGACAGAGTCAGAGCTTTGTTTTTAGTGATGTGGTGATTTTCTTTTCCTATTAATATATCAAAGACTGCATAACCAATTCATTTTTTGGATAAAAATATTTTAACAAGGATAAGGTTGAATAATATACACTCACCAAAGCTAAGAAATTCATAGTGAAAGACGACTTGCCACCGTTCACTCACTGCATTGTCCTTTCTGTCTGTTCTTACCGTCTCTTGAGGTATAGGGCTTGATCCTGATCTCATTTAGGACCCAATCCTGCAAACACTAATGCACTTATTTAACTTCACAACATATGTAGCCCCTGCTAGATTCAAGTGCTTAGTTGTTTGCCGGATTAGAGCCGAAGTGACATCAGAATCAAGCCCTATAATTCTAGCGACTTTAGGGGAATTCAGTTGGACAACCTGTGTATAAAATTAAGCAGAAACAGGTCTTAGACAATAAGCATGGGTTTATTCCGTCGACTAAAAGTAGTTACACTGGTGTAAATGAGATCAGAATCATTCTCAAAGGAACACAGCATTCCCATTAGTTTTGAAGTTCATGGATTTTGTGAGGTTCTCATTCTTTTTCCCATTGAGATCAGTGGGATTTTTGCTATGGTTTCAATGGGAGCAGGATCAAATCCTTCATTGGGGATTCAATGTGCATGTGTTAAATTCTGTTTTGTTTAGAAGAGAAAAGAATATATAGAAGAGTGGGGTATCTAGTTTTAAAGATACAGCCACCGAACATGAGCAAAGAACTGCTTGCAGCCACATAACATAAGGTTCAGGGAAGAATGGAGCTGGCGATCTAGGAGTCAGAGAGAGAGAAAGTCAGAAAGGTGGCCTTGCGGTTTGTAAGCACAGAGGCAAGAGGTCACAGCTACATTCTACACAGCTGGAGACAGGGCAGGATGGGCAGGCTGAAAAGAGAAGCCAGAGGAATTCAACACACCTAGATGTTTTAAATCAATACCAAGTCCTCAACATGGAAACTATGGAGGATGCTTCTGAAGATCCAGCAGGTGCAACGAAATGGAGAGATGTAATTAAGAATAATTAACCACTGGAACAATTTACCAAGGATTGTGGTGGATTCTCCATCACTCACAATTTTTAAAACAAGATTGGATGTTTTTATAGAAGATCTGCTCTAGGAGTTATTTTGGAAAAGTTCTCTGGCCTGTGCTATACAGGAGGTCAGACTAGTTGATCACAATGGTCCCTTTTGGCCTTAGAATCTATGAAACTATGTACAAAACACACATGTGGATGGCAGCTTGACCCAACCTGTAAGAAAATAAAGCTTGACCTTAGAGAGTTCTCCGACTGTCCAGTGAAGACAAAAAATCCTTGCTGAAGATTCAATACTCAGAAGAATCAAAAGAACATTCTGCAAGGGACAGATGGACAACAGGACAGTGTACTGTCTCTCCAGAGCCAAGACACGAGATGCCTACTGAGAAAGAGGAGGGGGAGAAGGAAAAATCTCTACTGGTGTACAGAGCTGTGGATTATGCTTGCTTGGTAACCACAAGAAACATTGCATTGCCTGCACTTCGGTCTCTGGCCCACTTTCTGTTGGTGTGACAAGAACCAAGGGAGCGTGAGGGGAAGCCCTAACAGCCTTCACGGCGTGAAAGGTGAATGCTATAACTATGAGAATGATGAACACAAAGTGAACTGGGGTATTGCCAGGAGAGGGAATTTATCCCAAGGAGGATCAGTGCCTGTTCTAAAGATCACATTTTTAATGCACGCACTACCTGTCATGCCAGATGGTCAAACCAAAGCACCAAAACATGAAGCAGATGGACTTGGTGTCTGATTCCTAATTACTGTAATTGGAGTTGCTTCAGATGGAGGTTTCCTTGTTGTGGCGAGGAAAAATGATTTTACACCAGATGGTACCAAAAAATGGTCTCTCTGATTCCCTTAGTATTAATGGTTATCACTGATTGTTCAAAGTTTGTTGGAGCACTACAGGCCTGGTCAAAAGCCCATCCATGGAAACATTTCCACTGACCTTAATAGGCTTTGGATTAAACCCTGAAAGTGAGGGCAGGAAAGTGTTTATGGTAAGAAAATATGCAGGGAGTTTCAAATGATCTTTATATGAGACCAGGGACTGAAGAGGTATTTCCAGTCAATCACTGTTCAATCTTCCCCAGGATAGAGTCAGACACTGGTTATCAGCTGCCCAAACTGACATAGCTGAGCCACATATTTGTACAACAATGTGCAAAACTCCTGCTGCAGTTCCTTCACGACTTGGCTCTACACATCTAGATGTGCTTTTCTAAAATGTAGCTTGTGCCTCAATATTTGTCATATGCTGATTGAGCAGAAAACAGCCTCCTCAGTTTCTGACCCACAAAAAAAAAACAAAAAACCAACACAGACTTTCCTGGCTTCTGCGTCCGTCCAGAGTATTCCATTATCCAAGGGGGAAGTATCGACATTACTGGCTGTGGAATGGCCACTCCATTTGCAGGAGAGTACTGTATGGGATTCCTCCATACCCTATCATCTCATACCCAGATTGGACCCTTGGGAATGAGATCAGGGGATCGGGATGATCTCATATGGCTCCCTGCTATCTAAATGTGTCTCCGATGTGTTCCCTGAGTGAGGTGAGGCAGAGTACTGAAAAGAGCCCTGTAAGTTTGGACAGAAGCCTTTCTTTAACCAACAGCACAGTTTGAGAGAGCTGATAGCAATGGTGTAAATTAGAGGTATTCCCTTGCAGCAATAACCTGTGCTCCAGCTGGGAGGCTAAGGGTTAGGGAGATGTATCTGAGGTTGGACACTGCCTCGTATGCTTATACAGCAGGGTGAACATGGTGCATGGGATGTAGATGCATGACTCCAGTGAAAGTCCACCTCAATTCCTGTGGATTGCGATGAAAAATTAATCCCAAGTCCAATTATTTAAACATTATTCAAATACACCCAATACTTCCCCCCCTAAACAAGTCAGCTTCTTAATCTACTCAAGTGCTATGTGCAGCTTCTGGATTTGATGTTTCCATTCACTGACTAGATTTAAGCCCAGCCAGAAAGAGAGGGGGAAAAAGTTAAAACCTATTTAGCATCTCCTTTCTTCTAAGGCACTGCTTTATTTTCCTACAAACACTGCTTGTGAAAGTAATTTCCGAAAGATGCAATAATCCCTTTTCCCTGGGAAAGCAAACACAACAACAAGAAGAAAACATTACTCCATTGTAGACTTGTGTTTTCTTTGGCTAAAGATCTTGCTGAAACTGACTTAGCTCAGTAGCCAGTGGTTCATATTAAAAAGACCAAAAACTGAACATTAAAATGGTATGGTTCATCTCTACAAAATAAAATCCTTCAGGACTGAAGGTCTGCTTGGGGGCAGCATGGAATGAGGCAAAGTTCCATCCAAATAATACTTTCATTGCTTGTGGTGGGAAGCCAGAACCATCTTGCTGATTTATTGCACGGAATGATAAGCAGATACACTTACAGTAGAAATGCGAAAAGGTTTTAGGTGAGCAGGTGAGACTTGACATTGACCAGACACTTAAAGACAGTTTAAAAAAAATTGCTTGGTACGACCTCCTCCTGACTCTTACAGGAGTAGGTTTACACTACTACTCTACAATGTGGGCTTAGTAACTTTCCCTATGGCAACCACCCAAGGTTGATTCAAGGACATCTGGGGCTCACTTGATGCACCCTCTCCCGTGTAAAGTTTCGTTATCCCCAACTAATTATTCAGTCTCCTTCCAATATAAGTAGTAATCTTACAGGATGGGCTGTAATGTAAATACAATAAATAACACTATAAATTTTCTCATTGTTCCCAGACAGGCCTGACTACTTGGGAGAGAGAAGGAACAGGGATGGCTGGGCTGTGGGGGAGGCTGAGAGGAGACAGATAACAGGCAGGCTAGTGTTGGGGAGACTGGGAGGAGAAGCGGTGGGAAGTGATGTGTAAAACTGCTTTATGGTCTCTAGCTTCAGGAGAAAGCTCTTCTGCAGTGAGGTTTTGAATTTGACCATTTTCCAATCCCCTTTACTCAAGTTCCAGCTGATGCCATAGAAATTCCATTTTGTGTAACTATGTTTTTCCCTGTATAAAGTTCATCCCATCAGTTTCAATTGGATACAATATTCTTTTACAGTTCCTGCCCTAAACTGTCATGTAGGGTTGATTTGTGCTGATAAAACAGTCGTTGCATCCCTCCCTGGGGGTGGGATCATGTCTGTGAAGAGATTCTTGTATACTTTAGACGTACACATTCTAAAGCCAGAAAGGCCCATTTTAATCAGCTAGTCTGACCTCCTGCATAACAGAGGCCATCAAATTTCACCCAGCGATTCCTGCAGTGGACAGAATTATTCTTCCTTTCTTTGTAAGAAGATTTAAAGATTTTATTTTTAAAAGGGCTTTAGGATCCTTCAAGGTGAAAAGTGCTATATAAATGTAAACTGCACCTCTATTCAGAGATATCAATCACACAAGACTAGACAAGGCTTTCGAGCACTGTAGTGCTTCACATTATGTTCTACATCACATAGTGCATGGGAGCAAAACTAGGAGTGGACAAAATATTCACAACAAAATGAGAGATGGCTGAATTTTGTTGGCAATCTGGGCCAGATCTGTAAAAACAAACAAACAACAACAAAACAAGGAAAAACAAAAAAACCAACCTGGAAAATTTCCACCTTTATGCTCAAAACAGGAATTCTTTTGCAAACAATTTTTACAGCCACAATGCAACTGTCATAACTGATCAATTGAGTCTGTAGTTTAGGAATGCTCTCTAATTCCTCGCTGATCCTAAATTCTCACATAACCGCATCTGCACGTAACACTTTCTGCCATCTCCAGTTGGGCGGGAGACTCTGTCCAATCCCAGTGGATGATGACCTGGCCTCAATTATACATGCCTTTGTCGCTTCCTGGCTGTGCAACAGCAATGCAATCTACTTGGGTATGAAGCCATCAGCCCTGCGGAAACTCCAGCTAGTACAGAATGCTTCAATATGAGCCACTGCAAGCACATCAGACCTGTCCTCCTCTTTCTACATTGGCTTTCTATAAAATATGGAGTCAAGTCAAGGTCTTGGCCCTTAACTGCATGGCACAATATGGCCCGGGACCAGCAGACCTAAGAGGATCACCTGAAGCTCTGGGAAGCAATTGTGATGGACAGCCCCACTCCTTTGGCACAATGGAACTTTTACCATAGGCATAAAGATACTCTTGTGCAGAAGACAGCACTTGCTTGAGATTGAGTCTGAGACTGAGGAACAAGCTCCCACAGGAACTAATGACCATCACAAACCTCGCCACCTTCCGCTCCAAGAGCAAGGCACAGTTCTTCAAACTTCCCTTTCCTAATATAATCACATAGCAGCACATATATTTATTAAACAATAACCCTATCAAAACACTACACTGCACACACAATTCCCTTCTCCTGCCTGCAAGGACAGGAGGAGAGAGAAAATGAGTCACATGTGACAGCTGTTAGTTGTTGCTTAATGCATTGCAGGAAGGTGCTCGGATGCTTAAGTACTAAGGGTGGTACAAGAACCGAACAGGGATCAATTTTCACATGCACATGGTCCTCTTTTCAATAGAATCTAAAGATTATCAATAATACACCATCCTCCATACACATGCTCTATATAAAATTAATTTGTTAAATTTAGTGGAAGTGTCCCTAAGAATTCTTTAATGCTCTTCATTATTCTCAGCCCTGTCCTGTTTTTAGTGATGTGATTATGGTATTCAAAAGTAAGTTGCCTGTGAAGGGACAGGGACAGTAGTCAGGCCTGCCCTGAAATGCTATGCTGTCTCTGGTTAATTGTCAAACTCCCATTGCCTTCAATGTGAGGAGTAGCTTAAAGCTTACTGTGACAAAATTCCTCCTCTACTTTGGTGGGTATTGCGCTTATTGGCAGATTTGCTCGCCTTGGAGCTTCATGGCAGCCCTCAGTTTGGCCGTTTTCGTGAATCCACAGTCCAGGTCAACTCCTCCTGTGTCTGACCAGGAGTTGGGAGGTTCGGGGGGAACCCGGGCCCGCCCTCTACTCCGGGTTCCAGCCCAGGGCCCTGTGGAATGCAGCTGTCTAGAGTGCCTCCTGGAACAGCTGTGTGTGTGACAGCTACAACTCCCTGGGCTACTTCCCCATGGCCTCCTCCCAACACCTTCTGTATCCTCACCATAGGACCTTCCTCCTGGTGTCTGATAATGCTTGTACTCGTCAATCCTCCAACAGGCCGTGTTCTCACTCTCAACTCCTCGTGTCTCTTGCTCCCAGCTCCTTACATGCGCACCACAAACTGAAGTGAGCTCCTAACCCAGGTGCCCTGATTAGCCTGCCTGTCTTAATTGTCTCCAGAAGGTTTCTGATTGTTCTGGAATCAGGGAAAAGGGACCTACTTAACCTGGGGCTAATATATCTGCCTTCTATCACTCTCCTGTAGCCATCTGGCCCGACCCTGTCACACTTACCTAGTTACTAGGATATTTGATATTGGAAAAGACAAACTTATTTTTAAATATCATATTTGGAAATAATCAGCCCAAATACTTTATTTTAGAAATATTCAGTAATAATGATAATACCAAGTTTAGATACCCTTTTCATTCATAGATCATCCAATCCTTTACAAAGGATATAAGAATCATTATCCCCATTTTACAGATGGTGAAACAAAGAAGTAGAGTTTGCCCAAAGTCACCCAGCAGGTCAGTGGCAAAGCAGAAAAGAGAACCCAAGTCTCTGAGGCACAGGCTGCTGTACTATCAGACATGATGAGAAAAGGGAGCATTTTTCTATACAGAAGGTGCAGTTATTCATTTTTGCCTTCCAGCATTTCAGGTGAGGTTATTTTCTCTCTCTCCCTTCAGTTGAAAGAGCACATTTTGACCACCCTTCCTTCCCCCCGCCCATCCTTTAAATGTCCTTTGGGAATGCATCATTAATTCTCAGGCCTCTCCAGCAGACATCTTCCTGAGACGCAGCAGGGAATAAAGTAGAAGAGCAGAATGGGTTCACGGATATTAAAGAGCAAATCTAAGAAGATTGATTAAATGGAAAATTAAAAGTTTGTTATAATTGGTGGTTGCTGAGTAGTTTGCCCAGTAATTGGTAAGAAGAATGCACACAGCCTGAACAGCAAGTCTCTGCTTAGGAAGGACAACAATGAGCCGTTAATTTGTGCGGTGCTGGTTGTTGTGTTTAATGAATTTCCTAGTTGAATAATCTTTATAAAAGTATATATTAGCAATTAAATAAACACAAATAAAATTAACCAGGTCAGAGAGAAATCTCATCTTCTCGTGCAGAGCGGGATTCATTTTTATCCTGGTAGGGAAGCATCTAATCAGCTGATCCTCATTGGAGCAAGCAACCCCTTTTTATGGGCTCTGCTGAGGCTGGAGAATGTGTGTGTGTGGGGGTCTTTCTGTGCGGTATGAGGAATGTGAGACTTATAGCTCTGAGCTATGAGACCATAGCTCAAGTTGTAGCAAGAGAGACTTATGCATTTAGCTCTGGAAGTCCCCAGTTGGCTATAATGACAGCTATCACAGGGGCTTGAGCCCTGGCCCACATCTGTGGCACATTGACTGATCTGAACCCTCTACTGCTGCAGAACTCTGGGAAGTAGGCCAGCTTTCACCTTGCCAACACCGTGGAATCCCACATTTGCAGATAATCCATAAATTGCCTACACAGGCAGGCTAGTAGATGCTCATTGGATAGCTGACCCCTTGGGAACTATTTGCATCCCTTCCATGGTTTATCCCACAAAACAACAACAAGCTGGACATCCCAGCAGTGCAGTTTAACTTAAAAAAATCTAGTGCCTAACTGTGATGAGCTAAGTCTACTCCGAGGGGTAAGATATAGTATTTGTAGTGGGGAACTGAGACCTAGGAGTCCTGGGTTCCTGTTTTTGGATTTGCCACTGAATCACAATGTGAGCTTAGTTCATCCGCCTATAAATTGGGTATAATACTATGTCTACTTTACAGGCGTATTACAAGGCTCATTCAGTTGGTATCCGTCTTCAAATGGAAGATGCTATGAAAAGGCAAAGTAGTATTTCTATCCCCCTCAAAAAACCATGGTTGATAGAGTTAAAGTTAATTAAGCTCATTTCCTATCCATGTAATCGCTGAATAAAACCACTCACAAGTTCTACTACGCAGGTATCATAATAGCAAAACACACGCTCGCATGCAACTACTCAGCATGCTCCTCTCTTTCTAGTCTAACATGTACAACCATTCACACTCAACCAGAATTCTGACATCAGCTAGGGGATGACGATTTCCCTATACATGTGCCATAGAATGTGTTATTTTATGCATGATGGCATATATCACATTGGTAGATGTGCAGGTGAACGAGCCTCTGATAGTGTGGCTGATGTGACACACCACACAACAAAAACACTAACCCAGGCACCTATCCTTGCAACAAAGCCCGTTGCCAACTGTGCCCACATATCTATTCAGGGGACACCATCATAGGGCCTAATCACATCAGCCACACTATCAGAGGCTCGTTCACCTGCACATCTACTAATGGGATATATGCCATCATGTGCCAGCAATGCCCCTCTGCCATGTACATTGGCCAAACTGGATAGTCTCTATGTAAAAGAATAAATGGACACAAATCAGACGTCAAGAATTATAACATTCAAAAACCAGTCGGAGAACACTTCAATCTCTTTGGTCACTCAATTACAGACCTAAAAGTGGCAATTCTTCAACAAAAAAACTTCAAAAACAGACTCCAAGGAGAGACTGCTGAATTGGAATTAATTTGCAAACTGGATACAATTAATTTAGGCTTGAATAAAGACTGGGAGTGGATGGGTCATTACACAAAGTAAAACTATTTCCCCATGTTTTATTTCCCTGCTACTGTTCCTCACACATTCTTGTCAACTGCTGGAAATGGCCCACCTTGATTATCACAACAAAAGGTCCTCCCACCCCCGCTCTCCTGCTGGTAATAGCTCACCTTACCCGATCACTCTTGTTACAGTCTGTATGGTAACACCCATTGTTTCATGTTCTCTGTGTATATAAATCTTCCCACTGTATTTTCCACTACATGCATCCAATGAAGTGAGCTGCAGCTCATGAAAGCTTATGCACAAATAAATTTCTTAGTCTCTAAGGTGCCACAAGTACTCCTTTAGTTAATGGCATGTCGCTTCTCATCTAAATAAAGTTTGAACTGGTGCTCTAGTGTCCTCTGGCCAGTCCCCAAATCCATCCAGTTCCCTCTATGAGGAATGGTTAGAACTAGGAAATGTTCAACTGTTCCTATTCCTGTTCCCATTACAGAAATACCAAAATGTTTAGCTTTAATATCTCTGCAGTATAAACTCACTTAATTACTTTTAAATAAGGAGTTACTATCCTTGAAGCTTAATGAGGTGTATTACAGATCACAGTTGGAGGGTGTTCATTTATGTAAGGGACACAAAAAGCACAGTACAATAATGTTAAAGCCCAGACACACAAAGCAGTAAAAATCAGGAGACTGAAAATTAAATGCTGGCATTGGATATTTAGCATGTCTCGTTGTGTTGGCGTTTCAGCAAATACTTTCTGTAACATCCCATAGCGATCAGAGACCACAACAGTAATTAGACCCAGCATGATGAGCCATGTCCAGTTTCCCTTCTCTCGTCAGTTTGTCTCACACTGATTTTAAGCCCTGCCCTGCATTTTTAATCTCCTTCTGCTCTCTGTGATAGGGGTGTAGGTCCCATTGTCTTCAGGTGAAAGCAGGATTTGGCTTGTGGAATTTTTTAAATGTTTGTGCCAAATTTTCAACTGCTCTCCAAAGGTGCACTCATGAAGTATGTGCAGAATTAAAATCATGGGTTTAAATCAATGAGTTCCTAACTCCTTGAAAGCAGCATTGCCCAGTGGATAGGATACTGGATTGGAGTCATGAAAACCTGGAGCCTGATGACCTGTTGTGTGACCTTAGGCAAGTCATTTTATTTCTTTGTGCCTCAGTTTCCCGAATGCAACGGGGACAATGACACTTCCCTTTATAAAGCATTTTGGAAACTACAGATGAAAAGGACTGTATAAGGTCCAAGCACTGACCAGTGTGAATGGATCATTTTTGGAGGCTGACTGAGAATATGGCCTTAGGAGAGGGCACTTATAACATAAGGGGTGACACACATTCTCTTCATCCCGCCTGAACTGAAGGGCCTGAATTGTGCCACCTATTATCATTTATAACTCACAGAGTGGCACTGATGTGTATGGTGCCTTATAAGACTTAGTAAGAGAGAGAGGGGTGAGTGATGAAGGGTTCCCTAGGACTGTTCATTCACTCCTTAGAAACAATTCAAATTTTGGCCCACTGATTGCCATCTCCATGGGGGAGGGAGGATTTATTATTACCAACATGCCAACTCACAGACATAGATAGCACTTTACAGAGACAAAAGGCCAAGTCTTTGCCTGGATTCTGGAATACTTTACATTCTAAATGTGCTCCAAGTGTTCCCAGGAATCGCCATGAGTTGACCCTCATATTATTAGTATTGTTAGATCAGCAGTACAAGGTAAAGCTTCATTGCCCATCCTTTCCCCTACTGGCTATTAAGCAAGAGCGCCCAAAAGTTTTCCATTAAAACTTTTTTTTTTAAAATGGAAAATTGGGTTTTCAACCAAACAAAAATATTCACAGAAAGTGTCTGTTTTTCACAAAAAATCTGGCTGCAAAATGAAAAAGTAAAACACTTTCATCTGTAAACTGAAACATTTTAAATTTCTGCCCCCAAATTGCTGAGAACTGAAAAGATTCAGCTGAAAACTGAACTTTTTGTTTTTGTTTTAGATTGAAAAAAATTCAGTTTGAAGGTTTTTGACAAAAAAATCAAATTTTTCCACAGATAGAAGCCCTGTTTTTTCTGACCATTATACAGGGTTGTCTTTCATGGCTCAATCTCTCTATCTATCTACAGAGAAATAAGGCTTAGGTGTGGAGGAGAGATCAGTGCTGAAAGGCTTATGGAAGGAATTAATGGAAAAGTGGGTAATTTCTCAGAGCAGAGACAGATGGAGGACATTTTATATTTGGGTGCAGCACAAATCTATCTGTCTATCTAGAACATAGTCCTCAATGTGGTTCATAAAAAGCTAAACATAAAAGCCACAGAGTTGAGGCTGGGTGGGAAAACTAACAAATGGGGATTGGAATGAATGCAGAGGAGAAAATGACAACTGAGATCCAGGCAGGGTGCAGTTATATGGCACTTTGAAGTGGAACACAGGGAGGCTGAACTTCGGGTGAAAGAGATAGAATGCCACTGAAAAGATTAGAGGGAAAAACGAGAGTTCTGAAGCATGAGGTCAGAAATGTGGAAATTGCTACAGCTGAGCTAAGAGATGATGCACTCCTACGGGCATGTACAGCACTACAGTCTGAGCGGTAGGAAGAGGAGATTTAAGCAATACTGTAGAGTAGCAAGTGACAACATTTAGTGATAGGTTTGAATGAAGGGTTGTGACCATCGTAACAATGAGGATTTAAACTGTGATGGGGAAGGAAGAGGAAAAGAGGGTCTGACCAGCACTGGGTGAGATGCGGGTCTGACAGTTGTTATCAAGATTGGGTGGGGAAAGCCATCACAGATTAATCTTGCTGTTGAAATCTCTTCCCTGCCTCTCCCTCACCCATGAGTTTCAGACACTTTTGTATTTAAAACCTGCATTGTGCACGTGGTAAAAGATGATATTAGATTGTATTGCTGGCATTTCAAATTTGTCTCGCATGACAAATTCACAGACAAGCCCAGATGTTGTTAAAGGTAATTTAAATAAATATAGGCACTTGAAAACTCATGATCTGTTGCTTGTTCATAAAGTTACCATTTGTCAAAAAAAAAAAAAAGAGGAAGGCGGTAGTGGGACTAGACACTGTGGCTTTACCTTATTCACTGGCAGAGGAAACCACCTTTGAATTTGAACGTATCGTTCTTTTACTCCCTTTGCTCCAAGCAAGGGTCTTAGTACGTGGTGGCAGCATAGCACACCCCTCTCCCTGTTTGTTTAGAATGCGATGCTCGGCAAGCTGGTAACAGGACTCAGCATTTATTTAAGAATGATGCAAGCAATATTTTACCTGCTCATCTTGTGCTCTCTAAGCAGAGGATGACTGCATTTGTAAATGGCTTTCTGCGCCACCATTTGTTCTTGTTGCTGTAGGCAGAGGCTGGCTTAGGGCTCCTGCGAGCACTCAGCAAGAATCGCCATCTCCTCCCCACTTCTCAGAGATTCTCATACAAAACTAGTAAAGGTTTCAGAGTAGCAGCCGTGTTAGTCTGTATTCGCAAAAAGAAAAGGAGGACTTGTGGCACCTTAGAGACTAACCAATTTATTTGAGCATAAGCTTTCGTGAGCTACAGCTCACTTCATCGGATGCATCCGATGAAGTGAGCTGTAGCTCACGAAAGCTTATGCTCAAATAAATTGGTTAGTCTCTAAGGTGCCACTAGTACTCCTTTTTTTTTTGCAAAACTAGTAAAGAAACTCAAAACTTTAAAAATCATTCATTGGTTCTACACTTTCCTCAATGCTAGCAGGAGTGAGTCCTCTCCTGTGGATGCTCTTCCAGTTCTGCTGCAGAGTCATGCATACATCAGCACAGAGCACCAGAACAGAAAAAAAAGAAAAAAAAAAAGAATACAGGGTTTTCACAGCGGTGCCATACCTCTGGACAGTAATAGAAATGAGCAACAGTACATTTGACCTCTACCACCAAAACTAGGACATCTTCCAACATATTGGAATCCTCCACGTATTGATAGTCCTGAGAGGCTAATTGGTGATTAGAGAGGCATATATAATCTGTTGTTATTTTACTTACATTTGCCAAAATAGCCCTTGGGCATATGCATGTGGAAAGTCAATAAGCAAATTAAAGTGCAGCCTGGTCTAATGGACAGAGCACATAATGGGGAACCAGGATTTTATTCCTAGCTCTGGCACTCATCTTTAGAACAGTTCACCTATTAAAAAAGCTTGAGACCAAGGCAGTACAAAAATTAAAAGAAATAGTATGTAACAAATGGAAGAAAGGGGGAAGTCAATAGTAATGAATGTAAATCAGAATTTAGGAATTGTAGAAAATTGATAAGAAAAGCCAAGAACACAAGGAGAAATCAAAGACCAGCAGAGTTAAGGACATTAAGAAAGAGTTTTTAAAATATATTAGGAACAAAAAGAATCCCAACAATAGTACTGGTCTGTTACTCGATGGAAATGGTAGAATTATCAATAATAAAGCAGAAGAGGCAATAGTGTTCAATAAATAATTTGGTCTATACTTGGAAAAAACAGATGATATAGTTTCATTATATGGTGATGATAACAATTAGTAACAATGGAGATGTTAAACAGAAGCTCCTAAAGTTAGATATTTTAAACAATCAATGGGTCCAGGTAACTTGCATCCAAGAGTTTTAAAAGAGCTGACTGAGGAGCTCACTGGACCATTAATACTGATTTTCAATAAGTCTTGAAGGTTTGGGGAAGTTCCAGAAGACTGAAAGAAAGCTAACATTGTGCCAATTTTTGAAAAGGTAAATAGGATGACCCGGGTAATTATAGGCCTGTCAGCCTGACATAGATCCCAGACAAGATAATGGAGCAGTTGATATGGGAGTCAGTTAATAAAGAATTAAAGGAAGGTAATGGAAGTAATAAAAATCCACTTGTATTTATGGAAAATAGATCCTGTCAAACTAACCTGATATCTTTTTTTGAAGAGATTACAAGTTTGGTTGATAAAGGTAATAGTGTTGATGTACTCTACTTAGACTTCTGCAAGGTATTTGGCTTGGTCCCTCACAAGATTTTGGTTAAAAAACTAGAATGATATAAAATCAACATGACACACATCAGACGGATTACAAACTGTCTAGCTGATAAGTCTCAGAATGTAACTGTAAATAAGGAATTGTCATCCAGAGGGTGTGTTTCTAGTGGGGTCCAGCAAAGATTGGTTCTTGGCCCTATGCTAGTTAACAACTTTATCGATGACCTGGAAAAAGCATAAAATCATCACTGATATAGTTTGCAGATGACGCAAAAATTGGGGGAGTGGTAAATAATGAAGAGGACAGGTCACTGATACAGAGCGATCTAGATAGCTGGTAAACTGGGCACAAGCAAACAATATGTGTTTTAATATGACTAAATATAAATGTATACATCAAAGAATGTAGGCCATGCTTATAACATGGAAGAGCAAGTTTGCGGATGACACTAAGCTTGGGGGAGAGGTAGATATGCTGGAGAGTAGGGATAGGGTCCAGAGTGACCTAGACAAATTGGAGGATTGGGCCAAAAGAAATCTGATGAGGTTCAACAAGGAAAAGTGCAGAGTCCTGCACTTAGAAGGGAAGAATCCCATGCACTGCTATGGGTTGGGGACCGACTGGCTAAGCGGCAGTTCCACAGAAAAGGACCTGGGAATCACAGTGGATGAGAAGCTGGATATGAGTCAACAGTGTACCCTTGTTGCCAAGAAGGTTAATGGCATTTTGGGCTGCATCAGTAAGAGCATTGCCAGCAGATCGAGGGAAGTGATTATTCCTTTCTATTCAGCACTGGTGAGGCCACATTTGGAGTACTGCATCCAGTTTTGGGGCCCCCACTACAGAAAGGAGTGGACAAATTGGAGATAGTCCAGCAGAGGACAACAGAAATGATTAGGGGGCTGGGGCACATGGCTTATGAGGAGAGGCTGAGAGAACTGGGCTTATTTAGTCTGCAGGAGAGAAGAGTGAGGGGGGATTTGATAGCAACCTTCAACTACCTGAAGGGGGGTTCCAAAGAGGATTAAGCTAGGCTGTTCTCAGTGGTGGCAGATGACAGAACAAGAAGCAATGGTCTCAAGTTGTAGTGGGGGAGGTCTAGGTAGGATAGTAGGAAAAACTCTTTCGCTAGGAGGGTGGTGAAGCACTGTAATGAGTTACCTAGGGAGGTGGTGGAATCTCCATCATTAGAGGTTTTTAAGTCCTGGCTTGACAAAGCCCTGGCTGGGATCATTTAGTTGGGGTTGGTCCTGCTTTGAGCTCCTGAGGTCTCTTCCAACCCTAATCTTCTTTGATTCTATGACTTGAGATTTCTTTCTAGTGAAGGTCAGAGAGGTGAAAGATCATGGCTTCCTCCATAAAAACCACTCACCCCTTCCGAATCTAAGTCATTTTAGCAAGTCCTTTTTATTGTTACTTGTCACATTACAGTTCCACACAGTTAAAAGTACCATAGAAGCTGCAGTTATTATAGTTATTAACATTTTATGGCCTTGTTATTCACACCTTAAGCTCCTTACAATGAAGTGGTGCATTTTAAAAGTGCAGCATAATCTTAATTGATTCCACAATAAAAAGGTTGCCTGACTCCACTGGTTTCCAACACTTCTTCTTGGGTTTGGGATCCATTAATGAGGGCAATATAGATTTTATATGTTTAACAGAAGTGATAGAGAGCCGCATAAATTATTCTTACCATGCAGATCGTATATTTGTATATTGTTTAATACGTTTTTTCCCCCTGCTGTTATGAGACAGGCCCTTCATATATCTTATGAGTTTTCTTAGTCCCAAGCAGACGTGAGGCTTTCTGGCTTTCATAAGCAAATATGGCATAGTCCCTACTCAGGCCAAATTCCATTGGAATCAGTGTATGTTTTTCTATGGAGTCAAGATTGCAGGATTTGACCTCCTCTTAACACATCTTAAATACTAGTGGCTAGAAATAACTGATTTAATTGTTTTCCCCCCCTTTACCCTTCTTTATTCTTTCTTCTCATTGGTTTATTTTGTTACCTACTGTTGCAGCGAGGGATAGATTGATTCTTGGGGATGGATAAAGTCACACTATCTTCCTGCCTCCTAAAATTTTAATCAAAACTGTTTCTTTGGAGGTACACCAAAGCAGAAATACAGAAATAGCACTGAAAACTATTCTTTACCCTTCCCATATACACATCCGTGCACACCTAGGCAGGCCCATTATGAAAGGCTTTAACCTTCCTCTTAGAGACCATGTACATGGCAGAATGTTGTTTGCAGTGCTGTCATAGCCATGTTGGTCCCATGATATTAGAGAGACAAGATGGGTGAGGTAATATTTTTTACTGGACCAACAGAAGGTGGCATACCAGACTATATGGATTGCTGCAGGACTTAAATTCTCAGAGATTATTTCCCGGAGCTCCCCCACATGCCCCCATTTTGGCATTCCAGTCTTCAGATGCGAAGTGGGGGGTCTTGGGGCTTTAACCCTGCAGTGGGGGGAGGGGCTGGGGCTTCAGCCCCATGCGATGTGCTGGGGCTTGGGGCTTTAGCTCCACGGATGGAGTGGGGTAGGAGACACTGGGGCTTGAGGCATTAGCCCCACGGGACTCGCGGGGCTTGGCGCTTTAGCCCTGTGAGGCATGCCAGGATTTGGGGCTTCTGCGCCACAGAGAATGCTGGGGCTTGTGCTTTCAGCCCCTAAGGCTGGGGGCTCCCACAGGTTTGAAAATATTTACTGGAGCTCTGCTGAATTTAGGCCCTGGATTGCTATTAATTTCTAGCGTGGCAACGTCAATGGCCAATATTTCTAAACAGGGGTGCTTAAAGTTAGGCTCCTCTATAAAAGTGCCCTGTGCTAGCCACCTAATACTTTAATGGGGAAGGATAGTCTTGTGCGTAAGGAACTGATTTGTGATTTAGGGGTTCAATTCCCAGTTCTGTCACAGCCTGTGTGTGTGACCTTGGGCAAGTCACTGAGTCTGTCTGTACCCAAAAGACAAAATGGGCTGATAATACGATTCTCTCATGCTTTGTCTGTCTTGTCGATTTAGGGTCGGACTGAGTCTTACTATGTATGTGTACTGTGCCTTGCACATTGGGGGCCTTAATCTTGGTTAGGGCCCATAAGCATTACAGTAACATAAATAATAATTATTTATGGGTGCATACTCCTTGTTCTTTTTGCAGAATTTCTAAAAACCAGGTTCCATATACTTTGAGGCCAAAATAAACTTAGGCACTCACGTTTGAAAACTGTGGCCTATGGTTCTTGCAGATCACAGAGGCTGAAAACAAAGAGAATGGAAATGTGCAGCAAACTGAATTACAGAATACTGATACAGTCGAAGTAGTGCAGGTTACTATTATCTTTCCCAGACTGCATGAGCCATTACAATTTTAATACCTGATTCTTATGACAAAGATTAATAGAACAGGAAATGACCCAGCATAAATTCAGTGTCAACAGAGAGTATAATGAGGAAGGAAAATGGCACCAATGTAATCCATTCTTTTCTACATCACAAAACTGGACTATCTGGCACCCTTTTAAACTATTGGCAACATCTGCTCTGGAGGAAGCCAGGAACTGAATCTGGCAGAGCAGTTCCCAGACATGCAGATCACGATGCAGGTGTATTGTGACTTAACCAGCTAAGACAGCATGCCAGAGTGATGCCTGGAAGCTTACACAGCATCTGCCTGCATGTTTCCGCTGATCTGCAAGTTTGGGTGATATTCAAAGTAAAGAGAAACGGAAATGGCGTAAAATGGAGTAATTCATTTTGGGAGCACCACGCTAATAAAATATAATGCTTTTGCTTACATAGTACCTCTCATCTGAGGATCTCGATGCACTTTAAATTACACATTAATTCTCTCAGCCCACCCTGCAAAGTAGTTTATTGATTTTCTCCATTTTACACAGGAATAAAATAAAGCAAGGAGAGGTCAATTGTTGTGCCTTAGGTAACTTTGTAAGTCTGGGGTAGAACCAGCGTAAAACCCAAACCTTCTTGGCTTCTAGACCTCTATGCTAGCTATTAGACAATATTCCCGTCCCTTCCTTCAGTAACAAGAATGAAACCTGATATAAATATCATTCTCTCTCTTGTGTCAGCTAGTGGGTTAAAGAGCTGGAAAGGGAGAAGGAATAGAGGAGAAAATACACAGAATTTGGCAGTTACAATTGCTTAAGGTATTCTTCTTAAGTACATCCACTGTGAAATTTTAATGGGTGTTTTATTCCAATATGCAGGTGGCTGCATCTCAGTGGCAGATTAAGTGAAGTAACCTCTTTGTGGATACAGCCACACAACTCTATGTAATGCTGCAAAACAAAAAAGGATCACAAAAAGAAAACTATCAGGACTCCAGTGAGGATGGCCCACCCTGCCTCTCTGAGCTGTTGCTTTCTCTGTCTACCATTCTGAATTTGCTCTCATGGCTGTCAGTCAGCAGCCATCTTGTGTTGTCATCAATACTACTGGACAATAAGAGGGCCATCAGTGACAGATGCAAACACATCTGGTCTTAAAAGGCCGCAGTCTTAAGAAAGGGGAAAGAGACACACATATGCTGCCATCCATCCTGAACCTCTACTCTCAACAAGTGTCCCAGCTACCCACTGGTGCCTTAAATCCCTTTGGGGGAGACTCCATCCACCCCCCGTCACCAATGTTATTGGCCAATGCAGCACTAATGCATCATTGCAGACTCTGTCAGGAAGATTTTTGCTGTCCCTTAGCCAAGCCGTGTATATTTTACTCCTTTAATCTTTCCCGATATGCCCTTCATGCCAGTTCCCTGATTGCGTTAGTTGTTCTTCTCTGAACTCGCTCCAATTTGTATGGATCTCTGTGACAAAATGGAGGTAGAAAGGCATGTTTTCAGTCATTGTTTGTCAGGTTATGTGGTATCCAGAAACCACTACAATATTCCGAGCGCAGACATATGGAGGCTATATAGACAGGGAGCCCTGCCTCTCTGCACAAGAGCAATGCTTCTGCATATGTTGTCCAAAATTGCATTGGCCTGTGCAGTAGCCACACCACATTGCAAACTCATGTATAGTTTGCTATTCCCTAGCACCCTCGGTATCTTCCTTCTAGTTCATTTTAAGGGCCTATTTTCCCCATATGAATTATCTTATCTTCTATTTTTTCCCCAGGATGAATCTCATTTTGCTACTTTCTGCCTCTGTTTCTACCCTCCTGGTCTCTTTGTGTCTTTTCCCCCTCTCCGTGTTGACTGGTATTCACAGCTGCCCCCAAAATATCTGTGAATCTATCTCCCCTTCCAGACCATCAATGAAGTTATTAACTAAGCCATCAGCCAGTACTTTTCTCTGACAGTAGCCTATTACAAACATCCTCTGCATTCGATACATTAAGAGATCAATGTTGCCATTGACAAATAATAGGATATATATCATTTATAATACTTAATATATTTGATATATCAACACTTTTATCTCTCCTAAGCTAAGTTAAATAATTTATTATCATCAAACCACTTGTGCTCTTCCACTTCGCCATACACAAAAGCAAATGATTACCAGCCAAGTACGTGAGTCACCGAAGGGAGTTACTGGAAAAAAATGTCTACAGCATATAGTTAAGCAATGTATCAGCATTATCTAAATCCCTTGTAAAGAGCATTCCTTCCCTTCACAATTCTTCCTTGACAGGTGTCAGTTGACAGTGAGAGAGAAAGAGATGGGTGCGGGGGTGGCAGTTCTTATCTAAAAGGATTTTAAATAATGTTGCTGACATTATTAGAAACAAAATTGCGAGTAATGCTACAAGGAAGTGCCTTTTTAAAAAGGATATTCAATTTTTACATTTTGCAATGGTACTTCGTACTGGCCTATCACCAGACTGGCGTCCTTCATGCTCCTCTACTTGCTGGTTTGGTAACCTTGTGTTGTTTCTGTTTTCCCCTGAGCAGGGGATGCTATGGTGACACGTGATCAGTCATGGTTATTAACTGTACTTGTGACAAAGGCTGGCCTAAAGAGACTAGTGAGCTTCAGGGGATTAAAACGCTGCCTCCATTCGCTCTGAGTCCATGGCAGTTTAGCAATGCCGTAGCCGTGGAGTGATGGGAGTCCAGCTGCGGCACTGGTCATGAGGGTTTTGGCATGTGTTATACTTTACGAATGGCTGAAGAACAGTCAAGGCTTTCCTAGCCAAGAGCTATCTGAACTCAAGAAATGCTGTGATCACCTTTCATTTACTATAAAGACTAAACAAATGCATCAGTGATAATGATAAGCCCACATAATCAGTGTTTGTGTGCACATGTGTTTCAAAAGATTGACAGAAAGTACTTGATCTTGAAAAGTAAGCCTGTGCAGGGAGTGGGGGAGGACATTTTCTTTGCTTTAGATTATAACAAAATGTTCAACATCTCACAACCCCCTGATTGCCTTTCGTGACCCCTCCTGAGAGTCAAGACCGGCTAGCTGAGAAACACGGCCCTGGAGCGTGCACCTGATTGCACATTCAGCAAGTGGTACATGTGTGCTGTGAATGCAGATGCATTGTGGACACCAGGGAGATCAAGAAGACCATGCTGAGATATTTCTCCAGTGCTGACCCTAGAGTTCCCAGGTACTGAACACTAATACAAGCTACTTCTTTACTGTTGACTATCACCAAGTAATATCTCTGATTCAGATGATGACTAGTGCTGGCCTTCATATGGTCAATCTAAGAGGAGATCTATATTAAAAATTATGTTAAACAAAATCATGCTCAGATGCCAGAGTATGACCAAATATGTTGGCTCCTCTTTCCCAGAGTACTGTAGTGAAAAGACAACAAGAGTCTAGGTAGGGGAGATGAGGTGCAACAGTTTGATGGGGCAGGAGAGGAAGAGGAGTTTGGATGGAAGGAAATGTACGTCTTAGTAGATATGGCTATGTTTAGCTTTAATCCACCCTTTCTGATTACCATGGGACCTGTACTTAATATCACAGTAATATAATACACTATGGGGCAGAGTTAATGGATGAAAGTGGGGAACTATAAGTCAGAATTTTTAAATTCTATTCCTGGCTCTGCCAATAGTTCACTATGACCTCAGTTCATCAAAGCATTTAAGTATGTACTTAAGTCCATCCCTATTCAGCAACGCACTTTCACACATGCTTAAATAGCACTGAAACAAATCTAAGCATGTCCTTATGTGTTTTGCTAAATAGGACTGAACAGGTGAATCAAGGCCTATGTAATTTGTAACAAGTTGCTTAATTTCTCTGTGGCTCAGTTTGCTCATCTGTAAAATTAGTATAGTATAGTGTTAGATGTTTAAACTAAGGACACTAGAAATGTTTCTGATATTTTTCTTAATAATAAGGATTTTCAAAACCTGACATAACCAGAGCAATGGCTCTTTTGCAGAAATGGTCAGCTTTTTACATACAACATGGAAAAAAGCTTCAAAAAATAACCCCAAACTAAAAAGAACTAGCATTAGGGCTGAGGGAGGAAGCACACTAAAGTTAATACAGACACCACACAGACTGCTATCTAAAACATTGTTAAAATAAAACCAACCCACATGGGTAAATTAAATACCTTCCAAAATAGTCAACATTCAGAAATTCACTGAAAATTACAGATGGAAATGTAGTATTATGTTATCTAGTCTATCCCTGTCAGTGCAGCATTGCTCCCAAACAAACAAAAAAAACAAAGAGGAATCCTATTTGTTATGTTTTAAAGGCCTATATTAAACAAACCCTGGAGATGTAACAACCTATACTTTCTTTCATGTAGACTGAGTTTTCAGGTGCTTTAAAGAGGCTATTCTTCTTTCCTGAGTTATTCCCAGTATTCTGGCTGATCAGATATGGATGGATAGCTTTTAGGAGTATTTTTTATGGTACAGAGATTTTGTTTGTTAAACCATGTATACATATTTATCATCTAAATGTGAAAAAGTAGTTTCTGGAGCTGCTGTGATTTTCTGCCAGTAAATAAATGTCTGTGCAGATAATTCAGTTAAGATATATCCTTTTAAGTAAGGCAGTAAATAAAACAAAAAGCAGAATCTGGAACCTGACAGTCCGAAGAAAAGAGACATATGCCCAGCTTTCTGTCACTTAAGAATGACCTATAAAGGATACAGCCTTCTAAGGCAAAGCAATTGAGAAAACCCAGTTGGTCATGTTTTGGACTTGACATTGTCCCAGATGTCATCATTGTTTTTATTCAGTATTTGTACAGCACAATATGTTTGCCAAACTTTACACAGGAAGAGCAAAAGGACATGATCTTTGGCCCAAAATACAGAAACAAGAAATTACGACAAGAGATAAAGGAAAGTGGGAGGGAGAGACAATGATTACAACAAGTGAAGGTAATTAGGCTGCATATAGATTTGGTAAATTACACTGGGAATAGAAATGGGTATAAAGGGAGTGATAGATACCATGAAGTCAAGTATGAGGGGACAGCCATGTTAGTCTGTATCCACAAAAACTTATGCCCAAATAAATCTGTTAGTCTTTAAGGTGCCACCGGACTCCTTGGTGTATACCATGAAGGTAAGTGATGGAAAATACTTTAGACAAAAGGCTTTGTGAAGGGATTTGAAGCACAGACTGAAGACCCTTAGCACAGAGGAAGAGGATGGCTGGGCCAGTACAAGAGGACAGCAAGAAATAAAGCAAAAAACTGCACGTGGGAGGAGACCAAAAGATGAACCACATGAGACACAGAGACAACGCAGTCTCACTGGATGGGACTGGGCTGTTGCATGCACATCCAGAAGATGTTAGATGAATCCAGATTCTGAACATCTCTAGGCCATGCTGCAAGACCTGCCTCTTTGATCAAACTTTCCCACCAAAATTAGAATGAAAGTTACAACCACCACAACACCTATAAAAATTCTACCTGAAGCAGAACTTCATATAGCCTGAGAACGGAGAAGAGACAAAGACTCCATGAAGTCTACCACATTTTGCCATTTGTTTCCTGGGAGGCACTCAGATATTGTGGTGATGGGCACCACAATAAAACCAAACATGGACAGATGGTGTAGGATGTAGGATGTTGAGTGTAAGTGAGTTTCTGTGGCCTGCAATGTGCAGGAGGTCAGACTAGATGATCACAATGGTCCCTTGTGACTTTAAAGTCTACGAGTCTATTTCTGCCTCCCAATTCAGTACAACTAAGTTCGTGAGCAGAAGGGGAAAAAAGGAACATTAATGCAGCCCTAATTTGTATGGGTTTTGAAAACTGACATTTATTAATATCAGAAGTCTTCTCAAGGGGCTGGTTGGTGTTTACTATAGTCCTTTTACCAAGACTTTCATTAAACTGTTTTATTGGAACTTTTCTTTACATAAAGTCAGATGAAGAAAAACAAATTTTTAGCTAAACACAGAGCAAAAATAGAGGCAAGTTGAGAACTCCTATATTAACAAAATGCATTTTTTCAAAGCTTAGCATTTTTCTGAAAGCCAGTGATAGAGATTATGGGTATGTCTACACTACGAAATTGGGTCGAATTTATAGAAGTCGTTTTTTTAGAAATCGGTTTTATATATTCGAGTGTGTGTGTCCCCACAGAAAATGCTCTAAGTGCATTAAGTGCATTAATTCAGCGGAGCGCTTCCACAGTACCGAGGCTAGAGTCGACTTCCGGAGTGTTGCATTGTGGGTAGCTATCCCACAATTCCCGCAGTCTCCGCTGCCCATTGGAATTCTGGGTTGAGATCCCAATGCCTGATGGGGCTAAAACATTGTTGCGGGTGGTTCTGGGTACATATCGTCAGGCCCCCGTTCCCGCCCTCCCTCCCTCCATGAAAGCAGCAGCAGACTATCGTTTCGTGCCTTTTTTCCTGAGTTACCTGTGCAGATGCCATACCACGGCAAGCATGGAGCCCGCTCAGCTCACCGTCACCGTATGTCTCCTGGGTGCTAGCAGATGTGGTACTGCATTGCTACACAGCAGCAGCAACCCATTGCCTTGTGGCAGCAGACGGTACAATAGGACTGGTAGCCGTCATCGTCATGTCAGAGGTGCTCCTGGCCACATCGGCCAGGAGCGCCTGGGCAGACATGGGTGCAGGGACTACATTAGAAGTGACTTGACCAGGTCATTCTCTTTAGTCCTGCAGTCAGTCCTATTGAACCATCTTATGGTGAGCAGGCAGGCGATACGGATTGCTAGCTGTCCTATTGTACCATCTTCTGCCGGGCAGGCAAGAGATGAGGATGGCTAGCTGTCCTATTGTACCATCTTCTGCCGAGCAGCCATGAGATGTGGATGGCTTGCAGTCCTTCTGCACCGTCTGCTGCCAGCCAAAGATGTAAAAGATAGATGGAGTGGATCAAAACAAGAAATAGACCAGCTTTGTTTTGTACTCATTTGCTTTCCCCCCCTTCCCTGTCTAGGAGACTCCTTCCTCTAGGTCACACTGCAGTCACTCAGAGAAGGTGCAGCGAGGTAAATCTAGCCATGTACCAATCAGAGGCCAGACCAACCTGCTTGTTCCAATAAGAATAATTACTTAGGTGCACCATTTCTTATTGGAACCCTCCGTGAAGTCCTGCCTGAAATACTCCTTGATGTAAAGCCACCCCCTTTGTTGATTTTAATTTCCTGTAAGTCAACCCTGTAAGCCATGTCGTCAGTCACCCCTCCCTCCGTCACAGCAACGGCAGACAATCGTTCCGCGCCTTTTTTCTGTGCGGACGCCATACCAAGGCAAGCATGGAGGCCGCTCAGCTCACTTTGGCAATTAGGAGCACATTAAACACCACACGCATTATCCAGCAGTATATGCAGCACTAGAACCTGGTGGAGCGATACCGGGCGAGGAGGCGACGTCAGCGCGGTCACGTGAGTGATCAGGACATGGACACAGATTTCTCTGAAAGCATGGGCCCTGCCAATGCATGCATCATGGTGCTAATGGGGCAGGTTCATGCTGTGGAACGCCGATTCTGGGCTCGGGAAACAAGCACAGACTGGTGGGACCGCATAGTGTTGCAGGTCTGGGATGATTCCCAGTGGCTGCGAAACTTTCGCATGCGTAAGGGCACTTTCATGGAACTTTGTGACTTGCTTTCCCCTGCTCTGAAGTGCATGAATACCAAGATGAGAGCAGCCCTCACAGTTGAGAAGCAAGTGGCGATAGCCCTGTGGAAGCTTGCAACGCCAGACAGCTACCGGTCAGTTGGGAATCAATTTGGAGTGGGCAAATCTACTGTGGGGGCTGCTGTGATGCAAGTAGCCCACGCAATCAAAGATCTGCTGATATCAAGGGTAGTGACCCTGGGAAATGTGCAGGTCATAGTGGATGGCTTTGCTGCAATGGGATTCCCTAACTGTGGTGGGGCCATAGACGGAACCCATATCCCTATCTTGGCACTGGAGCACCAAGCCGGCGAATATATAAACTGCAAGGGGTACTTTTCAATAGTGCTGCAAGCTCTGGTGGATCACAAGGGATGTTTCACCAACATCAATGTGGGATGGCCGGGAAAGGTGCATGACGCTCGCATCTTCAGGAACTCTGGTCTGTTTCAAAAGCTGCAGGAAGGGACTTTATTCCCAGACCAGAAAATAACTGTTGGGGATGTTGAAATGCCTATAGTTATCCTTGGGGACCCAGCCTACCCCTTAATGCCATGGCTCATGAAGCCGTACACAGGCAGCCTGGACAGTAGTCAGGAGCTGTTCAACTACAGGCTAAGCAAGTGCAGAATGGTGGTAGAATGTGCATTTGGACGTTTAAAGGCGCGCTGGCGCAGTTTACTGACTCGCTTAGATCTCAGCGAAACCAATATTCCCACTGTTATTACTGCTTGCTGTGCACTCCACAATATCTGTGAGAGTAAGGGGGAGACGTTTATGGCTGGGTGGGAGGTTAAGGCAAATCGCCTGGCTGCTGGTTACGCGCAGCCAGACACCAGGGCGGTTAGAAGAGCACAGGAGGGCGCGGTATGCATCAGAGAAGCTTTGAAAACCAATTTCATGACTGGCCAGGCTATGGTGTGAAAGTTCTGTTTGTTTCTCCTTGATGAAAGCCCCCGCCCCTTGGTTCACTCTACTTCCCTGTAAGCTAACTACCCTCCCCTCCTCCCTTCGATCACCGCTTGCAGAGGCAATAAAGTAATTGTTGCTTCACATTCATGCATTCTTTATTAATTCATCACACAAATAGGGGGATGACTACCAAGGTAGCCCAGGAGGGGTGGTGGAGGAGGGAAGGAAAATGCCACACAGCACTTTAAAAGTTTACAACTTTAAAATTTATTGAATGCCAGCCTTCTGTTTTTTGGGCAATCCTCTGTGGTGGAGTGGCTGGTTGGCCGGAGGCCCCCCCACTGCGTTCTTGGGCGTCTGGGTGTGGAAGCTTGGGGAGGAGGGCGGTTAGTTACACAGGGGCTGTAGTGGCAGTCTGTGCTCCAGCTGCCTTTGCTGCAGCTCAGCCATACACTGGAGCATACTGGTTTGATCCTCCAGCAGCCTCAGCATTGAATCCTGCCTCCTCTCATCACACTGCCGCCACATTTGAGCTTCAGCCCTGTCTTCAGCCCGCCACTTACTCTCTTCAGCCCGCCACATCTCCTCCCGGTCATTTTGTGCTTTCCTGCACTCTGACATTATTTGCCTCCACACATTTGTCTATGCTCTGTCAGTATGGGAGGACAGCATGAGCTCAGAGAACATTTCATCTCGAGTGCGTTTTTTTTTTCTTTCTAATCTTCACTAGCCTCTGGGAAGGAGAAGATCCTGTGATCATTGAAACACATGCAGCTGGTGGAGAAAAAAAAAGGGACAGCGGTATTTAAAAAGACACATTTTATAAAACAGTGGCTACACTCTTTCAGGGTAAACCTTGCTGTTAACATTACATACATAGCACATGTGCTTTCGTTACAAGGTTGCATTTTGCCTCCCCCCACCGCGTGGCTACCCCCTCAACCCTCCCCCCTCCCCGTGGCTAACAGTGGGGAACATTTCTGTTCAGCCACAGGCAAACAGCCCAGCAGGAACGGGCACCTCTGAGTGTCCCCTGAAGAAAAGCACCCTATTTCATCCAGGTGACCATGAATGATATCTCACTCTCCTGAGGATAACACAGAGAGATAAAGAATGGATGTTGTTTGAACGCCAGCAAACATACACTGCAATGCTTTGCTGTACAATGATTACCGAGTACGTGTTACTGGCCTGGAGTGGTAAAGTGTCCTACCATGGAGGATGCAATAAGGCTGCCCTCCCCAGAAACCTTTTGCAAAGGCTTTGGGAGTACATCCAGGAGAGCCATGAATGCCAGGGCAAATTAATCCTTTCACATGCTTGCTTTTAAACCATGTATAATATTTTAAAAGGTACACTCACCGGAGGTCCCTTCTCCGCCTGCCGGGTACAGGAGGCAGCCTTGGGTGGGTTCGGGGGGTACTGGCTCCACGTCCAGGGTGAGAAACAGTTCCTGGCTGTCGGGAAAACCGGTTTCTCTGCTTGCTTGCTGTGAGCTATCTACAACCTCCTCCTCCTCATCATCTTCTTCATCCCCAAAACCTGCTTCCGTGTTGCCTCCACCTCCATTGAAGGAGTCAAACACCACGGCTGGGGTAGTGGTGGCTGAACCCCCTAAAATGGCATACAGCTCATCATAGAAGCGGCATGTTTGGGGCTGTGACCCGGAGCGGCCGTTCACCTCTCTGGTTTTCTGGTAGGCTTGCCTCAGCTCCTTAAGTTTCAAGCGGCACTGCTTCGGGTCCCTGTTATGGCCTCTGTCCTTCATGCCCTGGGAGATTTTGACAAAGGTTTTGGCATTTCGAAAACTGGAACGGAGTTCTGATAGCACGGATTCCTCTCCCCATACACCAATCAGATCCCGTACCTCCCATTCAGTCCATGCTGGAGCTCTTTTGCGATTCTGGGACTCCATCATGGTCACCTCTGCTGATGAGCTCTGCATGGTCACCTCTGCTGATGAGCTCTGCATGGTCACCTGCAGCTTGCCACGCTGGCCAAACAGGAAATGAGATTCAAAAATTCGCAGTTCTTTTCCTGTCTACCTGGCCAGTGCATCTGAGTTGAGAGTGCTGTCCAGAGCGGTCACAATGGAGCACTCTGGGATAGCTCCCGGAGGCCAATACCGTCGAATTCTGTCCACAGTACCCCAAATTCGACCCGGCAACGCCGATTTAAGCGCTAATCCACTTGTCAGGGGTGGAGTAAGGAAATCGATTTTAAGAACCCTTTATGTCAAAATAAAGGGCTTCATCGTGTGGACGGGTACAGGTTTACATCGATTTAACGCTGCTAAATTCGACCTAAAGTCCTAGTGTAGACCAGGGCTATGATATTGACTGTGAGTTTCACTTATTTAAGATGCTGCCAATCCCTTTTTGATAATATTAAGCAAGAAAACGTATAATGAACATCAAAGGCATGGTGTTAAAAACTAATAAATGATTAGCCTACAGCACTCGCTGCAACAAAATATTAGTGATACCAAAACATGGATTGAATAACACATAAGCAGGTGATGGACAGCACCAAACAGAAATACAAGGATCAACCAGTGTGCATGTGTGTTGCATGGATGCAGAAATGGTGTGAACCTTCACATGGGTGGGAAAAGTGAAATGGATGTTACTTCACTTTGCATACGTTTCACATGGCATAAAAGGTCGACCTTATTTCCCAAGACTCTTCTTGTCTAAGGATGGAAGAAACAGTGAATGAGAATTGACCAGAATCCTCACTCAGAACTCAAACAAACACCTGAACATTTGGATGCTTAGCCAAACTAGATATCCCATGGTCAAACACCTAACTCTGGAGAAATTCCAACCAGAATCTTGATCAGTGCCTAAACTTTGTGGCTTGAATCATAGCATCACAGAATATCTGGGTTGGAAGGGAACTCAGGACGTCATCTCGTCCAACCCTCTGCTCAAAACAGGACCAATCCCCAACTAAATCATCCCAGCCAGGGCTTTGTCAAGCCGGGCCTTAAAAACCTTCAAGAATGGAGATTCTACCACCTCCCTAGGTAACCTATTCCAGTGCTTCACTACCTTCCTAGTGAAAAAGTTTTTCCTAATATCCAACCTAAACCTCCCCCACTGCAACTTGAGACCATTACTCCTCATTCTGTCATCTGCTACCACTGAGAACAGTCCAGATCCATCCTCTTTGGAAACCCCCTTCAGGTAGTTGAAACCAGCTATCAAATCTCCCCTCATTCTTCTCTTCTGTAGACTAAATAATCCCAGTTCCCTCAGCCTCTCCTCATGAGTCATGTGCTCCAGACCCCTAACCATTTTTGTTGCCCTCCGCTGGGCTCTTTCCAATTTTTCCACATCCTTCTTGTAGTGTGGGGCCCAAAACTGGACACAGTACTCCAGATGAGGCCTCACCAATGCCGAATAGAGGGGAATAATCACGTCCCTCGATCTGCTGTCAATGCTCCTATTTATATAGCCCATCATCTAAGAGATCCATCTAAGAGATCATCTCTAATCCAACCCCAAACATCTGATGTTTGCACGTTGCTAGAGTCTAGTGAACTGGACAGATCCCACACTCTGCCAGACTAAAGATCTCATGTACATTGGAGGAAGAACTATCTGAGACCACCAAAAAGAAAACAGACACTCAAATTGGAACACTGTTATGATGATGCTTTTCTGAACATGAGCAAAGGAAGGGAAGGTAACAAGCTGTGATATACCCACAGACAGGCTACTCAGTAATTATCAGAGTGAAAAGGACAGCCGGTGCTGGTGGTGCTGACAGCAGAGCTGTGGGAATGAAATCAGCAGAAGTGTAAAAATGGAACTCTCTCTTTCTCTCTCTGTCTCTAGGATTAAAGACATTTAGAACGCAGAGGCGCTGTTGATCAACCACTGAGTTTTTTTGATCTGAAAACTACATTCACTGACTTCTTTGCTGCTGATCTCTATGCTCTCTTTAACAATATTGGTTTTTTTAAATAATTGAAGAATTACTGCACAGCGCCATCTATAGTTGTCACAGCTCCTTATATTTACAGCACTAGAGCTCCTGGGCTGCGCTCAGAATAAAATGGCCCATTATTCTGAAACATATTAAGGATGGCTAAGAAGGGGAGAGGGTGAGTCATATTTATTACTTGAGTTACTCAAAGTACTTACTCACTGAAGATACTGGAGATGCATTCCAGAAAGCTGGGTGCAATTTTGGGCAAAAATAAAAATACCCCCCCCCCCCGCATTTTATTGTAAGAAAAGAACCAGGGGGAAAAAAATCTCATTTTCACTGTCATACAAAAATGAACACAGCATGCAATCTTGTAGTAATAGGAGGGCATTAGGAGATAAGACTTGGATTCACCTCCCAGTTTTACCATTGACCCTCTTTGGGAACTTCAGCATGCCACTGGACCTGTGTGCCTCAGTTTCCCCATCTGTAAAGTGTGGCTAACGATACTTTCCTACCTCACTATGTTGTGAGGCTCTCTTTAGGTCTGTAAATACTTTGAGGACCCCAGAAGAAAGATGTTATAAAAGTGCAAAGTATTATTTTTAGCCTACTGTAAAAATACAACAATACCCACAGTTACTTAAAAATGAGGACAACGGACCTACACATCTTACCCCTTTCTCTATGCCATGTTCTCTTCCTACCCCCAGGAAATATGCCTTTTAAAGTGGATCTTTTACGTGTGGACAAAATTTACAATAAAGCATACATATAGAAGAGACCTTAGAATATCACGGTTGGAAGGGACCTCAGAAGGTCATGTAGTCCAACACCCTGCTCAAAGCAGGACCAATCCCCAATTTTTGCCCTAGGTTCCTAAATGGCTCCCTCAAGAATTGAACTCACAACTCTGGGTTTAGCAGGTCAATGCTCCTATCCCTTCCCCCTTAACCAGTGCTCCAGGTGAGGCCTGAACTCACAACCTCAGCATATCTTCTCTCACCACTGCCCTATAAGTACTGTGCGCTAACTAATTGCACCACTCGAGCACCTAAATGCCAGCATTTTATGCCAGAGTCACATAAATGATTCTGCTGGAAATATAAACCCTGATTCTGATCTCACTCAAACCCTGAGTTGTATATGGGTGAAACAACTTCCACCTGATTTGAATGGGTGTGCAATCAGGTCTACACTGCCCATAAAGGCTCACACTCAGAGGAATTCACCAACTTCTGTGACAAGGGTTATATCAGATAGATAGGCTGGCAAACTGATATGGTATAAATCCACAGATTAAATCAGAGGGGGTTGCTATTAGAGCTGTCTGGGTGACGACAATTCCATTTCATAGCAACTTCTGAGGTTTAGCAATTGGGTTTTGTTCCCCATTGGAATAAAAATAAAACCTGTTGAACATTTTTACAAAATGAATGTGTGTTGAAATGTCCGTTTTCAGATTGAAAACCTGAGCTCTGCAATTTGGGATTTCACTTATCCGAAGTGACCAGAGAGCCATGGATCCAACACAAAACCAAAAAAATCCCTTCCCACCAAAAACTATCAACATGAAATGATATGTCTCCAACAAACGGCATATGCTCCGTCAGAAAGTTCTGACCAGTTCGAGTTGCTATGGAATCAGCGGTGCTGCCCACCTGTGAAAAATACTATTCAGAAATGGGCTGTCAGTAAGACACTTAACTTCCCTGCATCTCATTTGACCTATCAGTAAAATCTTTACATTGATGGGGGGGGGGGGGAATCCTTGGAATGAAAGCTGCCACAGAAGTGGAAAGTAGTAGTATTTACTAATTAAGGACCCATTGGGAGTTAGAAACCCAAATCCCATGGAAATTGAATAGGAATTTGAAAATTCCAACCTACAAAACAATCATCAAAATTAAGATCAGCTATCAACCAGTAGAGAGGGAGAATATTAGCAAGAGAATGAATTGGGGGGTGGGGGGCTGTGCTATTAACATGCCATTGTTTTGATACCAGAACTCGATGTACCCATTACCAATCCGTCCTTCTCTGTCTTTCTAAAATGTATCTCCTCTCAGAGATAACCATGGTTTGTCATCAGAGCAGCGCTTCAGATAGTGCTGCTCACCTTTGTAGATTCAAGTGCTAGTAGAAATATCAAGCTCCAATTGCAAACTGCAGTGTGTTACATTACGTCACATTCTGCTACTTACATTATTCACTGAGGGAACCCTCACAATTAACCTATGTATTTCAGAGAAAAGAAAAGGAGGGTCAGTGTGGAAGCAGCAAAGTGGGTCTGACCCAAGCCACATCAAGACAATTAAGCAATTCACCTCAAGAGGGAAGCGAGGAAAAGAGAAAGAACTGGCTACAACCCTCCACAGTGGTGGGTGCATTCATCATGTGTTTGATTTGTATAGTACTTCTGTGTCTGGAGTGGATAACCTCTAAGCATAGTTCCTGCAGACTGGAGTGGCGAAAGAAAGTTGATGACTATTTTTGATCCAACTAAAAGTGCAGAAAAATCATGAAATGGTGGCAGTCTTGTTCATCAAATAAAGGTTTACAACCTGTATTTCAGGGTCAACTGCACCAACATGTGGCATAAGGAAGATTATTTCAGGGACATAGAAAGAGAGGACAGATGCTCCTATTGCTAATGACTACCATTAATTTTTAGCAGGTAGGAGCTTTTGGTGGAACAAGTTAATTGGTGGGGAGTGTCGTCTATCATTGCTATTTGATTAAGGCTAATTTTAAAAGAGAATCTTACAAGCTGGAAGTTGAAGCTAGACAAACTCAGAGTGGAAATAAGGCGTACATTTTTAACTGTGAGACTAATTAACCACTGGAATAATTTTACCAAGGGTCATGGTGGATTATTCAGCCCTGATCATTTTTAAATCAAAATTGGATGTTTTTCTAAACTATATGCGCTAGGAATTATTTTGGAGAAGTTCCACAGCCTGTACTATACAGGTCAGACTAGATGATCACAATGGTTCCTTCTGTCCTTCTATGACTCGATGAAAAAGCACTGCAGGTTGGATTACTGTAGTTCAACGGATTTACAAGCTCTGCTGATGAAGCTGAAAAAGTTGAGATTCATTTCCATTCAGGTTTCAGAGTAACAGCCGTGTTAGTTTGTATTCACAAAAAGAAAAGGAGGACTTGTGGCACCTTAGAGACTAACCAATTCAGATACTTTGGGGAGATCCAATTCCATTGGGATGCTTATCTGATCTATGTAGGAATGCATATAACATCTGTCTTGGCACCTGAGCATCCTGCGTGCGCGCGCTCTCTCTCTCTCTCTCTCTCTCTGAGGCCCTCACTCAGAAGAGCATTCTTATGCAGAAAGGGTGCTTTAGGTCATGTGATTAGTACAATTGGAGTTTAATTGCTATTTAGCATCCTTAATTGCTACCACAACAGAAATAAACAGCAACAAACAGCAGAAGTATTTAGGGGCCAAAGTCCTTTTAGATCAGTGGTTCTCAAACTTTTGTACTGGTGAATCCTTTCAAACAGCAAGCCTCTGAGTGCGACCCCCCCTTATAAATTAAAAACACTTTTATATATTTAACACCATTATAAATGCTGGATGCAAAGCGGGGGTTGGGATGGAGGCTGATAGCTTGCAACCCCCCATGTAATAACCTTGAGACCCCCTGAGGGGTCCTGACCCCTAGTTTGAGAACCCTTTTTAGATCATCTGACAACAACAAGAGCGGCACAAAACTGCTGCAAAGTAGCATTTCAAAATGAAAAATCAAAAATTTGACAGACAATTTTTCTTATTTCTTCTCATGCTGGAATCAAAATGGAAATTAAAACAAAGCAAAACAAAAAAACCTCTCTGCAACAATAGCACACAATCCAATGGAACTACAGCTGGAATAGCAATAGCAGGTGTATTACATTTCTTCATCATATGCCGAAGCTTTTAGGATGTTAAGCTTGGCATTATCAAAAAAATCAAAGGAAATCACAGTAGCTGCAGTTTACATCAGGGAACAAAGTGAAATCTTTCCTGAACAAGCGATTATCAAATTACGGACCTGTCACTACAGTTTCCTGAAAAGGGTCAGCACCTTCCCTTGTTCCTGACAGACAAAGAACGTGTGACAGGCTCGATCAATACTTCAGTTAACTAAACAGCTGGCTAATAACAGGACTTGCAGCAGACAAAGATTTGTTTGAGGACAATGCAATAAATGTCTTTTCAAAGAGATGTTTTTGGGGGGGTTCTCTTTTTGTTTGTTTTGTTTCCCCTACGTGCTCAACAGCTGGGTTTCTTCAGAATTTCTCCCTCCCATATCCCACCCTTTACAACATGCTGCTGAGCTCAGGCAGCAATTCTAGGAAACTTGAGATTTTTGTGTTTAAAAAAAAAATTGCAAAAACCGCTAGATGTGGAAGAATATGTAGGCTGAAGAGATTAAAAGCACAATATTCTCACGCTTCCCATATGTTAACTGTAAATTGATAATGATACCCACGTTCAAGAGGAAGTGCTATCACACTGAATGGAGTTTTACTTCACTGCTCTGTGATGATGCAAGTAACTTCCTACTCACCTGATTTCAAAGGAAAGCTTACTTTTCAATGAAAATATCACAACTTGTATGGTTTATCTGGCTAATGTGACAAATAGCAGTCTGTCTGTCTGGCAGGGCAGGGCAGGACAGGACAAAATATCTTTCAGACAAGTATTTTTCTTAAATTAATTTTATCTGATTTCAAGTTGAAGAAGCATCCACAAAATTGGAGCAATTTTTAAAATATTTTGAACCTTTCAGTGATTTTTTTTTTAAATCTGACACCATCTCAACTATTTTCTATTATTACAGACAAGGAGATAAACTGGACTGGGTGACAAGTGTCATGTAATGACTCAAATAAGTTTCCGTAGTAACAATAAAAACAAAAACAACAACAATACTGAGGCCTGGAGCAATGTCAACTAGACAATTCATTTAAGCATATGCCCGCATCCTGATTTGCTGCCTGTGAGTTAAAAAAAATGAGCCAATCAGGTACAGTACTGTGGTACGCATAAATATATAGATCATTACTGGCTTGAAGATGAATACTACATTTTTGTGGACTTAAATAACTGTATCCATCTATAAATCTCCATTTCTACTGTGCCTCAATTGCTAACGCATTTTCTGTCCTTTTACATTAGTTTAAAAGAGAAACTGCTACAAGCTACAAATTCATGAGCAAAACTGAGAAGTTTTTTAATGTCTGATGAAGACACTAAGAAACTATGCAACAATACAGGATACAGTGTTTTAAAGAAAACCAGAGATTTGCTGTTACTCAGACATGAATATTTACCATTTGAGTTGGCAAATTTTGATGTCCACCTCAAAAAAGTGTATGGTAAGAATTTCCACAACTTCCAGCTCCAAGATAAGCAGAGACATATTTATTTCCTGGCATTGTGTATCCCTGCACAGTAATACATCCCCTGTAGTGAATTATCATGTGTTGCAATGACGAGTGACCCTCAAAAGATCTGGAGATTCAATCCGGATAAGCAGCCAAAAGTCTGGCTGTTTATTTCAGCCTTTTGGGTCTCTGAAGATATCGGCCTTGAAACACCATGGAGCCCAAGTCTGCCTCATGATATTTCAGCATTTGTGTTTCAGGTCCTGCACAAGACCTGGAATTACCAGCAGTAATATGAAAATGAAAAATTAATAATAAAGTTCAACTGCCATATAAAAACAAAGAAACAAGCAAACACCTATTAACATTGCCATAAAAGTTCAGTTCAGTTTTTGTGTTAAAAAACAGCTCTATATGAAAGTACTCTTTAAAAAGGTATATGTAGGGTTCTATATGTAAGCAGGGGAATAGTCCCGCTATTGTGGGGAACTTTCCTGGCTTCTGCACCACCCTGGTGAAGTGGGCTAGTGAAAGGATCTGAGTCTTCACTCCCACTTCCTTTACCCACTGGCCTCCCTGCCCTTGAGGACTCCCCTTCCACACTCGTGTCTGGCAGAGTCCTCATAACCCCAACAAGGCTGGGCCCAGGATTCCTGAGGGGCTCGACCCTCAACCCTGCTGTGGTCACTTAGGACAGGGGCTAGGGTGTCCCCACTCCAGGGTACTCTCTCTGCACTGGGCACTTCTCTGACCCACTGACCATGACATACAATTTAAAGCAAATGCAAGTTATTTAAACAACAATTGATTTTTAAAAAGAATAATGGAAAATGGGAAAGGTTAAAGGAAACACATCACCCCGCTCTGTGGCAGGGAACATCACAGTGTCTCTGTAATGTCAGAGCAGTTCACAGTCTGTTCCTTGTGTATCCCAGGCCTCCTTCTCAGGCCCTGGCTGTGCTGCAGGGATGCTGTGGGTTGGACACTTGCTCTGGTGGTGGCCACACGCTCTCAGGCTCTAGGTGGCAGGGCCCTTCTTCCCAGCGTTGCCCCTTCCCTGTCCGGGTTACTAATCCCCCTCCGAGTCTGGCCTGCAGAGCATCCTGGCTGAGGCGTCTCCCTATGCTGGGCCCACTGCCCAGCGTCCCCCCTTGCTCTCCGCAGCTGCTCATGACACCTGGCTCTGGACTGCTCCAGCCCCAGCTCCAGCTCCACTCTGCCTCAGCATGGCTGCTGCTCTGCCTCCAGCTCCCTGGGCTGCTTCTCTGGCCCCTCTGGCTCTGGTTGCTGCAGCTCTCCTCCCAGGACAGGTCTTCTCTCTCTGGGCTATGCCTTTGGCTTTGGGGCTGCAGCTCTGCTCCCAGGACAGGGTCTGCTCTCTCTGGGTGGCTTTTCTGGTCCCTCTGGATCTGGCACAGCTCTGCTCCCCAGCTCAGCTTGAGCCCCTGCTTTCTCCTTAGCTCGGCCCCACTCTGTCTGACCCAGGCAATTTCAGCTCACATGGAGGACGGGACCTCCCGGGCCTCCTGACTCCCTGATTAGCCTGCCCGCCCTGTCATTCAGGCTGACCTGGAGCATTGGCCTCTCCCCATTGCTCCTAGGGACTGGCAGTCTCAGGGTCCTGATTCCCCATCGACCCTTCCCCCTTTTAGTACTGGGAGCTAGCAACTAAAATGCCCCCACTTAATGTTAGTAAGGGGGCATCAGTCCCCTTACATATTATATATACAGCGTATGAGTAATTTCAGATCAAATTTGACCTTGTTTTCAAGTAGAAGGAGGTTTTGTTTTGTTTCGTTTTAACTGCCAGCCTTGTAAACTCAACTGGAGTTTTGAAGGCTACGGTGTGTCCTTTTTGGTTCACTTATCGCAGTGAGCTATATTCGGTCTTCAGTTATACCAGCAGTACTGGAACTTGAGTTAATAACTATACTGAAGATGAGTGAGGAAACAAACAAACCCCCAACCACCCACCTCACAGTTTTGTTGGCTCTGTAGGACTGACAAAATACGAGTAATTAATTGTTTGGGCGATTAAAATCAACAGACTTGACTCAGATCCCAAACAGGGAGAAGATATTGTTGAGTAAGTTGGTGACATTTTTCCAAAGCCACTTTTCAGAGCAGAACAGAACCTTCAGGTTAATCTTTTCTTATTTTATCCAAACTAGATTTCACGCATTCCTCATCAATAGCATAGGGTATGAAAGTGATTTGGGGGATCTCAAATGAGATTTAGGCTCTGAGCTCAGTTAGGCCTTGCAATGCTGAGCATAGCAAGGCCTAAATACCTTTAAAAATCTGGGCCTAATTCTACAAGCAGGACACTGATTTCAACGACTACTGTCATATGGCATGCCTGCCCTGTAGCACCCCTGTTGGTTGAGTGTGGTGCTGCAGACACTCCCTGCCTTAATTTCCTCCAGCCCAGGGTTCTCGTGGCTCACGTTTTCAGCTGGGTCACCCTCAATGTTCAGTCCCCTTTTGGGGTGACAAAAGACCCAACAAACAAGAAATCATCCTGCCCCGCTTGACTCCTTAGCTTGCCTTTTGGGCTCAGTTCCCAGCTCCTTCTGGCCTACCTTAAAATTTCCCTGCTCTGAGAGAGAGCACTGATGCCCAGTCTTCTTCCCTCGGGTCCCCTCACAGTCTCAGTCCCTCTGGTTACCTTTTTCTCTTCTATGCTCAGGGATGCAGTGCTCACTCCAAAGTTGTTTCCCTGGAGTCCTGCCAGACCCTATTTCAGGGCCTTTCACAGGAGCCCAACTTATTCCCTGTGGTTCATCTCCCAAATGGAGTTTTCTTAGAACTTTTAAAGAAAGCTCTGGGATGATCAGGACCAGCTAGAGGAAGGGGAGTGTAACTAATCCAGCACAGGTGCGGCTGAGCCCAATTTATCCTTAAAGGGCAGCCACTACTTAAGGAGTAAAATTCTATTTAATGCAAGTAAAGGTGGCAGAATATGGTTCTTTAGTATTATCACTTTGGAAGAAAGAAATATTAATTGCAAGTGGATTCTGTAGGTATGTCAACCGTTCACATTTATAACGAGAGAGCTGAGAACTAAAGAGACTTGAACCTCAGTTATAGTCTAGGCCCTCACTTTGCAACCCATTTCCCTTAACTGCTGTCCTTTCCCAAACTGTCAGCACTTGTTCTTTGGTGGGTCACAGTTAGATTTAAAGGATGGACGCAGAACTCCTGCCTGTTTTACAGCACAAAGAATTCTGAAAGGGATTATATTGCAGATTTTGCCTTCTGTATAGTCAGAACATTTAAAATGCCATTAAACCTTTGCTTTTGCTTCTCTGTGGGTTCCTGCATCCTACAACTTGCAAAATTTCAGAGTCTGCAGGGGTTCATATTATACTCCAGCTCCATGTATGTTGCACATGTTTCTATAAAGCCATTCTGTGGAAGAATTTTGCAAGCCTTGTTTCTTAGTTTTGTATGGCAATTTTGTGTGACACTTATTTATATATCTTATTATGTATTGGAATCCCCAGTGCTCATTTTTCATAGGGATCTAACTTGCTTTATATTCTTCCCCTGAAGGCCCGAAGCACAGTAGTTCTACATAATCTCAAGGTTTTTAAGAACTCCACAACAGACAATCTGCTTTGATGCTGTGGGAAACAGCTAAAGCTTTCCACTAAAAATTTAGTCTCTACATGTGGAACATCAGTTGGATTTTATGACTAAAGCTTTCTCGAGCCAGAAAAACCAAAACAAAAAACCACCCTTCCGAAGGATGGGCATTGGTCCAGCACAGTGTACTGCTTCAGTGGAGGCCTGGCTGCTCTTCCTCCCTCCTTATGTTGCCCTCCCACAAGAAATTAAACACCCTGAGAAATCAGCTGTTGCCATGCCTTGCCAGAATTTGGGTTACAATGATATGGTCAAGTAGGTGATGGTCTTCATTGAAAGACACGTGGTCAGGGCTGTTACAAGACAGTGAATTACCTTGACAATTACCCTAGAACGAAGGCCTTATCTTCAAGTTTCCAGATACATATTTCTGTTTTTTAACCAGTCTTCGCTACACAGTCTTTAACAAAATCTAAAATGTCATTCCAGTGTTCTTTAGCCCTCCTCAACAGCCATGTTTTTGTGCTTCTATAGATCCACAGCTTTGTAACAAGCTTGAGGGTACAATATCTCCACAGAGATCACTGAAGGGCTCACAACATAGTATCAGCTGCTGCTATATGCACATCCGCAACTTTCAAGCATCTTCCAGCACTGTCTATGACGCTGCCCACATAGTTGACAGCTGCCACCTACTGTATGTCCCACCTGGTTGTAATCTGGAGTTGAAGGCTGCTTGATGGCAAAGGCCAGGGACTTAGTTTTAGCTGCACGAGACCAGCATAATACCTTTACCAAAGGGCAAAGGAAAGTACAAAGGCCCTTGTGTGTGTAATGGATATGAGGCAGTATTTATTGCCACAAACACACACAGGAAACCCACCACATTCAGTTGTATTTTAAAATACTGTATATATAACAGGTTTCACAGTAACAGCCGTGTTAGTCTGTATTCGCAAAAAGAAAAGGAGTACTTGTGGCACCTTAGAGACTAACCAATTTATTTGAGCATGAGCTTTCGTGAGCTACAGCTCACTTCATCAGATGCATACCGTGGAAACTGCAGCAGACTTTATATATACACAGAGAATATGAAACAATACCTCCTCCCACCCCACTGTCCTGCTGGTAATAGCTTATCTAAAGTAATCATCAGGTTAGGCCATTTCCAGCACAAATCCAGGTTTTCTCACCCTCCCCCCATGGTGGAGGGTGAGAAAACCTGGATTTGTGCTGGAAATGGCCTAACCTGATGATTACTTTAGATAAGCTATTACCAGCAGGACAGTGGGGTGGGAGGAGGTATTGTTTCATATTCTCTGTGTATATATAAAGTCTGCTGCAGTTTCCACGGTATGCATCTGATGAAGTGAGCTGTAGCTCACGAAAGCTCATGCTCAAATAAATTGGTTAGTCTCTAAGGTGCCACAAGTACTCCTTTTCTTTTTGTATATATAACAGTATGTATAATATATAACTGTATGTATAATTGGGAAAGTTTGAGTTTTCGCTAAGAGTTGGGTAACTGAATAAGTATCCTGGTTTAAAACAAGGGTGGATTAAAATCTATGATTTAAAAAATGCTTTTTTATAATTTAAATTAAATATAGTTTTTTTTAAATAAACCGATTTAAAATTAAATTTGAAACAAAGCTAACCTATGTTAAGGGCTAAACGTATTATAATCTATTCAAATCATTTACAATAAATATAAAAATAATATTAAGCAGTACATATTTGCGGGCAAATTTTAAAGAAAATCAAATCAGTGAATTGATCGAAGTCACTGGCTAGGCACCTGGAATCAGAGTTTGATGAGATGCTAAACCAGCTTTTGATAGCAGGAGCCTCATCTGCAGATGCAAAAAGAATATCTGCTTTATTTTAGTTTATTTAACTAGTTCAGTTCAATGACTAGTTCATTCAAAGTTAAGAAACCAACTGGGGGAGTTTAAAAAACAGGTAAGTTTGTTTACCTCTTCCAATCTATGAATAAAAACTGAATGTGAGAGGATGATATCTATTAGTTATAAAAACTTGTAGGACATGGTGATTAGAAACAATTAGTTCAATTAATTAACTACAGATACTTCCTTTGTTTAACAAATTAGTTAGTTTTAAATGCAAAATATATTTTGATAAACTTTGATAAACATTTTTCATATATATCCTGCACTTTTAATGTAGTCTTATTTAATAAAATATAAACATGACAAAAATGCTGGCTATTGTGCATTTTAATTCAATTTGAATTTCTATCAAAATAGACCGTGACACAAATCAAAAGTAAAAAAATCAACCATCTGGTAAATAAGAAATGCATAACATAATAAAAAAGGTAAAAATTAAGAATCTGTATAAAAGTAAGTTAAGTTATAAAACTGCTTAAATAAACGTCTATAGATATAGTCAGGGCCCTACCAAATTCACAGTCCATTTTGGTCAATTTCACGGTCATAGGATTTTAAAAATCGTAAATTTCATGACTTCAGCTATTTGAATCTGAAATTTCACAGTGTTGTAATTGTAGGGGTCCTGATCCAAAAAGGAGGTTGGGTGTGTGTGGGTTTCGCACGTGTGTGTGTGTGTGTGTGGGGGGGGGTTGCAGTACTACTACCCTTACTTCTGCGCTGCTGCTTGCAAAGAGGGACCCTCAGTCAGCAGCTGCCACTATCCAGCTGCCCAGCTCTGTAGGCAGCAGCGCAGAAGTAAGGGTGACAGGGTAAGGTGTTGCCACCCTTACTTCTGTGCTGCTGCTGGCGGGGCGCTGCCTTCAGAGCTGGGCACCTGGCCAACAGCTGCTGCTTTACAGCCACCCAGCTCTGAAGTCAGTGCAGAAGTAAGGTTGGCAATCCTGCGACCCCACTAAAATAACCCGGTGACACCCTGCAACTCCCTTTTGGGTCAGGACCCCCAATTTGAGAAACGCTGGTCTCACCCATGAAGTCTGTACAGTAGAGGGTAAAAGCACACAAAAGACCAGATTTCACAGGGGGAGACTGGATTTCATGATCTGTGACCTGTTTTTCATGGCCGTGAATTTGGTAGGGCCCTAGAAATAGTGCACCTGGTTAGCAAAACGAAGCACCAGATGTTTGTGTTTGGTTGCAAACAACATATGTTAATGGTTCCCAACTAATGAAAGGCAAGCTGTGTTCAGGAAAATATATAAAAAGAACCAGCGCAAAACACGATTAAAAACAGATTTAAATCAAGGTTTTAAATCATGAGTTAAATCAGTGATAAAAATTGCTTTGGTTAGAATCAATCCACCTTGGTTAAAGCTGGCTATTTTAAATTCATCCACCAAAAACAGAAGCAATGGTACATGGCAGAAGAAAGCATCCTGGATCAACAGTGGGCATCATGACTGCCCCCGTGGTTTGGCCAACTTTTCTCCCTCTGATTTCCACTCCTGCTCTGGGATTTCAAGCCAACAGTTGTGTTAAAGATTTTGCTGAGTTTTGTTGGGTTTGTTAACCTATATTTCCCACCCCCCACCGTAAAGTGACATATTTAGGTTTTTGATGAATTGAGACAATGTGAACTGCCTGGCAATTGATCTAACAGGCAGCATTTGATGAATGCACTTGTATCAAGTAGTACATGACAGATGTGAAGTAGCAATGTCAGGGAGAAAAAGACATTCCAGTTGAGAAGTGAAAAAGAGGTTTTCACTTTCTTTTTTAATGTTCCTTCTTCAGATTTCCTACTGGATTTTTTGATGTCATGATCAGGTGCGGGCAAACAGTGAAAAACAATTTAACTGATGAAGAGCAGTAGGAACAAACAATGTCAGCAGATAACAGTGATGGCTATGATAGTGCGGATGGTCAATTTCAAAAGACTTCAGTGAGCTTTATGAATGACTACAGAAACTCGAGTAACCTCTTATGGAAAAGCCAATTCATCTGAAAAAGACCTAGCAGAAAATTAAGGGACAGATCCTCAGCTGGCACAATGCCACTGAAGCCCCAATGCTGATTTATACCAGTTTAAGATCTGGTTCCAAAAGGTTAAAAGATGGCATATGTTTGCACATTTCTTTGTCATCAGGAGAGTTTCAGTTTTTTGAAAGGCTCCATGGACTACGTGCATGTGCATGTTTTCACCCTAAAGTAACAGTGTTCTGAGTGTGACATGAGTACTATTATTATTTGAGGGCTTCACTATTTTTCAGAAACTGATTTTTAACATTTTGTTCAGTATATTTACTTGAAGGATGGTGTGATACTCTGGACTCTGCCTGCAATGGCCAGGAACTCATGCATTCTAATCTTGGGTCAGACAATAATTCTTGTGATTTTGGGTAAATCCCTTTAACCTCTGTGTACTTCATTTCCCCAATCTATAAAATGGAGTGATAACGCTTTATTACCTTCCACCCCAGGTACCCTGAGGATTAATTAGTGTCTAAAGCACCATATACGTGCTAAGAATGTTTATCACATCTATCAGAGAGAGATCAAAGCTTTATGTTCGCAAGATAGGACAAGAATAGTAGAATATGTAAAAGTAGAGGTTTAATCTGATACACACTAAGGGAATCCACACCTTCTTTTAGGCCATCCCTTTCCAATTTTTAAGTGGCAGAAATGAGTATTGTCACAGTGTAGGGCAGGCGCTGTGGATCGTATCTTCCCATGTGATGACATTGCTATACATGTAGCAGTGATAATGGCTAATGTGCTGGAGGGACTCTGAAAGGGCAATTTGTCCTAGAACCTATATTATAGGCCTACATACTGCTGTAGTCTGTAGACTCAAAGTAGATCCCAGCAGCTCCACCAGGCAAGAAATATTTTTTCCCTAGATGAGTTAATAACCACTTTAACTAAGTCCCTCTCAGCTGAAAGTCTAGCTGATTGACATCATGGTGCATTAGTTTACAAGGAGTAATAATGCAAAAGTTTGCATAATGTAAAATTCACATGTATATAGGCAGTTTTAAGCCTGACGTGCCTGCAAATACACTGAGAAGCTGGTACAGTGCATTCTCTCATAGGTATTATGATTCCTTACTCTCTGTTTTCATCCCATCAGCTTTGTTTACATTAGATTGTCTAAGACCTATCGGAAATGAAGGGTGAAAGCCCATCTGAAAAGCAGTGTATTCCTTTACATTGTTGTCATATTACATTGTGTCACATCACGCAGTATTAAGAGATGTCTCATCACATCACATTGTAAGTCAGCACAATGCTAATATGATGGGACATACCAGATATAGACAGCATGAATCCAATCAGAATTCATTTGCATACCCTCATCAGAAATATTATTAACTGGTTGGTGGATCTACATGAGCACTGTGCTCTAGTGCAGTGCCTCTCAAGCTATCTGATGTGGGGGACCGGCAATTTTTTTTCCCAATGTGCGCGCAGACCGGCAGCTGATGGCTCGCGGACCGGCCCCAGTCTGCGGACCACCACTTTGAGTAGCTCTGCTCTAGTGTTCAGGAAATAAAAACATTTTGTCTCAGTATGGCACAACTAGGAGTATTGGGAAATTACAGAGCAAAGGAAAATTTACTCTGAATATTAGAAAAAATATCTTAAGACATTTTCATGTGTCTTAGGAAAAAATACTATATTCTACACTGAGAACAAACATTTGTAAACTGTAGTGGTTTCAGTCCATTGCTGCACTTGCGGTCTTTGTGGGGCCAGGTACTGTAGCCTATGGGATACATTACAGATTTTAAGTCATCTTAAATACAGAGATAAGATCTAGTATATAGCAGTAATGCAAGACGCCTACAAGCCCAAACCTGTAAGAAATTTGCTGAAACAGTTAACATAAAGAAGTTAAGCCTATAAGCCTTAGCATAAGTAAGTTGACCAATAGTGACCCTATGTCACAAGAAGACATAATCTTATTTTGCTTATTCTGCAATGTAGAGTTCTGCTGAGATCTTGCATAAAATGCTGACAAGGAACTGCAAGAAATCAGTTGATACCAGCTTTGGATATTATGGGATATCAGATGTATTACCTCAAGATTGTCATAGTAACCAACTGACATGTAAGATAATTAATATATTAGCCCATCAGATAAGGAGACCCCAACAATGTTAGGGTGAGGAAGTTCGTTATAAGCAAAGAAGGAAGAACACTTACGAATATTCATGGTGTCCATCAGACCCAATACTAGGCCCAGCCATGATCAAGGCTCATGAAACCTTGACTATTGCACTCATTGGCATGTCAGAGACAGGACAGGATTTCATGGACCACCATCTACCTTCCCACCTTTAGGTCACCTTTAGAACTGTGTGAGTATGTGTACGATATGATGCTGGATGTCAAATTAATATTGCTCTACTGCTACATTTCTATTTGGATCAGAACATTTGTGTTTTTACTGCAAGCGTTAATAAAATTATTGAAAATTCAAAATATTTCCTTAAGTGTGAGTGTTGCAGCCGTGCATATCAGGGTTCCCAACCAACCAGTCATTCTAATACTTCTGTGTCTGATTCTGGGACCAGAACCTATCAAACCTCAGAAGTCTAATTTGTTAATTGGGGATTCTTAAGTAATCAATACAGCCAATATAATCAATATGCAATCAAAAAGATAAACAAAAAAACAAAAAAACAAAAAACAGACCAGCCACTAAGGCTGCACTGACATTACCAAGTCAAGATTGTTTTTCATGATGCTAGAGTTGTCAGCAAAATGATTGACAAGACATTTGTCATACTTCTTGTGCAAGTTGAACAATGACTAATATTCCACATTATAATCATGGAGGCACTGCACCAAATCAATTTAGCTGTTAATTTGTCAGAAGTGATTTTTCTTCTGACTCATAATGAAAACTCATTTTTATTTCAAACTAAATTAATAAAACAAGGGCGAAAAAAGCTATTTAAGCTTGTTAAACTTCCCCATTAGTCTGTTTATATAACTGTAAATACACATTGTTCTCCTCCTCTGTCTTGTTTGTGCTTCTTGATTATGTTATAAGTATTCTGCAATAAGCAAGGCTATTGGAAAAACAGATCAACTGTAGCTATGGAAAAGTGTTATTCTCCACTGAGCAGTGTGTACTATTTAGGGGCTTGGGAGACGAATCTCCTTGGTTCTGTACTTCGCTCTTTCATTGACATAGGCCGAATATTAGCCCTGGTCCACACTACGAATTTAGGTCGAATTTAGCAGCATTAGATCGATTTGACCCTGCACCCGTCTACACAACAAAGCCATTTTTGTCAACTTAATGGGCTCTTAAAATTGATTTCTGTACTCCTCCCTGACGAGGGGATTAGCGCTGAAATTGACATTGCTGGGTCAAATTTGGGTTAGCATGGACGCAATTTGATGGTATTGGCCTCTGGGAGCTATCCTACAGTGCTCCATTGTGACTGCTCTGAACAGCACTGTGAACTCGGATGCACTGGCCAGGTAGAAAGGAAAAGCCCCGCAAACTTTTGATTTTCATTTTCTGTTTGGCCAGTGTGGCAAGCTGATCAGCACAGGAGACGGTGCTGATCTCATCAGTAGAAGTGACCATGGAGTCCCAGAATCACAAAAGAGCTCCAGCATGGACCGAAAGGGAGGTACTGGATCTGATCGCTGTATGGGGAGATGAATCTGTACTATCAGAACTCTGTTCCAAAAGACGAAATGCCAAAATATTTGAAAAAAATCTCCAAGGGCATGAAGGACAGAGGCTATCACAGGGACCTGCAGCAGTGCTGCGTGAAACTTAAGGAGCTTAGGCAAGCCTACCAAAAAACCCAAGAGGCAAATGCCCGCTCGGGGTCAGAGCCCCAGACATGCTGCTTCTATGATGAGCTGCATGCAATTCTAGGGGGGGTGTCCCTACCACTGCCCCACCCCTGTATGTGGACTCCTGCAAGGGGGGAGTCTCACGCAACAGGGATGAGGATTTTGGGGATGAGGAACATGATGAGGAGGGGGAGGTTGAAGATAGTGCACACCAGGCAAGCAGAGAAACCATTCTCTCCAACAGTCAGGAACTGTTTATCACCCTGGATCCAACAGCATCCCAATCCGGGCTCCCGGACCTTGAAGGCGGAGAAGGCAGCTCTGGTGAGTGTACGTTTGTAAATATAATACACGGTTTAAAAACAAGCGTGTTTAATGATTACTTTGCCCTGAAGACTTGGGATGCATTCGCAGCCAGTACAGCTACTGGAAAAGTCTGTTAATGTGTCTGGGGATGGGGCGGAAATCCTCCAGGGACATCTCCATGAAGCTGTCCTGGAGGTACTCCCAAAGCCTTTGCAAAAGGTTTCTGGGGAGGGCAGCCTGATTGCATCCTCCATGGTAGGACACTTTACCACACCAGGCCAGTAGCACATAGTCTGGAATCATTGCATAAGAAAGCATGGCAGTGTGTGGTCCCGGTGTTTGCTGGCATTCAAGCAACATCCGTTCTTTATCTCTCTGTGTTATCCTCAGGAGAGTGATATCATTCATGGTCACCTGGTTGAAATAGGGAAATTTTATTCAGGGGACATTCAGAGGTGGCCATTCCTGCTGGGCTGTTTGCCTGTGGCTGAAAAGAAATCCTCCCTGCAGTTAGCAACGTGGTGGGGGGGAGGGGTAAAGTGATCATCCCAGAGAATTGGGCGTGTGTGTGTGGGGGGGGGGTGGTTAGTTGGGTTTGTGCTGCATGTTAACCCGAAAACATCAGCCCCTCCTTTTAAATGGCCAATGTGTCTTTTTAAATTTTAATCTCCCTTTTTTTCCTCCTGCAGCTGCAAATGTTTCAATGCTGTGACTAGCATCTCCGTCCCAGAGGCTAGAGCAGATAAGAAGGCGAAAAAAATGCACTCGCGATGAAATGTTCTTTGAGCTCATGCAGTCCAGCCAAAATGAAAGAGCCCAGCAGAATGCGTGGGGGCAGACAATGGCAGAGTCCAGGAAAGCACAAAATGAACGCGAGGACAGGAGGGACACGTGAGAGGCTAGATGGCTGGAGCAACAGGAGAGGTGGCAGCAGCATGAGGAAAGGAGGCAGGTTGCAATGCTGAGGCTACTGGAGGATCAAACTGATATTTTCTGGTGTATGATTGAGGTGCAGGAAAGGCACAGACCACCACTGCAGCCCTTGTGTAATCAATCACCCTTCTCCCCAAGTTCCATAGCTTCCTCACCCAGATGCCCAAGAACATGGGGGGCGGGGCAGCTCCTGGCACCCAACTACTCCACCCCAGAGGACTGCCCAAGCAACAGAAGGCTGGCATTCAATACATTTTGAAATGCAGTGTGGCCTTGTCCTTCCTTCCTCCCCGACCCCACCCAGTGCTGCCCTCCTTCCCAACCCCTCCCTGGCTACCTTGGCAGTAATCCCCCTATTTGTGTGATGAATTAATAAAGAATGCATGAATTTGAAACAACAATGACTTAATTGCCTCTGCAAGCGGTGATCTAAGGGGAGAGGGGAGGGCGGTTGGCTTACAGGGAAGTAGAGTGAACCAAGGGGGTGGGTTTTCATCAAGGAGAAACAAACAGAACTTTCACACTGTAGCCTGGTCAGCCATGAAACTGATTTTCAAAGCTTCTCTGATGCGCAGCATGCCCTGCTGTGCTCTTCTAACCGCCCTGGTGTCTGGCTGCACATAATCAGCAGCCAGCCAATTTGCCTTAACTTCCCACCCTGCCATAAACATCTCCCCCTTACTCTCACAGATATTGTGGAGCACACAGCAAGCAGTAATAACAATGGGAATATTGGTTTCACTGAGGTCTAACTGAGTCAGTAAACTGCGCCAGCGTGCTTTTAAATGTCCAAATGCACATTCTACCACCATTCTCCACTTGCTCAGCCTGTAATTGAACAGCTCCTGACTACTGTCCAGGCTGCCTGTGTACGGCTTCATGAGCCATGGCATTAAGGGGTAGGCTGGGTCCCCAAGGATAATTATTGACATTTCAACATCCCCAATGGTGATTTTATGGTCTGGAAAGTAAGTCCCTTGCTGCAGCTGTTCATACAGACCAGAGTTCCTGAAGATGCAAATGTCATGTACCTGTCCCGGCCATTCCACGTTGATGTTGGTGAAATGTCCCTTGTGATCCACCAGTGCTTGCAGCACCATTGAAAAGTACTCCTTTCGGTTTATGTACTGGCTGCCTTGGTGGTCCAGTCCCAAGATAGGGATATGCGTTCTGTCTATCACACCACCACAGTTAGGGAATCCCATTGCAGCAAAGCCATCCACTATGACCTGCACATTTCCCAGAGTCACTACTCTTGATAGCAGCAGCTCAGTGATTACATTGGCTACTTGGATCACAGCAGCCTCCACAGTAGATTTGCCCACTCCAAATTGATTCCCGACTGACAGGTAGCTGTCTGGCATTGCAAGCTTCCACAGGGCTATCGCCACTCGCTTGTGAACTGTGAGGGCTGCTCTCATCTTGGTATTCTCGCGCTTCAGAGCAGGGGAAAGCAAGTCACAAAGTTCCATGAAAGTGCCCTTATGCATGTGAAAGTTTCCCAGCCACTGGGAATCAACCCAGACCTGCAACACTATGTGGTTCCACCAGTCTGTGCTTGTTTCCTGGGCCCAGAATTGGCATTCCATGGCATGAGCCTGCCCCACTGCCATCAGGATGGCCAAATTGACAGGGCCCGTGCTATGAGAGAAGTCTGTGTCCATGTCCTCATCACTGTCGTCACAGCGCTGCCATTGCCTCCTTGCCTGCTTTTGCAGGTTCTGGTTCTGCATATACTGCATGATAATGCGCAAGGTGTTTACAATGCTCATAACTGCCGCGGTGATCTGAGCGGGCTCCATGCTTGCCGAGGTATGGCATCTGCAGGAGAACAGAGTGGCAGTGGAAGTGGTCATTCAATGACGATGGTTTGCAGACCTACTGCACCGTCTGCTGCCAGGACACAACAGCTAAGCGGGCTGCACGCTTGCCGTGTTATGGCGAGACAAGAGCAGCTCAGCAGAGTTGCAGCAGAAGTGGCCCTGCGAGACCACAAGGAGCAGGAAAGCAGAGTGGCAGTGGAAGTGGTGGCTGATGACCTGCGAGGTGGAGTCATGGGAGCAGGAGAGCAGATTTGCAGCAGACGTGGGAGCCCATGAGAGACAACATGGAGAAATTCTCTATCGAGACAAGAGCAGGAGAGCAGAGTGGCAGTAGAAGCGGTGGTTCGATGACGACCGTTAGCAGTCCTACTGCACTGTCTGCTGAAAGCAGTATGGTGCCCACACAGAAAAAGGCGCAAAACAATTGCTGTTGCTTTCATGGATGAGGGGCGACTGACGACATATACCCAAAACTACTCGTGACAATGTTTTTGCCCCATCACGCATTGGGAACTTAACCCAGAATTCCAATGGGAGGCGGAGACTGCGGGAACTGTGGGATAGCTACCCACAGTGCAACAGTCCGAAAGTCGACATTGGTACTGTGGACACACTCCGCCGACTTAATGCACTTAGTGGGGACACACACAATCAACTGTATAAAATCGCTTTCCAAAAATCGACTTCTATAAATTTGACCTAATTTAGTAGTGTAGACATACCCTTAGAGATGCTGAGTGCCTTCAATTACCAGTGAAGTTAATGGGAGTTGAGGGAGGAGGGGGATGATTCCCAGTGGCTGGGAAACTTTCACATGCATAAGGGCACACGCATCACAGGAGATACATAGGTTGAAGATAATAGGCGGCTTATAAATAGGTTGATAGGCATAATGTTTGCTGTACACAGTATATAAACAGGGCCAAATACTCAGCTGGTGTAAATTGATATTGCTCCATTGCTTTCAATGGAGCTATGTCAGTTTCTACTAGCTGAAAATCTAGCCCTACATTTTTATAAGATTTTGTTTTATTCATAGTCTGATGCAATGCTTGAGTTGGGAGTTGCTAGGGTTCTCATTAGAGGTGTTTCTTCATAACTGATTATTAAACCTGTCTTTTTTGTGATGCTGGACAGTTTTTACTTGAACATGAGTTGAACTGTCACTTAGAAAAGCTATGTTCTTCAGCAAAATCTCTCTCTTCTAGTGTACATTGTTGAACCATGCAATGCATGTGTTAAATCGCTCTACAAATTTTCCCATAATAAAGTCAATGCCTATGCCAACCAGTAGAAATGAGAGAATGCATCCTTGTTTGACAGCTGTGTCTATGTTGAACCATTCACTCAAGTCTGCATTTACTTTAAGTGTGCACCTTGATACAAAGCCTCGATGATGTTGTCTATTTTTGCTGGCATACAATAACACTTCCAGATGTTCCAGACTAAATCGTGATGGAGGCTGTCAAAGGATTGCTTGAAATCCACAACGTTTGTGTTTTTTTGCCATTCAGTGCTCTCTTCAATGATAATTCTTAGGGTGAAAATCTGGGTTGAAATATTGCCCGGTTTTCCCTTAGCTTCTCCTCAACTGCTTCCTTTACTCTGCTTAAGATAATACTGCAGAAGACTTTACCTATCTCTGAACGGAGTATGAAGTGCGAGCCAATCTGAATTACTAGAAAGAGTGTTTCAACTTGACGAGGCGGCAGTTGCATTTACCAGTTAAAACAAGATTTGGTCAGTAACTATCTATAACTTAAAGACCAAACTATGAATCTTCAACTCAAATGTTATTTCCATCTTAACTTACAGGTATGAAAGCTGAAAATCCTCCAAAAGTACTGACAGACATCTAAATGCCTTTAAAATCAAATGCCTTAGAAACATACTAGGAATTAAATGGAATGAATTTATAACAACTGCTGATTTTTGTCAGAATGCTCAACAACCTCTTATCTTTAAAGTGACCCAGAAAAGATGGAAATATTTGAGACCTGGGTTAAGAATGAAGCCAGAGCATCTGCCATGGCAGATGGACCATTGGGCAGCTGGAGGAACACGCTAAACAGGCCAACCGAAAGAATCTTTCCATCAAACAGTACTCAGAGATGGAAAACTGGGGCTAAAGAGATGGGACTAAACACATAGGACATGCAAAGAGATACATAGGGATGGCAACACTTTGCTTGTATCCTAAACAACATCTAACAAAATTGGAAATATTCAAATTCAGATAGTCTAATGCAATGTATGATGTTTTTTGTCTGTAAAACCACTCACAACGGTGCACGAGTCAGTAGTAATATACTTCTATTCATAAGGGCATCACTTCTTTCTGAGATTCTGAACAGTGTGAGCAATGCCTTACACAGTGGGAACTAAAGGTTTGCAAACAGTCAGAGGGCTATACAATTCCAGAATTAGACAGATAGGGGTGCCTTTATACATATACTAAGCACGGAAAGTACACAAAATATTGAAAAATACCAAAAAAACCCCACATGTGTTTGTGACAATGTCTGCTGCAGTTTAAGTGCTTGTGTAGCACAAAGAGTTATCTTAATTTGCATAGCAAGATTCTACAGGACTTCCCCTACTCTCCACCCTTTGTGCGACTTTCCTTGCTATCCTGCGTTTAATCTAGGGTTCTAATCCTTCAAGAAGTCCGGTATTTCCTTTTGCAGAGGTAGACAGTAGCACTATAATTTATGCTCATCATCCGGTGGAACAGGAATCTTAAAACCAGATTCAGGAAAACACTTAAGAATGTACTTAAATCCGTCCTTATTTAGGACAGCATTTAAGCCAGTGCTTAAAATTAAACACCAGTTTATGGGCTATCCTGAAAAGGAATGTTTTTTTCTGATTTGGGAATTTAGAATGTATACTTTTCAGGGCAATGATCTTCCATTTCTGTCTCTTAAGTGTGAATGCATCCCTAGTATGGCTCTGTATAAAGCAATAATAAAAACAACTATTCCTAAGGATACACTTTTTGAAAGTACCTAAGAACCATTTTCAAAGCAATTTAGGCAATTAGCAGCCTAAGCCTCATTGACTTTCCAAATCTCTTAGATGCTTTTACAAATGTTACCCTGTCTGTCTTTTGAAAAACAAAAGTGCTTGGTAGAATATTCGCGTGGGTTCCAGTCAATGAAAAGATGCAGGATTTCTTTACTAAGGGTCAGATTTTCAAACATGCAAATCCTGCCTACATTACAGATGCAAATATCATAGGTACATGGGCAAACTGGGTATTTGCACCTAAATGTGATCAGACAGGCATCCCTAGCATGCATCCCTAGTATGCCTGATCAATGTACAAATATCCAGTCTTGGTATTTAGCTGTATTGTCTCCTGCAGGAGAGAAGAGATGGAATTCTTCTAATGACTATAAAGGAGATGGCCAAGCAGTAATGGAAGGGGCTGATATTTATGCTATAATAACTTAGATAGAAACAACTGTGTGTGCACCAGCTTCATGTGTCAGTCTGAAATTCTTTGTCCAACAGCTCTGTTTCTAGAACATGAGATCTCTCCAAAATAATTGCCTACAGCACTTCTATTACTAACCAGAAACACGAGGGCACATTTTTTATAGTCACTCATGCAGTAGTTTAGGGGAAACAGATATAGAGGATATTGCTTACATTACCTATTTATGTTTTCACAGAGTGTGTGCACAGAGTAGACACTCTGATACCATAGTGATGAGTGGGGAAGAAAACTCATAGATTCAGAATGATTTTTGTTGCATTTTTTTTTTTGTGATATGCATTTGTGCTCTGTGTCTGGTCTGTGGGGCAGCCTTTAAATGAGACAAATCCCTCTAGATTGTCCAGAAGCTGAATTAAATCTGTACTCTGTTCATATATCTTTTCTGTATGTTGTGTTATGTCTGTAACTAGCAGTGGGATAGAACTTATTGTAAATAAACTCTCCAGTTTGTTTCATGAGATGTCATAGCCATCACAGTGAAATGAATATAATTATAGTTGTGCATTTCAAAGTGGTTTCATCTCAAAATACTTGCAGCATGCACAGGGAGGAAAAAAAACACTTAAGAACAATACATCGGGTGCTATTATTCTTTGCTGTCTTGCACAAGTGTGTTCTTTTTAAATAAAGAAATTATTATGCTATGGCAGCTCTGGAAAATGGGGGAAGTGGTGTGAAAAAAGTATCCACCATGGTTTTCAATGGGTAAGAGCCTGGGCTCATCTCATTGTCATACTAGTCCCTTTCGAGACAGAGAATTGTGATCATGCATTTTACTTATGGATTTTCATAAAACAGTGGAAAAGAGAAGCTGGCACATTACTCCTTGGCAATGAGGGATGAAAATAATAATAATAATAAAAAAGCTTATGGACTAAATATGCACAAAAGTCTGTTAAATAGCACCTGAACAATTTCTGCAAATATCCACTGACATGGCATGCACCAAGATCCACATATATGTGCATAAAGAGACAGTTATTCACCTGTTTTGCCTAGGCAAATACCCATTTGCGCGCAAACATATCACTGTGTGTGGAATTTACTGCAGGAGATATATGACCATTCTAATAGTTTAACTCCGTGCTGGGAACAACAGAACTGCAGTTATGACTGAGCACAGATGAGTGGAGCAAGGACCTTTGATTGTTTATTCAGAAGACTTGCATTTTATTGCTGGCTGTAACACTGACCAAATCACTCACCTGCTTTGTATCTCAGGCTTTTGGGCCTGTTTTTTTTTTTAAACTGACTAGTCATTATGATGGCCTCATTTTCTGGGTGCAAAAGTAGACCTTTGTGGGGTCTGTTTTATTTTTTTTTAAACGGAATTTCTGGAAAATCAGGCCTCTTTAATAGGGTTGCCAAGTGTCTGGTTTTCAACAGGAACGCCTGGTCGAAAAGGGACCCTGGCAGCTCTGGTCAGCAGTGCTGACCAGGCCATTAAAAGTTCGGTTGGTGGCGCAGAGGGGCTAAGGTAGACCCCCTGCCTGTCGTGGCTCTGTGTGGCTCCTGGAAGCAGCGGCATGTCCCTCACTCCAGCTCCTAGGCATAGGAGCAGCCAGGGGGCTCCACATGCTGCCCCCACCCCAAATGCCTGCTCTGCAGATCCCATTGGCTGGGAACTGCCTCAGAGAAGGGGCTGGGCCTCGGAGGAGGGGCGGGGCATGGCATGGGTGTTCAGTTTTGTGCGAGTAGAAAGTTGGTAACCCTAAGAAGTGTCAAGCAGGGCACTCAAAATCACTAGTCACTTTTGAAAACCTTGGTCCTTATCTGTAAAATGGGACTCATAATACTTATTTGCATCACAGAGCTGATGTCGGTTACATTTATTAAAGTCTGTAAAGTGCATCAACATCATCAGATGGAAGGTGTTACAGGATCATACACGAGAAGGTGTAATAGGTGCTTAGGTAGCTGGTGTTCTGAGACCCCTGATAATTACACTGAACATAGTTGTCTCACTGTCACCTTGTGCTCCCTTGTTTGTTTGTTGTATCCATCTGTTGTCTATCACCCTAATGAGTAAGTTCTTTGAGACTGGGACTATCTTTTCACTATGCGTGAGCTCACAGACAACAGGGCTCTGATCCTGACTGAGACCTCGAGGGAGTAATGCAAATACTGAGACTTCTACTCCTGAATAATAAGAGTGCAAAGTGTCATCTCCATCATCTCCATCTATGCAAGTTTAGAAGATATGATCATATAGGGGACGAGGACACCTAAGTGTGGAGCCATAGAGGGAGATGGGCACAGTGTAGGAAAGGTTCTTGATGCTGGATGAGCAATGAAATATTAGAAGAGCCATCTTCTCTCTTCTCCCCACCACTACCGGTCTCTGCCACTCACACACAACCCTGCTGTGTTGAAATCAAGGGAAGCAAATCTGTGTTAACCGTAACAGCTGAGAAAATTATATATGCAGTGTCATGCACTTACGCTAGATATTTTTTTTAATACTGAGGGCATTTCTGAATATGATAATTGGTGATGTTTATGATGGGCATTAACAAAATTTCCCCAAGCCATGCTTTTCAGAAATGTGTGCCTTCATGCTCATGGTTTAAATGTATGAGTTTATAAACTGTTCACAATCAGACATTTACAACTTGCAGAATATTAATATTTCACTTACTCATTTGTTCTATTTATAACTAGTTTTATGGATTTTTTCTGCTGCATATCCCGTACGTGAGCTCCTGAGATGAATGACTCCATCCTCTCCCCCGGCCTTTCCTCCTGAAGATGCATATAAGCCACAGTTCTGCAAGGCACCTACTCACTTGCTTAACAGTAAACATGCGAGTACTCCCTGAGGTCAATGTGTCTACATGTGTACTTAAACTTAGGCACATGCTTAAGTACTTGGCTGAATTGAGGCCGTAAAGTCTTAGCTTTTTATCTGTGACTTTCTTAGACTTGCACAATCCCATGTTTACCTAGGTCTTTATCTTCTTCTGCACCTCCCATCCCTCTCCATATGTATTGTTCTATATTCTCCCTTTTGTATGCTTCTCTGACATTGCCCCCTACACTTGGAACTCTCTCTCTTCTTTTATGTACCAAACAATCTGCCTATGTGCTTTCAAATCTTTTCTCAAAGCTGGCTGAGAATGGGGAATCGAACCTGTGCGCTTCAGCTCCAAGAACACAGGCCTCCTGTGCTTAAACAAAAAGAAAGCCTCTTTAGCTAGCAATAAGTAGCATGATCCAGCAAAGCACTGTCACCCCTTCTTACAACACCCGTGTCCCATTCTGACATCAGTGTTGCCTCTCTAGCAAGCAGAAGTCTGGGGCCTTGTAGGTCAGCTTCCTAGTGAAAGAGAAATCAGTGATACAGAGTCCAGGTACATACACACACACACACACACACACGTCCTTGAAAGAGATGGCCACACAACATGCAGGCAACAACCCCTTCTTTCAGGAATTTCAGTCCAACACCAAAGCCTGTTCCTAGGGGAAACTCTGCTTCAAGAATTGACTCTAATCAGAGATGAAGACAGAGAGCAAACTCTTCTGCAGGTCACACAGCTCCATCTCCAAAGACCAAAGCTTCTACACAGAACCTTGCATAAACCCAAATAAGTGATAACACAGCATGTCTTCCCAAGACTGAACATTTGTTCACACATTAACACAAAAACAAAAACAACCCCAAACAAACTTGTAAGACAATGTGTAACATTGCCATCTGGTGACATCTGCCTTCAGTGAGGACTACACATGTGCTTAAATCTACATATGTGTTGAAATACTTTACTAGACTGGGGTCAACAGCAGTGTATTACACTGACATTTCAGAACTCCAGAAAAGTTTCATTTGCATTTGTTTCTAAATGCAGCTGCATGTTCATGGACAGAGGTGTCACTTCCACCCTAACAGTGATAGGGCACTGACTTGGGATTCCAGAGACTTGAGTTCTATTCTTTGCTCTGCCACTGACCTTGGACAAATCACCACCTCTTTGTGCCTTGGTTTCCCCTCACATCCTTTGTCTTGTCCGTCTGTAAGCTTTTTGTGGCAGCAGTTGTCTTGCTACATGTTTATATAGTGCCTGACACAATAGGGGCCCCACTTTGTCTGGGGTCTCTAGGTACTACCATAATACAAACAACAACAATAGTCTGTGGATCTACTTAATATGATCTTAAAATATCTGTATCCACACACATTTCTTTTTTACGTGTGTTTCTTGATTTTTATCAGGAATAATTCTTAATATAATATGCATGAAATCATAGACTATTAGGGTTGGAAGAGGCCTCAGGAGGTCATCTGGTCCAATCCCCTGCTCAAAGCAGGACCAACACCAACTAAATCATCCAGCCAAGGCTTTGTCCAGCCGGGCCTTAAAAACCTCTAAGGATGGAGATTCCACCACCTCCCTAGGTAACCCATTCCAGTGCTTCTTAATGTACCAGTCTATTAAAATATGCTTTGATAACAAGTAAAAGGACTCAGAATTATATATAAGGACAAATATGTATTTCACAATGTACTAGTCTATTACAAATACTTTTTCCCCCACCAAGTTCGTTTGATTTATTTTCAAAAGATGTTGAATAAAGCAAAGAATCTAGTGCTTCTGCAACTGCTCCACATATTAACTAGGGATGGGTGAACCAGAGGGAAAGTAAAAGGAAATACTTTTCACACCATGGACAATTAGACTGTGGAACCCATTGCCTATGTTGTTCAAACCAAGAATTTAGCAAGAGGGATTGGACAGTTATATAAATAAACAGACTATCCAATTATAACCGTTAATGCTACCTTTTTCAAAGGAATATAAATCTCATGTTACAGATCTTAATCCAGTCTCTAATATTAGATTTCAGAACAAAGCACATGGATGGGAGCGGGGAGAGAAAGGGGAAAATAAATTCCTGGACAAGAAACAAAAACTGAAACAAAATTCTAGAGGGGGTGAGGTGAATCCAGCTTCTGATCATCTTTAGGAAATGCCGCAAAACTGTCTCAATTGAAAAAGACTTTATACAATAACAATGACATTCACAATGCTGACTGCCCCTTCTACTTAATAATCCCAGGTCAGGTTTTCCCCCATGTAAGACTGGTAGTGGCTTTAGGGAGGTTTTGCATTCCTCTGCAGTGTGAGGGTGCGGGTCCCTTGCCAGGATTATCTGGGTGTTTCTCACTTAATCGTTTCCCTGCCACTGTGGGGGCCTTGGGCACTGGTGCAATTCGGTCCCCTCTATTCGCTGCCTATGGCACATAATAGTCTAGTCCAACAGTTCTCAACCAGGGGTCCAGGGCCTCCTGGGCAGCCACGAGCAGGTTTCAGGGGGTCTGTCAAAATAAACCAGAGAGCAGGGCCTACATTAGACTTGCTGGGCAGAAAGCCGAGTCCCGCTGCTCTGGGATGAAGCCGAAGCCTGAGCACATTACCTGGGGCTAAAGCCAAAGCCCGAGAAACTTAGACTCATAGAAGATTAGGGTTAGAAGAGACCTCAGGAAGTCATCTAGTCCAACCCCCTCCTCGAAGTAGGACCAACCCCAAATAAATCATCCCAGCCAGGGCTTTGTCAAGACAGGCCTTAAAAACCTCTAAGGATGGAGATTCCACCACCTTCCCAGCTAATCCATTCCCGTGCTTCACCACCCTCCTAGTGAACCAGTGTTTTCTAATATCCAATCTAGACCTCCCCCACTGCAACTTGAGACCATTGCTCCTTGTTCTGTCATCTGCTACCACTTAGAACAGCCCACCTCCATTCTCTTTGGAACCCCCCTTCAGGTAGTTGAAGGCTGCTATCAAATCTCCCCTCACTCTTCTCTTCTGCAGAATAAATAAGCCCAGTTCCATCAGCCTCTCCTCATAAATCATGTGCCCCAGCGCCCTAACCTTTTTCGTTGCCCTCCGCTGGACTCTCTCCAATTTGTCCACATCCCTTCTGTAGTGGGGGGGCCCAAAAGTGGATGCAATACTCCAGATGTGGTTTCACCAGTGCTGAATAGAGGGAAATAATCACTTCCCTCGATCTGCTGGAAATGTTCCTACTAATGCAGCCCAATATGCCATTAACCTTCTTGGCAACAAGGGCACACCGTTGACTCATATCCAGCTTCTCATCCACTGTAAACCCCAGGTCCTTTTCTGCAGAACTGCCGCTTAGCCAGTTGATCCCCAGCCTGTAGCAATGCATGGGATTCTTCTGTCCTAAGTGCAGGACTCTGCACTTTTCCTTGTTGAACCTCATCAGATTTCTTTTGGCCCAATCTTCCAATTTGTCTAGGTCACTCTCGACCCTATCCCTACCCTCCAGCATATTTACCTCTCCCCCCAGGTTAGTGTCATCCGTGAACTTGCTGAGGGTGCAATCCATCCCATCATCCAGATCATTAATGAAGATGTTGAACAAAATCACCCCAGGACTGACCCCTGGACACTCCGCTTGATACCAGCTGCCAACTAGACATTGAGCCATTGATCACTACCCGTTGAGCCTGACGATCTAGCCAGCTTTCTATCCTCCTTATAGTCTATTCATCCAATCCATACCTTTTTAACTTGCTGGCAAGAATACTGTGGGAGACCATATCAAAAGTGTCAAGGTTCCTCCCCCACTCTGAACTCTAGGGTACAGATGTGGGGACCTGCATGAAAAACCTCCTAAGCTTATCTTTACCAGCTTAGGTCAAAACTTCCCCAAGGTACAAAGTATTCCACCCGTGGTCCTTGGAATGGCCGCTACCACCACCAAACTAATACTGGTTACTGGGGAAGAGCTGTTTGGACGCGTCTTTCCCCCCAAAATACTTCCCAAAACCCTGCACCCCACTTCCTGGACAAGGTTTGGTAAAAAGCCTCACCAATTTGCCTAGGTGACTACAGACCCAGACCCTTGGATCTTAAGAACAATGAACAATCCTCCCAACACTTGCACCCCCCCCTTTCCTGGGAAATGTTGGATAAAAAGCCTCACCAATTTGCATAGGTGACCACAGACCCAAACCCTTGGATCTGAGAACAATGAAAAAACATTCAGTTTTTTACAAGAAGACTTTTAATAGAAAATAGAAGTAAATAGAAATGAAGAAATCCCCCCTGTAAAATCAGGATGGTAGATATCTTACAGGGTAATTAGATTCAAAAACATAGAGAACCCCTCTAGGCAAAACCTTAAGTTACAAAAAAGATACACAGACAGAAATAGTTATTCTATTCAGCACAATTCTTTTCTCAGCCATTTAAAGAAATCATAATCTAACACATACCTAGCTAGATTACTTACTAAAAGTTCTAAGACTCCATTCCTGTTCTGTCCCTGGCAAAAGCAGCATATAGACAGACACAGACCCTTTGTTTCTCTCCCTCCTCCCAGCTTTTGAAAGTATCTTGTCCCCTCATTGGTCATTTTGGTCAGGTGCCAGCGAGGTTACCTTTAGCTTCTTAACCCTTTACAGGTGAGAGGAGCTTTCCCCTGGCCAGGAGGGATTTCAAAGGGGTTTACCCTTCCCTTTATATTTATGACAAAAAGCTTTGCTAAAGTCCAAGTATATCACATTCACCGCTTTCCCCTTATCCAGAGAGCCAGTTATCTCACCATAGAAGGAAATCAGGTTGGTCAGGCATGACTCGTCCTCGGCGAATCCATGTTGACTGTTCCCGATCACCTTCCTCTCCTCCAAGTGCTTCAAAATGGATTCCTTGAGGACCTGTTCCATGATTTTTCCAGGGACTGAGGTGAGGCTGATCAGTCTGTAGTTCCCCAGATTCTCCTTCTACCCTTTTTTAAAGATGGGCACTATATTTGCCTTTTTCCAATCATCTGGGACAACCCCTGATCGTCACAAGTTTTCAAAAATAATGGCCAATGGCTCCGCAATCACATCAGCCAACTTCCTGAGCACCCTCAGATGCACTGCATCCAGCCCCATTGACCTGTGCATGTCCAGCTTTTCTAAATAGTCCTTAACCTGTTTTTTCACCACTAAGGGCTGCTCCCCTGCTCCTCATACTGTGCTCCTCATACTGTGCCCAGTGCAGCAGTCTGGGAGCTGACCTTGTCTTTGAAGTCCGAGGCAAAAAAAGCATTGAGTACGTCAGCTTTTTCCACATCATCTGTTATGAGGTGACCTCCCCCATTCAGTAAGGGTCCCACACTTTCCCTTAGCTTAACTTAGCTTTGCAGGGTCCCAGGCAATTGCACTGCTTGCTACCTCCTAATGCCAGCCCTGGCTTTCAATTTTCTGGATATGCAGAAAAAACAGTTGTGGGACATGCTGGTTGTGGAATTTTTATAGTATGTTGGGGGGCCCTCAGAAAGTAAAAGGTTATGAACTCCTGGTCTAGCCTCCTGAGGGCTGTAATACTTTGGTCTAATTTCAGTTGTTGGGTTGAGTGTGCGGGTGCAGGGTGGAGCTGGTGGCCCGCCATGATGTACCAGGGGTCAGACTATTGATCTTGAGGTACCTTGTGGCCTTAAAATTTATGACTATGAGTAAGAATTACCTGAACTCTCACATAAAAGTCTATTTCCTTGAGATCCTAATCCTATTTTGTGCACTCAGTTTAAATACACACTCAAATCTATGAGTGTTCACCCTAATCCAACCTGAACTTCAAACTTTTTGGGATGCACTGAACAGCATTAACCTATTTAAAACAATAAAAGTATGTGTAGTACTAAACTGGACAGGAGGAGCAATTTCTTGGGTTCTACTTTAAAAGCTGTAGGATATGCTCTCCCCTATTATGGCTGAATGGCCTTACATTCCACTAATTTAATGGGATTATTCTGTAAAAATGAAACGTTGCTACAACCAACCATAGCTGCAGTAGCTCTGAAGAGGAGGAGCTCCTTGCATGGTAAGGTACTACTCAGGTCGGGGGCACAGATCAGCATTCACGTCACACTCCCCATCAGTACCTGGCCCAGGCTGGGGAAGCCAATTATCCAACCAGCAGACCAAATTCAGTGATGAATCCTGGTCACATGCCAACTGAGGCACGCTGCGCATAGGCTAAGATGACTACTCAGGTACAGCAAAAGTGAAAATAAAACACATTCTTTTTTATTACAAATGAACACCAGTCCCTATAAAACTTAGCAAGAGCAGAGACTTGCTGTTTCTCTCAGAGTACCCCTAAAACCTTCTCTGACTCTTTCGCTGAAGAAACTGGGAAATCATGTCTTTTCGGAAGTAGTATATAAGGAGGAGTCAGCATCCTGGACAAAAAGCTATTCAGGCCCTCTCAGCCCTTTTATTCTCTCTTCTTTAACACGATCCACTATGAAACTCCTGGTAGTGGTGTCCAGTTCTAAACTGTCTCTGGGAGTGAATTAATCCCCATAGACGAGTTGTGTAGAATGTGTATCTTGGTTGCCTGAGCAATATTGCTGAGACAAATTTGCAGGTTCTACAGCACCTGGCAGGCACCCTCCTTCATCACAAAGGGCACCAGCAGTCATTAGCCACTGAAAACATAGCAAAACTCTACTAGGATATGCCACATCATTAAGCAGTAAGAAGTGTCTATGGACTGAATCCTGCAATGGGCTGAACCTGGGTGGATGTTGGGATCCACCAGTACAGAGCTCATTGAAGGATTATTGGCTATGTGAACACTCAGGGAACTCTGACTAGGAAGAAAAGAGGAAGAAATTGGGAAAAGAAAACATGCTTGAACAAAAGCCCAATTTTTAAATGGAATAGCTGTGAGAGGACCTATATACAAGTTGCTTGATGCTCAGTTCTACTGAGTACACACAATTCCCACTGAAGTTAATGGGATCTGTGTGTACTGCACATGTTTGAAAATCAGGTCACATATTTACTTTAAACACTTTAGTCTTCCCCTCAAAAATCAGTCCTTCAGCCCCTTAACCAATTTACCACCTCTCATCCTTAATATATGTATGAGGATACTTAATTTAAAATCAGAGTGAGACAAATCGCATAATAAGAATACATTAAGTGTGGATACAAATCTGTACGAATGCCTGTGTAATGTCTGAAAACATCATTTAGTGAGTTGTCTAGAAGATCAAACTCCAGGTATAAGGTATAAATATAAGTGTCAATAACATAGTTTATTACATACATATATGCATCATAATTTCTTATACCTATAGAAAGAATGTGTTATTTCTATGACTCATATCTTCCATTCACACACTCTAATTAGCAGGTAGAGAACATAAGTTTATATTTATTGTCCAGGATAGTCATTTCTTTAGAGCAAATGGATTTTTCCTGAAGAAAGATTTAACTGCTGCCTCCAGGCTACTCTTAGAAATAAGATGATGAATTTTCTTGATTAATCTATCTACCATAAACAACGTTCAGGTCCATAGATGGACCCTGTTATCTCGGCACAGAGCTATTAAATGTGACTCTGTATTTAGCAGACGGGAGGAGAATATTGTAGCACAAGCAATACTACTGCACCTGGTTCTCCTGTCCAAAACACATCAGAGGAGACTAATGATGATCCTATTACTAGTGGTGGCAACCTACAATATGGTTGCATGGGAAGAAGAGGGAGCTCATGATCTGTAACCTTTAATTCTTCCATACATGTCATTAAGGCCCATGTTATAGTGAAGTGTTTCCCCCCACACATAATAGTTGCTAAATGTGGAGATTAACTAGAAGCTGAATTGTGATTTGCAGATGGCAGTGCATTCCGACAAAGCGCGATTCTCATTCTTCTTCTCTAGACAAGACATTTTACTATGTGCTAATTATCTACGGGCCTCGTTTTGAAGTCCTGACAGGCACATAACACCCACTGGAGTCAATAAGAGTTTAAAGCAGGGGCCATCAACCTGCGGCACGCGAACTGATTTTTAGTGGCACTCTGCTGCCAGCCGGAGTCCCAGCTGCCAGCCCCGCTCAGCCCGCTGCCTGCCTGGATGAATGGAACCCCAGGCCAGCAGCGGGCTGAGCAGGGCCGGTGGCTCGTGTCCGGGACCCCGCCTGACAGGGGCCGGCGGAGGGAACCCCAAACTGGCAGTGGACTGAGCGGCTCAGGCTGCTGCCAGCCTGGGGTCCTGGCTGCTGGCCCCGCTCAGCCCGCTGCCGGCCTGGATGGAGGGAACCCAGGGCTGGCAGCGGGTTGAGTGGGGCCAGCAGCCGGGACCCCGGCTGGCAGGGGCTGGTGGATGGAACCCCAGACTGGCAGCGGGCTGAGCCGCTCAGCCCGCTGCCAGTCTGGGGTTCCGGCCACCGGCCTCTGGCATGTGAAACCTTAAATTACAGTAAATAAATGAAGACTTGGCACACCACTTCTCAAAGGTTGCCGACTCCCGGTTTAAAGGTTGCAAGATCAGGTCCTGTAATCTGGCTCTTCTGTATATGCATTGTTTGATTGGGCTCTCCTTACATCACAAAAACTGACCACAACACAACAAAACAGAAGGACAATCAGCACCACATAATTTAGCCATAAAACGAAACCATCAAACAATCCTAGCTCCTGAAAACAAATCTCTAATCAATTATTGGACTCCCATTCCAACTCCCTAACTGCCAGTAACCATTTAGCAACGAGCCCTTTGGCCAAACAGCAGGCCAAATTGAACAGCTCCCTCTTGCAGCAAAAGCGGATGAACTCAAGCTTTGATGGAACAGCGATCCAGTGAATTCCAAAGCCGAAGATCCTCCCACCAGAATATTCTTCCACCCAACTCCAAAACGTCAAACCTGGGTACAGAGAAGAATATGTTCTGCAATGAGGACTAAAGAATTTCAAACAGTATTGCCTATGATACAACAGATACAAAGGCTTTAGAATAGAATTTTTATGCTCTACTTACTCATAATGTCTCCTTTACCTTTACAGACGGGTGGGGTCAGAAAAGATTCAGCAAAAAAATTATATTAATATTCATTGTAATTACGAAGTGCATTTATTTCGGGTGATCCCCATGAGCAATTGTGTTTGCTTTCTATGTACGTTCAATCGTTCAAGTTTTAGAGGCAAAAAATGTTCACAGAAAATGCATTTCATAGTTGCCTGTGTGATTACTTGTGGAAACCAAATAATAAATTCTCATGCATGAGTATTTGCGGCTGCAGAGCTCGCATGCTCATGCACTCAAGGCACTGAAACAGCACTATATGATGACTTATCCAACCAATCACAACTAAGCAAAACAGCTCAAATTTAGCACACTGAGAACTGAATATTTGTGGATTGCTATTTGTCATTATCCATAGAAGGGAAAAATAGGGAAAAATGTTCAATGAATCTGAACAAATATATCTGAGGAAACTGATCTGCTCGGGGATATTTAAGAGTAGAAGAGGTGCCTAAATTTGTCAGATACACTATTAACTGTGAATTATTTTGTTCAGATTGTGGAGAATATTAGGTAATATCTTGAGACGATATTTTATTTATAGGTTTGGAGGGGAAGTAAAACCTATGGTTGGACATGAGACAGGGATGTAATATCTGAGGATTCTGTAAAGACCCACTGGACTTTCCTGCAGTGGCCTTCAAAGAACACCTACTAGACTGATCAGCGAGCACCCTGCTCTGAGGGACAGGGTTCCTGGAACACATGAGCAGAGTAAAGGGTGACATGGGGTAAAATTTCCACGTCCAAACCTTGGTGGTGGCAGTAGTTACCTGAGCCCTGGCAGTGGAAACCCGGGGTCGTGACCCAGCTCTATTTCTGTTTTGCCCAAAGGAGATCACAACTCACTGGTGCAGCTCTGAGTTAGTGAAGGTGGCATTCATGAAGTTTGGCTAAGTATCCAAAATGTATACAAACTTATTTCAATCTCTTTAATTTTTAAATAGGCCGGGCATCTCATGAGGTTAGACATGTTTATAAGATTTGTAAGCACAGGCTTATTTGATTGCACTGAGCAGACAAAAAACAAACAGAAAACACAACCAACCAACACTGTCTCATGTGGTATTTCTTTGCTTCTGTCTGAAACCAGAAATCACAAAGGGAGCACAAAAATTAATACCAAAAAATTAAAGGAAGTTTTATCAAATCTCAAAAAAAGTCTGTAGTCCAATCTGTTGGCCCTTGCATGGGACAACATCTGAAGTCAGTTTGTATGTTGCTCAAATCAGCTCATCCATTGTTAAAATGTATAAGTTATACAACATACCCTCCATATTTATTTATTTCACAAAGCCTTCCAACCTGCCGGTGACACGGAAATTTTCCTTAATGTTTCAAGCTGCAGGACGCTATATGTCTTCAGAAAAGAGTTATTGAGTGATCTGGTCGGCTGGACATTGTGAAGGACTTCTTGATGTTTCATAGATGCACAATAATTCAGAAGAGATCAAACCATGGTCCCTTCTAAGGGCCCTCATGGATTCTTAAGCATTTAAAGAGGAGATAAATAGCCTTTTATTTACAAAAGGAGCACCAGTGGGGAAACAACAATACCCATGGTGGCTGGCTTCTTCTACTTCAAGAAAAAGAGGCACATTAGTATTCTACTAATAGATAAAATGTCACAGGAAGGTTCACCCTTCTTCATAATACTGCAATTAGTATTTCATATACTATAATTTTGCTCTTGATGAGATAAGCACTTTCTGAGGAAATCTCGATATCTATATTGCTAGTGCGAGCAAAAAAGGCAATTTAAAGTGACAAATTTAATACATAATGGCTGTCCCAACCTTTTGATGCAGTGGCATGAATATCAAAATTCTTGGAGAGTAAAAACAGGTTTTAGTTGCCTTCAAGGGTTCAGTGACTTTATAGCAATGATAACAGTCAATGTTCAACCTTCCCCCAAAATTCTTTATTTTTCTGGTCTCGTATGTTGAAAGCATCCTTAACTCTGCCTTAGCTTGGCAGAAAAACTCAATTTTCTCAGCCCTAACCTAAAACCCTGAGGGTCATTACTGATTTTACCTGGAGGAGTCTGAGAATGTCACTCAGCATACATGTTTCTCTCTCTTCAGCAGGTGCCAGTTGTTTAGAAAGGAAAAGCTACAGAGAACGTTCCAAAAATCCAGTGCATCTGTAAGATGCTGCGGCTGAAGACAATAGAGTATATTCTCTCTTATCTTCTTGACATACAGGGATGTGTGCATGTCATTGCAAGGCACTCTAATTCTTTTCTGGGTGTGCTTAAATATCTGTTCATCAAGATGGTACCATACCCTACAGCATTTTTAGAAGGTTTGATTTACTTCAGTCTTTTTCAGGGCTGAATTCAGTTACTGTAGATTAAATAAGTAGTAGTAGAAATGGAATAATTTCTACAAACACATTAGAAAGTAGAAATATATTATTACTAGAGCCATGAAAAATTCTCTCAAGGCAACGGAAACTGGGCAAGTTACATGTAATTTGGGGTTTCATGATAGAGATGAAACTCTTAGCTCAGGTCCATTGAAAGGGAAGCTGTGCAAGCATTTCAAGGAAACCCAGGCCACATATTTAGCTTAACTTGGATTTCTGTAATTTATGTCAAAACTAAATGAAGCTCAGAGATTCTGACTGAGGTTATGATGATATTTGGAGCTGGCCCAAACCTTAACCCCAGATTTAACACGTGTGCACCTGCATGAACCAAAACTTGCTGAGTCACTATGAAGAGAAACAGGAATTTTGCAGAGCTGAAGTGATACATTTCAAATCTGTGCTCGTTGCAAAACACAAAACAGTCAGAAATGCAACCTGCCGTGTGTTCTAGAACAGACCAATCTCTAGATCTTCACAAGAATAAATGCTCTTTGACTGCTAATCCACTCTAATGGTGGCCTCCAACCTTAGGGCCTGATTGTGACCCAGCCTTGGGCACCCACACAGGATAGTGAGGAGGCATAAGGCTCTCCCATATGAGACCTACTAGGCACCCTACATACTCATTCACTCTTGGCCTCTGCCCCCCACAAAGAGTGAATGAAGCCTTAGCTCAGCCCCCACAACCCTGCCCATTTGGTAAAGTTGTGTTGTGTTAATACAATTAAGACAGATGATATGAAACAGAAACATTACACACATTTGAAGGATGAAAACCTGGCCCCATTGAAGTGAGTGGGGAATATTGCCATTGACTTTAGTGGAGCCAAGATTTCACCCAATATATGTTATGTACTAAATATACCACAGTATTATTATTTGTTGATTGCTGCCAAGGTAAGGACCTGTACAGATATATAACTCCACATAAAGCTTTGTAGTTAGGCGGCAGGTAAATGGAAGGCAGTTACATAGGCATGCAGTTACAGTAGAAACTCAGAGTTACAAGCACCAGAGTTACGAACTGACCAGTCAGCCAAACACCTCATTTGGAACTGGAAATACGCAATCAGGCAGCTGCAGAGACACACCCCCCCAAAAAAAACCAAAAAACAAAAAAAACCCCAATACAGTGTAGTTCCGTGTTAAACAAACTACTAAAAAATAACGGGAAAGTTTAAAAAATAGATTTGACAAGGTAAGGCAACTTTCTGTGCTTGTTTCATTTAAATTAAGAAGGTTAAAAGCAGCATTTTTCTTCTGCATAGTAAAGTTTCAAAGCTGTATTAAGTCAATGTTCAGTTGTAAACTACTGCAAGAACGACCATAACATTTTGTTCAGAGTTACGAACATTTCAGAGTTACGAACAACCTCCATTCCCGAGGTGTTTGTAACTCTGAGGTTCTACCGCATTTTACAGAGCAGCCATGGAAGGGCATGCCATAGCAACTGCATTTGAAATAATGCATCATGTCTCTACTACTTCAGTCAGAAAAGAAGGGTGTCTAGTTGCTAGAGGAGGAATTTAGGAGTCATGACTCCTGACTAGGACACTCTGCTTTGTTGCAGATGCTCCGCATGACCTTGGGCAAGTCCTAATCTCTCAGGTGTGTCTTCAGTAGGAAAGAACATATTAACTAACTCCTGTTAAAAATCCTAATGTGGACAGGGCAATTTGTATTTCAACTAGAGCTGGTTAGAAATTTTCCAATCCAACATTTTTCCCCATCAAAACATTCCATGAGAAGATGTTGATTTTGATTAAACCTCTGACAGAATCTTCCATCTTTTCCTGACAAGCTTGCCTGCGCACTTGACTCTTCAGACACCTATCTGGTGACTCCAGGCTTGCAGGCATCCTGGGTCTTGGGCAGCCAACAGGGAGCCTGGAAGCCTAAGAGCCCAGGGAGCATATTTCATCCAACATTTTGAAAACATTTCAGGGTTTCCAAAATGAAATATTGCCCAATTTCAGTTGTGTGGAAAACTTTGACATTTTGGCTTTTTGTTCCAATTCTGGAATTAATTTTTTCCAAACACTATACATTTTCCATTGGAGTGAAATTCAGTGTCATGGCTAGCTCTACTTTCAACATGTGTTAGCTGGTGGAATCAACTATGAGCTCCTTAGAGCTTGTCTACCCACAAAGTTATACCTCTTTAACTGTACCAATATAGTTATACCAGTTCAACTCCCCTAGTGCCAATTTACACATATACCAGCATAAGGCACTTTTATGCCAGTATAAACTTCATCCACATTAGGACTGGGACCCGTATAAATATATCACTGAAAAACTCACCCCTTAACCAGCATATTTATACCAATATCAAATGTATGTGTAGACCAGATGTTAGTGAACATGTTTTAAACATTTCACCTTTTCCCCGGGAAAGACAAAGCCTCAAGGTATGTTTATATTACATCTGCACTAATAAAAAAGGTGTATCTTTTAGAACAAGATAGCTACAGGAGACAGGCAGGGCTTAATTTGTGCCATGGCTTACCAGGGCTGAGCCCCAGCACTTCTAGGCTTGGCAGTTCATAGCCCCGGTACCTCAGGGCTTGCTGCATCAGTTATGAAAGTAAAAATATTGCTTGAGCCCTGGCACCTGTTTCATTACAATGTAAGCACTGGAGACAGGTATCCTCCTTCTAGAATCCTAATGAAGACAAAGTAAGTGGCAGTTTTAATTTGATGTAGCAGGTTGAAGTGAATTCTAGAAACCCCTTCCAGGTTTACCTCAACTAAATACAAGGCTCCCCAGTAGTTTTTACCCTAGCTTACTTATGTGTATGAAAAAATCAAACTGTCTTGATTTTGCTAATATGTTACCTCATGTTAGTTACGGTGTGCTAGCTAATGAGTTAAGAACACACCTTTTTCCTAGTTACACATAAACTTGTAGTTAGCATAGGCTGATCCAAAGGGTAAACCACAAATATTGGGGGAATGCCTTGACAAGCATTTAGAAAGGTTAAAACTACCTCACATTAGCTGGTAATCAATTAACTGGAGATAAAAATGACTTGTGAAGATACAAACTCCATTTCATCATCCAAAGTGGATATAATAAACAAAACCCAGCTGTGCATACTCAGAGCTATGTTTCATGTAAAGCGATGAGGCATGCAAAGTGTATTATTATAATAAAAAACGTCCTCCATCATGTAAATGATGTGCACTGCTCACTACATGTGGATACCATCTATGTATATGACTTGCATGAACCTGCACACACACATTACATGGTTACATTTATAAAAAATAGTAAGATGACAAAATGAAAAATAAATTACAAAGACATAAATTTTAGTAACTTTATGACAAGCACTAAATGTCTTCCAGTCAAGCGAGAGCAGAAAATATGTTAGTTGCTTTTTAAACTATTACTCCAATAAAATGTAATTATAGTGATTAATTGCATAATGATTACAGTAATCACAGCCTATTCTTAGTTGATTAAGAAAGACAGAAGAAACTCAGAGAAAGCTTTCCAGTAAAATTAGCTATATTTATTTCATTTTATTTGGCATTTGGTAATTCTCTTTATAGAATCTTCCAAAGGGGATGCTTGAAAGGCTAACTTGCCAGTAGCTATGAGTCTGATTCAAGACTCACTCTTACTTCAATGGGCATTGGATGGGTAACATCAACCTAAAATGCACAGTAGAGGCAATACAATAATGGAGATTAAAAGAGCAATTCTCCTGATCTGTAATATTAGGTCTGTTAATATTTTTTGAATGGCCTGTGAACAAACATATAGGTCCCATTTTTCCAAAGTGGTCATTCATTTTCAGATGCATCAGCTTTTGTACGTGCTACGTGAGACTCTTTGGACCTGATGTTCACTGGTGCTTAGCACCTGCAGCTCTCATTGACTGTAACTGGAGTTTGGTGATCAGCACCTCAGAAAAATGAAGTACAAAATGTCTCAAGTTCACAAGAAAACCGAGGCACCCACAATCAAAAACTGTGACTGTAATTCCTCCGTCACTCAATTTTTCTTTTGGCAAAATAGGGATATTAGAATGTTTGTAAATCAATATTAAGTGCTAAGTATTATTATGAAGGCATGGAAAATTCTTCAATTCTTACATTCTCTCTCTCTTTTTTGCCTTTTAACTTTATTTTTTAACCTTAATTGGGCATTGCTGCTCCTTCTGCCTCACAGGCTGTGTTCGAAACTATTTTTATTTACTTTCATTTTTGTGCCATTTTCAGTATAATATCTATATCTGGATGGAGCTTGACTTCTCTGAAGAGCAGGCAGTGAAAGGACAGAGCATAGATACTGGCAACATTTTGGAAACTATGGAGCAGGTCCTCACCTGATGTGAATGGTCATAACTCCACTGAAGTCAACGGAGCTATGACAATTGACATCAACTGAGGATCAATGCAGTTCTGACAATATATACTAGCTGAGGATCTGCTCCTGTATGTAGATTCTCTCCCATGGACAAAGAGAGAAAGAAAATGCTCTTCAAATAGAAGATCCAGAGACAACATGAAGTCTATTAGGGACTTGGATACTGCCACTAATCGACGTTTTGTGGACTCTGCTCAGATACTACAGTGATGGACAGCAGTACAAAACCTTCAGATAGACAGACAGGCAACTGCAGATCTGAATATGTTGTCAAACTGTTGGCTAATGTGGAAAATTGGTTAAGACAAGTCTTTCATGGTAACTAGCAGGTAAAGGCAGGATATTGTTTTAGCTGGCTCATTCCCTGTGTTTGTACAGAGTCTTGAAGAATAGGGCCATGGTCCATGCTTTGACCTCATAGGCACTGTGATAATATAAATAAATAATAAATAATAATTGCATAATCAGCTCCTATACAGTGAGCTTCCCATTCACACCTTGGGAGGTTGATTATTGCCTGTTTTTGTGGGGCTATGTGGCCTAAGCTGGAAATTGCAGTGAAGGTACAGTGTGAGCGTGTGTCCCTGGAATATACAGAATGCAGTCTGGAAACCTCAGTGATAGGTAATTTTAAAAGACCAGACATACAGATCAAGAAAACAGATACATATAGGAATAAGGATATCATGAGAGGGCCTTGCGTACCAGCTCCAGCAGGGTTTTCCATGCAAAGAGGCAGAATGCAAAAAAAAGTGCAAAGAAGGTTGGAGGACAAAACCAAAAGGTTTATTTTTTTGGGGGGGGGGGGGGGGGAGGGGAGGGGAGAAGAGAGAGGTGAAAATTTTTGTTAGTGATTGTGAAAATCCAGCTTGGAATGGAAACTCTCCTACCACTCCAGCTGCGCTGGGAGGCTTCATGTTACATATATGGAGCAATCTTGCATTGCCATGAAGGAGATGATGATGATGACGATGACGACTGGTACTACAGTAGCACTGTGAGGCCCCAACCGTGATCAAAGTTGTTACAGCAGAGAGTACAAGAGAAGTGCCAGCCCCAAAGAGCTTGCACGCTAAATAGACAAGACAGACAAAGTAGCAGATAAATGGAGTCCCCCTCTTTTACAGACGGGGGGCAGAGAAATTAAATGAATTGCCCAAGATTACACAGTAAGCCTGTGACAGGTAGAAAATGAACTCAGGGCCTCAACCCACAAGACCAGCTTTCCTTTCTGTGATGATCAAGCTCAAGATGAACTTTAGAGGACCTTACGGATCTTTTCCAAACTTCTGATACTCTATGTGTACAGTATCTCTAAAATTAACAGAGATGAATACCAACATATAACAATAGTGATGAAAAAGAGAAAACGTTCTTTGATACAATACCCTGTGGATGGGAATGCTTAATACTGGTGTGGGGGTGCAGTAATTCATATATTCCATTACACTGTTTTATGGTCCTCTTGAGTTAAAAGGCATGCAATTATTGCAACTGTAGTTTCTTGTTATTATAAATGCATACAAGCATTAGAAGTGCCTCTCACTCTCGCTATCTTTTCTGTCCATCTACAGCCTTCAGTTTACTCCTTATTCCTCATGATTCCACTAAATATATCCTTCTTGGCAAGGTTGTATTGAACATGTCAATTTTATTTAAAGTAAAGTTAAACTGTGGAAAATCCAAGAGTATGTCAGCCAGCCAGTTACGGAAAGGTATTCAAGACAGGCCCTTGCTCCACTTAGCTGACTACAAATCCTCTAGACATCGAGGAAAGAACAGAAAAACAGATGATAAATGGCAAGTGAGAAACTGTACATTGATAAATGAGACTGCAAAGAAGAATACATCTCCAGCAAACCCTTCATTGTTGCCCACAACTCCATTGAATTGCAGAGTGCTATTTATACAATCAAACCTGCCAGTAATCACTTAGAAGAAAACATGGCCCTACATTTGCATGACTTTAGAAAGTGAAAGGAAATTGTAGCAGAATGCAGAGAAAGTATTCAGGTTGTGCATGTTCCCCTAGGCAGCTTGATGTGTCTCTTGTCACCTATGGAGTTAGGGCCCTTTCAAAAAAAAGGGAATAATACACCCTGGGATGAGAAGAATTAGCAGTATCATTTACATAACTGCAAAAAAATCAGGGAAGTGGTTGGTGGGAGTGGAACACTGGTGATGTCTTAGTACCAGCTTGCTATTGTCACACTTAGGAGGCACATAAAGAAGTAACTCAAGTTCTTTCATTCTTCAGCCTAACTGAGCTTGGGTGCACATTCACCCAGTGGACATGCGACATCTAATTTTCAGTACCGGATAAATAGACCATTTAAGGATAAATCTGTATTTGATATGGGCCAAACAGGTGTCATTTGCATCTGGATTAATTTTAAGCTAAGGCCGAGGTTGCAGGTGGGAGAGCCAATCACGGTTAGTGATCAGGAATGGATTTGACAAGACCCAAGTCTTGTGGGCTGTTCTTGAATGCCTCTGGCACGAAAAGTCATGCACTCAGATTCTACACATGCTGAGGACCAATATCATCCCCCAAGACAGAAATGGTGGAAGTATTTTGAGATTAGGTATTCACTGAGGCCAAAATCTCCTTAGAACCACAGCTTGGGGATTTTGGCTGCATGTGAAAGACAAAAAGAAAATCGGGCTAAGAATCTAATCTGGAACCAAATCAACAGCAGCAGATTAATTTCCAAGGACACAAACCCAACCCCAGTTTCCTCAGATTTAAAGAGGTTCTGTTTCATGTTTTGGATTTTGGCCTCTCTCTAATGTTTGGCCTGGTCTACACACCAATTCTGTACCTGTATAACTATGTTGCTTAGGGGTCTGATTTGTTCTACTAACAACAGAACTAATAGTAACTAATAATACTAACTAATAGTTATAACAGTACAATCCTCAGTGTGGGTGCAGTTATTTGGATCTAAAGGTGCATTGCACCAGTAAAGCTTCTTCTCTTTCCTATACAGGAATAACCTACACTGGTATAAGTAGGTTTATACTATCCACATTAGGTGGGTTGCACTGCTTTATCTATACTGGTATAGTTATAGTGGTACAGCTTGTATGTGAAGACAAACCCTTTAATCTGTTGACTTGTCTATAGCTACATAAAGTTTTAAAAGTGTCTGTCTATAGACATCTCTTTCAGTCTATATGCCTTCACAAGTATATGTACACAGACTTATTTTATATATGACACATTTTCTATTGTGGCTCCTAGTGGTTTTCAGAACTGAATTGTATGGTTCCTGTTTGCAATGCAGCCAGTGAAAGAACGTCTACTCACCAGACAAAATGTTCATGCTTGCATTTATAATTCAATTTTAAATACCTCCAGGAGGATATGCAAATTATGGGTACTATGAAAAAATCACATTGATTTACATTGCAATCGTTCCATTAGTGATGATCGTGGAAGCTGCATGTCCATGAGTGCTTATTCTTATCAGGCAGGATCACTGCAAAAAGGCTGACATTGCCTTGGTTTTGAAGAAGTCATTACAATGTTAATGGAAGAATCAGAACATTCCCATGCATACTGTATCACACTGAAAAGCATCAAAGACCTAGTGATATTTCAGAGGTATTTGCTCGCTTTCTTTAACACAAATACCTCATCTACTCATGACTACAACTAAAATTGGAATAGTATCTATGTAAATATTAGTGATCTGGCTCAGGTGATGAAAGTCCATTGTGTCAAGGCAGGGATTCTCCCCAGTGTGCAAAGGATCCACTGCCACACCCATAAAGTTTCCCAGCTGCCCCTTTACCTCACTGCCTCCCCTCCCAGGGGACTTTGGCACTCCCAATTTCTGCAGCTTCTAGCTGTGACTCACTGGGTTTCTCTCTCTTCCCAGGGCCCAGGTGTCCTCTTTTAAAGCCTATGTGGTCAGTTGATGCAGTATGGGTGCACTGGCCCTGCTCCCTGTTAAAGGGCTAGTGTTACCCTGTGACATTCCCACTTAACAGCCTGGAAACGACTTATGGAAAAGATCATCACAACTAGTCCCTTCCCACCCGATGACGGACTGCTCCTTACATGGCTCCAGGCCAAGCAACTCAGGGATGGAGATTTCTCTCTCTATCTCTCTCTGGTTTTTATTCTTCTGTTTTGTTTTCAAGAATCTGAGAATGCTCAGCTGTGCAACCTTACAGATGGATGAATTATCGTCAACATACATTGCTTTCATTCTGGGTGTGGAATTCCCAGCAAGGAAATGTGTATGAAGCATGAGTACAGAATAAGCACTTTGAGCTAGGTCTCTAGTACAGACCAGGGATGATAATTTTATTCTAGTTTGTGCAGCACGGGGACATAAGGAAAACCAGTGAAAGGCACAGTAGTTCAGAATTTCTCCTCTTAAGCAGATTTAAGTATGACCCTAAACTTTATTGTTAGAGCTGTGTGAAATTTAGGGCTTCTCTGCACTGCCCCGCAGTTTGGATTATGGAGGTGTGAACAGTAGTGGGCACCAATATGCTGAGCTTTAATGCCCCATACAAATGCTGCAGGTGCAAACTAGAAGGTTCGTCGTTAGCACTGATGTAGTACTCTTCAAGAAGGTTTACATTAATGTCAACTAGGAACACTGTGCCCACAGCATCCACATGGGGGAGTAACAGCATAGCACTTCGGTAAGTGGTACTATTTACACCCCTGTGATCCGAATTGCAGACCAGAGTAGAGACAGCCTTAGTGAATGTGCTTCGCACATTTTCTTTGAGTTTGATTCACTTGGGATTTTTCTTTAAGATTCAGGTAGAAATGAATAAAACCTAGGTCATTTGGTTTTACAAAATCAGAGTCAGAGCATTTTGTAGCCAGGTGATCTGTGGTATAGTAGACTGAGCACAGGATTGTGAGCCAGGAATGCCTTGCTTCTAGCCATCGCCTTGACAGTGATATCCACTGCGGTCTTGGGCAAATCACTTGATTTCTATGTGCCATCTGCATGATGGATAATACCTTAAAATATAGGGATGTTGTAAGGACTAAGTGCTTTAATGTACTGCACTTGGACAGCAAAAAGTGGCACAATTCAAGATGAGGTACATTCATAGTTATGATTTTGGCCCATTCCCAATGAAAACTGAGATAGTTTTGGAAAACCGCACTGGTTGGGCTTTTGTTTTGCAAAAAACTAGTGATTGTTCTTTTCCAAATCCTATTTCATCCGAACTGCCCTGAGACACGCCGTATTTCAGATTAATGGTTACAGGTAGTGCCCATTTTTTATCTTTATATTTGAACAAACCCCAAACCTCATACTAAAACTCAGCTGGAACTGCTGTTACAGCTGGCATTGAGCGCAAATCACACAAAGGAATGAATTACCCACAGTTTCAACTGGAACGATAAATCAGATCAGATTTGCCTGGAACTGGCTCAGAGTCGTTCATAAAGTTCACAGAAGTTTTGCAAAACTTGTGCTGAATTTCAAATTTATAACAAAACCCCAAGCCAGGATTGTTTCACATGGTTGTGGGTTTGCTGATCAGCTTTTGTCCAACCCTAAGTATCATTGCATGTGATTTGTACTTGAATCCATAGCCTAATCTCAAGAATTCTCTGTCATGACTACAGCAAGGCAGGAAACAGTTTTCCAATCTGTAGTGGGGCAGTCACCCCACTCTGGCTCAGAAGGTGTTAAAAGCCAACCCTTGGAGAGAGACGGGAAATACCTGAGAAAAGCCTAGGCTGATTGGGGAAACAGCCACAGCTGGGGTCATACCCCAATCAGGCCATAGCTGGCCCTATAAAAGGGCTGTGAGCCAGGCGCTCAGGCAGACTCTCTCTCTAGCTTTTAAGACAGAAGGACTGGCTGCCTGGGAGAAAAGGGTACCTTCAGTGGAGGCAGGGCTGGGGGAAGGCCAGAGGAGCTCCAGCCTGGAAAACCCCCAAGCTGCAGGCCTTGCTGGCCAGGAAAGGTACTGGGGCTATGAGGTGTAGCTGGGAATAGGCAGAGACAGCTGGTCCAACCCCCTTGCTGATGATGAATGGCTTAGACTGCAGCCTACCCTGGTAAATGGGGGCTAGATGGTGACTGACAGTAGCCACTGAGGCAAGGTGGGGATAGAGGATTGGGGGTTCCCCAGGGTGGAGAGACCCAGATTGTGGGTCTGGGAAGGACATAGGGGCCAGTGGTGAGTGAGACACTGACCTGCAGAGGGTGCTCTGGGCTGGAAGAGTTAATTCCCAAGATGACCATCAGGAGGCACTGTACTGGTGAGTCATTGCCTTGCTAAACCATCCTACTAAAAATTTTGAGATTAAAAAAAAAATACCTGACCCAAGTTGGGATGAAATGTTGAAATCACAAAAACTTTCACAAACTGAAAATCCTAAAATACATGTGGGTTGGATTAATCCAACCCATGTTTTGATCATTTCCTTTTTGTTTGTCAAGTTTCTTTTTTTAAAAAAAACTTTACATTAACTTAAATTGCTAAACAAAAAGTCATTTTAAATAGAAAAAACTGAACTTTTCATTTAGAAAATGTCAAAACAGAATACATTGAAATGAGAAATTCATTGAAACTAACCCTTTTTGTGAAGTTTTGGTTTCAGTTATTTGACTCCCATGGGCCCCCCCCCCAAAAAAAAAAAATTCCCAAACAGCTCTAATAATGGGTTTTAGCCACAGACCTGTGTTGGGAGCAATGAGGAATGGCATCACCCCAGGAAGACATTCTGGGGTAGGGAGGCCCAAGAGCTCCTAATTGTTTATGGGGAGCAGACCAGCTACTACTCTCTTGTGGAGGATCCAGTCTGGGCTCAGGAAAGTGCAGGGACTGGAATCAGTCCAGATTTTTGTAAATCACAAAACGTGAAGGGTTCCTGTGTCCTGCTGCTTCAGCTACTTCAGAAATGCAATCTCACCTTTTATTACAATAGCTAGTGTACACTATACCCTATGTTTGAAGTAAAGGGAATGATTACCTCACTAAAACAAAACAACCAAGCCAGCAAACTTCTAGTCCATCTCCAAAGAGGGCAAATCTAGCCACGCTTATTCAGATTGCTGGCTATCATAAAAATGACTTTTTTTTTTATTTGAAGAAGGGAGCTAACCCATTGCTTAATGCTAGATGTGGCATTTGTTTTCTGTAATGTCAATAGGAGCCTTTGACCTGCCAAAGTTCCTTAAATTCAGCAATGCTGAATCTGAAATGTTGAGACATTATGCAGACAGCAAGCACAGTGGAAATGTGAAGGGTTGTATGAGAGTCAAGAGCAAAGTTAACTTTTTTCGAGTACTTGGGCTGCCCCAAATAGACTGCTGCATGTTCCCAGAGAAGGTGTGTTAGCATTCCATGGCGCTTGCAGCATTTGCAGTTCAAGGGACACACCCCGTGAAGGTGAGATGAGGTCTTAGTTCATACTATGGATTGAACTGAAATGGATGGAGATGAAGATTTACTAATCCACTGTGAATGTTTTCTGGACTGTATTAGAGGAAGAGAGGGTTTTTAAAAACCAAACCACTGAAAATATTTAAAATTTCCATTTTGCAATGTTGAAAATTAATTACAGATGTGTCAAGCTCACCTCCTACATAGTCTGGGAGCTCATCAACCAGAATCACAAGAATTCAGAGATGATACAATTTATGATAAAATGAAATATTATATAGTTAGAGTGTGTGTGTGTGTGGGGGGGGGAGAAATCAATATTTTTCTCTTTAAAATCAGCTATTATTTTGCCTAAAAAACACCTGAAAATAAACATTTAAAAATTGAGACCCTAATTATACCACAGACATTTCCTGACAGAACAAACTCATGAAACTGCCAACCCAGTAAAACTTTAATACTGTTTTTGCCTCTCACATTCTATGCTGTTTGTGAATCTACCTGTAAAACAATATCATGCCTTTCACTGTCCTTGAATAAAGATTCTGTTCATAGAATCCAGGAGAGAGGAAATATTCAGCCCCTGTTTCTGATGTAAAACAGAGTTTCCCTGATATGAGTTCTGCCTACACAAATATACTGTATCTTGACTTCTGTAGAAATGAGCAATGGAATTTGCATGCACGGGGCGGGGGTGGGGGAGGGAGGAGAGAGTAGTTGCACTGTAAAATTAAGATTTTCCACCTCCTGTTTTTGGGCACATGGAGCCCCCAAAGATAAGCTCCTGAACAGCTCATTGGAATAATTGAGAAGAGGGAAAAAAATTCCCCACAGGCCCTATATGAAGGCATTTTTTTAATGACTATGTGTTTAAACTGTGTTTGACACACAATAGTGTTTGTTTTTGCCTTTAGTTGGAGGTAATTTATTCCACATCTTTATGATAATAAAAGGAGTTGGTGTGAATGGAGGATGCCTCTCAAACAGAGACACTCCTGCCACTTGCTGCATTTGTTTGTGTTTATGTAAGCAAAAAATGGCATGCATTATATTTTTATGATCCTTGCTATTTATTCTGTTTTTGTCAGGCCTTTGGGGATGCATTCTATAAACTTTATTGAGACAAGATATCTAGAGGCGTTTGCATACTTGTGAGCTCAGCAGAATATTACTTTTTAATGCACTTTTGACTTTGCAGAAAGAAAATAGAGTAAAAAAATGTAAAACAGCAATATTTGAAAGTGTTTTGTTTTTCTTACCTGCCTTTTGCTTCCCTAGGTTAAAAACAAATAATGACCAGATCATTTGAATGTAGTAAACTGGAGAACACTGAGGTACAGCAAGTTTAAGTTCTGATTAGTTGTGTGGCTAGAAAATGTGATTTATAAACTGAGGCCTCAGTTCAGGAAAACAATTAAGCACATGCTTAAGTCCCAATATTTAACAAACACCCAGAACCAAAATCCCAACCAAACGCCCACAAACTTTGAGGATGTTTGGAACTGCATTCTAACTTTGCAGGTGATTCCCATCTCTATAGGGAGCCAGTCTTAAACCGCGGATATAGACAAACCTGAAGTTGGTGACAGTGTGAATACAGATTCACTGCTGGCAACTGAGGCCCATCTCTATATGTTTAGATTACCTAGTGTTGGATATAGAGGACCTGTTTTTTCATTTACTTGCACCAGTTTTACCCCTGAACAATCTCATTTACTTCATTGGCTTTACACCAGCGTGAAAGCAAAATCAGGTCAGGAGTTTTTAAACTTCTCCTCCCATTATAGAAACGGCTCTTTCCCATTCACCTTTTACCCAGAGCAATATAAGAAACAAACAGGGAAGTGGAAGGTGAGAAGAGTCAAGGTCCATCAATGCTCCTCCCCTCCCACTACAACTGATGAGAACTGATCGTGTGTGAACTATGCCAACTGCATCCTAACAAATCATTCTGCTCAGAACACTGTAGGAGAGCAAACCCACTCCCCGATAGCATACACAGGAAGATGAAACCATTCTTCATGCTTTGAGCAATTTTTATTCAGGTCTTACAACAACATGTAAGAAAAGGAACCATCCTGTCACATGATGGTCATCTCCTTGTGGCTTTCTCTCAACTAATACACGGATATTTCTCTTGATAGAAAGCAGCCTAGTGGTGGCAAAATAACAGACTCCAACCCAAAGCAATAGCAAAGGGGCTTTGTTAAGGAAGCAATGGCAGAATAGTCCTGCAATATGAAGAACCAGTGTAGACATTACAGCCCATCGGATGCAGTAATATCTCTGTATGTTGTGCCTTTCCTCCACCATGTGGAGATTTAAGTCAATGGCTTTGCAGGGTGATAGATCAAGCAGCCTCAACTCTCCCCTCTTCCACCTCACCTCATTGCTCAGCCTGCATTGACATGGAGAACAATGCTGAAGAGCTAGGCACTGTTCCACATAGGTAGGGTGACCAGATGCCTCAATTTTATAGGGATAGTCCCGATTTTGGGGGATTTTTTTTTATATAGGCACCTATTGCCTCCCTCCCCCGTCCCATTTTTTACATGTGCTGTCTGGTCACCCTACACAAAGGGGATGTGGAATCACACTTTTCAAGCTCCTATAAACCTACCCAACTTTGCTCTGGTAATGGTTAGGGCCTTCCCCTCCTACTCAGATGATGACAGGCATCACTGGGTTCCATGACAATATCATGGCAAACACAGGGCACGTGTCTAACATGTATCTCTGCTCACTGGTATAGTTTCATATCTTTTTTTCTTAATTCCCCCCACAGGATTTTAACTGCCCCTCCATCATATTTTGGCACTTAATGTAAGAACCATGAATCAACATAGAATGCACAGAATTATTTTTGTTGTGTAAATGGCAGATAATGCTCCATTCCCGAAGTAAATCATTGTTTCAGTGGAAGTTCAATACTCTTATCAGGAAAAGCTAACCGAGTGTTGACAGTACACAGGTGGAATGCTATCAGCCTGACTGCCTAGGGAGTATAAATACATTAATAACTAATAAGATTATTGACCTTATGTCACTGAAATGAAATAATTTCAATTTTGTAATTCTGCTCTAATTGTCAAAATTTAAGAACTCCTTCCCGCCTTCCTTGACTTTCACAGGGAGTGGAAGTACATTCGAAAGAGAAGGACATGTATATAATGAAGCCCCAAGCTGGGTGGACCTCAAATAGCCAAGAGCACATAAGTAGTTAATACGGAAAATTTTCATTTTTTAAAATAGTTCTTGAATGTGTATTTGACTAAGATACCACCATGGCTTTGAACAAATCAACAAGTTTAGTCAGTCAAGAGGCCTGGATTCTATTCCGACCTCTGCCGTTAACTTGCTGTGTGCCCTTAGCCAAGTTTCTTCACCTCCCTATGTCCTAGTGTGGGGACAACACCACTTAGTTACTTTTACTTTGTAAAGTACTTTCAGATCTATGGATAAAAAGCACCATGTAAGCGCTAAGAATTTAGAAATCATTTGGATTGCTGGATTACTGTGTATTTCCCTGGGACATTAAGGAATACTATACTTGTTTCAGAATGTTTACATATCAAGGTTTTGACCGAAGTGTGGAAACTTTACTCTGATATGTGTCACCCTGGCTTGAACTAGGATGCACAAACTTGTGTGATTTCCTGGTATCCAAATTTGCTGATAACTCTTCATGCAGATTAAGATAAAAAAAAGTAAATGCACGCACTTGCTCATTCCTGTATCTCTTGATTGCTGCATAGAAATTGCTTTTTATTTGATCTCAACCGTAATAAGGATCTGAATTTGATTAGATTATTCCTTACTCTGCAATTAGGTCTTCTTCCAGTCACATTTGAGCCCTGACACAGAGAGTGAACCAAAATCAGAGTCCTTACTAAGGATTTACTACTAGAGCCTTATTTAGACAAACTCCTGTCAACTTCAACAGGAAGGGGGATAAAGACATCAGGACTTGTTCCTTTATTACCCAGTGGGCTGCCTTTGGCTCTTGAGCCACCCAGGAGTGTCAGTAAACGTGTCTTTTGGGAATCCTCATCATATTCAGGGATCCTGTTCAATACTATGAGCTGAGAGCAGCTGCTACACTAACATCTCATTCTTCCAGAGAAGTGAGTCACAAAAATCCTGTTCAAATTTACAAGCCTCACAATATGGCAATAAGGACAGTTCCTCTTCCAAATGGTAATGGCGGTTGGGTGAAATCCCCTTGAAGCTGTTCGGTGCAATAGCCACCCTTCATCCAGGACACATTTAAGAAGCAGATACTTTCCTTTTTGGAGTAAGATAGCCAAAACAATAGGAGCCACCATTCAAAATGCAGGCCACGAGCAAGGCCAGTCTGCAACCGAGCAATGTGGACAGAGGCTGTTTGCCAGGGATTGAATGTAAATGTAGGTGGTTGGGATTGTTTGGTGGAGGTGTGCTTGTGTTTGTAAGCGGAAGCTTCCAGAAGCAGACAAAGAATACAACAGAAAGCCAAGGAGACAGCAAGAGAAGCGCAGAAAGCCAAGGGAAAGGGCTTTTGGGGCAAAGTGCTGGCTGGAAAGAGGCTTGCAGCTGTGCCTCCTTTCAGATTCCTACTGTGTTCTGAGAAACAGGACTCCATGTACATGCTTTGAAAATAAGCAGGACTGCATCAAAGAAATACCTATCTCCATCACCAATTTCTCCTCCGAATGGAAACAAGTCCCCAAATATTGGCTAATTGCTCGGACAAGTATCCTCCTCCCCCCCGAAAGAGCAGCACATTTTGGAGTACAATACGTCTAGTCTAGTCTACCCCTACCTTTTGAGCACTGTTCAGTGTCTAACATAACTCTGTCCTGAATCCACACTGCAGACCCCTGAACCCAGGGAATCTTTAAGCCAAAAGGGATTTGTACAGGCACAGATATCACCTGTGAAAAAACTCACTGACTTCATTAGGGCTCCACATAGACATGGGGGGAATCTAGTAATAGAATCAAGGCCTAGGCTCTTTGTATGTACTGAGAATGGTGTATTTAATCGTAAAAGCACAGAAATTAGCTTCTTAGAGGTCATCCTGTCCATCCCCCTGCCAGTACAGGATTAATCTCTCCAATACGTTTTCTAGTGTCTAGTGGATTATTGAAGTTTAGTAAAGTTTATACATAAGACAGAAATGTTGCTCAGCACTTTCTTCTAGTAAAATGTGCAAAAAAGCCAGCATAATAGGATTCAGATTTTATCTGGCAGGAATTGGGCCCAAGAGAGCCAATTCACTAACCTTTACAGCACACATTTCCTTTCACACAAGCGACACTTGCTTTATTTTAGAAAATTACAAAAATTTTAACAATACAAAAAGTACCCATTTTGATCATGTCTGCTTGTTCCAGGCCAGTGTATATTATACAATAAATATTCATTAAAAAAGTTTTAGAAATGTACAGTTCATTTTCAAACATCAGGAGAGAAAAACAAAAATATATTTTGCCCAGTTAATGCCATTGACACTATAGGGCTTTGTGATTACAGTCTACAGGAGAGGCCTTCATTGTATCAACTATCAACATGAAAGGAAGAGACTCAGTGAGTTCATCCTCAAAATACAAGGGGTCTATTTAAGTCTTACCAAAATGCAGATGATGGGAAGGACCATTTAAAATGTTTGGGCATAAAACAGTTTTCTAAGAAGGTAGAAACGGGATGCTAAAGATCAAATTAAAATCAAATCAGGCTTGTGGGATCAGGTTGAGGCATTTGCGTATTTTAGGGGCTGCTAGACTAAAAATAAAACACTGTTGTAAATATAAGGCAAATGTTAGGTGTGTCATGTATGACAGGTAGAGCAATTCTGATAAAAAAAAGTATTTGGTTCTTATTTTAACAATGACTATCAGCTTTATTACATCTCTACCTTTCTGATAGTCAGAGAACAACACAGAGGAAAGCTCATGGTATTATCTGAACTCTCATGACATCTTCATTTAAATTTGCAAACCAAAGGTGTTCTGCTAAAGAATGGACGAAGATTCTTTTAGGTGCTCAAACCAAAATCTCTACAATCCTGAACTTTGGATCTGGAATATGTGCGAGACCTGCGTGGTAATCCTGGTTCTGACACTGACTTGGCCTGTAACCTGGCACAAAGTGAAGTAATGATAATGACTTCATAACTAACTACTATTTCTAAAGTGCTATAAATGCAAAGTCTTATTAAGGTTAGTAAGTAATGGAGGAGAGAATGGAGCTTGGGACCTCCTGACTTCTAGCCCTACCATGAAAAGCAAGTGACTTTTGGAGAGATGCCGTGTCTGACAATCGTATTCCTCTTCCTCCACATGATATATGGCATTATCATTAATGGTTACATGGTTACTTGTTTCTCACCCTTTCTGGTATGCACTCACACAAACTGAAATGCTCATCAACAGGGGAAACCTTGCAGTCACACTCCAACCCAGTTGGATGCATGGCATTGCCAGTTGAGCTGCAGTTATCTGCAGTGGCAGCCCTGGGCATCTCTTTATTATGACTTTGTTTTAATATATCGTAATAATTGTTGACTCATTTCCTGGGAGAATCAAAGGAGCTATGAGCCATTAGGAAGGTCTTGAATGAAAAGAGGGATAGTGGCTCGTCAGAAGGGAATTCCATGGAGAGAAGGAGGTGTACGAAAAAAAGTCACTCTGTTGTAGGAGAAACACTCATCATAACTTCAGGATTTCTTTTGTTTTTTGAGGCACCGTGCTGCCTAGACCAGTGGTTCTCAACCTTTTGAGGCTCAGGATCCATTTGTAAATGACTGTCTGTCACGATTCAGTAAAAAGCCTGGAGGTGGAGGCCTTGGGGTGGTTACAGTCGGATTCTGCCCACCAGGGAGGTTGGGTTCTGCCCAGCACTCACCCCACAGTGGTGGCTCCAGCAGCTCCTGTGGCATGGGGCTGGCTGGGCTTGGTTCACCGCTCCAGGTGTTGCAACCTGTGGGATTGTAGCACTGCTACGGTTTGGCCCTGCCCCTCTGACAGGACCAAATTTGTGAGAGTGGATTTGTGACCTGGGTCATGGGGTTGCAGTGCCATTCACTCAGATTTGGCCTACCTGGACTCTTGTCATCATGACGGCTGGGCCAAACTTGATTGCACTGGGACCCCAGAGGTTGCAGGGCTTGGAGCAGGGAGGCAAGCCCAGCCAGCCCCGTGAGACAGGAGCCACCATGCGACCCTTTGAAACACGCTGGCGACCCAATTTTGGGTCCCGACCCACGGGTTGAGAAACCCTGGCCTAGAGCACTCCATGTGGTTTAAAAAGACTTTGCCTCAGTTCTGGAGCTCTGAATAAAAAGAAAATTAAAGAATAGATTGGGTTGTATACATCCATTTTAACTGTAGTATAGAACAGCATTCTTGTTCTGTACATTGACATCTATTTGAGATATGGAGATTTTGTATGTATATACATTTGTTATTCATCACTGCAAAAGCCAGATATATACATATGAATAAAAGAAATGTGCTAACCCATTTCCCCTTGTAAAATAACTCTGTCTAGATAAGATTTTGCATCTTTGATGTGTCTCTTTAGTATCTTTTGGATGATTAACCCTACTGTAGGACTAGTAAATCTTCAGTTTTAAGCAATGATTTTTTCTATACTAAAAGGATACAGGAACATGATATTGAGCATAAATAACTTATGAAATCATTTTTGTTTGAAACATGAAGTTACACTGACTCTAAGAAAGTACAAGAAAGTTGGTGGTAATGAATCTTTATACTTCTTATCTGGTCATTAAACATTCTGACACTGTCAATCCTACAGAAATGAAATTAAAGCAGTTTTATATAATTAGGGAACGTGCCACTCCATCCTGAAAAACTGACTCACCTAAATGGCCTTTGATATTAATCAAACTTCCCTGCTTGAAAAAGCTTCTAAATTTAATGATCATGGTTTGCTGTTGAAATCAGACGTCATTCAAATTTGCACCAAAGATGGACGTATGTCTTTTTATTTTATGATTAGAACTTGGAAGAGAAGAAAGTTTCAGTGGAAATAAAAAGTAAATATGACATTAAAGATAAAACAAGAATGTTAAAAAGAATCAAAGAGCATTACTTTAATATTTCATATGTCCTCTATTAGGGAATTATTTTCTGCACTTGAAAGGAAAATGGTGATTTGGTAGGTGTCATGTTCGTCATTTACAAAAAGCTAATACATACGTTCAGTCTGAATGTCATTTATTTTAGATAAAACAAGAAGGAACAAAAGTGAAGTCTCAATGGGAAAGTCCCTTATGTGTCTCCTTTGTAACATGCTGCATCAGACACTACTTCCCCAAATGGCAGCTTCCTTCACAGTCAGCCAACTTCTAAAAATGTAAAGAGAGTATGAGATATTCAGCTGGTGTAAATCAGCATGGTTTCATTGAAGTCAAGTTTAATTGGAAAGAGAATATATAGTAATTTAAGTCAACGGAGCTATGCCAATTTACACCAACTGGGGATCATAGAAAAAAAGAAAAAGTTAAATAGCTACATACAACACAGTAAGTCATTTCTTGCTCTGATCTGTCATTCTAATGGATACTACAGGCAGTAAGCTGCCTATGCTCCTTACATTCCAGAACCACCTCTGGCAGCCAAAGGTAAATAAAGTGCAAGGTCTATCAGTTGAAGTTGCCTCTTTATTCAGCTGTAGTAGGGCAGACAGCTTGCCTTAGTCTCTCTACTGATTCACAGAACAACCCTAACCTTCCTTTGGAGGGTGAATAAGGTCACTGATATTTTGGATAGTGGCTCTAGCCAAATCAGCAGATGGGGGCTTCCTCCTCTGATTGCTGTGTTAGGGTTGATGGATCACTCCTCTCTCCTTCATGGCTCGCCTCAATTTCAGAATTCAAACTTTTTAACTAGTTCTGTGTTCCCCAAGGTCATTTTCAGGAGTCCATTAATTGGGTCATACTCTAAAGTAAGGTTCTGTTTATAAATAGTTTATAAAGGGTTAATAAATTATTAATGGAAGTTATAAGTCTACTGCAAACAAGGCAGCGTTGATGTTAACACTTACTGAGCTAGTAGACTTAAAGTGTAGCCTCATTAATCAGCTTTAACTTTATTTTTATTTTATTTTATGAGAAATGCCAGTTTGGTTGATAAACGTAACAGTGGTGATGTCATATATTTAGACTTCTACAAGGCATTTGACTTGGTACCACACAACCTTTTGATTAATAAACTAGAATGATACAAAATCAACATAGCACATTTCAAATGGATTAAAAACCAGCTAAGTTATAGGTCACAAAACATCAGTGTAAACTGGGGATTATCATCAAGCAGATGTGGTTCCATTGGGGTCCTTGGCCCAATGCTATTTACCACTTTTATCAATGACCTGGAAAAAAATAAAAAGTTTGCAGATGACACAAAGATTGGGGAAGTGGTAATTAAAGAAGAGGACAGGTTACTGACACAGAGTGACCTAGATCAGTTGGGAAGCTGGGCACAAGTTGCATTTTAATATGGACAAATGTAAAGTAATAAATTTAGGAACAAGACTGTAGGCCACACTTACAAGATGGAGGACTCTATTCTGCGAAGCAGTGATTCTGAAAAGGACTTACAGATCATGGTGGATCATTAGCTAAATATGAGCTCCCACTGAAATACTGACAGGTTTCAGAGTAACAGCCGTGTTAGTCTGTATTCGCAAAAAGAAAAGGAGTACTTGTGGCACCTTAGAGACTAACCAATTTATTTGAGCATAAGCTTTCGTGAGCTACAGCTCACTTCATCGGATGCATTCAGTGGAAAATACAGTGGGGAGACTTATATACACAGAGAACATGAAACAATGGGTGTTACCATAAACACTGTAACAAGAGTGATCAGGTAAGGTGAGCTATTACCAGCAGGAGGGGGGCGGGGGCAAAAGGGCTAATGTGATCCTTGGATATATAAACAAGAGGTTATCCAGTAAGAGTAGAGAGGTTATATTACTTCTGTATTTGGCTCTGGTGTGACCAATATTGAAATAATATGTTCACTTCTGTTGTCCACAGTTCAAAAAGGATGTTGATAAACTGGAGGAAATTCATGAGAATCCTTAAAGGGCAGGAAAACATGCCTTTTAGTGATAGACTCAAGGAGCTCAATCTGTTTAGTTTAACAAAGAGAAGATTAAGGGGTGACTTGATCACAGTCTATAAGTACCTACACGGGAAATATAATGTGTCATTAAAGGGCTCCTCATTGCAGAAGGCAAGATATAACAAGATCCAATGACTGGAAGTTGAAGCTAGACAAATTCAGGCAAGAAATAAGGCAGTTTTTTGTTTATTTTTAAAAACAGTGTAGGTTAATTAACCATTGGAATAATTTACCAAGAGGTGTGGTGGATTCCCATCACTGGAAGTTTTTAAATCAAGACTGGATTTTTTTCCCTAAAATATATTCTTTAGGTCAAACAGGAATTAATTCAGGGAAATCCTATGGCTTTGGTTATACTGGAGTTCAGCACAGATTATCATAGCGGTCCAGTCAGGCTTTATAATCTACCAAACAATGCATATATGACCCACTCAGTGCATGCTAAGTACAACACGTCTTGCCTAGACTAGAGAGACAAGGTGGGTGAGGTAATATCTTTTATTGGACCAGCTTCTGTTGGTGAGAGAGACAAGCCTTCAAGCTACACAGAGCTCATCTTCAGGTCCGGGAAAGGTACTCAGAGTGTCACAGGGTGTGACTACACTGCAATTAGACACCCCTGGCTGGCCTGTGCCAGTTGACTTGGGCTTGCGGAGCTGTTTAATTGTGGTTCAGAAGTTCAGGCTCAAGCTGCAGCCCGAGCTCTGGGACCCTCCCACCTCACAAGGTCCTAGAGTTTTTGGAATGGAGCCCAAACCCGAACATGTACACCACAGTTAAACAGCCCCTTACCCTGAACCCTGCGAGCCCAAGTCAGCTGGCACAGAGCAGCTGCAGGTGTGTAATTGCAGTATAGATGTACCTACAGTGTCTAGAAAGGTACAGTGTCACAATTTCTAATACTTTTGGGCTGACACGACTACAACACTGCTGCATACAACACCTGTCCTACACTGCAGTTTCCAAACATGTTAGTTTTCTCTCCTGTGCTGACTGGCTATTTTCTCCATCCCCCTCCTAGACCAACCCCTCCCCCACATCTCTTCTCCTCGGCCTTTATACCTGCCCCTCTTTCCCCTCTTTTTTCTCTTCTGCCCTGTTCCCCTCAACTCATTCTGTTGATGCCCCACTCCCTTTGTCTTCCTATCTAGCTAATCCCCATCCCAAATAAACCCACCTAAAAACAAAACCAAGCAACCAAAGGTGAAACTAACATGAATAGAGTTGCCAACTTTCCGATTGCAGAAAACCAAACACCTTTGCCCTGCCCCTGCCTCACTCCTTCCCCGAGGTCCTGCCCCTTCTCTGAGGCCCTGCCCCTGCTCACTCCATCCCCACTCCCTCCATCACTCACTCTCCCTCACCCTTGCTCATTTTCACTGGGCTGGGGATGGAGGTGCCAGAGGGGGATCCAGGCTGGAGGGTGGGGCCAAGGGGTTTGGAGTGCAGGAGAGAGCTCTGGACTGGGGCAGGGGTGTGGGAGGGGTGAGGGCTCCACCTGGGGGTGTGGGCAGGGATGAGGGGTTTGGGGTGGGGGAGGAGGCTCAGAGCTGGGGCATGGTGGGGGAGCGGGGGGAGACGGGGAGGGCTCCGGCTGTGTGTGCACGCTCTGCTGTGGGGCTGGGGATGAGGGGTTTGAGGTGCAGGAGGGGGCTCCAAGCTAGGGGGTGGGGCTGAGGGATTCAGAGTGTGGGAGGGGGCTCTGGGCTGGGGCAGAGGGGTTCGGAGGGTCAGGAGGGGATGTGGGGCTCTGGGAGGGAGCTCAGGGCTGGGGCAGGGGGGTGAGGTGTGGGAGGGAGTGCAGGTTCCAGGCAGCTCTCGGGAAGCGGCCGGTATATCCTTGCAGCTCCAAGGTGGAGGAGCTGAGGCTAGGCAGCTCTGCGTGCTGCCCCCACCTGCAGGCGCTGCCCACGCAGCTCCCATTGGCCAATGGGCACTGTGGAGTCGCCACTCGGGGCAGGGGCAGTACTTGGAGGCTCCCTGGCCACCCCTGGGCCTAGGGGCCACAGGGACATACTAGTCGCTTCCAGGAGCCCTGAGGAGCCAGGGCAAGTAGCCAGCCTGCCTTGCCCCACTGCACCACCGGTCGAAAACTGGATGCTTGGCAACCCTAAACATGATGTTTACAAGCCATCTCTACTTGTATGTTGTATCTCTTTGTCTGTCTTTTCTATTTACACTGTAAACTCTTAGGGGCAGGGACTGTGTACTATTCTGTACAATACGTAGCATTATGGGGCCTGAGGCATTACATGATAAACATAATAATACACAATAACAATGTTCTTACACACCTTTTATCCTAGTCTAGACAAGGCCCATGAAAGGTCATTTTGCAAAGGCATTTAAAAACACATGGCAGGCTTGAAGGGTTAACATAGAATAATCCTTCCCCCGCTGGTTTTATTATAATCATAAAAAACATGCAAAAGAGAAAGATAATTCAGTATTTGGGTAAAGGAACTACTTGGGGGGGGGGGGGGGAATAAGCAGCAGCAGCATAATTGCATATACGCAAATGACTTCAATTTTCATTAATATATTTTCTTTGTTACATTCACTGGGGCCTCTCCACAGATCTTCTAGCCATACATTCCGCCAAATTAAGCATTTAAGGCACAATGTATCACAAACAGTGATACATACGAAATGTCTCAGGAAATTCCTGGCGCTAATGGGATTTAGAACCTTTCACCTCCTTTTCACCAGTTCACATCCAGCCAAGGTCAATAGTGACAAAGTTTTCTCCCTCAATAGCTGTTTTTTGACCTATGTGAAATGAGTTGGTGGTCCCACAAGAATTTTTATGGGTTAGATGGTCACATAACAACCAGGTCACCATTACTGCCAATCTCAGAAGGAGGCAAAGTCTGAATTGACTGGCATGGAGACTGAATTATCCATTCACTTGGACAAGACAGCAGTCCAGGTCATGGCTGAAGTATATGTGAGGTGTTATATGGAGAAGCATGCATTGTGTCTGCCCATGCTTTACCTATTCTATGGCTAAACAGAGGAACTCCGCATCCAGTGCTAACAGTCTGGCAACTTAAAATTTTTACACGGGGAAGAGATCAGAAGAAGGAAACGAAGAAGAATAGAGCCACCAATGAATACGGATTTTCTTCATTTTATATATGGTTTAAAAAAAATCCCATTGTAGACTTTTTTTAAATCAGGCATTTATAATGCATGAAAGTTAGAGACAGCTCCTAGTTGAAAATTTCAGTCATGGATCTGAATCTCCCAAAGTTCCAGAGTGCTTGGATCTGGATTTTGGGTGGCACTTTTTTGGTCTTCTATGTTTTTTTAATTTGGGGTATATATTTAATTTGAGCCTCTATTATGATGTTTTTAAAAAAATTCCATGCAGCTTGCAGGTATTTCACTTTTGTGACCGTACCTTTTAATTTCTGTTTAACTAGCTTCCCCATTTTTTGTGTAGTTCCCCTTTCTGAAATTAAATACTACAGAGGTGGGCTTGTTTGCTGATTCACAGACACCCCTCCCCACCCCCACCCCAGGTCACTATATATAGTGGTTCAGCTATATTCACCTCTTGGACCAGATCCTGTGCTCCACTTAGGAAGGATAGTCTTATCGCTAAAGCATGAGACTGGGGATCAGGATCTGCTACTAATTTCCTGTGTAATTGTGCTCAACACATTTTACTTGTCTGTGTTTCACTCTTCCTATTTGTGAGATGAAGATAGTAAATGAAGACAGTAATACTTAATTACAGCACCTAGTTTAGAGAGACTCTTACTTTGTTTGTAAAGTACTTTGGGATCCTTTGATGAAAGGTGCTATAAAGATTTGAGGGCAAGAGTTTCAGAAGTGACTAGGGATGTTGGGTGCTTTGATTTTTGGTCATCCAACTTGACACACATTAAAGGGACTTGATTTTCAGAAAGTGTCGAGCATCCAACCCTCTGAAAATCAAATCCTTTTTGAGGTGTTTCAAGCTGGGCATCCAAAATCACTAGTCTCTTTTGAAAATCTTGCCAAGCATTATTTCTACTATAATTTCAGAAAAGGAGGGGTTGAGGGGTAGAGAAGAGATTGTGAGTTGCATACATTTCCTCTCCTCCTGACATCCGTCCCCTCAAATGAAGAAAGGTTTAAAAAAAAAGTATTGCCTTATTTCTCCCCCCACCCCCAAGTAAAACACAGGATCTACGACACGCAAACCATGTCCTTGTTTAAAGCTATCAGGACAGCAGTGTTTTCTCTCTGCGTCGGCTGCTTTGTTTTGAAATCTGAAATAAACAAGCATGAATAAGATAATTATCCATTCTACTTTCCCTACAGTTAAATTGCAAATATAGCTCTAGTGAGACACAAAACTCACACTCAGTGATAACTCTGATAAATATTTTCTTATTTTGATTAACTAATAATTTCTGCTTCTCACAAAGATGTCTGAGAAGCAATAATAGTTGGTGTGGCATTATTGTCCTGTCCTTAATATTCCTGATTATGAATCCCTTAAAATGTGATTGAATAGAGAATCATTAGAGGAGGGCATGAGAACTAATCAGTCTGTCAATCTGCATTTTTGGTGTCCGGCAAATGAAAAACAAGCAAGACATTTACTAGAACAAGTGAGACATGCTTTCCACTGTGATAAAGATGCAATCCAATACAAATCTACTGAATGTCATCTTCTCTTGGAGCCAGAATGACATCTCTATTCTCCACATTTTTAATCCTGAGGCACCTCACAGCGCAAACTGTCAAACTAGTGCTAATTCAAAAAAGGCCCTGGAGGTGAAACTGTTTGACAGCCTCTCTCAGTTTATTCAAATGAAAAATCAGGCTATTTCACTTCACCATCCGTTTTGTCCACTCTGTATGTCTTTGCTTCAACATCCACTTCCTTTAGGTCAGCTTCCATTTTTTCTGTCATTTGGCCGGGTGAGATTTGCAGTACTTTCTCTCCCCTCACTCCCCCCACAACATCCATTATTTTTAACATGGTATAAATGACATACAATTATCTGTTCCAGCTGCTCATCCAAATTGATGACAAAATTGGGAACTGGAGGGTTTTTTAAAGCTTATACTTTTACCACTTCACTCTATTGGTTTGTTTGTTTTACTTCCAATTGTTATACAATTTTTACTATTGGCAATAACAGTATACTATATAAAAAAAAGAATCCACTGGCTGAGAAAACTGGTGACTGTGGATAGAGGATTTCACCTCTGGGATACCAGTTGAATCCAGCCCACATCAGAAACGGCCAATAGATATATGAAATGAATATGGCAGCCTTTGTCTAGTCCCTACTGAAAAGGTGGTCCCATCACAAAAATACCAACACAACTGGCACCAGTTGGGTTTCTTGCAGGTAATCTCAGACCAGAAACAAAGGACTGATTGGGCAGGGAGACTGAGGACCGAACTGCAAGCTTAACTCCATGGACTTTGCTGGAGTTACCCCAACAAAGAACTTGACCTTGAATTACCCTCACTCCTAAAGGTGGTTCCTTCAGGTCAGGGTTGTGAAAGACTGCACGTGCTGCTTTTAAAATTATTGTTTATTTGTATTGTGGTAGTGCGTCAGGAACCAAACCAAAGATCAGGCCCCCATGGAGGCCAGGAGAAATAAAATAGTTTGCCATTTTATTGGATGTAATCCTGGATGAGTTGTTTGTTTGCCCCGTACAAAATGGTGGCTATTCTCTAGTTTTGAGCTAATGATCTGATTTGGAAAAAGAAGAAATTAGATGTCTTGATTTCTTTTTTGCTTTGAAGCTTGTCCTACAATATTCAGAATGAAGATGGTACCCATCAGGTGAGGTAAAATCCAAGTTTAGTGCCATGCAATGGAGTAACTTCACTTGAGTCCTTTCTTGAGTGACTGTTAGCCTCAACCTCACATTCAGTCTTTTAATAACATTTCCTTTCACATTGCCTTAGAGCAAAATTAAGCCTGCTCCCAAAATGAGATCAGATTCTTCTCTGTTACATAGGTGCAAATCCAGAGTAACTCCCTTGAAAATAATGGATTTATGAGTATTGAGAACACAAGGTGGTTTGTAATATAATGGTATCCTGAAGTTCCATTTTCTAGTGATTAAATTACTCTATATCAATTGTTTACAAGTAAATAAGTATTTTCTGCCACTCTGCAAACTCAACCTAGGACCTGAAAGACAAGCTAATTTCTTTCCTTCTCGTGCATCATCACCAGGAATAAAGTTTCAGAAGATCAAATTATGCCCTCAATTATTACTAGGCAACCCCTAAGAGCTTCAAATTATGCCTTCAGTTATACCTTCCAGAACGTTAAGGGAAGTATCTGGCCTGTAAAATCTCACTACTATTGATGATGTACAAGGAAGAAAACAACCCAGGTTGAGTTTGTAGGCCACCAGTATTTCAAAAAAAAGTTAGCTTTTACTCATAATTGTAGTAAAATCGATATGGAGCCATTCAGACTCCATAAACACAGAGACCCACAATCCATTGTCATAGAATAATGGTAAGTGCCTGATCCAAAGACCAATGTGTCAAAGGGAATCTTTCCACTGAATTCAATGGGCTTTGGCTCAAACTTCAAGCACACAAAAGGTTTTTGTTTTGTTGTTTTAAACTGATGAAACTTATTTGCACGCTTATAAGCTGTGAAGAGAAGGACTATGGGCATTATCCTACACTTGTGGGTTTAACTCCAAAAAAGTCGGTGTGCCTCTGATTCACACATGAAATGGGATGCACACAGTGTGTAATGTATTTCAGTTATTTTGGCTTCAGATTCTCCTGTTTGTATTATGGCCAAGGTATCTCAGTGCTCCCACTCCTTTGGGACCTTCAGGTTAGGATATGGTTTCTTATACAGAAAGTTATTTCTGTAATTAATTAATTGCCAGGCCACCCTTTGTTATGACCTTACCACTGAATATTCTAAGCTTTGCTTTGGGGTCTTTAACACTTGAATTTTATATTCCAGAGTGTTTTTGATCTGTGTATGTACACAAAAGTATTTTGTTTCTCCCCCTCCCCCATACCTCTCCTCAGGACCTGCATTAGGGAGTTTGTAGAAAGAAGAAAGGGGAACTGACAGAAGAAGAGGAGCAAAGAACTTCCTTTTCATGTCTTACTCCAAGGATGTTTCAGATACCTCTTTCCATAGAAAGATAGAGAGAGAGAGATTTTATTTTTTTTTAATCATCAGTGTGATCCTTACTCTCATTCCCATATGATCAGGGGGAGGATGGGCATCACTGTTAGGCGGAATGTTTCTTTGCTTTGCTGCCACATTTATTTACCATGTGTTTGTTTTCTTTTAAAGTGAAGGATGAACTAATCTTTTCAACCCTTTTAAACTTGGCTGCCGGGAAGATGTGCCTTTCCACACAGGAGACTGTTTTCTTCATGTATCATTTTGAGAAAATATACTCCAGAGACTGACCAGACTCTTTGAATGAGAGAGAGATGCTAGTATTTACATGAAGTTTAACTCCCATTTTACCTGCCAGAACCATAACATTCTTTGATTCAGTGTCATAACCTGAATTTCAATGGGTTGCGGAGTCCCTGAGGAAACCATTTAGATATGAGCCATTCTTCACAGAAACAATGGAATCACACACCAGACTGTACCTGGAATCTTAATTCCCTCAGACTAAGTCAGTTTGATTATTGTTTTTGTGAAAATAAAAATGGATAAGGATTCTAGTTTGCCCATTTATGTTTTTGTCTCAGACAAGTAAGCACAGACACTTTATTTTTCAACAACTGCATGATTTGAAGAACCACCAGTACAAATATTTTTTGGTTTTCTCATTTTATTTTTTATAAATGCCTCAAGAATGTCACATTCATGATCTGCAAGTGCTACTGGATTTGAAATCCAGACACCCAAGCTGGCAAAGGGAAGCATAATTTACATCTCCTTGCATCAGCCTGACCCCTTGTTCCCCAGGCAAAGTTCCCCTGAGAGATGAAAGCAGTTCCTGGTTGGTGAAGAAGAGTGTTAAATTGTGATGAGGACTTTAGAGTCCAGTTATCAGAGGCTTCTTAAGGATGCATTGATCATGCTCACAGGCTGCAGGTACAATAGGACACGGAAACAGGACCATTCGAGAGCTTTCACTGATGCCCAAGCTCCACGGACTACACTGGTTGTGTTCTTCCACAAATGTAATTCAACCTACTTAAAGCCCCAAGTAATTTAAATGCCCTTCTACCTAACAGGACTATTTCTTGCCCGATGACTTTGTCAGGGCAGCTGAATTCAGCACCGCTGGAAGGCTGACTACCTGAAGGCATCAGATCACCTTGTGTAAATGAAATGGCTCCACTGAAGTAAATGGAGCTACACTGAATTCCACCACCTGAGGATCTGGTCCATAATCTGCAGGGCCTTTTCTGTCAAGGGTCAGCAGCTCTGGAATTAATTTTCCCCTTAGCATATTAAAAAAAACCCCAAATTCTGGAACCAAACAATTTACAGTCTAAAATATGGACCTGACAGACAAAGGAGAATATAGCACACACAAGGAAGGGGAGCTGCAGGAAAGGTCACAGATATATGGTTGACTGTTTAAGAACAGAACATAAGAATGGCCATACTGGTTTGTACCAATGGTCCATCCAGCCCAGTATCCTGTCTGCTGACGGTGGCTGATGCCAGATACTCCAGAGGGAGTAAACAGAACCAAGCAGTTTACTGATTGATCCGTCCCCTCTTGTCCAGTCACAGCTTCTGACAGTCAGAGATTTAGGGACACCCAGAGCATGGGGTTATGTCCCTGGCCATCTTGGCTAATAGCCATTCATGGACCTATCATCCATGAATTTTTCTAATTCTGTTTTGAACCTAGTTATACTTTTGACCTTCACAACATCCCCTGGCAACAAGTTCCACAGATTGACTGTGCATTGTGTGAAGAAGTACTTCATTATGTTTGTTGTAAACCTGCTGCCTATTAATTTTGTTGGGTGACCCCTAGTTCTTGTGTTAGGTGAAGGGGTAAATAACACCTCCTTATTCACTTCCTCCACACCATTCATGACTTTATAGACCTCTATCATTTCTTTTCTAAGGTGAACAGTCCCAGTCTTTTAAATCTCTCTTCATATGGATGCTGTTCCATACCCCTAATAATTTTTTGTTGTCCTTCTCTGTACTTTTAATATATATTTTTTGAGATGGGTCACCAGAACTGCACACAGTATTCAAGGTGTGGGCATACCATGGATTTATGTAGTGGCATTTGATATTTTCTGTCTTATTTGTCCTTTCATCATGGTTCCTAACATTGTTAGCTTTTTTGTCTCTGCTGCACGTTGAGAAGATGTTCCCAGAGAACTATCCACAATGCCTGCAAGATCAGGCCTCATCATTTTGTATGTATAGTTGGAATTATGTTTTTCAATGTGCATTACTTTAAATTGATTGACACTCAGTTTCATCTGCCATTTTGTTGCCCAGTCACCCAGTTTTGTGAGATCCCTTTGTAACTCTTTGTAGTCATCTTTGGACTTAACTACCCAGAAGAATTTTTACCATCTCTAAACTTTGCCACTTAATTGTTTACCCCCTTTTCCAGATCAGTTATGAATATGATGAACAGCACCTATTCCAATACAGATCATTGGGGACTCTTCTATTTACCTCTCGCCAATGCGAAAACTGGCTGTTCATTACTACCGTTTCCTATTTTTTAACCAGTTACTGATAAATGAGAGGATCTTCCCTCTTAACACATGACTCCTTACATTGCTTAAGAATCTTTGATGTAGGACCTTGTCAAAAACTCTGATAGTCCAAGTGCACTGTATCAGCAGGATCACTGTTGTCCACATGTTTGCTAACCCCCTCAAAGAATTTTAATAGATTGCTGAGGCATGATTTCCCTTTACAAAAGCCATGTTGAATCTTCCCCAACAAGGTGTTTCATAATTCTGTTTTTTACTATAGGTTCAACCAACTTGCCTCATACTCAAGACAGGGTTTATTGGCCTGTAATTGCCAGGATCATCTCCGGAGCCTTTTTTTTTTTTTTTTTTTTGAAATCGGCATCGCATTAGTTATCTGCCAGCCATCTCATGGAGAGGCTGATTTAAGTGATACATTACACACCAGTTAGAAAAGGAGGACTTGTGGCACCTTAGAGACTAATTTATTTGAGCACAAGCTTTAGTGAGCTACAGCTCATTAGTAGTTCTTCAGAACTCTTGGGTGACTACCATCTGTCCCTGTTGACTTATTACTGTTTAATTTACTGATTTGTTCCAAAACCTCCTCTACTGATACCACAATCAGGGACAATTCCTCAGATTTGTCACCTAAAAAGAATGGCTCGGGTGTGGAAATCTCCCTCACATTCTCCGCAGTGAAATCTGGTGTAAAGAATTAATTTGGCTTCTCAACAATGGCCTTGTCTTCTTTGGGTGTTTAGCACCTTCAGGGATCTCGACTGATTGTCTGGCAGGCTTCCTGCTTCTGGTGTACTTTTTTTTTTTTTTTTTGCAGTTAGTTTGTGTATCTTTTGCTAATTCTTCAAATTCTTTTTTGGGCTAATTATACCTTTACCCTTGACTTGCCAGAATTTTAAGTTCCTTTCTATTTTCCTCAGTAGGATTTGACGTCCAATTTTTAAAGGATGTTTTTTGTTTCTAACTGCCTCTTTTACTCTCTGTTTAGCCATTGTAGTAGGGTTTTTTTTTTGTCCTCATTTGTTTCTTTTAATTTGGGGTAGAGTATATAGATTGAGCCTCTATTAAGGTGTTTTTTTTAAAGTTTCTATGCAGGTTACAGGCATTTCACTCTTTTGACTGTCCCTTTTAATTTCCATTTAACTAGCCTCATTTTGATGTAGTTCCCATTTTTGAAGTTAAATGCTTCCGTGGAGGGTTTCTTTGAAATATTCCCCCTTATAAGGAAGTTAGCTTCCATAAATGTAATTAAATTTATCACCAAGCATGGTTCAGCTATATTCACCTCTTGGACCAGATCCTGTGTTCCACTTAGGGCTAAATTAAGAATCGCCTCTCCCGTTGTGAGTTCCAGGACTAGCTGCTCCAGGAAGCAGTCATTTGTGGTCTCTAGAAACTTTATCTCTGCATCCCGTCCTGAGGTGACATGTACCTAGTCAATATGGGGATAGTTGAAATCCCCCATTGTTATTGGGTTTTTGTAGCCTCTCTAATCTCCCTAAGCCTTTCACAATCACTGTCATTGTCACTACTGTACTCTTATTATTCAAGCATGGAATTTCTATCCTGAGAGACTGCGGCAGTGTTTGTTTCATTTAGGATTTGTACTACTGTATATTTGACTCGATGCTTTCTTTCACATATAGTGACACTCATGCCCCCCTCCCCCGTCCAGCACAACTTATTCTGTCATTCCTATATGTTTTGTACCCTGGTATTACTGTGTAACAATGATTATCTTCATTCCACCAAGTTTCTGTTGGAATATCAATATCTTAATTTAATACCAGGCACTCAAGTTCATCCACCTTAGTATTTAGACTTCTTGTCTTTGTATACCAGCACTTACAAAATTTGTCAATTTTTAGTTATCTGCCTTCATGTGATGTAATTGATTGGGGCAATTTTTGATTTGACTGTTTCTCTTCGGTTCCAACCTGTAATTTATCAACTTCTATCCTTTCTTCCGTACTAGAATATAGAGTATCTCTTTTATTCGATCCTCCTGAAAGGGATATGTTTGTCTGAACCATGTGCTCCTCTGCACCTGTCAGTTTTTCCCCCAGCCATTAGTTTAAAAACTCCTCTATGACCTTTTTAATTTAGCATGCGAGCAATCTGGTTCCTCTTTGGTATAGGTGGAGCCCATCCTTCCTGTATAGGCTCCTCTTTTCCCAAAAGGTTCACCAGTTCCTAATAACCTAAATACCGTGTCCCAACAGCATTGTCTCATCCACGGATAGAGACCCTGCTGTTCTGCCCATCTAGTTGATCTTGCATGTGGAACTGAAAGCATTTAAGAGAATGTTACCGTAAAGGTCCTGGACTTTAATCACTTACCTAGCAGCCTAAAATTGGCCTCCAGGATCTCTCTCCTACCTTTCCCTATATCATCGGTACCTACATGTGCCATTATCCCCAGCACAGCACATAAGTCTACCTAGATGTCCTGAGAAGTCCTCAATCTTCACCCAGCAGGCAATTCACCATGCAGTGAACTTTATAATTTCCACCAGTCTCTTCCTAATACCTGACCCTACCCCAGAGGGGTATCCAGAATTTAGGCATAGAAGTCTCATTGGTTCAAACATTGTGGTTACTTTTTTCAAGTGTAATCACACTGTTTTTGGTAGGCAATGCAATAAAAGTAGGCTTTTAGAAGTGATTTGAATGTGGTAAATCTTAATGGGTCGATTCTAGAAGGGAATTCCAAGCATAAAGGGCAGGAGGAGGAAGGCACATTTTTACATCTGAGAGGAGGAGATGGAAGGGGCATGATGGAGATTTTGTATCATTGTTGAGCTGTAAGGGTGGAGGGCTGTGGTGGTGCAGAGGATCAGATCAGAGATACAGGCAGGGGCTGCGTTATGCACTTAATTTATTAAGGTTGTTCAGGAATGGACACTAATTGGACTGCATTATCTAAAGTCTAATGTCTATTTAAATCTTTGCCCAAAAGTTATTTTTAAATGTGAACTTGGCTTAAGTTCCCAAGAGTTTGGCAGTGTCCCAAGTAATATTTTCCTATAATTATGAGATCCAAATGTATTTAAAATCAAGAGTTTCAGATCGTTCCTTTTAGTCAAGTCTAATCTCAAACCATTTTGTCAAGTATCCTCCATACTACTGCTTATTTGCTAATCAGCTGTATAAAATAATTACTGGTCCGATAACATGTTTTACTTTTTTTTTCAGCCAATTCAAATATTCATTGCCAGTGAAGCTGCTTAAACTCTAGAATCCTTATGCAGTTTATTCATCACTGAAGTCTTATTTTCTGAAGTAAATTAATGATTTGCTATTCCTGGCGATTTATGGTGCTTATCACTGTATTAACTTGCATCAAAAATCACAGCAAGTCATTTTTCAAACCCTGACAAAAAATGGCCTAGAGAAATTCTGGCAAAATGAAGGGTTTGAGGGGCACAAAACAAACAAACCCCAAGTATATTTCAAATAAAGGAAATATGCTCAGTTAATATTCGGTAAAAATATCAAAGGTTATTGCTAGCATTTAGAATCGTTCCTTCTTTCTTTGGACAATATGTGAATGCGTAGTTAGAAGCTGACTTTCTGCGGGTGTGGATAATGAAGAGTAATGTTTAGGACTTGTGAATTTGGCCTGGCTGTGAATGCTTTAAAAAGGCTGAATGCCAGTATTCACAGGGGTATTAAGAGAGTGACATTTAGAGATCCACTTAAGAAACCCTACAAATGCCTGAAACATGCAATACAATAGCAGGTTTCTGATACAGAGGAGCAGAGGGGAGAAAAAGTTGTTTTGAACGGGATACAGTGTAGTTAATGAGAACAGAATTGGGAACAAAACAAAAAGGGGTTGGGTGCTGAATCAGCATGTGGTCTGCCAATGGAACAAAGGAAACGATTTTCTCATACAGGACGAATATTGAATCCCCATTTTTCTTAGATGAACAGCTAGCTTAAAATGAGCCTGAAACAGACACAGGAATAAAACTGGCAATATTTCCACAATGAAACCCTTCACGGTGACGGATCTGAGCGTGTGCGTCTACACGCCAAGCGTAGACGTAACTGTAGCACAGGAAGGCATCTGTAATCTTGCTAGCACAGCTATAATCCATCTTGCACCGATAACAATATTAGTGTTGATGTGGTGGCACAAACTTCAGCACAGGCTAGCAACTCAAGGGCATGGTCCACCAGGGACCCAAGGAATATGCTCTGGTTGCTAGCTCATGCTGTTATGCCCCACACTACTACTGTTACCTGCCTAGCCAGATTAAAGCTAGTATCGGTATGCCAATGGGTGCTACGATCACACCTTCACTTGCCGTTAGGCTGTGACAACGAGAGCTGAACTGGGAATAAAAGATCATATGTAGATCACTTCTAAAGCTTTGGGCCTCATGGTGAGTATCTGAGTGTCTGTGGCGAGGATAATTTGTCAGTTTGACCATGTGCTTGATGGTTTGAAAAGTGTGAATTGGGAGTGCTTTGTTCCAGATGGGCCTTGACTGTTATAAAAAGTGGGCCTGACTGTTATAAAAAGTTGCGAACCAGCTGAACTAACAAAGGGAGTTTGCCTGGGAGTTCGCCTAGGGAGAGCCCACTGAGGCTTTCATCTTGCACGCTTCACTGAGTAGTTACTGCAACAGCTGACGAAGCTTGTAGAAGGAAGATAATATGGATGGTGAGCATTCCGCTGTTACCTGCACAGGATATGCCATGTTTGTCTTTCTTCCACAGGACAGAAGCGACTTTGTCTGTACAAAGTGCAAGCTGGTCTCCATATTAGAAGAGAAGGTTCAAGGTCTGGAGAAACAAGCATCGACCTTGCGTTGCATAAGAGAAACTGAAGATTTCCTGGACAGACGTCAGGATATGCTTCTACGGGCACAACATTCTGAAGAATCAGAGCAGGCTGCGCAGCGGGGACAGGAGGACTGTGAAGAAATTTGGCAGCATGTGACCTCCAGAAGAAGAAGAAAGGGGAGCGTCCATTTACCAGCAATGCAGTTACAGGTGAGCAACCGTTTTCATGTTCTCTCCACAGGTACTAATTCTGAGAGTGGACTAGATGATACATCTGAGGGAAGAGAGCAGAAGGAGACTCCACCGATTGGAAGGCATGAGACGCACTGTCCTAGGGATGGGGATTCCACAATCACCGCTCCCAAGAGAAGGAGACGGGTGGTGGTGGTGGTTGGGAACTCTCTCCTCAGGGGGGCTGAGTCATCTATCTGCCGCCCCTGACTGGGAAAACCGAGAAGTCTGCTGCTTGCCAGGAACCAGGATTCACACTGTGACGGAGACACTGCCGAGACTCATCAAGCCCTCGGATCGCTACCCCTTCCTGCTTCTCCACGTGAGCACCAATGATACTGCCAAGAATGACCTTGAGCAGATCACTGCAGACTACATGGCTCTGGGAAGAAGGATAAAGGAGTTTGAGGCACAAGTGGTGTTCTCGTCCATCCTCCCCATGGAAGGAAAAGGCCCAGGTAGAGACCATTGAAACATGGAAGTCAACGAATGGCTACGCAGGTGGTGTCAGAGAGAAGGCTTTGGATTCTTTGACCATGGGATGGTGTTCCAAGAAGGAGGAGTGCTAGGCAGAGATGGGCTCCACCTAACGAAGTGAGGGAAGAACATCTTCACAAGCAGGCTGGCTAACCTAGTGAGGAGGGCTTTAAAGCCTGGGAAACCAGCAGGGAGAACTGGAAGTCCTGGCACAGTCAAGAAATTATTATGTGACTGTAATAACAGAGACTTGGTGGGATAACTCACAGGACTGGAGTACTGTCATGGATGGATACAAACTGTTCAGGAAGGACAGGCAGGGCAGAAAAGGTGGGGGAGTTGCACTGTATGTAAGAGAAGTATGACTGCTCAAAGCTCCGGTATGAAACTGCAGATAAACCTGAGAGTCTCTGGATTAAGTTTAGAAGTGTGAGCAACAAGGGTGATGTTGTGGTGGGAATCTGCTATAGACCACCAGACCAAGGGGATGAGGTGGACGAGGCTTTCGTCCGGCAACTAACAGAAGTTACTAGATCGCAGGCCCTGGTTCTCAGGAGGGACTTCAATCACCCTGATATCTGCTGGGAGAGCAATACAGCAGTGCACAGACAATCCAAGAAGTTTTTGGAAAGTGTAGGGGACAATTTCTTGGTGCAAGTGCTGGAGGAACCAACAAGGGGCAGAGCTCTTCTTGACCTGCTGCTCACAAACCAGGAAGAATTAGTAGGGGAAGCAAAAGTGGATGGGAACCTGGGAGGCAGTGCCCATGAGATGGTCAAGTTCAGGATCCTGACACAAGGAAGAAAGGAGAGCAGCAGAATATGGACCATGGACTTCAGAAAAGCAGACTTTTACTCCTCCAGGAAACTGATGGGCACGATCCCCTGGGAGAATAACATGAGGGGGAAAGGAGTCCAGGAGAGCTGGCTGTATTTTAAAGAATCCTTATTGAGGTTGCAGGAACAAACCATCCGGATGTGTAGAAAGAACAGTAAATATGGCAGGCGACCAGCTTGGCTTAACAGTGAAATCCTTGCTGACCTTAAACACAAAAAAGAAGCTTACAAGAAGTGGAAGGTTGGACAAATGACCAGAGAGGAGTACAAAATTATTGCTCAGGCATGCAGGAGTGAAATCAGGAAGGCCAAATCACACTTGGAGTTGCAGCTAGCAAGAGATGTTAAGAGTAACAAGAAGGGTTTCTTCAAGTATGTTAGCAACAAGAAGAAAGCCAAGGTAAGTGGGGGCCTCTTATTGAATGAGGGAGGCAACCTAGTGACAGAAGATGTGGAAAAAGCTAATGTACTCAATGCTTTTTTTGCCTCTGTCTTCACGAACAAGGTCAGCTCCCAGACTACTGCACTGGGCAGCACAGTATGGGGAGGAGGTGACCAGCCCTCTGTGGAGAAAGAAGTGGTTCGGGACTATTTAGAAAAGCTGGACGAGCACAAGTCCATGGGACTGGATGCACTGCATCCAAGGGTGCTAAAGGAGTTGGCAGATGTGATTGCAGAACCATTGTCCATTATCTTTGAAAACTCATGGCGGTCGGGGAGGTCCCGGACAAGTGGAAAAAGGCTATTGCAGTGCCCATCTTTAAAAAAGGGAAGGAGGAGGATCCAGGGAACTACAGGCCAGTCAGCCTCACTTCAGTCCCTGGAAAAATCATGGAGCAGGTCTTCAAGGAATCAATTCTGAAGCACTTACACGAGAGGAAAGTGATCAGGAACAGTCAGCATGGATTCACCAAGGGAAAGTCATGCCTGACTAACCTAATTGCCTTCTGTAATGAGATAACTGGCTCTGTGGATGAGGGGAAAGCAGTGGACGTGTTATTCCTTTACTATAGCAAAGCTTTTGACACTGTCTCCCACAGTATTCTTGTCAGCAAGTTAAAGAGGTATGGATTGGATGAATGGACTATAAGGTGGATAGAAAGCTGGCTAGATCATCTGGCTCAACAGCAGTGATCAATGGCTCTATGTCTAGTTGGCAGCCGTATCAAGTGGAGTGGCCCAAGGGTCGGTCCTGTGGCCAGTTTTGTTCAATATCTTCATTAATGATCTGGAGGATGGTGTGGACTGCACCCTCAGCAAGTTTACAGATGACACTAACCTGGGAGGAGTAGTAGATACGGTGGACAGTAGGGATAGGATACAGAGGGACCTAGACAAATTAGAGGATTGGGCCAAAAGAAATCTGATGAGGTTCAACAAGGACAAGTGCAGAGTCCTGTATTTAGGATGGAAGAATCCCATGCACTGCTACAGACTAGGGACCAAACACTTAGGCAGCAGTTCTGCAGAAAAGGACCTAGGGGTTACAGTGGATGAGAAGCTGAATATGAGTCAACAGTATGCCCTTGTTGCCAAGAAGGCCAATGGCATTTGGGGCTGTATAAGTAGGGGCATTGCCAGCAGATCGAGGGACATGATCATTCCCCTCTATTCGACATTTGTGAGGCCTCATCTGGAGTAGTGTGTCCAGTTTTGAGCCCCACACTACAAGAAGGTTGTGGAAAAATTGGAAAGAGTCCAGCAGAGGGCAACAAAAATGATTAGGGGGCTGGAACACATTACTTATGAGAAGAGGCTGAGGCAACTGGGATTGTTTAGTCTGCAGAAGAGAAGAACAAGGGGGGATTAGATAGCTGGTTTCAACTACCTGAAGGGGGGTTCCAAAGAGGATGGGTCTAGACTGTTCTCAGTGGTAGCAGATGACAGAACAAGAAGTAATGGTCTCAAGTTGCAGTGGGGGAGGTTTAGGTTAGATGTTAGGAAAAACTTTTTCACAAGGAGGGTGATGAAGCACTGGAATGTGTTACCTAGGGAGGTGGTGGAATCTCCATCCTTAGAGGTTTTCAAGGTCAGGCTTGACAAAGCCTTGGCTGGGATGATTTTGTTGGGGATTGGTCCTGCTTTGAGCAGGGAGTTGGACTGGATAATGTCCTGAGTTCCCTTCCAACCTTGATATTCTATGATTCTATGGTGAAAAGTTATTTGGACCACATGCTTCTTTCAGCTCAGTAGGGCAGGTAAACCCCCAATTCTGCTTCCAGACACTACAGGGGCCTCTGTGTATGAGATCCATTGGATTAGAGCTTTGTGATACAGAATTATTATTATTACTTATTAATAAGGTTCCATGTCTGTCATGGAGGTCACAGAAGTTATGGATTCTGTTACTTTCCATGACCTCTGTGACTTCTGTAGCTGCCAGTGCTGGCTCAGAGGCTGCCCAAGCAGATCAGGCAGCCCCTGCACCAGTCATGCTGGTCGCTGTTGGGGTAGTTTGGGTGTGGGAGGGGCTCAGTGCTGGGGTACAGGGCAGCGCTTACCTGTGGGGGGTGGGAGAGGGGACTCCTCGGATGAGGCCAGCATGTCCCTGCAGCTCTTAGGCAGAGGGGCCAGGGGGCTGTGCTCGCTGCCCCTGCCTGGTGGCACCGCCCCTGCAGCTCCCATTGGCTGTGGTTCCCGGCCAATGGGAGCTGCGGAGCTGGAGCTCATGGTGGGGGCAACGTGCGGAGCCCCCCTGGCCTTCCCTCCCCCTAGGAGCTGCAAGAACATGCTAGCTGGTTCCTGGGTGCTTCACAGAACCCAGTAGGGAGCCTGCCAACCCGTCCAACCCCTGTCCCGCAACAGCGGAGGTCCCGGGCTATGCAACGCCCCACCCCCACCCCCAACCAGCAGGAGTCCCAGTCCATATGCTGTCACCCGCCTCCCCCCAGCACCAGCGGGGCTCCCGGGCCATGCGCCGCCCCCCGCCTCCAGTGGGGGTCCTGGGCCAGCCCCCCACAGCACCCACAATGCCCCTGCCCAAGTTTTAGTTAGTGGTATATAGTACAAGTCATGGAAAGGTCATAGGCCCATGACCTGTCCATGACTTTTACTAAAAATACCCATGACTAAAACATAGCCTTAACTATAGCTTTCCTTCTCGATTTACTTTCCATTAAAATAAAATAAAAGTATTTTTAGTAATAAAGACAAAAAAAAATCTTGTGTTCCAAGAATGTAATTGAAACACTGAAAAGAGAAACACTGTAATTCATGTGTCTGCCATTGTTTATAGAACTTAATATTTTCCTTCTAAGTTAATTAGTAATATGTTGAATCAAATACAATTGGAAATACCACCCAAAATCCAAAGGAAGGCCTAAACATGATTGCTTTCCCATTCAGAGCCTTATCCTCAAAATCCCTAGTCTACAATATTCACTTGTATGGCTTTGTAAATAATTTCTTTGTCATTTCATACACCTGCCCTGATTAGCAAAGGAATGATTATTTCCTAAAACAGTTTTGTAATTAATACCAAAGTCACACTCCATCCCACTGTTAGTCCCTGCCTCTACATGTTTTTGATAAAATATAATTGTCTTAATTCTCCCAGGATTGATTAGATGTAATGTTAAAAGGGAAGCCTGCCTTATTACTGACCTAACATACCTTTGCTAATAAGAATTTTTTTTATTGTACTTCAAAGATGAAAGTTTCTTAATTAACATGAGCTTCACTGAATCAAGATTATTAAAGTCACATCACCTCTTCCTGAGGCTCTATTATTTTCTTTATTAACAAAATCTACTGGAAATGAGGATACATGAAAAATATGTAGGAACAACAAAAAACTTACTACCCTGAACTATAGCAGTACCTTTGAAAATCAAATCTTTGAGAGTTAAAGGATTTACATAAGAATTCATATTTTACAATCAGTATTTAGGTGAAATATGCCGCTTAAATCCCACCACTTAATTTTGCTAAGTCTCATTTGGAGGGTTTAAATGGACTTAAGTGATGCACATGCCTTGAACATCTATAGAGAGGTGAATTCCATCCTTAATCAACACACTGCAAACTTTTCACTCTGTCTTTTGTAAAGCAGCATTAGCTATTTCCATGATGTCACTCAGTTATTTTGTACATTCTGTAACATGCTATTTTCAGGGTTACAAACATGGAGATCTAGATCATAAAAATGTTAGCCAGGCTCAAATTTAACATATGCAGTAGGGTCTCAAGGAAGGAACAAAAATATCTCTGGATTGTTTAGCTGTGTTTATAATACAGTCAGCTTCAAAAGTAGAAGCAAGCACTGTATGTTGCAATTGTCACAACCATTATGGTTTAACAAATAGAACACATCACATGCTCAAAAAATTGTCTGTATATTGGGTAAAATTTACCCATGTGCAAAGGTCAGCACAAGGCCTCTCAAATAACTTCTATCAATCTAGATTCTTATATCATCATCATGACTGTGGTATCTGAATCCCTCACAATTTTTAGTAACACAAATTCAAGTCAAAGTTAGCTTTCATTTTCTCAGTAGTGCCAACCTCAAGTATTCCAATATCACGAGTCAGGCTCCCCAAAACCATGACCTTGACTTAAAAATCATGAGGGTTTTAAAACAATAATAAAAAAAATTGGAGTTTCTTTTTGTCTTTTGCTGTTTGATCCTATAAGAGTCGTGTTTTCAACCATTTTTCTGCAACCATTAGGTTTAGAAACTTTTATTAAAAAAAACCAAAACAAAACAGGAGTTCTCAAATAATTGTACTAGACAAGCAGCTGGGACCTTGAGAAAAGATCAAATATTGTGAGACTAGCAGGAAAACAGCTATACTTGGCAACACTTATAATTCTGATGAGTAGAAGCAGAAACAGAGAAAGAGAAAATGGAAAAGAGACATTAGTATTGTACAGGTTTCAGAGTAGCAGCCGCGTTCATCTGTATCCGCAAAAAGAAAAGGCGTACTTGTGGCACCTTAGAGACTAACCAATTTATTTGAGCATAAGCTTTTGTGAGCTACAGCTCACTTCATCGGATGCATTCAGTGGAAAATACAGTGAGGAGATTTATATACACACAGAACATGAAAAAATGGATGTTGTCATACAGTTATCATGAAGTGAGCTGAAGTCTCTAAGGTGCCACTAGTACTCCTTTTAGTATTGTACACTTTCTGCTGCTTGACCTCTTCACAGGTTGCTCTGCTTTACTCATGAGCAGTCTCAGCTCCTTAGCCTCTTCCTCCTTTTTTGTGCTTCAGGTTTTATTTAGAGCCTGAGCCTCTCCAGGTCATCCTCTCAACCCTGTTTTCTCTCCCGTACCTTGGGTAGGGAAAGGATCTGTCCCCCTGGTCCTTGCACTTCTGCCAGCAGTGGGGTTCTGACGCTGCAGAGTGCTTCTTGGCCTCTCTCCCCTCTGGCCTTTGTGTTGCTGCGCCCTCTCCCCCTTGGCCTCTCTGGCTGAGAAATTACCTCCCTTGCTCTACATGACTCTACCCACCTGCTTCTTCAAGGGGAAGACCCATCTATGTGCCTGACCTTTCCACACTTAAAACGTTCAGCCCTTTTTCTTTCCCCTCCTGGTCCATCCTTCCCCCTTCCTCTGTTTGTGACACAACTACCCACTGGAATCAGGCTGCCTCCTGGGACATTCAAACAGTCGGTGTCCTGTTTCCCCACACTGGAAACAGGAACCCAGGGCATATCTTGTCTGCCGAAGGTGGTGGGCCTTTTGCCACTGCTGATCCTGTAGAAATTGCAAGAGGACAGCCGGGGTCTGCTGTTGCCACACCAGTACCGCACTACCTCTCTCCATCTAGCTCTCTGCCACTGAACTGCTGTCACTTCCCTCCTTGATGTGGCAGATTCAGAAATCATGCCAACTACGCCAATTGTAACACAGTTCGCCACCTCCCATGAACAGGGATGTCTTTGCTCTGTCCTGCCTCTATTTTCCTCTTCTTCAGGGCTTCTTAAACTCTCAACAGTCCAAAGGAAATTAAAACATTGCCCACCTGGGGTCCAATTTATTCACTCCTCAAATGCACACTGGCTTTCCAGGCCCCAACCCCAGTTCAGTGTTTCTCTCCCCACAGTTAGGGGGTTTCCAGCCCTCTTTCTTAGAATTCGGTCACAGTTCAATGTCTCTGCAGGAGCCAGACTTGCACCCTACAGCTGCTTCTTCAATCCAGCTACAGCTCCTCAGACTTCTGTTTCCGGAGCATCCACCCACTTCACTGCAGCTATCTGCTGCCCTTTACAGGGAAATATCTGATCTCAGTCAGGTAGGGCTCATTCTGTAATGAGGGTTGGCTTAGACCCAGGCTTTCCAGCCCATGGGACAAGCCGCTCTGTTACCTGGACAGAGACGAAGCCAGCCCTCAGCATGTAACACTGGTCTTTCTGGATTCCATGCTACCAACTGCCAGCATCCCCTCAGCATGAATCAGCCTTGAAAAAAATCATGCAATGGACATAAAATCGTGAGAGATTCAAAAGACACAACACATTTGTGAGGGTTTTCATTGCACTTTTGCACTTTGCACTTTTAGGGCTTACCCAAATCATATTGTCTATCTTTTCTACATAACTGCGATGGCTAGAAATTTCTATTTTAAATAAAACCATGACTGTACGACCTGGAGCTTTAAGACAAACATGAAATATAGTGAAAGTATCAATAAAATTGTGAGATCTGGCAACACTGAGGATGTTAAATAAAAGCTCTGTTTCCTACAACTCTGCAGATCACGTGCATTACTTTTTGTTAATGAAAGAGAGAGAAAACAAAGAAAGCAAATCTTCACCAGGCAAACACAGGCAGGAGCACTGACATGCCACCGTCTCTCCAGTTTGCCACAGGATTGTCCTGGACGTTTATAGAATCGGAAAGGAAAGCCATAGGTAGGAAAAATAGATTAGCAAAAACAGTGGAGTCAATTAAATAAGTCTGCAAAGGGTTTTGTTTGTTCGTTTTTTAAACTCCACTGTTGAAAAGGCAAATGTTATGAGCATTAAAGGAAAGATGTTGGCATAATTGTAATTGGCACAAGGGCTGCTCCCCCTTTATTTTCTGATGGTATCTTTCAGCAGTACCAAGACTCATTTTGTTCTCTAGCTCTGATGTTTACAGCATTTTGAAAGCTCACATTTCACATTTTTGTTTTAATTCAAACACCATGTGCTACACACGGCATCTGGGTGGGTTTACACTGCAATAGAAGGTCAAGAATTATAACATTCATAAACCAGTTGGAGAACACTTCAATCTCTCTGGTCACTCGATTACAGACCTAAAGGTTGCAATATTATAACAAAAAGACTTCAAAAACAGACTCCAACGAGAGACTGCTGAACTGGAATTAATTTGCAAACTGGATACAATTAACTTAGGCTTGAATAGAGACTGGGAGTGGATGTGTCATTACACAAAGTAAAACTATTTCCCCCCCCCCCCCCGCCACCGCTCCTCAGACGTTCCTGTTAACTGCTGGCAATGGCCCACCTTGATTATCACTACAAAAGGTTTTCTTCCCCCGCTCTCCTACTGGTAATAGCTGATCTTAAGTGATCACTCTCCTTACAATGTGTATGATAACACCCATTTTTTCATGTTCTGTGTGTATATAGATCTCCTCACTATATTTTCCACTGAATGCATCTGATGAAGTGAGCTGTAGCTCACGAAAGCTTATGCTCAAATAAATTGGTTAGTCTCTAAACTGCAATAGAAGACCAGTGGCGTGGCTGTGGCTAGCCCGGGTCAGCTGACTCAGGCACGCGGGGCTATAAAACTGCAGTGTAGATGTTCAGAATCAGGCTGGAGCCCAGGCTCTGAGACCCTTCCTCCTTGCGGGGTCTCAGAGCTCAGGCTCCAGCACATGCCCCAAAGTCTACATGGCTATTTTCAATCATGTAGTATAAGCCCTGCGAGCCTTAGTCAGCTGACATAGGCTCTGAGATTCAGTGCTGTGCCTTTTTGACTGTAGAGTAGCCACACTGTCAGAGCCCTTATGGGCCAGAAAGCTTGGACTAGTTCACATGCCAGCATATTATGGAGACCCTCCCTGGTGAGGGGAGATGGGAGGAAAAGTGCCGTGCTTTATTTTTTTAATGAAATAAAACAAATACAAATATGAAGAAGGCTGGGGAGAGGAAGAGAACAAACAACATGTGACAGAGGTGCAGTCACATTCCTAATGCACGACTGGAAAGTGCTCAGATACCCTATGATGAGTGCAATATACAAATCTGTATAGAATATAATTTGACTGATGTATGTTAGAGGTTTTTAAGGTCAGGCTTGACAAAGCCTTGGCTGGGATGATTTCGTTGGGGATGGGTCCTGCTTTGAGCAGGGGGTTGGACTAGATGACCTCCTGAGGTCCCTTCCAACCCCTGATAGTTTATGATTCTATGCACACCCACATGCTTTGACAATAATGCCTCCCCAGACATTAATAAAACAGACCTCAAGACACTGGGGTAGAGTGATGTGCTTAGGAGTTTCAAAACCCAGAAAGAGTGCATCTTTTCCCCATCTATAAACCATCGGCATGTCATTGTCTATTCCTGAACAATTCCTAGAAGAAAAAGGACAGAGGGTGGGAAAACCTTCCTGCATTAGTAACAACTTTCTCCTTTGCCTTTAGAAGCCGCCCAGAGGGGCTGGTGGTTGGTGGGGAAAAGAAGAAGGGTAGGGTGAGCCTTGCATTACTCTCTGGTGATTGTTTGGAGCAGATTTATGCAACAACTTTGATGAGCTAAAGGGATGTTTAATTGCAGGGTAGATGTTCAAGTTTGAGGTGGAGCCTGGGCTCTTGGACCCTGTGAGATGGGAAGGTCCCAAAGCTCAGGCTGCCCGAACATTTACACCACAATTAAACCGCCCCTTAGCCTGAGCCCCTTAGCCTGAGTCAGCTGGCATGGGCCAGCCACAAATATCTAATTGAAGTGTAGACATACCCACTGATTCCCTAATTCACTGCCAGGCTCGATTCAAAGTGTTCAGCCTGATCTATAAAACCCATCATTGTGTCAATCTCAGCCACTTGGGAAAGCATCTCTCCCCCTGCTGATATTAGCTTGTCCATTACTGTTCCCAGTCCCTATGTTAGTTTTACTTACACTGCTTTTTCTGCAGTGGAACCCCCACTGACTCCTGATTTAACACCCAGGTATGTTTGATCAGGATCAGGCCCTAGATCTCAATGTCTGGGAGCAGAGAATTTTCAGCGGAGGCCTCTCTACTCTGGAATTTGCTTCCCTTGTCCATCCAACAGAACACCGGTCTGTTGACCTTCAGGCCACAGAGAAAAGTCTATCTGTTTAAAATGAGACTTTTGTCTTAGAGGGTTGTGGCAGACCAGATGGGGGCATATTTGCTTGTCTGGTTGAGTCTCTTTCGACTTAGTTTGTCAGTCAACTAATTTTCTATTGTTCTTAATAATTTATGTACATGCATCCAGAGACATTAGGATAAGCATATTTAAAAAAAATAATTAAGTAAACCAAAGACAGAATCAAAAGAATGAGGATGTCATTTTGAAACTGTTCTATCCAGGATGATGCACCATAGTGGGAAAATCAGATATTAGGCTTTTTATATGTTACAAAAGCCAGCTTCTTCCCTGGTGTTTTGAAATAATCCCAGGCTTTAGAAGTCTGAATCCATCACGTGGTCTCTTTATTCCTGTCTCATATTAGGCTGAATATAAGAAAATGTTTCCCATCAGTGAAGTATGTAGCAATGTCCTTCTCTGGAAGTGGTGGACTTTTGACATTAGGGTCACTTTAAAATTAGGCTCGACAAAGCACTGGGCAATATCATAGAATCGCAGAACTGGAAAGAAGTTAGAGACGTCTTTTAGTTCAGTCCCCTGCACTCCTGGCAGGACTAAGTAGTATCTAGACCCTTCCTGGCAGGTGTTTGTCTAACCTGCTCTTAAAAACTCCAATGATGGAGATTCCACAACCTCCCTAAGCAATTTATTTTAGTGCTTAACTACTATGACAGTTATGAAGTTTTTCCTAATGTCCGACGTAAAGTGCCTTTCCTGCAATTTAAGCTCATTGCTTCTCATCCTATCCTCAGACAACAATTTTTCTCCCTCCTCCTTGTGACAACCTTTTACGTACTTGAAAACGATTATCATGCCCACCTGTTAGTCATTTCCCATTTTGTATGTGTGCAATTGATTGTTCTTTCCTAAGTGGTGTACTTTGCATTTGTCCTTATTGAATTTCATCCTATTTACTTCAGATCATTTCTCCAGATCATTTTGAATTTTAATCCTATCCTCGAAAGCACTTGCAATCCCTCCCAGCTTGCTATTGTCCACAAACTTTATAAGTGTACTTTCTGTGCCATTGAACAGAACCAGACCCAAGACCGATTTGTGCTGATAACTATTCTCTTGGGAATGGGTTTCCAACTAGCTATGCACCCACCTTATAGTAGCTCCATCTAGCTTGTATTTCCCTAGTTTGTTAAGAGAGGGTCAGGTGAGACAGTATCCAAAGCCTTACTAAAGCCAAGATATACCACATCTACCGCTTCCCCTATCTACAAGGCTTGTTTTCCTTTTTTATAGATGGGCACTATATTTGCCCTTTTCCAGTCCTGTGGAATCTCTCCCGTCTTCCATGACTTTTCAAAGATCATCGCTAATGGCTCAGATGTTGCCTCAGTCAGCTCCTTAGGTATTCTAGGATGTATTTCATCAGGCCCTGGTGACTTGGAGACATCTATCTAAATTGTATAAGTATTTTTTTTAACTTGTTCTTTCCCTATTTTATCCTCAGATCCTACCTTATTTTCACTGTCATTCACTATGTTACATGTTCAATTGCTACTAAATTTTTTGGTGAAAACTGAAACTAAAAGGTTGTTTATCACTTCTATCATTTCCACATTTTCTGTTGTCTCTCACTCTCCCTCCTCTCTCCCCCCCCCCACATTGAGGAATGGACCTTCCCTGTTGTTGGTTTCCTTTTGCTTGTAATGTATTTGTAGAGTGTTTTCTTTTTACTCTGTATCTCTAGCTAGTTTAATCTCATTTTGTGCCTGGGCCTTTCTAATTTTATCCCTACATGCTTGTGCTATTTCTTTATAGTCATTCTTTGTAATTTGACCAGTTTCCACTTTCCATAGGACACTTTTTTGAGTTTCAGAACATTGAAGATCTCCTGGTTAAGCCAGGGTGGTCTCTTGCCAGACTTCCTATCTCTCCTGTGCAGTGGGATAGTTTGCTCTTGTGCCCTTAATCATGTCTCTTGAAAACCTACCAACTCTCCTGAACTGTTTTCTCCCTTAGACTTGCTTCGCATGAGATCTTATCTACCAACTCCCTGAGTTTGCTAAAGTCTGCCTTCTTGAAATCCATTATCTTTATTATGCTGTTTTCCCTCCTACCATTCCTTAGAATCATGAACTCTTATCATTTCATGATCACTTTCACCAAAGCTGCCTTCCACTTTCAAATCCTCAGCCAGTTCCTCCCTATTTCTCCAAATCAAATCTAAAAGAGCATTTCCCTAGTTGCTTTCTCCACCCCTGAAATAAAAAATTGTCTCCAATGCATTCCAAGAACTTGCTGGATAATTTGTGCCCTGCTGTGTTATTTTCTCATCAAACATCTGAGTAGTTGAAGTCCCTCATCACCACCAAGTCCTGTGCTTTGGATGATTTTGTTAATTTAAAAAAAGCCTCATCCATCTCTTCTTCCTGGTTAGGTGGTCTGTGGTAGGACCCCTACCATGACATCACCCTTGTTTTTTTACCTTCTTACCCAGAGACTTTCAACACGCACGTCTGTCTTCTATTTCCATCTCAACCTCAGTCCAAGCGTATACACCTTCGATACAGAAGGCAACACCTCCTCCCTTTTTCCCCTGCCTGTCCTTCCTGAGCAAGCTGTACCCTTCTATACCAATATTCCAGTCATATGTATTATCTCACCAAGTCTCTGTGATGCCAACTATGTCATAGTTGTGTTTATTAACTAGTTCTTGCAGCTTATTCCCCATACTTCTTGCATTAGTATACAGACATTTAAAATACTGATTTGATTTCCTCTCTATGTACTCTTGTCTCTCCCTTATGCCTACTATAATGGCCCATGCTTACCCCAAATGCTGACCCTTCTCCCAGGTCTCCATGTTTTTGCCTTACCTGTGTGCTTTTGTCTGCTGCCCCCATCGAACCTAGTTTAAAGCCCATGCTACAGGGAACAGTGCTGCACCAGAGTGGGGCATATTCAGTGGTCTTTTTCATCTGTAATGTGTATGACGCCTGATAAATTAGCCCTCTGTCAGGTCAGTATTATTCATTCAAGCTCCCAAATGTGTGCTAAGCACCTGACAGACAAATGAAAAACACAGTCCCTGACCTGAGGAGCTTGCAAGCTAATGCTTCTGCCTTACAAAGACTTGTGCCCATTTTCAACTTTCTGCACTGCGAGTGGTCCCCTTGAGGGTAAACACATTTATAAATCTTTTTGGGATCAGGGCCTAGATATAACAAGTTGCACCAACTGAGGAGAAAGCAATGGGAAAATAGAAACAGAAGATTAGAGGACAAATGAGAAGGTTATGTGGTTACTTATGCACATCTTAATTGATTATTAATACCCTATACATAAACACGTTTACACACATTCACTCAGACATATAATATATATACACAGGAGTTTTAGAAAAACATTTTAACTATCTCTATAAATATTAATCTATAAATATTAATCTTAAAATCTCAATCTCAGGATAATTTTTTATTTTTCATATTGCCATTATTTTCATATTCTCTCTCACCCTCTAGACTATGTTATAAGTCACCTAATACTTTGCTATTAATTGGTGTATCCCTCTATTTACTCTTCCTGCCTAGCTCAACTTCTTATCTTCTACATTTTCTCACTCACAGATAATTATGTATGGGAGAAAATGTAGAAGTTAAGGAGTTGAACAAGCTAGAAAGAGAAGAATGTGGTGTATATTATACGCCAAGTAAATATATACAATATATTGAGAGATACATACACGGTCGCAAACACGCACACACACAATCTCAATGTATATATAGGTTAGGGAATATATATATTTCCCCAAATTAATCTCACTAGCATTTTGTATTTTACTATTTGACATTGGTGACAAAGAAAAAAAATTCCACATTAAGAGGGCATGAAAGATGCATTTCACTCTTTCAGTAAGGTGAGAGTTGTCCCTTTCCAGCCTGTCTTCTAGAAACAATTACTTCCAGCATGCACAAGCAATAACGGAACTCAAGCATATGAAACAGTATGCCACATTGCACAAGATGGGAAGATAATGTGTGTCACCCCATGCCTCCTCTTCTTAATTATTAGTATTGTACATTAGAGCTGTGTCAAAACATTTTGCACTGCTGGTGCAGCTAGGGAAAAAAGTTTTTAATGTATAAAATCCCCACTCAACTTTTTATTTTGAACCTGCATCGTTAAGGATTAGGGTTACAATTCACACATATTATAAAATTCAGCAGAGGCAGCACGAACCCTTAGGGAATCATCCTTACAGTAATCCTTCCTCGCAATTTGACACAGTTCTTTTTATAAATATTCTTATTTTATATGTCAGGGATCCCCAGTTTTATCCTAGCTGCTTTGTGGTTAAACAGAATTCTGTGAAGTGGAACTATACCTAATGCTTCCTGAAAATTACAATGTTATGCCCCATATGCTATAGTTGTTAACTGGACTCTTTAAAAAGGTCAATGAGTTAGGTTTGATGTGTTTGCTAAATTATGACTCTTGATAGCCCGGGATGCACAAAGATGGAGAGAGCCTTCATCACCTAAGTGCACTGGAAGGGAACATATGCCTTGTTCCAGAATCTGGCTGGAAGTTGCCAGCAGAGAATTTCTCCTGATAGAGAGCTCCTCGCTGACACCCAGCCTGTGGAGCTGGTTCCTGTGTCAGCTCTCCACCCAGCACAGAGAGCATGTTGAGGGGAATAAAGGGGTGTAGTAGACTTTAGGGACAGAGGCATAAGTTACAGCAGCCCCATAGCCGCTCTCACTAATACTGGGGACTAGCAACTCAGGATTGGGAAGCCATGATCAGCTCACTAACAGCCCTCCCCTGCTCAACTGTGCCAAATGAAGCTCAGCTACAGGGGAGAATCGAGCCTAACAACGTTCCAGAGCATGGCTGTGTTTCCATGCAATTTTTAAAAAAAATTTAATAGAAAACACTACCCTTTGCACATTTTGCCCTATTTTCCTCACATTTCTTTGCGTTCCCCAAATAAATAAGTAGCCCCCACTAATTCCAAAATTCACACATGCATGATCTGGCATCTTGGCCACAGGCCACTTTTGAACCTTTAAAACTAAATGCACAAAGAGTTGCCTCTCTTTTTCAGAATTTCTATTTGGAGCTATGCAAAGGTTAGTGTTGGTGCAGCGACATTAGGCTGATCCTCACAGCTCTGGTTCCTACAAGCTCCTAACCAAAGCCTCAGCCAACACATGTACCCGCAGCCCTGATCATCCCCAGACCACAGAATCATAGCATCATAGAATATCAGGCTTGGAAGGGACCTCAGGAGGTCATCTAGTCCAACCCCCTGCTCAAAGCAGGACCAATCCCCAATTAAATCATCCCAGACAGGGCTTTGTCAAGCCTGACCTTAAAAACTTCTAAGGAAGGAGATTCTACCACCTCCCTAGGTAACGCATTCCAGTGTTTCACCACCCTCCTAGTGAAAAAGTTTTTCCTAATATCCAACCTAAACCTACCCCACTGCAACTTGAGACCATTACTCCTTGTCCTGTCCTCTTCTACCACTGAGAACCGTCTAGAACCATCCTCTCTGGAACCACCTCTCAGGTAGTTGAAAGCAGCTATCAAATCCCCCCTCATTCTTCTCTTCTGCAGACTAAACAATCCCAGTTCCCTCAGCCTCTCCTCATAACTCATGTGTTCCAGACCCCTAATCATTTTTGTTGCCCTTCGCTGGACTCTCTCCAATTTATCTACATCCTTCTTGTAGTGTGGGGCCCAAAACTGGACACAGTACTCCAGATGAGGCCTCACCAATGTCGAATAGAGGGGAACGATCACGTCCCTCGATCTGCTCACTATGCCCCTACTTATACATCCCAAAGTGCCATTGGCCTTCTTGGCAACAAGGGCACACTGCTGACTCATATCCAGCTTCTCGTCCACTGTCACACCTAGGTCCTTTTCCGCAGAACTGCTGCCTAGCCATTCGGTCCCTAGTCTGTAGCTGTGCATTGGGTTCTTCCATCCTAAGTGCAGGACCCTGCACTTATTCTTATTGAACCTCATCAGATTTCTTTTGGCCCAATCCTCCAATTTGTCTAGGTCCCCCTGTATCCTATCCCTGCCCTCCAGCGTATCTACCACTCCTCCTAGTTTAGTATCATCCGCAAATTTGCTGAGAGTGCAATCCACACCATCCTCCAGATCATTTATGAAGATATTGAACAAAACTGGCCCCAGGACCGATCCCTGGGGCACTCCACTTGACACCGGCTGCCAACTAGATATGGAGCCATTGATCACTACCCATTGAGCCCAACAATCTAGCCAACTTTCTACCCATCTTATAGTGCATTCATCCAGCCCATACTTCTTTAACTTGCTGACAAGAATACTGTGGGAGACCGTGTCAAAAGCTTTGCTAAAATCAAGAAACAATACATCCACTGCTTTCCCTTCATCCACAGAACCAGTAATCTCATCATAGAAGGTGATTAGATTAGTCAGGCATGACCTTCCCTTGGTGAATCCATGCTGACTGTTCCTGATCACTTTCCTCTCATGTAAGTGCTTCAGGATTGATTCTTTGAGGACCTGCTCCATGATATCTTGGACACCAAATACCACCAGATCCAGGAATGACTTATTCCTAGCAGAGTCCTCAACACATTGCTTCAAGGAAAAAAACATTTGCAGTGTCAATCATTCCACATGCCATCATCCAATATCTCAATGGTTTCTCTAATTATTAGGGACGCTAAAAATCGCCTGTAATCACAATCTTACCTGTCTTCGTTATCTGATCATATAGTATTTCGTTCTCCTGCCTTTCCTGTCACGTTGGTCTCTTGCAATCCCCTGCTATTAGCCTTGAAAATTCTATCTCTATCTGATTGATTCTCTGGAGTTACAGTTCCTTTATGTGTTTTCTCAATAGATAAGGGCAAATCGTCCCCTCTATTTCAGGCCTTCACTTTGAAACATCCTATAATCATGAATCTTATACTCAGACTTATTTTCAGGAGGAACACTTACTGTAATTTTCTTCTTTCACACATACTGTAATTGTAATTTTTTAAAAAATACTCTTGACCAGAAATCTTTAGTCATTTACTTCTATTTTCCTGTTCATTACACACTGTATATCTTCTCACTTTGATTTTCATACCTGTGGTCTCTACTCTATTTTCTATTCACTGTACACTTCTCCATTCTGACCAGTTTTGACCATCCAAATATTTGTGACCCCCTCCCCCACCCTTGCTTAGATGCTCTTCTATTCATTACTAACACTACATTTCAAATAATTTGAGTTAAACTTAAGGAAAGTTGGCACAAGCAGGTGTAATATGCATTTCCCTGAGCCTGCAAAGACAAATATGCCAGCTGCAGCCTAAATTCCTCTGCTTTTCCACATTCTTTCACTGAATAATCATCACTGTTTTGTGATTCTCTCTAATTGTGATGTAATTGGAGCCTTCTCCTGCTTGCAATATATAAACAATATGAACCTAATGAAATGGAGGTGAGGTCTGAGGATTGATAAGGAAAGGGTCATGGCTACAAACCTAGCATAATCCTCTATATTGTAGGTGATAGTGGTCAGAGACTAGGGAACAAACACAGAGGTGAAGTGTAAGGAAATGTAAGTTTAACCTTGCTTAGGTAATGATACTTGACTTCCTCTGTAAAGTACCTGAAATCTATGGATGAAAAGTGCAATATAAGGGCTAGGTATTTTTACTATTAGATTAGATGCACGTTCCTGTGGACCTACAGTATTAGTCCCAATTTGCTGATGGACAAGTGAATCAAAGAGCCTGAGTTGTCATGATTTGCATGCCCAGGATGTGGAAATAAGATGTCTGCTGGAGTAGAGGGTGGCCTGTTTTGACTTACCCACTCTGATGTTGTGGTGTTAGATTTTTCTTTTGAGTACAATTACACATTGGCCAGTAGGTGTTGATCTACGGTTGTCTAGAGGGAATTTAGGTTTGTGAGTATGCAAGTTAAGTTAGAAACACATGCAGGGGGTGGGGATTTGGTGTAAATTACACCAGTCCCTTGGAGACTCCCTCACCTCTGATTTTGGCCATAACTATCTCTATAATATCAATAAGGTCTCCTGGTGTTCATGTTGCCACGCTCCTCCTTTGCTTTGATGGTGAGATCATCATACCGGTTAAAGACTACAGCAAATGCCCTCATTTCTAATCTATTTTATATCTAAGCATTTATACTGCACTCACCATTGTCTCCTAACACCTTCCAGAACACCAAAACACAGAATTTAGCTTTGCTTAAACATGGCATTAAGTTTCTGTTTCTCATAAAAATGAAACATTTCTCATCTTTAAATGTATTAAACCTTACACTCCACAGCCTCCTTGGAGACCTACCGCTACCTATCTCCCCAGCTGCCTCTTCCAGATCTTTTTTCTCTCAGTATAGAAAGTGTTCAGCTGAACAACTGAACTTTATATTGTGCTCCCAGTCTCAGCCACATCCAGAAAGCACAGAGATCCATGAAAATTAATAATTTAAAATAATACCACACAGTAATGTAATTCTGCTTTATTTTGTGGAACATCTTTCAGACAAACTGTATCTTGTAAAGCTTTTTCAAGTTCAAATATACAGTTAGAGAACTAAATAATAAAAACTGAAAACAGAGGCTAAGAAGTACAAGTGAAGGAAGAGAGAGGTTTTCAGAGTAGGTTTAAAAATGGGTGGAGAGTTGCTGATTCGTAATGCTATATGAAAAATATTCCAGATGGAAGGTGATGCAGAGAAGGCACACTATTAATGACAAGATTGTGCACACGGACAAAGACGGGGATGCTAAAGTACCGTAGTCACCATTCATCATCAGCATTAACTGAAATTACCACCTTTTTTTTTTTTAAGAGTTGGCTGAAATTTACTACATGATTATTTTTTATCACTTAGAAAATCTTTTAGAAAACATTTTTTCCACACATTCATCCATGCCAAAATTGGGCAAATACTATTAGCACTAGGTGAGCGGCACCTGTATGCATAGGTGCTGACCCCGTGGGTGCTCGGGGCTGGAGCATCCACAGGGAAAAATTAGTGGGTGCTCCATACCCACCGGCAGCCAAGCTCCCCGCTCCTTGCCTCCTTCTCCCACTCCCAGAGTGCGCCGCATTCCTGTTCCTCCCCCTCCCTCCCAGTGCTTCCTGCGTTCCCACCGTCTAACAGCTGTTTGGTGGTGCTTAGGACTTTCTGGGAGGGAGCAAGAGAAGCGGGGATGTGGCATGCTCAGAGGAGGAGGTGGAGAAGAGGCAGAGCAGGATCAGGGACTTGGGGTAAGGATGTGGAATGGGGGTGGGGCGAGGGAGGTGCAGGGGCGGGAAGAGGTGGTGCAGGGGCGGGGCAAGGAGCTGGGGGTGGGGGTTTTGAGCAGCCATTGGGCAGAGGGGAAGTTGGCGCCTATATCTATGTGACACGTGAAGCAAAGTGGCTCAACCAAAACAGCCACTCCAGTGGTGAGTAAGGGAGATGGGGACTTGTCCTACCTTGACTCTCACCAGAAAGGCCCACATTAGCTCTCTGTGATCCAATTTTTGCTGTCACTTATAAAAATGAGAGAAAGGAAGGAAATGCTTCCTCTGCACCACTTCTCTTAACTTGAACACAGTTCATGAGTGATGGGTGAAGGGGGCGGGAAATCAGACTAATGCCCAATGCACATCAATTTATCTACCATTCAGAGACCACTGCAATGCGTACACAAAACTTGGAGAATTTTAGTCTGGATTTCCTGCCTTTGGTGGTTTCAAAAAGACCTTTGTGGTTTAATTTCCTGTGACATTTATTATACTATTTTAAAAGGTAAGAGAACAATGAGTAATATCGGAAAGATGGAAACTATAATAAAAATAGACTAACGAAAACAAAGCAAGAGATCTACTTGTACCATTTTCATATAAAACAGGCAATAAGTCTTAGAACAATATATATTAATTTTACACAGAAACCCTTGGCCCCACAGTGCTGCTAGAACAAATTGTTCAAGTTGCGTAGCTGAACACCCATTTATGGTTGGTTTTGCAAACTTAATTCTGCCCGGTGCGCTCAACCTGTGCACTGAATAAGATAGAGGCCCTGTGGGGGAAACGAGCATGTGCTCATGTAAGACTGTATGATAGGGAATGTACACTGCTGTTATAGCTTCTCAGAAAATAAATCACCAGGATCTTTTATACTGGGAAACATTAGGCAAAATAAACATAGTTGTTGCTACCAGCTTCTCCCAGAGCTGATTAAATTAGCGGTGGTCATCAGAATAGGGTTTATAATGAAAAACTAGCTTAAATGTTGACCACAGAGAGATGATAGTCTCTCCTTACCTATCTATCTGTAAATGTTACAGTTACATGCATTGAACTGTAATACGTACATAGGGGATAAAAAGAACCGCACACACACACCTATGCACTATGACTGGCAGGTGCAGCAGTCTGGTGGCATGCAAGAGGATGAAGCATCAAGAGTATTGTAGGTACTAGCAGATATATTGTGCAGTGGTGATTGGATATGGAAGAGGTTTAAACTTGATTGTATATCAGAGGTCTTAATACTGGGGACAGACGGGACAGCACCAAAATTTTGGTATATTCCCGTGAGGTTTTGTCTCAAAAATGGCAGAAGATATGTGAGACCAGCCACCCCAATGAATGGTATCATACTAAAGGGGTGACTGGCAAGATTTCCACCATCTTGAGCCAAAATCTAATGAGAATGGATCCTCAAAGGAGATTGTGCCGAGCTCTGAACCAGCACTGGAAAAAATAGGCCCCATATTTTTTTTTGCCCAATCTGAACCCATAAATGTAACAGCATTTGATCCGGGGGCTCCAATCCCTCACACCTCAAGATTAAAAGAGGTTCTGATTTCAGGCTGCAATACTGGCCCATCTCCAAAAACTGATCTGTGCAGAGGAAAAATAAAAAAGGACAGCTAAGGAAGCATATTACATTCAATCTGATCATTCTGAAGAAACCTGAACCTTTGAATGCAAAATTTTGTTTGACCAAATCCCATTCATTCATATTCATCTGATATTTCAAAAATTAATAGCACTAGCCCAAAGTGATCAAACTGAAGAGTGTGACATATGCATTTTTTTCTGTACAAAAGTTTTGTATATCTTATTTTGATCATTTTAATTAAAGGACTGAATTCATATGTGATTAAGTTGTGGCACTGTGGCAGATATGGCAATAAATGCTTCATGAGAGCAACTAGGTAGATAGACTAGTTAAAAGAAGGGTAATTTAGCGCTGAATATCAACAAACTTTTTCTTTCTTTCTTTCCAAAACTGCCATGTCAGTTTAGCATTCATATTTTGGGACAAAATTATAAATAAAATAGTAATAGTAGCAAATAGTAATGTAATAGTTACTCCTACAAGTCATTCTTATGTATCAAGATAGCAAACTTCTCTATCTGAGTCGAAAACCCCTTGAAACACAAGTTTATTAAAAGTAACATGCAACGTGATCCTTAACCATAGCAACACTAGCGGGTGCAACTGTAATATTAATGAGTCTTGGGAACTGATGATTTTACAATTCCTGACCTTTCAGCTTTGATCCATTAGTAGGTATGGATTCAGTGGTAGTTAGCACAATCGGGCAAAAGCTGCCTAAGTGGAAAATTGATCCTGGTAAGTGCTAGCACAGTTGCTTGACACATTAATGTTTCCCATTTTAGTGCTTTGAACTTTTGCTCTGTGATAACATGAGTTCAAGTCCCAGTTGGGAAGTTGAACTTTCAATGAGACTTCAAGTGAATATGTGGACATCTGTCATTTCTTAACATTTTAATTAAAAGGATAAGTTAAAACCAATGGCAAAAAAACATCATCAAATTACCATCATCATCATCTAGCTCTGGAGCCGGGAAATAGATCTTCTCTGTCATGTAGTCAAGAGAACTGTTCCATGGGGAGTTAAAGCAGGAATTGCCATGTACTGAAAGATGCTACTTCCACGGCTTGGTCTATTTAGTCTTTATGTCTAGGGAGCTAAATTGCAGCCCAGCCTATCAGAAGCAAAACAAAAAATAAAACAAAATGCCCCCCCAAATTGTGACTCTTGGCAGAGCTCACACCTCAAAAACTTTTCACTTAGTCACAATATTAATAGAATAAAATAACTGGGAAGTTTCAAAATTACAGGCTAATTAATTAATTAATTGTGATTCTCACCACACTCTTTGTATGTGGATAATTACATGTTTTTCTCAGTGGAGAAAATGGGGAACTGAGATAAAGGGATGAAGTAACCTGTTCAAGGGAACAGAGAGCCAGGTTGGTGTTAACTCTGAGAACTTCCTGATTTACAGGACTGTGCTTAGAACACTTGACTGTGACTGAAACAAAACATGAAACTGAATATTTCTAAACACTGGGCGATTGTCTAAGGAGCCTATTGGAATGATATTCAGTGGTAGCTGGGCACCTTGCTCCTTCAGGATCCTTTGTTAATCCCAGCTTCTCTCTCAACCACCAAAAGGGTCACTACAGATTTGGGTCTTGTCGCGTTTTGCGATACGAGTACACATTAGCTCAGCTGTTATTCCTCATACTTGCCATGAGCTTCCAAAGCTGGGGTGGGAGTTCACTCTGACTATGAAGCCCTCCTCCTGGAGAGCCGTCACATAATTTTTAGAACAGGTTTTGAAACAAACATTTGAAAGGTTTGACAATATTTGGTCAGTTCTATTTTAACTTTTGTTAAAATTGTCACTGGAAGCAGAAGAGCCAGAAATTCTCAAGCGAGAGATCGTCAATTCACTTTTGCATACTGATTAGGTTTGGACAAGCCTTTGAAAGCAAACTGATCCTGAACTCATTTTAAGGTTAACATCTGAGGCTTAACCATACCTATTAGTTATGCACATGTGTGTGAAGAGGATAAAAGGACCACTCACTTATTGTGTCCACTTGGCTATAGATAACTAGCCCCGTGTCCATAAAATGATGCTCAACTATTAACAACTCGCTAGCATTATTAGAAAAAACTGCCTCCAGAAAATTAAAACCATATGCAGTGATATTTATTACACTAGTGCTACTGATACAATACAACGGAATTTTTGCCAAGGACTTCAATGGGACATTTATGTTTAGGGTTAAGAATGGGCAAAGCATTTGAGCCTGTGCTTACCTTTAAGAAAATGAGCGACCCCATCCCAATTCAACAAAGTACTTAAGCACATGCTTAACTTCAAGCATGTGTTTAAGTCCTGTTGAGGTCAATGAGAAATGAACACATTATAAGTTGGGCACATGCTTCAGTGTTTTGCTGAACAGGGACGGAATTATTTGTGTGCTTAAAGGTAAGCACAGGGTTAAGAGCTTTGTTGAACTGGTGCCTAAGGCACTGGTTTTCAGAGGTGCTGTGTGCGCACACCTGCTGCTCTGACTGACTTCAGCTGGAGTACGTCTGAAAACCAGGTCCTAAACACACATGTAGGCACCCCCAATGGAAAACTGAGCCCGCAATGTTATTGGAAATAACCAGAAGCATCCTGCATGTCTACCTCCCTGCCCTCAGAACTGAACACAAAACTTTGCCATCGTCTGTCTATTTGAAATAAAGAAATTGATAAATAGAAAATAATCTAGTTGCTCTCTGTCCTCTGTTACCAATCAAACTTTGTTTGCATCAACTTACAAAAAGTCCAGATGCCCAGGGAATGATTCTCACCTTCTGACAGTCAGTGGAATTTATAGACACAAATTTGTTTAATTCTGATCTTTTAGTCATTTGCTAGTTCATTCCACACTGTTTCGCTCATTTCATGCGGCTCAGGGTTTTTCAATTATAGATTGAGGCAGCAGTGTATATTTGGGCATAGTTTCTGTCAGTTTGATTTGTTTTTACACCACTAATGAATTTGAAGCTCTCTGCTCAAACGTTATCCCATCTGATTTGGAGATGGTACTTTTGGGGGGTGGAGGGGAGGGAGGGAGGAAGGTGTTTTACAAATAACCTTTTAAATTGTGAAAGTCTTTTTATGACTAAATCAACCCTTTAAGAACTAAGAACTAACCCATGTAGGCTGAGCATATTATGCAATCCAGTCTCCTGCTCTTTTACACACTCCCTTCCTTTGTCTCCTTCTTCACTGTCACATTTATGAATCAGCCTTTGATCCTTGTTAATATGCTACTCTGACTACTGTATTTGCTGCTCATGGCATGTCTTGAAAAGAGAAAAAAACAATTATTTATAACAGTGATAAATTCTGTGTTTGGTTATTTCAGGTGCCACAAACGACCCTCTGAGCTCCCTCCATGGCAGAAAATGCATCTATGGGATACAGTGATACAAGCTATCTACAACCCCTCTGAAAAAGGGCCTCAAACAAGCTGGTACAACCCAGAAACTGAGCTGGATCAGCTGCAGAAAACGCAGGGTCAGACCAGCTGTGAGATCTGCTGATCACATATTCGCACCCGCTGAGCAGACTCCAATGCAGAGCCCTACAAGGGAGAGTAGGGGTATGGACAGTAGCCTTCCCCCCACCCAACAGTGCATCACCATATGGAGCACTGATGTCTGTATGGAACACTTCTCCTCCTATACCTGCAAGGGTGAATCAAGCCCTGTGCCTATATGTACAAGATTGGGTGGAACTCATCTCCCCCGACCCCTCAAAAAAAAATCAAGGGCCAATAATTGATTAGAGGTTCCCACACAATTATATATATCAGTGTACAAATCCACTTTGAATCCTATTCAAATTCTTCTTTGAACCATGTCAGAATATAGTCTCCCCCCAACAGTAAAGTTCTGTCCTGAGATTCATATGGAATTTAATTAGTGAGGCTTCTACCAGGAGAGAGTAGGAGGTAAGGAATACTAGAGAATATTCATATCAGTCTGAAAAATTAAATCCCACATGGCAAATAGCAATCTGACTGTGTCTTTGAGTTTCCTACAGCTGGCGAACAAGTACATGCTTTTCCTAGCTAGACCTGCTAAATTTATTGACAGTCTTAAGTAGCAGAAAACACACTGCTATTTTGAAAGCTGCAGCATTCCCAGGACAATCATCAGTAAATGGCTAGGAACTTCCATGGCAAGACAGGTTTGTAAGAAATCAGAGATCACAAACGTTCAATACTCACTGGCTGGAAAGTGGATAGCTAAGAGCTTTGAGAAATCAGGTAATTAACCTAAAATTCTCTCTTGTCAATAGGGAGTCCTTATGATGACAAGGTACTTTGCTACGTGCTGATGCTGTCACACTCTAAGTGTTGGTCAAAAATAAACAATTTCTTCCTGGCTGTGGTTTAGTAGCTAACCACAATCTATTTACAGTATAAACCTTATGTTTTAAAGACAATGTTTTGGCCATTCCCACCATAAGAAATACACCAGTATTTATATTATAGTAACATAAAAGTGGGAGATTCTGAATGATTATGTGTGGATGGATGCAATTTTCTGAAGGCTGGCAAGAATCAAAGGTTTTGCCTTATGTAACAGTGTGGGTGCTTTATCCAGGCTTTTTAATAAGGTCTCTGATTTCAACTGTGGACTTGATATCATAATTAGGTCATTCTTAACACAACCCTGGTAACAGAGTGTGCTGGACTGAGCAGTCCTGCTGATGCCTTGGTCCAAGCCCAAAGCATTCTGGATCCTATTCTTCAGAGGGAGCATGGGAACTGGTAGGCTAAGAGCAAGGTCTGCTGGAAACTAAGAGGAGCAGGCTACAAGAGGCCCCTCCCAGGTATGGGGAGAGACCTGAAGAACAGCGGCAGTGTTGTCATCTCTCCTGGTGAGAGGACTGAGCAGAAGCTAAGAAGAAGAGCAGCCTGTAAAAGGGCCAGAGGATTAAGTCTAAGAGGGAGTCAAATAGACAAATGTAGAAAGTAGCCCTGAGTGGGGGAAATTAAATGTGAGCATCTGAGTTCAGAACAGATAGTTCCAAGAGCTGGAACACCTGGCAGAGGAAGGGCATGGGCACCCATAGGGCAATGATGTGCCTCCTAGAGAAGGTGTACTTATAACCCTGCATCAGCAGGGAAACGCTCCTGATAGAAGGGTAGAAGGTTTGCACAGATTGTGGAGAGAGGGCTGTAGTCTGGAGAGCAGGGAACTGGAAGGATGTCTACTTGTGAGCCCCTGCACCAAAAAGGTGAATGTCTGAACAGATCCAGGCCCAAAGAGGGAGGAGCGGGGTGTGAGACTGTTTCACCAGAGTTTCATTTGATTTTGAGCTTTTCATTTGCCCTGAAAGGGAGTGAGGGGTGAGTTTTTAATTTGGCTAGAGGGGGAGTCGGACAATTAGTGGGAAAATTAAGGTACAGATGCATGCTGGGAGCAAGAGATTAGTGGCAGTACCCACTAGTGTCAAGGTCACTTGTCATTAATAAACCCACTGTCTTCCTTGTGTATAATGCAATTGCATTTGTTATTGTAGAGAGCCATGTAACACACTACATGAAAATACAGGTACAATATGTGGATACTGTCATTGAGGCAGCATCTGAAAAAGTGGTAGGGCAGACCTGAAGTGGGAATGTACAGTGACTAAGCTTTCAAGAGAATGAGGTAATTGGGAGGCTCAAGAAGTAGGATTTGATTATTTTACCAGTGTAGATTTAGAGTCAGAGGTCAAAGAGGATAGAAAGGATAGAAATGGACTTTGGAAAAAAATCAAGGAGTCATTTAGGTGCAGAGATGCAGGAAATCTGGAGGAATGTAGGGAACAGGGTAAAAAATGTGCGTGGGGGGGAGAAATGAAACAGGGGTATCTGAGATGGGAAGAGACCGTTGCAAGAACTGGAAGTGTAGGGCACAGGGTAAACTAATATAAAGTTAGTTCACATGGTAACAGAGACATGTCCATGAAAGACTGAATCACAAAGGGAGATGTTTCTACTGGGTTCTGAAATAAACAGGATTTCCTCTCCCTGTATTAGGAGCACTTAGTTATGGTTTTTATATAGACTCAAGTTTGAAAAGTTAGAATTTAGGGAGACCACTGAAAAAGTAGTCAAGATGAATGGAGACCAAAGTCATGAATGAAAATGTCAGCAGGAGGGCAGTCAAGATAATGCCCAAGGTTGGTGATATTTGGAGGCGATAGCAGGCAGACAGAAGAGATGTGAGTGAAAGGAACATCTGCAATCAAGAGTGTTCAAAGAAAGAGGGCTGAAATTCAAGTTTGCTTCAACTGCAATCTGAAAAAGATAGTATTCCTTTCTGAACACTATCCTAGGCTGTTTAGATGAGAATCTGGGGTTGGATGAAGCATAGCGGGAAACTAGGGATAGAGCCAGGTGGCATGAAAGGAGGATGCAGAACCCCTTCATACAAGGATTGTTTTATTCTTACATGTTTGGGGTACTGTGATAATGCCACATATATACCTTGACAGATAAATTGTAATACAGAAGATGCATGTTTCCCTAGTGTGAAATCCCTCCCTTGCAGAAGTAAACCAAAATTTTAGCCAGAGCCAAACTATAAAATGTACAGTATCCAGTGCATCTTTTGTTAGCACTGAAGAGGTTGAAAAGTTCCTAAAAGTAAAAAGCAATTTGAACTTCCACAATTCAAATGTCTTCAACCTACATAATCAAGAAGATAGATGCTTTATTCTTAATTGGATAGTATGGATTCTTTTTTTCTTATCTCTATTACTGGAAAGTGCTATGAGTGGATTTTCCAGAATGGTGCTATAAAAATAAAGATTGATTGATTAATTCTATACCTACAGCTAGGAAATGTCTTCCAGGAATGTTTAGAGGAAATGAAAGTGCTCTACAAAGAAAGCCAGTTCGACATATGCATATTTAGGAAGAAACTTGACAGATAGCTGGTACTTTCAGTGGTATAATTCATGTTTTCCTTACTAATTTCTTCCCATGATCCTGAACTGGGAGATGATGATCATATTAGCATTGCAAGATGTCTTAGCAAGACTGCTTACATACCCTGCTAATGCTCTGCATTTGCTATTGCAGAAGAAGTTAGATATATGGGATACACACACGTGTGAATGAATCAAAAATAAGACTGTGGAAAAATATCTAAGTAGGCACATTATGCATCACAACTGTAACCAATCAGGCTGCTCATAGGGAGTTCAGCTGAAAAAGCTGTTAAAAAATAGGTCAGTGTAAATTATTCCCTGCCTGACGTGGCAAGTTGCTTTTGTCACTAATATTGCATCTGTGTATTTTAACCCGTTCATTGATCTATGTTACTATATTTCGTTATATCAAATGAGAAATTTACTGGTTATATTTACAAGAACAAGAAGTAATTTGACTAACTTATTTCACAGTTGCAGTTCAGTCATAAATAATCATTCTAGAGAATTGCAAACTAATCTTCACACAAAGAGATTTTCAAGATGCCCTCTCTCTTGTCCTTATAAGGCTTTGCCACCAGTTTAGTTATCTAGATTCAGTCCTGCTTGTGTACTATAATGCATATAATTATTCTAAATATTTGCTATGGATGAAGGAATATTCATTGGAATTTACATTGAACACCGAAAAAAACCTCACTCCCATGTGCTTGCCATATAAGCAACATAATTTTCATTAAATCCAACTCGTGGAGAAAGAATCAAAGTAACATACTGATCTGTTGTTTCTTCAGTGTATTTCTCTCTGTAGAGTAAAACACTTTCGTTGTTCTGTTTATTGATACAGGGAATAAAAGTATAAGAACCAAGATTCACTTTTGCTATGACATTATTTCATGGTTAGTTAATGTGATGGGCACGGAAAAAGCAGCCTAACAAACAGCAACCTACAAAAAAAAATCAATGTAATCAATCTTCGGCTTTGCATAATACAGTTCTCTCCCCCATCTTCATAAAATGATAATTTTCTTTTTCGTGCCATTGTTTGTTTGTTTTTCCTGGTAGCTCTGCAGATGGATGAATGCAAAATGCACTGTAGTCAAGGTTTTTTATTTCCCCTTATATGATGAAATTTGAGAACTTTAAATTGAGGCCTGTCAGTATGGGCAAAAAGAAATCAGCAATCACTATCCCTGGTATTATTGTTTGCAATTCTTTCTGTTATTTTGGACCTCCAAGACAACATACCTTAATGCAATTATTGAAAACTATTTTACCGATTAGGCAAGCAGGCACAGGTGACCATAGGTGCTGGATCTAGGAGTGCTGCAACACCCCCTGGAAACCCATTATATACAGGGTTTACACTTTGATTTAATGGCTCTCAGCACCCCCTCCATACAAATTGTTCCAGAACCCCTGCAGGTGACATGAATGGAAAGATTTACTCTCTGACATCATCAGACCTGTAGATACTTCTGACAACTTAGAGGTGGACACTGTTGTATGACACCAAACTCAGTTTAAAGTATATTTCACATTGTTTGTAAGGAGCAGTAGACTAATTATATCGAAGTATTGCACCGTGAAGGCATTGCAAACATGTCTTAAGGTGCTCCAGTGAGAACAGCTGTAGAAGAAATATAAAATTAGGGTTTAAAAATTATTTAAAGAAAACATGCTAAGGGTTTGTTGTAACAATGTAGATAATGGTGTGGGGGAGAACACTCCCCACTATGCCGATCAGCTCCCTATCTGTATCCATCTGTTGTCTCTAGTCTCATTTTTAGATAGTAAGCTCTTTGGGGCAGGAATTTTCCTTTTGTTGTGTGTTTGTTCAGTGCCTAGCACAATGGGGTCTTGGTCCACAAGTGGGGCTACAGTAACATTACTCATAGTAAACATTTATACTAGACATCACTTGTGGGAGCATGTAGGGTATGTGTAGCAACACACCACCGTGTAAAGCAGGCGGCGTCTACCTTGCAGTGTGTAGCGACACATGTCAATGAAAGTCTCTGGCAATGGAGCAGGCAGCAGGGACTGCCCCCACGGACATAGCCTTTCCCTGCTTCCCCCGCCCCGCCGCAGACATTTCCTGTGGTGATGAAAGGCTTGGGTAAGGGGAGGCAGCAGGAAAAGGCTGTCCTAGCGATGGCTGCCCACCCCTGCCAGAGCTTTTGCCAGCTGCTAGAATCTTTTCCTGTGAAGGGGAAAGGCTTCAGCAGCCAGAAGGCAGCAGAGGACTACACAGCTAAAAACAGCAGTGTATAGGGGAGGCACAACTTGGGCAAGTGGACAGCATGTAGGGTATGTACTCACATATAGACCCACACCCTACAGGCATGTCTTATTCCCAGGGCTGGTATTTTGGCACCCTTTCTTTGAGTCTGGGTGCCCTGGGGTTGGGTGGATGTGTGTATGTGTGTGTGTGTGTCATAGCTCCTTGTACAGTGATGCTTCCCCACATGGCAATGGGGGCAGGGAGTGGGGGGAGGGATGTGTGGAGCTTCCAGCAGCTGGGCTGGTTCCTAGAGGTGGGTCTGACCCAGCCCCAGGAGCAGCCCACGCCGGGGAAGAGGAAGTCCCATCCCTGCCAAGCCCAGATGGGACTAGCTGCTGGAACTGGACACTCGTGTTTGGGGGTTGAAGGGGCTTGGGCTGGCTGTGTGCGAGGGGTGAGTTGACCATGGTGCCTCCCTGACGACAGTGCCCTGGGCAGTCGCTCACCTGTCAGGCCAGCCCTGCTTATTCCACTTGCCTAAATTGTGTCACATGAATCCCATATATTTTCACTGGTTGCACTGCATGTCTTCTTCTGACATGTGTTACAGAAATAGTGTAAGGCAATGGCTCCCAAGCTTTTTACTAAGGCAACCCACCAACTGCATTTTGTCTTTTTTTGTGACCCACCATTACAAACCTTCGCCCTCCTCCTCAGCACCACAACCCTAATCCCGGCTCAGTGTGGAGGGGTGGTCCTGACTGTGTGTGGGTGGGTGCAGGGAGGATGTCAGAGAGCAAGCCCACACCATACTCACCCTGCCCGGTGGCTCCTATCCTGTGGGGCTGTGCCCAGTTTCTGCTCCAGGCATTGCTATGTGACGGACGGGGTTGCATTGCCACTCAGGTTTGGCCTAAGCATTCCTCCATCATGACAGCGGAGTCATTGGGCCAAACCTGAGTGGCGCTGCAACTGTGTACCAGGTCCTACCACCAGGGGGAGGGATAGCTCAGTGGTTTGAGCATTGGCCTGCTAAACCCAGGGTTTAATCCTTGAGGGGGGCCATTGGGGATTGGTCCAGCTTTGAGCAGGGGGTTGGACTAGATGACCTTCTGAGGTCCCTTCCAACCCTGATATTCTACGATTCTATGAGGGGTGGGGAGCCAGGCCCAGCCCTGAATGTCAGGAGCTGACACGGCAGATTGAATGCAGGACAGGCTTGCTGTCCAATCCCCTCTCTCTCCAACCCATGCTCCGCCCTGGAGCCACCCCTCTGCCCTGAGTCGGGAGATGTGTACATTTGCCTAGTCCAGGGTCCAGAGATGGGTTAATCTGGTGGCCCTGGGTGTGGTGATTTATCTGGAACCTTCCCACAACCCACTGGTGGGCTGGGATCTACCATTTGGGAAACACTGGTCTAAGGCCAACATTGCATGATTTCAAGCACTTGAGCCCATTATCAAACAGAAGTTGTATTCGTCTCTGTCTCACAAATACCTTTGGAAGCAGCAAGGCCTTCTGAAATCCTCATTTGTCAAACTGAAGTCACAGATACTCTTCATGGTCACACAACTATTTTAAAGCCTAAAGAAATCCAGAAATCAAAAGAGCTTAGAAGAAGCAGCCCTTTGAAGAGAGGGAAAAGCAGACCTATAAGCCATTACTGTCTAACAAACTATATTTATGAACAGCATTGTAACTAATGTCTCCTGTTAACTGCAGCCATCACCTTCGACTGTCACATCACAGAGACACAAGAAAACAAATAGGCCTTAAAACCCAATTTTCTATCAGACAGTAATAGCATTAGCCACCTTTAAGCATTCTCCCTTCCACGGTATATGACTCAGTGCATACTTTTAACTTGTATTAAAACAAAATTTCTTCAATTTGTGTTTCCCCTGTCCCAGGAGAGGTATGGACTGAAATTTTTCAAACTGTAATAGGCTTTGATACTGCTAGAATTTAGAACTACACCAAGGTCCCATACTCCTGTGGTTAGGATCATGTCAAGCCTGACCTTAAAAACTTCAAAGGAAGGAGACTCCACCAACTCCCTAGGTAACACATTCCAGTGCTTCATCACCCTCCTAGTGAAAAAGTTTTTCCTAATATCCAACCTAAACCTCCCCCACTGCAACTTGAGACCATTACTTCTCGTTCTGTCTTCTGCTACCACTGAGAACAGTCTAGATCCATCCCCTTTGGAACCCCCTTTCAGGTAGTTGAAACCAGCTATCAAATCCCCCCTCATTCTTCTCTTCCGCAGACTAAATAATCCCAGTTCCCTCAGCCTCTCCTCATAGGTTATGTGTTCCAGTCACGAGATATGCAAGCACTAAAACAAGCTGACCATGTATTGTGACGGGGCAAGGCCAGATGGCTATAGAAAAGTAGTGGGAGATGGATATATTAGCTCCAGGCTAAACCAATCCCTGGTACCAGGATAAGTGAAATGGCAACTGCTCCAGGTCAATTAAGACACCTGGGGCCAATTAAGAACTTTCCAGAAGGCAGGGAGAATGCTAGGTTGATTGGGACACCTAAGCCAATCAGGGGCTGGCTGAAACTGGTTAAAAGCCTCCCAGTCAGTCAGGCGGGTGTGCATATCAGGAGCTGTGGGAGGAAGTTGCGCTGTAGGAGAGACTGAGTAGTACACACCATATCAGGCACAAGGAAGGAGGCCCTGAGGTAAGGGTGAAGTGGAGCTTGAGAAAGTGAGGGCTGCTGTGGGGGAAGTAGCCCAGGGAATTGTACATGTCATGTTTCTAAAAGGTCAGCTACCATAGCTGATACTATTAAGGTCCCTGGGCTGGAGCCTGGAGTAGAGGGTGGGCCCAGGCTCCCCCCCTCCCCCTTTACCCCCTGATTAATCACTGAGACTGGGAGATAACAGAGACTGTGCAAGGAAGGATAACTTCTCCTCACCTCCCTTGCTGGCTTATGATGAAAATGGCTCAGTAGACTGTGACCCTTGTCTCTAGAGAGAGAAGGGTTATGTGGAGGGTCACAGTGAGCCTCTGAGGCTAGCGAAATCTGCCAGGAAACATGGGACCCACAGAGGCGAGGACAGAGCTTTGTCACAGTATCCATACTTCAGACTCTGTCCCAGAATGAACCCATGACACCTACAGACTCGAGGGGAACCAGAAGTTTAGCACAAAAAGTGTACTTCAACTGGTTCTCTCTTTTATTCCATTGCATATAATTTAGTCCCAGATATTTACTCGACTATTTCATCCTCCATATTTATTAGAGATTGGAAAACTATGACTATGAAGAGATCATCAAAATTAAGGATTAAGAGATGAAACCACAGCAAAAGTTTGTCAGAAGTACAGTAAAAAGGCTCTTTTGAACGACAGATATAAAGGTGAAATGAATAAGAATAAAGCACATCTGTGTACAGATTTTTTTTTTTTTACACTGACATGTTCATTTAAAATCTAAGAATATTGGCAGCATTTTACCAAAAACAAAGAAACAAACAAAAACCCATTACAGTGACTTGGTATAATATTAGGAGGGTTGCATATATTTGGAGTACCAAATACCAATTAATATAATGGAGAAAAATAATTTCCTTCTAAATATGGTGCAACTATAATACAAAGAAATAATAATAATGACAATGGTAGAAATTATATTTGTGCCTGAACACTACAAATTCATCAACTAGCCAGACTTGTGGTCCTCAAATGCATTCTGATTCTGTCACACTCACCATATATAAGCAGTGTGTGTGTGTTAACAGTCCTACAGCAAAGTAATTTCCTTTCCATAACTAAAGTCATGATTTCTGACAGAAGCCCTGAAATTTCACAAAGATTTACTTTTCCCATTGACTACAAAGAGACTTGAGGACATGCATAAAGTTTGTTAAGCACATGCTTAAGTGCTTCGCTGAACAGAGGTGAACTGAAACATGCACTTAAATGCTTCGCTCAACAGGGACCTTTCCTAAAACAAGACACTCCCCCCCCCCCAAAAGTGAGCATCACCAGCTACAAAAACACCTTCTAGGATATCCCAATTCCTCTTTAGAGCACCTGCTGGGGTAAACCAGGTGAAATTTAAAGACCCCTGTGTTATACAGGAGGTCAGACCATATGATCTAATGGCACTAAACTCTATGAATCTACAGAGGTGGGAGGGAAATCAAAACCCTGCCTCTGCCAAGGTTTTATTCCAGTTCTCTGTATATGGCTACATCAGTCCACCCAGGAGAACTAATAAAGATACTTCTGAAGCACAAAATTATTGTTTTTTAAATGGACCAGATTGCACCAAATGGCAGATGTTTTCATAAAACAAATTCCTGGGAGAGGACACCTCTGTCTCTCTTACAAGGCCTTGCTTCCCAAGCTCTTACTCAGATCACACTAGCTGAAGACGGTGCTCTGCTACCCAGTAGATTTGGTATAATTTTCACGAACACACAGTATCAACATTTCTGTATAAGCTTGTCTCCCGCTGCCTTGGTTAGGAAAAAACATTTTCTTTGGTTTAAGTGGAAAACCAATTAATAGATTTTCCACTCTCTCACCTTTCACCCCTCTGAGGTCAAAACATCCACTTGTGCCTTTTAGCAAATGTTCTCCAATAAAGACAGGTTTATTTCATTATGCAGAAGATGCAATAGGATTGATTCTACTTTTATTTATATCTTGTATACATACCTTGCACACATGCACACAACACCCACTGAAATCAATGGGAGTTGTGAGAGACCCATATTGTTAATGCTGGTTTATCTCACCTTGCAATTATTTGGAGTACAATGATTTTCCCTCCCCCTTCCACTCTTTGAGCTTTAATGGAGAGAAAAAGCAGGGCATCATAAACCACATTAGCTACCAGGTCTCAGAGTCACTAGAAGCCTGGAATGAATATACTGACTCAATAAATCATGAATACCTTCATTCATATGTGGCTGGATGTCTTCTGATAACTAAACAATACCCAAATACCCCGTATCAAATAGGCACAGAGTGTTGTGTAAATCTGCTATTGTGGACATTCAAAGATTCTAGAACCAAACTAAAAACATCTGTATGAGGACATTATACTGCTATCCGAGCAATATGCTGTCATTCTTTAAAACCAGTGGGGCTCATACTGCACTTGATTGTAATGGTATAAATCCATTGAATCAATGGTACATTGCTGTAAAATTCACCAAATCAGGCCCAACAACTTCTGAAAACCACCTAAGTGGAATCAGCCTTTCAGTTTTATGAATTCTCCCTCACTCCAATACTACCTAACCTGCTCACTAACATGTGGACATGGGAACATCATTTGAAATTTTAGGAGTGTAGTTTTATTGAAAGAAAGAGACTTTGTGTGTGTGTGTGTTTTGGGCTTCTGTGTTGCATCTTTGATACAATCTGTCAAGTTGCATCAAATCAACTCAAGTTATATGTTAAGATGTAATAAAATGTGACCAATGCAATCAAGTGCAATAACATAACACGTTAGCAGAAGAACATTCCTGACAATTGTGAGTAAGGAAACTGCAAGTTAGGCATCCCAAAACATTAAAGAAATTACTTTCTTTGTTCTGTATGTACTTTCAGAAGAGAGCTCACACCATGACAAATTTTTTTTGACTGTACTAGGTAAAACATTGAAGGTCACATGCAGGACAGCAACCCTGAGTAGGGTGAAGGAGATAAAAGATTCTGTGACATGGAAGGTCACCACTGCTTTGTCCCAACCTCAGAGCTGGGAAGGCTAACTTGTGAATGCTGAACTAGGTAGCCCTAACCTGAACATCAGGAAATCTAGTCAAGCATTTGGGTTTCCTGGCAATAGGGTCTGACAGATTGAATAGAATATTCCATGAAAGAATACCTTAACTGAGGCAAGAATAAAACCAACATAAAATATCAGGGTTGGAAGGTACCTCAGGAGATCATCTAGTCCAACCCCCTGCTCAAAGCAGAACCAATCCCCAATTTTTGCCCCACATCCCTAAATGGCCCCCTCAAGGATTGAACTCACAACCCTGGGTTTAGCAGGCCAATGCTCAAACCACCGAGCTATCCCTCCCGTAAAAGCACAGTGCATGATGTACTATTGCCCATTCACTAGCTGAGGACCACCGTGTCAGATTCCCAGGGTCCCCTGCTGATGGGAATTCCAATGGAATGCCATATATAGCAGCACACCTGTAACAAATCCACATGTTGCAGACAACTGACACAATTACTAAAAGAAGCATATAGACACAAACACCTGGGAAACCTGGGTTAGAACTTTTACCCAATCAGCTACAACAATGCAGGCCTCCAAGAATAGAGATATAGGAGAGCTCTTGCAGCACTCAATAGCCATATGTCTCATTTTCTCTGTGGGCCAACACTTAAAACCAATATTTTACACTGACTGTCCCTTAATATCCATGACTATGTAAAAAAACAGAATCACTAGTTTAATCACAAACCATACATAGCACTAGAAGCTAGTGGCACCTGGTTGGATGCTGAACTCCAATCCTATTGCACATCTCATGAGGACAGTGCTTGAATGATTTACCAAGGAAGAGCAAAGCAAAAAGCTAATCACTGGAAGATCTCTATGGACAATCTGTCCAAGCCTCTTACTCTGTTATTATATTACTCAAGTGTAGCAGTGCACTGTGATTTCTTCAGCACAAGCTGCCACAGGCTGGTTATGTTTTTAGGGTAAAGTAGCCCCATGCAGTACATACTGGTGGCAAACTCAATATATACTGCAGAACAGCTTGTTTAGTTCTAGGAACTGGACCTGAATCTGTGTTTAACTTAAATTTAAGCACCCTGCTTTATTCAGTGTGGCTTATGGCTGGGATTTTCAAAACAGCTTAAGGGAGTTAGACACTCAACTCCCATTGAGTTTCACTCGTATTTGGGCACTTAACTCCTGATAGTTAAGAGCCTTTGAAAACCCCAGCCTGTATCTTTACACTTACGACCCTCTGACTGCTGAATCAAGTGTTTATTTTCACTTTGAACTACAGGCCTTACCTATGCAACTCCAATACATTTCAGAAAATGCACCTTGGTTAAGAAATATATTAATCCCAAAACCAGTCCTAAAATTACTCTTATGGGTAAAATTTTCAAAAGCTCCAAAGTCACTTAGGATCTTAAGTCCCACTGAAAAAGCAATGGGATTTTGGCTCCCAAGTCACCTAAATCCCAATGACTTTTAATGGGACTTAGCGTACCATGTCATGTAGGTGCTTTTCAAATTTTTACCTAAAATTGTGCAGTGTTCAAAATCTCAATCTGGATCCTGGGGCCTTAAAATTCCTTCAGGATGAATTCCATTGAAATAACACACATCTGCTGCACAAAAAACAATCCCTTCCTACAGGGCTAGTAGAATTCGTCTAGGCTTCCACTTCTCAACCAAAGCCAAGACAGGCCACAAGGGCTATTATGTCAAAATAACATGCTGTAACAGTCTTTATGGCATTCAGAATTCAAGCAATTGCCTCCAGTTTCTAAATGAAGCATGACATAGCCGAAGAAAATGAGCACAAAGAGGTAACCGCAAGCATCATATCTTCCATCACAAAAAGCTATAGACCCCAAACTTATACAAAAATTACAATCAGTCATTTCTTTACCTTAATTACAGGTTTTCTTCAGTGTCCAAGAAGCATAGAGCAAACCATATGTCAGTGAGGCGAAATGTATCCATCCTAGGAAGGAAAAAACATAAAAATTATTGAAATTTTAAAGATACAGTTCATTTTGTACCATATTAAAATTAAAATCCATGACAAATGTCCACATCTAATTCAGAAAAAACAAAAACAATGCACATCATTATAGGAACGTTTTAAGATCGTATTACTTATGCACAGACCACAATCACATGAGCCATGGAGTTATTTTGTCAAAACTGTTTTAAGAGGACATCAGAAATGTAATTGCTTTCTATTTTAGTCTGTATAATTTTTCTTTATTTGATTTATATAGAAGGATTTCTTCCCCCCTTTAATAAACTTTTATATGTGCATACCCACACACACCAAATTATTATTATTACAAATAATAATAATTAAAATGACTGTATTATCACAGTGTCTAGGAGCCCCAGTAGTGGACCAGGACCCCATTGTGTTAAACACTGAATAAACAGTCCCTATATCAGAGGCCTCTCAAGACAGTCTGCTCTAGGCAAAACTTCGCTGTGCCTCCCACCTCTTACAACAGTGGTTCTCAACCAGGGGTGTGGTGGGTGAGCCATACTTTCTGGAGAAGCATGGCAAGCCTTCTGATAGTTTGGTGGTAATGCTAGAAGTGGGGAGGGCCAAGCACCAGGCTGCAGCACCACTTGCTCAGCCTTGGCCTGGGTGCTAGTCTGTCATGAGGGGAGGATGGAGTGAGCAGCCAGGCCAAATTTGAGTAAGTGTTGCTGCGGCCTGGCACACAGGGTCACTGCCATAGGTGGTGGATGGCTAGAGCTGGAGGGGGCTAAGGCCCCCCCCCCCAAAATCTCAGCCAACCCACCACCTGCATGCACAGCCCAGCTTGGCAAGTGAAGCCCGCCTCCAGTGGCACCAGGACCAGCTCGGCACTGAGCCATGAGACTGCCAGGAGCAGGACGAGCAGGGAGAGGCCCTGGACCCTTATGAGGGTGGTGAGACAAGTTCACAGGATCTGGATATTGTGTTGCAGGCAGAATCCATGCCAGTACCAAGCAAGCAAACCCTATCCCCTGCGTGTGTGTGTGTGTGGCGGGGGAATTGAGTCCGTCCCTCTGAGGTGCCTATGAGTGGAGCTGGGGCTGGTGCCAGCTAGGGAAGAATGGAGGGGGCAAGTGAGACTGAGGGGAGGAGAGAAGAGGCGAGAAAAGGGAAAAGGCGCTGAGGATGAGGGAGCCAGACAGCCATAGCCAGCTGTATTAATGGCACTTCCACACAGCTCCCTGTGCTCCCAGCCCCCATCCCTCCCACCCATCCACTTCCCCTCAACCCCCCACCAGACACCTCCATATAACCCCCTCCCAGAGCCCTCACCAACCCCAATCCACCCCTCACAGCCCCCACCCAACCCCCTCCATAGACTAAATAACCCCATCATAGCCCCCAGCTGTCCCTCCCACACTTCCCCTCAACCTCCAACCAGTCTCCATTTAAACCCATCCACCCCCTGCTACCTCATCCCCAAACACACCCAACCCTCCAATCCCCCCAAATAAACCCAAACACCACAATGCCTCCTCCTGCCAGTGCCTCACACATCCCACTTCCCCACCAAACCAACCCCATCTCCCCAAATAAACACCCCTTAAACCATCATCCTGCCAAACCCACTCTCCACTTTCGAACCCCACCCCAATTCTCCTCCTGCCACTGCTCACCATCCCCCCAAGACCCATTCTCCAATAACTGCCATCTTAAAACCTCATCTATTCCACCCTCCCCCACCATCACCAAACCACTTTCCTCCTCCCAACCTCCCTCTTCACCCCAGCTGCTCCCTCCCTGCTTCTTACTCCTCCTAGGGCCCTTTTGCTGCCCCCAACACCCGAGTCCATCTACCCTAGAGATCAGCCCAAATGCCCAATTCCTGGCTGCACCAATGCCCCTCTTCCTTCTTTGATTGCTCCAGTTCTCTATGGCTCACCCAGGAACACCCCTCCCCACCTCAGCCCCCAACCCCTTTAGCCTTGGCATCAGCACCCAGCTTCACTTTGGAATGTTATGTGGGGTTGGTGACCTTTTCTCCCCCTGCCCCCTTCTTGTCTTCTTGGGGTGGTCAGGTGGCTAACTTGTCCCTCATTCAACAAACCTGTGAGTGCTGGGGCAGGGAGCTGGGCCCAGCCCTGTGGGGCAGGAGTTGTGGCTGCAGGGTGAACTCACTCTCCAACATCCCTTTCCACCACAAGCCTCTCCTCTATGCTGGATACAGACAGTGACCTTCCCCGCAACACACACATACCGAGATCAGGACCTGACAGCTTGACTCAGCCTTTATTTTCACCAACTGACTCTGGTCGCAGCTCCACTCAGGTTTGGGCCAGCCACCACTCGGTCATGACAGACGGGCGGCCAGGTCAAATCTGAGCGAGTGGTGTGACCTGGCACACAGGATCGCAGAACCATTCAAGTTTGACTTGGCCGCCCCTACTGCCCTAGGCAGAATCTGCACTTTGAGACAGCTGCCTAGTTTGCCTATAGCTAGATTGGCCCCAAACCCATGTACAACTTACAATGTAACAATTTAGACCAATCCAAAAATTCCACTCACTCAAGGGACTGAATCCACCTCCTCAGATAAATATTTAAAAGGGGAGGGGTGCATGTGGAGGGGAACTCTGAATCAAAGCTCTTTCAAGACTTAAGGTCTCCTAACGTCATCACAGTCCTCAGGGATGATTTAACTTTCAGTGGAGACAGTAGGTCTAGAGGGCACCTGACTTGGAGAGAGAGGGGCTGATTCTTCGTTGTCCTGCTCTTCGTCAGTCATTTATACCAGTACAGTGAATGTAAAATGCTATCACTCTGAGTGGATAGTGCTTCATACTCAAGTTGTACTAGCATAAATGATGGTAGGAAGATGAATACTCAGGCCCAGGGCAATTTGGGTGGCTAGTTTTACCTGTGAAACTCTTCCACAAGAGCAGAAGATAAGATCAAACTCATCTGTCTGCAAGACAACTTGCAAGCCCCACCTGCATTTGTAAAGCTTCCCCATAACCGTAAGAGTAATTTCATTTAAAACAAATAACCCATTACTCCACCTGTCCTTGGAATGAGGTAGTGAAGATTAATGACCCAAAAATAAAAATAAAATCAGAGTAGAAGAATAGAAAGGAGAGATGAAAAAATCTGACCTGGCTACAGACAAGTCAGGCACCATGGTGATTGTGAGAGACAGTCAGGCGGTGACAAGTGCGGTATAAATATTTAAATATGTGATAGGGCTCCTTGGAATTTTGGGAGCTTTTGCAGGACAGGAGAGGATCTGAAGTTCTCATTCAAGTTCTCAGAGATTAACTACTCCTTCAAGTCAGTGACCTGTCAGACCACAAACATGAAGGGGCCTAATTTTCCAGCTTCAGTTCCACAAATTGTGCAAGGTCAGCTAATCTCATTAGGCTGCTGCCATTCCAGGCAAAATCTCATGAGATCTTGGAGCCACTGAATATGAACCAAAACCAACCTTCGAATTCTAGTCTCAATCTTAATCTTGAACTAACCACTACGCATTCAGTCCATCACTATTTTAAAGGGAGTCACCACTATCTTGTAACAGTGCTGCGCACAGAGAACAAAATCATTAACACAGGAGACTTGTGAGAATAGGTGGATAGTACTTGCTCTGTCCCTGTTTTCCAACTCTTATGCATTATACAGTGAGCTATAGTAATCCAGATCTGACAATGAAAAAAATGACAAACTGCCTGAAAGAATCAGCAACTGCAATTTACAATGGCAATGTTTGTCACTGAAGTTTTGCAGTTTGTTCTTCACACTTAAGGGGACAGGCATACGTGCTGCTTCTGCCTTCCACTGGAGCTCAACGGAAGCTCACAAAATTATCAGGACAACAGGGAAGAGCAAAAGGGACTAGAATAAATGTTGTTTCCATCTACCAGAAAAACTAGAATTCTTTTTAATCCGTGTCTGTTTATTGCATTCAAAAATAGTTATATAATCAGGGGTTTAAAACAGAATTCTTGATATTTACATCTCATGCAAGAACCTTTGCCATGGTTAGTGATGGCATTTTCCCTCAAATTAACAGCATGAAAATTAGGTCTTGCTGAAGTGATTCAAAATAAAAGAGACATTCACACACCCTCCTTCTCTGGGTGAATTAAGTCCTTGAAGCACAGATGATCAGGAATTACTAATGTCACCCTGTGCAAACATGTTATAGAAGTGCTTCCTTCTACCCCCTCCTGTATGACTGCTGCCCCCTGTACTCTGTCCCTGGCTAGCCACTGCTGGTGGGAACATTCCTACCTCTTCGTGGCAAGGAGAGTGGAAGGCGGGTGAATACATGAGAAGAGTCTGAAAAGCTGGCATTGAAGAGCAGGAAAAATTGCCAAGGTAACATAATGTCTATTCTATATCAACTGAACTTTGGATAAGTCAAATCTTGTATAAAGGGGGTCAAATAAGGTGTTTAAGACAAGATTAAGGTTTGCTGGTTATGATTATGCTATCTGAAGGAGGAGGATAAGGAACTCTAAATAAGGAAAAGGGGGAAAATCACTATGCATTAGTTATAATGGTGCAGCATAACATACTATTAAAGTTGCATCGCAAACTCTGGGCAGTAGGAGAGAGAGATGCAGCCATTGGAAGGGGCCAGAATGATGGCCACTGGTGATGAAGAGGAAGGGAATAGTGATGAGGAAGATAATGGCTAACATTTCAAGTCATCCGGCAAGAGATGGTGTGAGTATATGGATGTGCAGATGTCCATTCTGTAGTCTCTATATACTTGACTGAGAGTGTTTGTGACTTTGCTAAATGTATTAATAAACTATTCGGAAATAGAGAAGAGTTCCGATAGTGTGAGCGTTGCAACCATGCACATCGGGGTTCCCAGCTATATAGTAATTTTAATACTGGGCCTGATCTTGGGGCAAGAACCTGCCAACCCTCCAAGTAATAACTGGAAATTCTTAGGTAATCAATATAATTAATACATAATCTAGAGATCAGGCTACACATGCACCCAGCTGGAATGGGAGCCTGGAAGGCACACAAAGGGAACTTGGCTGTGTATGTCTGAATCAGAATCTGTGCAGCTGAGCCCAGAGTTGCTCTTGCATCCTCATCCTACTTGGCCTACCTTCTGCCCCTTCACTGAGGCTGCAATCCTTGCCTTGCAGAGTGAAATATGTAGCATAACAGTAGTTCAGAAAAACCTTGCAGCTTGTAAGAAGTACGTTTCTGTGCTCTGCAACTTTCTCTGTGGAAAGGTATGATGTGCCCTTATGAATGGTGCTGGTGTCTCCCCACGGGAGCTTTCTCTTGGTATGTCAGATATTCAAGTGGGTGCTGTTTTCCCAGTCTGCTGATTTATAGGTTGTAAAAGTGACAGCAGCTTCCTATCTGATTGCGAATTACTCATTGTTCTAGCATATTTAAGACACTTTCCAAACCTTTTCCTTAGTGGTTTACTTCTCATTATAGTCAGATGCAGTGATTAAAATATCTTTGATATTGCATTGCAGTTCTCTTCTACATGTATCCATTTTAGTAACATTACCGGGTACACTCCCTCTATAGATGCTTTTGTAAACAATTCAATGGCGGAATTGAAAATCTAGGTCAATTTTTCAACCAAGAAGTGAATAAAATTGCTGTCTGTTGATGTTGGGGAGGACGGGGGAGGGAAAAAACACAATCCTTTCCATTGTCAGCTTCTTATATATACCTCAACCTCCATCAGTGTTAGTGACTGACAGTGTGAAATCTCGCTCTCCTATATGTCGTGGCCATTAATAAATGCTCAGCCAACTGATGCTTCATGACAGGTTGCTGCTTATACATTCTTGGAACCACATTCTGCCTTCAGTTACATCTCTGCACCCATGCAAGCGTGTGAGGGTGGAATGTGGCCCAGGGAATCTATGCCAAGAAAGAATTCTTAGAGTAGACAGACATCCCCTGAAAATGGGGAATAAATATATCCTGAATGAGGTGCAGTACATACCCTGCCTCCCTAGGCAGGCTCACCAGCCCTCATTCGCTCATATAATTAGTTCAACTAACCTGACAATAAAAGTTCCATGGAGCCACAGTGTTCTTGGAGAGGAAATGATTACCCACAGTGTGCTGGCTGCTGGTCTTCAGAATACATTTGGGATTTAAATAATTCCAGTTTTAATATGATTATCCAACATAACAGTTTGGCATCGGTTATTATGAGCCAGACTGTACCACCTTTACTCACACCGAACAGTGCTTTTAGTCCTCAGTTAGTCCCACTGAAATAAACAGATATACTTGAGGAACAAGTCGCTACTCAATGTGAGTGAGCATTTCACCATCTAGCCTATATGATCATGGAATCATCTGAACAAGGTAGGCAGTGTGGTCCAGTGGTTAGAGCACTTGACAGCAAGGGGGGGAGCCTGTGTCCTACTTCTCGCTCTGCCACAGACTCACTGTGCCTCAATTTCCTCATCTGCAAAATGGAATAAAACTACTTAACCTTTATGAAGAGTTTAGAGCTTTTGGATGCAAGCTGCTAATAATAAGTGCTATGTATTTATTCAGATATTATTTCTCTCTTGCAAATTGGTTTCATGAAGCTTTACTTCCATTCAAGGCACTGGGAAAAACCAGCATCAAAGAAATGCTGAAGTACAGAGAGTGCGTGCACTCAGAAGGGAAGCTGGCCAGACTTGACACAGTTCTGAAATGCAAACAAGAACTGAACATAACAAGCTCTGTAATCCCCTTATGGAAAAAAAAATCATAAATATAACATACTAACTTTCCTATAGTTTTTTTGGGGGTGAGGGGAGTGATGCTGTAGAATTGAAGAGAGAATTTTATCTCCATTATGGGATGTTATATGATCGAACAGCACCCCTATGGGAATAACTGACTAGAGAATGAGATCCTATTGGGCAAAAGTCACCAGCGATTGTGTGTGTCTGAGTTTCTTGATGCTCAGCTTGTGATACCTTACAGAGGCCTGATGTTAGAAAGTGCAAAGCTCAAAGTCACCCTTTAAGGCAATACCAAACTGCCGGGCATGCCCCCCTAGAAGGGCGCAGAGGAACATTCTGAGGGTGCACACCAGGGCCCAGGCAAGCCCCCACAAGAGGGGGGGAAGGAGTGCCACCCAGCCCCACTCTGCCCCTAGCTCCACCCTGGCCCCACAGCTTTGCGCCGCAACTCGCCCCCAGCCCAGCTATGCCCTCATTCCCTCTCCACCCCCAGGCCAGCTCCACCTCTAACCCTAGCTCCTCCCCCTTCCTCCGTTCAGTCCCCAGGTTCACCTTCAGCCCAAGCTCCTTTGACAAGCCAACTGTGCAGTACTGGAGGGGATGCGTGGACAGATTCCATTTCTGGTAAGGAGGAGGGCATGACAGGAAAAGTTTGGGCACCACTGCTTTAAGGTATCTTGAGTTGGGCACCCAAAAACTGAGGGATGCAAATTCACCTGTTACTTTTGAAATTCTTAGGCTAGAGATCTGTAGAGCAATTTCTACAGAGTTCTATGGGTTTCATCCCTATTGAATTCTACAGAATTTTTCCTTAAGAGATCCAGAATTTAATTAAGCAATTTCAAATCATGAAAAAACCCCTCTTGTTAAAATGTTGGTCAAGGGGAATAAGGAAGAACCATTTTGAAAGAGAGTTTTCACATATACATATGAAATAAAATGTACTGAGCCACTAAAAAGGATTACATTGACCCTTGTGGTCAAAGTGACATTTCAGCATGAAGCACCAAACTGCTTTTTAAAACTTGTGCCAGATTTACTTTAATAACGCCAGCATCTTAGACTTTGCATTCAGTAAACAAAGGCAGTATACGTGCACTGAGGGAAGACAGTTCACAGTAATTTTGTCAGCAAAATTGTTACAATAAAGGCCTAAACAACACTTCATCTACCTGTCACTTGTCTTGAAAGGGCAGATTACTTTTTCCTCAAACTTGGCACATCCAATTAAGGTAGACTTACAAGCCAGGCAGGTGTAAAGTGCAAGCCAGCACTTGTTCACATTAGCAATTATCAATGGAAAAATACATAAGTGTTGAGGCTTGGCACAACAGTTACCCTGGCAACCGTTAGCACTTGGAGTCTCAGCGGAGACTAACATGACAGTTTGACATCTTTTCCCATAAAAAGATGATTGCCTTCTCTCTCTTTCTTCCTCCCTGCCACCCGCCCCACAAAATGCTTTTTTGGGGGGCTTTTTTCCCAAAGCTCTCAGCAGTGACTCTGTCTTGTTTAATGTTAGTCTCTATCCTGCAAGCTTCCAGTGCACCAATTAGAACTCCATGTGTCTTATGGACCAGTAGTGTGTACTCTATGGCAACAAAGTGTGTTTACTGTTTATCTGGCTAAGGTCGTGTGGGAGGAGCGTGAGAGGGCAGGCTTTGTGTTAGTGGCATTGATCTGCAGCAACCAGAGACCTGTTGGGCAAAGCAATCTTGAGAAATGATAACATTTCTCATCCTGAAATTCTAGACTATCTAATAATTAATATAGTTTATCTGCAGCATCTTATCTCAATGAGATGCCTCTTCTTGGCTCTGCTTGGAGGCTAGTAATGCATTCTCTGTCATAACTGCCAACTTTTCAAGAAGGAAACGAGGCTGAACCGCAATCCAGGGTTACATCTCAGGAAGTGGGTATCACCCCTCTTTACCAAAGTTATGCGTATTTTCAGTTGATGCTGCCCAAAGCAGTTGAACCACCTGTTTTCACCACTGGCCCCAAATATCTCAGGACTATTGACCAACAGGTCACACCGCAAGGTGCACCCACTTACTCAGGCTGTGAGGACAGAGGAGCTTGAAAGGAACCAGAGTTTGTTATGGGGTGGGGATGGGCTTTAGCTTGCTGGAGTCCTGTTGTGGGTTGAGTTCTGCTGCAGGCTGCTGGTTGAGCTAGCTGCTAGTTTCAGCTGGTTTGGTAATTCATGCCAAAGAGACAGAGTACTATGAGGTGCCTTGTCTTTGTGTGCTCGTGCATATCAAAAGATAATAAATCAAAGATTCAAAACGTTGTATAAAATGAGGTTGCTATCTAAAACAGACAGTCCCCTCCCTTTGTTTCCCCCACTCATCTTTCCCTTTTTTCTTCCTGTTTTCCACTTTTCCTTCTACATCAATTATTCAGCATTCGGGGTTTTCCCTCAGTTCTGACCTTTTTGATTTTTCATCCTTTTCCTTTAATAAAAAACAAAAAAACAAAAATAAAAACCCATTGTTCCTGAAGATTTCTTCCTCCTCTGAATTTACTTTTCTTTTCCTCCCTCTTTCTCTGTTCATAGAATCATAGAAGATTAGGGTTGGAAGAGGTCTCAGGAGGTCATCTAGTCCAACCCCCTGCTCAAAGCAAGACCAACCCCAACTACATTATCACAGCCAGGGCTTTGTCTGGGATAATTGAGTTGGGGCTGGTCCTTCTTTGAGGAGGGGGTTGGACTAGATGACCTCCTGAGATCTCGTCCCTTAGTCCAGTTCCATCTTCCAAAATGTTTCTCTCTCATTTCCACTCCTCTGGCCACTTAGAATCTCTCCCTCCAAGTGCAGGTGAGGAAAGCGTTTTGGAAACTGTGTGTGTGACAGAGAGGATCAGAGGTTGTTATGCTCCCAAAGCAAGTGAGTGGTTACCCCATGCCAGAACATCTATTCTGAAGGCTGTGAAAAAAAAAAAAAGCATAGTAAATCAAACCCCAGTATTTAAGGGCAAACTCTGCTGACAGCTTTTACTATTATAGACTCTGTACTCTTTGCCTTCACAGGATTTTAAAGAGCAGAATTTGGCCCTAAAATAGAACTGAATTGTAAAGCCTGGATATTCATGTGAGCAGCCCTACGATGCCAAGTTCATTCCTGGAGTAGCTCCACTGGTGTTAGTGGGAGCAATAAATCAAAGCAGTACACACTTAGTAAGGTTTCAGAGTAGCAGCCGTGTTCGTCTGTATCCTCAAAAAGAATAGGAGGACTTGTGGCACCTTAGAGGCTAACAAATTTATTTGAGCATAAGCTGTCATGAGCTACAGCTCACTTCATCGGATGCATTCAGTGGAAAATACAGTGGGGAGATTTATATATATATATATATAGAGAGAGACCATGAAACAATGGGTGTTACCATACACACTGTAAGGAGAGTGATCAGTTAAGGTGAGCTATTACCAGCAGGAGAGCGGGGGGTGGGGGGAACCTTTTGTAGTGAGAATCAAGGTGGGCCATTTCCAGCAGTTGACAAGAACATGTGAGGAACAGTGTGGCGGTGGGTGGGGGGGAATAAAACATGAGGAAATAGTTTTACTTTGTGTAATGACCCATCCACTCCCAGTCTTTATTCAAGCCTAAGTTAAATTGTATCCAGTTTTCATATTAATTCCAATTCAGCAGTCTCTCCTTGGAGCCTGTTTTTGAAGTTTTTTGTTGAAGAATTGCCACTTTTAGGTCTGTAATCGAGGGACCAAAGAGATTGAAGTGTTCTCCAACTGGTTTTTGAATGTTATAATTCTTGACGTCTGATTTGTGTCCATTTATTCTTTTACGTAGAGACTGTCCAGTTTGACCAATGTACATGGCAGAAGGGCATTGCTGGCACATGATGGCATATATCACATTGGTAGATGTGCAGGTGAACAAGCCTCTGATGGTGTGGCTGATGTGATTAGGCCCTATGATGGTGTCCCCTGAATAGATATGTGAACACAGTTGGCAACAGGCTTTGTTGCAAGGATAGGTTCCTGGGTTAGTGGTTCTGTTGTGTGGTGGGCAATTGCTGGTGAGTATTTGTTTCAGGTTGGGGGGCTGTCTGTAAGCAAGGACTGGCCTGTCTCCCAAGATCTGTCGGAGTGATGGGTCATCCTTCAGGATAGGTTGTAGATCCTTGATGATGTGTTGGAGAGGTTTTAGTTGGGGGCTGAAGGTGACGGCTAGTGGCGTTCTGTTATTTTCTTTGTTGGGCCTGTCCTGTAGTAGGTAACTTCTGGGTACTCTTCTGGCTCTGTCAATCTGTTTCTTCAGTTTAGCAGGTGGGAACTGTAGTTGTAAGAATGCTTGATAGAGATCTTGTAGGTGTTTGTCCCTGTCTGAGGGGTTGGAGCAAATGCGGTTGTATCCTAGAGCTTGGCTGTAGACAATGGATCGTGTGGTGTGGTCTGGATGAAAGCTGGAGGCATGTAGGTAGGCATAGTGGTCAGTAGGTTTCCGGTATAGGGTGGTGTTTATGTGACCATCATTTATTAGCACCGTAGCGTCCAGGAAGTGGATCTAGACTCCAATGAGAGACTGCTGAATTGGAATTAATTTGCAAACCGGATACAATTAACTTAGGCTTGAATAAAGACTGGGAGTGGATGGGTCATTACACAAAGTAAAACTATTTCCCCATGTTTTATTCCCCCCCGGCCACACTGTTCCTTACATGTTTTTATCAACTGCTGGAAATGGCCCACCTTGATTATCACTACAAAAGGGTTTTTTCTCCCCCACTCTCCTGTTGGTAATAGCTCACCTTACCTGATCACTCTCATTATAGTATGTATGGTAACACCCATTGTTTCATGTTCTCTATGTATATAAATCTTCCCACTGTATTTTCCACTGAATGCATCTGATGAAGTGAGCTGTAGCTCATGAAAGCTTATGCTCAAATAAATTTGTTAGTCTCTAAGGTGCCACAAGTACTCCTTTACACTTAGTAAGGTTAAGCTTTCAGGGCTGGTGAATTTGGCAACTTTGACTAGACTTGAAATTCACTTTAAAATCTTTCTAACCAGGAACAGAAAACAAAAGTCATTGCTGTTATCTAACATGCATTCCATTTGATTGAAAGAGTTCACATCTCTGTAATACTGTCAGAATTGACACCTAACTCACATTGGCCGAGATACAGGCCTCCTTCCCTCCTCTTGCCTCTTTTTGGATGTCATTGCAATCCTTTCCACAACGACATAATTTAATTTTAAAATCATGATGCTGTAAGTACTTGAGAAGCATTTAAAGCCATTCAATCAGAGAAAGGTCACGTTAACATAAATATTGAAAAGAAGGATAATTAGGCAAGGAAAACAGCAAAAACACATTAAAGAGAAATGAGGCAATTTTAAAATGTTAACATCCTAATTCAGTAATGTTTACACGACATTTAATAGTTTAATTTTCAACAAGAGTTTCAGTGGAAAAAAAATAACTAAGGAATTTAGGAAAGAGCATTATGTGACAAAAAATGGCATTGTATAAGCTTTGCTATTTGGAGATAAAGCGAATTGTCTGAGCCTAGTTACATATAATTCTAACAGGCCAAATTGGAGTCCCTGCAGAATGGAGCAATACTCTTATTAATATGAACATATTTAGTTATTTAGTGATACTCAAACCTGTGACTTTCTGGATATTTGGCTAAGCCACCAGATATTCAGCTGTTTATCTGAATTATCAAAGCCACATAGGCCTGCGGAGACTGGCCAACGACTTTCCCAGGATTGCTAGTACTGTACATTGTAGAGATGGATTAGAAATACAGAGTGAATATATTCTCTCACAATATTCTGGGATGTCCACTTCTGGCCCCATCTGGGATCAGAAAGTGCATACTAAAGGAATCATAAAATATCAGGGTTGGAAGGGACCTCAGGAGGTCATCTAGTCCAACCCCCTGCTCAAAGGAGGACCAATCCCCAATTTTTTTTTTTTTGCCTTGGATCCCTAAATGGCCCTCTCAAAGATTGAACTCACAACCCTTGGTTTAGCAGGCCAGTGCTCAAACCACTGAGCTATCCCTTAGCTCTTTGCTGCTTTTAGGGTGAGTAATGCACTGGAAGATTTAAGCCTTCATTGGTATTACTACTATTTAAATGTAGGGCTGGTTGAAAATTTCCAGCAAAACTATTTTTCAACAGAAAATTGGGTTTTCAATGCATTGTCATGACCCACATGTCTTAAACCCAGGTCTGTAGGGGATCACTACACCATGCCACACTCCAACCCTCCATCACTTGGCTTACTGGCATCAGCTAGAACCAGGACTTTCTGAAGGTCTGTCAGACAATAGTCTTCACCCCAGGGCCCTGACTGATGGAACACTGGAGCTCCTGACTGGTCTGTTCCTCCTACTTAAACTGGAAGGCAGAACAGGAAGCTCTCCAACTGGGCTCCTTCCTGCTTTGGACTGCTCACCTGGTGCTACCTGCTCTTGTGTCCTGATCCCAATCTACTGGTTACCTGACCGATTTCTGGTATCTGAATCTTGGTTCCTAACCTCCTGTTTCTGAATCTTGGCTGACACGGTGACCTTGCCCTTGCCCTAGGCCAGCCACTAGGCATGGCTACCTGCATCCCAGCCCTGAGACTAAATGAAAATTTTCACACAAAGTGTCTGCTTCCCTCGAAAATTTCCAATTTCTTGTCCTAGAAAACAAAACAGTGAAAATGGTAATATGAAAACAGAATAGGGTTTTTTTTTGGTTTTCTGCAGTTTCCAGTCAAAAAAAATTCATTTTTGGGGTTTCCAGTTTTTCGAGGGAAAGTCAAATTTTTTCCAAATGAAAATAAAACACATTTTCTTCCAAATAAGTAAACCAGCTGGAGAACACTTCAATCTCTTTGGTCACTCGATTACAGACCTAAAAGTGCCAATTCTTCAACAAAAAAACTTCAAAACCAGACTCTAACGAGACTGCTGAATTGGAATTAATTTACAAACTGTATACTATTAACTTAGGCTTGAATAAAGACTGGGAGTGGATGTGTCATTACACAAAGTAAAACTATACCCCTCCCCCCCACTGTTCCTCAGACGTTCTTGTCAACTGCTGGAAATGGCCCACCTTGATTATCACTACAAAAGGTTCCCCCCACCCCCCGCTCTCCTGCTGGTAATAGCTCACCTTACCTGATCACTCTTGTTACAGTGTGTATGGTAACACCCATTGTTTCATGTTCTCTGTATATATATATATATATATATATATCTATCTTCCTACTGTATCTTCCACTGAATGCATCCGATGAAGTGAGCTGTAGCTCACGGAAGCTTATGCTCAAATAAATTTGTTAGTCTCTAAGGTGCCACAAGTACTCCTTTTCTTTTTGTATTTAATTTGTATTCCAGTAATGCCTAGAGACTATAATTGAGAGCAAGGCCGCATTGTCCTATGTTCTGTACATACAAACAGTGAGATACAGTCCCTGCCCCAAAGATACTGTAATTCAAATAGACAAGACAAAGAGTGAGGGGGAAACAGAGGCAGAGACAGATGAAGTGACTTGCCATGGTCACACATCAGATCAGTGACAGAGCCAAGAATAGACCCCAGGTCTCCTGAGTAGCCTATCCCACAGACCACTTGCCTCCTTGAGGTTATTGAAGAGTGCTTGGCATTCTTTGCAAGCATTGGGAGGCTGACCCTGCTATTCAGCCCATATTCCAGTTCAAGAAATTACATTCTGCTTATCTAAATTATGTTATTATACCTAGGGAGTTCCTGCTCCAAGCCCTCCTATTTGGAATGTTGCCTTTCTCCTCATTTCACCCTGGGTCCATAACTTTTCTTTTTGTTTTTTGGACTCCTGAAGTATTTGCCATGCTATATATCTGGAGCCCTACCAAATTCATGGTCCATTTTGGTCAATTTCACAGTCAGAGGATTTTTAAAATAATAAATTTCATTATTTCAGCCATTTAAATCTGAAATTTCATGGTATTGTAATTGTAGGGGTCCTGACCCAAAAAGGAGTTGTGGGGGGAGTGTCGAGTATTGCAAGATTATTATAAGGGGGGCTCGCAGTACTGCTACCCTTACATTTGAGTTGCTGCTGACTTCAGAGCTGGGCAGCTGGAGAGCGGCGGCTGCTGGCCGGGAGCCCAGCTCTGAAGGCAGAAGCTGCCACCAACAGCAGCGCAGAAGTAAGGGTGTCATGGTATGGTATTGCCACCCTTACTTCTGTGCTGCTGCCTGAAGAGTTGGGCCCTCAGTCAGCAGCCGCCACTCTCCAACCACCCAGCTCTGAAGGCAGCTGTGCAAAAGTAAGGGTGTCATGATGTGGTATTGCCATGCTTACTTCTGTGCTGCTGTTAGCGGGATGCTGGCTTCAGAGATGGGCATCTGGCCAACAGTTCTGAAGACAGCACAGAAGTGAGGGTGGCAATACTGCAACCCCCTTAAAATAACCTTGTGACCCCCCCTACAACTCCCTTTTGGGTCAGGACCCCCAGTTTGAGAAACACTGGTCTCCGCCCGTGAAATCTGGTCTTTTGTGTGCTTTTACCCTATACCATACAGATTTCACGGGGGAAGACCAGATTTCACGGTCCATGACACGTTTTTAATGGCCACGAATTTACTAGGGTCCTATATATCTCTCCACTATTTAACCTACAAATTTACCAGATCAAAGAGATGTTGCTGACTATGTTCATTTTCTCAAGAGAGGTCCAAGAGAAAGGTGAATCTATAGCACAGTATGTGGCTAGGGTTGCCAATTTTGGCTGGGCATATTCCTGGAGGTTTCATCGCATGACCATCTAATTAAAGATTAATCTCTGATTCCTGGAGAGTCCAGGACAATTCTAGAGTATTGGCAGCCCTAAATATGGCTGTTCAGAAGAAGTGATCAGAACAATCTGAGCTTGGGGCAATCCTAAAAGAAGATTTCCTTTCTTGAGTCCTACCCTCTTGCTTCTCCTTTAAATGCAAATGATGTGGTGAGTCTATCTGAAAAGGAAAAGGCTGCCAGAGGACACCCCATCCTTAATTTTCAGAGAACAGCGAAATCAGAACTTCAATAAGAACAGCAGCTGGGGACTTGAGAGCTTAGAGCTTTAAGGATGTATAAAATATCTCAAGTGCAAGTGTGTGTTTCATCATTGTGGTTCACATTTCCAGGGGGTAAAGGGTTTGGATTTTGCTGGCTCTGTAGCCTCAAGCAGTGCATCTGCCAAGAGGATAATGCCAGCAGGGATAAGAGTGAGCATCACACCAGAGCTCTGTAAAAGCTACTTTCTGTCACTACAAATAGCAGTGCTCTGATTGTATTAGGAGTGGGGCTCCCTGGGCATCCTAGAGAGGGCCAAAATATCTTTCACTTTTCCCCTTAAGATCCTTCAACTGAATTCCCAACAATGAAGGTGAAAAAGGACCATGTAAACAGCAGCAAGAGCAATTTCCAAGAGAAGCCAAGATTACAGCTAAAAACCCTCTCCTATACAGGTTCTTATATAGTCCTCATCCCAATGATATTTGAGTGCCAAATTTCAACATTACTAAAATTAGGCTACCCACAAAACCCATATTTAGTTATTGTCCAAATGAAGTTATTGACTCCCAGAAGAACTCAATGACAACACAATTGCTATTAGCACCCAGATAAAGAGAGAACCCCAACATCAGTAATCTGGTGAACCAAAATATGAGAAATCCTTCCAATGGAAAAAGTGGCTGGCAGCCTTATATCAGGATCTAGTTGATTTTATAACAGCTGGTTTCTATTTTTGGAAACTGAGCAAAAGAAATATACAGACCACCAGAAGAAATTGGCTCAACCCAAATGGGTCTTTTAAAGATAACAAATACGGGTTACAAATAAGATTTGTTAATACTTGTATGAAAAGTTTGTGTATGTTAATACTGGTAACATAAGAAGTTAAAATAAAAATATAGTGAATTAAGTGAGGTGACATCAGTCAGTGGGTTACACTATCGGTTGAACATGCCAGTGTAGTTAGTCCTTTAAGGACAGAGACCAGCACTTCAGTGCTGAAGGTTCCAGTTCAAATCTTGTTAACCAGTGGCGGTAATTGTTACACATGTACACAGGACTTTTACATTCCATTTTAGGGGTGCAGAACAGCACACAGGTGGTGCATCTCCTGTGTGTATTCATCTATTTCTGTAAAATGTGGTAGAGAGATTTTTGATAAAACGTTTGGCGAAAAGATGATTTTGTCCATGGAGTATAAAAGTGGGGTGAACTGAAGTAAGGACACTTCCAATGTTAAGTTTTAGGCTTATTTAAAATGTGTGGTTTGTGCATGCACAACTCATTCGATGTGAGGAAGCAGCCTTTTTTCAAACTGCAAGTTACATCTGTGGAAAGAGATTGAATGTTTTAGCTGCCAATGGCTGCAAAAACGGGCTCTAAGCAGTTTTACTATTACTTTTTCAAGAAGGAGCTTGAAATTAGAAGAATTGCAGCAAAACTGTCATTGAGGAGAGATTGACTGCCTGGAATTTGCAACACAAACCTATTCTTATCCCTTATGCAGAGGAAAGATAAGTGGGGGAAAATTAACAACTACAAGAGTTCTCTCACTAATGGAGCTTAGCATTATTTATTCTTGTTATTTTATATATATGTTTAAATGATTCCGAAATAGAAAGCTATGTAAACAGCTAATCTAAGTAAAGTACATTTTATCACTTATGTATGGATATTGCAGCAGTGCCGAGAAGCCAGTGTCAGGAATTAGGGCCCTATTTTGTGCTTGTCACCATACAGATGAGTAAAACAAGGAAAACCACTGCCCCAGCGGGCTCACAGTCTAGGATTAGAAGAATATGAAACAGGTGGATACACTGACAGAATGGGGGTGAGTTGGGCAAAAGGAGACAGTGAAGTCAGTATGTTTACATGAATAAACAATCTCAGTTATTTGTAGACAGAGTAGGGTATAAGGAGGGCTTCCTCCCTGGACTTCCTTTATATAGTATTTTATGCCTGCTTGTTGCATCTTGTTTGTAACCCATGCCCCCAGGGTGTGTCCCCCTGCAGTGGCAGCTAGACCTGGTAAAGGTTGACAAGTCTGCTACAGGCTTAGCTAAGAGAGATGTGTCTTTTAGTTCATGCAGTAGAGGCTCATGCATTAAGCTACAGAGGTCCCAGGATTGATCCTGCGCCAAACGGGGTCTGTCATGTTGCAAGTGGGGGCTTATCTGGGACATCAACTATGAAGTCTCTGAAGCTCAAAACACACTTCCTCAGCTAGTGGAAGTATGTAACCAATGCCTGCTTGGTGTGGTACTCTGCCCCCCTCTAACAGCAACTAGACTAGCTAGAGGTTGATAAATCTGCTACAATGTTGGCTAGAAAAACTCCCATGCAGTTTTAGCTCAGGCAGTAGAGGCTCATGCATTAAGCAACAGAGATCTCAGATTTGATCCCGGCCGATGATGACCTGGGTCTGCAGCTGTTACATGTTATATTAGGCCCCAGTGCTGCAAATGGTTTCACACAGGCTTATCCCTGTTCCTGCATGGAGCCAGTTATAGGATTGGTGCTTTAGTCTTGCAAGCGCTTAAAAATACAGACTCTCTTCCTGTGTATTTACACAGCACCCAGCACAACGATGCCCCAGTTCAAACTGGAGCCTTTGGCACTGCCAGAATCCAGATTGAATAATATTTATTCAGATTTCTGGAAGTACAATGTACAGGTGCCCATCCAGTGCTGTGGACAACTATCCCATAAATTAAAAATCACAGTATAAACAAAACACTGCTATAAATATATCTAGCTCACACTACTCTCTGTTCAACAATTGGAGAGAAGGGAAAAAGCAGACTGGCATGCCTAGCATCTCAAAAAATAGAGGCTCTGGTGGACCAAGGGGGGGGAGTTCCAAAGCCGGACCGCCCTATCAGCAGCTCCCGCTCATGTTTCTCTGCAGCAGAATGTCATGGGAGGGAGATGAGTTTTCTCAGGTAACCAGGTCCTGAACCACTTATGGCCCTAAAGGATTAAATACCAACACTTGGAATTCCAAATATTACCAAAGAAATGTTATGGTCATCAGCACATTGTCTGTCATGTGACATCAAGCTCCATGACTGAATAGACTGTTGCTGATCAATATTTTATTCAAACTTATTCTGTATATTGCTACCTGAAATTAGCTGCTGCCCCCTCCCACCGATCATCCATCTCATGGCTCCGATTTGTGTGCTTAAGTGCTTTAATGAATTGGGACCATCTACAGTTAATTCATTCAAAGAGGGGGTGAGGACTGAGTGTAGGAGAGTATGGAGATCTCCTGGGGAAGGAGTCTGACTTAAGTTATATTGAATTTGTTGTTCTGAGTGTTTGTATATGCTCTTGCTGAAAAAGCATATCTTATAAACAGATTCAATGCATCAATATTTCTTCATGGGCGTATTTAAAGTAGTACCTGGCCACTAATAATCTACTGGTCTATTTTGCTACAAGCGGGAACTTTAGAACATTTCATCCTGTTGGTTTGTTACTCCTATAAGCAAATTGTGCAAGGCTTGTCAAGAGGTCTACATGGTTAATATCTTGGACTCTTCTAGTTGAAATAATAGTGGCATTTAAGTCTTACGAAGGTGACGTAATTAGGATACACAATGTAGTAATAATATCTTCTATATATATAGTGTCTAACTGCACATTAGAGCCCAAAACACCTTAGAAATGTAGCTATATGCAGAGTTTGCTTCACTGGTCACAAATTGAGTGAAATGGCCCAACTGCTTAGCAGCACATAACAATACATGACAGATTACAGCACAAAAGTGAAAAACAACTCATTCAACTGAAACTGCAGGGAGCATTTTGCTGGACAGAATGTATCTATAAGTGGGAGGGCGGCCAGGACACAAAGGTTAACATTCTAACACTTACAAAATGTCATATGATATTTAGACTCATGGAGTAAGGCCCGAAGGGACCATCATGATCCATCTAGTCTAACCTCCTGCACATGGCAGGCCACAGAAACTCACCTACCCACTCCTGTAATAGACCCATAACCTCTGGCTGAGTTACTGAAGTCCTCTAATCATGATTTAAAGACTTCAAGTTAGAGAGAATCCACCATTAACGCATGCAAGTGACCTGTGCCCCATGCTGCAGAGGAAAACGAAAACCTCCCATGAGTATCCAGGACCATGAATTTAAAATACATTTGAAAGATGCCATCACCAACAGCACAGTGACCTCCAGCCCACAAGCATAGGTTCAGCTCAGGCTAAGATGAAAGGATGCTACCTACTGACTAATCACCATTTCTTTGGAGGCTTCACAGGCAAGTGGTTACCTGGCCTGACCTTGCTGAAATCCTGATATCTATTCAGTTTACAATACAAATTTACACAGCTGCCCGTTAGGATGATCCAGCGGTTAGGGTACTGGCCTAGGACTTGGGAGATCTGGATTCAATTTTCTGCACAATCACAGTCTTCCTGTGTGACTTAGTATCTCTGTGCCTCAATTCCCAATCTGTAAAATGGGAAGCTGTAAGGATAAATACATGAAAGATTGTGAGGTGCTCCAATATTAAAGTAATGGGGGCCACAAAAGCACCTTACAGAGAAGGAAGTCTGAATTAATATGAAAGTTAACTCATGACCAAAATAGATTATATTTTTACTTTTTTAAAAATGTTACTTGGCTGCTGCTAGACATAGTGCAGAAAGGCTCACTGTATACTCCATTGTCATTTTGTTGGTCTGTTTTCTCTATTCTTCCCTCTTTCTTCTAAAATCTAAGACAAATTTGGGGGCACATTCTAGCTAGTTTACCCTCCTGCATGCACAGATTGCATGCCTAATTATTTAAATCCTGATGTCATTTTTGCTCTTTTCCTCTATCCTGAATTATATGGCATCAAACACTTCTAAAACATTGAGGGGGTTCACAGGAGGAGTTGTGCACCTTCCAGGATCTGGCCCTTAGCCAGGCTTGCAGATCTGTAGTATCTTGTTGGTTTAATAGGGGAACTCTATTATCCCCTCTCTCTCTCTAGTCCTCCATGTCCTCAGTGAGCCATCAAAAATCTTTGCCAAAGGGCTTTCCTGTTTTCTTGGCTATTTCTCTCAGAATTATGGGATCTAATTCATCTGGGAACTGGTGCTTTGTCAATTTTTAATAGTTCTAATTGCCTTATCATCAGCTCTCGTGCAATAAGAAAGCCTTTTAACATTTCAGTTTCCCTCCAGAAAAATCTATCTCCATCTCAGGGATGTTACCATACCTTCTGCCTCCTTTGTAAATACTGAGGAATCATTTAAGGCCCTCAGCGACATCAAACTCATCTGTCACTAACTTTTCACTTGTGTCCTTCAAAGGCCCTACTTGTTCTTTCTTTGTTGGCTGCATCTCATATAGATGAAACATAATTCTCTTTCCTTTCCTATCATTACTGCATTTGCCATCTTCATTTTGTACAATCCCTCCATTTTTGTCTCTTCATTACCATCTGGGAGCACTCGTGTGGCTCAGTGGTTAGGGGATTAGCCTGGGACTCAGGAGTCCTGTCTCAATTCTCTGCTCCACCAGACTTCCTGACTGATCTTGGTCAAGGCACTTAGAGTATGTCTACACAGCAAGTGGCAGCAACTTTCAGAGACTGGATTAACAGATTTGGGCTCATGCTATGGCTGGAGCCTAGGGAGGAGGGTGGGCTTCCCAACCCTAGCTGCAACATCTACGTGGCTATTTTTATCAACATACCATGCTCAAAATTCAGCTACCTTAAAGAGCTGCATTTAATAAATAAATGAGCACCCTCATAACACTCAAAACTTCTTTCTGCGCATATTTTTCAAACGAATGGAGCTGGTGGTCCTCTCATTTGCACCAATGTAAATCAGGAGTAATTTCATACATGGCAATGGAGATACACTGATGTGAAACAGGTGGAAATCAAATCAGGTTCAGGTCCACTGTCGTGTGGTAAGATTAGAAGAGGTAGAGTCAGGAATCCTCAGTTCTATTCCCAGTTCTCGGTTATGAATCACCCTGACTCTTTAGGGAAGTCACTTAATCTCTCTGTACGTCAGCTTCCCAGTCTAGAAAAGAGTAATACTCATAGAACTCCCCCACTGGGGTGATATCAGGCTTATTTAACTAACGCTTGAGTTTTATTATGAATATTGCTATGTAGATACACAGTAGAAGTGTTCTTAGTTCCTCATTTGCAGACCTAGTTTTCCTTTTGTGCCACAAAAATCTGGTCATTTCACTCACAATAAAAATAGTATATCCCATAACTTAAAACCAAAATTACAATGCCCCCCCAAAGCCCTCCTCCCCAACCTATTTATGGGGAAACAAAAGATACCCCGTTATTTATTGCCTTGGTTTTGGATTTTTGTTCTGCTCCTTGAAAAGATGACTCCCAGCACAGATTATATTCGTGTCTCTTAGTTGAATAACAAAACCCAGGCTGCTATATGGTAGAGCAGGATTTGCCTACATTTCAATACTCTACTCATTCAAAAGGGTGGAGCAGAGTAACAGTGCAAGAATAAGATTGCCTGCTTATATCACTTTGCAAACTCAAACAATACTGGTAGGTCTCAGTTCACATCTAGCAGTCTTAATAATGGCCCAACCTTTATACTGTCTCTGTAACAGCATGGCACCGACCTCTTGTGAAGACCCCTTCTGATTGGGTGTGTCCATGATCTTTAAATAGTCCCAGCCCTGGTATCGGGCCATAACCCCAGGGCTTCTCCCCTGGAGGCAATGGTTTCACCCTCTTGGTCTATTCTGGCCCCAGCCCTCCAGCTGGGCCACTAAGTAGTTCAAATCTCCTTTGGGGGGTTTCTCATTGTCCGATTGTAGGCTAGTTCCTCCGTGGCTTATTGGAGGGACCTGGGCCCACCTACTACTCCAGGTCCCAACCCAGGGAATTTAAGAATAGCAGCCATATGCAACCAATTCCCTTTTACTACACTGCTTTCAGTTCCCTGGTCCACTTCCCTGGGGCCTCAGCCTTCACCAAGCTTCACCCTTACCTCAGGGTTAATCTAAATTCAGGCCAAGCAGCCAGCCAGGAGCTGTTCCTCCTTGCCCAGTCCCTGCCAGCCCTGAACTGTCCATGGTGCTGCAGTTCCCTTTGGCTAGCCAGGAGCACCATCTGAACTCCTCTGGCTCCAGCAAGGAGCTGTTTCTGTCTCTGCAGCTCCTTTCTATAGGCCATCCTAGGCCCTGATTGACTGATCCCTGCAATCACTCTAGTCTGCTTGGAGGACTCCTCTACTGCTTCTTTCCTGGGAGTGATGTGGCAGGACACTGAAGCCTCCAGCAAGGGACCTCTGCTCCTAGTCCACCCTGTCACAGTCCCTTTATTCTCAATGGGAAACTCAAGCATCCATATGCCTTATTTTATGCATACTGTGTGTGTGTGTGTGTGTGTTGGGGGGGTATAGATATTGCACACAAAAAAACTGTGTTAAAAGAAAATTAAGTTTGTAAAATCAAGCACTCAAAACTGAGGAGATGCCAGAAATAAGCCTGCCTCTGTCTGTGTCTCTGTGTGTGTGTGTGTGGGTGATACATATTAAATTAATTGCCTGAGTGGCATAATTATTGAAATTATGCTGAATTCTTACCCACCTTCAAAACAGAATAGGGCAGACAATCCCAACCTCACCTACAAAACCAACTCCCACAAGTTCTGTAAATAAAACACTTTAAAATCCCCCCCAGTTTTATTTCAATATTTCACGGAACCAAGATGTTTTCTGTGAGTACGAGAGAATATCACACTTTAACATGCAATCTCTTTTTCCTGTGCCATGCAATGGTGTTGGCAAACACATTCACAGCTGGAGACAAGCCAAATATCTTGCCCTCATAAGAAGAGTCAACTGTGTGGTTGTTCAATGTGCTTCCCTCTTCTTGGACTTCTACTTCCTACTTTTCCTGCCAGTTCAGTTAAATGTGCTTTTAATAGATATGTCTTAAGTTAGTCTGAGAAGATGCATGATCCACTTAAAGATAAATTCTGCATAGCTGGTCTGGCAAGTTGTGGAATGCAATTAACTGAACATCTCTGGTTTGTGAAATCAGTATATCCCGAGCTGGATATGCACATCAGTATATGGCAA